>NC_083388.1:5353500-6690000 GCF_031755915.1 Ziziphus jujuba
ACCGGCCTCCATTGACTCCAATTCCATCGGTGGTGGTCGGAATTTGCCCAGGAAGTACCGGCCGAACTTCACCTCCTCATAACTCGCGACCCACTTCGAATTTAAACAATTGGAGACCATATTTGAACTTAGAGGACCCAAAATAGAGGGAAAAGGGTGGAAGATAGGACTGGATTGGCCGGAAACGGCGAGAATCGTCGGAAAACTCAAACCCACCGTCGCCGACTTCACCGACCTGATCTGGGTGCGTTCGGCGGCGTTTGGCCGGGAAATTTGGAGGTTGGCGTCGCCGGGAAATGGGCTCCTTCCCTGGCCAGCGCGTGTGGGCTTCCGATGACCGGAATTTAAGAAACGGCAAGGACCCGAGAGGAGGAAAAAGGAAAGGAAAAGAAAGAAGAAGAAGAAAGGTTCGGGGGGCTGGGGTTGTTTTTCCCACGTGGGGGAAGGAAAAAAAGAAAAGAAAAGAAAAGAAAAAGAAAGGAAAAGAAAATAAAAGAAAATAATTAAATAATATTATTGTATAGAATAATAATAAAATATTATAGTATTTAATCATGGTTGACATGTGGCATCTCACCGTTGTGACACATGGCACCCTTTATTAAGTCACACGTGACACACTGTTTACATATTAAAAATAATATTAAAATAATACTGTATTTGAAAAATTCTACAGGTCCATAACTTTCAAACCACATGTCCAAATCGGACGTACCGCTAGTCTATGAACTCGTGTCGACGAGTAATTCACAACCATACATGAGTCAAAGCTCAACTTTGCATGAACAAAAAGTCAACTCTGACATCTCTTGGACAGTTTGGACCTCAACTTGTCTTGCTCATAACTTTCAAACCGTAGCTCCGTTTTCGACGTGCTACTAGTCTATGAACTCATGACAATGTGTACTTTTTAATGGTATCTCAGTCGATGTGAAATTCCATCAGGAGCAAAAAGTTAACATTTGACCCCTTCTCATTCAACGATGGTCAAACTCGGTCAACCTTGGTCAATTTTAGAAATTTTTGGTGTATTTTGGGACGAGGTATTACATGTTCGAAGAGTGGTGAAGGTACGCTGGTATAAGCGGTGAAGGTTTTGAAGAGCGGTGAAAGTTTCGAAGAGTGAAAGAGCGGGTGTGAGCGGTGAAGGTGAGAACAGGTGCGTTTCAAAACAATGGAAACATCTTTTTTATGTTTTCCCAATTTTGTTCTTCTTTTTTTTCAATTTGTTTTCTCGATTTGTTTTTACAAACAAATGGCCAAACAGATGGGTTATTGTTTTAGAAACAATTTTCTGTTTTCTAGAACAGAAAACTGTTCTAAAAATAGCTGGCCAAACAGGCCCCATGTTTGTTAATTGTTTCTTCTTGCTTTTTTTTTTTTTTTATTTGTTTTTTTTTTTCCTTATCATAGTAGCACGATGTTAATAAATTCCTTTTGCAATGGACTCTTGTAACAAAGGTAAGCACTCAACGTACATCTACTTGTGCCATTATAATCATGGAGTTGAAAAAGTAGCAATAGTGACAATTTTTTTTTTTATTTTTTTTTTAATGAAAACAACAGTGCAAGTTTGTTTACACGGTCGATATCCATACAATTTACGTAGTCGAATATAGATAGTCTGAATATGATTCGTTTCACCGTCCATTTAAAACATGCATGCATATATATGTATATGTAGTCAGCAAGTACCGTTCAAATAGATACCAAAATAACAAGATTCGAGTTTGTTTAGTTATTTTAACACAAGTTACATCAAATATAAATATATATCAACGACGATAACAAGATCCATAAATTTTTTTAAAAAAAATTTACATTTTGGTGTATGGTAGTGAGTGGTGACTCATACATCACCACTTTAAAATTATTTCATAAGATCATGACAATCTATTTTCCATCGTCTGAATTTCTTGATTATATATAACGTTCAAATATCTTATATATTTATATAATGATTATAATTTAAAAAAATAAATAAAGTTCATTTTAAGATATTAAGAGCTTTTGCAAAGACAAATTGATGTATGTGGGACGGTAATGGTTGGTGTATATTTCTAACACATGTATTGCAAAATAACAATACTAAATTTATCAATTCATTTTCAAATTATTATAATCCTCTAGTCCAAGAATTTATTAGAAAATATACTTGATATATTATGTTTGATTTGTTTCCTAAAAATTATAGGTTTTGAGATAAAGGAATGGTTTAATAAGGTATAAAAGCATATTTTCATAGTGGGCACGCATAGTGGACGCATAGAATAGTCAACTTCTGTTTCATAGTGGGCATACATAATACAAAAGGTAAATGAAAAGTTTAAGATGGAAATGAGAGCTTACCAGAACCAGTGTGAATAATAGGAAGACAATTACCACGGCCTATTATTGCTCTAACGAGTTCTAATTTTTTTGTCTGTCACTTTGTCAACTTTATTCCATGTCCATCGCTGATGATTCTCCTCCTGTTGTCTCATCTCGCAGTGTCACTGTAACTTCTGATCCTAGTTTTACTAACTGTCCGCCTCCAACTTACTGTAACAACTTATTTCCCTTGGTATATATGCACAGTTTGATGACACCTTTAGCTATGATCTCTATGGTTATATTAATGGTGCTTTACAGTGTCTGTCAGAGCTGGAATCCAGCTTATACTTTTTGGATTCGTCAAGATAAGCTTATTCTAAATGTTATACTGGCTTCTTTACCGAAAGAAATTAGTCATTTTGTCACCACTACCCAAACCTCTCTAGAAGCGTGGGACACACTGACGCTATACCTACTTGCCCTGGTGTTCTTAGTTTACGAGAAAGGATTGTTAGACCCCAAAATTCTAAATACCTACCTACCTTTAACTCACATTATCATCTATTAAAAAGAATTAATATTATAAGAACTAAAATGACCTACAAAATGAGAGAAAATGTTGATATAGCTTAATATATTTAATTTATTTCTTAATAACTTAAGTTTTTTAAATCAATTCGATGGTATAATTCAACATGCTACCATTTTGCTAACTGAAAGATTTTGTGTTTCATCCTTGATTTTTTTTTTTTTAAATAAATAATAAGAACTATTCGTCTCACAACCGATCACAAAAATAGTAGAAAGAACAAGTTCAAATTACCAATTGAAAGGACATTTCGCCGACCTAGAAATTATGATAAGATCCTAGGAATCCATTTTGGACTTTATTTGAATTAAGTCAATATACTGTCTAGATAACAATATCTTGTTTACATATATATAGTTAGAACTTATTTGAACTTTTATAGTATAAACCATCAAGCTTTTATATAAAATTAAGTGAAGTTGATTCATCGGTATACGGTTAATATCCAAACTATGAGGTTGTGGGTTTTACCCTTTCCCTTTAGAGTAAAAATTACTATAACCTGATTAAAAAAAAAATGGAGGAGTAAATCTCTTCTATTAAAAAGGGGTGTTTAGTATACTAGTTTTCAAAATGTGCAGAGTCATCTTTTATATCTCTTTATATAGATAATTTTTTGATTGCTTGTAAAATTGTTCCCTTGATTATGTTATGCGTCTTTTATTAAGCTCTATAAATAGAGTGTGTTTTGTTGGTACTATTTAATCAATTTTATTAAGTTAGCAATGAAACTTTGCATTTTTCATTTTTCTCTTTTCCATCTTATTCTAAATTTTTTTCACTATGAAAGTAAATTATCAAAAGTTAAATTACAACTTATTCTAAAAATTTAAGTTAATGAGAAATGAACTATTATTTCTTTTATATTTTCCTACAACGCTTTCACATTTAGATCTAGCTTTTTTTATATTTTTTTTGGATCCTTACATGTACATATTAGATTATTGACTTTAATACTAAGTTGAATTACTACTTTTAAAAATTTAAGCTGATGAAAAATGTACTATCATTTTTTTTATATTTTTTTTCTAACATCAAAAACAAAAAAAAGTTGTACTTGGAAATCAACTATAAAGCAATCATAATTTATTCAATAAAAGCACTAGATTCTTTATGTTATTCACAAAAGGTTTGTTTTTATTTTTTTTTTGGGGCATAATTCACGGAGTCATTTGCACTTTGGGTAAGAATTCTCATGTAGTGTGTGTCTAGGTTCTTAAAACCTTTTTTTTTTTTTTTCAATGGAAGTTCTTAAAACTTATGAAGTGTTTTTATCAAATACACATGAAATGCTATGAAATACTATGTATATTGAAAAACGTATAATTAAAGATGTATGTGGAATTATGTATATATACATGAGATATAAAGGAGATAAAAGTGTTTCTACTTTATGTCAAATTTATTGAACTTACACACCAAGCTAATACTTTCCAAATTAGGAAGATTCTCTACTGATCAATATGCTTTTTCCATGTTATCATATTCATACAAATGAAATTTAAAGTATGAAAAGTGACATTTGTATAATCTCTGAACAGATTCTTTTTCTTTCTTTGTCTTGATTTTAATAAATATCTAATTCTATTCGATCCTGAGGTATATACAATCAATACCACACTTTTATTATTATTTATTTTGTCATTTTTTCCATTCGGCAGACATATTACCGCTTAGTTCAGTATTGATGTGGCTTTTAAAGAGAATCAACTTTAGTTTTACTACAGCAAAAATCAGTTACAATAAAACTTAGTTTTAGTGTTTGGTAATCCTTGTTTCATAATTACTTTGATTCAAAATCAGTATTTAAGTGCTTAGTAAATAATAATGTCTAATTAAGAACATTATTTATTAGATCTCTTTATTAGAGGTATCATTATTTTTATTACAATATATAATATATATTACTAAATTTTAACACACTTTTTTCCGTCACAACTATATTAAAGAAGAAATATGTTTAATGTATCAAAATCAAAATTTATAAAATTGCCCATGTAGAAAAAAATATATAAAAAAAAAACCATATAAATATAAAGGCAAAATGCATATTAGTACCTTCTACTTTCATTTTTTTTAGTTTGAGGTCTGGAAAAAAAATTTTGATAGATAATACCCTCTATTATCCGAACCATTAAAACCAAACGGTTTCTATTAAAATATATGTCATGTGAGTACCACATGACAAATAAAATAATTTTATTTTTTTAGTAAAAAAAAAAGGGAAAAATGGTTTAAAAATTGAAAATTTCTAAAAACCCAAAGCAAAAAACAAAAATAGAAAAAATAGTCTCTAAAAACTCCCAAACCACCTCCTCCTCTGTTTCTCTGTTCTCTATTCTTCTCCGTTTGTCTCATATTTCACATAAATTCATCATCAAAAAAGAAATAAAATTTTTAATTAAAAAAAAAAAAAAAGCAAATAATGAGCTGGTGGTGGGCAGGAGCAATGGGAACAGCTAAGGCAAGTACTTCCAATTCCAATTTATCCTTTTTTTATTTCTTTATTTTTTTTTTAATTTTTGGTTTGAAAAATGAAAACCCATTAATTGTTAGCAGAAAAATTTTTGATTCTGACAATGCTCCGGCTAAGCACCACAACATAGCACTCATCATCGGGGTGACTGGTATCGTTGGCAACAGTCTCGCCGAGATTCTTCCTTTCTCTGACACACCCGGTAAACCATGGAAAGTCTATGGCATTGCCCATCAACCTCAGCCTTCCTGGAAGGTTTTAGAGAGAAAAGGGAGCTCGGCTTCTTTTCTTTTTCAGAGCAAAAGTCAATGTCAATTTAGAGACTAGGGGAGATTAGTGACCAGGTAGACGAGAGTGGACTTTGGAAAGCAAGTTGACCTAAACTGCTTACTTTTGATTTCGATGTCTAAGAAGAAAGGGTTGTTTACGCTTGAAAATGCTTTCTTTCCTTCTATTACGATTAAGGGAAGAGGGTTAGAGAGGATCTACTCAAAAATAGGAACTCCATTGGTCAGAGGATTTGATTTGGTTTGAGCTTGGATTAGGTATAGAAGCGAGGCAAGCAAGAGGACGATCACTACTAGAATCACATTGATAAATGATGCCATAAATGCATCGCACAAAATAAACAATGACGTATCGCACGACGTCGCATAACGTCCTGTCGCTAAATCCATAAGACAACAAGCGACGCAGTATGAGAGTCGCCTATCTTTTAGTTTTTAGCGATGCATATTGACTTTTAGCGACTCATTCTATCAATTCACTTATAGCGACGCATTATTTAACTACGCTTCACCACAATGTCGCTAAAAATATATTAGCGACTGTTTCATATAGCGTCGCTAAATATATTAGTCACTAATGAGTCGCCTATTTAGCGACGCATTAATAGAGTCGTCTATTTAGCAACGCATTAATAAAGTCGACTATTTAGCGATACATTAATAGAGTTGACTATTTAGCAACTCATTAATCTATTTAGCGACATATTAATAGAGTCGCGTATTTAGCGATGCATCGACACTTTTAGCGACGCATTATTTGTTAATGCATCGCCCCTTCTTTTTTTAAAATTTTTTTTTAAATTTTGTGAAAAGTGATTAAAATAATAAAAATATAAAAATAATTAAAATACAAAAAAATGAAAACTAACTTCATCCAAAATAATTAGAATACAAAAATTTTAAATAAATATTTTATCATAACAAATTAATTATCAAATAAATGAAATATCATTTCCTTGATATATTTTTACATAATTTGTAAACTATTGTATTTTTCATAACAAATTTAATATTAATTAACTTCCATGAATGCATACTCATTGAGATGGAAGTTGACGTCCTCTTGTTGACGATATTACACCCTTATATTGCATATGGAAAAATTAAAAAAGTTATTAACACTTATACAAAATAAATAAAATATTAATCATTATTAAATTTGTAATTTAGTAAATAAAAATTTAAAGAATATTACCATTGTTCTTAAGATTTGGCGAGGAACATTTCTCCTCTCACAGTCATTACAAACATAATTACTCTCACATTCATCCTCATTATCATTTTCATTGATACTTGGCAACTATCTGACAAACGGATAGTCAGCCATCGTAGCATCTCCAAGAACATCATCTTCAACAAAAGTACAATGTTATGATGAGGTTAAAACAATAGACCATCTTGAATCAAGTTGATCTTCAACATAAAATACTTGTTGAACTTAACAAAACAATCTCAAGAAATATCACAAACAAAATTTCTACAAAAGCAAGATTAATAAAACCCAACAAACCTAACCTGCGGTTAAAATAAAAAAAATAAAATAAAATAAAAAAATAAAAAAACAACTCACCTCATGTCTCCGCCAACCACAAAGAAAAAAGAAACCCACCTAAATGATGGAGACAAAGAAAGAAGAAACCCAAAAAATCACGAGGGCGACAGAAAGAAATCCAGCTTCCCGGACGACAACAACGTAGGCAAATGAAAAATGAAATCCGAAATATCTCACTCTTCAAGTCTCTCTTAGATTGCTTCCAAATCTAATATCCATTAGGTAGTGTACTTGATGTAGTTTTAAAAAAGAAAAAGAATTCAAAAGAACGCGTAAAAATTTTAAAACACGCCAAAAATTTTTAAAAAATGGCAAAAATGTTCCTTTTCTCCCAATTATATTTTTTTTTCTTTGATTAATTTTTTATTTTTCATCAACAAATAAAAACTGAAAATATTTCTTAAAAATGCGAAGCAAAATATCGAAGATTGCTGTTTATTTTTCTGTTTTTCAAGTACACCTTTATTTTTAATAAAATTTGCTTGTCTTTCAAAATTTTTGTTTTTTTTTTTAATTGAGAGAACAGGCGATGCATTCTCTTTGAGAAGGGTTGCCTGTTCTTGAATTGTGGTATCAAGCGATGCATTATGGTCGAAAAGGGTCGTCCAAGCGATGCATTATGGTCGAAAAGCGTCGCCCATTTCATTTTTTATATTTTCTTTATAATAATCTTTAAATATTTTTTTAATTATTCATCTACAAATATATTCATGTAGCAATCCAATGAACATAAATTCCATTGATCTAAAAAGAGAAAATAGTTCTGCCAATGCTCTTCTCAGTTATTCACATATATGTGTATAGACGAGACACAAAATATCTCAAAACTTAATTTGAGATAAGGTAAACCGAATATAGAATTCTAATTCAACAAGTATTTATTGACCAATTTATCTACATAAGTATGTTAAATGAGCTTAACTTTCATGTATTTGTGTTCAATGATAGTTTACTTGTTTTTAAAAATTGAAAGTCTATTAAATTGCCTTTTTTAAAAAAAAAAAAAAAATTGAAGGAACAGGCGACTCAATTCCATTAAAACGCGTCACCTATTCCATGTTTTTTTTCAATCTTTAATTAGTTTTGTTGATTGCTCATCTACAAATTAAAAAAAAAAAAAAAGCATATTTGCAAAATTAAAAAATTACTGAAAACAACTTTCAAATTGAAAAAAAGTTAAAAATTAGTTGGGTGAAACAGTGACGTAGTTGTTGACAAATGTATCGCTTTTTAGTCTATTTAGTGACTCTTTCTTAAAAGACTGTGTCGCCTAAAACTATATTAGTTATTTCTTGTAGTATTATTACACCCAAGTCATTTGGTCTAGTGGTGTGGTGATTCCTTGAGAGTGTAGGAGTTCCTGTGTTCAATTCTTGGCATGACTCTATTTTGATTTTTTTTATGGGTTTCTAAATGTTGGGTTTCTAAATGTTTAAAAAAAATTGAAAAAAAAAAAAGAAACAGTGATACATTTGTTGAAGAATGCGTCGCCTTTTCATCTATTTGGCGACGCATTGTTAAAATAATATATCGCCTAACACTATATTAGTTAGTTTTTGTTGTATTATTGCATCCAAGTCATTTGGCCTGGTGGTGTGGTGATTTCTTAAAAATGTAAGAGGTCCTAGGTTCAATTCTTGTTATGTTCCTATAGGTGACGCATTCTTAAAATAATGTGTCGCCTAACACTATATTAACTAGTTTTTATTGTATTATTACATCCAAGATTTCTTGAGAGTGTAGAAAGTCCTAGGTTCAATTCTTGTTATGACCCTATTTTTTTTTTATGGTTTTCTAAATGTTTAAACAAAAAAATTGAAAAAAAAAAAAAAAAGGCGACGCATTTGTTGAAGAATGCGTCGCCTTTTCATCTATTTAGCGACCCATTATTAAAATAATGCTTTGCCTAACACTATATCAGCTGTCCTTATTGTATTATTACATTCAAGTCATTTGGCCTGGTGGTGTGGTGATTCCTTGAGAGTGTATGAGGTCTTGGGTTCAATTTTTGGCATGACCCTATTTGTTTTTTTTTTTATGGGTCTTTACATGTTTAAAAGAACTAAAAAAAAAATATTAAAAAAAAGAGAATAAGCAACGCACAATCTAAGTAATTCATCGCCTGTTAACCATATTAAAAAAAAAAAAAAAAAAAAAGAGTTCAGTTTTTGTGCTCTAATATTTTTATTGGTTATTTGTTGTTGAAATAAAATTAGATTTCTTAAAAGAACCAAAAACAAAAAATAGGTGAGGAGAGAACAGGCGACGCACAATCTAAATAGTGCATCGCCTGTTAACTATATAAAAATAAAAAATAAAAAAAAAATCTGTTTTGGCGCTCTAATATTTTTACTAGTTATTGTTGTTGAAATAAAATTAGATTTATTAAAAGAACTAAAAAAAAAAAAAAGATGAGGAGAGAACAAGTGACACACAATCTAAATAGTGCGTCGCCTGTTAACTATATAAAAAAAAAAACTAAAAAAAATTTAAAAAAGAGGACAGACGACACACAATCTAAATAGTGCGTTGTCTGTTAACTATATTAAAAAAAAAAAAAGCTCAGCTTTTGCACGCTAATATTTTTACTGGTTATTTATTATTGAAATAAAATTAGATTGATTAAAAAAACTAAAAAAAAAAAAAGGTGAGGAGATAACAGGCGACGCACAATCTAAATAGTACTTCGCATGTTAACTCTATATATATAAAATAAAAAAACAGCTCAGTTTTGGCGCATGAATATTTTTACTGGTTATTTATTATTGAAATAAAATTAGATTGATTAAAAAATCTAAAAAAAAAAAGTGAAGAGAGAACAAGTGACGCACAATCTTATTGGTGCGTCGCCTGTTACACATATAACAAAACAAAAAAAAAAAATACAGCTCAGTATGTTGCTCTAATATTTTTATAGGTTATTTGTTGTTAAATTAAAATTAGATTAATCAAAAGAACTAAAAAAAAAAGGGAGTAAACAGGCGATTCACAATCTCTATAGTGCGTCGCCTGTTAACTATATATATTAAAAAAAAAAAAAAAAGAGCTCATTTTTATCGGTCTAATATTTTTACTAATTATTTGTTTTTGAAATAAAATTAAATTGTTTAAAAAAACTAAAAAAAATTAGTAAGTAAAGGGACGAGAACAAGCGACGCACAATTTAATTAGTGCGTCGCTGTAACATATATAATAAAAAATAAATAACAAAACAGCTCGGTTATATTAGTTTAATATTTTTACTGCTTATTTGTTGTTGAAATAAAATTAGATTAATGAAAAGAACTAAAAAAAAAAAAAAAGGTAGGAGTGAACAGGCGACGCACACTCGAAATAGTGCATCGCCTGTTAACTATATATTAAAAAAAAATCTCAGTTTTGTTACTATAATATTTTTACTGATTATTTGTTGTTAAAATAAAATTAGATTGTTTAAAAAAAACTTTAAAAAAGAAATTAAAAAGTAAAGGGAAGCTAAATAGTGCGTCGCTTACCTCTATTAAAAAAAAAAAAAAAAACCAGTTCAGTTATGTTGCTCTAATATTTTTACTGGTTATTTGTAGTTGAAATAAATGAATACTATTTAAGAGATTTGTAAGAATAAGCTATACAAGAAAAATTATACAATTGAACAACAACCTTGTATAATTAAATTTTATTATTATATAAACATAGATTAGTGATTGGTATTCATTTTTCATGAGTAGCATTTAAACGTACAATACAATTCAGATAAAATATACATGCAGTATTAATGGCGACTCTGGTCAGCCCCACATTCAGCGACCCTTAACGGATGTGTCGCTTGTTTTTTGTTTTTAGCAACCTTTTGAGATCGACAGTTTTTGGATGCGTCGTATGTTTATTGAATTTTTACTAACGCATTAACCTCAGAGTTGCGGTTTTGTCTTTTCAGACGCGTTTGTTTCATAGCATCACTAAATGGTGTTGTTAGATATCAATTTTCGCGTAGTGGATAAAGATGATGATGATGAAAGAGATGGATGGTTGAGATAGAATTTGTTTTGGATTAAAATGGTGTCGTTTAGAGTTTTAGTGTTTTTAACTAATTTTTTAAAAATTAATTAAAAAATATATAAAAAAAAAATCGATTTTAAAGTTCACATGAGTGGCATGTGATCCTTTCTAACGATTTTTGTTAAAAGTCTAATATGTAACTTTTTAAAAAATTAAAGGTATTATCTGTCAAATTTTTTTTCAGACCCGAAACTAAAAAAAATATGAAAGTAGAAGATACTAACCTGTATTTTGCCCTAAATATAATTATTCACATGTTAATGTCATTGGCAAATCCCATAGAAGAAATTTATAACAATGTTCAATAAAGTAACCTAAGATAAAAATGATATTAACTTTATTAATAAGGATTAAAATTTGTATTTACTCATGAATAACTAGATTAGCACAAATAAAAATCTTAAAAGCAGTCTTTTACTCTTCCTTAAAATCAATTGTTAGAAGATATAAATTCTTATAAATTCATTTTTTTTTTTAATTTTACCAAATACTTAAACTAGTTTTAGGACCTTTCATGGTAAGTTTTCGAGCTCCAAAAGTGTTTCTCTAGGGAGCCTAAATTTGTTTATTTTTACCTCGGCCAAAAACAAGAAGCAAAAGATATAGATTATTGTTAACACCTATGATTGAAAGGTTATAGGTTCGAAACATCGGATAAAAAAATTATTATAAAATTCATAGTGGCTAGATTCATTGAAAGTCAACAAATAGAGAGTCACATGACTATATCTCAAAAGACATAGGAAAAGTAAAAATAATGATTTATAAAATAAGATAAACATATATATATATAGGGAGATTCTATGATTAGTCCAAAAATGTGCTTTTGATCTTTGCCCTTAGATTAAAACCAACGGCTCATATTACATTCACAAATTCCCTTCCAAAAATACTATCTCACGTGCTCCAAGTCTTTCCTTCCCTTCCCTTCCCTTCCTCTTCTCCTCTACTTTCATTGTTCTAGCAATCAGCTGTCATCCACCATTCGATGTCCCAAATACCCTACTCCAACAAGCTTCAAAATCACGTTTCCCACCTTTCCAGCAAGCATCTCCCATCATTCCAGCAAGTATCTCCCACTGTTTGACAATCCCAAATTCATGCCACCGTTTGAGCCAGAACCAAACCACCATTTGTCCTAGAAAGATTCACCGCCATTTAGCCTAGACCACCATCCAAACTTTTCGAAACCCACCTCCCAAACCTTCTCCTCGACAATCCAAAATCCAATTAGGGCTAGGGTTAAAGGTTAGTTTTTATGTGCTATGAGGGTTTCTTATGCCATAGTTTTGAGGTTGTGAAGCTTGGGTGCTTTGTAGATATACCAAAATTTTAGGTAATTTTTCTTGTTGTTTTATTTTATTTTTTTGAACTTTTGAAGCATTTGCATAGTTGAAAAATTAGCCATATTGGAACAAGTCTAAGTATAGCTTATGCTTCTTCAACCTCTTAAATGCTACAATACTTCTTTTCATCTTCCTTTGAAACATTCGGTACAACCAATGCTTTGTTTAAGACTATTAGATTATACCATCTAAGTTATGAAAATTATCTTAATCAGGATTCCAGAAAAAAATAAATAAATAAAAATAAAAATTCTGTTTTTTTTTTATTTTTCCTTCTATTCAGGATCATCAAAATTACCAACAATTGGACAATAGTAGAAGACTTGTTAACTATAATACCGACCAAAAAAAAAAAAGAAAAGAAAAAAACCGATGCTTTTTCAAAAAAAAGTGTTGGCTATTATATTAAAGATAAAAAAGGAACAGCCAATGCTTTTTTTGCATTGGCTATTGTGTTTAAAAAAAAAAGGATATTTTTTCAAAAAAAAGCATTGGCTATTGTATTTAAAAAAAAAAAAGGGAAAGCCAACGGTTTTTCAAAAAAAAAAACGTTGGCTATTGTATTTAAAAACAAAAAAAAAAAGAGAGAGAGAAAAGCTTATGCTTTTTCAAAAAAAGCATTGGCTATTATATTAAAAAAAATAAAAAATAAAAAAAAGCTGCCACTTTTTCGTAAAAAGAGTTGGCTATTATATTTTAAAAAAAAAAAACTGATGTTTTTTTCAAAAAAAAGTGCTGGCTATTGTATTTAAAAAGAAAAAAGGAAAGCTGACATTTTTTTCAAAAAAACGCATTGGCTATTGTATAAAAAAAAAATTTTTAAAAAAAAAAAGGGAAAAGCGTAGCTTACGCTTTTTTGCCTTTTTCCTTTCTTTTTTTTTTTTGGGTAATTTTGAATTGTGATTTTAATTTTATTAAATTTAGATTGTTTAATAAAGCTTTATACAAAATAATTAATAAACAATAAAATTAAAATAAATATTGCATAACAAAATAATATTTCAAATACTCATATAATATTTTTACAATTTTGTCAACTATTTTATATTAACTTATGGAATAAGACAGCAATAATAAAACAACTACACCAAGCTAAATGGTGGCAACTCTACGGCAGTGACTCTTTCTATGACAAATGGTGACCGGTTCTGGCTGGAACGGTAGCCTAGATTTGAGATTGTCAAATGGTGAGAGATGCTTGCTGGAACGGTTGGAGATGGTAGCTATTTTCTACAACGATAAGAAACATAATTTTGAAGCTTATGGGAGCAGGATATTTGGGACCTCGAATAGTAGATGGTTACTAGTTGCTGGAACAATGGAAGCAGAGGAGAAGAGGAAGGGAAGACTGTGGGGCATGTGAAAAAGGGTTTGGGGAGGAAATTTATGAGTGAAATTTAAATTATTGGTGTTAATTTAAGGGCCAAGAAACAAAAATACGTTTTTGGACAAGATAGAAATGGTCATGACTGACCTGACCAAGTGGTGGGCATGGATTGGGTTGGTTCGGTTTTAGACCAAAATATAACCCAATCCATACTTTTCAGTTTACCTAATATAGAATCCAATTCAAATCATTGAAGTATTAAATCCAAACCAAACTATATATGATCAGTTTGGTTTGGATTGGTTAATCAGTTTGAAACCTACTAATTTATAAATATATAATACAAATAAATTTTTTTCCAAATATAAAATATAAATAATAAATTATAGTTATCGAAACATAAAATATAATTAGAGTAATCCATCATAGAATAAAATATAATATTACAATCTATACATATGCAATCTATAATATCCAGCAACACTCATCAATGTTAAAATAAAATCAAACAAAAAAAAAAAACACTCTTCAATAGAAAATAAGGAAAATGTAGCAACTAATACACATCATGCAGTTCATCAAGTAGCAAGCATTAATAGTCACCATCTCACTCCTACAAAATCAAATTAAAATTATTAGAACAAATAATGTAAAATAATACATTCATCAAAATTCAAATATTCAAGAATCAATGCATAATTCTTTTTTCTTTTTTTGTTTAACCTTACAATTTTGGTAAATCATAAGGCAATCAACTTTGACAGGTTCACTAATTTTAGTTGATTCTGTAAGCTCTACAAATATCAAAACTATAAAATTAACAATAAATTATATTTAAACATATATATATACACATAAGCAACAATTGGATACAATATATGTAGATATATAAAAATTAATATATAAAAATGAAAAAAATTACATATTAAAAATTAATTTATAAAATTGAGAAAAAAAATAGAAAATATATAAATTTTTTTAATTATATAATAATTTATTTGGGTTGGATTGGATTTATATTTCCAATCCAATAATCAATCCAATCCAAATAATTTATAATATTTTGAACCTAATCCAATACAATTAATGTAAAAATTCAATCCAAACTACTAAAAATTAATTGTATTGGTCAGTTTAAATAGATTGGATTAGATTTTGCCCACCCCTCCATAGAATATTCCTATATATATATAGATAGATAGATAGATAGATAGCGATAGAGAGAGAGAGAGAGAGAGAGAGAGAGAGCATAAAGAGATAAAAATTCTATGCAAGAAATAGAGGTTGATGATTCTAGATGGACCTAACGATATGAAATAGAAGTAGATGGAGACTAGTCAATATTGAAAATCAAGAACATTTACATACATACATACATAGGGTAATTATACAAAAAATAGTTTTGGGGTCCATACTAAATCCACACGGCGGTACCACATAGAAGATGAAGGAATTATGAGGAGAGTTGGCATGTGTTTGGAAATACCCAAATAAAAATATAACCATAATATATATATACATATATATATATATATATATATATATTTTTTTTTTTTTTTCTTTTGAAAAAAGAAAGGATATTGTTATTACGAAGGATAAAGAGAATATACATCCGAGTGGTAGATAGAAGCCAAATTGGTTCTTCTTCTATCACACTATTCAAAAGTTTCTAACGCTAGTTCATGGACTACTGAATCGGTTTCTCTGGAAGTAAAACGTACGTTTAAAAGAACATATGGTTACTAATTAATAACCCTTCAATATCTTTCTATTACGTAACCGTCTAGTGTCCAAAAACACATTATATCGTGATTAGAAGTTTAATGGTCTCTAATTATGAGTCATAACTATTTCTCTACTCCTTGAAATCCTACCAGAGTACAAAAGAATGGTGCTTCCTTTTATAGCTAGTAATCCAATGGAAAGTGGACGTGGGGGATATTAGTTGGTGAATGGGGTTTTGATAAAGCTGCCATTAATTATCTTCTTGGTGATTCCTGATGGCTATTCCCAAACCCACCAAAGCCATGAGCCTCTGAAGTTGCACCATCCCCATTAATTTTATATTCTCCATCTATTAATTATCTTCTTGGTGATTCCTGATGGCTATTCCCAAACCCACCAAAGCCATGAGCCTCTGAAGTTGCACCATGCTCATTAATTTTATATTCTCCATCTTTTTGGGGTCTCCATGTGCACACATGCACACTTGTCCATGGTTTCTTCCGACCGATGGAGGTTTACGATTTGTCTCTATAAATTCTAAGCGTAATCCAGCCATGCCATCCAATAACATGTCATTCTTTTGGAAATCTCCATGCAAAAAAAAAAAAAGTATGATGGAAATGCTAGTATGGATAGATCTGCAAAAGAGCTATGAAAGATTTCCTTTTAATCCTGTATCAAGTACCACCTCTTTCCACACCCTTTTTACAGTTGATCATTGCCAGACTGCATGTAATATTGTCTTAGGTTCTCCCATACACATGTCACACTTCCATTGTTCTTTATTTTCTTTATGTTTAATATATCAGAAACAAGGTGGTCTAAAATGCTTCATTGCATGCTCCCCATCTAAAAACCTTTTATCTTATTTGGTACTTCCAACCAATGTTTTAAAAGACAAAAGCATTAAAATGAGACGTTCTAATTGATATGACATGAGACATAAATCCCAGTATATTAGAGCGTGTGCTTTTCAAAAACGAAATTATAATATTAAAAAATTACAAATAAAAAATTTATAAATTATAGGTAAGTATACAATACTAGCATATATTTTTAATTTATACATAATAATCTCTAAATCTAAACGAGAATAAGATAGATTTTAACAAAATAAAAAAGTTTAGATTATTTACTATATCTGTAAAATGTATGCCTCACTATCCAAGACGTAAAAATCTGCATTTCTGTGTCTCGAGTGTATGTCCCATCCCTTGAAGAATACGTCTCATAGTGCAAAGGCTAAAATTATTTTAAGCTCTGAGGCGTTTTTTATATGCTTCATCTCGAGCAAAGTCTTTTAAAACACTGCTTGCAACAACTATATTTCAATAGCCTTATTTAACAGTGTAAACTCCAAATTTTTTTTATAGAACCTATGCAAATCCATAAAAGATCAGCTACAAAAATGTTTCATTTAGGTTAACATATCTATTATTTTACATTATATTTATATATATATATATATGTATATGTTTTTTTAATCAAAACATATATAATATGTTATTGGTTTATGTCTAAGTGTACATATAAACTTGAACAAGTAAAAGGAGAAATAGAAAACCTGTGATGCCAATCGCCCTATTTTATTCATCACTGTTATATATTAAGGAAATATAAATAGAATGATAACTTATTTTCAAGTAGGTTGTGGGGGGAGGGGGGTGTGGAATGATGTATGTAAAGATTCAAAATGAACTTAGAAAAAAAAATTCAACCATACATATGTGAGGGAAGTATTATAACAATGTAAATACAATAATAATGATCCACCTTTCATAGTTTACTCAATCTAATTTGCTTCTTTATCAGAAACAAAAAAAAAAATCTAATTTGCTTCTTTACTAATCTCAATTTCATTAGTAGTAATAATTCTTTTATGTTTTTCTTTTGTCTTAGTTGGCTTCTATTTCATTAATTATCACATTTAAAGAGCAATATAATCCTTTTTTTTCTCTTTTGCAGATTAAAAATCCAAAATATAGGAAAATTTTCATTTAAACCCCTTTGGTTTTACTCTAATCACCTTAAACCATGCCTTTAGAGCATCATCACTCATATCCATTTATTAGTTTTTATCAGTTAATTTTAAACATTAAAGGTCATTATTGTATTTTTACAATATTCTTAAATCATAAAATATAGATTTTTAACATTTATTTGATCTTTCAAGTAAAAACTAGCAAATGAGTCAATTTTAATATATGTTAAAAATTGAAGAATGTTTAATAATAATTTTTTAAAAGTATAGGTTCTAAATACAATTATGATAAAATTAAAAAGGTTCAAATGAAAGTAAAACAATGATATATTCAAGGACATCAAAACTACATTAACTTTACAAAGTAGCACAATGTGAAGTTAATGCTATCTAAGGTAAAAAAAAAATACTCAAGTAAACAGGGAAACTATTTTGTTACAACCAAAAATAAATAAATAAATTATTTGAAAAGAAAATAATTTATTTTTGGATTCATCATTCTACATATTTTTATGTTTTTGATTTATAATTTTTTATTAGATTGTAATAATTCCTACTATAAAAGGAAAAAAACAAAAAAGTATCTCTCAAACCGACAACCTATAACATGAGGATGCAAATGAGAGAATAATAATAACTAATTCTAAAATCCACAACTAAAGATTCAGAAAAGAAAAAAAAAAAAAAGTACACTATTCCTTACTGAACAATTCTATAGCATGCACCACAAATAAAAGCTAGCCCACTTTTTCTTTTTTCTTTTTTTTTTTAATATATATTAAGCTAGCCCACTTTAGTCCATCCATCTTCTTTCAAAAAAAAGAAAAAAAAAGTCAATCTTAAATATATAAATTATTCTTCATTTCCCTTGTTAAATATTTTTAGTTAAATTACTTGAATCCAGAATTTTATATATGAAAGAATATGAACACAGAATTTTGTGCATGAAAGAATATGAACATTATTAGTAGGGCCCATTTGATAACAAGTGTATTCTTATTTTTTATTTTTACTACTAAATTGTATATAATTTACTTATTTCAATGGTTTGTTAATGATAGTTAATAATAATTAGAATTTGTTAGGCATGTCAACTGATTACAAATGTTAAATAAGAAAAAAAATTAAAAATCTAACATAATTTTAAATCGTGTTTTATTTTTTGTTTTATATATTTTTCCTTATATTTAGAGTTTACATGGATGCTTAACTACCATCAACTAACTTTAATAAAGTGTTGAATTAAACAAATTAAATATAATTTAAAAAGAAAAAATAGAAACGAAAAATAAAAAAATAAACTTGTTGTTAAACGAGGTAATTATCACTACAAGAACCTCTTAATGTATATGTTCAAAAAAATTGAGAATCGATTCTACAGTTTAATAATAAAAGAAATTTAAGAAGTAAAATTTTGGAACTTATGGTCTCAATCGTTTAGCATACAAATTAGCAAGAAAAAGAGAAATAGAGATTCTTTTGGTCCCCGCTTTTAATTGTAGTGTTTCTCTCTGGTCCGCATATCCCACTTCAAATAAGAACAAAAAAGAAACGATGAAAGAGGCATTCCGGATAAAGGATACTTCTGTGTTTCCTATTTCTTTTTATTTTAGTTTTTATTAATTTTTTTCCAATTTTGACTCTCCTCTATTGCTTTGTTTTGTTTGTTTTCATGATTATTTGTTTTTCATAGGACTTCTTATTGGTAAAATAGTTTAAAGGTATTTATTAATTGGGTTTGAAATATCCATATTTCGCATTCTGACTGTACTCCCACTAATAATAATAATGATAACTAATCAATAGACTATTTTATATATTAATTATATATTTTCCAAATTTTATATTTTTTACTTTTCTTATGAAATAAAGATCACATATATACTTTAGATTTATTATTACGTTCACCTTTTATTCCAAATCCATGCATGTTTTGAGACCATAAATATAATAATCGCAATTATAGCCAAAAATAAGAAAGCTACCTCTTTGTTACATGATGGTAATATTCTAATTATAGTATTGTTTGATTCCAAGTGAATTAATTCTTACAGAGAGTTCTAGAAGAGTTTATCAAAGAGTCGTGGCAAGTTCTTGTTCAGACATGGTGGTTTTTTATAAATCAAATCAAAAGAGAAAGCGTCTGTCCAAAAAAAAGAAAAATCAAAGGAGAAAGTGATTAATGGTTGATTCCATATCATCTTAATCGGTGTAATATAATGTCAATTCATTAATGGGTAATTGTTTACGCAACCACAATTTTTTTTCTTTTTTTTTTGCTATTTACACCATGTTTCTTTTCATTAATGCACAAACTTATTCGTTGGCATTTTTACATAATTGGATATGAAATGTGGACGTTTAATTTTGAAGGCTTTATATAGAAATAGTATGTCTACTTATATGAATTGAATTACTATTCTTTCTAAAGGTTTAAATTATTGGCAGATAATTTATAATTAAAATTTTAAATTTAGAACCTTATGCATCGTTAGTTCTAATATAAAATCCAATTGTCACTTTTGCTAAAAATTTAAGTCGTTAAGAACTATAATTATATTATCTCACAAAGAGTTATATGATATATAAGAGGCCAAATTTAGATATGTATATAAAATATGATTAGTCACATTGTATACAACTTAAATTTCTTTAAGACTTTTTTGGAATTGAGAGAGCAAAATAAAAATACGATATGTTGGATGAATGGGTGCTTGGGACCGACAATGCATAAAATTGATCAATCCGAATAAAAAAAATATATATGTTGGTCCACTTGACTTTACAGTTTGAAAGAGGAAGGGGCATCATCATTTTATTGATCGAAGGAATTTAGTAAGAATAACCAAAGACTCGAAAACAAAAGATAAATAAAACAAAGAAAGAATCTAGTGATGGTACGAAAAGCTAAGGAAGACAACCATGCAACCAAAATATAAATAGCCATTGAAACTCCCTAGAATTTCAGTCAGAACAAAAAACCCCACCACGACGTTTTTGAATTGGAATCTTTCAAAATTTTGTAGTTTTTTTTTTTTTTTTCCCTGGTAGTTTTCTCTTTTTTAAAAAATAAAAATAAAAAAAAGGCCCCATTTGAAGAAGTGGTTTGTGAATTTGATCAATCATGCCTAGAGAAAGGGACCCTCTTGTTGTTGGTAGAGTTATCGGAGATGTTTTGGACCCTTTCACAAGGTCTATATCTCTTAGGGTTTCTTACGGTAATCGAGAGGTTAACAATGGTTGTGAGCTCAAGCCTTCCCACGTTGTCAGCCAACCTAGAGTTGACATTGGTGGTGACGATCTTAGGACTTTCTACACCTTGGTATGGCTTTCATTTCCAACTCTCTCTCTCTCTCTCTCTCTCTCTCTCTCTCTCTCTCTCTCTCTCTGTGTCTCTCTCTGTCTCTCTCTGTGTCTCTTTTTCTTATAACACCTAGTTTTCTTCTTTCTTATTCAAACTCTTAAAAAAAAAAAAAAGTTTGTTCAAATTAACTTAAAGTTATGTTTGGCATTAATATATATTGTTCTTTTCAATGCACATATATATGTGTGTGTGTGTGTGTATTTCAGGTTATGGTTGATCCTGATGCTCCTAGCCCAAGTGACCCAAACCTAAGAGAATATTTGCACTGGTATAAATTTCTTTCTTTCTTTCTTAGAATTCCAATGAAGCTGTTATTAATACAAATCTACCATTATTATAAGATAATTGTCTTTAATTAACCATTTTGGAGTAGTTAATATATATATATATATATATATGACTACGAGATATATGGATAGAAGTTGTTTTCATATTATATTGAAAACATATCAAAGGTTTTTGGAAAAATATGGGAATTCAAGATGATGAGGTTGTGAATTTTCACAAGGATAAGAAAATGACTGCATATTTGGCCACCATGGAAAATAGCTGGATATATTTTAAAGATATTATGCTGTTTACTTCATGATACACTAATTTTGGGGGGTCTTTTCTTTCTTTATTTTTGTGAGTGATTGGCTGGTTTTATATTTCATGGGAAAAAGAAATATGACCATTAAAAAAGTATCTTCGATTTACAAGGCTTGGAGGGTAATATGAGTTGGGGTCCTACATGTATCATCATGACTAACCATGCCATAAACCATCCTACTTTAGTAGTTTTCGATCGTTTTCTTTTGCACTTTGTACTTTCTTACTTACTTTTCAAAGAATTTCGTTATCCTATTGAATGTATAGTAAATTCCTGTCCTTAAAAGTGATTCTACCTTTTTTTTCTTTTTTTTTCTTTTTCTACATTAAATAATGTAGTTATATGTAAACTTCACCAATGTAAGTTATGCATTGGAATTTTCATGCATACGGTTTAGTATTTTGATGCTATGCTAAACTAACAAAATATTTTATATATGAGGCAATTGGAGTAGTCTAAATTCAAGGGGAATTATACAAAATAGTTATGTATATTATTGTAATTTTATTTGCATATAAAATATTAGAATTTTTTTGTGCTTATATATATATATAAAGTAATTATACGGTGCGGACCATCCAAATACGAACTATATCAAAAATTATCGATTTCTGAAAAAAAAAAACATTGGTTTTATTGTGAACGCTGTGTATACATATATAATACACAGCAAAGCCAACTTTTTTTGGAACGGTCTGCATATAAATGATTCGCACCATAGAATATCCCTATATATATATAATTTGCTATTAAGTTAGTAATTGCTTTTGAATGACTTCGTAGGTTGGTGACTGATATTCCAGCAACTACAGGGGCAAGCTTTGGTAAGTGATATTAAGGGTTGATTGCAAGATTTTATCATTTATTTTCACAGTTTTACAATTTAACTCAACCTTTAAAAATAACAATTTGAGCCTTTAATTTTTCAATTTATTGTAGATTAATCTAATTCCTAATTTTGAACAAATTCGTAACAAATTCATCCACATAGCTATTTTTTAGCTCTCTAATCTCTTTCCTCAAAAACTTTGCTACAATTTTGTACTATTATCAATTATTTGATCAATTTGTAATGAATGGAAAGATTGAGGGCCTAAATCACTACTTTTTAAAATTGAAAGCCTAAATCACAAAACCCTATCTAAATACAATTAATCCTAATGTTAATTTATATGCATATTAATGCATTTACCTAATTAACTAGAAAGGTATTCATATCTAATGGATTGGTCATTTATCTAGTGATTGGGCAATGAAAATGACCAATCAAAAACTAGTTTTATTAGTAGATGTATATATATTAGTGATAAAATTTTATCTCATTTTAACAATTATTTTGTTTACTCATATGAATAGTGGATGAGCCATTTCAGTATTATCACATGTATAAGTGATATATACATATATATCACATATATGAATGAGGATGTGTATATATATATATGTATGTATACAACAATAATTATATCAGCATATTTTAACTTTATAAAGGAAAAATTGATGTTGCAGGACAAGAAGTAGTGTGTTATGAGAGTCCACGACCGACAGTGGGGATTCATCGATTTGTTTTTGTGCTGTTTCGGCAATTGGGGAGGCAAACAGTGTACGCACCTGGGTGGCGTCAGAATTTCAACACCAGAGACTTTGCTGAGCTTTATAATCTTGGATTGCCAGTTGCAGCGGTTTACTTTAACTGCCAAAGGGAAAGTGGCTCCGGTGGAAGGAGACGATAGATGAACATCCTCAATTTACCCTATGCTTTTATCATCATCATTTACAAGGGTCGTTACAATTAATATGAATGAATAAGAATAACAACCTAAACTTATATATCCATATCCATATATATAGACATATATATATGTATAGTTGAATAGTAATTCCTATAATCCATGTATTAGTTTTACCAAAAATAATCCATGTATTAACTTATAGTACTGAACTTAATCGCCTCACTGTTTTGATCTCCTTATAATATGTTAGAGCTAGAGGGATTAGGATTAAGTACAGGAATAAATACAAAAGGTACACTGCGGTGTAAATTTGTGATGTCAATTTCCACATGATTAATCTAATATATAACTTTAGAAGTATTATCAATAAATGCCTTCTTTCATTTTTCTTTTCCATTTTCTTTATTCACATTGATATTATTTAATGAAACTTCTAGTATTTATTTATTTATTTATTTTTATTATTAGTATGATACTATAATCTAAAGCCTCAAATTTAGATGTTGAATAAGAAGAATTACTCTAGTGGACGTCTTAGCGGGATTGAAACCCATATGACACTCTTGACCACCTGTCAGACAAAAAAGAACGAACAAGTACCATATTCACTAAGTCATCCAAAAGTGCCTTATTCACCGCGTTAGATGTACCTTCTTCTTTTTTTCATCTTTTTGGGTGAATCACAAGCTAGATGTCCAATGGTGCTACCATATACTTTTGGCTGTCCATCCATGGAAAATATCTTACCTAACACGGCAGCACCACATTTATTGGTACCACGTCAAATTATTTAAATGTCACATATTTTGAAATATCATATCATAGCTACCTAATCATCTTATTCGTACATCCTCCTGGCTATTTGTACAAGCCTATGTATGCTAGTAACCAAGGATGATAGGCTCCTCTGGCCATTTGCACAAACCCACGGACACTAGTAGAATACCAGGGATGATAAACTCCTTATCTGACAAGAATTCTATCTTTACACATTCTTCTGAGATAATTTTACGGATTTTACCTAATGTCCTTCTCCTGATCAGCTGCCAACAGTTTCATTTTCTTGTAATAAGCTCTTATCAGTTACCAACAGCTGTCGATGATCTGCAACTAACTTTGCCAGCGTATTTCTACAGTTTTCATTGATAATTATTATATTTTAGTACTTTTTATCATTACAAATATTTTGATTGAATTTTTTAAAATTAATTTTGATATATTTATATTTTTTATTTGAAAAATAATTTTAATATGGTTCAATTGTATTAAATTTAACTCGTTAAACTGAGATAACATGCATCTCATGTGATTCCTCAAAAATTATTTTTATTATTTTTTAAATTTTATTTATTTATTATGTAGGAGTAAAAAAAAAAAAATACTTCAGTACCTTTTAAAATCACCGAATTTTATTTTAAATCTCTAAAATCGATTTTTTCACATTAATAAAGAATATTAGATGTTTAACAAAATTTAATTTAAGAACACAATAGAAATACCAAATAGTAAAAAAAAATTTAATAGTCTTAAAAAAAACCAGATATTTAAAAAAAATTTAAGAGTAAAAAAAAATACCAAATAGCCAAAAAAAAAAGTATAATAAAAAAATATCACATATTCAAAAAAATTCCGAGAGCTTCATAAAACTATCAGATATCCAAACAATTTTGAAAGCCAAAAAAATTACAAAGAATACTAGATATTCAAAAAATATTGAGAATAAAATAAACTAGATGTTAAAACAAAATCTAAAAGTATGAAAAAAAATCATATGGTAAAAAAATATTGGATACTTGAACATTTGATATTTTTATTAGACTCTCAAAATTTTTTTAATATCTAATATTTCTTATCATGCTTTCATTTTTTTTTTTTTTACCATCTAGTATTTTTTTTGAACTCTCAGATTTTTTTTGTGCCTTTGGTATTTTTTTGATGCTGTCAAAATGCTTTTTACTATCTTGTCATTTTATCGTATTTTCAAAATTTTATCAACATCTAATTTTTTTTTTTTTAACACTCTTAGATTTTATTAAATATCTAATATTGTTTATCAATGTAAGAAAATTTATTTTAGAGACCCAAAATGAAATTCAATGATTTTAGAGGGTATTAAAGTATTTTTGTTTTTTTACTCCCACAAAACAAACAAATGAAATTCAAAAAATAATAAAAAATAATTTTTAAAAGGTCACGTGAGGTGCACGTGATTTAAGTTTGATGGAATCTGTTAAATTTAATGCAATTTGACCAAATTAAAATAATTTTTCAAATAGAGATATCAATATGTCAAAATTGATTTTAAAAGGCTCAATTAAAATATTTGTGATTATAGAGGGTATTGAAATGTATTACTCTTTATATTTTATATCAATTTTATACGATAAATTTTAATTAAAATATTAAATTTTTTTATTTTTTATTTTTATATATAAAATTTTTTAATATTAACTATTTAAATTATTATTTAATATATAAATTCCATCGATGATCGTTAATTATTTATTAACAATGATAAATAATATTTTTTAAAAAAATAGAAAAAAATCTATTAACCTTCCGGTTTCCTCTTCTTCCTTGCATCTATAATCTGCATCACTTAAAGATCCAAAATTTTAAACTAGTTCATGGACTTTCCATTTCTTTAATTTCAAATCATTTTCAATCATTTTTTTAAGGTAAATCTAGGTTTGGGTTGGATGTCCTAAATGTGCATGTAAATACCCATATAATTTGAATCTGAAATCTTGCATGATGGTGCACTTTCTTTCTCTCATGCTTCTGTAATGGAGTCTTAGGAGAGGATTTGACAAATTTGATAGAGGATGGTTTCATCATTTTGTTTTAATTGTTTTTTTATTTTTTTTGGTTTTTCACCTTCAACGTTTTGTTCACTGTGGCCATGTGAGTCAAGGGGAGAACCATAGCCCTGGACAAGAAAAGCTCCTGACATGAACGAATCTTTTTTTTTTTTTTTTTTTAAATAAATAAAAGAAAATACAATTAGAGCATTGAACCGGCCATGGCACGACAATTTTTAAACAAGGCATTCAATAATTTGAAGTGTTACCAACTGACCTATGCTGCCGTGCCAGGCAAGACTTTGTCCCATCAATGGCCTACCGATGGGGCCCATTGATCTATGGATAAAGACGGGAGAGGTGATTTTTTTTTTCCCTTTTTCCTTTTTTTTTTTCCCTCCAAAAGGTGGGTGCTATTCTATTTATATTTAATTTAATTGTATATTAATTATATTTTGATATTTTTAAATTTTTAGAGTTTTATAATTTAAATTTTTATTTTTTCAATTTCATAATTTAAATTTTTAATTTTTCAATTTGTTATAATTTTAATATTTTTAACTTTTAACTGGAACATATATAAAACTATATCAAATTTTAACATAGAAAATACTAAAATTTAAAAATTTAAAACTAGTTTTAAACATGTACATTTTTAGTATTTTTTTATAATATAAGATTGCTATAATTTAATATCATTTAATTGACATGCGCCAACTTTTAAAAAATATATATATATTTTTTAATATAAAATTTACTATAATTTAATATTATTTAATTGACATACACCAACTTTTTTTTTAATATAAAAGTACCAAAAGTGCAACTTTTAAAAATAGTTTTAATATTTTGAACTGCATTATATTATAATTTGAAAATTTATATGACTTAATTTCAATCACATAAGATAGTAATTAAAACTATAGCCAAAAATAAATAAAATTTAAATTGGAACAAATTGAAAAATTGAGAATTTAAACTGTTAAATCAAAAAATTAAAAGTCTAAATTATAAATTTGATAGCTAAAGTGCCAAAAGTGCAACTTCCCACTTAATTGTCAAAGATAATTAAGCATCTTTAATTACTCTTTATGAATTATATATATATATATATATATATATATATATGATTATACATTTAGATTCGAACTAGTGTAATCTATACGTATGCTAAGTTTACAAAGGGATCTATCAATCCGTCAAAATAATTTTTTGGTAATACACTTGAAGAAAATGTGTTTTTTGCATTGGTGGATTTTTAACTTTAATGTGTTTTGTATATTTAATAGTTGTTTAAAAATATAGTAAATTATATTTATCTAATATAACATTATGGAAAAAAAAAATTTTGAATATATTTTTTTCAAATTATTCTTAAAACCATTTGTCACCTAATAAACTTTCTTTTTACTTCCTTCGTTTATTTATTATAACAAAGTTTATTTTTTATTTCAACAAAAAAAAATTATAACATTTTTAAGTTTTTAATTTATATTATATTAAAATAAGTTCAAAGCTTTAATATCCAATTTTAAATTCTTAAAGAAGATTGTATGAGTAACATATTTTATTTTCTTTTTACTTCCATTATTTATTTATTGTAAAACTATATTTTTTTATTATGACAAAAAAATTTAAAACATAAAAACATATAATATATATAATTATTTATAATAAAATAATAAAAATTTATACAAAATATATATGGTTGTTTCGATTTCATATAGTTTTGCTTATGTTTAATCTAAACCGAACCAATTCAGTTCGAATGAATTTATACCATCCCCAATGATCGATGCAAAAAAAACCAAATTTACATCACAAAAATGCTTATAAAAAAAGATCAGGACCACCAATTACCCAAAGAAAATTATACTGAACTACTTGTCTAACTTTCTCATTGAAAGGAATAAAGGTTCGTATAAATACTAGCGTAGGGTATAATCAGTGTATATGGTACCAATTTGCAAACTAATAATAAATATTCCTCTCTTATTCACCCAAAAAAAAAAAGGTAAATGCCTCTCTCTCTCTCTCTCTCTCTCTCTCTCTCTCTCTCTTTAAAAAATTCTTATTTTGGGTGGAAACACCACAAAAGAAGCACTCCGTAGATGCGTGAACGTGTAAGGCATTTCTTATGACCCATTGTAGCCTCAAACGTGATAAGTAAAGTGAACCGAATACACAATCGTAAAAAAAAAAAAAAAAAAAAAAAAGATCAAATACGATAGCCTTTTTTTACCGGCCATTTGTTAAACTTTGATACATTAGTCTTTTAAAGTTCCATTGTATCAGTCGAAAAGGCAATTATCGCCTCTTTTTGTTCTTGTAAAAGTGATTTTCTTAAAATATATATATATATATATATATATTCTTTTGGATTTGCATGAAAATTTGGTTTAATATTTTTTTTTTGTAATAACAATCTCACCCTTATTTCAAGTAGAGATATTTTGTTATTTACATTTAAATCCTACCTTTTACTATGTACTAACCCAGAGGAAATTTATTTTTACCAAAAAAAAAAATTGACTATGAGGAAACAAGTCTATGGAAAATAATTTCTTTCCCAACTTTATTATGAACCAATACAGGAATTCAATGTTATTATTTGTCATTGTTCCCCCACCTCCCCCCGACGCCCCGTTAAGTTCTAACATTATTCTATACCATGAAAAGTTTAAAATATTTGAAATTTCTACCAAAATTTTTTTGAAATTTTCATTTTTTTTAAAGAAATCAAAAGAAAATTAAATTTCAAATAGAAATAGTAGAAATTTTATAATATTATTGAAATTTCACTGAAATTTTTATGGAAAACTCCATCAAAATATCCACATTAAAACCTTAACAATTTGGTTGAAAAATTCATAATATCTATCAAATTTTCAAAAATTTTCATATAAATTTCCAAACTTTCCATGAAATTTTGAAAATATTTGTGAAATTTTTTTTATAAAAAATCCATAAATATTATTGACGTTCAATAAATTATTTTTAATGAATTAATTTTAGTGATATTTTTTTTTAACATTTTAATTGTCTTTCAAATATTTAATAATATAAATAAGATAGAGTGAATTAAATTGAATAACTTTGATAGGTTCTATCTATTAACAAAGTATATATATACTTGTTATATATTTTGTATAAACTAGATTCATTAAAATCCTAGAATTATAAATTAATAGTTGATTATACAATAATAGAAATTAATAACATAAAATAATAATATAAAAATATAATATTATGTAGAATTGGTATTGATAGTATTTAAATTAATAACATTATGCAAATAAAAATAATAAGATGATAGAATATATTATACTAAACATCAAAGATAACTACATTCAATACAAGATCTTTATGGTTGATATATTAATAATTATATGAAAAATTATTAAAGAGATATATCCTTTAATAATTATTTTTTATATTTTACATCTCAAAATGAAAACGAAGAAGAAACCTAATATTTTTCAACCATCTAAGAATTTTACGAGTGTTGAAATGATATTTATGAATATAATGTAAATATAATAACTATTTTATCTTAATCAATAAACAATTTTATTAAATATATATATATATTTATTTATTTTTATTAATAATAATTTATTTATAATCATTATCGTTTACTATAAATTAAATTGATTAAGAAAAATATAATATCTATCCCATATTTTTATAATTTTTATAATTAATTTAATAATTAATTGATTTAATAAGCTAATTCTAAAACTTCAACAAAAATTTATACTTTTTTAAATAAATTTTCATCATTTTTGTGAATTTTTTATTGATATTCGATATTTTTCGATATTTTTATAAAAAAAAAATTATATTTTGAATTTTCAATATTTCAGTTGACACTGAAATTTTGAACCTTGGTATTGTGAAATGCATAAAAGTCAATTGAGGTCATTTCACACTCATCTTCCCCATTCTCATGTTTTATTGGACCACCAACTTTCTTTTAAGTACCCCAAAAAAAAAAAAGAAAAAAAAAGGTGGTATGATATTTCTTCGGGGAAAAAAAAAAGGAATAGTTGCTGAAATAATGCAGAATGAAAACTTGTTTTGGTTTAATTCATTTGTTAGTACATTTAATCATGTGGTTCATACTAAATTCACGTAATGGATTCAGTCTTTGAATCCATTGGGATTTGGAATGGTCATCAGATTTTTATTTTTCTTCAATTTTTGGGTTTTGATGTTCAAAATATTTAGGAAAATTGTAAGAACATAATTTAGGGTATTTGAATCAAGGTTTAAAAAATCGATATCGATAGAAAATATCAAAAGTTCAAAATATAAAAATATCTATAGAAATATCGGAAATTATCGAATATTAGTAAAAATTATAAAAAACTATGAAAATTGATTTTAAAAAAATAAATTTTTTTATTAAAACTTTAAAATTAGCTTATTCAATCAATTAATTATTAAATTAACTAAAAAATTTGTAAAACTATTGATAAAAATACAATAAAAATACAAAAAAATACATATTTGATAAAAATATTTATTAATTAAGATAGATAAAATAATTATTACAATTACATTATATTTTATAAAATGTTAAACTTAATATCACATAGAATTCCTGAATAGTTAAAAATTGTTGGTCTCTTCCTCATCCTTATTTTGAGTTGTGAAGTATAGAAAATAATTATTAAAAGTTGTATTTCCTTAATAAACTTGCATATGCTTGTTGATATGTAACCATATGGATCTTATATTAAAAGGTATATTACACTACACACCCTCAAAATTTTCTTTTATTACAATCAGATACCTCATGCTTATATTTTTATAACTTCATAAAGATATCTGGTTGTAATTAAAAAAAACCTCAAAGGTGTGCAGTGTAATATACCCTATATTAAATGTAATCATTATATAATATTGGTAGACTGTATGCATAATTATTATCTTTTGATGGTTGAATTTGAAACAATATCCATAAGTTACTATTATAATATTCCATAAATATTCATCAACATTCCATTAATTCATTTAGTTATATTTTTATAAAATATGTTTCCTGTACATATTTATAATATTCATCTACTTTAGAAGATTTATTATTTATTTCACATGTATATTTGTATTTTTGTTTATATTATAATTTTTATACACTTTATAATATTTATAAAAAATATTAAATTTATTATGGTGAAAAAATAATGAAATAAGTAGAAAATTAAATATGAATAATGTTTATTAATTTTTTGATAAAAAAATTTTAAAAATAAATTTAATAAAAATTTCTATAAAAATTTTAAAAATTTCATAAAAATTTTTAAAATTTCTATGGAAGTTATGGATTTTTTAATAAAATATGAATAAATTAACGTGGATATTTAACAAAAATTTCAATAAAAATTTTGTCAAAATATCAATAAATATTTTAAAATTTTTATCTGTTTTACTTGGGATTCGAATTTTTTATCCACATCATATAAATATCGTGGAAATTTTTGATTTTTGAAACCTTGGTTTGAATCATAGATTTTTCATTACTAAGGCAAGGAGAAAATGGGGACAATCCGGGTGTGAAAAATCACGGATTTGGTTCATAACCTATGGAAGTAAATATTGGAAGAATGTTTCTACCAAAAAAGAAGAAGTAAATATTGGAAGAATGGTGCCTACTATTGGACCGGGGGACAAAGTGACAAACAGCCTTTCACTTTGAAAACAACTTCTGTCTTGCACGGTTACACCATAGGTGATCAAGGAATGTGATCCCTGATACGTGTAGAGAGAGAGTGGGGAAGATGGCTTTGAAATAACCCCCATTGCCCAGTATCATTGGATCACGTGCTTTAAATACGCCTCTCACATCAAAACAAGGCGCACTGTTTTTACTTTTAGACAAGTTGAAGGACGAATTTGTTTAGAAGTTTAGGGATCAAAATGTAAATACGATATAATATAGGGATTAACTGCAATAATATTTTTTAAATTTATGAATATATATATATATATATATATATATATATTTGACTTTAATTCTATAATATAGGGGGATCTTTGCAGCATTTTAGCTTCTAAGCTGTCGCATGATTTACACTTTGATCTTCAATTTTTTTTTTCTTTTTTTAACAAAATCATCCCTAAACTAATAAGAATAATGCACACCATTAGTCCAAATCAAAGTTTTTATCCAAAATATTTAACAAAAAAACATGTGCCTTCCGTATGGACTTTTTTTTGGGGTGGGTAATAACATCATTTCAAGTGCTTTAATATCTTATTTTGGCAAACTTTGGCTCGATTTAATATTGCATGATGAAAACTTAGGGTATGTTTGGTTAAAAAAATAGCTATTTGCTCGATTTAATGTTGCATGATGAAAACTTAGGTTATGTTTGGTTAAAAAAATGGCTATTTCTAAAAATTAAGTATTAGTAATTTTTAAAGATAAAAAAGATGGAATAGAATATCAATTCATATTATTTAATTTGGCAGAAAAAAGATAAAAAAGTTAATATGAAATTAAAAAAATATCAAAGCGTAAAAAGAATAACGGAAAGCGTAAAAAAAATAACATAAAGTAACGTGTTTATTTATTTTAGAAAATACAGAGCTTTTTAAAAAAAATAGTAATTCATTATTTTAAGAAATCAAAATTTCATAGGAATAGATAAGATAAATTTTAAAAATCTAACAAAATAAAGGAATATCAAAATTTTAGAAATCTTTATTTATTCCACTATCTATTCCATAAACCAAACATATATGAGTTTGAGACTCTTAAAAAAAAAAAAAAAGTGATAGAAAGGAGAGATAAACAAAAAGATACAAGAATAAAGGGTATTCTTTTGGTGGTCATGATGTGTAGAGTTGCCAAAAAAAAATACAAAAGAAGAAATTCAGTTTAAATTTGGTTGAGTGTTTGAGAATAAAGGGAAGATAGAAGAAGTGAAGGCAAAATCACAAATTAGGGGCCTAGAAAGAGAGAGAGAGAGAGAGAGAGAGAGAGAGAAAAAAAAAAGAAGAAGCAGGAGAGAGATAAAGACAAAGAAATGTGGGCATAGCAGCATCAATTATCAAGCACCTCAAATGTTAAGATGATGGCTCTTGTCATGCTCTAGGGGCCCCATCCTTTACCTGTTTTTTTTTCTCTTCCGTTGTTATGTCAATATATTTCTTTTTATAATTTTCTATTTCTTTATCACACATCTCTTTGTTTTAACTTGTTGACATATTTTACCAAAAAAACAAATTGTTGACATAGTTAATTTGATGCATTAAATCAATTTTCTAACCGTTTAAGTTTTTTAAATTAATATAATTTTACATGATACCATTTAAGTTATATTGTCATTTACATGATACCATTTAAGTTTTATTGTCATCTATTTAAAAAAATTAACATTTGTAAATATTAGAATAACCTATAAATGATAAAAAAAATGTTGACATAGATTGATATAATAAACCTACTTCGTAACGGCATCATAGATAATGAAATAATTAAATTGAAAATGAAAATTTTTATTTAAAAAAATATAGTAAATTTAATAAGTAAGGAGGCTTGGAAAATTTTGTATTTTGGATATTGTTTGAAGTCATTAATTCATGTTGCTTCTTCAAAAATTTGGCAATTTTGGTAAAAAGGTTATTTGATGTAAGAAGATGACTTTTGTTTTGGTTAGGAAAGAGTTTCAATAGCATTTATAACAGTAAATGTGAATTATTATTTATATGATATATAAATTGAAATTATTTAAATTTATATGGTAAATATAAAATTAATTTTAAAATTGTTTATTTAATATTAATGTACACAAAGTTATTTATAATTATTAATTAACTCTATATAGATTATTTTTCAAAAAATTTTGCTTTTAAGAAAAATAATCTCTATGAGCTTTTTACAAATAAATATTTACTTTGATAATTTTTATACTACATCAATTTGATACTTATTTTCAACATTGTGATTGAAAAGTATTTAATTTAAAATATTTTACACATTCTTTTTGGTAATACTAAAACATTGTTCATATTTATTATGTAACTTGTTTATTTTTCGCTGATCTGTTTGAGATCTTTAAATTCTTAAAAAAATAAACAAGAGGAGTACCGGATGTCAAATGACATTGTTATTCCCGTGTGCAAAGTGTGACGGTCCGCACCTTTGGAATGGTCTAGTGGCATTTTCGTAAATATTTGAAGGTCGGGATCTTCGATCCCGGGCCGTGAGAATCTCTTAAGAATGTCACTAGGATGGTGCATGTCGAATGGCAGGCCAAGATGTGAAGGTTTGCTAGAGAAAACCCCATTATGATTCCTCGCACAAAGTGATATCTATTGATGCGAGAAAGGAAATGACTCAATAAGCTCTTTAGGGGGCTGGTCCGTGTCTGGCTCTCCACGACCCCCGGCTCCGGCTTCGAGCTTGGGCTAAGAGAGCCTCCCATGGGCGACGGCAAGCCATGGGGCGGACATAAAGTGCCACGGAGGTGGACTTATGTCTCCGAGGGACAGGGAGTCCCGAGGACAGTACCGGTAGGCGCTTCGAGTTGGTATTGCGCGTCACTCCTGTGCCAGAGGCTGAGTGTAGCATTCGCTATGCCGTTTTCTATCGTCTATGCCAAGAACACACGTAGGCCTTCGTTACAAGGTTGTGGCAAATGTGCCAGTGAGCGGGGGCTCGGGTTTTGCCTCGCTCAAGAGGGTCGGAAGCTAAATAGGCACGGACGGGGCGACACCGTGCCATCGGGTGACATTCGTATGTGAGCTTCTGATCTTGTGTTGCTACCTTGGGTGGCATGTTGGCATGATGCTGGCGTGCATGCTCCAGGGTTGGGTGCTATTCGGGATGTGCATGAACCAAGGCCCGAAAGGAGAGCTGGGTTGCTGGCTAGATCTTGGCACCAGATTGGGTAACAAGCTACCGAGTGGGCGTGAGGCCATCGGGATAGCTTGCTGGGAGGCATGAGCCATGATGATTATGAGAAGAAATAGATGGGGTGAGCATCTAAGCTATTAGCCGTGATGCCGGGAAGCAATCATAGTCCTCGTCGGTGAACCTCAGGGGCGTACAATTGGTATCAGATGGGTCGATATATGAACTCGGATAGTGAGAAGGCTAACCATGACTAGAGAGTCTTGGTGCCGCACGGTCTATTTCCGTTGCGTAAAATATAGGACCGTGACAGTTGGTATCAGAGCTCAGTTTGTCCTGCAATAGGCAAACCGAGGAAAAGAGGATATTGGTTGGTGATGCTTGGATCCGTAGAACCTCGATGCTACTGTGAAGAGGGCATTCTTGCATGGTGCGTGGGTAGTTGTGGCGGCATGCCCAACTTGAATATGGTGTGGGGATGTTCACCAAATGAGTACCAGTGTGCGATACAAATACACTTTGACTGGGATGCTTGAGCAGCGAGGCAAATGCGAAGTTCTTGAATGAGACAAGCATTTGGAATAAGTGATTGGTGCTCAGAAAGGAATTCATGCATTGTGAAATGAGGAGTACAAGCCGTGAGTAGTGTAGTTCTCTTGGATAGTCGAGGGCTTGTTAGCCATGTGTTTCTTTTGATGTATTGGTCTTAAGAATTACAGAAAATACCAAAAATAGATCCATTTTGACCAAGAGTCTTGACGGCCACAAAGAGTGGCGAAGAAAGAACAAGCCAGTGCGGCTGGGTGGCAGAGACCATATTTGTCCAAGAGAAAAGGACAACCTTGTCGAAGCAAATGAGAAGTCAAGACGAGTGGGTGCGGGGGTGTATGTTCTAAGGGAAACTCCCGTTGAGCAACATTTGAATAATGGGGCCATCAGGACCAAAGTTTAGATGCCATTAAAGCACAAGTATAGGCGAGAATTGGAGATTAGGCCAACAGGGCCAAAAATCGTGCATGCCATGAAGGCATGATAGTGGGCGAGAACTCAAGAGATCAGGCCGGCGGGGCTAACATTATAGTTGCCACAGAGGCACCAATGCGAACAACATAGCAGATAAGGTTGAGAGGGCCAAGGGACTGCCAAAGAAAAGGCAGAGAGCAAGCGACGATGACAACAAGGCATGAAGGCCGAATGTTGAAATGCCGTGGAGGCACGAGCTTCAGAGGAAGCACAACTAGACCACAGAGATTGGGTAGCCTCAGAAGTATTGGTGCACATGAGCACAAAATGTCGGATGTGGAGGCAAAGGACTTCAATAGAAGCAACAGCCTTGAGGGCATGGTGGTCAGTTCCATGAGGGCACGAGACTCTGGTGCGAGTCCATAAGGAAACCATAAGTGAGTCGGTTCGGTGAAAGAGTAAACGTTTGCTTGGGTGGAATTCGAACGAGCACTGGAGTTAGGCGTCGAAGGCATAAGTGGGGGAGTGTTCTTTACGTTAACACCCTACACCTTGGGCATAAAGAAGTGGCGGTTTTGGAAGCCTAAATCTGAGTTAGGCAGCATGCATGAAGCAGAAGTCTGGTTGAAGAAGTTCATGAGGGACGACACCTTATCCTTAAATCTTTTGGCTAGAGTTGGATGGGGCTAAAGTAGGCCCATGATCAAGTAGCCTTATGGAGTTTGAAAGCCATTTGTGGAGGGATAAGGGCCAGACAACAATGAGTCCAGGGAAACCCAAAACCTCACAAAAGCGAAGTGCTAAAAGACGTACGTAAGCATGGAAAGGGAAAGGACTATGAAGGAAAGTCTCAGCGGAGACCAACAAAATGTCCTTATATGACCAAGATGGTCAAATTTAAGTGTGGTATAGTGCCAGAGGGCAAGATTTGGGTTCAAGAAGGAACCTTGGATGCGTGGAGCATTGCAAATTTGCCAGAGGGCAAACCTGGCTCAAAGGAGGAGCCGAGATACAAAAGTGAGCAAGATTGAGGCAAAGAACTAAGGAAGGGACTTAGTTCAAGGTGACACTAGGTGTCAACAGCCGAAATAAGGGGGTCTTAGAAGAGAGGACCTCCAATCAAGATGTGGTAACTCGTCGAGTAGAGGATGCCACTTGCGTAGGGGATGGACGTTGGAAGCCACAAGAATAAATGCACACTTGAGGGATGTTGTGCATCAATTTGCCATTGGGGAAGTAAGCTAGCTTGAGATTTGCTAGCACATCACCATTGTGGGGATGAAAATTTGAGCGCGGGAACAAGAGCTGAGAAGGGAAACTTAGCTCATCACGGCAACAGAGTGCCGAGGAAGCATGAAGTGGAGTTCAAGAGAGAGAAGAACTACCACATGAAGAACTCTCGAGTTTGGGTACCGTTGGGACAGTTGACGTAGGGGCCACACCTGAGAGGAGACGATGTGCTCAATGAGAGGGTTAAGGTCGCCATCGGATTATTTGATAGAATTCGGTCCACGCGAGGACCTTGAAGGCAAGTGGATGCCTTACTTTGGAGCTCGGGAAGCTATCTGTCCAAGAGGGAGCGTTGTCTTGGATGCCAACGACCATCTGAAGAGAACATCGTCCAAGAAGGGACACGAAGTTGGCTAGAGTGATGCCAACAAGTGAAGAAAGCATTCGTCCAAGAGGGACAATAAGCGTTGGCTTGGGTGCCAACGACGGAAGAGAATATCGTCCAAGAAGGGACATGAAGTTGGCTGGAGTAATGCCAACAAGTGAAGAGAGCATTTGTCAAAGGGGGACATGAGTTTGGCTAGGGTGCCATCAAGATATACAAGAGGCAGAATTCGTCCGAGGGGGACACTATCTGCTTACGGAGCTGAAAATGCAGGGCAAAACTCTAATCTATGCACAAGGAGGTGCACGTTTTGAGGAAAGCTTGAGTTTAGGTGAATGCATGCAAGAGGTCCTTGGCCAAGTCCAAGAGTGGGCGCTCGAAGGTCGTCACAGAGGTGATTCTACAGAGGTAGCGGGACGAAGTATGCAGGATCTTGAGTTTGAGCCTGAAGAGCTTATGTGGATGAAAGGTGTTGCGCGGAGTGCAGGAGTCTTGAGGATAGCTAGCAGGCACGTCGATGAGGGCATCGACATAATGAAGTGGGGGAGGATGTGACAGTTCGCACCTTTGGAATGGTCTAGTGGCATTTTCGTAAATATTTGAAGGTTGGGATCTTCGATCCCGGGCCGTGGGAATCTGTTAAGAATGTCACTAGGATGGTGCATGTCGAATGGCAGGCCAAGATGTGAAGGTTTGCTAGAGAAAACCCCATTATGATTTCTCGCACAAAGTGATATTTATTGCTGCCAGAAAGGAAATGACTCAATAAGCTCTTTAGGGGGGTGGTCCGTGTCTAGCTCTCCACGACCCCCGGCTCCGGCTTCAAGCTTGGGCTAAACGAGCTTCCCATGGGTGACGGCAAGCCATGGGATGGACATAAAATGCCACGGAGGTGGGCTTATGTCTCCGAGGGACAGGGAGTTCCGAGGACAGTACCGGTAGGCGCTTCGAGCTGGTATTGCGCGTCACTCCTGTGCCAGAGGCTGAGTGTAGCATTCGCTATGCCGTTTTCTATCGGCTATGCCAAGAACACACGTAGGCCTTCATTACAAGGTTGTGGTAAATGTGCCAGTGAGCGGGGGCTCAGGTTCTACCTCGCTCAAGAGGGTCGAAAGCTAAATAGGCACGGACGGGGCGATACCGTTCCATTGGGTGACATTCGTATGTGGGCTTCCGATCTTGTGTTGCTACCTTGGGTGACATGTTGGCACGATGCTGGCGTGCATGCTCCAGGGTCGGATGCTATTCGGGATGTGCATGGACCAATGCCCGAAAGGAGAGCTGGGTTGCTGGCTAGATCTTGGCACAAGATTGAGTAACAAGCTACCGAGTGGGCGTGAGGCCATCAGGCTAGCTTGCTGGGCGGCATGAGCCATGATGATTATGAGAAGAAATAGATGGGGTGAGCATCTAGGCTATTAGCCGTGATGCCGGGAAGCAATCATAGTCCTCGTCGGTGAACCTCAGGGGTGTACAATTGGTATCAGATGGGTCGATATATGAACTCGGATAGTGAGAAGGCTAGCCATGACTAGAGAGTCTTGGCACCGCACGGTCTATTTCCGCTGTGTAAAATGTAGGACCGTGACACAAAGCACATGATTTTTCTATTAATATATTGGAGAGAAATTTAAATTAGACTAATGGTGCACTTTTGTAATTGGTTTAGGAATATGAGTGCCAAAAGAAATGTTTAGAAATTAAAGTGTGAATTACATTTAGGAATTATTGATGCAAATAGTAGATTTATTAATTTCTAATTGTTATGAAAAATAAGACAAAAACAATAGCATTAGAAGAATAAAAAGAAAACACACACACAAATTTACGTGGAAAATTTTTGATCAGAAAAAACTACGGACAAATATGAATAAAACTTTTATTGATAAAGATTGATATAAAATGTAAGCAAACAGAAAGGTAAAAACTCAATACATCAGAAAACCTCTTAAAATATATATATATATATATATTGTACGGACGAAATAAACTTTAAAATGTTTTAATTTTTTTCTCAAAATAAATTTCATCAAACAAATTGCAGCTCGAGCTTTTCGAATTAGATCAATAAAAATTTGGATCACAAAATCAAATACTAATTTTTTAAAAAATGCACAGAAATAAAAATATCTCTGATAACAAATTCAATATTGAAATGGTCATTTTCAAACTTTACCATCAGCATGAGCTTTAAAATGAATATTAATATCAATGAGAAATTTATCCACTATTACTTCAATAGTAAATATTATAAAATAACATTACCAACTTTTAAAATTTATTTTAATTAAATTATAGAACCCACACGAGGGAAAACGTGCATAAAAGCTAAAATTTATAATATCTATATTTAAATATTATTTTAATTGATTAACAAAATAAATTTAATTCAATAAAACTATAGTTCTACCAACTTTTTAATGGTGGGACCTATTACTAAATTTTGTCAATTACAATTTTGTGTCAAATTTAGCACAATAAATACCATTGATACAATTTATCAGGCATTATTAAAGTAGTAAAATAGACAATCTATGCTATTTTTTAAAAATGGTATATTATCAAAGATGCTCTAAACCAATCTCAATTCTTATAAGTTTTTCTAGGGATATTGTTCATCCATTCTAATGAGCCACTTATCAGTTCGTTGCAATTGTTTTATTTATTTTTTTTTAAATTTTCAGTCAATCGTTGTAATCGATGTTCAAACATATATTAATATGGTATTATTTATTATTACCTTCTTTACATTAATATTAATGCATTGGTTCAACTGGCAAAAAAGGTTATAGTGAATTAATTTCATGGTTATATAGTTTTCTCTTAATAAGTGTAAATCAACTTAGACTAATATCAAATAGATGTACAACTTTTATTCAAAGTAATCAAATTATTTTGATATGGAGAAAAATTGGTATAGGAAGAAATTTTCTGAGTCTCGCTGTTTGTTTGTTTGTTTGTTTATTTAGTTTTTTTGGAAGAACTTTTATTGTTATTATTATTATTATTATTATAAAATGCCTGCTCTACGCACTTGTCCATCATAAGATTCTACGCTGCCGGTGCACGATAGCACCGAGTGTGGTTAAGGCGCCAACTATCAAATACCAGGAAGCTTTTTTAAAAAAACGCATTATTTGAGCAATTTTGGAGCCAAACCCGCCCTTCCGTTTGGCGGGAAACCCCAAAAAAAAAAAAGAAAAAAGATGTTTTTGTTTCCAAAAAACAAATACATTTTTAATTAATTTCTGCGAATAAACAGAACAGTTTTTTGGTTTTCCTTTGGAGAAAATTTGATTCTGTCTTTTGTGATTTTTCCACCTTCTTCAGTAATTGTAAACCCATTTTCCTAGAAACCCTTGAAGCGAAAAAGAAGGAAAACAAAACCCAAAAAATTCAGGGAAAAAAAAAAAAACACATTTCATTTCTTATCTGTTTCTCCAGGTCGATTTGCTCTCAGATTCAGATTCTATAGCGGGGTTTTGGATTTAGGCTCGGAAATTCTTTCTCGGGTTGAGTCGACTCGGTGTGTTTTGGTGGAGGGCTTCGGATTTTTCCAGAAGTGCGAAATGGTTGAAATCATCGCCGGTGCTGATCCAAATGACCAGGAAATGAACGGTCAAGATCGACCCAAGAAGACCCAGAAGCGAAAGAGGGCTAGTTTGGATCTAGAAAGCTTGGGTACGGAGGAAAAATTGGCTCAGATTGAAGCTCTTCGCAAAGAGCTTGATGGGTTGTTTGAATACTACAAGGAATTGATGGATCAGAAAGTGGGTTTGGATTTGAAGCTGTGTGGTGGCAGTGTCAATGCGGTCGTGGCTTCGTTGATGGAGGAGAAAGGACTTCCTTTGTCGAAACTCGTCGACAAAATCTACGAGGAAGTGAAGGGAAATGGAGTTTGTGGGAGTGTGACAATGGCGTCCGTGAAGAACACTGTTCTACTTGTTGGTCAGCGGATTATGTACGGTCTGTCCAATGCCGATGCCGATCTCTTAGAGGACGACTCCAAGTCTTGTCTTTGGTGCTGGGAGGTGATGGCTTCTATTTCTTTCTGATTTTGCTTAAAAATGTTAATGCTTTGCGTTGTTTTTTTTTTTTTTTTTCCCCTCAATATGCATTGGGTGTATTTGTTATATTGAACTTAGAATATAAGTCGGGTTTGAGTAAATTTTTTGGATTTACTGTACTTGTTAGTAGTCTTGATTTTTTCCTCACTTTGTTTACTAATTAGATTGTTCCCTTATCGGGCACATCGATTTTTTCTTTTTTTAAAATATTGTTGTACCAATTTGTCATATTTGTCTGTAGTTTTATTAGATCTTATTTCATTCTGCCTTTGTCCAAATATCTTTGTTCATAAGAGAGTTCGTTTCTAGCTAATTTTTATGCAACTATGTTCTGTGGTTTATTCAATTTCTTTGTTGTTTCAACTTATTTTGGTATGTTTAATTTACGTTTTTTCTTTTATGCTCTCTGAATTTTGTTTTCAATAAGAAATTGCATTTGTTGTATTTCAAGTTTACATTTTAATATTTGTTGTCTGCCAACATTGTAGTGGTACTGGGTATGTTTCATCTTTTTCAGTTTGAGAATTAATGTGTTTACTCATTTTATAGGCAAGAGATTTAAAGCTGATGCCAGAATCTGCACGTGGAATATTGAATATTAGGCGTACCTGTCGAAAAAAGATCCATGAGAGGATTACAGCTGTTTCTGGTAGGTTTACTTCCTTTGCTCTATAGATGCTTCTGGTTTTCCATTATACTTTTTAGGTCATGAGATAATTAGGCAGTAGAAAAATGGTGGCATTGTCTAACCAACATATACTTTAATTGGAAATAGCAAACATAGTTACCAATTCCCCATAAAGCAGACTGGCTGTAGTTTATCTTTTGTCAACTGTTGCTCATTTCTTTCGTCTAAACTACTGTCTAAATGAGAATTTGCTGAAAATATGAAGTTATTCTGCTTGGTTTCTTGGTTGTATCTATTTATCAAGTGAATCAGTTCTGTATCTTATTTTGCAATTATGTCTTTTGTCTTGATGTTCTGTTCATTACTGTGCCGTGATTACATTGAGCAAGATTTATTGTGTACATTGAGCAAGATTATGTCTTTTGTGTCTAAACTAGATCGCTATTGTTTGTGGTTTGTTTTAGAAATGATAATGGCATTACAAAAGTTGGAGAGTGACCAAAATTTCAAACACGACCTCATAAAGGCATCAGAAAAGCTTAGTAAAGTATTATGTGAGTCAAAGATTCGTTTATTGGTTAATGGCCTGCTGCAGAAGAATGGTACAAACTTGTATGTATCTGTAGTAACTCTTTTAGTTTTGGTGTTTTTGTTCTTTTGAATTTTATTCTTATTTTCTTACATTGAGTTTTCTTTCTATGTTATTAGGGCTCAAAAGGAAGCAAAACGGGAAGAAAAATTGCTAATCAAACAACTGGAGAAGGATAAACGAGAAGCTGAAAAAGAGAAAAGGAAATTGGAACGCGTGCTTTTAAAAGAAAAATGTCAAAGTGTATGTGCAGCTTTTTGAATTGTGCTAGTTTTCTGAAGGGTTATATTTGGGATATGTATATATACAAAGATACTTACTGGAGATACCATGGTATCTTATGTAAAATATTCAAATGGATTATATAGTGATGCTAATCTATCTTCCTTCACTACTATAGTTTGCTTGTTTGATGTAGTTCTGTAGATTCAGAGTTAATTGTTATAATATACTGATGCTGTACTTTTGTTCAGCTAATACAGAAGAGGGTCGCTGAACTTCAACTTTTCTTGATATCTTCTTTACTTAGTTAGTCTTGTTATTGACTGTTTAAATATTTCAGGAAAAGGAGCTAAAGAGGCAGCAAGAGGAGGCAGAAAAAGATGAAAGGCGTCGCGAGAAAGAAGAATCTGAAATGAGGAAACAACTGAGGAAGCAACAAGAGGAAGCAGAGAGAGATCAGAAACGTCGAGAGAAGGAAGAAGCTGAAATTAAAAGGCAACTCTCCATACAAAAGCAAGCTTCAATCATGGAACGCTTTCTTAAGAGAAGCAAAACTAGCCCAAGCCAGAAGGACCAGTCTTCAACTAAAGCAACCATTCCTGATTCACCAAGTAAAAAGAGTGAAAATATGCCTGAGGCAGTTACTCTATCAATGGATTGTACTCTGTCGTCAAGTATAGATATTAATATTGAGGATATCCGCAAGTGGGTTTAAATTTTTCTCTTCTTAAAATTAAGCTGCTTACATTTTCATCTTTTACAGATAACAAAATTTTTTTCCATCCTTTGCAGGTCACATGTTTCTTCGTGGCGGCTCTTGGGTCATTCTATTCATCCAAACAGAAACCAGCATTGGGGCAAACGCCAAAAGCCTAAGACTAATCTGTTTGTGGAACTTAAGCTCACTACAAGTAGAATAGTTCATGATGATGAGTTGAGCGCAGGGAAATTTGCAGATGGATTAGAAGAACAGACTTCTGATGAAATATCATGTCAGACTAGTGCAAATTGTTCTGATGTCCAGAAGTTCAAACGGGGGAAGCAGTTGCTGCAATTTGATAAGAGCCATAGACCTGCATTTTATGGTACATGGCCAAAGAAAAGGTAATTTCCTGTGTTATTCAAATTTCTAATTTAGAACAAGTCTTGTAGGCTGTAGCTTTGAGAAAAGACATCTTTTAAATCAATATAATATTCAAGCAAAAATTAGTTTAAACTATCCATTACTTAAAAGTCTTTGCATGGAATGACTTGTAATTAGAATTATGACATTTTGTGTATATGTTGCATCCTTACTCAGTTGAACTCCAAACCTGCACTTACTAATTACTATATAAGCAATTTCTGTGAAATTGATTATTTTAAATTATCCATTTCTGTGAAATTGATTAGTTTAAATTATCCATTTGTTTGAATTCTTTGCGTGAAATGAGTTGTAAATAGAATTATGACATTTTGGGCATGTGTTGTATCCTTTCTCAGTCCACCTCTAACCTGCACTTACTATATGAGTAATATATGTGAAAATGATGGCCACTTGAAAGTATAACGAGTTATAATTTGAAGAAATGCTTTGACCAGGATTGCTAATTTAATGAACCAATGCCTACAAGCCCTGACAGAATGATGTCTGTGGCTTGTATATATGCCACTTATTATTTGTATTTTAATGTCTCCTTTCAGTCATGTTGTTGGACCACGCCATCCTTTAAGGAAGGACCCGGACTTGGATTACGAAATTGAGAGTGATGAGGAATGGGAAGAGGTATTGTTGTTGTCCTTTGCTCAATTTTGTTTCCTACGTGTTTTTTGAGTCTGGATGTGGAGTGGTAAGTGCCAATTTACCTGCTTATTGTCTAGGAGGATCCTGGTGAAAGCCTTTCAGATTGCGACAAGGATGATGAAGAGGAAATTTTAGAGGGATGTTCAAAAGCTGATGATGAAGATGAAAGTGAAGATGGTTTTTTCGTACCTGATGGGTATCTTTCGGAAAATGAGGTGAGCTGAGATTCTTTGAACTTCTGAGGATCCACTGAACCATCATGTTCCAGCAAATGTTTGAATATGTCCATTAAATCAGTGTCTTCATTCTGCACGTCCAAGTTCCAAACTGTTGCTTGCCAATAACATTTTTTTTTTTTCTAATTCTTTTACTCAAAAGTAATAGTTAATATTCATTTTTTTGCCAATGTTATGCATGCTAATTTCAATTTTATGGTGAATTTTCATGTCTTTGGTACCTATGTATGCCACAAAAGCACATCTCAGAAGAAGCTTGTGATTTTGTAATTGTTTTCACCTCGTATGTTAAAAACATTTTCAAGTTGTGTAACTTGATCTGCTTCTAGTTGTTGACTGTTACAGGCAATGTGCTTGATTAAAGGAAATTAAAAATTACGAAAAAAGAAGAAGAAAAAAGTGATTACGTTCAATGTTTATTTCACATCTACTATTCTCATCTTTCTAATTACAGGGGTCCACTTTTTTTGAGACTTGAAAATTTCAAATGCTTCTCAACTTTGTGTCAACATATTTTAACTTGTCACCTTTCTGGTTATTTTGAAATCAATTTTTGGCTTAGTTACCTTGTTAGATTTCGGAAGCTTATACTTTTTACAATATTGTTGTGACTTAACTTTGATATCACATTATGCCTGAAAAAAATTAAGAGCTTTGCAAACTTGAAAAATTAACTCACTCTATCACAAGATATTTACTTGGTAACTCCTAACTTGTGTGATACACCCAGGGAGTAGAGATTGACAGGATGGAAACTGATATTAGAGTTGACGAGGCCAATAGCTCATCTGGCTGTCAGCAAGACTTAGAGAGTGAAGAATTCTCTGCCTTGCTTAGGCAACAAAAATATTTGAACAATTTGACAGAACATGCTCTTCGGAAAGGTCAACCTTTGATTATATTGAACTTGTTGCATGAGAAGGACTCTTTGTTAAATGCAGAAGATCTTGCTGGTACATCTAGGATGGAACAGATGTGCTTGCAAGCTCTAAGTATGCGTATGTTCCCTGGTGGACCACCAACAGAGATCTCACTGGATAATGAACAAGACCATGACCGAGAAGCTTGCCTATCAAGTGGCAAGAGCTGTATCACGCCAGTCTCTACTCCGACTGCTATACCAGACTCAGATTTGCCTACAATAGTAAGTCCTTATAATCTAATTTTGAGTAGCAACCTTCTAGGAGCTTTTTGGAGTTTATGTGCAATAAAGTATCAAATATTTGAAGTTGGTGATGATATAGGGATTTTGTTTGTTCTATAAGCAATTTGCCTTTTGCTGCAGTGACTAATTTTTGTAATATTGCAGGTGTCTGCTATTCAGTCATGTTCACAAGGTATCCAAAAGGTGGTTGAATCTCTGCAACAGAAGTTGCCTGGTATTTCGAAGACTCAATTAAGGAATAAAGTGCGTGAGATATCAGATTTTGTAGATAATCGGTGGCAGGTTAGTACTTTTTTGAAAGTTTCATGGTTGCATAAGAAGGCTGTTTTTGCTTTCATTCTAGTGGTGCTTCTGATAGTAAGGATGACTACTGAGACGTAGATAGTACACAATTGAACTGGATGGAACTTTTATATTTATTGTTTGATCCATCTGATGATTTCAAGTAGAGTTGGTCTATATTTTTCTCTATCTATTTAAACAATCAAGATTGGCATTTTTGTTGAAGTGACAATATGTGCAGTAGTTTCTCTAATAGTAAAGACTACAATGTCAAGAATATTTGGTTGTCATGCCCTGTATGATACACTAAAAAGTAAAGTTCAGTTTTTTTCTGTTGACCTGACAAAATTCATATAATTGGGATAATCAAGTTGGTTTTGGCGGTTCTTAGTTATCTAGTTGTAGTATTTTAACTTTAGTCGACTTAATTTCAGGTCTTAGCAGTGAGAACTCATATTATATCACAATTTATGTACATAGGAAAGAAATGAACTTGCATTGATGGTGAATGCACCTCAAAAAGAAGAGTAGTGAGTTGGACTGGGAGTAAGAGGAACATGGCATTCTTTTTATGATGGAACCTTTTACTCAGTTCACAAGACAACTTCAAAAATCACATTTTGGATTTTACTGAATAATAAACCAGTATGCCACTGGCTAAGATAATTTTTGAAGTATTTAGAAAATTAAATGCTATAAGTGTTTCATTAAAACAAAGCAAATGTAGCTTTGATTAATAGTTTGATATACATACATCATGTACTGCAGGTCAAGAAAGAAATCTTGGACAAACTTGGCATGTCAGCATCTCCTGGTATGAACTATGAAACCAACTGCTTGGACTTTACTTGGCTGTCTAATTTGTTTCTTTCTTGTTAGTAATAAACCTTTGTCTTATTTAATCATTGGCAGAAAATAGTTCACGTCGGACCAAAAGCATTGCTACATTTTTCTCGAAAAGGTGCTTGCCACCCACTGGTAAAAGCATCAACCAAAATGAAAGCTCTAGGGAGACCCATCTTTGAAACCAGGTTCTGAGATGGAGGGGCAGTAGAGTTTGCGCATATAAACACCTATAAGCTACTTGCTATTTCTCGAATGCCTTTTGTTATATTTTATAATATTTCACAGCTTGTGCTGCATGTTACATGGCATGCATTTACAGATTTACATGTAACCATAATCCCCATGTAGATTGAATTAAATTTTTGAATCAGAAGGTTTCCTTGACCAGTGTTCATAATGTTCAGTTTGATGTCTTTCATTTGTTACTCTATTTTTAAAGTAGTGTCCGGTTTATGTGGAATTATAAATTTGAAATTTTCTGCTAGTTTGTGAATTTCCAAACAAAATGAGATTTTGGGTAGGCACTTTCGAGTCAAATGTTGTTGAAAATTTGGTGGAAAAATTAGACACGGAAATCAGAGTCTTGTCGGTACTCTTTAATTAGCGTTGTTGTTTCATATGGCTTACAGTTGGAAACTTAAGTTTTCTTTTTCACTATTATGTTTTTAACAACTTAATGATGTCAGAAACTTTTAGGCATTTCTTTTTTTTTTTTTTTTTTCACATTCATAAATTGATGAATTTTTCTCTCTTTTTCAAAAGAGCTGTGGAGTACCTTCATTCAGTAGAGCCGACCACGACCAGGTTGAAGAAGCTCCTTGTTTTTTTTTTAATAATCTAAGGTCTAGACATATTAAGCATTGCTGTAATTGCATACTTGTAATTCTCTTATTTATGAAAATATTCTAGGAGAGAAAAAGAAAGAAAGAAAGAAAGAAAGAAAGAAAATGATGAATACAATAACTATGAAAAAAATGTGTTTTATATATATATTTATAGCAGTTTGTCAAAAATGAAAAAATTTCTTATTCTTTACTCCAACCAATGGCTACCATTCTAGAGATATAATTTATATATATATATATATATGTATGTAAACACGCTTTTTTATATGTATGTAAACACGCTTTTACTTATTTCATTTAATATTGTATTTGTGCCAGATAAGAAACTAACTCTTTAACTCTGTTTTGTATCGAAATATCTATTTTCTCTGCTTTTTCTTTCCTCCTACCCATTTTTCCTACCATATACAAAGTCAACACATTGCATCTGGGTTGTTTTCATTGCAATAATTTCTGGCACGTTTTTTGAGTATTGATTCATTTTTTATTAACGATTCATTCATGGCATGCTTTGAGGATGGAAGTTTTTAAACATTAGGATGGTTAAGGATAATAGTTGCTGATAGGTATGGTTAAGGATAATAGTTGGTCTGGAATTTAAGTTCCAACATTGAAACTATCGAAAATGTTTATTCTATTTTTAAATATTTGTTTCACAAATAATTTATTCAATTGAGAAATAACATTTTCACATTTGAAGTAGAAGGGAAAAAAACATTTTTTTTTTTCGATTTGTTTTTGTGACATTAAAACGAAACAATTGAAGAATTTCCTTCTTTCACTTTTATTTTTAAAAATAAATTACATCATTTGTTTTTCATCTTTCTTATGAGGAACCTTAAAAAAATCATAGTTATTTAATGAATTTTATTTGCTATGTTTTTCTTAAAATAAAAGAAAAGGACATTTTTAAGACGGTGTAAACAGAGCAATAGATAGATAGAAGACACGCAAGAAGTTTGAGGAGAAAATGAATGCAGGAGATCATCTTCCAGTTGCCTTGTAAATTCCATAAAAACAGTGGGACAGAGAGACGTGTGGGTGCTGAGCCCACCGGAGGAGGAAACAGAAGCTGAGGAGGTTCCATGTGGAATTTTATTTCTCGTGTGGGTCCCACTCAACCAAATTTCTCGAATACAAACAAATGTTTCAACCCAGATATTTGCTACCAGATTTTGGTGACGTTTTAATACATTACTCAACCGTTTGGCACTTGTACATATTGCTATGTTTACCCCTCTTTCACCTCTAATTTACATTTGAGGAATTAAGCTTTTTTTTTTTTTAATATATCTATATATCTATCTATCTCTATATATATATATATATATATATATATATTGAATTTTTGAAAGTGGAAAATTGTAAATCCACTTTCAAATTGATTGGTTTTGGTTACATTAATTCTCTGTTGATTTTGAAGATTTAAGAATTTAAAGTAATATAATTTGATTTGTTAGATTTAACAATAAATAAATTGACCAAAACTTATTTGATTTTCTTAATAGGAACAATAATGATGAAGAATAAAAGAAAAACTACATATTGTTACTCTTTCTCTCTCTTTTCTTTTTTCTTTTTTCTTTTTTTTTTATCGAAAATCATGGTAAAAATAAATGCTCAGTGAAAAGATACTTAATCCGATTTTCATTATAATTTGAACTCCAAAAAGTAAAAACAGAAATTACAAAACCGGTTTTTTTCTTTCAATATATATATATATATATATATATATATTTTGTTTTTGTGCCTTCATGTTTTGGAATTACAATTTGAATATTTTTTTTCCAATTTTTATTGTCATATTTAAGTTAATGTTCTTGATTTTTTTTTTAAATCACGACTTAATAAGATAATAAAAGCACAATTAGATAATTAGTGAGTGGAAAAATATCAACAATATATTTGTTGAAATGGGTATAGAGAAACATTTTACACTAGTTTTCTTTTTGAAAGCTAAGAAGAAAACGTGCTTTTGCACATGTAGTATAAGTGAAGTGTTTTCTTGTTCTTTTATTTTTATTCATGAAAAAAAATAAAAACGACAATTATGAAATTGATAGTTTCGGCTTTTTAAATTCAACCCGTCCAAATTCATATAACTTCAACAAATCTATTAATTTTTTTGGGAAAAAGAAAAAAAAGGTCCAAATTAATTGTGGGTTGGCGCATCGATAAATCAAATTAAACCGTACGTTGGTAGGAAAATATCAACATTTTGAGGGGAACAAAAAGAGACTGTTCAACAAAATTTAAGTCCTCTAATACATGACTTTTGGAATCATTGGTCGGGCTAATTAATGCCCTTTGCTGGAAAGAAATAATTTGTATACAGCCACTAAATATGTATTTTAAGAAAAAATCTAATTAATTAAGACCTAGCTTACCCTTTTGAAGGTTTGGATTGCTATTTGTAAATTATATAAGTCTTTCAAGTATCTTCTTATACACTTTTTAATATTAATTGAAATATATAATTAGTTAAAATTAAATTTTAGTACATGAGATATATATATATATATATATATATATATATATATATATATATATATATATATATATATATATATATATATATATATATATGATTTATTTTTAAGGCTTAGACCTTATTAAACATAGCTCTTTCTTTCTTTTTTGGAGGTTAGGAAGACCTTGATAAAGTCTAATTATTTTGGATCCATCATGCCTGCTTGACAAACTGGAAACACAATTTGAAAATCAATTTCTTTGGATGAATATTACTAAAAAATGCTATGAACTATGAATGTGGTAATTAAATTAGTAAATCAGGATATGTGGGTTTCAATTTTATTTTTATTTTATATTTTATATTTTTGTGAAGAGTACCTGGCAATTGGGAGATAGGATTGAAAAATATTTGAACTCTATATTTTTAACTTGCATGTGTTTTAAAATAAAAGTTTTAAGTTCTTTTTTTTTTTTAAGTTCTATATTTGTAATATTTATATTTAAAAATTTTATGGAAGAGATATATATCATATGTACAGAAAATGCTGACAAAATTTATTAACAAAGTATCTAAATTTATAAAATTAATTAACAATAACATACTTGCTTTCCCCAAAAAAAAAAAAAAAAAAAAAACACTTTCACACACACTAAAATCTTCAAAAAAGAAGAAGAAAACTTTATGTCAATAACTTGTATTGGTACATTTAATATTTATTATACATTAATGGAAGTTTATATTAATTAATTTTTTTTTAACCAAAAAATCGGTTCGTTTGGATAAATTTTCTAAAAAACAAAAATTTTAGTTTGATAAATAAAAATAAGAAGTGTCTACGTAAAATGTAGATGCAAAAATTCATTTTTATTTTATTTTATTTTATTTTTTGGTTGAGCAACAGGTGTGATGAACTTTCTGTATAATCTCTAAGATATTCCATGGATTGTCCACGGGTCCTAATAGTTAAACAAAAAAAATAAAAAAAATAAAAAAAAAAAGATTTGCCCGCCAAATTAAAAAAAAATGGCAGCAACGTAAATAAGTTGTAAAGCGGTGGGTGTTTAGAAAAGCGGGCTGTTTTAATCGGCATTCCGTCTCTCTCGCATAGCATTTCCCCATTTGGTTGCGGCTGTCCCTCTCTCTCTCTCTCTATCTTTCGTCTCTCTCTCTGTCTGTCTTTTTGAGTCTCTGTGGAGTTGCTTCTTTCTTGGGTCATCGTATATATTCACACATAAACTGTGTGATCAAGCTCCAATAACCAAATCCAAAGGAAGACTCTTTTCTCTTTTTCTGTTCTTTCTTTTTTTTTTTTTTTTTTCTTTCAAGGAAGAAAGAAAATGGCTCTCAGACTGAATTCAACCGTGGTATTACCGTCCCATAGAATCCCTTTCAAACACCGCACTTTCAGATCTCCAAGAGTCTCTATGGCATCCACTCTCCACTCAATCTCTACGTAAGTTTTTAACTTTTCATTTCTTCCCCTTGTTTTTAAGTTTTCCAATGCATTTTCTTTGCTGGGTCATTGTTAGATTTTCAAGATTTTGTGTATGTTCAAAATCTTTATTGGCAAGTTTGAACTTTTAGCTGGTTTTTCGATCTGGGTTATTGGTTTCTTATGCTAATTTAGCTAAATGAGGGGATGAATATTGTGGGTTTTTGTTTTAGCTTTTTGGATTTTTGTGTCGTTATAAAGAGTTTAATGAAGCGGCTGTTTGTCTGTTTCTTTGTTCTCATTGAGTCGTGTTACATTTGGAGAAGTCTTTTGGATTTATTTGGGTGTCAGCAGAAAGTGTTGCTTTCCAATTTGTTTTCTTTTTCTTCTTCCAACTTTGCATAGTGTTTGAAATTCATATATGATACATATTTGTAATGAAGATGTAATTTTCATGGATTCTTTTTTGTCAATTTGGTGTTTACTTTTATGTTGGTTTTCTTGAGGTGGGTTTGTGAGTTGTGACCTAGTTTTAATATATAATATTCTTTTTAAATTTTAGGAACATGTTTTATTGGATCTGCATGCGGGAATTGTTTTTGTAAAATGTTTGTTGGAAATGTTAAGGAATTCGGTATTTGATGATTACTTGTTAATTCTTCTTAATTTTCATGTTATAGTGATATCTTTTCAACATTGTTGATCATTCTATTGTTTTCCAGCTGTGATCTGAATTCTGAAGTATGTATGTGGGATTTTCCATTTGTCCTTTTCAACCTAAGGCAGGCCATGCTTACATTATTATATATTTTTTATTAGTTGAGAGTTAGGTCTGATTTTCTGGGTTTTCTGGGTCCTGTTGGTTGACTAGTTTTATTTATTATTCATTATATATTTACTATGTTCTGTATATTATTTTCCTCTCTATGCTTATGCCATTCTTTTCTGGGAGTAGATGGCTGTTCAATGTTATTTCTCATTTCTTTTTGCTTTTTTAATATGAAAACCAATATTACTACAATTTGTTATCCTTTACCCTGACTGAGTATAATTCTTTTTTGTTATCCTTTCCCCTGACTGAGTATAATTCTTTTCTAACATTTCTTAAAGCTTGTTTCATGTTTTTAAGTTAGTGTGGCTCCCATCACGAGGTTGTGTTTAAAAATTTGATTTCCTTTATCCTGTTTAATTTTTTAATAAGTTTTTATGTTTCTTGTTTGATTTGTAGTTGTTGAGTGCTCTATGGACCATCTTTTAGTAGTTTAACTAATTGGGCTTATTAGAATTTGATTTTATGGTTTATGCATGTTCTTTACATTAAAATTGCCAGTTTGATACGATTTAGGTGTCATGTCCTTCAATTTCTTTTGTCGCTTCTCTCTCACGGACATGAATACATACTGTAAAGTTATGAAAAGGCTTAATGTTGGATGACCATAACCATCATATACTACGTAGTGTTTGTGGGTTTATGCACCATATTATACTAAATTATCTCATGTTATTCCCACCTTTTACCCTCTGTCGTTGCATAGTTAGTTATTGTCTCATTACAACATTTGCAATTCTCAGCAAAGAACTTCACCTTTGTCCCTTTTTTATAGCTTCAGTTTATTTGTGCTAACATGAGCAAAAGTACATTCTTGTATATCTAATGGCTGTAATATAGTTTTTCTGCTCACAATTTAGTAGCTGTGTGTGTCTTGGACTTCTTTGTTCACTACATGATTGTGGTTGGTCAAGTTTGGTCTTGTTTTTCTTTGGTGGGCTACTTAGAAATGGGGGAACTTGCGAACAAAATGGCATCTCTATTGTGTTTCCACACTTACATTTTGTCATGCCAGTCAAATATTTATAGTATATATAGTCACGTTTCATCTTATTACTGTTACTGTTTTTAATCTTGTTGTTAGAATTATATGCTTGTGAATGTGATGAACAAAATGCTCTTGCTCCCTCTCTTCCTTTCTGTCTCTTAAATGCTTATTCATGTGCTATTCTTTTTTATTGATTGTGTTGTTGAGTGATTATCTTGTGCTAGACGCATTTTATTTGGTTAACCTATTTAATGTGCTCACTGAGCTGAGTTATCTAAATTAAACTAGAGATGGTTTCAATGTAAATAAAATAATCAAGATGTGCATTTGAACTATTTTTCAAGAGAAGTCTCTCCAAAAGTCATATTTCAGTATCAGAGTGTTGAGCATATGACCTGGTTGGTTTTTAGGCTTGCAAAACAGACAGACCTGCTTTATGGTATTATAAACTTGTTATTATCCTTCAGAATTGTTTTTTTTTATGATTCTGTGTTCCGTTTGCCTGCTGATATTGCTGATTGTAGTCTATGCATAATTCTAGTGAGTGAGAAAAAGGTGAGAAATGAACAATTTGCTTTAGGCAACTAGGATTATTATTATTTTTTAAAATTTGACAAGTTTTTTTCAAAAGTTGACACAGCTTCTATAAGAATGTAATTTGATATATCATAAATCAGCCTTCAACATGATATGGATGTGTTTTTGCCTTGTATTTACTTGAAATAATATGACAAGTTTATAACACTGGAAACTATTTCATTTATTCTAGAAGGTTTATTAGAAGGTTATGTTTCTTATATCTTTTTCTTCACTTTGTTAAATAGAGATACAGGAAATACAAAGAAACCTTACTGCCCTCCACGTGAGGTACATGTTCAAGTGACTCATTCCATGTCACCTCAAAAGATTGAGATATTCAAATCATTAGAAGGTTGGGCTGAGGATAATGTCTTGGTGCACTTAAAACCTGTTGAGAAATGTTGGCAGCCACAAGATTTTCTGCCAGAGCCTGAATCTGATGGGTTTTATGAGCAAGTCAAAGAGTTAAGGGAGAGAGCAAAGGAAATTCCTGATGACTATTTTGTTGTGTTAGTGGGAGATATGATTACTGAAGAAGCCCTTCCAACTTACCAGACTATGCTCAATACCCTAGATGGAGTTCGAGATGAGACTGGTGCAAGCTTGACTTCTTGGGCCATATGGACTAGGGCATGGACTGCGGAAGAGAACAGGCATGGAGATCTCCTTAACAAATATCTTTATCTCTCTGGACGAGTAGACATGAAGCAAATTGAGAAGACCATTCAGTATCTCATTGGGTCAGGCATGGTGAGTTCTTTTCTCCTTTTTTGTGAGATAATTATTTCCCATCGATTACAATTTGGGGATATTCTAGTTCTGTTTGTGAGGATTGCATGGACTGGAGACTTTGATAATCTTCGGCATTCGGTAGGAGTAGATTGTTCTATAATTTATTGCATTAGCTAGTGACTGTTTCAATCTCTTGTGACAACTACGATTACTATTCAGGTTAATCAATACAATCATTACTTGGTATTAGTTGTCTAGAATTTTATGCCTCTGCATCATTTCATCATCTATGTGGTGATCAAGGAAATGAGCAAAACCTTGGCAACTATCTTTAGAGAATCTAGTTATTGCAAAGTTCGGTCTACATGTCTTGTTGGTTATCAGTGTTTTCTTTTCCTCATTGTGATCTCATGGGTTATTACTGTCTTGGTTAACTCTCTACTAATCTGAGGGTCACTTTTAACTGATCTCGTGGTGACCTCTTATCTCTTTGAATTCTTTTTGTGGAATACACTGTTTAAACCCAATTAACCACTATATTTCTGCTTTTATATTATGTCTACTTACTAGGATCCTAAAACGGAGAACAACCCCTACCTTGGTTTCATCTACACTTCATTTCAAGAGAGGGCAACATTCATATCCCATGGGAATACGGCCAGGCTAGCAAAAGATCATGGTGACTTGAAATTAGCACAGATATGTGGTACGATTGCTGCTGATGAAAAACGCCATGAAACTGCCTACACAAAGATTGTTGAGAAGCTCTTTGAGATCGACCCAGATGCCACCGTCATGTCTTTAGCTGACATGATGAAGAAAAAAATATCGATGCCAGCCCACTTGATGTATGATGGAAAAGATGATAACCTTTTTGATCACTTCTCAGCTGTAGCTCAACGGCTTGGAGTTTATACTGCCAAGGATTATGCTGATATTTTGGAGTTTCTGGTTGGAAGATGGAAAATAGAGAACATGACTGGTCTTTCTGGCGAGGGACGTAGAGCGCAGGAATTTGTTTGTGGATTGCCCCAGAGGATTAGAAGGTTGGAGGAGAGGGCTCAGGGAAGGGCCAAGGAATTATCTCCAGTTCCATTCAGTTGGGTTTTTGATAGATCAATTAAGATTTAGGTGCTGGTTGACTACGATTCGACTCACCTATCTCTTTCTCATAGAGTATAAAAGATAAAGAGGATAGAAATCCCCAAACTACGATTCAACCTTTGGGTTGGGAGAGCTGCTTTGTAGATAAAGTTGTTTTTCTTGCATTGTGGGCATCGAAGGAGTACCATAAAACTACAGCTCCGTGTGTGTTCTTTTTGTATTTTACGCTCTTTAGCGTAGAAACTAGAAGGTTTTTCGTTTATTGTTTTTGAAGTCTATATAACTAGAAAATGTTTCATGTTTTTTGAATGCTTGAGAGCCGAATAGAATGTTTTATTTGTAGTTTGTTTCTACTAAGTTTTCTTGCTGATTTATTGTGGTGTAAATTGCTGACATATGTTTCGACTGCCAAATCTAGCTCTATGTAGGAAGTGATTATTCTACAAAAACATAATTAAAAGAACTTTAGTTCATTTTGAAGATTCATACAATTATGATGGTTTTCTTCCACAGAAGATACTTTTCGTATTAGAGGATGTTTGTCGAGAAACTCACTTTAAATTGAGGGCATTCCTTGAAATGTCCTATTTTATTATCCATCCAAAGAATTGGCTGATGATAGAAGTAAATGCCAGTTTTATTAGTCTTCCTAAACATTTTGGAGCTAAAAAAAATTATCAAAGAAACAAGTAATAGAGATTCCTTTGTTTAATTTAAAAAGTAGAGATTGCATATTAATTTAATTTCAGATAAAGAATAAATAGCCTAAGAATGAATAATACTCCAAACATCAGTTAATCAACAATGACAGTTTCAACTCCAGAGTCTTAAGCAACTCGAGAGGGTATTAACCAAAAAAAAAAAAAAGAAAGTAGAATAATCCCATCTATCTTCTGATCTCATATTAATCAAGATAAAAGAACAAACCAGTCAAACAAAACAGAGATCTCATATTACTTAAATTTCATATAAAGAATGGACCAATTTCAGCAAAAGGAAGCAAGAGCCATAGAACAAAATTACAGCTCTATATCCCCATTTGATGTAGATAAGAAACCAAAAGAATAAATAAAATTAATCAAACCATGAAACTCCAATGAAAATTACAAGCAACAGAGTGAAAATAAAACAATAATAAAAAAAAATAGTAACTATGTATCTGCAGAGGTAATTGGCACGACCATGCCAAGAACATAAAAACAGAGAGATCGCGTTAGACTTGGAAAGGCCATGGCCAGTCCTTCAAATCATCATCTTGCTGAACTTTTGCACTCCTTCTCACAATGGCATTGCTGCTGACTCTGCCATCTCCTCCTTCAACATAAGCATAGTACTTCAAGAAGAAAGCCAGTGTCAGAACCACCCACTCCAAGCAGAAGATCAAGATGCACAACCCACCTGCCAGTTTCAGAATCACAGCTCCATCTTCTTCCCTCACATAGGATTTCAAATTCCCGAGGAAATCCGCCGTCCTCGTGAAGATCAGCACCGAAACCGAGCCTTGGAATATCGCAGTGAGAACCGTGGCAACCATGTGGGCTCCATACCACCTACCGGTCATCCCAGCCGAAGCCGCCGCGCATCCCGAGACGGCGCCGACGATGGTGAAGACGTGGAGGAGGATCAAGAAGAAGCCGCAGATGGAAGGGAAGAGGCGGAGAGAGAGGGTGAGGAAGATGCAACTGGAGGCTGCTCCAAGGAGAATGTAGTTGCAGAAGAGGAAGACTTTGTGGGTGTGGTAGTGGGAATCGCCTATTGAGCTTGGTGGGTTGGTTTGGACTGAGAAACCCATTTGGGGAATCCGGTGAGTTGATCGGAATTCGATGGAGTTATAGGAAGATTATGGAGTTTCCAATGAGATTTTCCGGTCGCCGGAGGGTCAGAAAGATTAGAGAGAGGGTTTGGAAAGGTGAGAGGAGGAAATGGTGGATGTGTTTGTTTGAAGAGGAATGAGGGAGAAATGGGGGGATGATATAGAGTGAGGAGTCATACTGTGGAAATTGTAACGGTCATATTATTAGCTGTTAGGGACTTTGTGATATATGACCGTTGAGGTCTTGAGAAAAAAAAAAAAAAAATTAATTATAGAACAAAAACAAAAAAAAGTATAGGCCCCAGAGTTAGGTTCTGTAACGGCTAGTTTTTTATTTTTATTTTTTATTTTTTGTTTATGGAGAGGCACATTATCTTTTTTAGGTTCTTTGTATGTGTGGGTGAACGAGTTGTCTGAGCTTGATCTGGGACGTTGGATTGTTTTGGGTTGTGGGTCCTGGGTCCTGATTCATAGATCTCTATTTGATCATCTTTGTTTTGACTTCTTTTTGGAGCCCTATTTAGCAATGATGGGTTACATGTACGGCTGCACCACAAAAGTTTAAGAAAAAAGGAGCAAGAGATCCCAACACAGTAGGTAGGAAAGGAATCCTCAAATATTGATGACCCAAAAAAAAAAAAAAAAAAAAAAAAAAAAAAAAAGGAAGAGAAGAAATTGTTCATCATGCTATTTGGCAATTGAATAGGTTCCCCTATGAATTGTGGAACCAAATATAAACAAATAAAATGTGGTCTAGGTAAGAAAGAAGTATTTTCTGTCATGGTTGGACCGTTGGAATAGGTCCTTGAACCAATTGGCAAATACCAAAAAGATGTACCCAAAAAAAAAAAAAAAAAAAAAAAAAAAAAAACACATTTTCTATTTAATAATTGTTCTATGTCAAAATATTAACACTTTGCAGATGAAGAATGGAATTAACGGTAAGTGCTCAAGAGAATTTCTTCAACCAATACAAGCTCTATTTACTAATGCTTACTGCAAATATGTTTTTCACGACTAAAAGTTATTACGAGTTGTTTTTTAATAAATAATGCAACATGTATTGCTTTTTTTTTTTTTTTTTGATATTTTTATTACTGGGGCTTTTTTTTTTTTTTTTTTTTTGAATGGAAGCAGTACATCACTACAAATTTTATATTTTGTATCAGAAGAAAGTTCAAAATTTGAAATTGTACGCTGCTCTTCATTTCGACACTTTATTTGGGGTATGGCCGAGTTAACAAAAACACGAAATCTTTTAATTGCAATCTAGATGACTACAAGTACTCATAAAACAATAGTTTGACCAAACCAAAACCACCAAATTAAAGAAAAACAAATAGTTAATACTCTAACAACGAAAATTTTAGCCTACAAGATTTTGGTTTGGATAGCATGTTAACCAACAAGATTTCTCTTTAATAGCTTTACAAAAGACCATTCCTTATTATAAGAGAATCATACATCAAAGCTACACAACTAGTGCCTAATGTATGCAACAAGTACAACACATCTTAAAAGATGCTTAGGTCTTTGAATTTACAAAGAAAACTGGCATAGGAGTTCCAAGAAAAATTACTATGCATCAATATTAATTCAATCAGCTTCTTCGAGTTCGGCCCCAAACTGGTCTAACCGCATAGCATCTGCATCCAGATCTCGAATCAAAGCATGGTTAACAGCACCATCATCCTCACTGGCATGTATCTGTCTACCACCAAACCTAAAGGGAAATGAAATATTATAACCACAATTAGAACCAAAGAAAAGATAATTAAAGAAACATCATTTCCCTATAGATATTCAAACACAATAAAATATTCCATGAACTTATTGGAGCTATGCAAGATGATTAGGGGAAAAAATTGATAGGACTTGAAAAGAAAATCAACTGATGATATAATGTTTAATAACAAGCATAGTATCATTAAGTGCGTCATTTGTTAAATTGACCAATTCTTCCTAATAAAGACAAACGCATATTATGCTGCAATAGAAGAAAAGTCCAAAGGAAAGCAAACCCGATGGTACATATGAAAAATATAAACTACATGGGATGTTTGACGTAATTTACCATTTTCTAGTCAACCATACCAATTGTGGACCAATGGACCATTTAAATCCTTGTACTTCTTACTAGTACTAACCATACAAGTAAGGAAATCGTCATAAACCATGTTTGTATGTCATTAATTCTGCAAGGTACATGTTCTAATTCCAACTTCATGCAATCTGCTCTTCATTATGAAGCAATCAAAATAATGTAGGATTTTAGTAATTACCATCTTCCGTTCATCAATTCTATGCACCTTTGAGCATCCTTCCTGTCTTTGTACTTAACCAAAACAACACCCTGGGGATGATTCTCGCACACCTGAAACCAAAACCAAACTGACACTGAGAAAAGTTCGGAAAGAAATTTTTTTGAGAGCAAATGGTAATTTAATAGGAGCTAATATCCATCAGCAGTAGCACATCAAATACCAACAAAAGCCTCCAGGGTGGAAAACTACTAAGCAAGAGGAAAGCAGATGAAAAAGAAGAAAGTAAATTTTGGGTATTTAATTCAAGGATATCGATGATGATGAGTTCAAGTTTACATAAATCATATAATGAGAAAATTCCAGAAATTCTTTTGATCACACATTCTAACACTATTGAACCGACTAGAAAACATGCAATAAGGAAAACACTGATGGTGCCTTCGATATTGGAAAAGGCTCAAGACAGTGCCACTGATGGTGGATTAGATATTGGCAAAGGCTCAAGACAAACCATACTGAATAAGAGAATAAGATAATGGCAAGTTACTTCAGGAAAAAAAAAAAACTAGATTACCCTAACTGACTCCACTGCACCAAGCCTTGCACATTCCTCCTCAACATCCGCCTCCAGTTCTGATTGTAAGTTTTCATCAGCCTGGAAAATTAGGAGAATTTTAATTCACAATTCAACACAAAAATCATGGAACATTCCTCATCACTTGTATTACATGTATAATAACTTTTGAATTGCAATAACCTAAAACACTTGGGACTTCGAAATAGTAGAGTAATAAATACTCTAAAATATAAGTTAAAAGCCTAACATTTTTCCTATTCTAACTTTTCAGGTGATTAATAAATGGTCAAAATAGTCAGCATTAAGTTTCTCATTAACGTAGTCACATTGCTATAGATAGCATATTACTCTTCCTTTGTTATCCTTCAACCAAAACGCTTAAAGATGGATTCCATTACAATGCTAAAAAAGGTGTTTAATGAGTGCCCATCGGGACCAGGACAACAGTTACTAGGCAGAAGTGTTTCAAATATAGACAGTCAGTAATTTACCCTCATCTCAGCAGGAGTGAACATGTAACGAAGAACAACAGTGGCTGGAATTGACACCTTTGCATCATCAAGACCACCTGTTTCATGTATAGAAAATTTGATATCATCATTAGTGAAGGATGGAAAATTGTTTTTTGGGGGGGGGGGGGGGGGGGGGGGGGAATACCCAAAAAACCTGAATAAAGGGTGTTTGGAACAAAATTTGGTAAAGCAATTTGATGTTTCAAAATGCAACAAAGGAGTTTATACTTTTAACATAAGTACTAAACAACTAACTTCAAAAAGGTTAAATTAACTTAAAAGAAAGGGAGGAGCAGCCCCCGGGCCGCCCCCTGGGGGGGGGGGGGGGGGGGTGCCGCGCAGCGGCTGGGGTAAAGAATGTTTAAGCAGCACTTGCAATATGAGGTCAGATTATCAAATCATCAATCTAAGAAAGCATTTAAGAAAAATGAGATAAGAACCTACCCCAACCAAGCATCTTATTCTCCACTTTCTTGAGTTTCTTTTTCTTCTTGTTGTCTGCTTGCTTAGAAATAAATTTATCCCCTGTGTTAAGTGCAAAGGAAGGTTCATTAACTATATAAGAAGACCTGAAAATAACTGCCTTATAGCATACATAAAAGAGAGCAGCAAATCCTAGATATTCAGCAAAAAGGGTAAAAAACAAGCAAGTCAATGACACCCTTCTACACAGTTAAAATGATCACAGTTGTTACCTTTCTGCTCAAACTTAGCTTGTGTGACCGACATTGGAATGTTACCACCAGGACGTAGAGGAGTTCCATCCAAAATTTGTAAGGCTAAATCAACTGAAGGTTCCTAGAGTATTCATATACTATAATAAACACCAGGATATGGGGCTCTGAAAAGTGCAAATGTTGCAAACACTGTAAGAGCAAAAGAGATTACCTTCAGGTATGTAACAAGTGCATCTCCCTTCTTCCTTCCAGTCTCTTTGTCAACATAAAGCTTCACACGGGGCCTTTTTGTCTCCGGGTCCTAAAATTTATTAAATGTGTTTAGTTAGATGAGAAAACATAACTAAAAAAAAAAATAAAAAAATTCCATACTTCATTGTCAGTGTATTAGGCATGCAGTGAGCAGTGAGAACAAAAATGCATGTAACCCAACCCATACAATTAGTTTTGTGATAGCATACAATGTCCAAACATTACTCTTCCATTAACCTATAAGTTACTTAAATATTATCTTTCACAGCAAAATAAAGCCACTTCACATACCTTTTTGTTGTAATAAAAGAAAAAAGTTAATATTCTTAGATGTATAGAAGTATATTACAAACAACTTCAAGTAAGTTATTTAATACATAGAAGGATGGCAAAAGGTTACCTCCTTTATTATCCCACACTTGGAAAATACCTCTACTACCTGCATAATATTTAAAAATAAGTGTTTTTTCACAGAAACATACTCAGATAAAACAAAACATATTTTACTTACTTCATCAACCGTAACATCATCAGGCAACCCACTCACATAGACATGTGTATTGACTTTTAACTCAAACCAGCTATCAGGAGGTTTATTAGCTTCCTGCAAAAAATAAAAATAAAATAAACATTAGCAATGTTGAAAAGGTCATCACTAGTTTCAGGATCATATTCCCATGTCAGATACATTTATACTGTACCAAACTAGACAAAATAAGCATAAAAAAGGGTTGACCTTCTTAGGAGCTTCGTTGTCCGATATTTTTCTCTTAGCATTTTGTTTTCCTTCTCCTACCTCACTGTTGCCATTGACATCTTCCTTTACAGATGCATCAGATAAATTAACAGTCGCATTAACCTCTTCGCTTGGAGATATGTCAGAAAAGCTCACAGTTGGAAATATCTCCTCTTCTTGCAAAAAAGTCATATCATTTACTGCATATCCCTCACCCTTGCTAGATGTGTCATCCTGTTATGTTTAAACAGTCAAAAATAAATTTAAAAACCCATAACATGACTAATTTAGGATTTAAATAATATGCAGACTAATCAAAAGGGCATTTCCCAAAGATATTTATGGATGCACACATATGTATCTATATATTTATATGTATGTTTAGTAAAAATGAAAGAATCATGTGTAGAAACAATGAATATGTCCAAGAACCAACCTGAGGAACCCAGGCCCTAAGACTCCGATCCCACTTGTAAGTAGTCCCATCATCATCAGTGAATTCTTCCTCACCCTCTGGTGGTGTTGAAGGTCTCTCATTATTGTCTTCTCCCAAGGCACTTGCAACAGCACCGGAAAGAGATCCCCCTTCTGCCTCTGCTTCTGCATCTCTGATCTCCTTCTGCCATTTCTCAAACTCATCATCATTGGAGGATACTGCAAAACACATTGAGCAAACAGTAAGACCCAATTCATGGAAAAAGGTGACACCCTCAAGCCATAGTTCCTGTATATGTATTACATAAATATACATACATAAATACACACAAATGAAAACATGTCCGGCATAGACAAATGCAAATATATAAACACATAAGAGAGAGAGAGAGAGAGAGAGAGAGAGAGAGAGAGAGAGAGAGAGAGAGAGAGAGAGCTCTACCGATATTAGAAGAATATGCTCCTTGCTGAGATATGCTTGTCATCAACTCAGGGATTGAGGACAATGGCTGCCATTCAGACCTTCCTTCAGACCACACCATGGTACTCTGAGTGAGATACCCATTTCGAAAATGCTCTGTCCAGGCGAAGCAAATAAGCAAAGCAGATGGTTCAATAGTTCACTAAACCAATTGAACATTACAGATGGAACAACAGTCCTGAAATCGTGCTAGTGATTACTGGTTGAACTGAAATTCAAAAAATGCACTAGTAAATTTGAGAAACAACAAGTTAGATCACTATAATAAAATTGGATCTTGCAATGATCAAAAAAGACCAGAGACATTCTTTCAGTTTCTTCATTCAACAAGTAAACAAGACCATTCACACTAGCACAGATTTCAAGAGAACTGACCCATAGTTCCTAAAATCAGCAGTTGTACACACCTATTTCACTATATATATATATATATATATATAAAGAACTCACCTAGCAACTCCGAAGATGCATAGGGACCAACATGCTGCAGATTTTCACCAAGGATATACCATCCCACTTCCATAACGGATTCTGAGTTCCCATCCACTCTTTGTTCTACACATACACAAGAAAACCTGTTATTTCTGCAACTCTTCTAAAGCTAAAGAGCATAAATGTCCATGTATACAAAAAAGTGCATATCTATAAAATTCTATACCGCACACAGCGTTAAAAGGGAAACAAATCACAGTAGAGAATTGCTCTCCATACTTTATTTCCATTTTTTCTTAGATTTCGGTAAATTTTCTTACCCCACAACAAAAAAGCAAAAAAACCCCTTACACATACCATCAATAAGACCAATAAACCAAAACCCTTCTCTCCATTTTTATACTGTAGCAGTAAAAACCAACCTACTAAACCTAAAACCCCCTCTGAAAAACCCAACCATTTGACAAAGAAAGCAGAAGCAAAAACTTCTCCTATAAATTTTAAAAAAAAAAAGGGTTAAAATTCTTGCTCTGAACTCAACCAAACAACGTTTTCCTCCATGAATAACGCACAAAACAGACAAGGAAAAACCAAAAAAAAAAAAAGTAGAAACAAAAGCAAAGAAAACGGATATAGAAATAGGAGAAAATACAGATATAGAATAAGATAAATTGGAAAACGATCGTTGTATGGAAGCGCACCGGTTTGGTCCTGTTCTTGGTAATTATCGAAACCGTTTTGCACTGACATCTCTCGTTTTTTTTCAGATTTCTGAGTCTCTTCTTCCTCAACACTGCAACCTCTACCGTTTGAAGCCCCCTCCCCTAAACGGCAAGCGAAAAAGACGAAACTTGGAAAACTATGGGAATCGCAGCGTCTGTTTGGCTTTGAGGTTTTATTAGTTCCGTCCAAGAATTATATAAATATATATATGTATATGCTATCCTTTGCACCGCTTTCAGGATTATCGCCTTTCATTTCGTATTCCCATTTTATTTGGTCATCATAAATTAACTTTCTATTTTTTTAAAAACATAATAAAAGGAAAAATTATAAATTTGAAAATAAATAAATAAATAAAATGAAGGCCCCGAGAAACTGTAAGCGAAAACCGGGTCGTACCCAAAATCAAAGACCCGCTTGGAATTCGTTTTTCTCAAGTAGGGTTTATGCTCCACTAACAACCCCACAGTCTCACACAGCTTCTACAAGCAGTGAGACCAGAACGAGACAGAGAGAGAAAGCATCATGTGGAGGTCAGTCAAGGCGGCAAGAGCCTCTCTTTCCAGCAAAGCTCTGTTACGGAATCTCTGTGGAGCTCAAAATCAAAATCCTATTTTTCCTTCATTCGAATCTCTAAACCCCATTTCACACCCGATCTTCTCCAGTAGATCATCCTATGTTTGTAAGCAGCCGAGGTTCTTCTCTCAAATCTCTGCAACCCCAAGTGATTCTGACCACAATCTATCCGAACCCACCGAGAATGGCTTCGTTTCTGCTGAAGCAGAGCAGGCTTCGGTGGTTTTCGGTGAAAATGATGGTGCCCAAGTGAACGATGTTTCCATCGAGGATGGTTTTGATGGGGTTTACGATCAATCTCACGAGAATATAGTGGAAGATAATGGGGAAGAAATGGAGGAAGAGGAACAAGAGGTTCACGAGATTGATTTGGAGAAACTGGAAAATTTGCTGTCTTTGCTTCAGAGTAGTCCTGATGGGTCTTTGGAATCGAGTCTCGACGACATGGGTTTGACTCTGCATGAAGAGTTTGTGATCAGAGTGCTAGAAACCCCACTTGTTCTGGGCGAGAATTTGATCAGGTTTCTCAGATGGGGATTGAAGGAGGAACCTGAGCTCAAAGTGACCGCACGTGTTGTTGATGCTCTTGTTCTTGCTATATGCAGCAATCTCAAGAAGAAGGAAGCATATTATTTATGGGATTTGATCAAGGAGATAGGAGAGAAGGAAATTGAAGGAGTTTTGAATGTGGAGAGCCTTAATGTATTAATAGCTCAGTTTTCGAAATTGGGTAAAGGAAAGGCTGCTCTGGAGGTTTTTGACAAGTTTGGTGAATTTGGCTGCGTTGCAAATGGTGATACATATTATTTCACCATTGAAGCACTTTGTAGGCGCTCTATGTTTGATTCTGCTTGCTTGGTTTCTCAGAAGATGATCGATGCAGAAATCTTGCCTGATGGAGAAAAAGTTGGTAAGATTATATCTTGGTTTTGTAAAGGTAGTAAGGCTAAAGATGCCCATTTGGTTTATATATTAGCTAAGGAAAGGAAGCTGTATCCACCTCGTAGTTCAGTCAATTTTTTGATCGGTTCACTGTGTAGGGAGGATCAAACTGTGAAATTAGCTCTAGAAATGTTAGATGATTTTGATGGAGAAGCACGAAAATATGGCATTAAGCCGTTTTCAGCTGTAATTCGTGGTCTTTGTAGGATGAAAGATGTTGAAGAAGCCAAAAATTTGCTTCTTAAGATGATTAGAGAGGGTCCACCTCCTGGAAATGCAGTTTTCAATTCAGTGATCAATGGCTATGCCAAAGCTGGTGATATGGAAAAGGCAATGGAGATGATTAGGACAATGGAGAGTAGGGGGTTGAAACCAGATGTCTATACTTACACCGTTATTATGAGTGGCTATGCAAATGGAGGTCAGATGGATGAGGCTTGCAAAATCCTTTCTGAAGCCAAAAAGAAGCATTCTAAACTGAGCCCTGTGACTTACCATACGCTAATCCGTGGCTTTTGCAAACTGGAAGAGTTTGACAAGGCTTTGAAGCTGATGAGTGAGATGGAAGATTTTGGGGTTCAAGCTACTGTTGATGAGTACCAAAAGTTGATACAATCTCTTTGCCTTAAGGCTTTAGATTGGGAAACAGCGGAGAAGCTGCTAGAGGAAATGAAAGAGAAAGGGTTACATCTCAATGGGATTACGAGGGGACTAATAAAAGCAGTCAAGGAGCTCAATGAGGAGGTTTTGGGGACTGGACAAATGATTACAGAGGCCTAACTTGTTTACTGGCCCTTGTCATGGAAGTATTATCAGGATGTGAAGGAGGGGAGGATTAGAAGGCAGTTGATTTTGTTGATGACAGTTGGTACTCATCTCTTTTCATCTATAGGGTGGAAAAAGGGTATAAAATGAAAGCTTCAAATTTCTTGAACATTGTGTTAGTTCTTTTTGTAGGATTTGTATGTTAAAATAGCTTTGAGACTAAGCAGAGGTATGTGCCCCAAAGGCTGGGAGTAAGTGACTGCTGTTAACATCATTTCATTCAATTTTCAGTTTTTCTGTATTCATTTCTCCCACAACGAGATAATTGACATAAGTTGGGCTTTTCCCCCAGATTGACTCCTTACTATAAGAGCCTTTATATGCTTTGATTATAAGACTAATAAATTGTACATCTTTTGGTTCTAGATGTGGTTATGCTCCTAATCTGAATTGAGAAATAGTCCTCAGTTCCCAAAATGCAACACCATCTGATCTAACAAATTTGCTTTATACATACAAGGGTAACATTGAAACTTCCAGGGAACGAATTTTTTTTGATATTGCGTTGCTGTATGAAGAGTAGGGTTGATGTATCAGTGTTTGATATTTCAGTACATATGTTTTAACTAATAGGGTTTAACTAATAGCTTGTTATATACTACTGGAAGGAAACTTATTGCAGAGAGCTAGCTGATGCCATTTGAAGGTTGTTTTTCCTGATTCATGCTTGAACTGTCAAAATATTTTCCATTACAAGGGTCACTAGACACTAGATGTAACTCTTACAAGTGTATCCCAGAAATATGGTGATGATTCTAATTATTAGAAGCTTACTGTCTTGGTTGTTGATAATTGAAATAAACATTTTAGAATCATCATGACATAAGTGAAACGAAAATATAAATTTTATAGACGATGTAATTTGTATAAATTTGACAAATAATTGTACCAAGAACAAACAAGTGAAGTCATTGGCTTGTGCTTTACAGGTTAGTGGTAAACTCTTCTTTGAAGCACGGTGCATGTTGGAAAATCTGATAAATTTCCTAGATATCCAAGGGTAATTTTCCTAAATCATCACTCTTTTATTTATTTATTTTTATTTTTAATTTTTGGGGTTGTTAGTTTAGCTCAACTTGTTATGTTTCATTAAAGCCACCTGAAAATGTCGACAATACTACCAAATTTTTTCTGTGATGTTCTACTCTCTTAACCTCCCACTACCAAATTATGAGATACATACATGTATACGCACATACTTTCATATATAATGTACATTGTTTTTCCCTTTCTTTTGAATATTTCTCGCATCTCTTACTGTAGATAATGTTTATTAACAAAGTAGAGTTTTCTATTAAAAAAAGGGCGGGTTCCGAAATTTGTTCTAAAATATCAGTTATTGCCGTGCATGCTAGTCCTAATTATATTAATAATGTAGAAGTTGTTAGAATGGAAGAGACACAATATAAATCTTAGGTCTTCTGTTAAGAGTGGGTTATGTCTTGAAAGCACGGTCTTGGAAAATTGACTTTGACAACTGTTGCAAGATCTTTTACTCCAGTGATAATTATCACTATCCTCTGTAACATATAGGTCAGCCCGAAAACGTGCATAAAATCATAATAATATGTTACTTGCTTAGATATATCCTTATTAAATGCATTTGATTAAAAACGACAGCATTTTATGGTGGAAAGAGTAAGTTGATACTGCTGCTGGAGACATATATTTGGTAATTACTAATCCTACTAGACATTAATTTTATAAAATACTTCCCAAGCATTCAGATATTCTACTGAAAAATGACTAAGTTTAGGTTATTTACGTTTTCATGTTTGTCCTTTGTCATGCTCATTACTCTCTCACGGTCTAATGCAATTGCTTATGAAGAAGATGGGAGAGTCCAAATTGTGTACTTGGGGTCACTCATGAATTACGGGGACCAATATTACTCACCATCATCTTACCATCGAAGTATACGAGAACAAGTACTCTTTGAGGGTAATTCAATGGACGATGCTTTGGTTGCAAGTTTTTCAAGAAGTTTCAATGGATTTGCTCCAAAATCGCCAATCGGGAGAGAGACAAACTGGCTTGCATGAAAGGATTTGTGTCTGTTTTTCCAAGCAGAACTCTCTATCCACAAACACACGCATGGGATTTTGTGGTTTTCCACTTGAAAGTAAATCGAAATCTCACAAGCGAAGGGAATGTCATTATTGGTGTTATAGATACCGGAATATGGCCTGATCAGAGAGTTTTAATGATGATGGGTTTGGTCCTCCTGCCCAGAAGTGGAAAGGAAGTTGTAGAGGTGACAAACAACTTTACATGCAATAATAAGATCATCGGAGCTCGGTACTACCGAAAATCAACACCTGGTATTGATTCTTGCAAGAGACAACCAGGGCGTGTTTGTTACGCCGGACTGGGCAGGTCAGGACAGGACCCAGTCCCAGTCCGGTGTTTGGAAAGTGAAAATGGAAGGGGGACAGCTTTGTCCCGTAGATCATTTTATCCCAAATGAGGGGGATAAATCTGACCCATCTGGAGACTGGGTCACTTTTGTCCCACCGAGCTCTCTTCGAAGCATCTCTGGCCACCCCCTTCGAAGCATCGTCGATCTCGCATCACCATCCCCTTCGAAGCATCTGGCCGGTGAGCATGTCTTCTTCTTCTATTTCGGCAATCTTCCATCATCATCATCTAGTTATTTTTCTTTGTTTTTTACCTTAATTTTTAGCTAAAAAATTATGAAATATTTTTGGGAAATGTCATTTGTTGATCTGCGAAATAAGCTTCGATCTATTTATGTTAGGGCTTGATTTGATATTCAGGAGGAAGAAGCTTGATTTTGGAGGCAAACTACCCTTCGAAGCATTTCTGGCCGGTGAGTTTATCTTCTGCTGCATCCTTCCTCTATTTCATCGATCTGCCATCATCACCTGGTAAATATGGTGTCTCGTTTACAGTCCAAAAACCTCCATAAATCTAGATATGAGAAATAAGTTTTTTGCTTTGTCATAGGCATTTTGTTCAATTTACATCGATATTGCTGGTCTTAGTCTCTTGTTAATCTGCTGCAAAAGTTCAAAAAGAAAACTTAAAAATGATTATAAAAGATTTTAACTTAGTCTTCGAACAAATTTGTATAAAGATTGCAACTTATTCATACTAAAAAAATACTAAAATGACATATGAAAGTAGCTTTTGAATTAAACATGAACAATTCTTGTTGCGAAGCTTGTTTCTGGATCACTGGCATATGATGATATATGGTTTGGTGGTAGGACAAGGAACCCTTGGAACATTGAGGAATTCTCTACAGGTTCATCAGCTGGACCAGCTGCCTGTACTTCTGCTGGTATCATTTTCAGCTGTTTAGAATTTTATCTTTCTAGATTTCAGAAATATTTTCATGGTGTTTAATAAATTATGAAAAAATATACTTAAGCTATCAGGAGACCCTCTTAACATGGACAGAAAAATAATCATTAGCAGGAGTTAATGAGGTCAAAAGCACAAGACTATTTTAAACAACCAAGTTCTAATGCAATGTTGAGTTTACTGATAATGCTGAAAGTTTTGAGTTTATAGTGGAAATTCCCAACCACGTATAAAGAAGTTGAGCTTTAAATATTACGCTCACTTCTTAGTACCTTTGCTAAACCCACAATTGATTAAGGTACAACACATTCCACGTGACTCTTAAGGAGAGTATTCATTGACTTATTAGAGAAATGTTGACAGGTATGATTCCATTTGCAATTGGATCAGAAACAGTTGGCTCGATGACTCTGCCTGCCGCTCGCTGTGGCGTGACAGCATTGCGCCCAACATTTGGCTTTGTTGGTCGAGCCGGTGTGATGAGTGTATCCTTTTTGCAGAAGTGCAACAGATTGTGCAATTATTCTGGATGCTATTAGGGGAAAAGATCCAGATGATCTTTCATCAAAAGACATTTCCCTTGATGATCCATTCTCGATTGACATTACAAAACTTAGTGTTGGTTATCTTGATGATGCTGATATGGTAATAATTCTATTTTTTTTTTTTAAATCCAAGATATATTATTTTTCTGTTACTCCACTATGTGGATCTCAAAAATATACTAATTCGGAAATACATTCCAGGTTGTACATGTTCTTGCATCAAAAGGTGTTAAGATGGTCCCTTTCGAGCTGAAGTATGCGGTTGACTCTGTTCAAGGCATTGTGAACTTTACTATGGACGTTGATATGTTGGCTCATTTTGATGAGTGGCAGCGGTTGGGACAGGATGATGATTATGAAAACCAAGATCAATGGCCTGCTGAACTGCGACGTGCCCGTGTATTTCCAGCAGTAGACTATGTGCAGGTTTTTTTAATGTCTACTTTTTAATCAGCTTTTAGTGTTTAGGAGCTTATTTTTTGAAAATTGCTTTCTAATTGATTCACGTAAGTCTCTTCTCATGTTTTATCATATAAACATGTTAAAAATATTGGATAACTTTCATGACAGTGGATTTTCTCTGCATATGCTTACAGTTTGAAACTAAAGACATTTTTCTGTTAATAGTTTCATATTTGGCTTAAATATCAAATATATTAAGTATATGTTCGTGTTAACTTTATATACTATATACATGCATATTCATTTTTTAACAGCTTAATCTTTTGGTAACAATGATAAATTCTAGCTGTTTTTTGGGTTTTGATGTACAGTTTAAGTTTTTGGAATTGATGACAATCTGAAAAAAATGAAACTAAGTTAGACTTAAAAAGAGAAAAAGAAACTAATTGAGGCTGGTTATTAGAAGTTGAATCCAAAATTGTATTCCATGATGTGTAGATGGTTTGAAAAGTTACATAACGAGGTGTAGAAGAAGGGAGAAGAGAACTTGAAATTTCAATTACAACATATGGGGGTTCATATTTGACAAGTTTTCTGTTATAGGTTGAATTTATGATTATTACTTCTTGAACCATTTGCAACACCTAAAACAGGCACAGCAATCTCGAGGAAAGTTGATTCAAGAGGTTAGAGAGAGTTTTACTGTCGATGCATTGATTGGCAGTGCAACTGATTGGGAAAGAGTTTGCATGGGAAATCTTGTTGGCTTGCCTGTGATTGTTGTACCAACAGCATTTACCAACATATCTAATCCACCTTCTACTGACTGTCTACGAAGAACTGCTGTCACCACTGGCATTTATGCTCCTCCTTACCAAGACAGCATTGTAAGCTTAATTCTGCCCAAAAAGCAAAAAAAAAAAAAAAAAAAAGAAAGACAACTTGATTTTCAATTCCAACTCAACTAATACCATCTTTTTCATATGCAGGTTCTTGCATTGGCAATGGCTTACCAATCAGTCACTGATCACCATAGGCAGCGACCACCTGTTGATGATCTTGGTCTGAATGATTCCATCCCGAACCCGCCCACAGTTACCTACCCTCCAAGGCTGTTGCATCTTTAAAGAAATGTATCTGCATGCTCAGCACTTCTTACAACAGCTCCACCATTGTTTTAACGAGTAATCAGTCATATGAATGTATTAGTACCACCATTAAAGAGACGTGTGTTGCAGCATAGTACAATTCATAATGCTTTATTAGCTTAGTGTTGAAACTGATTTTGGTAGCTGATAGTGCAGAATGCTTTTATTTAATCACCTTAAATGTATGAATTTTATTATCACAACTGAATTTCAAGATTAAAATTTTCCTTTCTTGTAAGTTTGCCATGAAAAACAACAGAAAATATTGAGTCAGAGCAATGGTTTGTCCTTTAAGATTGTCTATGATATATATTTTTTTTGGGTAAATAGATTGTCTTTGATTTGGGGCATTAAAATTCTATGTTTTTCCAATGAAAATAAATTCATCACCATCTGCTCTTCTCTTTTCCTCAATAAAATATCAGTTCAACTCTTTTGAAGAAAACACTTGAATTAGTTAATGAATTTTCATATCTTTTAATCCAAAGGAACTGAAGAACTTGGTGCATCACCAAAAAACCTGAATTATTTTATTTAATTTTATGTTGTGCATGTATATGTCTGGCTAGAACCAATAATCAGTTTCATTGATCAATTCAGACCCAGAGAGATTAAAAAAAAAAAAAAAAAAAGTTTTCCCCCAACAACTAATGTTGAATCAGTGTGATCAATCAGTATATATAACAAAATAAATACTATAATTATAAAATAATCCAATCCATTCCGATCTTGTACCAAATATGGGCCAACTAGTCCAACATTCAGTCCAGAACTATACCAAACACAGTACTGCACTATTCGATCCTGTCCGATCCGAACCTATCCTGTCCGATCCCGTCCGATCCGGACCTATCCTGTGTACCAAACGCCCCCCCAGGGACATGGAACTCATACCGGATCAATAGCAGCAGGAAACCAAGTAATGGATAAAAGCTTTTATGGGTTGGCACAGGGTACTGCTAGAGGAGGAGTGCCCTCTGCCAGAATTGCCACATATAGTCTGTCATCCTCCCTTAGGTTGCAATGATATAGACATCTTGGCTGCTTTTGACGATGCTATTGCAGATGGGGTTGACATTATTTCCATCTCAATAGGATTGGATTCTACAGATAAGTTCCATGAAGATACCACTGCTATTGGTGCATTTCATGCCATGAAGAATGGGCTACTGACTGTTAAATCTGCAGAGAATGCTGGTCCAGGACAAGGTATCACAGTAAGCTTGGCACCATGGCTACTTAGTGTAGCAGAAAGCAGCACAGATCATCGAATTTTGGACAAAGTTGTTCTTGGGGATAGAAATAATACTACACTGGTTGGAGATTTCGTAAATTCTTTCACATTAATGGCAAAAAGTTGCCTTTATATTTGGAAAGGATGCTTCAACCAGTGTTCTTCAGGTAGTGTTGGTAAATATTTGGATGATGTGTGCTTGGACAGTAGTTTAGTGTAGGGAAAGATTGTGGCCTGCCCGTTTCCTAGTGGAACTCTTGAGGCTTATACAGCCGCGGCAGCAAATGAGAATGTTTCTTTTTCGCTCCCAATGCTGGCTTGCATATTTCATATTTTTGACTATGAATTTATGACAGACTACATGAATTCAACTAAAAATCCAGTAGGAGAGATTCTAAGATAGTGAAGAAATTAAAGATACCAGTGCTCTTTTTATTCCTAAGTTCTCTTCACGGGGTCCAAATGCTATCATACCCGAGATTCTAAAGCCTGATATAAGTGCACCAAGGGTAGAAATACTAGCTGCATATTGACCTATTGTGTCACCTTCTGTTAGCCCAGAAGACAAAAGGTCTGTCAAATATAATATAAAATCAGGGACTTCCATGGCATGCCATCATGTTTCTGGAGCTGCTGCATACATCAAAAGTTTCCATCCTGATTGGTCTCTTCCGCCATTAAATCTGCTCTCATGACCACTGCTTTGCCCATGAATGGTACAAGTGCATTTATAGCAAGAGTATGAATCAGGAGTTGGGTTTCTCAATCCAGAACAAGCTGTTTCATGTGATAATGTTTACTCCTTTTTTTTTCTTTTTGGTTTATTTTACAATTTTTATTTTTTTTAGTCCTTAGTTTCATTTTTCTCCCCTCAGGTTAGTGTATAATAAAGCTGCTATTTTGACAGCCGCTTGCTTATCCCATATAAAGCTGTCATTTTGACAATTCCAGCTAACCCAATCCAGGACTTATAAGATAGCTGTATTGAGTTATTTTCCTTCCCTTCAATATCAATAATACAGTTATGAATGAATTACTTTTGAAAATTCAGGTTTTTAAGAATTATGTAATAAAAAATTATTACATTTTTTTTTAGTGATTGATTTTTTTTTTTTTTATTATAGTTTTTGGCAGGGTATCAAAAAAATTTTAAAACTATAATGGAAATTCAGGTTTTACTGATCAATTCTATTTACATTTATAAATCAAATGTTGTAATAACGAAATAAAATTCTAGGATTACTTTTGTCCTTGGCTTATTTCATCTATTTCTTGTTATTCGTTTAACGACAACCTTATTAAGAAAACAACCTCCTTCATTTGTGTTGCTGCTCAATCGAACCACAAAGACAACAGTCTTCAATCACCAAACAAAAGACAACAGCCTTCATGTTTGTTGGATTTTTATGGACCCACCACGTGGATTTCTTGACCCTTGTTGGGTCCATCAAACAAGGACTCACCTGTCATGCAGGCCCAATGGTTCCCTCTGAAACTGTAAGCCCAAACACCGTTCTCTGAAAAACGAACTTTCTTCTTGGACGAACTAAAAACAAAGAAATCATATTTAGGTTTTTATATCAGACAAGAAGATAATTCTAGTTTTCAATTTTCATGTTTCTTAACATGGGTTGAGAAACGTGTGGAACTTACATCAAACTTCAATTGTAATACCAATATTTTCTTGTAGCATTATCTATTAGATTAAAATATAACAACTTTGTTATCTAAATGCACAAGAGCGAGAGAGAAGATTAATTAATGAAAGTATGGTATTACAAATTAATGTTCCATCAACCTTATTTATTTTCTTCCTTAGTATAAAGGAACGCTAGCTGTGGCATGGTGGAGAAATGTCAAAAATTGAAACGTTTTTATAATTAATCAATGTGGAAAACATTTCCTTTCTCTTTATTACATATTTTTGATTTATATTTGAACAAAAAAAATAAAAATATATTCTAGAAATCACAAGTCTTGGAGAACTGTCTAAACCAAACTTTGTTCTTAATTAGCATATAACCAGATCATTATAACAAAATTGGATAATGCTATACGCATTTGAATGAAAATCCCAGGAAAAGAACAAAGGTGGATTCCCATCCATCTATACAATTTATAGTTTTCTTTCCTATATGAAATAAAACTAGCTAAAGTATATATACTTACTAATGCTGAATGCATCCTTAATTATTTTAGGATTCAGATGGTTGTCTTTAATTAATGTTGTTCACTCTGGATTGATGTCCCGCTTCTTATTCCACTTGTAGTTTTCACTCTTCAGCAATATTCCACTTAATTCATATTACAAATTAATGTCCTTCTGTAGTTGACTCCAATTTGATGTCCTGCTTCTTATTCCACTTATAGTTTTCACTCTTCAGCAATATTCTACATAATTCAAATTACAAATTAATGTCCTGCTTGGAAAAACAGACACAACTCCATTCATGCTAGGTAGCTATTTCGTTTGGTCTCTAATGATGAATTGAGACTTTGTGGATAACTTGTAACCCAAGCAATGTTTATGTGTGGTCATATTCACATGCATATAAATGTATACATATACATATAGAACCAGAGAGAGAACTCCTAGGATTAAGGACAATGGCTGCCATTCAGACATTCCTTCAGACTGCACCATCGGAGTGACTCAGATACTAATTCAGAAAACGCTCGGTCCACGCAAAGTAAATAAGAGAAGCACATGGTACAATAAAAGAATTTTTCCAACTGAACATGACACAGATGGTACAATTGCCATGAGATCGTGCTGTTGATTACTGCATGAGCTGAAATTAAAAAATACACCAGTGAATTTGACGAACAGAAAGTTAGATCAAGATAACAAAATTGGGATGATGCTATATGTTGAAGAGGACTAACATGCTTTCGCTACATAAAGAACCCATAGGGAAGAGAAAGCAGGACATAAAAAAGCCGGACATTTTGAAATATGAATTAAGTGGAAGATTAATGGACTGTAAAATAAGCAAGATGTATGTTGGAATCAAACAATCTTAAAGTAATTAGAGAAATTTAAAAGTTAAAAAATTTTAGTTAGTGCTGATCACAAATTGGACGACTTCTCACTGTGCTGGTGCCATCAGACCGCACTAATGAGCCTGATAACATTGTTTCATCTATAATTTTCCAATCACAGAAACATTGGACAATATGAGAGAATGGTGACCGTAACAAAGGACAAACATGAAAGCTTAAATGACCCAAACTTGGCCATTTTTCTAGTACAAGATTTGAATGCTTTATAAGACGATAATTATCCAGTATGAGATATATTTTATAACTCAAAACATGACACCAATGGCCTTATGGCATGAATATAACCAACTTCTCAGTTCTCACTCTGCCATTAAAAATTACAACCTGAACTAAGGGTCAAAAAGAAAGAGGGAAGTAAATGTGACCTTAAATTTTCAAAACACTCCATGTGTGAGTTAGCACAAAAGTAAAACAATAAATTCAAAACAATTACAGCCTCAGGTGATCACATCAAAACATTGGCTTTGGTTTCCTACAACAATCGCACATGCAACTGATTTCATCTATATAAATGGATGTTTATAGTTCTCTGATAATTTATATCGTCAATCATAAATTCTAGTCTGCTCCAATATGGCTTCTTCTTCTTTCGGTTCTTCCATTGTGGCTCTGTTTATTACTTTTGCTGTCCTCATTGGCTCTGCTTCTGCAGTGCATCTGTCAATCCGGTACTACAACAATTCCTGTCCCAAATTACTGAGCATGGTGAAAGATAAAGTCGATTCACAACTTGAGAAAAAGGAGAGGATCGGGGCATCTCTTTTAAGGCTCTTCTTCCATGATTGTTTTGTGAACGTGAGCATACTCAATTTTGATTTGTTCTGTTCCCCACATCAACTAATATATATATATATATATATATATAAACAGTATGTTTGATGTGTTCTAATTAACTTATATTAAATACAGGGATGTGACGGCTCGATTTTACTGGATGACTCAGCCAACTTCACGGGAGAGAAGAATGCCATTCCCAATAGGAATTCTGTGAGAGGATTCCATGTAATTGATGCTGTCAAATATGCTGTGGAGGATGTTTGCCCTGGCATTGTTTCCTGTGCTGATATACTGGCCATCGTTGCCAGAGATTCCGTTGTGTTTGTAAGTATAGCAGCTTTAATTCAAGCATTACATTGTTACGACTTTCAATTCTTTCATGCATGCAAATGCGAACATTTTTCCATTAATGTTAATGAAATCTGTATGATCATGAATGCAGCTTGGAGGGCCAAGTTGGAGAGTTAAACTTGGTAGAAGAGATTCTAGAGCAGCAAGCCAAGCTGCTGCAAATGAGAATCTTCCATCTCCAACCTCCAACCTCACTGAATTGATATCAATCTTCAGAAAGTTCGGATTTACAACCAGGGAAATGGTTGCCTTATCAGGTTAATATCATCGATTTCTCTCTCTGACTGATAATATACTTTGTGTGTTAATATTTTAATTAAAATTAATTTGTGAAAATGGATTATTTTAATGCAGGAGCACATACAATTGGCAAGGCAAGGTGCACAAACTTCAGGGGAAGGTTGTACAATGATTTGGACATTGATGATGTGTTTGCCAAAGAAAGGAGATCAAAATGTCCGGAGCTTCAGGGCTCCGGAGATGACAATCTTGCACCTCTTGATATCCAAACTACCATAGCCTTTGACAATTCATACTACATCAACATTTTCATGAAAATGGGACTACTGCATTCCGACCAGCAGCTGTTCCAGCTTCAGAACAATGGCACTGGTGGTGGTGTCTCCACAGACTCTATGGTTGTGGAGTATATGAAAAGCCAGAGCAGCTTCTTCTCCTACTTTGCCAAGGCCATGGTTAAAATGGGTGATCTCTACCCACTTACTGGTTCAAGTGGGGAGATCCGGAAAAATTGTAGGGTTATCAACTGATGGTTTCGTTCTCTTTGTATTTTAATGTTGGAGATCAGAATTAATTAAACGTGTTTAGCTGTTTGTTCAATTATGTTTCCACCTATCCATGCCCAAAAAGAGAAACCCAACATTTATTAAAGAAAAAAGCAAAAACACACTGTATAGTTTTGTATTTCAATTTGAGGTCAAGAAGACTGATTAATGGTAGTAATCTGTGGATATAACATTGTACTTATCAACTACTTTGCCCAACCGTAGAGAGCCTATCACTCAAGCGCGGTCCAATCTTCTATTTAACAGTTTTATTTATTTATTTATTATCACTCTATTTGGTGCTCACTTTAGAATCCTCCCTCCCCAATTTTTGTGTAACAATTGTTTTTATAACATAATTCCAGGCTCCAGCAGCATTTTGAAGTTCTTCAAAGTTATTCCATTTGAAAGGGTTGGGTTAATTCCTTTGGGCTGCATGAGTGAAGGTTTGGGCCTTTCAATGCCACGTGTCACTCCACGTAAGAAATTCCCAAGCGCATTTACTATTTAACCCTCCAACGTGATTGCTTTTCTCCATCAGTTTTTATACATATTATAACAAATTCTAAATTATTTAAGCATCTCTCAACTTGTAAAGCTACTTTTTATTTATTTATTTTTTTGAGGGTGAATAATAGCATGCAAAGCGACCTAATAATAAGTAAAGTAGAAGACGACTTATGAGAGGTGACAAGAAAAATTTAGTTATGCCAAGGTTTTTCAGATGCAAAATCTACTTTATACTTTCTTTTTTTCTTTTTCAGGTTTTTTCTGTTATATTCAAGAAAAAAATATACAAATTAATTGTAAGATACATACGTAATACATACACATGTACCTTCATATATAATAGATGCAGATTCCGAAATGGGGAATATAATTTTTCATCAAAAGGAAAAATAGAATTATACACAGTCTCTTTTGCTAGTGCTGGACCCAAAAAAGAACCACTTATTTTAACAAATTATCTTCAAGCTTATCAGCATGCAACTTCAATTAGCTCAATGTAATAACAAAAAACAATTGGATTGTAATATTTACTTAAAAGAAACATAAATATAAAGTTAAATTGAGGTCAAGATCCTTTAATAATAATCTGTGGATATAACATACACAACAATTGAACTTCTCACTGTGTGGTTGCCATCAGACCACACCAATGAACTTGAAAACATTGTTTCATCTCTAATTTTCCCACCAGCAACAGTCACAGTAAATGATTTCTTCTGGTTCAATGAATCGGACAGAACTTGAGGCACCACACTGATATTGAGAAGTCAATCTGGGAAGACGCTAACCTTATAGGTGGAATTAGCAACACCCACATTCCTAACTGTTCTTGTAAACTTCACTGCAAAAGGCTCCATGGGTAAAAGATGAATTGCCATTGAAGGGTAATTTAAATCAGTGGAGTTTGTAGGAGGGCAGGTGCTATTGTCTCCTGAAATGAGTCTTAATATTGGTGTGTCAATTCCCTCAATACTGCACAACAATTGTATGTGATTCATTGAAAACTTCATATACGAGTCCACGACTAACAGCTTGTACTGGATTAAGAAACCCAACTCCAGACATACTCTTTTGCTACAAATGCAATTGTACTATTCATGGGCAAAGCGGTGGTCATAAGAGCAGATTTAACGGCAGAAGGAGACCAATCAGGGTGGAAACTTTTGATATATGCAGCTGCTCCAGAAACATGAGGGCATGCCATGGAACTCCCTGATACTATATTATATTTGACAGACCTTTTGTCTTCTGGGCTAACAGAAGGTGATACAACAGGTGAATATGCTGCTAATATTTCTCCCCCTGGTGCACTTAAACCTGGCTTTAGAATTTCTGGTATAATAGCATTTGGAACCCGCGAAGAGAACTCAGCAACAAAAGGAGCGCTGGTATCCTTAGTTTCTTCACTTCTTAGTATCTCTGCTATTGGCCTTTTGGTTGAATTCATGTAGTTTGTGATAAATTCATAGTCAGAAAAAGAAAGAGTAGAAGCCGGCATTGGGAGCACAAAGGAAACATTCTCAGTTGTCCTACAAGTGACAGCCCCTGTTGCTCCGGCTGTATAAGCCTCAAGAATCCCTTCAGGATACAGAAAGGACACAATTTTTCCCTTTACTAAACTACCATCCAAGCACACGTCACCCAAACATAAACCAACACTACCTGGAGAACAACTAATCGAAGCATCCTCTCCAAATATCAAAGGCAACTTTGTACCATTTAATGTGAAAGAATTTATGGAATCTCCAACCAGTTTAGTATTATTTCCATCCCCAAGAACAACTTTGTCCACGATTAGACGATCTGTGCTGCTTGCTGCTACACTAAGTAGCCATGGTGCCAAGCTTATTGTGGTACCTTGCTGTGGACCAGCATTACCTGCAGATTGAACAGTCAATATCCCTTTCTCCATGGCATGAAAAGCACCAATAGCAATGGTATCTCTTATGAATACTTTTGCAGAATCTGGTCCTACTGAGATGGAAATAATGTCAACCCCATCTGCAATACCATCGTCAAAAGCAGCCAAGATGTCTGTATCATTGCAACTTAAGTGTGGATGACAGACTTTATATGCCGCAACTCTGGCAGAGGGCACTCCTCCTCTAGCAGTAACCTGCGCCAATCCAAAAAAGCTTGCATTCGTTACTTGGTTTCCGGCTGCTGTTGATGCAGTATGAGTTCCATGTCCTTGGTTGTCTCTTGCAGAATCAATACCGGGTGTTGCTTTTGGGTAGTACCGAGCTCCGATAATCTTATTATTGCAGGTAAAGTTGTTACCACCTTCACAACTTCCTTTCCACTTCTGGGGAGGAGGACCAAAACCATCATCGGTGAAACTCTCTGATTCAGGCCATATTCCAGTATCTATAACACCAATAATGACATCTTTCTCGATTGTGAGATTTCGATTTACTTTCTGGTGAAAACCCATGAAATCCCATGAATGTGTTGTTTGTGGATGATGAGTTCTGCTTGGAAAAACAGACACAACTCCTTTCAATGTAACTAGTTTGTCTCTCTCCTCATCAGTGAGTTTGGCAACAAATCCATTGAAACTTCTTGAATAACTTGCAACCAATACATTATCCATTGAGTTACCCTCAAATAGTACTTGTTTTAGTATGCTTCCATGGTAAGATAATGGTGAGTCATATTGCTGCTCTACATTCATGAGTGATCCCAAGTACACAATATGGACTTTTTTTATCTTCTTCATGATCAATTGCATTTGACCATGAGAGAATCATGAAAATAGCAAAGGACAACCATGAAAAAGCAAATGACCCAGCCATTTTTGAGTAGAAGATTTGAATGCTTGAGGAGCATTTTATAAGAATGTTAATGTCCACCTTAAATTTCTGTCGTTTTTAATTGCATGCATTTATTAGATTATAACTAAAGCAAGTCACTTATGAACTATTATGGTTTTACGGACGTTCTGACTCTGACCTATATGTTACAGAGGCAATAGTGTTAATTGGCACTTAAAGAGTAAACGATTTTGCAACAGTCTTGAATGTCCCTGGTCGTAGCTAAGTTTTCAAAATTCGGTAACGGAAAGGCTGCTCTGGAGGTTTTTGACAAGTTTGGTGATTTTGGCATTGTAGCAAATGGCGATACATATTATCTCACCATTGACGCACTTTGTAGGCGCTTTATGTTTGATTCTGCTTGGTCTGTTTGTCAGAAGATGATCGATGCACAAGTTTTGCCTGATGGAGACAAAGTTGGTGAGATTATATCTTGGCTTTGTAAACGTGGTAAGGCTAAAGATGCCCATTTGCTTTATACATTAGTTATGGTAAGGGAACAATATCCAACTTGTAGTTCAGCTGCTCTTTTGATTGGTTCACTGTCTAGGGAGGATCAAACTGTGAAGTTAGCTCTGGAAATGTTAGATGATTTTCATGAAGAAGCACAGATATATGCTATAAAGCCGACTTCCGCTGTAATTATTGGTCTGTGCAGAATGAAAGATGTTGAAGAAGCCAAAAATTTGCTTCTTAAGATGATAAGGGAGGGTCCGCGCCTCCTGGAAATGCTCTTGTCAATTTGGTCATCAGTAGCTATGCTAAAGCTGGGGATTAGGAAAAGGCAATGGAGATTATTAGGACAATAAAAAAGAAAGGGTTACATCTCAATGGGATTAAAGAGGAGCAGTTGGAGAGTACACAAATGATTACAGAGGCCTAACTGGTTTTACCGGCGCTTGGAATGGAAAGTGTTATGGGGATGTGAAGGCTGGGGAGGATTAGAACGCTGATAATTTTGTTGATGGCATTTGTTACTTATCTCTTTTCATCTCTAGGATGGAAAATGAAGCTTCATTTTCTTAAACATTGTGTTAGTTCTTTCTATAGGAATTGTGTGCTAAAATAGCTTTCATATCTGAGCAGAGGCATGTGCCCCAAAATGACTTGTTACCATAGGAGATTTCTTTATATGCTTTGACTGTAAGACTAATAAATTGTACATATTTTGGCTCTGGATGTGGTTATGTTCCTAAATCTGATGAGAAATAGTTCTTAATTCTTCCCAAGATGCAAAACCATCTGATCTAACGAATTTGCTTTATATACAAGGGGAACATTGAAAATTCTAGCGAATGAATTTTCTTGATTTTGCCTTGTTGTATGAGCGTAGGATTGATTGCATCGTTGTTTGATATTGTTGGCCATATGTAGAAATACAAGAGCGTTTAACTATTAGCTTGTTATATACCATTGGTATAGAACTTGTTGCAGAGCAGCTAGCTAGTGCCATTATGAAGTTGTTTTTCATGTTCATGCTTAAACGGTCAATAATTTTCCCTAATAAGGATCAGGGGACACGCACGCTTGCTGAAACTCTTACAAGAGTATCCCAGAAATGAATTGCTGATTCTAACCAGTAGAAGCTTACTGTCGTGGTTGTTGAAAATTGAAATAATCTTTTCAGAATTCAACATGACATAAGAGAAAAGGGTAATACAAATATTTTATAAGCTATGTGATTTGTATAAATTTGACAAATAGTTGTACTAAAATTAGAACAAACTAGTGAAGACATTTCCTTGTGCTTTACAGGTTAGTGGGAACCTCTTCTGTAAACCAGGGTGCATGTTGGAAATCTCATAACTTTCCTAGAGATATCCAAGGATAATTTTCCTAAATCATCAATTTTTTTTTCTTTCTTTTTTTGTTATTTTTGCTCAACCTGCTGTTATATTTCATTGAAACTAGCCGAAAATGTCAACTATACTACCAAAAAATTAAATTGTTCTACCCTCTTAACCTCCCACGACCAAAGTAATTATGAGATTCATACATATATATATATATATATATATACACACACATACCTTCATAGATAAATGTACACTGTTTTTCTCTTTCTTTTGGAGATTTTTCGTCGTATCTTATTTTAGATAATGTGTTGTCTATTAATGAAGTATAATTTTCTTTAAAAAAAGGACAGATTCTGGAACTTCTTTCAGAATATATATCAGTTATTGCTGTGCATTTTCCCCTAATCATATTAATAATGCAAGATTTCACCAAAGAAGAAAATAGGCCTCAATGTAACAGCTGGTAGTTTTTTTATAAGAAAAAAATGGGCCTCAAGTGGGATTCATCGATTTAAAAATTATTTGGGTTCATATACTTTTAGCTTATCTTTACATCCTTATAGGAGTTCATATTAAATATACAGTCTTTGTAGCCTCTTCTAGCACAGCGATTACGCAATATGACATGCATCACAAGGCACAAATAAAACTTGCCACATTCGAATTAACCCACAACTTCAGACCGTGATGAGGACGATAGCTTTCTTCCCCTTGATCCCATTTTTTGAGAAACTCAAAAATATATACCATTTTTGAAAGTTCATTAACCTATACAAAGCAAGTATTTAACCAGTCTTTTCTTTCCTGAACTTCAAATAGCCCTTAATAACCAACTCCCTGCTTGCTTGTAACGTAAGCAAGCTTCTGAATATTTTCGGCACAAATCATTATTTCGACCTGATTTCCGACTAATTTTTTTTCTTTTTTTGTAATTATTACTGTTATTAATTTTTTTTTGGAAAAAAAAAAATTAATAACAGTAATAATTACAAAAAAAGAAAGAGAAGCGTCTGATAATTTTTTTTTTTTCAAGAAAAAAGCAAAAGGAAAAATAAACTAAAATATGGATACATTATATACTCACCCATTGGCTTCATTTTTACGAATTTGCTGGTCATTAACAGGAGGGAAAATAATTACGGAAGATATAGTGCAAATATTTTGTCAAATGCTCCGGAAAGCCAAAAATATAAATGATAATAAAAATAATAATAAATGCATGAGCGTACTCATAAAATTGGATTTTGGGAATCTGATTTTCATTCCAAATTTAAGATGGAAGTTTACCTTGAGATGGTACCAAGTTTCTTTGTATTTTCAATGTACTTAAGACGTGGAACATAGGGGGCCCAATGCAGAAGGGTGAGGAGTACATACCTCCAAAATTAAAACTCTAGCGGTCTCGCTCTTGTGGCTTCATCTCTGTGCATCTCTTTTCTCGGCTTCGTTTTATTGTTTTTGCTAATTTCCTGATTGGCACTGGTAGTAGATATTACCAAAATTCCTGCCCCACATTGCTCATCAATGCAGGGTAATCTACAGTTGATTCTGATCTTGAAAATAATGGAAGAACAACCACGATTACATGATTTCCATTTAAATAGAGACGTTTACAAAATGAAAATTATGGGTTTTCGTGATTTCCAAGTCAAAAACTAGTATCAGGGGAAAGAAAAAAAAAGAAAAAAAATGTCAAAGGGTGAGAAAGGTCAAATGGTGAAGTAGAACCCAATATTCGTATCTATAAACTTATTTATTTAATGGAATATCCACATATTTTATTCAAGTAGAATATAAGTACATATCCCATCATACAAAATGGATTTTCATTAATTTTTTTTTAATTATTAACTTACAGATAATGATGTAGCTAGAAAAGTATATATTAAAGTCTAAAATGAAACTTGAGCCTAAATAGTTCTGCCTTCTATATAACCTACATACAACATATATAATATAACATAATATAATTATAACTTGGAAATCATGCCAAAAAATATATTATAACTTGAAAAGAGAAAAGAGGAAGAGACATTCAAGCCACGACAATCAAGTAAAATTAATAAATTGCCTGACATTTTCCAGTACAATATTTTCATATATATATATATATATATATTATTATATATTTACGTGTTTATATAGTTTATAGTATAGATCCTTATATAACAAAACAAAAAAGGTTTATTTAATTCCTAGCTAGCTAGCAATCTAGGAGATCATACATAATTTTAACTAGTTAGTTGGATAAATTGATGCGAATCCGTCCGAGTCCATATAACCGACAACCCACTGGGGTGCTGACCTGATACTGATGAAGACCGGACCGATCACTAGGGCTCAAGCTAAGAGGTTTAGAGGACAAACTTGCTGCCTTTATTCAGTGGTTAATTCATTCTCAAGAGGGCTTGTCCATATCCGAATATACAAAGCTTGTTCTAAGCATCCAAGTGGTGGAAGTCGATAGGGACCCGGATAGCTATTTTCATGCAAATTTGGACTTCGGGTAACAAAGAATGGTTCCAACACTTCATAAACTCAGTGAATATCATTAAGAGGACATGTAATCCAGCCAAGGAAAAATCAAAAGCATCTAAAAAGGACTTGTACAGACAGGATCTTAATTTGGCCGAAAATGTACTGTTTAGCTGCTGGCTTTGATTTTTCTTTTTGTTTGACTTATTCCAATCAAGGGTACATGTGGGCATCATTATTAATCATATTTGGCATCCTAAATGGCATATGGAAGTTGATTTGGAGCCCAAACAAGGTGGAGATTGGTCAAAGATACCTTAGTAGTCAAACTAGTCAACTAGTTTCCTAATTTGATTTTGACTTTTTGTTTTAGAAAATTAGTCTTTTATTTGATTTCTATTTATTTATTTGCTGGACAAATCAACTTAGGAAAGTTATTATTTTATTATTTTCATTGTAAATTAATTAATTCCTAATTCAAAATGAAGGAATTAATTAATCAAAATTAGATTAGGAAAGGAGGAGACTTTCGACCATATTAGGAATTTTCATTGCATGGCCGGTTTTACCTATTGTAATTAGGGTTTATTTGTTTTCTCTTAGCCTATAAAATGGCTTATTTTTTAGGAAGAACACACCATTAATAATATTTAGAATTTATTTTGTGAGATTGAATTTCTCTCTATTCTTTTGAATACCTAAAGCACCATTAGTGAATAAGTGTTTTAGTTTTGACTTATCAATAGGATTTTCATCACCTATTGTGGCGTCCTCATCATATACCAAGGTTTCTAATTACAGGTTGGTTAGAGGTTAAGGTGGCCATTAGAACTTGAACATAATTAGATCCGAGCTAATATAATACAGATTTAGGTCAGGTCGTCCTAGGTTCGTATCATTTGGTATCAAAGCCGAATTTTGTTCAGATTTGATCTATCTTTATTTGCTTTATTTGTTTTTATGTTATTCTACAATTTTAGCATTAGGTTAAGGTTGCTTCTATCATCATACATGTTCTATATATTTCAAAAAAAAAAAATAATAATTCATTCCTAGTTGAATTAGATTTTCTAGTTTTACAGTATTTTTTGTTTCCTAGTTTGCTGGTTGTTTTTTTTATCATTGTTCTTGTTAATTTTGGTTTTTTTGATTTTTTTTCTTTGCTGTTTTAGTCTTAAATATTTGCATTCATAAATTAAAAAAAAAAAAAAATCCAAGAGAGAGTTTTGAAAGCATATTTCATTAAAACCTAAAATTTGTGCAATTTGTTTTTGTTTGAAAAGTGGTCTCGGGTTTGGTAAATTTGTGGCTTTAGAATTGCAATTTTTGGTATTGATCCTTGCTACTACAGTTGTTTATGATCTGTGAGTAAAAAAAAAAAAAAAAAAAAAGGGTTTGCAGAATAAAAAAAAAAAAAAAAACTGCACATTGTATTTTTGTTGTTGGAGGCCACGGGTTTGGTGAGATTTTGCTATTGGAATTGCAATTTGGTTGCTAATTTTTTTACTGGAGTTGTATTTAATATTCAGTGAAAAAAAAAAAGAAGAAGAAAAAGCCAAATAAAAAAATAAAAATTTCGGTTTGTTGAATTTGGTGTTGAAATTTGTTGCTGGAAATTTCTTGGAGCTACTGTTTTGTTGATTATTTATTCAATATTTAGAGCTGCTGGAGAATTATTTTTATTGCTGGATATTTGAATTTTGGGTGCTTAAATTATTTGGATTAAAATTAGTTAAAGGATTTGATACAAAACTTGAATTACAAGAACAACAACCAATACTATTCTTTAATTTTGTTCGAATTGATTCTTGTTCGTATTTGAAATTATTTTTCCTAAATTTTATTTTTGAATCCTTAATCTCTTACCATCTGGTCCAATTCTTGCTAATTCAGAAATTTTCCTTGTTAATTTGCCTTATTTTGCCTAGAAAAGCCGAAAACTAGATTTCGCCAATTCATTCGGTATTGCTTGCTTTTGCTACTGTTTTGTTGATAAGTTAAATTAAATCATACTTGTTATCTAATTGCTGTTTTGTAGGTATTTTAATTAGAACTTTGAGATAATTTATTGAGAAGAAAAAGGCAAGAGTGTGTGAGCTTAAAAGAGGGTAAAAGTCGAAACTAGTGTGAAAATACGAGTGTCAAGACCTTGATTGAGTGAAACACATGAGGGAGTAATTTTTGATAAGAATTTATTTTATTTTGTACTATTTATACTAAAATGGCAGATTCAAGGTTGAGGAGAGGAGATCCACCGCTAAGAATTAATGAAGAAGAATCCGTAGGATTCCATGGTGATTCCCGAGCTATCGGGGAGTGGTGAGCAAACGGACATGAGGGCTGTCTTAGAACAATTGCAGCGGATGAATGCTCAATTTGACCAAATAAATCAAAGGATGGACAAAATAGAAACATCTCATGGTGGATCGTATTTGAGGCAAGAGTACCATGGAGGTCAAGGTCAAGGTCGAAGAGGTCGTGGACGACCTAGAGAGGAGTTTGAAGAGGAATATTTTGGAGATGATTTCGAGGAAGGAATGGATGAAACACTTGCTGTCCAAGAGAGGCTAGGTTGTGGGAGGCATAGGAGAGAGGAGGTAAATGATGATCTTGGCAACATCAAGGTAAACATACCACCTTTCATGGGGAAAAGTGACCCGGAGGCTTACTTGGAATGGGAGGAGCCTATGGAGATGATCTTCGATTGCCATAACCATTCAGAGGCTAAGAAGATGAAATTGGCAACAATGGAATTTGGTCATTATGCACTCCAATGGTGGACCAATGAGGAAAATAACAAAAGAAGAGTTGGTGATGACTTGATCACTACATGACAACAAATGAAAGGAGCCATGAGGAAGCAGTTCATACCATCACATTATCATAGGTTGCTGCATCAAAGACTTCAATCTTTATCTCAAGGAATTAGGTCCATGGTATTATAAGGAGATGGAGATACTTATGATGAGATTAAGCATAAATGAAGATAGAGAAGCAACCATGGTAAGGTTTCTTAGTAGTTTGAATCGTGAAATAGCCAATCAACTAGAATTACAACAATATGTGGAATTGAAGGATATGTTGCATGTGGCTATTAAATTGGAGCATCAATTCAAGAGGAGGGGTGTAAGCTTATGGTTTGGAGGTGTTTCCAATAGCGGAAGATCAAATCCAAATGGCTGGAGAAACAATCCTACTTTTGAAAACAAGCCAAAGCTAAAAGTTGGAGAAGGAAGTTCAAATCGGCCAAAAAGGGAGTCCAAAGCTGAATCTGTCCAAGCACTAAAGAATGAGGTAAAATCTGATCCTAAACCTTTGGGATCTAGAGAAATTATTTGTTTTAAGTGCCAAAGACGAGGACACATCGGTAACCAATGTCCGAATAGAAGAATCATGGTATTAAAGGGTAATGGTAAACTAGAATCCGAAAGTGAAAAAAGTGTTGCTGAAACCGAAATTGATGGTGAAGAAGTTGGAGATAATGGGCATGATGAATCCGAAACTCTCAAGGCATCTAGGGCTAATTTGAGTTTAGTTACAAGGAGGGTTCTAACCGTGTACAAAGATAAGGAACAAATTCAAAGAGAGAACATCTTTCACACTCAATGTGAAATTCAAGGTAAGATTTGTAGTACGATTATTGATAGTGGATGTTGTACAAATGTAATTAGTAACATTGTGGTTGATAAATTAGGCTTAAAAATTATTAAACATCCAGAACCGTATAGATTACAATGGCTTAATAATAGTGGTGAGATGAAAGTTAATAAACAAGCCAAAGTAAAATTTAGCATAGATAAATATGTGGATGTTGTTTTGTGTGATGTTGTGCCTATGCATGTCGAACATATTCTATTAGGTAGACCATGGCAATTTGACAAAGATGCTACTCATTATGGTCGAGAAAATTGTATTGCTTTTAGATTTAAAGGAAAGAAGGTCAACCTAGAGCCATTAACTCCCAGGGAAGTGTATAGAGATCAATTACAAATACAACAAAGGAGGGAGGTCCAAAAACTCAAGGAGAAGGTTAATATGGAAGTAACGGCTTCACCAACCATCTAAGAAGGTAAGTCCGAGCTTGCTGTCCAAGTAAGCATTCTAAAACACAAATTGAATGGAAAAATCATGAGATAGCTGAAAGTGGAGTGAGAAAAATAGAGAAAGCTGAGAGGCATAGTGAGAAACCCAAGAGAGAGGAAGAATGTGTAGTGGCCTAGAGAGAGAAAGGGAAAGAGAGAAAGGAAAAGAAAAATAAAAATTTTATTTAAGTTTTGGTGATGTTAACAAAGCAATTTTGAATAAGAAATCAATGTTGGTTATAATTTATAAATATGCTTATTTAAAGATGTTTTTATTGTGTAGAACTTTATCTATATTGTTAAGAACTTTACTTAGTGGAAATTTGAAAATTTGGGAAATATTGTTTGCTACTACTAAGTGTGATTTTTGCCAAAATGAGCTTGCATTTCTAGTATTTGTTGTGATAGTATTTGACCAAGGAGATTTTGTTTGGTTGCATTTAAGAAAGAAGATATTTCCCAAGCAAAGGAAGCCCAAACTTATGCCGCGTGGGGATGGTCCTTTTCTAGTCTTGGAGAGGAATAATGCAAAAGTCTACAAGCTTAATTTATCGGGTGAGTATAATGTTAGTGCTACATTTAATGTCATTGATTTATCTACCTTTACTATAGATGATGACTTTGATTTGAGGGCAAATCATTTTCAAGAGGAGGGGAATTATGCGAATCCGTCCGAGCCTGCACAACTGATAACCCACTGGGGTGCTGATCCGATATGGATGAAGACCGGGCCAATTACTAGGGCTCAAGCTAAGAGATTCAGGACAACATTGCTGCCTTTATCTAGGGGTTAATTCATTCTTAAGAGGGTTTGTTCATATCCGAAGATACAAAGCCTATTCTAAGCATCTGAGTGGTGGAAACCGATCTGGACCCAGGTAGCTATTTTCGTGCAAATTTGAACTCTGGGCAGCAAGGAATGGTTCCACACTTCATGAAATCAATGAATATCATTAAGGGGACATGGAATCCAGCCAAGGCAGAATCAAAAGCATCTAAAAAGGACTTTTACAGACAGCATCGCAATTTGGCCGAAAATGTATTGTTTAGCCGCTGACTTTGACTTTTCTTCTTGTTTGACTTATTCCAATCAAGGGTACGTGTGGGCATCATTATTAATCATATTTGGCATCCTAAATGGCATATGGAAGCTGATTTGGAGACCAAACAAGCTGGAGATTGGTCAAAGATACCTTAGTAGTCAAACTAGTCAACTAATTTCCTAATTTGATTTTAACTTTTTGTTTGAGGAAATTAGTCTTTTATTTGGTTTCTATTTATTTATTTACTGGAAAAATCAACTTAGAAAAATTATTATTTTATTATTTTCATTGTAAATTAATTAATTCCTAATTCAAAATGAAGGAATTAATTAATCAAAATTAGATTAGGAAAGAAGGAGACTTTCAGCCATACTAGGAATCTTAATTGCATGGCCGGTTTTACCTATTGTAATTAGGGTTTATTTTGTTTTCTCTTGGCCTATAAAAGGGCTTGTTTTTTAGGAAGAACACACCATTAATAATATTCAGAATTTATTTTGTGAGATTGAATTTCTCGTTGTTCTTTTGAACACCTAAAACACCATTAGTGAATGAGTGTTTTAGTTTTGACTTATCAATAGGATTTCCATCACCTATTGTGGCATTCTCATTATATACCATGGTTTCTAATCACAGGTTGGTTAGGAGTCAAGGTGACCATTAGAACTTGAACATAATTAGATCCGGGCTAATATAATACGGGTTTAGGTGCAGGTCGTCCTAGGTTCGTATCATAAATAGTTGGAGGCAAACGACATTTTGCATGAGCATGAAAAGGAGTGTCCTTTAGCAGTGAGTTGGCTTTAGTTAGGTCAATTTTCTCCACACCTGGTGGCATGTTCCAACTAAACCGTTGAAGAGGCCTTGCAGTAGCATCACTGTCATGGTCGTCCCAAGCCAATTGCCTAAGTAGCTACGCCTTCCGATGGTGAATGTAATGAAGCGAAGCTCCGGCTCTGCAAGGCTTACTTGTTGATTAGCAGCAATTCCTTCCTTGAGGTGGCGTTTCGGGTCTAACCTCAAAAGGTCTTTCCAAACCTTAGGGTTCCGGTTAAGTACTAACCTGCTTAGCAATATGCTGCTTCGCTTGGATGAAGTAGTTGGCCACAATGCAATTGGAAATGGAGAGATGGGGGAGATTGAATGGGGCAATCGGGTGAAGACGGAGAGCTACCTTTGAACAGGTAGTGACATAAGGGAGAATGGGAATGTCATGTTCTTGGACAAGCCTGTCTTTGCCAACAACCCTATCTAATTCCTTCGCTGCTTTTTCAGGTTGTTTGGGTCGATTGAGCATTTCCGATAGTGTCCATTTTGCTGCATTGGCAGGATTGTCCACTGCTGCCTGAAGAATTTCCTGCTTTCGCATAAAACAAAGATATATATTAGAGCAGACCCTCAAAATTATATTAAGGTGGAAGTACTTATAAAATATAAATTTATCATTTTTGCTTGCAAAATGCCTTATCATAATAATAATAATATTATTATTATTATTATTATGTCTAAAAGGATTAAAATATTAACAAAAAAGGAAAAAAAAAATGGTTGTCATCGTGTGCCCTTCTAATACATATTTGGAAATTTATTGTTTTCTTATATCTGGATACTTCCGGGTAGATGGTGATGACCCTAATGAATCGACTATGAAGGCGGCTGTTAGCTACATCAGGGCTCAAACTCCTTCATCGTTATTGTCCTGGCTTCGATGATCAACCCTTGACACATTTAGGTTTTGATCTTCAGCCATCCTGGTCCTCAGGACCCAACACAATCTTCGTCTTAGATATTTCCTTACTTCAAAACACTGTTTTCTTATATCATTGAGTAGTTATTTTTAAACATATATATATATATATATATAGTTCTTTCAATACTATGCAAGTTTTGTATATTATTGAGCACATAAATTTTCCAAAAATATGACCAAATATATATACATTTTTCAAAATGGCAAAATAAAAACCTCCTTGAATGAGACATATATATATATATATATATATATATAAATATATATATAAAATATATTCCCTATCATGCAAAATGTGATTGTATTTGTTATAATTTTGTTACAGTGAACTAGCATAATCATTATATTATAGGCAGCAGATCAATTTCTTAGCATGAAGATATTGTTATAAATTAAGGTTTCGGTATAGAGAGATTGGCTATGCCCGAAACATAGTGAGCATGCAAGTTCGTAACAGTGGCGCTTACTATATATAAATAAACAAATAAACATGCTACATAAGAGATTTTTCATGTGTATATGCATGCATGATAATAGAAAATGGATGATTGAAATTAAAAGAAGAAGAAGATGATATTCCAACCGTAATTTGTGCGTTGATTTCGTCATCAGACAATAAGGGATTTCCGTTTTAATCTTTGAGTGCAATAAAAACATCAAGAAGATCCTCAACCTCCATCTTCTTCTCCTCCCTCCATTGTTGTACTCTCTCATTCACTATGGCCTCTTGGTATTTCTTCAACACCTCCATAGCTTTTCTCACCTTCTTTTCATGTCCACCAAAATCAAAAAACCTCAACCATGGAAGATAATCAGCTACAGTGAAAGCATACATGTAGGAAAGCACGGTAAAAAGTGCAGAAACATGCTCTTGCTCTTCAACACCAGGTCCTCCATCTTCACTCCCTTTCCCATAAAACCTTTTGTTGAACATCATTCTTCTCATCATGCTTGCTGTGTAATGCTGTGCTACAGTTCTCACATTAATCACTTGCCCTGCAGGTCCTCCATTGGAGCAAAGGTTGTAGACGTAGCGAACGAGGTTATCGGCTTCTTCGTTCCGTTTCTGGAGCAGCCACTTCAATTTGGAATGGTTGAATACATCATGAACCAAAACCCTTCTCATCTTCTTCCACCGGTTTCCAATTGGTGTTACTACTTTGGCTAAAAACCCATAGCTGAAAATACCACTGTTGATGGTTATAGGTCCCGAGGCGAAAACTGCATCATGCTTCTTCAAGAATTCTCTGGCGATTTCCAGTGACTTGACAGCGATGACATTGGCTTTTCCTAATCGAAAGCAAGCGATATCGGTATCGAGTTCTTCCATGACACGGTGAATCCACCGGTATGCCGGTCTGTCCCTTCACATTTCGGGGACACTTCCGATGATAGGCCATGGAGAAGAACCTGGAGGAAGAGAAGGGAGTCTCTTGTTTTTGGTAAAGATATTGATCATGAGCTTGGTTTTGATGACAAGAAAGGTGACAAAGAAAACGAAGAAGATTGCAAAGGAAATGAGGCTTTGGGTGGGTAATAATGAAGAGTATTCGTGGGAATAGCATTCTTGAGGTGGGAGCAAAAACAAAGAAAAAATAAAGGTTGATGATGCTACTGGTGTTATGTTCAAAGTCTCCCCCATGTCAATTGCCATTAATGGAGGACTCTAAGAAACTGAGGGTGGTGTGGAAGAAAAAGGATTTATTTATAGACTAGTAGATGAAGGAACTAGTGGCTGAAAAATCGTGTAGAAAGTGATGAGAACCCTGATGCATGTAATGGATAGATAAAAGGATTAATTTGACTAAAATGGCTCTTTTTTTATTCAATTTTTTAATTCTATGTGGGAAAAATAGCTTATTTTATTAATTACTTTTGGTAAGAATATATTCTTTTAATCTTATATATATATTTAATATGGTTTTCGTCACCATGTGGGTTCCGTATTCAAACTGGTCAACATACATACTGTAACTGAAAAAGTTGACTTTTATAGTCATTCCGGATCTCCATGAGGAAGTAGGCTCAGTCGAAACGGCTGTTAGATAGTCAATTGATTTTTATTTTTGTTTTTAATTCAGTTCACCAAAAAAGAGAAAATATAATATATATATATATATATATGGAAATTCTATGGTGAGGACGGTCTGCATGAGGATTGCAGTATTAGTGACGGTTTTTCATAGTATTAACAATGGTTTTTTAAAAAATCGTCACCAATACTATGAAAAACCGTTATCAGTATTGTGATCCGCATGAGAACCGTCTACATCATAAACGGACTGTATATAAATATATACATATCTATATAAGAATATGTTTTATTTATATTAGTTACTAATGATAATAAACCATATTGATGATGAGGTAGGTTATTGGAGATATTAAAAGAAAAAAAAATATTACAAATATCATCTGTTTTACTTAATATATAATACTAAAAATAAACATGATATTGTTTAATTGATTTATATTTATTAATTTTTATCTATTTAAAAATTTATTTATCTTTACATTAATAAATTAATCCATCAAAACGTGTGTTTTTAGTAAATATATCGATACATTAGACGATGCTTTAACATTTTCATTAAAAACAGATAATAAAGTTTTGGCTACATCAGCATCGAAGCAAATCAGCATATGTTTGTAATGAATTTGTTGCCACGTTAGTTTGTTGTTAAAAGTCTGCCAGAAGCTCGTTAGAGCTGACCTTGACTTTGACCTTGATATGCAATGACGTCAGGCCCCACTTTTGATTAGACCTCAAAAATATATATTTTAAGTAGTTTTTAATTACATTTTTTTTCCTTCAATAAAGGTATTATTCTAGTGTAATAAATGTTTATTTCATGATATATACAGCACATAAGTCTCTTTCAGACTTTCACTTTTTCCTAGAATCTAATCTTGTTTTGTATTTTGTATTTTTTATTATTTACAATAATTTTTTCACATAGTTTATGAAATATCATTTTTATAATTAATACTAAATCCTATATATATAATTATATATGAAACTAAAAACAATACATGCTTTGTATGAATATGTACAAAATGGAGATGTTTTAAAAGTGTAAGGTTGTCAAGTAAGGATGACTCAATTTGAGCCACGATTGGAATATAATAGGTTTGAAATATCGAAAGGACTTTTTTATAGTGATACTTTGAATTCAGGATTTTTTATAAATGATTTGGAATTTCACATTTATCATTTATGCTCCCTAAATTTATATATTTTTTTTTGCATTAGTATCCTTTTAAATATGATTTTGTCTATTTTGTGGTATTAAATATCACATAAATAACATATGTTTTTTTAGAATAAAAAGGTATTTTTGAAAGATCAATTCATTTGATTTTGTTGTAATGTTTAAGAAAATATTATTACAATAATTTTAAAATTTTGAACATATTAGTGCAAAATTACTTAAAATTGGAGGTCTTAATGAAAAAGTAAGAAAGTTTGGGGTATTAGTACAAAAATAATTAAAGTTTGGGCAGCATTAGTGCATTTCACCCCCTATTATGGTGCCAAATGACTTGATCTTTTGAAAATATTCTTATTTTAATATAGCATATGTCATACATTCACATGACATTTAACGTCACAAAGTGGATAGAATTACACTTGGGGATATTGATGCAAAAAACTTGTAAATTTAAAAGTATAAATGGCGAATGTGAATTTCGAGATGCAATTTAAAAAATATCTAAAAATTTGGATATCACTATAAAAAAAATCCTAATTTTAATTGTTTCAATTGAGCATTTCTATTTTCCTTTTCATTTTAATCAACGTAAATTGGTAACAGAAAATATGTGACTATAAAGTTGGCCTAAGGCTCCTAAATTCCAAGGCTGACCTTGCTTGTTAGCTATATTGTTAGCGTGCAACTGTTATTAGAATGTTAAATGTGGTTAGTTTGTACTAAAAATAATACAAGAGGCACCATTTACTCTATTAAATTATCTACTAAGTATATATATGTCAAATTTGATTGGTTTATATTTAGTTATATTTGTCTCTTGAAGGATTTGACTTATTCAAATCTAGGTTATATAAATATATTAACCAATTAAATAATAACACGTATAAATTTGATAAATTACTTAATAACTACACAATATCTGTAGTATCACTTCTGTCCATAATCAATCTTGTTAAGAAAAGTCACGTGGAGTTCCAAAATTAGTTTGAAGGGTTTAGTTATAACATTTTGAAATTTTATAGTCATGGGGATAGATCATTGTAATTTTTGGTATTCAACAAGGAATTTCTAGTAAGCGTGAGTCATCAGCTCGCATTGACTATGTCCATGCCCTTTGTACATACAGCCCATCACTTTTACCGATTGAATGGTTCGATAAAGTGTTTGGATGGAGGTAATGTGGGTGGTTTGCTTCCCATGATGTCGTGAGAAATCCACTGAACTTTATTATTTAGAGGAAAAAAAAGTCGTAACAAATTTTCGTAGGTGAAACTACAAAAGGATCGTTGTCGAAACTTGACCAATAGAATGATCACCTGGTTATAACTTCTTGTCTTAAGCCTAGCCAGAGGTGGATTGAGCATGGGACAATGGGGTAGCTGCTCCCACATCAAATTTGGAGTCCTATACGTATAGCTTAGTATTTAATTTGAAACTTTTTTCATTTTACCTTTTTTGGGCCACATTTTAAGTTTTACCTTCCATATAAACGAGGTTAAAAATGTTAAATAGATTTTAAATTTGTAGTTACTCTATTTGTAAGTTTTGTTAGGAGAGTGATTCCTATTTTTTAAGGCAATTTATGAGTTTTGTTTGGAGAGTGATTCCTTTTTGTTAGGCAGTATCATATTCATTATTATTGATATGTAATTAATGCTAAAAAAAATCATAACTAATGCTTAAAAAAGGAATCAATGTTTAAAAATCTCCAAACTTCTTCACTCAAAACAAATTTTAAGATGTATTTTTGTTGTAAGAAATAGCCACATCAAAATGCTTTTGCTGATATGGCATGAACAGTAACCACTTTCTGTTAAAAAAAAGAAAAAAAAAAAGAAACAACAAAATATACAGTTTTGTCTCTTGTATAAATATCAATATAGTTAATGAAAATAGTTGCATCGAAGTTTCCAGAAAACTAAGTAGAGTTCTTTCTTCTCTCTCTCTCTCTTCTCTGTTTTTCTTTTTCGTTTCTTTTCTTTCTTTGGGTTTCAAATTTTCTCATGATATCAGAGCTGATATTTGATCCATAGATCTGAAAATGGTGAACTCTAAGGCTACAAAAATGGTAGATTCTTTAGGCAATTCAATAACGGATCGTTTTGATGTTTCGTTGATTACGGTGTCTCCGTTTCCTAGCAGTATTCTGAAGTTGACAGATGAAAATTTTCTCATCTGGAAGTCTCAGATTCTACCAACTCTAAGAGGTTATAAGCTTGAAAAATTTGTTCTTCTTGATGAGCCTCAATTTATGCGCGACTTTGTCTTTGGTGATCTGGAGGTAAATGATGACAGCCTTTCAAAATTTTCATCTGAACAACAGCTATGGATCTTGCAAGATCAATTTTTGCTTGGCTGGTTGGTTTCGGCCATTATAGTTGAGGAACTTGGAGATCTAATTGGCTTAAAAACTTCAAGACAACTCTGGGTTACAATTGAAGAAAATTATGCCTCTCAATCTGAAATTGCAATGCTTCAACTTAGGAACCAATTGCAAACCACCAAGAAAGGATCTATGAGGATTATAGATTACTACAAGAAAATGAAGAAAATTGCAGATCAATTGTGTGCTGCTGGTTTCTTTGTGTCTGAAAAGGAATTGATTATGTGTATTCTAATGGGATTGGGACCAGAATATGAGACACATTCGTGTCAATTATACCATTCGGCCTCCATTACCAAGCTTACAGGAGGTAAGGACATATCTTTCACATTATGAAGCAACTCTTGAGCAAAATACTACTCTGAATGCATTTAATTCTACAAATCTTGCTAGTGCCTTTAATAATCAGTTGCAGTTAGGCTCTCACATTTCCTCTCATTTGTCTAATATTGGTCACTCTGCTACTAGTGGTCATTCTTTTCTACATACTTTTGTAATGTTGATTCTAGTTTTGGTAAATTTGGTGAACGAGGAAGGTAAGATGATAGTAGAAATAGAGGTTTTTATGGCAGAGGAAGAGGTCGAGGTCGCAGTGGTAGATCTTGGAAACCACAAAGCCAAATTTGTGGCATTTATGGTCATTTAGTAAATGTGTGCTATTATCGTGATTCCAGTTCTGGCCGTTTTGTCTTTCAAGGTTTTTCTGGTCCTCCCACTGCTCTGGCTAATTTTCCTTCTGCATTTCAACATACTGGTGTGAATGCTAATTTTTCTCAGTTTTACAATCCTTTGTCTGTTTTTAGTGGTGTTTCAACTCCATTTTCTGGCATGTTGCAACCTGGAGTGTACGGTTTTACTGTTCCTCAGTTTGGTGCTAGTTTTAATAATTCTTGTCCAAGTGGTGGAGGCATGTTTCCCGTTGCTGCAGGATATTCATCATCAGCTGCTTCACCTCTGTTAAGTTCCTCAGGCTGTCATACTCCCAGTGGTCCAATATTCTCTCCCACTCATACTTCTGCTGCTAACAGGTCTTCTTTAAATGGTTCAGCATTTGTTAATATGGCAATGACTCCTGTTCTAATGGATGATCCTAACTGGTACTTGGACAGTGGTGCTACTAACCATGTGGTTAGTGATGGTGATAACCTTTTGCAGAAGCTAGAATATAATGGGAGTAATAAGCTTCTTGTTGGAAATGGTCAAAGTCTTGACATTGCAAGCATAGGTAATGCATTGATATATTCCATTTTCCATCCTAAATATGGTTTGATTTTAAAGAATGTCTTAGTTGTTCCTTCTACTGCTAAGAATTTGTTAAGCATATCAAAGTTAGTTTGTGACAACAGTGTTATTGTTGAATTTGATGTTACTATTTGCTTGATTAAGGACAAATAGACGGGTCTGGTAGTTCTTAAAGGAGTACTTGGGGATGGACTCTATAAACTTCAAGTGCCGTATAAAGCCTCACTGAACAAGAATTCTTGTTGCCTGGCTCGACAGCTCTCTTTTTCTAATAATGCTATTCTATCTTCAGTACCAAAAAAGGAAATGTGTGTCTTGTCTAGTGTCCTTTGTTCTTCTCTTTTAGATGATAAGCAGAATGGTGTATTTCATCCGTGTACTTCTGGTGATAATGCTTCTTGTTCTATCTCAGATCAGCATACAGTTTTTGTTTCTTCAAGTGTTTCAGATATTAGTTTGGCATGTAAAGCTGCTAAGGCTGTTGATGTTAATGTTTTACATCAATGTTTAGGACATGCTTCAGCACCTATTGTTCACAAAGTTGTATCATTGTACAAACCAGATTTGGAACTTAATAAAACTTTTTCTTTCTGTGATGCTTGTCAATATGGTAAGAGTCATCTTTGTCATTTTCCTGCATCTGACTCTAAAGCATCTAAGCCTCTTGAATTGATTCATACTGATGTTTGGGGTCTTGCATCTACTATTTCCAAGGGTGGTTTTCGATATTACATTCATTTTTTGGATGATTATTCAAGATATACATGGATTTACCCAATGACTGTAAAATCTGAAGCTATTTCTATTTTTAAGAATTTTCATTTGATGGTTGAACGGATGTTTAATACTAAGATTAAGTGTTTGCAATCTGGCTGGGGTGGCGAATATAGATCTTTTCTTCCTTATCTGCAAAGTCAGGGAATTCAGTTTTGACATTCTTGTCCTCATATGCATCAGCAAAATAGTAAAGCTGAAAGGAAACATAGACACATTGTTGAAATGGGTTTATGTTTACTTGCTCAAGCTCATATGCCATTACTATATTGGTGGAAAGCTTTTAGTACAGCATTATATATCATCAATCGGTTGCCTACTACTGTTCTTAGTTCTAAAAGTCCTTATCAAATGTTGTTTCACAAACTTCCAGATTATGGTTTTCTTAAAGTTTTTGGCAGTGCCTGTTATCCATTTTTAAGGCCTTATCAGCAGCACAAGTTTTAGTGTCATAGTGAAAAGTGTGTCTTTCTTGGCTATAGTGCTTATCACAAGGGCTATAAGTGCTTAAGTAAGACCGGTAAGATTTATATTGCTAGGAGTGTTATTTTCAATGAGCAGGATTTTCCATTCTCTACTGGTTTTCTACAGCATCTGTCCAAGTCAGTACCTCCAGCTTCTGAAATATCAAATACTCCACTGATATTATTGAAGTCTTCTTCTTTTGGTGATCATACTTCTCATAATTCTTCATCATCTCTCCCTAACTTGGGTGGTACATTTGCTTCATCAGATTGTTTGAACTTTACAGCTCCATTAGTTTCTACTCATGGTGTATCATCGTCTTCGGATGAGGCTGTTACAGCTAATGATTCTTTACATCTTGAGTCCACAAGTTCTCTGCCTGTTGATGTTGCCTCTGTGCCTGTTGTTTCGAGTTCTTCCACTATACCAGGTGTACAGCTTGATGTTGTTTTACCACCACTCTCTTCTCAAAAATCAACGTTGGTTTCTCTTCATCCTATGCAAACTAGATCAAAGACAGGGGCTTTGAAACCAAAAGTTTTTAATGTTCATCAATCCTTTTTTTGTGCTGGTGTTGAAGAAAAAGAACCTAAGTCTGTTCAGGCAGCTTTGTCAAATCCTAGGTGGAGAAATGCAATGGATAAAGACTATGAAGCTCTCATTAAAAACAACACCAGGTCCTTGGTGCCTTATTATTCAGGAATGAATATTATTGGTCATAAATGGGTGTTTCGTATTAAAAGAAATGCTGATGGTTCTGTAGAATGCTATAAAGCTCGACTGGTAGCAAAAGGATTTCATCAGCAACTTGGGTTTGATTTTAATGAGACTTTCAATCCTGTTGTCAAGCCTACTATAATAATACTAGTGCTTAGTCTTGCTGTTGCTCAAGGGTGGATTGTGAAACAGCTGGACTTCAACAAATGCCTTTCTTAATGGTGATTTGCATGAGGTTGTTTATCTTCTTAACCACAAGGTTATGAAAGTAAGAAATTTCCTACTCATGTGTGTAAACTTCATAAGGCTTTGTATGGGTTAAAACAAGCTCCAAGAGCTTGGTATGATAAACTGAAACAGGTTTTATTAGTCAAAGGATTTCAAAATTCCATTTAAGATTCATCCTTGTTTGTTCTCAGAACAAAATCAGCTTATACTTTAGTGTTGGCATACGTCGATGATATTATCATTACTGGATCTAATGGATCTATCATTCAAAAGCTTGTTTCAGATCTTAATTCTCAGTTTTCTTTGAAGAATTTGGGTGACTTACATTTTTTCTTGGGCATTGAAGTCAAGCGGAACTCCAAAGGCATGTTACTCACTCAAACTAAGTATATTAGTGATCTTCTTAAGAAAACAGGTATGGATGGTGCAAAATCCTATCCTTCACCTATTATTGTTAGTAAGCCTCTCTCTTTAGCTGAAGGTGATCCTTTATCTGATCCAGAACTTTTTAGAAGTACCATTGGAAGTCTTCAATATCTTATTATAACAGGACTTGATATCTGCTTTACTGTTAATAAGCTTAGTCAATTTGTTCATGCACCAACTTCTTCTCATTGGGAAGCTTGTAAAAGATTGTTGAGGTACTTAAAGGGTACAGCAGATCATGGTTTACAATTATATTCTTCTGTGAAATTGGTTATACGTGGTTTTACTGATTCCGATTGGGCTAGTGATCGGGATGATAGGTGATCCACCAGTGGTTATGGAATTTTTCTTGGCTCCAATTTAATCTCTTGGAGCTCTAAGAAGCAAGCTGTGGTTGCTCGTTCAAGTACCGAAGCTGAATATAGAGCCTTAGCTCATATAACTTCAGAATTATGCTGGTTACAAAATCTACTTATAGAATTGCAAGTTACATTGCCGACACATTTGATCTGGACAGATAGTTTGAGTGCTGCTGCTTTAGCTTCAAATACTATTCTTCATCAGAGAACAAAGCACATTGAGCTGGATATACATTTTGTTAGAGACAAGGTGCTGAACAAGTCTATTGAAATCAGATATGTACCAACTAAAGAGCAGGTAGCAAATGTCTTCACAAAGGCTTTAGGCACAGCAAGGTTCTTATACTTAAAGTCCAGACTCAAAGTTGTAAATGGTGTTTAGGTTGTTTAAATCAAAGGGGGAATATTTTTTTTTGTCTTGTCAAACTCCTTTTTTCTTTTGTTAAAAAAAAAAAGAGTTTGAAGGGGGAATGTTGTAAGAAGTAGCCACGTCAAAATGCTTCTGCTGATATGGCATGAACAGTAACCACTTTCTGTTTAATAAAAAAAAAAAAAAAAAGAAACAACAACATATACAATTTTGTCTCTTGTATAAATATCAATATAGTTAATGAAAATAGTTGCATCGAAGTTTCCAGAAAACTAAACAGAGTTCTTTCTTCTCTCTCTCTCTTTGTTTTTCTTTTTCGTTTCTTTTCTTTCTTTGGGTTCGGATTTTCTCAGTTTTGTTAAAATTATTTATGTTTATTTTGAATTTAAATGATATTTTTATTAATATATGTTTACATCTTTAAAAAAAAAAATCTTAAATTTTTAGTTACTTTTATTGTATAGTCTTATATATTTAATTAAAAATTACTTTTTCATATTGCAAATAAGCATTTGTTTACATAAAGTAAGTTATATAATTTTTTTTTCTAATACGCTAAGTTATATAATTATTATATAATTTTACCCTTCTTTTTAAAAAAATAAATTTGTTGTTGATGATATATCGAAATTGAATATTAGTTTTTATCATAGTATACTTTTTTTCTTGCCCCCATCGTCCCAAAATTCTGGCTCCGCCCCTGAACCTTTGTAATCTCACTTTGCATAATAACAAAGACAAGAGGAATTATATGGAAGTGTGTTTTCTCCTAGATTCTAGGATTAATATTACTTTCTTCATCTTTGTCTACCTTTCTTCTAAAAGAAGGGGGTTCTTATTGTCTAAAATTTTAAAGGAATAATTTTTGCTGTATAACTTTTATTTGTCTCATGATCTAATGTTATAGTAAATAAAGGAGCAAATCCTATTTTTCATTCCATTTCCTCCCACTCATTTTTCCGACTATGTACAACAATTTCTAGTACTTTCGCAAGAACAAACGTCGATTAATTTGTTGTATTTGGGTAGTCGTTTTCATTGCAATAATTTTGGCACAATTTTTTTAGAATGTGAGTCATTAATTAGTACTATTCATCTGTGTACCACTAAAGGCAGCAGAGTTGTAGTTTTCATGTTTTCATAAAAAAAGGTTGGCTTTGAAATGTCCAAAATGTTCTTTTTATAATTATTTGGTTCACAAATATAAACCAATTGAAAAATGCTATATGTTATCACTGTTTTTTTCTTTTTCTTTTTTATTTTTCAAGATAGATATTGAAAGTGGAAAGATTTGAATTTAGATTATTGCTCAATGAAAGAGTGGCTTTACCACTAGATGATTCCAATAGAGATAACTATTATCACTATTGACGGAGTACCAATGGAACTTATATATCCTATAACAACCCAAAAAGGGTTTATTTTTTGATATTATATTTCTACTATAAAAAAAAGCAACATGGGTCCCATTACTATTGAGTACCAATGGTGAGTAATAACAAAACTTAATACAGTTATATTTTCATTTATCAGATTGAGAATAACAGCATTCTATATTTGAAGTAGAAGTGACCAAAAAAAAAAAAAAGAAAGATGCATATGTTAATAGTATTTTAGTATCATGTATTTTGGCTAGAATATTATATTGCATATGAGGCCCTTAACTTTAACACGCTACATAATAGAACTCTAATTTTTAATTTGTTTCACATTAATTTAATTTCCAAATTGACTAACATAAAGTTTAAAAATTGAAAAATTGACTAGTTTTTTAAATTTAAAAATAAGATTATTAATAAATTGATTAATGAAAAAACTAGTCAATTTTCTCAATATTTTCAAATATTTTGTTAGTTAATTTTAAAATCAACTTACGAATCAACTTGGGAATTGAACTAATTTGAAATAAATTGTAAATTGAAGGTCCAATGTCAAAAGTTTTAAATTTTAATGTCTAATGTAACACCCCGTCCCAAAATACAACGGAAATTTTCCAACTTTGATCGAGGTTGACCGTTGACCGTTGATCGTTGACCGAAAGGGTCAAAAGTTGACTTTTTGACTCGGATTGAATTTTAGGTTGACTGAGGTACCGTTACGAAGTACACATTGGCACGAGTTCGTAGACTAGTAGCACGTAAAAAACGAAGCTACGGTTTGAAAGTTATGAGCAAAACAAGTTGAGGTCCAAACTGTCCAAGGGGTGTCGGAGTTGACTTTTTATTCATGCAAAGTTCAGCTTTGAATCATGCATGGTTGTGAAGTACTCGTCGATACGAGTTCATAGACTAGTGGCATGCTTAAATTGGACATCTGGTTAAAAAGTTATGGGCATGCAAAGTTTTCCGAATACAATATTATTTTAATATATATGGCTTGAGTGAACAATATATGCCATGTGTCGCAATTTCAGCCAATCCCGTGAGTGAACAGTATCACCCACGGGTGGCTTTTATTTTGGCAAAACACGGGCGCCGGGGAGAGGAAAGAGAAAGAAGGGAGGGGGGAGAGAGAGAGAGAGAGCTAGAGAGAGAAACCAACCGGCCACTGTCAGGACCGGTCCAAGATTCCTCCCCGGAACCCTAGACAAGCCCTGATCCCAGGGAAATACCACCAAACCTTCCAACGGAAAATCCGGCAGCACCTCCCCTAAGGGTAGGACTTACCACAAATTATCTGTACCGAAAACACACTTCTATATTCATCCCCTTATTCCTCCCACAATACTACAATTTGTATCCACAAATTTACAGCACTTCAAAGAATAACAACAACTCAGTGCATAAATAATAACTACATGTCCAATATAGTATACAGAGCATTATACAAATGAATGTGGAATTTATATGATGACAGATAAAGAAGTAATAGAAGATGGAGAGGAAAAGGGAAGAAATACTTCTTGGACTTTCGGCAACGAACTAAGACGTCGGGCTCGCCCTGGATGATCAACGTCTCCCAACCTGGACCTAGGGGAACGGAATTTAAAAACGTGAGATGCTAATCATCTCAGTGAGTGACCCTATCTACTGAACACCTTTAATATTAATAATAGCCCAAATAAAGGGATTTAATTAATCAATACCGAATAATTAAATAAATAAATAAATAAACAATTGAGGTAATAATTTCTCTCAAAACCCTCACTATTCACTCCGTTGGAAATGTTTCCCTTTTAAAACATTTTCACAAAATCCGCTATTTGTACTTCCCGAAAACCAAGGGATCAATTAATTTAATAAACAACGGATAAATAAATAAATACTCCAAATATAAATAAAATGTAATAAATTATAATAAATAATTTTTGAACACTTTTGGGGTTTGAAATTTCTATCCGAAAAATTTGTACTTGACGCACCACACCATATACCAGTGATGCCCTCCGATACCCAGCATCCCGAGCACCGACTAGCGGGGAGATTAAAGAGAGAAACTTGCAAACGGCACTTCGGCGTCCCGACAGTACCGCTCCTGAAACCGTCATCCCGGCCAAGGAGGGGGACGGCTATGTGCACTATATCAAACCTGCCTGCCCACGGTCCAATGGCAACTCACGGGAGACATAATACTTGCGCGCTAAACCACATATATACCAGAACACCAATACTGTATGAGTGCGTCTAAAATAATTATTAAATCAACCGTACCGTTCTTTCCAAAATTACCGTGGGAAATATACCAATTTCAAATTTACCATCCCACATTTCCTTTTAACAACCCGGTACGAAAACATCGATAACAGTAAAACAACAATTTTTCTCATAATACAAGGTTCGACAAATAAAATACCAAGGGCATAATTATAAAAATTAAACCACCACTTTAAACAAATATTTTCACAAAATATTCAAACCAATTATGCCCAAAAATAATATAAAATCCAGATACAATTAATTGCTGAAAATACTTGCTCATGTATAATAAATACCATTTAATCACAATAGAATAATAATCAGGAATTTCTTAATGACCCTAAAATTCCATTTAGCACCAATGGGTAAATATATATAAAATAATATTTTTCCCGATTATATTTAAAGTACACCACATGAGCATAACTGCCGATATCAAATTAACACGACATAAATATAATTAATTACCCCAAAAATATTTTCAAAGGTGGGTCACTCACTTGGAGCACGCAATTAATCCAAGATCCACCATGAGATCAATTCCATGACTCACCCGTGCTCCTAGAACACAATTCACACACAGTCAAAAAAATTAATATTTTATTCGGGTAAATAATACCTGGTACCCGGGGGGTTAAACACAAACGTTAACCAAAATGATCGAATAATATACCGAATTGAAGCTCGTGGAACGAGGATCGCATTATCGGTCTCCATCGACCCCAATTCCGCCGGAGGTGGCCGAAATTTGGCCGGAAAGCTTCGGTCGGTTTTGATTCCTTCGCATCTCATAAACCACTTCAAATTTTGGAAATTGGAGGCCATTTTTGAACTCAGAGGACCCAAAATAGGGGGAGAGGGGTGGCAATTTGGACTGGGCTGGCCATAAATGGCGAGAATCGCCGGAAAATTTCAAGCCGCCGTTGCCGACTTCACAGGCCCGATCTGGGCGCGTCGCCGGCCGACCAGTCGCCAAATTTGGCTGGTGAGTTCACCGGCGTGTGGTCTTGGACGGTGGCCAGCGCGTCTAGCTTATGGTGGCCGGAGAAAGATAAACACGGGAGAGAGAGAGACGGCCGGAGGGAGAGAAAATGAAGGAGAAGGAAGAAGAAAGAGGAAGAAGAAGAAGAAGAAAGAAAAAGAATTCCTCCCGTGTCCCTGAACCTTTTTCCCCACGTGGGGAGAAGAAAAGAAAAAGAAAAAGAAAAAGAAAAAGGAAAATAAAATAAAATAAAAATAATTAAATAATAATAAAAACAATATTATATTAAATAATAATAAAATAATATGATATTATACATGGTTGACATGTGGCACCTCACCATGGTGACACATGGTCATATTTATTTAGTCACACGTCGCATATCGTTACACGTTCAAAAATAATATTAAAATAATACGGTGTTTCAAAACTCTACAGGTCCGTAACTTTCAAATCACATGTCCAAATCGGACGTGCCGCTAGTCTACGGACTCGTATCAACTAGTACTTCACAACCATGCATGAGTCAAAGAACTTTGCATGAATAAAAAGTCAACTCCGGCACCCCTTGGATAGTTTGGACCTCAACTTGTTTTGCCCATAACTTTCAAACCGTAGCTCTGTTTTTGACGTGCTACTAGTCTGCGAACTCGTGCCAACGTGTACTTCGTAACGGTACCTTAGTCAACCTGGAATTCCAACTAGAACAAAAAGTCAACTTTTGACCCCTTGGTCAACGGTCAAAGTTGAAAATTTTTCGTTATACTTTGGGACGGGGTGTTACAGCCACTGTCGTTCACCCATTTCTAGCCACTGGAACAGTACACGCACCACCTCACCTTGAAGCCCACCTGAAAACCGACAGGCCAGCCAAAAATCACGACCAACCGACCGTCGACGCGCCTGGATCGAGGCTTTTTCGGCAGCGGCGTCGATTCTTCAAACCCAAATTTCTCCCTATTCCAGCCACCGTTTACCTCACCACTGGTCCTGTTGAGTTATCCATTACCAGATCTACCTTCCCACCAAAAATCACGGCCAGTGGCCACTGGACGTGCCACCGGAGGTGGCGGACTCCGGTGACCACAGCGGCTCACTGGGAAATTAACTTTCCGGTGAGTTTCAGGCTGCACCGCCCCTCCTTTCCCACTAATTCCAACCCTCTGAACCCAAATTTCGTGTCCACTTTCCTCAATTCGCGACGGATTGAGAGAATCGAGGAGTTGAATTCCGAAAAGCTTTCTGGCGAGATTTCGGCTACCTCGGATCCGATCTCCGAAAAGTTAGACCGGATTCGTAATCCTCGTTCCACAAGCTTCGATTCGGTATATTACTCGTCAATTTTGGTTAATGCTTGTGTTAGTCCCCCGGGTATCGGATATTATTTATCCGAATAAAATATTAATTTATTTGAGATGTGTAATGTTGTTGTTCTAGGAGCACGTGTGCGTTATGGAATTGATCCCATGGAGGATCTTGGGTTAATTGCGTGTTCCAGGTGAGTGACCCACCTTTAACATTATTTCGGGGTGTTAAATTATATTTATTTGGCGGTAATTAAATGTTTGGATTTAATATTTATGTATTAAATATTTAGCAAAATTATATTTGAAATTTTGATGCCCATATTTGAATAAATTGAATGTATGATTTTTGATAAGTTATGGAAATCTAGATTTTATGACAATTTGACATTTAAAGGAATTGTAAAAGTAATATTATTTGATTTATTGTGGAATTTATTTGTGAATTTATTTTGATTAATAAAAAAAGCATTTATATAAATTTATGCATTGTGGAAATTATTTTATGGTATTGAGAATTTGTGGAATTAAATTATATATGAAATTCATGTGGTTTTAATATTATTTTTGGGCATGTTTTGATTTTAAATATTTTAAGGAAATATTGGTTTAAGTTTGGTGGTTTCAAATTATATAATTATGCCTATGGAACATTATTTGATTGATTTTATGATTTGGGAAGAAAATTATTTGTATATTATTATCAGTGGATTTATGCTGGAAATGTTAAAGAAAAATGTGGGAGGTTGAGTTCGAAAAATGGTATAATTCCTGTTAGGATCCGTCCAGAAGTCCTTCCCCGGAACCCTAGACAAGCCCTGATCCCAGGGAAATACCACCGAACCTTCCAACGGAAAATCCGGCAGCACCTCCCCTAAGGGTAGGACTTACCAAAATTTACCTGCACTGAAAACACATTTCAAAAAAATTCATCCCCTTATTCCTCCCACAATACTATAAATTGATTCCACAAATTTCAGCATTTCAAATAATAACAGTAGCAACCCAGTGCATAAATAACAACTACACGTCCAATATAGCATACAGAGCATTATACAGATAAATGTGGAATTTATAAAATGACAGATAAAGAAGCAATACAAGTTCGAGAGGAAAAAGGAAAGAAAAACTTCTTGAACCTTCGGCAACGAACTGAGACGTTGGGCTCGCCCCGGACAATCAACGTCTCCAACCTGGACCTAAGGGAACGGAATTTAAGAGTGTGAGATGCTAATCATCTCAGTGAGTGACCCTATCTACTGTACACCTTTAATATTAATAATATAAAAATAAAGGAATTTAATTAATCAATACCGAATAATTAAATAAATAAATAAATAAATAAACATTTGAAGTAACAATTTCTCTCAAAACTCTCACTATTCACTCCGTTGGAAATGTTCCCCTTTTAAAACATTTTCACAAAACCCGATATTCATACTTCCCGAAAACCAAGGGACCAAATAATTTAATAAACAACAAATAAATAAATAATACCCCAAATATAAATAAACTACAATAAATTATAATAAATAATTTTGTACTCTTTGGGGTTTGAAACTTTATTTGAAAATTACACCTGACGCACCACACCATATACCGGTGATGCCCTCTGATACCCAGCGTCCTGAGCACCGACTGGCGGGGGGGTTAAAGAGAGAAACTTGCAAACGGCACTTCGGCGTCCCGACAGTACCGCTGCTGAAACCATCTCCCGGCCAAGGAGGGGGGCGGCTGTGGCCAATAACAAGCTTGCCTGCCCACGGTCCAATGGCAACGACGGGAGAAATAATACCTGCGCGCTAAACCACATAATACTTGCGCGCTACCACATGTCCATACACCAGAACACCAATACTGTATGAGCGCGTCTAAAACAATTATTATTAACCAACCGTACCGTTTTCCAAAATTACCGTGGGAAATACATTAAATTCTCACACTTACCATCCCACATATTTTTATTTAACAAACCGGTACGAACCATCAATAACAAACAAACCACAATTTTCTCGAAGTACGAAATGCAACCATAAAAATACCGCGGGCATAATTTAGAAAATTTAAACAAATATTTTCGTAAAATATTTAACCCAATTATGCCCGAAAATAAATACTTAAAACCACATACAAATACTACCGAAATACACTTTGCTCATGCATAATAAATAAATTAAACCACAATAAAACCATAACCAAATTGTACCACATGAGCATAAATTAAATACCAATTAAACATAATTAATTGCCCAAAAATGATATAAAATCCAGACATAATCAATTACTGAAAATACTTGCTCATGTGTAATAAATACCATTTAATCACAATAAAATAATAATCAGGAATTTCTAATGACCCCAAAATTTCATTTAGCACCAATGGGTAAATATATATATAAAATAATATTTTTTCCGATTGTATTTAAAATACGCCACATGAGCACCAATTACAGATATCAAATTAATACCAAATAAATACAATCAATTATCCCAAAAATATTTTTAAAGGTGGGTCACTCACCTAGAGCACGCAATTAAACCATGATCCCCCATGGGATCAATTCCACGACTCACCGGTGCTCCGAATCGAAGCTTGAGCGACGAGGATTACGAATCCGGTCTCCATCGACCCCAATTCCGCCGGAGGTGGCCGGAAAGCTTCGGCCGGTTTTCAATTCCTCGTATCTTGCAACCCGCTCCGAATTTTTGAGATTGCAGGCCATTTTTGAACTCAGAGGACCCAAAATAGGGGGAGAGGAGGTTTAATTTGGACTGGGCTGGCCGGAAAACATAAGAAAAGAGGAGAGAGAAATTTTTCCGGCCGGCGACTTCTCCGGCCTGATCGGCGCGCGCCCGGCGGTCGGTGACCGTGAAAATTGGCGGCTGAGCTCGTCTTCTCTCTCCGCTTGTCACTGGCCGGCGCGTGAGTGGTTCCGGTGGCCGGAAAATGTGCAGCAGGGAGAGAGAGAGACGGGCGGGAGAGAAAGAAAGAAGAAGAAGAACAGGACGGGGCTGGGTCCCCTTTTTTCCCACGTGGGGGAAAGAAAAAAAAGAAAAAAAAGAAAAGAAAAAGAAAAAGGAAAATAAAAAGAAATGATTTAAAATTAATTAAATAATATTAATAATAATATTATTATTTAAAATAATAATAAAATAATTTGATTTTTACACATGGTTGACATGTGGCTTCTCAACATGGTGACACATGGTCACCTTCATTAAGTCACATGTGGCACATCGTTACGTGTTTAAAAATAATATTAAAATAATACGGTATTTGAAAAACTCTACAGGTCCATAACTTTCAAACCACATGTCCAAATCGGACGTGCTGCTAGTCTACGGATTTGTATTGACGAGCACTTCACAACCATGCATGAGTCAACGCTCAACCTTGCATGAATAAAAAGTCAACTCCGGCACCCCTTGGACAGTTTGGACCTCAACTTGTTTTGCTTATAACTTTCAAACCGTAGCTCCGTTTTCAACGTGCTACTAGTCTACAAACTCATGCCAATGTATACTTCGTAACAGTATCTTAGTCAACCTAGAATTCCAACCGGATCAAAAAGTCAACTTTTGACCCCTTGGTCAACGGTCAACAGTCAACCTCGGTCAACGTGCAAAAATTCCGACATGGTTCGGGACGGGGTGTTACAATTCCCATGGTGAATTTTGGAAAAATTATGTATCTTTTTAATAATAAATTTGGTTATTTATTTTAAACGCACTCATACAGTACTGGTGTTCTGTACTGTATATGTGGATGAGCATGCAAGTTATAATGTCTCCCGTGAGTTGCTATTGGACCGAGGGTAGGCAAGTTTGATATTGGCCATAAGCCGCCCCCCTCATGGCCGGGATGATGGTTTAAGCAGCGGGGCTGTCGGGACGCCGAAGCGACCGTATGCAAGTTTCTCTCTTTAACCTCCCGCCAGACGGTGCTCGGGACGCTGGGTATTGGAAGGCATCACTGGTATATAATGTGGTGCGTCAAGTATAGATTTTCAGACAGAAATTTCAAATCCTAAAGGTTTTAAAAATCGTATTTAAATTAAATGTATTTTATTTGTGTTACCATCTAATTATAATTATTTAAATTACATTTCTGACATTGTTATTTTGATTGATTAAATTAAATTTTATGAATTAGATATATTGAAAGTTTTTCCGTTATGTTATATTTCTTTAATGCAAGTGTTCTAAATTTATTCATTATATTTCATTATATTTTATTCATATTTGGACTATTTAATTGTTTATTAAATTAATTATTACTTGATTTGTGGGGCATAAAATATTGGGTTTTGCGAACATGTTTTAAAAGGGGAACTTTTCCAACAGAGTGAATAGTGAGGGTTTTGAGAGAAAATATTATTTTCAATGAATTATTATTTATTTATTTATTTAATTGTTTGGTATTGATTAATTAAATTCTTTTTATTGTTATATTATTAATATTATAATTATACAGTAGATAGGGTCACTCACTAAGATGATCAGCATCTCATATTTTTAAATTCCGTTCCCCTAGGTCAAGGATTGGGAGACGTTGATCGTCCGGGGCGAGCCCGACGTCTCAGTTCATTGTCGAAAGTCCAAAAAACATTTCTTCCCTTTTTTCTCTCCATCTTGTATTGCTTCTTTATTTGATATTGTATTAATTCCACATTTATTTATATAATGCTCTGTATACTGTATTGGACATTTAGTTATTATTTATGCACTGATTTACTGTTATTTTGAAGTGCTGCAAATTTGTGGAATTAAATTGTAATAAGATGGGAGGAATAAGGTGGTGGTTATAGAAGTGTGTTTTCAGTGTAGGAAATTTGTGGTAAGTCCAACCCTTAGGGAAGATTCTGCTGGATTTTCCATTGGAAGGTCCGGTAGGGTTTCCCTGGGATCAAAGCTTGTCTAGGATTCCGATAAGAAATTTTGGACGAGTTCTGACACTAATATTTAATTGGCTAAAGTATAATATACTAAAGTATAATTAACTTAAAAAGATATTATTTGATTTCTTATCTCTTAGTTTATCCCTCAATATATATATATATATGTATTTGTCTAAATCTTCTCTCTCACTTTTCTTAGCTCTGTCCCATCCTATCCACTATTTAAATAATGTCATCTTATTTTAAAATATTAATAAAAAATAAAATATATAAGTAAAATACATAATTGTTTTTTTAAGGTGACTAGGATTCCATCACTAGGGGACAGGAAAATAGAGACAAAAAAAACAAAAAAAAACAAAAAATTGAGTCTTATTACCCATGGAACCATTACTAACATGGCTCATAGTCATTGGTTGCCCTTAATTATATAATAACTTTTATTCTAAAAACCTAATTTAAGAAAGTGAATCATTTTTAATAGGTACTTATATTGTCAAATGTTACATAGATCCCATTTGATGATTGTCCGAGCAATAACAAATAGCAGTCTTTTTTTTCCAAAAGATCTCTATCCGTTTTCTGATTTTCGTTTCCTTTCACTTTTTTTATTATTGTAACAAGAGGTCAAGGTGTGCATGCATAATTAAATTGTTGTTTGATTTCCAAGGTATGTGCATGTGGCATGCACATCCTAGTCAAAACTAATTGGGGAAATAAAATGTCAAAGGTTGAGATATAACCAAATAACTCTGCCTATAGGAAAACATCTTTAAATCTATAATATAAGTTATAAATCTCATAACATAGCAAGAGCGAAGTTTTGCTCAATTATTAGCCTGCATATCATAATGTAGCAGCTAGAAAACTAAGAATAAGCTAAAATCTGAACTGTTGAAACTTGAGTCTACAGTTCTCCCCTTATATAACGTCCATGTTTATAATTAAAAACTGTATAAATATATAGATCCCCATCAATCCAAATTAATTCCTGGCTATTTATCTTGGAGATCATATATATATATATATATATATATTTATATCTACTATAAGAATTTAACTAATTAATTGGATAAACACTTGGAGGCAACCGAGGTTTTGCATGGGCATGAAGAGGAGTATCCTTCAACAATGAGTTGGATTCAGTTAGGTCAATTTTCTCCATACCGGGTGGTATGCTCCATGTAAACCCTTGAAGAAGCCTTGCAAACAGCATCATCGTCATGGTCGACCCGAGCCAACTGCCTAAACAGCTTCGCCTTCCGGTAGAAAATGTAATGAAGCGAAGCTCGGGTTCGGTGAGACTGACTTGTTGATTAGGAACTCCTTCCTTTAGATGGCGTTCTGGGTTGAACCTTAAAGGGTCTTCCCAAACCTTAGGGTTCCGGCCTAAACCCAACCGACTTAGCAATATGTTACTGCCCTTGGGGATAAAGTAGTCGCCCACAACGCAGTCAGCCATAGAGAGATGAGGGAGATTGAATGGTGCAATCGGGTGAAGACGAAGAGCTTCCCTTGCACAGGCAGTGACATAAGGGAGATTGGGAATGTCATCTTCTTGGACAAGTCTATCTTTGCCAACGACCCTATCTAATTCCTTCACTGCTTTTTCAAGTTGTTCAGATTGGTTAAGCATTTCTGATAGTGCCCATTCTGCTGCATTGGCAGGATTGTCTACTGATGCAAGAAGAATTTCCTGCTAGCATTAAAAAAACATATACAAGCATAAGAACACATATCCTCAAAACTTTTTTCGCTTGAAAAATTATTTTTATTTCATTTTGTTTTGTTCATTGTTTAAAAGGACAAAATATTAACTAAAAGGAAAAATTATAATAAAAAAAGGTTTGCCATCATGCTCTTATGATATATATATATATATAGGAATTTATTATCCTCTTATATCATTGAGCAGTTATTTTAAATAAACAAATGCACACGTATGTAAGTAATTTGCATGTGTATGCATGCATAAAAAAAAAAAGAAAAAAAAACGGGGATAATGAAATTAATTTAACAAGATGATGATATATTCTAACCGTGATTTGTGCTTTGATCTCTTTTACAGATAATGCTGGGTTTCCATTTTCATTTTTGAGCGTAATAAAAACATCGAGAAGATCCTCAGCCTCAGTCTTCTTCCCTTCGCTCCATTGTTGCACTCTCTCATTCACTATAACTTCTTGATACTTCTTCAACACCACCATAGCCTCCTTGACCTTCTTCTCATGCTCATCCAAATCAAAAACCCTCAGCCATGGCAGATAATCTGCTACGGAGAAAGCATACAGGTACGAAAGCACGGTAAAAAGTGCAGAAATATGCTCTTGTTCTTCAACACCAGGTCCTCCATCTTCACTCCCTTTACCATAAAACCTTTTGTTGAACATCATCTTCCTCATCACACTTCCTGTGTAGTGCTGTGTTATGGTTCTCACATTAACCACTTGCCCTGATGAGCTGACATTGGAGCTCAGGTTGTAGATGTATCGAACGATATTGTCGGCTTCTTCATTCCGTTTTTCGAGCATCCACCGCATCTTCGAATTGTTGAATACATCATGCACCAAAACCCTTCTCATCTTCTTCCACTGGTTTCCCCATGGTGTTACTGCTGTGCCTAAAAACCTATAACTGAAAATGCCACTGTTAATGGTTATGGGTCTCGAGGCGAAAAGTGCATCGTTTTTCTTCAAGAATTCTCTGGCGATCTCCGGTGAAGTGACAGCAATGACATTGGTTTTTCCTAAACGAAAGCAAGCGATATCGGTATCGAGTTCTTTCATGACACGGTGAATCCACCCGTATGCAGGTCTATTCCTCCACATCTCGGGGACATTTCCGACGAGAGGCCATGGAGAAGGACCTGGAGGAAGAGAAGGAATGTTTTTGCTTTTTGTAAAGATATTGATGAACTTGGTTTTGACAAGAAAGATGACAAGGGAAACAAAGAAGCAGATTGCAAAGGATGAGAGTCTTTGAGAGGTTATTGAACAGTATGTGTAGGAACCACAGATTTGTGGTGGGAGCAAAAACAGAGAGAAAACAGGGTTTGATGATGATACTACTGCGTTGAAGTTCAAGTTCTGTTCCATGTCCATTGCCATTAACAAAGGACAGAGAATCTGAGGGTGGTGTGGAAGAAAAATAATACAGAAAGGAATGTATTTATTGACAAGCAGATGAAGGAATTAGCGGCTGAAAAGAGTTTAGAAATGATTTTGATTATTACGCGTACGGCTGAAAGAAAAGCGGCTCATTAATGGTTACTTTTGGTCAAAGCGCTTTTTTATAGTTTTCGTCACCATGTAGCTGCAGTTGGAACAGTAGCTAGCTAGTCGATTGATTTTTATTCTTTTTTTTCTTCAGTAACATTCCACCGAAAAAAAAAGAAAAAAAAAAGGAATACATATATATATATATATATATATATATGTGAAAGTATGTTTTATTTATATTAGTTCACATCAATAGAACCGATATCTTATTCTCTAAAATTTGAATACTTTTTACTATAACTTTCATTTGCCTCTGATAAGCTAGAAGCATCATGTTTTAAAACCATATCATCACATTCAAGCCAGTCCATCAAGTATAAAGACCAGCAAGAAATTATTAAAGATAAGAAATCTCCTAGCAATAGAAGGCATCTCCAAGAGATAAAGCTGTAAGTGCTAAGGTTGATGCAGCTGTGAGTACCGAGGTTGATGTAACAAAGTGATCTTTTTGTATAACTAATATGTATCTGCTATTTTTCAAATAATGTTAGAAGGTTACCTTTAAAAGCACAAGTTGAATATACATTTTTTGTCATGCAGTTCAATATAAGACTTGTTTCTTTTACCGTTTCATTTATTTCATCAGCCTCATGATTTAATATTGTTGTACCAAATAAAGGAACAAATCCTGTTTAGCTCGGATAATTGTCCTCAAATATAATTTTTCTTTTTCCTCTTACCCATTCTTCACCACGTACAATGATAAATTTCTAGTACTTTCAAAAATACAGACATCAATTTATTGTATTTAGGTTATTGTCTTCGTTGCAATAATTTTGGCACAATTATTTTAGTTTTTTATTTTTATTTTTTTGAGGAAAATTATTTTAGTATTTAAGGGATTGATTGATTAATTCCTTTCATCTGTATCAGTTAAAGGCAGCATGCATGCAATGCTTCAAGGATTTTTTAGTGTTCTAAAGCTCTTTTAGAAAACTTTTCAAAGCAGATTGTTATATATATTCTTTTTGGGAGTCGAAGTCAAGAATCCCTTCCACATTCCACAATATGTTGGAAATATTTTCCTTGAGGGACGGAGTCAAGAATTCCTTTCACAATATGATATGGGATATTCAAACGTTCAGAATATTTTTTGGCTGAAAATGTTAACTTTTCCTTAATTTTTTTAATATTAGATAATTTTAGGTCTGAATTATTATTATGAATAATGATTAAAATTCAATGTAATACATTAAAAATAATATAATTATTTAAGAAAATTGATTATAATATTAAAAAATAGTGATAATTTTATTTTTATTAATTCTAATGTAATTATTTATAAAAAAATATGAATAATAATAATCAATTTTATTTTAACAATTTTTTTTTCACAAAAATTTATAATGCAACACAATCTTACACCAAACATTGTACACAATATTAATACTGTATAAGTCAAATATAGTACAGACTAATGTAATAGGTGTTAATACAATCCTGCATATCAAATGAGATCATAGAGTTTTATAAAATTTGCTACATGAGAGGATAAAGTATTATTGTCATAGCCATGTGGTTGATAGACATGTAAACCACTTCTTGCAAATCACCATGTCCCAACAGTTTCAAAAACTACTTTTGAGTTTTTTTTTTTTTTTTTTAATAAATAATTATTTTTGAGTTTTAAAAGTAAAAGCAAAATTTCAAAAACTATGTCAAATGGCCTTTAATAAGACAATGACATCGCAGTTCTGTAATTTGTCGGTGGAAAAATGTAAAATATGTGGCTGTTGAAATGGGTGTGAGAAAAATTTATACAAGTTTCGCTTTCGGAAACTAAGAAGAATCTTATAGCTTAAATGTATTCCAGTCCTTTTAGTTTTATTTTATTTTATTTTCTTAAAAAACACTAGAAAGTGATAGCTTTTAAAAATGTTAATCACGTAACCTTCCCCAGTGTTCCCACAACTAGCTATGCAAGGATATATGATCGTCATTGAACACAAGAAGGACAACTATGTTAACGATGAAAAGTAAGGTTGAAAACACTGAATTATTTTTGTTAACTGTTTACACGTTTTTCCATTGCTACCTACTCCTCTTAGACTTACTTTACACACACACACTTTCCAATACAGTATATTAGCAGCTTTATAGTTTTTCTAGCCTTAACGTGTTCTACATGTGTAGAAAAGTAACAACCAGCTAGAAACCTCATCCTCCTAGAAGTCTATCTTGAGGCAATGCTATTGATAAAACTTTACATGTGACTAATCTCTTTAGAGATATATCATGCTTAAACCGATCTGGTGGTGTTGGTAACCAAACTGAAGTTGATTTCTCTTCAGCTGACATGGCGTGCTTTTGCTGAGCTGTTGTATGAAGACATGGAAGCTTTCTTTGCTGCTGATGTGGTATGTTATCAGTTAATTATGAAATTAAGCTCTTAAATGCACTTCAAATTACCAAATTTTGTCGTTAAAGTCCACAAACAAAAGATTTTTTTGAATTGTGGGCAATGCTAATTGATGCCCTTTTGTGGAAAGAAAGAAATTAGTAAAGAGATGTTCTGCTTTAAGAAAATAGAGTTTTTATTTATTTTGTCGATCTAAAAAAGCTTTGAAGCCGCCCTTGATTTTAAAAGTGTAGATATTAATTAATAAAAGCTTTAATTGTTGGCTAAGTGAAAATTGGTTATCTAAGGAGAGAAGGCTAGAAGTTAGATGTTTAAGGACTAAAAGTACATACTTTTAGAGATGGAATAATATATATCTTCGCGGCTATATATAGAGATTTATTCAAATGACATTCGTGGAGCAAAACTAATAATGCTTTAATTGTTATATGTGCAAAGACTAGTAATAATATATATGAAATGAAAGAGATGTTAAAAATAACATAAAATAAAATAAAAAGACTTATTGATTATATTTGAATTCATTGTCAAGATGAAATTAAGTAGGGATATATATATAGGATTATTTTGATTGGTGGGGAACCAAGAGGAAAACGTACGGATATATAGGATTATTGCATAGTTAAAATGTTGTTGTTAGCATAATTCAGCTAGTCGGTAATAGTTGTCCTGTTTAAGACAATCGTCGGTGAAGAAGAATTTTAGTATCTGACTATGAACTCAGAATCTGAGAGATAACAACCAGATCCACTACTCAAAGCCGACCAAAAATGCATTGCGAGAATGAAGTACTCCGCGCGTTTACAAGGTTTTTAAAAGCGATTTTTGAGATGCAACTTCAAACACGCTACGAAACTAGCAAGAGACTATTCACCACAAATAAATAAATAAATAAATAAATAAAATCGGCAGAGACTGATTGCTCAGGAATCATATATATTACGTGTACATAAAATGAGAACCATGAATCCGTCTCCATTAAAGACCGGATCGCCACATCTTTGCAACATTATACGTGGTGCAAGGGACCTTAACGTTTTTGGCCATTCACAACCAATAATAATAATAATAATAACAATAAATAAAATTAAAAAAAAGAATCACAAAATCATTAATTGTTAATGTATGGTTGAGGGTTCGTTGGAGGTTTTGGTTTGACTTCATAGGAGCAATGTAACAGAGAGAGAGAGAGTGAAAAAAGAAACCATCCAAGGTTCAAAGGTGGCGCCATTCACAACCAAAAATAATAATAATAAATATAAATATATACACACACACATAAACAAAAAAATTGAATCATAAAAACATTAATTGTTAATGTATGGTTGAGGGTTCATTGGAGGTTTTGGTTTGACTTCATAGGAGCAATGTAACAGAGAGAGAGAGAGAGAGAGAGAGAGAGAGAGAGAGAGAGAGTGAAAAAAGAAACCATCCAAGGTTCAAAGGTGGCCATTCACAACCAAAAATAATAATAATAAATATAAATATATATATACACACACACACACACATAAACAAAAAAATTGAATCACAAAAACATTAATCAATAATGTATGGTTTAGAGTTCATTGGAGGTTTTGGTTTGACTTCAAGGACCATTGTAACAGAGAGAGAGAGAGAGAAAGAGAGAGCGAAAAAAGAAGCCATGGCTTTAATCGTCTTTTTAAATATTTGATTTTTTTTTCTTTTTAAACTCGTGGGGCCCATGTTTAGGTGGCGACGAGAATAGAGAGAGACAGAGAGCAGTGAATGTGATTCGATCAGATGGGAGAGAAAAGATGGGCGTTGCTGACTTGTTCATCATGGGAAGCTACTGCGACCTTGTGATCAAACTACTTTCATAAAAACACTGAAAAAAAAAAAAAAAAAAAAAACTTCTACCATTTTACCAGCTTATATTCTGTACTTCGAAAGTAAGTGATAATATTTCAAAAGTTTAAAAATATTTCCACATACTGGATTATTTCCTTCAAGTAATATCAATAAATTTACACTTTTTTTTTTTTAAATAATGTAATTGGGATTATCTGTCTATTTAAAATTTTTAACTTTTTCTATTTAAAAAATAAAAAAATTAAAAATTAAAAAAGGTAGGACAGGTAGCGCAACTGGGACACGTGCATCCCCCTAAATTTTTTTTGTTAATATTCTCTTGTGCCCCTTAAATGCCAAAGTGCCAGCCTCGATCCAAGTCTAATTCGGTCTTTTCATTTTGGTAAAAAGTTCTAAATCAATAATTCTCTAATTTCCTTTGAATTTTCTTATTAAAATTTCATTACCTTAATTAATTCTTCTTATTTTATTTTATTTTAAATTTATAACTAACACATATAACTTAATAAAAGTTTAAATTTAAATTTTTTTAATTATTTTAGAATTTAGATAATTTTTTTAGTTTGAAAGGATAATTTCAAATAATACCAAATATATTTAATAAATAAGGGAAGCATTCCCATACATACTTTTTTAACAAATACTTTTGGCAAATAATCTTTACATTTAAATGTATCTGATATGATGATATAAATTTGTTATATTTAAAACCCTTAAAAATTCTATACTCATATTTAAACATTTTTTATTTTGAGCAAAGCATAAATGAAATGTATTTGCTATGCACAAATTTAACTCTTCCAATCAAATTTCTCGCTCCTCGTTTATTTATTTTCTATATAAAAAAAACATACTCCCACGTGGTTAATAAAGTGAGGTTCTTATTTTTTTTTTTAAATGTTAAATGGACTAAATTAATCTCTATAATTTAGTTTTGCAAGTAAATTGTCATATATTTCATTTTCGAAGATTATATATAGAGTCAGATCCAAAATGAAAAATAAAAATAAAGAATCAAATATATAGAATTAGAATTGGTTATATATATATATATATATATATATATATATATATCCTAACAACACATAATCGAACGAAATTGAAATTGTTTGAAGTTTGAGGAAGTTTAACAAAAAAAAAAGATAAAAAAAAAATAAAAAAGGGTTAAAGGAGTGAGAAAACGTTCAAAGACGTTTTGTATATGAAAAAATAAATAAATAAGGATAGAGAAATGTGTTTAAAATAATTAATTTGTGCATAGTAAATAAATATCGTTTATGTTCATTTAAAATAAAATAAAAAGTATTTGAATATGAGTATAAGAATTTTAAACATTTTAAAGAAAATAAATTTATACCATTATATCAAATAAATTTAAAGGTGAAGATCATTTGTTAAAAATATTTGTTAAAGACCTTTGTATGATAAATGCTCCCCAACAATTCATTATTTAAGTGATAATTCTAACATAATTAGCCTCCTTATTTATATTTGTTTTTTGTATAAATTTTCTTGAATCTTTGTTGAAAATATTTGTTAAAAAGAAAATCAACATGGAAAAAAAAAAACCTCAAAGACAAATATAGATATATATTGATTTTTGTTTTTATTAATTACTATTTATGTATTTTATCATTCATATATATGTGTGTGTTTCCCCCTTTATTAGTAGGGAATTTGAATTTGGCACGTTCACCAGAAGAATTAGTGACTTTTCCGTAGATCTACTGCAATGTGTATATAAATATATATATCTTACACATATGAATCACCAAAATATATATATATATATATATATCTTATTTATATAGATTTATAATAATATTATAAATATTAAAATATTTATCAAATTTATTTATTAAATAATATGTGTTAAAATGTTATTAATTGATATATTTATATAACTTTAATATACATATTTTGATAAACTAAAATGTATATCATCTTTTTATTAAAAAATTTTTTTTCTGATTTTTTCTACATTTTGGGCCGTGGCCCTGGCCCATACCTGACCCCTTTGTATTCGCCCCTATGTACTATATTCTGATTTAAAATATAATAATAATTATTTAATTTTCATATCTAGTTAATATTTTTATATGGCTACAGACTGATTTTAATAATAATAATTATTATTATTTGTGTATTCCAATACTTATTTAGACAGGGTCTTTTAGGTTGATTTTAAAGACTAACTATTTTCTCCCTTTTAAAATAGGTTTTAAACACGCCTATTTTAGTTATACTATTAAGTTATATAATCTTTTTCCTGAACTTTTGGTCCTATAACGTTACAAATTTATCGGATACTTTTTTGTTGGATATAAATATAATCTTACTCTTTGAAGACTACATAGATAAACGGACTGTTTAATTACAGTGTTATGCTATAAGCCTCTGCTTTTCTTATCCAAAAAGTGTCTCTCTACCTTCAGAGATATATATATATATTCTACTGTAAGTATAATTTAATATGAATTCTTAGTTGCATAAGAGAATCATTGCATTTTAGGAGTAAAATAAATATAATTTAATATGAATTCTTAGTTGCATAGGAGAATCATTGCATTTTAAGAGTAAAAGGTTTGAGAACTAATATAAAAGGAGGTGTATATTTTTTAAAGATAATTAATGTGTTTATGTATTTCGCTCAAACAAATTATCATTCTTACTCGTGTTAATTTGTTTATCAATTTTATAATTGTTCGATATTTGCAGTGCTTGTGATTAGTTTTTCCTACATGTATTTCCAACATTTTATGTATTCAAGTAGAGGGAGTGAACACCAAGCTTAATTCAGTAGCAGCTTTAATCTCAGTTTAGCAGCTTTAATCTCAGAGTCAAATGAGAACCATTAATCTCTATTAACACCAAGCTTAATTCAGTAGCAGCTTTAATCTCATTTTAGCAGCTTTAATCTCAGAGTCAAATGAGAACCATTAATCTCTATTAACACCAAGCTTAATTCAGCCTTAGCAATCTCAGAGTCAAATGAGAAGCATTAATCTCTATTAATTAATTAGAGGCATGCACGATGCATGAATATATATGTATATATATATATAGTGTCTAAGTCTTAGATCCAAATACAAAATAAGTTATTATTAATGTCATCGGTGTAGTTTTTGCTGGTTGACTTTGGACTTGGAGAGAAAGATAGCGAAACATAAGTGACAGCCAAGGCTTAAATCGCCTTTTTAAAGATTCGCTTTTATTTTTATTTATTTTTTTAAATTTATCTTTAACTTTTGGGGCATATTAAGGTGGAGGCGAGAATACAGAGAACAGTGAATGTGATCGGCCAGATGGACGAGAAGCAACTACTATCTTCGGATCAAAAGACTTCATAATTAAACTGTAAAGTCATGATTCCTTCTTCCATTTGCCAACTTATCTTCTTTACTTCAAAATTTAGAGATACTATTATTTTCAAAGTTAATATTTTCATCATGTCCCATTTAGAAAGTGTCAAAGTTGAAAGATAAATTGATTTCCGAAATATTAATTTTTCTCTTGGTTTATTTGGTGAATAATAGAAAAGTTGGGATTTATAAGTTATTAAATTTAATATTGTATAATAAATTAAGGGTAAATATGTATTTTAAAAAGATTCAAAACTATTTTCTCTACGATTCTTAAAATGATACTTATATAAGTAGGAACAACTTTCCTATATATTTTCCTACATTGGTGGAAATCTAATTCCCGGACTCATACTTTTCCATCTTACAATAAACATTCAAACAAAAAAAAATCATCACTTTTTCAAAAGAATTAGATTTCCCCTAACTTTACCTTTATCCAAATATAGTTAGTATAAAAAACATTAATAATATATATTCTCATGTTTCTATTTTAACTTAGGGTAAAATATTGTACATAAAATCCCCTTAAGCTATTTCCTGGTTACGATCAAAAAGAAAAAGAAAAAGAAAAAAAAAATTGTTTCCTGGTTGAACTATACTAGTGGTATCAAATAACTATATCAAAATGTATACAATTTATTGGTTTATATTTAGTTACAGTTATCTTTTTAAAGATTTATTTGTCGATAACTAGACTATAATAATATGTAAACTAATAAAATATTAACTATGTCACTTGGTACAAATCCTAATACATTTATTTGGTACATATAAGCCCTCACATTATTATTAAAAAAAAAAAATTAAACATATAAAAATGAAGAACAAATTATTAGATTATCATTAACAATTATTTATTTGGAAAGCTTTACATTTGTTAGAAATGATTCACAAAAATCTAAAATTTTAAATTACACAATATCTCTTTGCAGATAAGTGGGAATATCTATTAAAAAAAGAAAAGAAAAATGTGAACAAATTATTTAGGCAAGATGTCATATATATATATATATGAAATCGCACATCAGGGTTGTCTTGATAGTTTTTCAATCATTTTTACCAATTATTAAATTGCTTTACAAATTAAAATGTAAAAATGTATTTGAAGTTTATATGAATTCTGATAGAATTCATTTTATTCTTTATGGTTTTAGTATGTCACTGGATTCACATAGTTCAAGATTACATGTTAGTTTTTGAATCAATCAAAAATTAATAATTAACATTCTAAAATCCACTAGGATGTATCAACAGGAATATATATATATATATATATATATATATATATGAGGGAATTTCAGTCAGAACAAAATTTAAATCGAAAATTTAAAGGTATATTCTCAATGGTATAATAAATATATTGAAAGAGTATATTTGTCATATTTATTGTTTAATTAATCGTGTTAAAGTTTTCATATGTTAGTTTTCAGAATGATTTAATGGTTTATTTGTTATTTTGATAGTTTAAGGGGGATTATATATAAGTGTCAAATAATACAATATACCAAAAATCTTATTTTAACCATATGCATATAAGCTATATATACATATATATATATATATATATATATATATATATATATATATATATATATATATATATATATATATAAATATATATATATTAATATGTTAGTTTTCAGAACAACTTAATGGTTTATTTGTCATTTGGATAGTCTAAGGGGGATTATATATAAGTGTCAAATAATACAATATACCAAAAATCTTATTTTAACCATATGCATATAAGCTATATATACATATATATATATATATATATATATATATATATATATATATATTTTAATATGTTAGTTTTCAGAACAATTTAATGGTTTATTTGTTATTTGGATAGTCTAAGGGGGATTATATATAAGTGTCAAATAATACAATATACCAAAAATCTTATTTTAACCATATGCATATAAGCTATATATACATATATATATATATATATATATATATGTATGTATGCAAGGAAAAAATAATTCTTAATCTCTTATCTATATAATATTGATTTAATATCTATTTAAAACATTATATTTGTTTAATTTTTTCAATTTTTTTCAATTATGGAATTAATTCTTGCAAATCTATTGGTTACATTTTAGAATGAAGGACAAAGTAATAGAAATGCACTTCAAGTGATATATATAAGACCTGTTTGGCTAACTTATGTTTCTGCATTTCCAAAAATGCTTTATGGGAAAGTCACCTTTTACTGGCTTAGGCTAAAAATCCCAGGCTGAAATTTATTCAAACATTATTAAAAATTTTGAGTCCCACAAACTATGCGAAGCATGGTCTTCATTTTTTTTGTTATTAAGAAAAAAAAAAGTAATATATATTTTCTGAAAAAATAAAGACAAAAGGGCTACATAGAGCATCTCCAATAGTTTTGTCCATTGGAGCTTATGTAACAAGGAATTTGAAAGGTGTTAAGCTTAAATGGTACAGTATTTATCAATACATAATGACTATTTAAATTTATTCTTCAATTGGTCATGTTTAGAATTTTAAATGAAATGAGTTGACATTCTAAGAGAGGAGAAAAGAAAGAAAAGAGACTGTGAATTGATGGAGAGAAGATAGAGAACATGTTGAATATATTTCTACAAGTAAAGAATCTGTTAGATAACTTCTATTTTTTTATTATCACTTTACGTTGATAGATCTCTTACATAGTATCATTGTAACATACTTTTTAAAAATTATTTATCCATTTGATATGATAAATTTTTTTATAGATGGATAAAACCAATAGACATTCCATTGGAGATACTTTTAATTTTCAAAATTTGAATTTTTATTCTTTTTAAAAAGGTCAGCACGCAAAAAAGAGGTAAATGCATGCATAGCTAATTTGTTGTTTCCTTTCCAACGTTTTCTTCTTCTATCATTCCATGAGTTGGCTTCCACATCCCAATTAAAAGGCAGCAAAAAAACACAAGTCATAGGGTGAGATACAAAGAGCGTAGCAAGTCAACCACTCAAATATATCCACCTAAGAGCATTTGCAAAGGCAAATGTCATTTTGTATTGGCTTTTTATAATTTGGCATTGACATAATTTTTTAATAGTAAATGTCATGCCAGTGTTAAATTTTAGCATGGGTTTTCCAGTAGCATAGGTTAAAAAATAATATTTATTTAATCAAATGTTTGAAATGTTTGAATGTATGAGCCTTACACAACTTTGTTTTCTTAATAATTAAAAAGTAAACATTACATCAATAAATGATATGGACCCCATATTAGGGTTTATTATCAAAATTTATCGATTAGGATTTTTTGTGTCAAATTTAATATAAAAAATACAGGTTTCAAATTACAAAATTCGGCATTAGAAAGGTCTAAAACTGAAAATTAATAATGTAATAGTAAAATGTAATGTAACTGGAGATGCTAACCACGTAGGCAAGGGACACGTGCTCTCCCTCAATTTTTGTTTTTCCTATTTCTTTTAATGTTTTTGTGTATTTACTTTTATGCCCTCAATTTTATGATTATTGCTCCCTTCAATTTTTGTCTTTTTCATTGTTTTATTTGCTCTAACATTTTTACCCCAAGTCTGTATCTATGGCGGCTTTGCCCACGCAATGTGTCCCTTCTAGTTTGTCTAATTGTGTGTTTTAATGAATATATCTCTTATTAAGGTTTTTGCATTAGAAATTGATTATCTTAACTAATTCTTCTAGTTTTAGTTTGGTTTATATTATAAAGTAACAAATAATACTGACTTAAATTTTCAAAATTTTCACTAATTTAAATTGTTCACATAATTTTTTAGTTGTATTTTTTATTTGGTCACAAATAATATTTTCTAGTTTGATAGGATACTATTTTGATTGTTAATAATTAATTCACTACTATTTTGATTGTTTATAATTAATTCACTATTTAAGTTTCTTCAGTTAATTTATTACTAACAAAATTATCTACTTTGTATAAATTTATTGTTAAATTTTAAATATATTTTTTTAATATAATTTTGGTTATAATTAATCTTAATTTATAAGTTTGATTATATCATAAGGAATTATTTTATTTTTTTCATTCAAAATATACTTTTTTGATTTGAATCATTGAAAATATTTAATAACGAAAATCATCATGAAAATTGAAAATTTAAAATGCCTGCTAAACTAATATTGATTTTTTTATATTAATTTCTTTATGAATCTTATGAATAATTATTGTTGTGTTTTATTATTTATATTGATATTCTTTTGTCAAAACAATTAATATCTAATGGTCACCCCTGGCCCCTCTAGGAAAAATTCTTGAGTCCGCCACTGGCACAGTATATATCCATACTTTTTCCAAGTAAAATATGTTTGAATCTATAAATATATATGTATATATATATCCCATCAAACAACAATGGATTTTTATTTCATTCTTCGCCGGCAGATAATAACGTAGCTAGAAAAATAACATGCTAAAATAAGAAACATGAAACTAAACCCTAAATAGTTCTGGCCTTTGTAACAATTAGCATAGATAGAGAAAGCCCAAATAAAAATATACAGAGTCGAACCAAAGTCCAAAACACAAGGATCAACAAAAAAAATAGTTCTGGCCTTTGGTTCTTTTTTTTTTTTTTTTTGGTGAAACTCTTGATATTTTTATTTGGGCTTTCAGTATCTTTGCCAATAATAACCAAACCAAACCATGTAAAAGGAAAAAGATGTGCACACATGTAGATCCCCAATAACAATCCAAATTTAATTTCTAAGCAGCTATCTTGGAGATCATAAATTTATATAATATTACTAGTTAATTGGATAAACACTTGGATGCAAGCGAGGTTTTGCATGGGCATGAAGAGGAGTATCCTTCAACAAGATTGAGTCGGCTTCAATTAGGTCAATTTTCTCCACACCTGGTGGCATGCTCCATGTAAACCCCTGAAGAAGCCTTGCAAGCAGCATCACTGTCATGGTCGTCCCAAGCCAACTGCCTAAGCAGCTTCGCCTTCCGGTACTGAATGAAATGAAGCGAAGCTCAGGTTCAGCAAGACTTACTTGTTGAGTAGCAACTCCTCCTTCATTCATATGGCGTTCAGGGTCAAATCTCAAAGGGTCTTCCCAAACATTAGGGTTTCGGCCTAACCCCAACCGGCTTAGCAATATGTGGCTGCCCTTGGGGATGAAGTAGCCAGCAACAACACAATCGGAGACGCAGAGATGGGGGACATTGAACGGTGCAACTGGGTGAAGACGGAGAGCTTCCCTTGAACAGGCAGTGACATAAGGGAGATTGGGAATGTCATGTTCTTGGACAAGTCTGTCTTTGCCAACAACCCTATCTAATTCTTCCACAGCTTTTGAAGTTGTTCAGGTTGGTTAAGCATTTCTGATAGAGCCCATTCTGCTATATTAGAAGGATTATCCACTGTTTCTAGAAGAATTTCCTGCTTGTATTAGCCAAAGATATATTAGCATATATAAGAGCACACCCTCAAGATTTAATTAAAGTGGAAGTACTTCATATATATATATATATATATATATGTTTGGTTGAAAAATACCTTTTTTATTATTTAATTTGTGTTTGAAATGATAAAAATATTGAATGAAAGGGAAAAAATGGTTTGTCATCGTGCCCTTAACTCTTATAATACATATATGAAAAGTTATTATTTTGTTATATCATTGAGTAATTATTTTATAAGATATATGACTATTTAATCGTTTCAATATATAACTTTTACCAAAATATGCAATTTCTATACATTACTAATCACAAATTTTCCAAAAATATGACAAAATATATATTCTTTTCGAAATGGTAAAATTAATTAAACTTCCAGTCCCGCCAAATTTGAGTGTATTTACTGTATGCATATAACTAAATTATTAAAATTATAGTGAGATAATTTGGGATCATGATCATGGCTTTGCATAAACTTTTAGAAAATTAATATTTATCACTATGGTAGTACTAGTGATAATTACTTGTAAGATCTATATTCTAGTTGATAATTTAAGTAGCTACCTAAAAAATATTCATTTTCTTAAATTGAGGTTTTAAAATAAAAAATATATAATTAAATACTGACAATAGGCAAATTTCATGGTCGTACTTCTAATTGTCACTACTTATTACAAATAGACACTCAACTTTTAAGGATCTAATAACATGTAACTATTAATCCATTGTATAGTCAAGATTACTTCTATCTCATTTTAACTTCAAAAACTTTCAAATATAGATATTTTCTGATAAATGTCTATTAAATACAAAAGTAAGCCCTGGTAAGTATGGAAAAGAAACTGACAAAATCTAGAAAAATTATAAAAAGCCCTAAAAAAATCTTTACACATTAAACATTTGAAAAGAAATATATTTTTTTCTTAAAAAACAAGCATATAACGTTGCTTTTAAGCCATAATCCACATCAAATACTTCTTTGAGCTTTGCCCCCCAAAAAAAAAAAAAAAAAAAAAGACATTGTTTTGGGTATAAATGGAATCCACACTAACAGGACTTGGTTCAAAACCTTTAAATATATATATATATATATATATATATATATATATAAATTCAAAATGAACTTGAAAAATTACTAAAATTTATTTAAGTATTAGAAAATAGAAAAGTCTTTTTTCAAAAAGAATAAGAGTTTAAAAATTTGTGCAAATGCTAAAGTAATGTTTCTAAAATATATTAAAAATTATTATTTACAACTAATGTTATTAGTTTTGTTCCGAATTTAAGTTTAAACTTAAAATTATATAACTTTTATCTCAAAATATTCCATGTGAAAGTACATTTTGATGTTACTAAACATTTTTTTATAGTTCAAAGCATTTAATTTTCACAAAAAAATGTTACGTATTAAATTTTTTTATATTTTTAAAATTTTAGTAGAAAATTAGATTTCATATATATATATATATATATATATATATAAATATAAACAGAAGTGCTATAGAACGGACCAGTTCGCACCACATGGAGAGGACTTTGACGTCTGTTTGCCTTCCTCCATTTAATGAAACGGTGCGTTGGCACCTTTTTTGAAAAAAAAAAAAATACAAAACAAGACCCACAGGACCCACATCTATCCATTTGCTTTTCTCTCCCTTCACTTTCCACGCACCATCTGACTGATTCTAAATAACAACAGCTCAAAATAAGCATCTTTAAAAAAAAAAAAAAAAAAAAAGAACAAATGCACTTTCATTTATAATTGACCAAGATCTGAGACAAACAACACCAAAAGCAACAGAAAAATTAAATCTCTAGCATTCAAAATGATAATTGACTAAGATCTGATAATTGATCGAAATCAAAACCATAATCCCAAAAAATAAAATAAAAAATCTAAGCTGCTGGTTTAGGACTTTAGGAAAGAAGAGGATGAACTGCGGGAGAAGAAGAAGGAAGAAGGAAGAAAGAAGGATGCTGGTTTAGATTTATAGGAAAGAAGAGGATGAACTGTGGGAGAGGAAGAAGGAAGAAGGAAGACCTATTTTTTTTTTTTTTTTTGTTTTCTTTTTAAAGAGGTGCCAACGCACCGTTTCATTAAATGGAAGAAAGCAAACGGACGTCAGAGTCCTCTCCATATGGTGTGAGCTAGTCTGTGGCTATAGCACTTCTATATATATATATATATATATATAATTTTATTATAAAAAGCGTTTGGCCCTCTCCATAATGTAGGTGTCTAATTTTGGGCAATATATTGTTCGATGAAAATTTCCTATAATATGTTATGTGATGTTAGACACACACACACCGTAGAGGGGGACAAGTACTTTCTATAATATACATATATATTTTAAAAGGAAACTCATGAAACTTTGAAGTAAATAGAAGTTGTATTAAAGATGTATTTGTTATAAAATGTCCTTATTTGGAAGTTTTAAAAACTAAAATGATAGAGAAACAATCTTAATCATTCATTGGATTAGTGATCATATGTCTCTCTTTTTTTTTTTTTTAATTTTTTTCTGAAACAAGTGATCATATATATATATATATATATATATTTTGGGATAAATGTGATCATATGTCATTAGATGAGGAAAGAATTCTGGTTTTATAATTTGCGTGTATGCATGATTAGTAATATAGTGATACATATCTATATATAAATAAATTTATTCTACTAGTTGTTCTATTGGGTGCTAGCATCCTCTTACTCATATAAATATGAGTTATAAATATGAGTTATGCGATTTACCACTACTGATGACATTTATCATCTTATATAGTAAATTTTTGTTAAAGTATTTAATTTTATTATTTTTTATTCTAAAATTTTAAAAGTGAATTATTTAATTGTAATTATTTAAATTATCATTTGACAAATAAATTCCGTTGTTAATCATTTACCAATAACAACAAATGTTGTTTTTTTTTTTATTTTTTTTTATTTTAAATATAGGCAAATAATAACCAGTAATGAACGAACTGTATATAGAAAACATGCATGATTTGCATTTTATATGCATGCATGCATGAAAACAATAAATGGAGAATGAAATCAAATGAATATAAGAAGATGATATTCAAACCGTGATTTGCGCTTTGATCTCATCACCAGACAGTAGAGGGTTTCCATTTTCATCTTTGAGTGTAATGAAAACATCAAGCAGATCCTCAGCCTCCATCTTCTTCCCTTCCCTCCATTGCTGAACTCTGTCATTCACTATAACTTCATGGTACCCCTTCAAAACCTCTATAGCCTTCTTGACCTTCTTCTCGTGCTCATCCAGATCAAATACTCTCAACCATGGAAGATAATCTGCTATAGAGAAAGCATACAGGTATGATAACGCAGTAAAAAGTGCAGAGGTATGCTCTTCTTCTTCAACACCAGGTCCTCCATCTTCACTACCTTTCCCAAAAAACCTTTTGTTGAACATCATTTTTCTTATAACACTTCCTGTGTAGTGCTGTGTTATTGTTCTCACATCAACAACTTGCCCTGAAGAGCCGCCATTGGAGCTCAGGTTGTAGATGTATCGAATGAGGTTGTCAGCTTCTTCGTTGCGTTTCTCGAGCATCCACTGCATTTTCGAATGGTTGAATACATCATGAACCAAAACCCTTCTCATCTTTTTCCACTGGTTTCCTAATGGCGTTAGTGCTGTGGTTAAAAACCCATGACTGATAATACCACTGTTTATGGTTAAAGGTCTCGAGGCAACAACTGCATCGTTTTTCTTCAAGAATTCTCTAGCGATTTCCGATGAATTGACCGCAATGACACTGGTTTTTCCTAAGCGAAAGCAACCAATATCGGTATCGAGTTCTTTCATGACACAGTGAATCCATCGGAATGCAGGTCTATTCCTCCACATCTCGGTGACATTTCCGACGAGAGGCCATGGAAAAGGACCTGGAGGAAGGGAAGGAACGTTCTCGCTTTTGGTAAAGATATTGATGAACTTGGTTTTGACAAGAAAGATGCCAAGGGAAACGAAAAAGCAAATTGCAAAGGAAAAGAGTTTTTGAGAACATTTTTGTGATGGGAGACAAAACATAAAGGAAATTGGCTTTGAAGGTAGCACTACTGCTGTGAAGTTCAAGGTCTGTTCCATGTCCATTGCCATTTATGGAGGACTAAGAAACTGAGGATGGTGTGCAAGAAAAAAAGCATAGAAAGGAATGTATTTAGAGACATGCAGATGAACGAATTAGTGGCTGAAAAACATGTAAAAATAAATTATTTTTATTATTGTGTATGGCTGAAACAAAAGCCACCCATTTATTGGTTACTTTTTGTCAAAGCATTTTGTTATTTTGAATTTTATATTAATAATACTACAAATGCCAAAATATTTATTAAATTTATTTAACAAATGATACATGTTAAAATGTTATTAATTGATATACTCATAGACAATAATGCTTCAGGTAACAAAATATTGATCAAATTTATTTACCAAATAAAACGTATTAAAATGTTACTAGTTAACATACTTATACAACCATAAATATGATGAGTGAGCCCTTAAATTGGAAAAAAAAAATAAAATAAAAAATAAATCATTTAAATATTACTATATTATCTACAATGTTATCTGTTAAATAAATTTAATAAATATTTTGATAAATCTATTATTATTAATTCATATAACTTAAACATTGATAGGTGGGTAAACTCTTAAATAGTAAAGTAAATTAAGAAAATAAAAATATTGTCATATCATCCACAATGTTATTTGATCAAAAAAGTTGATCAAAAAAGTTGATGAATACTTTAGTAAATCTAGAATTATTGATTTTATATAGCTCTCTTGACCAAGCGCCTCCAGTTGAAATAGTTGCTTACTAGTCATTTGTTTTTTATTTTATTTTTTATCTGTTCACAAAAAAAAAAAGAGGAATATATATATAAATATATATACATACACATATGAAAATATGTTTTATTTTTATTAGTTTTTATTGTCTAAAAGTTTTTATAATGTAACTTTTATTTGCCTCATGACCTAATATTGTTGTACAAAACAAAGGAGCAAATCCAGTTTTGCATGGATAATTGTTCTTATATATAATTTGTCTTCTTCCTCCTACTCATTTTTTCTACGGCATACAATTATAAATTTCTGTTAGTTCCAAAAATACAGACGTGGATTTATTGTATTTGGCCTGTTTTTTTCATTCCAGTAATTTTCGCACAATTAATTATTTTAGTACTTTTTTGAGGATTATTATTATTTTAGTATTTAAGTGATTGATTGATTAATACTTTTATTTGTATGTTTTAGTTAAATAATTATTAGGTGGAAAATGTCAAAAACATGGTTGTTGAAATGAGTGTGAAAAACGTTATTTTACACACGTTTTGCTTTCGCAAACTTAGAAGAATCCAATGTTTTGCACCTGTAGTACTATAGCTTAAATGTTTTCCAGTGCTTTTTATCTTATTTTATTTTCTTAAAAAAAAATTTAGAAAGTGATAGCTTCAATTTTAAGAATGTTAATAATGTAACCTATCTCCGTTGTCCCCAAACTAGCCATGCAAGGATTTATTCTCTGATTGCAGATATTGATGGGAATTACAAGCAGAGACTAACTCTCTTAAGTTTGATATCTTGGAAAAACAAATTGTCATCCAAAACAATAAGGATAACTACTCTTATGAAAACTCTTAAATGCACTTCAAGTTACCAATTTTTTGTCATTATAAATGCACTTCAAGTTGCCAATTTTTTGTCATTAAAGTCCACAAACACAAGGCTTTTTGAATTATGCGCAAGGCTAATTGATGCCCTTTTGTACAAAGAAAGAAATTAGTAAACAAATGTTCTGCTTTAAAAACTTAGAGTTTTCGTTATTATGTCAATCTAAATAGTTTTATGGCCTTGATTTAAAAGTTTTGTCCATATTAATAAAATCTTTAATTATTGGCTGATTAAGCTAAAATTGGTTATCTAAAAAGAGCACGCTAAAAGTTAGACGTTTAAGGACTAAAACTACGTACTTGTAGAGATGGAATAATATATCTTCGCAGCTATAGATATTTACTTGAAATGACATTTATGAAGCAAAACTGATAATACCTCAATTGTTATATATGCAAAGGAAAGAGATGTTTTAGAAGAAGGAGAAGAAGAACAATTACAGGGTAGTCAATATACCATAATTGCATAATTAAGTGTTGATGTTATCATAATCCAACTAGTCGATAATAGTTGTACTCTTTAAGACAAGCTTCGACGAGGAAGAATTTTAATATCAGACTTTGAACCCAAATCTGAAAGAGTTTAATCAGTTCCACAACTGAAAGCTGACCAAAAATGCATTGTGAGAATGAAGTACTCCGCGTTAACAACGTTTTTGTAAAAGCAATTTTGAGATGCAACTTCAAACACGCTACGATACTAGCAAGAAAGAGACTAATTCACCACAAATAAATAATATTGCCAGATACTGAGAACTTAGGAATCATACATAGTACATACATGTAAAATGAGAACCATCAATCTTCGTTAAATACTAATCGCCACATTTTGCAGGTTGCAGCCTTATGGTGCAAGCAACCTTGAAACCGATATTGGCCCTTAGGTTCTAAGCAAGGACATTCACTACCAAAAAGATAAAGAAAGCTGAATCACAAAAATATTAAATTATTAATGTATGGTTCAGAGTTCATTGGAGTTTTTTGTTGACTTTAGATAACCATGTGAAGAAAGGGTTAGCGACAAAAGAAGCCAAGGCTGCTTAAATCGTCTTTTTCAATATATACACTGACGGACCTAGATAGGATACGTAGGGGGACAGGGAACATGTGCCTCCCCTCAAATTTCTTGTTAATATTTCTTCTACTTACTCTACAGCCCATTAAACACCAACGTGCCCCCTTCAATTTAAGTCTAATTTGGTCTTAATTATATCAATAAATCTCTCCTTTCCTATGAATTTTCTTATTAAAATTTCTTCACCTTAATTAATTCCTCTCATTTTTGTTTATTTTAAAATTATAACTAACAAATATTACTGAATAAAAGTTTAAATTTAAAATTTTTCTAAATTAATTTAGATTGTTTAGATAACTTTTCAGTTTGAGACTAATACTAGAGAAATGCCTAGAAAAAGACAAAGAGAGAAGATGCAAAGATTAGAGTAGATAAGATAGTGACTAATACTAGAGAAATGCCTAGAAAAAGACAAAGAGAGAAGATGCAAAGATTAGAGTAGATAAGATAGTGTCTGCTCCTTTATAACCAGTGATGAAAATATCGGTATCGATGAAAATGGTAAAGGTATAATTTTATAGAAATATCGATGAAAATATCGATATTGATGGAAATATCGATAAAATTATGAAAATTGTAAATATTTATATATGAGATAATTAATATAGTAAAACAATATAAAAAAATATAATAATTAAAATACAATGATAATAAAATATAATAAATACTCATCCAATTACACATATACACCAAAACTCTATATATTACACAATAAAAAAAAGACAAACAGTGTTATTTATTTATTCTTTCTTTTCTTTTTCTTTTTGGATAAATAAAATTAAATTAAACATTAAAAGAGTGAAAAAAAAAAGGTAAAGAAAATGAGAAGATAAAGGGATGTGTGTTAACGTGCTACAATCCTACAATTCTTAAACACTTTAGAATTTCTAAAAAGATAAGCCGGCCCAACTAACAAGTTGGATATTTGGGCCTATGAAGAGGCCCAAAGAAGGTGAGTGAGCTTCTTCTTCTTCTTCCTCTTCTGTGAAGCTCAGGTATGGTATGGTTGCATGATGACAAGTTTGGTAGATTTCTCCTCGATCTAGCGATGAATTTTGGCAATTTTTAGGGCGTTTGCATTGTCTCGACATGGGAAACAAATTCCAAATGTCAATTTTGCCAAATCTGAATTAAAATAAAACGCCCAAGCAAGTTAGGTTTTAGCCATGGATTTGCTTTTTAGGATAAAAAAATGTTTTCTGACCAAATCAAAGGTTTAAAATTACTCCACTCCATCTAAAAATCACTTTACCACAAAGCCCAAATCATAATCTTGTTTAACAACAAATCTCAAAATCTAGTTCAATTGCCCGGAAGAGATGAGATGAGAGAGGCCCAAAAGAGATGAGAGATGAAACATAATTTTCAACCGAAAGAGATGAGAGAAGGTCAGCTGAGATTTCCATCGAAAATTTCCACCGACAACTGGCTTTTCCATTTTGTTTCCATAGTTATCCATCAAAAAACCAAAAATTCCACTAATTTCTAAGGATACCGATGATATTTTTCGACTTCGGCAACATTTCTCCCACACCTCTTACAGAAATTTTTTTTGCCCTCCTATCAATGTCGCCGGTGATTGAAAGGCCAAATTGTCTCCGATATTTCGCCTGTTTCACTGATTTTTGCTTCACTGACTAATAGCTACCTTGCTACAAGAAAAGAGTCATGTTCAGCTGGTCCTATAGAAGCCTAAGCCCTAATAAAAAGAAGACAATATTTTATTGAAACCTTATGAGGTTTGAGATAAATATAAAAACATCCTTTAATGGCAAACTAAATTATTTTTATATCCTTAGTAAAACTAAATTACTTTTAAATGCCTTTTCTTTTTTTTTTCTTTTTTCTTGTTGCAAATTTTTTTTTTTGGTTGATTTTACAAAAACTAATTTGAAAGAGTTGAAAGTTTTGTTAATGTATATTTTTAATTTTTCAAAAAAAAAATCTATATTTTTAATTAATTTTATTTAAATTATCTGATTTTTTTTATTAAAAAAAAACTATATGATGATTTTACTTAGATAAGCTTCTTAACTAAGTAAAAATTTATCAAATATATTTAACCAAAAGTATTATAATTATCAAATATATTTAATTGAATATATCATAATTTTTCAAATATATTTAATTGAAGGTATTTGTCAAAAAAATAACTTACTTAGAAAAACTTATGTAATTAAAATTATCATTTTTTTAAAAGAAAAAAATTATCACATAGTTTAAACAAAATTTAATTAAAAATAAAGAAAAAATTTAAAGCCTTTAAATTAATTGTTGCAAAAAAAAAATGGAATTTAAAAATAATTTAACTTTAGAATGGTATAAGGATAAATTAGACTACTTTAGGAATTGTGAATGTTTTTTAAAACCCAAGGGATATTTTTGCATTTAACTCAGACTTAACGCTGTAAATAAAATATGCCCTAATAATAAATAATATAGTACATTTTTTCTTTTTCTTTTTGATGAAGAGTTTATTTTATATTTTATCATTCATATTATATATATATATATATATATATATATATATGTAAAGACAAATAAAAAAAAAATCATATTATATATATATATATATATATATATATATATATATTCCACAGTAGTGGGGAATTTGAACTTAGGGAGATACCGAATGAATTAGTGACTTTACCACAGGTCCGGTACTATATACAGAAAATGGTTAATCTCTTATCTACTTGTATTTAATAGCTATTTGGATATATAAGGGTTTGTAGCTAGCCTTTGCACATTATATTTTCTATCATATTTGCTTAATTTATTTTTCTTTTTGATGAAGTAATTCTTGCAAATGTATTAGTTATGGAATAAAGGAAAAGTTAATTAAAAAAATACAATCAAAGAGAAAAATAATTCGAAAGAAAGGGCAACAATATATCGAAATAGAGGCTTATTAATTTACAAAATTTGGAAAAAAAAAAAAAGTAATAAGTTTACTTATTTATTTTAAAAAAAGAAGGTCGAACAAAAGAGGTAAAAGGCATGCATAATTAACTTCTTGTTCCCTTGCCAATGTTTTTTCTTCTGGCTCCCTTAAAAAGCAAAACTGCATGTGCCAGCTTGCACATCCGGTCAAAAAGTCAAAGGGTGAGATAGAACCACAGCTAATATATATCCAAATATTTTGCAAGTATATCCCATCACACAACAATAATGGAGTTTTTCTTTTCTTTTTTTCTTTTTTTGGGAAGTTTCTTTTCATATGCATTTATTTGTTCTTTTAAATATATCTGAACAAAAAAAATATCTTAATAATAAATTGTTAGTTAAAAGACACAATTACCCTCAGAAAATAACCCTCCTCAAATGTTTATTAATCTTTTGTTTAAATTGATATTAATTGTCCTTGTTTAGCGATAAAAGTTGCTTCATATACATGGTTAAATCAGTCTTCTTCATTTGCCTATTTTTTTCTTTTTTTATTTTCTCTCGGTTTCTCAGCAATTTCTCTCTTTCCAAACACGATCACGCACGGCCTTGGAGAAGAATATTGAGAAGATATTGAGGGCCGCCAAGTATATCTTTGTACTTGCTCAATTTCACATAATTTTTTCTTATATTTATCGGCTGCACATTTGAGATTTGAGAATGTAGGGCCCTTTGTGTGTTAAGAGAAACTGATGTGATACTTTCAGCTACACAATGCACTCAGGGAGGATGGTGCAAACCTCATACTCATTTATTTTTTTCCTCATCTGGATATGGTAATAGATGAGGATGAGAATTTTTTTCTGATTTTCTTTATTTTTTTATTTTATTATTATTTTTTTTCTGGATGTGGATTTTTCTCAGGAGAGTTGATGGAAGAGATAGAGGAATCGATGGAAGAGAGAGAGATGAGTGAATTGAAAAGTTTTGGAATATAATAGTTTAATAAGGGTAATTTTGGATAAAAAAACAAAAAACGAAAAAAAAGAAAAAAAGAAAAAGACAAAAGGCATTAAGTCATTTCCAATTAAAATAAAAGTGAAAATTTTTAACTTTTTGGAATAAGATACAAAAAAGTCTTATATTAAGTGATAGCATAAAAATAAAATAAAATAAAATGAGTTGTCACTTAAAATAAGTTAAATTAAAACATAATTAATAAAATGTTTAACTACCAATTTTAGATCTATTTTTGATATTTTTCTTTTTAATTTGAATTTGGACGATCATTAAAATAATTGTATGTATTTATATATATATATATATATATATATATATATATATATATATATATATATATATATATATATTTGATAAAAAGGTATATGATAAATGTAATTTTTTTTATCAACATTACAACTGGAGAAGAGGAATTTTAGCTAGGTCAAAAATTGAATGAAAATCTGAGAATGTACTATTAATGATATGATAAATAGATTGGAAGAGTACATTTATGATATTTATTGTTTAATTAAATTGTTTTAACTGTTGGATATGTTAGTTTTAGTACATTTTAAGTTTTATTTGTTATATTGATAGTTTAAAGGGGTATATGGAAGTACCAACTAATACAATATACCCAATCTATGTAAGATCTATATATGTATGCAGGAAAAAAATAATTCTTAATCTCTTATCTGTATAATGATGATTTAATATCTTTTTGAAATCTAGATATTTAAGACTTTATGTAGCCATTGCATATTAATTTGTTATATTTGTCATTATTATTATTATTATCATTATGGATTAATAATTCTTGCAAACGTATTAACCATATTACAGAATGAAGGGAAAAGTAAGAAAAATGCGCTTCAGGTGATATATATCTGTAGTTTCTGAAATTTTTGAAAAAGAGGTCAAGGAATGCATAGTTAATTTGTTGTTTCGTTTTCCAACGTTTCCTTCTTCTATCATTCCATGAGTGCCTTGCACATCCCAGGCATAAGTCAAAGCTAGTCAAAGGGTGAGGTATATAGAACCGCAATAACTCATATATATCCATACTTTTTCTAAGTAAACACGATTAAAATCTATAAATATGTATCCCATCAAGCATGAATGTAGTTTTATTCCATTCTTAGCCTACAGATAATAATGTGGATGGAAAGTAATATGCTGATAAGTAATATCACTATCCAAATTTTATTCCTAACTAGCTGTATATCTTGGAGATAATATATAATCGAACTAGTTAATTGGATAAACACTTGCAGGCAAGCAAGGTTTTGCATGAGCATGAAAAGGAGTATCCTTCAACAAGAGTGAGTCAGCTTCAATTAGGTCAATTTTCTCCACATCTGGTGGCATGCTCCATGTAAACCCTTGAACAAGCCTAGCAAGCAGCATCACCGACATGGTCGTCTCGAGCCAACTGCCTAAGCAACTTCGCCTTCCAGTAGTGAATGTAATGAAGCGAAGCTCGGGTTCAGCAAGACTTACTTGTCGAGTAGCAACTCCATCCTTCAAATGGCGTTCAGGGTCAAATCTCAAAGGGTCTTCCCAAACCTTAGGGTTTGGGCCTAATTCCAACCGGCTTAGCAATATGTGACTACCCTTGGGGATGAAGTAGCCAGCCACAATGCAATCAGAGACAGAGAGATGGGGGACATTGAACGGTGCAATCGGGTGAAAACGGAGAGCTTCCCTTAAACAGGCAGTGACATAAGGGAGATTAGGAATATCATGTTCTTGAACGAGCTTGTCTTTGCCAACAACCCTATCTAATTCCTCCACTGCTTTTTCAAGTTGTTCAAGTTGGTTGAGCATTTCCGATAGAGCCCATTCCGCTGCATTGGAAGGATTGTCCACTGTTGCAAGAAAAATTTCCTGCTTTGCATAAACCATTGATATAAATTTAATTAAGGTGGAAGTACTTCAGATATATTTATATATATATAGTTTTGCTTGAAAGTTATTTTCTATTTTTTTTCCCTTGTATTGTATGTTTAAAAGGATAAAATACGAAACGACAGGGAAAAAATAAATTTCATCTTGCTTTTATAATACATATATGGAAATTTATTATTTTCTTATATCATTAATGTCAGGACCCGTCCAAAATTCCTCACCGGAATCCTAGACAAGCCCTGATCCTAGGGAAACCCTATTGGACCCTCCAATGGAAAATCCGGCAAAACCTCCCCTAAGGGTTGGACTTACCACAAATTTCCTGCACTGAAAACACACTTCTATATTCATCCCCTTATTCCTCCCACAATACTACAAGTTGATTCCACAAATTTACAGCACTCCAAATGAATATCAGTAATCCAATGCATAATTAATACATAAATGTCCGAGACAGTATACAGAGCTTCATGAAGTACTATTAAGCATAGAATACAACAAGGATGAAAGAAATATTACAATTGAAGTAAATGAAGACAAAGGTACTTCTCGAACTAAGATAGCGACGGAGATTAGGTTCACCCCGGAAGAACGTCTACCAAACCTGGTACCTAGGCGAACGGAATTCTGAAATATGATATGCTAATCATCTCAGTGAGTGACCCTATCTACTGTATAATTATAACCGTAATAATAATTATAGTACACTTGATTAATTAAGAATAAATAAATAAATAATAATTAATTGAAAATAATATTTTCTGTCAAAATCCTCACCATTCACTCCGTTGGAAAAGTTCTCCTTTTTTAAACATTTTCGCAAAACCCGTTATTTCTATTTCCCAAAAACCAAGGAATCAATTAGTCAACTAAATATCCAATAAAATATAATAAATCGAGCATCCATAATTTATAATGAATAAATTGAAATAAAAATAACTTATAACAGTTACTAATAATTAATCCATGTCATAATAATTAATACCGAAATATTAATAAAACTCACATTAAAACAATTCATGAAATAATTGTTTAATTAAAATGAATTAATTTCTTAAAGAATTAAGTAAAGGAAAAATTAAATCAAATTAAAACCTCAATTTAAGATAAATGGTAAAAACATAGTAAGATCTTTTCAAAATCACCAAATAAATATCAATAGAAAAATCAAGATGAAACGCACTGTTAAAACACTAATACAAATAAGAAATCAAAAACATGATAAAATTCCATAAAATTTGTATTAAGTTTTCCAATTGAAATAATTAATAAAAACAACGTTAAATACAACATATACAATGTACCATACGATATACCAATCTGTAAACCGTGGGATACACCCACCTCACGACCCTCAATATATGAACGGTATAGTGGAAATAATAAATAACCGTCGGGACGTACCCAACCTCACGGTCCGTGACAATAATAAACCGTTGGATGATACCAACCTCACGGCACCGTGGTAATAATACTAAAACCGTCGGATGAACCCGAACTCACAGTCCGTGGTAATAATAGATAACCGTTGGATGAAACCAACCTCACGGCACCGTGGTAAACCCAGCACGCTGTAATATAATACTGAACCAAACTCTGGTACTATATGGTACATCGATTAAAATAACCAATACAGTATCCTACTGTATCATAATCATAATTTAATTGTCAAGTTCAACCGCTTGTTCAAATATTCCAAAATCTCAAAATATCATTTCATACGAAAATCAGAAATACCACAGTGAAATATATTCACCATAAACCAATTTTTAAGCACCTAAAATTATAAAATATTTGATCGTGCTTAAAATTATATGATTTTCAATCTGGTTTCTCAAACCAAATAGTTTCCAAAATGATTTAAAATCTCAATTTAAATACCAAAATATTTAACTACTCCAAGTTTACTTATGAACCCATCAGAATATAAAACCATTTACTACATTGTCGAACCTTACGTAAAATGACAACTCATATTTAATAAGGCAAATATTTTTATATGCATAATCCAAACATTCAATCAAATGGTATATAAGCCAAATTATTCAAACACATATATATTATGTTATACCCCAAAACAATTTTTAAAACTAATACCCATAGCAATAATTACAATAAATCAAACCTCAAATTCTTTAAATTTCCAAAGATATTCTTTTGGCACCAAAACGTATATTAAAAACATTATGAATTAGCAATACCATTCTAGATAGAAATTCTCATGATATTGAACACATAAACATATTTTGGAAATATTCAATTATGAAATATCCCAACAAATTAATTTAATAATTAATAAATTCAATTCAACTTCATAAAATTCTTTGAATCAAAATATTTTTTAATATATAAATATTTTGATTCACTCAATTGGGCGTCAAATTTTCACAAATATAATTCCTGAAATTAATTTGAAGGTGAGTCACTCACCTGGAGCACGCCATTAAACCAAGATCCTCAATGGGATCAATTCCACGACGCATCCGTACTCCTAAAACAACAATATTACACAACTCAAATAAATTAATATTTTATTCGGATAAATAATACCCGGTACCCGGGGGATTAAACACAAATATTAACCAAAATTGACGAGTAATATATCGAATCGAAGCTTGAGTGACGAGGATTACAAATCCGGTCTTACTTCCCGGAGATCGAACTGGTGGTGGCTGAAATCTCGTCGGAAAGCTCTTGGCCTTTAGAGCCTCAATTCTCCTAAACCGTCCAAATTGGAGGAAAAGGACACCGGATTTGGATTCAGGGGGTCGAAATTCATGGGGAGGGACTGACGGTGCAACTGGGTACTCGCCGGAACTCGATTTTCCTGCCAGCCGCCGCGGTCACCGGCAACCGTCGCTGGCGACGGCCCGTCCAGTTGGCGATGGCTGAGATTTTCGGGGGTTTTATAGATCGAGGGGAGAGGGTTCTAACAGGACCGGCGGTGAGGCAAATGGAGGCCGGACGGTGAAAAGATCTGGGTTTGAAGATTTTCGGCCCCTCGCCGGAAAATACTCCGATCACGGCGCGTCGGAGGTCCGGTGGCCATGAAATTTGGTGGGCTGGCCGAAAATGAGGAGGTGGTGAGGGGTGGCTGGCGCGTGTGGCCTGAAAATGGCCGAAAATGGGTCAAACGGCGGTGGCTGGTGGTGGAGGGGAAAAATCGCCATCGCCGGAAAAAGCCCCGATCCAGGCGCATCACTGGTCGGTTGGCCATGAAATTTTGGGGGTTGACCGGGAATGGAGAGGCGCTCTTGTCTGGCCGGCGCGTGTGACAAAATTCGTCTGGAAAAGTTGACAACTCTGGCAGCCGGTGGTCTTTCTCTCTCCCTCTCTCTCTCCTCTCTCTCTTTCTCTCTCCTCCCCCACCGTTTTGCCAATATAAAAGCCACCGTGGGTGACACTGTTCACCCACATGGACCTCTCAGAAGCTGACACGTGGCCTTTCACTGTTCACCGATTCAAAAATATTAAAGTATTACGGTGGTCTGAAAAACTTCACACGTCCATAACTTTTTAACCAAATGTCCAATTTAAGCTTGCCGCTAGTCTATGAACTCGTATCGATGAGCACTTTACAACCATACAAAAGTCAAAGCAAAATTCTACAACCATAAAAAGTCAACTCCCGGCACCTTTTGGACAGTTTAAATCTCGACTTATTTTGCCCATAACTTTCAAACCGTAGCTCCGTTTTCAACGTGCTACTAGTCTACGAACTCGTGCCAACGTGTACTTCATAACGGTACCTCAGTCAACCTAAAATTCCATCTGAGTCAAAAAATCAACTTTTGAGCCCTTCGATCAATGGTCAACAGTCAAAGTCAACGGTCAATCTCGGTCAAAGTTGGAAAATTTCTGTTGTACTTTGGGATGGGGTGTTACAATCTTCCCCTCTTACAAAAAATTTCATCCTTGAAATTTCTTACGTCGCTGAAACGCATAAAGAATATCAAGTTGCGGTTTACACGACTCTCATGTCACTTTCCTTGGCTATGTGGATTCACCAGTAGACTTTAACTTAAGACATAGTCTTATTGACCCATACGCATTCTTCATGACTTAAAGAAAATCTACTTAGTTGCTCCATGCATGATAGGTCTTCGATGTCCTTTCGTAGCAACAATACGTGAATTACGCTGCATACCCATGTCTGCTTTCCGGAAAATACTAACTTGCATGCCACAAAACCAATTCTTCCAATAACCTCGTAGAACTAAGATAAAGAGAACTTAGCTCTCTCTGTCAACCAAAGCGTACGACTCTCTCCTACGGAGATAATCTCAAAAACTTTAATCTCGGACTTCGAATTCAACATCTTTTCCATGCACGTCGACTTAACTCATTTGTCGATCTTGAGCGGTCTTCAAACTCTCTTGGATGACCTTCACCTTATTCATAGTCATCCATAGGTGTTTGCATCCAATTCACGTTGGTTGTCGTGTGGTGCTTCTCCTTACCTACTTCACTCCAATATAGTGGGGTTCGACACTGCCTTCTATATAGAATCCCATACGAAGACATCTCGATGCTTGCTTGGTAGTTAACATCGTAACGAATTCTATCGATGCCAATTGCTCAATCCAGCTTCTTTCATCATTGCATAATGCACGGTCTTAACATAGCTTCCAAGTGTGAATTCTGCACTTTGCTTGTCTACTGGCCTATGGTGAAAGGCGATGCAGTCGTTAAGTCTCGCTCCAAGTGTATCTGTTAACCTTCATCATAGTCTTGAAGTAAAGCTCTAATCTCCATTAGACGTAATGGCGATTGATGCTCTATGCAGACTCATAATACGCTTTACGAACAGCTTGGCCGACTTGTCTCGGTAAGAACCACTCTCGTACCAGGAAAAAGTGCGCTAACATTTCTACTTCCTGCTTTTGCTTGTCGGCAGCTTACATACCTTGATTCTAATTCGGCAACTTCCTTTATCGTGCCGATCCATCAATAATACTTAGTGAGCATTCGATATATCCTTATACCTTTGGGGTGTATCACATACATCAAATCACGTGCTCCCTTTAGGATCTCCTTTTTAAACTCAACAATATCCTACTTTGGATTCTCAATTGGCGATACTTAAACCTTAAGTCGCTCTTGGAAAAAAATATAACATAAAACAAATAATAAAATATATTTGTTCAAATATACTACCAACATAAAATATACACAATTTATCAACCCAAATTAAATTTCCAAACTTCTTAACTTGCATAGGCAATTGTTAAAATTCCACATTGGAACAATAGTAAAAACATGAATAAATACATAAAATCATATCTTAAAATCCATAGCATAAAATGAAATATGCACGCTTGTAATGGAGGTACGTACGATACCTTCTAATATGCTACGTAATTCATGATTCCAGCTGTCGCCGGCACTCTGCTACCAATACAAACCAGGGTGGTTGCCTATATTGGCAGTCCGGTCCCCTGGACTCGTAGGCAACATGATTATGGGGCTAGCTATACATGGACCACATTGGTTCGCCGCCTCCGTATGGTGCAGTATATGCAGTATAATATCAAACAATATAACATACAAATACATGTACGAACATAAACAAAAAAAATACTTGAATAAAATACCTTTAATTTCAAATATCACTTTGAAAAGTATTTAATTTTTAATAATCGATCGGAAAAAATATCTTGACACCTTGAGATTGATTGACACACATCCATACTCAACAACAAGCATCGATTATGGGTGGTCACCTTGCTAAATCGTTGATAGTCGATACACACCCTTAGGCAATCATCCTTCTTCTCCATGAATGAAACAAATGCCATTCACGATGATAGCTTGACCTTCACAAGAAAAGCCAATCCTCGACCATCGACTAGGCCATAGGAATTTCCCGTTAGGATAGTGATTCTAATTGACACCCTCGAAGATTAGAGTTATTCAAACTCGGGCAACGAATTTGCTTCGAGACAAAGGGAAAGAACGCTTTAAGACGGGTAAAACGAGAGATTAGACGCGGATGCGATTCACAACAATGCATAGTCCCTTAGGAATACTAGAACCAAGCTCTGATACCAACTGCAGGGCCCGTCCAAAATTCCTCACCGGAACCCTAGACAAGCCCTGATCCCAGGGAAACCCTACTGGACCCTCCAATGGAAAATCCGGCAGAACCTCCCCTAAGGGTTGGACTTACCACAAATTTCCTGCACTGAAAACACACTTCTATATTTATCCCCTTATTCCTCCCACAATACTACAAGTTGATTCCACAAATTTACAGCACTCCAAATGAATATCAGTAATCCAGTGCATAATTAATACATAAATGTCCGAGACAGTAAACAGAGCTTCATGAAATACTATTAAGCATAGAATACAACAAGGATGAAAGAAATATTACAATTGAAGTAAATGAAGACAAAGATACTTCTCGAACTAAGACAGCGACGGAGATTAGGTTCACCCCGGAAGAACGTCTACCAAACCTGGTACCTAGGGGAATGGAATTCAGAAATATGAGATGCTAATCATCTCAGTGAGTGACCCTATCTACTGTGTAATTATAACTGTAATAATAATTATAGTACACTTGATTAATTAAGAATAAATAAATAAATAAATAATAATTAATTGAAAATAATATTTTCTCTTAAAACCCTCACCATTCACTCTGTTGAAAAAGTTCCCCTTTTTAAAATATTTTTGCAAAACCCGTTATTTCTATTTCCCGAAAACCAAGGAATCAATTAGTCAACTAAATATCCAATAAAATATAATAAATCGAGCATCCAAAATTTATGATGAATAAATTGAAATAAAAATAACTTATAATAGTTACTAATAATTAATCCATGTCATAATAATTAATACCGAAATATTAATAAAACTCACATTAAAACAATTCATGAAATAATTGTTTAATTAAAATGAATTAATTTCTTGAAGAATTAAGTAAAGGAAAAATTAAATCAAATTAAAACCTCAATTTAAGATAAATGGTAAAAACATAGTAAGATCTTTTCAAAATCATCAAATCAATATAAATAGAAAAATCAAGATGAAATGCACTTTTAAAACACTAATACAAATAAGAAATCAAAAACATAATAAAATTCCATAAAATTTGTATTAAGTTTTCCAATTGAAATAATTAATAAAAACAATGTTAAATACAACAAATACAATGTACCATACGACGTACCAATCTGTAAACCGTGGGATACACCCACCTCACAACCCTCAATATATGAACGGTGTCGTGGAAATAATAAATAACCATCGGGACGTACCCAACCTCACGGTCTGTGGCAATAATAAACCGTTGGATGATACCAACCTCACGGCACCGTGGTAATAATACTAAAACCGTCGGATGAACCCGACCTCACAGTTCGTGGTAATAATAGATAACCGTTGGATGAAACCAACCTCACGGCACCGCGGTAAACCCAGCACGCTGTAACATAATACTGAACCAAACTCTGGTATTATATGGTACATCGATTAAAATAACCGATACAGTATCCTACTGTATCATAATCATAATTTAATTGTCAAGTTCAACCGCTTGTTCAAATATTCCAAAATCTCAAAATATCATTTCATATGAAAACCAGAAATATCACAGTGAAATATATTCACCATAAACCAATTTTTAAGCACCTAAAATTATAAAATATTTGATCGTGCTTCAAATTATATGATTTTCAATCTGGTTTCTCAAACCAAATAGTTTCCAAAATGATTTAAAATCTCAATTTAAATACCAAAATATTTAATTACTTCAAGTTCACTTATGAACCCATCAGAATATAAAAGCCATTTAATACATTGTCGAACCTTACGTAAAATGACAACTCATATTTAATAAGGCAAATATTTTTATATGCATAATCCAAACATTCAATCAAATGGTATATAAGCCAAATTATTCAAACACATATATATTATGTTATACCCCAAAACAATTTTTAAAACTAATAACCATAGCAATAATTAAAATAAATCAAACCATAAATTCTTTAAACTTCCAAATATATTCTTTTGGCACCAAAACATATATTAAAAACATTATGCATTAGCAATACCATTCTAGATAGAAATTCTCATGATATCGAACACATAAACATATTTTGGAAATATTCAATTATGAAATATCCCAACAAATTAATTTAATAATTAATAAATTCAATTCAACTTCATAAAATTCTTTGAATCAAAATATTTTTTAATAGATAAATATTTTGATTCACTCAATTGGGCATCACATTTTCACAAATAAAACCACTAAATATTTGCCACATAAAATATCAATTTCAAATATTCAATTCACACAAAATATTCACAAATTTTACTCCCGAAATTAATTTGAAGGTGGGTTACTCACCTGGAGCATGCCATTAAACCAAGATCCTCCATGGGATCAATTCCACGACTCATCCGTGCTCCTAAAACAACAATATTACACAACTCAAATAAATTAATATTTTATTTGGATAAATAATACCCGACACCCGGGGGGTTAAACACAAACGTTAACCAAAATTGATGAGTAATATACCGAATCAAAACTTGAGTGACGAGGATTACAAATCCGGTCTTACTTCCCGGAGATCGGACCGGTGGTGGCCGGAATCTCGCCGGAAAGCTCTCGGCCTTTAGAGCCTCGATTCTCCCAAAAGCGTCGTGAATTGGAGGAAAAGGACATCGGAATTAGTGGGGAGCGACTGGCAGTGCAACTGAGTACTCACCGGAACTGGATTTTCCGATGAGCCGCCATGGTTACTGGAAACCGTCACTGGCGACGGTGCATCCGGTGGCCAATGGCTGAGATTTTTGGGAGTTTTGTAGATCGTGGGGATAGGGTTCCAATGGGACCAGCGGTGAGGCAAACGGAGGCTGGACGGCGAAGAGATCTGGGTGTGAAGATTTTCGGCCCTCGCCGGAAAATACTCCGATCCCGGCACGTCAGAGGTCCGGTGGTCGTGAAATTTGGTGGGCTTGTAACACCCCGTCCCGAACCATGTCGAAATTTTTGCACGTTGACCGAGGTTGACTGTTGACCGTTGACTTTGACTTTGACCGAAGGGGTCAAAAGTTGACTTCTTGATCCGATTGGAATTCTAGGTTGACTGAGGTACCGTTACGAAGTACATGTTGGCACGAGTTTGTAGACTAGTAGCACGTTGAAAATGGAGCTACGGTTTGAAAGTTATGAGCAAAATAAGTTGAGGTCCAAACTGTCCAAGGGGTGCCGGAGTTGACTTTTTATTCATGCAAAGTTGAGCTTTGACTCATACATGGTTGTGAAGTACTAGTCGATACGAGTCCGTAGACTAGCGGCACGTCCGATTTGGACATGTGGTTTGAAAGTTACGGATCTGTAGAGTTTTTCAAATACTGTATTATTTTAATATTATTTTTAAAACGCATAACGATGTGCCACGTGTGACTTAATGAATGTGACCATGTGTCACCATGGTGAGATGTCACATGTCAACCATGTATAATATCATGTTATTTTATTATTATTTTATATAATATTGTTTTTATTATTATTTAATTATTTAATTATTTTTATTTTATTTTATTTTCCTTTTTCTTTTTCTTTTTCTTTTCTTTTTCCCCACGTGGGAAAACACCTTTCTCTTTTCTTTTCCCTTCCTTCCCTTCTTCTTCCCCGAGCCCGACAGAGACAAAAAGAAACACACAGACTTCTCTCTCTCTCTCTCCTTTGACTCTCTCCCTCGCTCTCTTCGACCGGCCTTTTGGCCGGATTTCAGTCGTCGGGAAGCCACACGCGCCGGCCACCGGTGAAGCCCAGCTCGCCGCGACCTCAGCCTCCAATTTTCCCGGCCAGTAGCCGCCGGACGCGCCCAGATCGGGCCGGTGAAGTCGGCGGCGGCCGGTTAAGTTTTTCCGGCGATTCTCGCCGTTTTCGACCAACCCAGCGTGACCCATACCTTCTATTCCACCATTTTCGACCCCTCTGAGTCCATTTCCGGGGTTAGATTGCCCAAAATCCCCACCGTTTGAGAGATCCCTCAAGTTTAAATCAAACCGAAGCTTTCCGGCCACCTCCGGCGGAATTGGGGTCGATGGAGACCGGATTTGTAATCCTCGTCGCTCAAGCTTCGATTCGGTATATTATTCGACTATTTTGGATAATGTTTGTGTTTGACCCCCCGGGTACCGGGTATTATTTACCTGAATAAAATATTAATTTATTTGACTGTGTGTGAATTGTGTTCTAGGAGCACTGGTGAGTCGTGGAATTGATCCCATGGTGGATCATAGTTTAATTGCGTGCTCCAGGTGAGTGACCCACCTTTAATAAATATTTTGGGATAATTAATTATATTTAATTGCTGTTAAATTGGTATCTGAAATTGTGCTCATGTGATGGAATTTAAATATAGTCGGGAAAAAATATTATTTTATATATATATTTTTACCCATTGATACTAAATGGAATTTTGGATTACTAAGAATTTCCCGATTATTATTTTATTGTGGTTTAACTTATTTATTGTGCATGAGCAAAGTATCTTTCAGTAATAATCGTACGTGGTTTTAAGTGTTATTTTTCGGGCATAATTGGGTTAAATATTTTATGAAAATATTTGTTTAAGTTGGTGGTTTAATTTCATAAATTATGCCCGCGGTATTTTAATGGTTGAACCTCGTATTATGAGAAAGTTATGGTTTATTTGTTATCGATGTTTTCGTACCGGTTTGTTAAATAAAAATATGTGGGATGGTAAGTGTGAAAATTTGGTATATTTCCCACGGTAATTTTGGAAAACGGTACGGTTGGTTTAATAATTATTTTAGACCCATTCACACAGTATTGGTGTTCTGGTATATGTTTATTTGGTTCAGCGCGCAAGTATTATTATTTCACCCGTGAGTTGCCATTGGACCGTGGGCAGGCAAGTTTGTTATTGGCCACAGCCGCCCCCCTCCTTGGCCGGGATGATGGTTTCAGCAGCGGTACTGTCGGGACGCCGAAGTGCCGTTTGCAAGTTTTCTCTCTTTAATCTCCCCGCCAGTCGGTGCTCAGGACGCTGGGTATCGGAGGGCATCACTGGTATATGGTGTGGTGCGTCAAGTACAAATTTTTCGGATAGAAATTTCAAACCCCAAAGAGTACAAAATTATTTATTATAATTTATTATGGTTTATTTATATTTGGGGTATTTATTTATTTATTTGTTGTTTATTAAATTATTTGGTCCTTTGGTTTTCGGGAAGTACGAATATCGGGTTTTGTGAAAATGTTTTAAAAGGGGAACATTTCCAACGGAGTGAATAGTGAGGGTTTTGAGAGAAAGTATTACCTTCAAATGTTTATTTATTTATTTATGTAATTGTTCGGTATGGATTTATTAAATTCCTTTATTTTTTTATATTATTAATATTAAAGGTGTACAGTAGATAGGGTCACTCACTGAGATGATTAGCATCTCACGCTCTTAAATTCCGTTCCCCTAGGTCCAGGTTGGAGACGTTGATTGTCCGGGGCGAGCCCAATGTCTCAGTTCGTTGCCGAAAGTTCAAGGAATATTTCTTCCCTTTTTCCTCTCCATCTTATATTGCTTCCGTATCTGTCATTGTATTAATTCATATTTATCTGTATAATGCTCTGTATACTGTATTGGACGTGTAGTTATTATTTATGCACTGGGTTGTTGCTGTTATTATTTTGAAGTAATGTAAATTTGTGGAAACAAATTGTAGTAATGTGGGAGGAATAAGGGGATGAATTTTTGAAGTGTGTTTTTAGTGCAGGTAATTTTGGTAAGTCCTACCCTTAGGGGAGGTGCTGCCGGATTTTCCGTTGGAAGGTTCGGTGGTATTTCCCTGGGATCAGAGCTTGTCTAGGGTTTCGGGGAAGGAATTCTGGACGGGTCCTAACAAGCTGGCCGAAAATGAGGAGGTGGTGAGGGGTGGCTGGCGCGTGTTGCCTGAAAATGGCCGAAAATGCGTCAAACGGCTGTGGCCGGTGGTGGAGGGGAAAAATTGCCGTTGCCGAAAAAAGCCCCGATCCAGGAGCGTCGTCGGTCGGTTGGCCGTGAAATTTTGGGGGTTGGCCGGGAATGGAGAGGCGCTCCTGCCTGGCCAGCGCGTGTGACAAAATTCGACCGGAAAAGTTGACTCCGGCGGCCGGTGGTATTTCTCTCTCCTTCTCTCTCTCCTCTCTCTTTTTCTCTCTCCTCTCCCGCCGTTTTGCCAAAATAAAAGCCACCGTGGGTGACACTGTTCACCCACGTGGACCTCTCAGATGCCAACACGTGGCCTTTCACTGTTCACCGATTCAAAAATATTAAAGTATTACGATGGTCGGAAAAACTTCACACTTCCATAACTTTTTAACCAGATGTCCAATTTAAGCGTGCCACTAGTCTATGAACTCGTATCGACGAGTACTTTACAATCATACAAAAGTCAAAGCAAAATTCTACAACCATAAAAAGTCAACTCCCGGCACCTTTTGGACAGTTTGAATCTCGACTTGTTTTGCCCATAACTTTCAAACCGTAGCTCTGTTTTTGACGTGCTACTAGTCTACGAACTCGTGCCAACGTGTACTTCGTAACGGTACCTCAGTCAACCTGGAATTCCATCCGAGTCAAAAAGTCAACTTTTAACCCTTCGATCAACGGTCAACGCTCAAAGTCAACGATCAACCTCGGTTAAAGTTGGAAAATTTCTGTTGTACTTTGGGACGGGGTGTTACAATTAAGTAGTTATTTTCTTTAATAGCTTAGCTATTTGTCACTGGTAGTGGCAATAACCATCTTATGTACTATGATTTTAAAATTTTAAAAGTGAATAATTTAATAATAACTATTTTAATTATTATTTGACATATAGAACCTGTTGGTGTTCATTCATCAAATTATCAATAGTGACAAATACCCTTTTTTATTATTTAATTGGTTTAATATATATCTTTCACCAAAATATGCAAGTTCTATATGTTTACTAATCACTTAAATTTTTCAAAAAATATAACCAAATATATATACCTTTTCGAAATGGCAAAATTAAACTTCCTGTCATGTCAAATTAGATTGTATTTATGATATGCATGATTGATAATATAGTAATTAAATTGTTATTTATATGGTAATATAATTTCATTGTATTTACTGTATGCATGATTAGTAATATAATAATATATACTTACTGTCAGTCTTAAGTAGTATTAAAGTAAGTTTCACCTTAAATAGCTACTGGATTTATTAATAGGTCTGACCTTATATTTAAAATAAGAACCCAATGATTATCAAAAGTATATTTTATTATAAAAAAGTCTCATTGTATGTATATATATATATATATAGATTTATTCTACTAGGTACACTCGTCCAAATTATGTTGGACGCAAGCATCCTCTTACTTCTATAATTAGTCTAGGTAAATAATGCCTAATAAAAACTAACTGTATAAGTTACCTCAAATGAAGCTGATTGAGTTACGCACATCGACATTTCAAATGTCATGGGTTTAAGACGTTAGGGTGGGGGAAGGGGGGATACTACACGAAAATTGATATCTAGCGATACTCATTTAGCGATGCTACGAAACAAATACATTTGAAAAAGCAAAACCACGACTCTAAGGTTAATGCGTTAGTAAAAATGCAATAAATATACGACGCATCCAAAAACTGTCGACCTCAAAAAGTGGCTAAAAGAACATGCGACACATCCGTTAAGGGTCGCTGAATATGGGACTAACCAGAGTCGCCATTAATACTGCATGTATATTTTATCTAAATTGTATTATACATTTAAATGCTACTCATGAAAAATGAGTACCAATCACTTATCTATGTTTACATAATAATAAATTTAATTATATAAGGTTGTTGTTCAATTATATAATTTTTCTTGTATAGTTTATTCTCGCAAATCTCTTAAATAGTGCTCATTTATTTCAACTACAAATAACCAGTAAAAATATTAGAGCAACATAACTGAGGTAGTTTTTTGTTTTTTTGTTTTTGAATAGAGGTAACAGGCAACGCACTATTTAGATTATGCGTCGCCTGCTATCTTTCCTTTACTTTTTAATTTTTTTAAGTTCTTTTAAATAATCTAATTTTATTTCAACAACAAATAACCAGTAAAAATATTAAAGTAACAAAACTGAGATTTTGTCTTTTCATAAATAGTTAACAGGCGACCCACTATTTAGATTGTGTGTCACTTGTTCACTCCTATCTTTTTTTTTTTTAGTTCTTTTAATCAATCTAATTTTATTTCAATAACAAATAAGAAGTAAAAATATTAGAGTAACATAATTGAGCTGTTTTTTATTTATTTTTTATTATATATGTTACAGGTGACGCACTAATTAGATTGTGCGTCGCTTATTCTCTTCCCTTTACTTTCTAATTTTTTTTTGTTTTTTTTAAATAATCTAATTTTATTTCAACAACAAATAACCAGTAAAAATATTAGACCGACAAAAGTAAGCTTTGTTGTTTTTTAGATATAGTTAACAAGCGATGCACTATATAGATTGTGCATCGCCTATTCACTCCTCCCCTTTTTTTTTAGTTCTTTTAATTAATTTAATTTTAATTCAACAACAAATAACCCATAAAAATATTAGAGTAACATAACTGAGATGGTTTTTTTTTTTTTTTGTTATATATGTAACAGGCGACGCACCAATAAGATTGTGCATCGCCTGTTCTCTCTTAACTTTTTTTTTTTAGATCTTTTAATCAATATAATTTTATTTCAATAATAAATAATCAGTAAAAATATTAGTGTGCCAAAACTGAGCTTTTTTTTTTTTATATAGTTAACAGGCGACGCACTATTTAGATTGTACGTTGCTTGTTATCTTCTTACCTTTTTTTTTAGTTCTTTTAATTAATCTAATTTTATTTGAACAATAAATAACTAGTAAAAATATTAGAGAGCCAAAATTGAGTTTTTTTTTTTTATATATATATAGTTAACAGGCGATGCACTATTTAGATTGTGTGTCACTGGTTCTCTTCTCACCTTTTTTTTTTTAGTTCTTTTAATCAATCTAATTTTATTTCAACAACAAATAACTAGTAAAAATATTAGAGCGCCAAAACTGAGCTTTTTTATATATATATATATAGTTAACAGGCGACGCACTATTTAGATTGTGTGTCACCTGTTCTCTGCTCACCTTTTTTTTTTTAGTTCTTTTAATAAATCTAACTTTATTTCAACAACAAATAACCAGTAAAAATATTAGAACACCAAAACTGAGGTTTTTTTTTTTTATATAGTTAATAGGCGATGCACTATTTAGATTGTGCGTTGCCTGTTCTCTTTTTTTCAGTTTTTTTTTTTATATAGTTAACAAACGACGCATTATTTAGATTGTGCTTCACCTATTCTCTACTTACCTTTTTTTTTTTTTTTTAGTTTTTTTAATAAATCTAATTTTATTTTAACAACAAATAATCAGTAAAAATATTAAAGTGCCAAAACTGAGCATTTTTTTTTTTTGGGTTCTTTTAAACATGTACAAACCCATAAAAAAAAAAATCAGATAGGGTGTAACAACCCATCCCGAAGTACACCGGAAATTTCTCAAGTTGACCGAGAAAGGTCAAATTTTGACTTTTTGACTCGATAAGAATTCTAGGTTGACTGATGCACCATGGCGAAGTACGCATTGACCTGAGTCCATCAACTATTAGCACATTAAAAATGGAGCTACAGTTTGAAAGTTATGAGTAAAACAAGTTGAGGTCCGAATTGTCCGAGGGTGCCAGAGTTGACTTTTTATTCTCATAAAATTGAGCTTTGGCTTATGTATGGTTGTGAAGGACTCGTTGATACGAGCTTGTAGACTAGTGGCACGTCCGATTCGGACATGTGATTTTAAAGCTATAAACTTGCAAAAATTTTCAAATATTGTATTATTTTAATATTAATTTTTTAACATCTGAACAGTATGTGCCATGTGTAACTTAGTACATGGTGCCATGTATCACGATGAGAAAATGCCACATATCAGCCATAATTAAATATTACATTATTTTATTATTTTATATTATATTATTATTTTAATATTATGTTATTTTATTTATTTCTTTTTCTTTTTCTTTCCTTTTATCCACGTGGGAAAACAAGGGAAGGGGAAGGGGGGGGGGGGGTGGTGGAACCCCCGTTCCTACTTCCTTTTCTTCTTCTTCTTCTTTCTGGAATTCTCTGGAGCTCTCCTTCTCTTCCTCTCCCTGCTCATTCACGCAACCATATTCCATCACCAATTTCTTCTTAACTTTGGACACCCATAAAGAAATGTTTATACCAACTTGAAACCCACATTCCTAGGAAACCATAGCCATGTTTATCACGCCACAAAATGGTCTAGACTCGCCGAGAAGCCATGAAAATCGGTGAGGGATGCATTTTCCGATCGCCGTCTTCTGATGAGCATGAGGTCGAATGGGTGGTCCTTTCCCACAAATTCAGACCCCTAAGTCCATTTCCAAGCTTGGATTGGCTCAAAACTAGCTCGTTTAGGAGATATGACAAAACCTATTTTGGCAACAAGGTTCCGGCGGGATTCCGGCCACCTCCGGCATTGGTTGAGCCAATTGAAGGTATATTCTTGGTGCTCTCACCATAAGCTTCAAATTGGTAGTTAGAATGTGAATTATAATTGAGTATTTAGGAAGTTGCCATTGATGAAGCTAAGTTATGTTTATGTTGGAATTGGACAGAAATTAGACAAGTCTTCAGTAAATTGTCATTACAACTAAGTTCCTAATGATTGTTAGAGGCCAAAGAAATGATTAAATTAAATTAATCCTTAAGATGTTGAAAAACCCCAACTTTTGAGTTAAGGCTAATGGGGTTTTGTGTATATATGTTTATGTATATGTATGTTTGTAAATATATGTGTTTCATTCATGTACACATATGCGGATATATAAGTGTTGGTGCATTCCATGGTATTTGCTAGTTTGATATATATATATATATATATTACTATATGCACATGTATTTTGTAAGTATATGAGCTTGTGTATGTGTAAATAGATATATATAAATATTGTGTTATGGTAATTTATGTGTGTGATGCCTAAATAAAATTGTTCTTTAAAATTATGGTGCCAAGGTTATGTATAGCATTTAATTTATATCTTCGAAATTAAGGAAATTGTAGTTTTCAATTGTTGCAAAATTATTGTTAATTTTGTCATTGAGGGTATGATGCATAACAAAAGTATTCTCATTTATTTACTTATATATAACATTTTATGTGGTTCTAATAATATTTGATATGAATTGATTTTATTAATTTAGTATTTTCAAAATAAAGTATATTTATGTATAAATTAATTAATTAATTAATTTATTCATAAACTTAATTTTATCTTATTTTATCGAAACTTATTATTTTAATAATACTATAAAAATTTATAGTTTTTAGATGCACCATATACGTACCAGTGTTCTATAGTTATGGATGTGATTAGTACACAGGTGGATGTGGATGTGATTAGCGCGCAGATTGTAATGTCTCCCGTGAGTTGCCATCGGACCGAGGGCATGCAAGTTTGATATTGGCCATAGCCCTCCCCCTCCATAGCCGGGATGACAGTTTAAGCAGCGGCGTGGTGGGATGCCACGCGACCGTATGCTAGTTTTTCTCTTTAACCTCCCCGTCAGACGGTGTTTTGGGGCACTGGGCACCGTAGGACACCACTGGTATATAGTATGTGCATCAAGTAATTTTTTGTAAATATATATATATATATATATATATATATTATATTTGTATGTATCACACCGTACGAGGACAGCGATCTGATGTGGTCCATGAAGAGCTAGCCTCGTAACTATGTTGCCTACGAGTCTAGGGGATTGGACGGCCAATCTAGGCAACCACCATGGATTGTATTGGTAGCAGGGTGCCGGCGACAGTTGGAATCATGGATTACACAGCATGTTGGAGGGTATCGTTTATACCCCTGATACGAGTGTATATTTCATAATATATTTTGAATTTAAAATGTTATTTGACCTCGTACTATTTTATCTTCTAACATTATACTTAGTTGTTTTTATTGTCATTATTATTATTATTAATATTATTCTTATTATCAATATTACAATTATTATTTATCAGAATTATGTTTTTAATTATTTTCATTATTACTAATATTATTTTCATTATTTATTTTTATTTTTATTATTAATATTATTTCTATTATTATAATTATTATCATATGGTATATCCGGACAAGTATCATAGCCTACGGACAAGAAAGATAGCCATTGGGCAAGTATAATTGTCCTTGGAACAAGTGGTAGCTTTTGGGCATGTGAGATAGTCCGTGGGACAGCTGTGATTATGTGATAGTCCTTGGACAAGTGATTACCTAGGAGTAAATATGACAGATGATATTAGTACTATTTTTATCATGAAAATGATTGCTATTATTATTATTGTTGTTGATGTGATGATTGTTTTATTTTTCTTCCTATATTAGGCATCAATATATTTTGTAACACGATATTTGAAATTATTTGAAATGTACAGCAATAAGTGGGTGGTGCAGGCAGACGTGAATGATTAAATGTATAATTGGTTGTTTATTTAATTGATTATTCCTATTGCATACATATATACGTATGTGTTTTATATAAGTTGTTATCGAAATGCTACCATTGTGGAAATTATTGTAGTAAGGCGGGAGGGATAAGGTGGTACCATACAAGTGTATTTTTATGTAGGTAAATTTTATGGTAGGTCCTTCTCTTAGGGAAGATGCTGTTAGATTTTTCATTGGAAGATTCAGTGGTGTTTCCTTGGGATCAGGGCTTGTCTAGAGTTCCGGTGAGGGATTTTGGACCGGTCCTGACATAGGACCACGCCAAGAATTGAACCAAGACCTCATACATTCTCAAGGAATCACCACACCACCAGAGCAAATGACTTGGATGTAATAATACAACAAGAACTAGCTAATATAGTGTTAGGTGATGCATTCTTTTAAAAAAGAGTAGCCAAATTGATGAAAAGGCGACGCATTCTTTAACAAATGTGTTTCCTTTTCTTTTCTTTTTTTCAATTTTTTTGTTTAAACATTTAGAAACCCATAAAAAAAAAATAAAAGCAAAATAGGACCATGACAAGAATTGAACCCAAGAGCTCCTACACTCTCAAAAAATCACCACACCACCAAACCAAATGACTTGGATGTAATAATACAACAAGAAAAAAAAAAGTCGCTAAATTGATGAAAAGACGACACATTCTTCAACAACTGTGTTGCCTTTTCTTTTCTTTTTTTTTTTCAATTTTTTTATTTAAACATTTAGAAACCCACAAAAAAAATAAAATCAAAATAGGGTCATGTCAAGAATTGAACCCAAAACCTCCTACACTCTCAAAGAATCACCATACCACCGGGCCAAATGACTTAGATGTAATAATACAGCAAGAACTAACTAATATAGTTTTAGGCAACATAGTTTTTTAAGAAAGAGTTGCTAAATAGACGAAAAGGCGACACATTTGTCAACAACTGCATCACCGTTTCACCCAACCAATTTTCAACTTTTTTTCAATTTGAAAGTTGTTTTTAGTAATTTTTTTAATTTTGCAAATATGCTTTTTTTTTTTTAATTTGTAGATGAGCAATCAACAAAAGTAATTAAAGATTAAAAAAAAAAGTGGAATAGGCGACACGTTTTAATGTAATTGCATCGCCTGTTCCTTCAATTTTCTTTGTTTTTTAAAAAAAAGGCAATTTAATAGACTTTCAATTTTTAAAAACAAGTAAACTATCATTGACCACAAACACATGAAAGTTAAGCTCATTTAACATATTTATATAGATAAATTGATCAATAAATGCTTGTTGAATTAGAATTCTATATTTGGTATCCTAACTTAAATGCTTTTTGAATTAGAATTCTATATTCGGTACCCTATCTCAAATTAGATCTTGAGGTATTTTGTATTTCATCTATACACATATATGTGAATAACTGAGAAGAGCATTGACAAAACTATTTTCTATTTTTAGATCAACGGAATTGATGTTCATTGGATTGCTACATGAATATATTTGTAGATGAACAATTAAAAATTATTTAAACATTATAAAGAAAATATACAAAACGAAACAGGCGACACTTTTCGACCATAATGCGTCGCTTGATCCCACAATTCAAGAACAGGCGACCCTTATTGAAGAGAATGCATCGCCTGTTCTCTCAATTAAAAAAAACAAAAATTTTGAAAGACATGCAAATTTTATAAAGAATAAAGGTGTACTTGAAAAACAGAAAAATTAACAGCAACCTTTGATATTTTGCTTCACATTTTTAAGAAATATTTTCAATTTTTATTTGTAAATGAAAAATAAAAAAATTAATCAAAGAAAAAAAAATACAATTAGGAGAAAATGCATGTTTTTGCCATTTTTTGAAATTTTTGGTGCGTTTTAAAATTTTTACGCGCTCCTTTGAATCCCTTTTCTTTTTTAAAACTACATCAAGTACACTACCTAATAGATATTAGATTTGGAAGCAATCTAAGAGAGACTTGAAGAGTGAGATATTTCGAGTTTTATTTTTTATTTGCTTATGTTGTCATCCGCCGGGAAGCTGGATTTCTCTGTGTCGCTCTCGTGATTTTCTGGGTTTCTTTTTTCTTTGTCTCCATTGTTTAGGTGAGTTTCTTTTTTCTTTGTGGTTGGCGGAGACATGAGATGGGTTGTTTTTTGTTTTTTGTTTTTTTTTTTTTATTTTAACTGCAGGTTAGGTTCGTTGTGTTTTATTAATTTTGCTTTTGTAGAAATTTTGTTTGTGATATTGCTTGACATTGTTTTGTTAAGTTCAACAAATATTTTATGTTAAAGATCAACTTGATTTAAGATGGTCTATTGTTTTAGCTTCACCACAACATTGTATTTTTGTTGAAGAAGATGTTCTTGCAGATACTACGATGGCTCACAATCCATTTGTCATATAGTTGCCAAGTATCGATAAAAATGATAATAAGGATGAATGTGAGAATGGCTATGTTTGTAATGATTGTGATGGGAGAAATGTGCCTCACCAAATCTTAAGAACAATGATAATATTCTTTACATTTTCATTTACTAAATTACAAATTTAATAATGATTAATATTTTATTTATTGTGCATAAGTATTAATAACTTTTTAAATTTTTTCATATGCAGTATGAGGGTGTAATATCATCAACAAGAGGACATCAACTTCCATCTCAATGAGTATGCATTCATGGAAGTTTAATTAATATTAAATTTGTTATGAAAAAATACAATAGTTTACAAATTATATAAAAATATGTCAATGAGATGATATTTAATTTATTTGATAATTAATTTGTTATGACAAAATATTTATTTTAAATTTTTGTATTCTAATTATTTTGGATGAAGCTAGTTTTCATTTTTTTGTATTTTAATTATTTTTATATTTGTACTATTTTAATCACTTTTCACAAAATTAAAAAAAAAAAAAAGAAGAGGCGACATATTAACAAATAATGCATTGCTAACAATGTCAATGCGTCGCTAAATAGGCGACTCTATTGATGCATCGCTAAATAGTCAAGTCTATTAATGTGTCGCTAAATAATCGACTATATTAATGTATCATTAAAGAGTAAATTCTATTAATACATCGCTAAATAGGCGATTCTATTAATGTGTCGCTAAATAGGTAACTCATTAGCGACTAATATATTTAGCGACACTATATGAAATAGTCGCTAATATATTTTTAGCGACATTGTGGTGAAACGTCACTAAATAATACGTCGTTATAAGTGGATTGATAGAATGCGTCGCTAAAAATTCAAAAATAGACGACTCTTATACTGCGTTGCTTGTTGTCTTATAGATTTAGTGACAGGGCGTTAAATGACGCCGTGTGATACGTCGTTGTTTATTTTATGCGACGCATTTATTGCATCATTTATATATCAATGCAATTCTAGGAGTAGGAGTTGTTAATGATATATATATATATATATATATATATATATATTTTGTTAAAAAAATGTGAATTATATATATAAAACATACATGGTTTGCATGTATATGCATGCATGAAAAGAAAAAAAAAAAAAAAAGAGAATGAAATTAAACAAAGAAGAAGATGATATTCTTACTGTGATTTGCACTTTGATCTCAATATCATATAATAAAGGTTTTCCATCTTCATCTTTGAGTGTAATCAAAACATCAAGTAGATCCTCAGGCTCTATCTTCTTCCCTTCCCTCCATTGTTGAACTCTCTCGTTCACTATAACTTCTTGGTACTTCTTCAATACCTCCATAAACTCACTAACCTTCTTCTCATGCCCATCCAAATCGAAAGCCCTCATCCGTGTAAGATAATCCACTATAGAGAAAGCATAAATGTGTAAAAGCAAAGTAAAAAGTGTAGAAAGATGCTCTTCTTCTTCAAAACGAGGTCCTCCATCTTCACTTCCTTTCCCATAAAACCTTTTGTTGAACATCATCTTCCTCATCACATTTCCTGCGTAGCGTTGTGCCACAGTTCTCACATTAACCACTTGCCTTGCAGAGCCACCATTGTAGCTCAAGTTGTGGATGTACCGAATGAGGTTATCGGCTTCTTCATTCCTTTCTGGAGCATCCACTGCATTTTGGAATGGTTGAATACATCATGAATCATAACCCTTCTCATCTTCTTCCACTGGTCTCCCATTGGTGTTACTATTGTGGCCAAAAACCCACGACTAAAAATACCAGTGTTAACGGTTAAAGGTCTTGATGCAAAAACTGCATCATGTTTCTTCAAGAATTCTCTAGCGATTTCCGATGAATTGACAGCGATGACATTGGTTTTTCCTAAGCAAAGGCAAGCGATATCTGTATTGAGTTCTTTCATGACACGGTTAATCCACTGGTATATAGGTTTATTCTTCCACATCTCGGGGACATTTCAGACCAGAGGCCATGGAGAAGGACCTGGAGGAAGAGAAGGAACATTCTTGCTTTTGGTAAAGATATTGATTAACTTGGTTTTGACAAGAAAGATAACAAGGGAAACGAAGAAGCAGATTGCAAAGGATTTACAATTGATTTAAAAATATATATTAAATATTATTTTATATGTTAAATGAAGAAGGATTTTACTAAAAAAACTAACTCTAAGTGGTTTTTTAGTTCCTACAAAATAGTATCTTTTAACATATATATATTTAATTATTTACTAAAAGTCTGTTTCCTATTTTATCTATTGTTTCAACGTATATATTAACGTTATTTTGGTTTCTAACGTATATTTGGTTACTTTTTTGTTCCTAAAAATCATCCATATTCATAACAATCTCCTGCTCCAAGCTCTATAAATAGGAGCTCTCTTTTCCATTTGGAAACATACAACAATTGAAGTTTATTCTCTCTTCTTCTTTCTAAATAATTCTCTCAAATCCTCCATATTTTCTTATTATTATTATAAAATTATTTTATCAAATATATTTTAGCATATATATATATATATATTGAGCATTACAGGAGTTCTAAGGAGTTCGTTGGAATTCTTAGCTGCACACAAGATTCCTAAAGGATCATTGTATCTTGGGAGAGGAATGTTAGATAGCCCAGTGTAGAAGAGGGCATATCTTCTTTAAGGACAGCGCTATTGCGTGCCTTAATCCAACTAACCAAGCCATCCTAAACTCTTGAATAATAGTTTATTGTTTTATTATTATTGTTTGGTATTTGGTATTTGTATTATAATTTAGTTTTGTTATTTGTTTTAATTTCCAACATTTTTAAAGAAGATATTCTGTTAGGATTTTTGTTTTTAGAGCATCTAATTATACTAAGGCATCCATTGATTCTATTTCTTGCAAACCTAAAAAATTTTCTGGTCCAAATTTTAAATGTTGGCAACAACAAATGAAATTTTGGCTCACTATTTTGGGTCTTTATTCTATTATTCTTAAATCTTCAAAAGTAAAAGAAAATGTTTCTAAAACTATTGGTTCTTCTAAATTTGTTGCATCTTTAGATTCTGGTAAGGATTCTCAAACTGTTTCTATTGATGATGATTTTGATGAAAAAGATATGTTATGTCATGGTAGAATTTTGAGTGCTTTGTCTGAAAACATTTATCGTATTTTTTGTTCTACTAAGTCTTCTTTTGAATTTTGGGATGCTTTAGAACAAAAATGTAACAGCCCAGACCACCAGCATGTGAATATTGTCTGCTTTGGCACTGAAGAATCCTCTTACAACCTAGCCCTCATGGATTTAAAATGTGTCTACAAAGGAAAGATATCCATAGTCTTATAAAGCATGCTTCGTTCCCCTTTCCAACTGATGTAAGACTTCACAATCTACCCCCCCTTAGGGCCCAGTGTCCTCGCTGGCACACCGATTCGGGTACCGGCTTTGATACCAACTGTAACAGCCTAAACCATCGATATGTGAATATTGTCCGCTTTGCCACTAAGAAATCCTCTTACAACCCAGCCCTCATGGGTTTAAAATGCATCCACAAGGGAAAGGTATCCACAACCTTAGAAAGCATGCTTCATTCCCCTTTCTAACCGATGTGAAACACGATAAAAATATAGGACTGAGGAACTTGGTTTTAAAAGATATTCTGTTAAAAAATGGCTTGATTTTCAGATGGTTGATGGTAAATATGTTTCTGATCAAATTCATGATTTTGAAAATATTATTTTTGATATGAAAATGAAAGGTATTGTTTTGGATAATACTTTACTTGTTGCCTTTTTAATTAAAAAATTGCCTCCGTCTTGGTCTGGTTTTCAAAGAATTCTGCAACAAAAATCTGAAGATTTTTCTTTTGATGAATTGCTTGTTTGTCTTAGGATAGAAGATAAACACCATGAGACTTTAAAATCTTCTAAAAATATTTTCAACCCAAACCCCATATTGTTGAAAATATGCATAAACCCAAAACTAAAGGTTTTAAGAAAATTAGTTTTAACAAAAACCAAAATGCCAACTTTTTTGATAAAAAAGATAAACCTATTATTCAGAAAAAGATTGGTTCTTGTTGGGTTTGTGGCAAAACGAATCATAAGGCCAAAGATTGTTTTTTCAAAAAGGGAGTTGCTCAGAATACTCATAGATCTTTTGGCACAAAACCACAAGCAAACATCCTGGAAACAAATTCATCCTCTCATGCTAACGGGTATTTTATTTCTAGCCCACAAACAAATTTTATTTTTGAATCAAATGAATGGTGGATTGATTCAGGGGCTAATGTTCATGTTTGTTCTGATAAAAAATTATTTTCTTCATATCAGGAATCAAACACAAAAACCGTAGGCATGGGAAATGGAAATTTGGCTCGAATAATAAGAGAAGGACAAGTGAAATTGAACTTTTCTTCTGGCAATTTTATTATTTTAGATAGTGTTAAGCATGTCCCAGCTATAAGGAAAAATTTAGTTAGTACTTCTTTATTGGTTCAAAATGGTTATAAAGCTGTATGTGAGTCAAATAGAGTTGTACTTACGAAGAATGGTTGTTTTATTGGTAAAGGTTATTTGTATGATGGTTTGTTTAAACTTAATATTATAAATTGCAATATTTATGATTTGTCTACTTGTTATACTTTGGTAATTAATGTTGAATGTTCTAATTTTTGGCATGGTAGGCTTGGGCATGTTAATTTTAATTCTATGAAGAGAGTGATGAATTTAGATCTTATTCCAAAATCTTCTTTTATTTCTGAAAAATGTGATGTTTGTGTTCAAGCAAAACAGCCTAGAAAACCTTTTAAATCTGTTGAAAAAGAAACCACTTTGTTACAATTAATTCATAATGACATATGTGACTGTAATAATATTTTGACTCGTCGTGGTAAACGTTATTTTGTTACTTTTATTGATGATTTCTCTAAATATTGTTATGTTTATTTAATTCATTCTAAAAGTGAATTATTTGATATGTTCAAGATTTATAAGGCTGAAGTAGAAAATCGGCTTGAAAAGAAAATAAAGATTTTGAGATCTGATAGAGGTGGTGAGTATACTTCTAATGAAATGAATGATTTTTGTGAATCACATGGCATTGTTCATCACGTAACTGTGCCTTATTCACCACAATCAAATGGTGTAGCTGAAAGGAAAAATAGAAAACTAATTGATATGGTAAATTCTATGCTTAGTAGTTCTGGTTTGCCTAATAATCTATGGGGTGAAGCTTTATATTCTACATGTTTAATTCTTAATAGAATTGCCTATAAAAATTTTGATAAAACTCCTGATGAGCTTTGGAAAAATAGGAAACCTAATTTGAAATTTCTAAAAGTGTGGGGGTGTTTTGCAAAGGTAAGTATTCCTGTAAACAAAAAGAGAAAATTGGGATCTAAAACCATTGATTGTGTTTTTATTGGTTATTCTTTAAATAGTATTACTTAAAGATTTTTTATATTAAAATCTGATGTTTCTGATTTTTCTGTTAATACTATTATGGAATCTCATGATGCGACTTTCTTTGAAAATATTTTTCCTTTGAAAGATAAAATTTCAAAGCAAGTTAGTGAAAACTCAACTTTTAATCTTATTCCTTTTGAAGATCAAATTGAACTTAGGAGGAGTAAAAGAAATAAAGTTGAGAAAAACTTTGGAAATGATTTTTTAACCTTTTTGATTGAAAATGACCCTAAAACTTTTAATGAAGCCATGAGTTCTCTTGATTCTCATTTTCAGAAAAAGGCTATTAATAGTGAGATGGATTCAATAATAAGCAATAATACATGGGTTTTAATTGATCTTCCTCCTGGTTGTAAAACAATTGGTGCAAATGGATTTTTAGGAAAAAATTGAGAACTGATGGCTCTATTGAAAAATTTAAAGCTTGACTTGTTGCAAAAGATTTTAAACAAAAAGAAGGTATTGATTTCTTTGATACTTATTCTCCTGTTACTAAAATCACTACTATTAGAGTTTTAGTTGCTTTTTTGAATAGTGAATTAGAAATTCACCAAATGGATGTAAAAACTGTCTTTTTGAATGGTGAATTAGATAAAGAGATTTACATAGATCAGCTTGAAGGTTTTGTTATTCCTGGTTAAGAAAAGAAAGTTTGTAAATTAGTTAAATCTCTTTATGGTTTAAAACAAGTACCAAAGCAATGACATGAAAAGTTTGATAGTATAATTCTTTCTAATGGTTTTGTTATTAGTGATGCTGATAAATGTGTGTATATTAAATTGTTAGAAAATGCATGTATAATACTTTGTTTATATGTAGATTTGTTTATATGTAGATGATATTCTTATTTTTGGTACAAATTTCAATGTCATTAATGATACAAAATTGTTTTTGTCTAAGAATTTTGATATGAAGGATCTTGGCATTGCTAATGTAATTTTAGGCATGAAACTAATAAAGCGTGATGCAGGTATTACTTTGACACAAGAACATTATGTAGAAAATTTATAAAAAAAGTTTAACTTTTTTGATGTGAAGCCTGTATCTACACCTTTTGATCCTAATTCAAAGTTAACAAAAAATAAAGGTGATGCAGTATCGCAGCTTTTATATTTTCAAATTATTGGTTCCTTTATGTATTTATCTAGCTGCACCAGACCTGATATTTCTTATGTTATTAATAGATTAAGTAGGTATACTAGTAATCCTAGTAGTAATCATTGGATTGCTATAGAAAGTATATTTAAATATCTTAAAGGTACAATTGATTATGGTATTAACTATATTGATTTTCCTGCAGTCTTAGAAGGTTTTTGTGATGCTAACTGAATTTCAGATTCAGATGAAACTAAAGCCACCAATGGTTATGTTTTCACTTTGAGTGGAGGTGCAGTAGCATGGAAGTCAACAAAGTAGACTATAATTTCTAGGTCAACCATGGAAGCCGAATTCATTGCTCTAGACCTTGCCAGTAACGAAGCTGAATGGTTGAGAAGTCTTCTGATAGATATACCAATTCTGCCTCATCCAATTCCTGCTATACCTTTGCATTGTGACAGTTAACTAACTATTGCAAAGGCAAAGAGTAAAAATGATAATGAGAAGAGGAGACATATAAGGATTAGACATAAAAATATTAAACAATTACTAACACATGATATTATTTCTCTTGATTTTGTTAGATCTGAAAAGAATATTGCAAACCCACTTACAAAAGGCTTAGTGCGCGAGCGAGTTATTGAATCATCGAGGGGAATAGGATTGAAGCCTATAAATATAGTCACCACAGTGGACACCCAACCTTTGTGATTGGAGATCCCACGAAAAAGGTTCAATGGGTAAAAACAAAACAGATGTGTGACTATGAAGTATTATTTTATAATTGAGGAGAATTTCCTGGTTCCATTCCTATGGTGATAGAAAGTATAACTCTGAATGAAACCAAGGCATGTATATTTGCAGGGAGTTCATCACAGACATCCCTTGGAGGTTTCACCTAACTGAGTATCGTAGCGTGGTCACTACCATGGGAAATCAGGTTATTCCCTAAAATACTCATGATACAAGATATGTGCACATGACCATTAAAGCGCAAACCAGAATAGAACTCAAGAAAAATTACTTGTACTGTGTGTATTGTAAGTGAAAATCTAGTTCAAAAAGCCTAGTTCAAGACTTAGTTCACTATGGTTCTTTCAGATGGAAACTTATAAATACTAATTATTGGTTCAAACCCAGAAGATACCTACACCCATTGCACCGTAAAAAATGCTTAATAAAATATTTATCTTCTAAAGTTATATTTTCATATTTTTAAATCATGTGGGGATTGTTATAATTGATTTAAAAATATATATTAAATATTATTTTATATATTAAATGAAGAAGGATTTTGGTAAAGATATTGATGAACTTGGTTTTGACAAGAAAGATAACACGGGAAACGAAGAAGCAGATTGCAAAGGATAAGAATCTTTGAGAGGTTATTGAACAGTATTCATAGGTACCACATTTTGTGTTGGGAGCCAAAATAGAGAGAAAACAGGCTTTGCGGATGGTACTACTGCTGTGAAGTTCAAGGTATGTTCCATGTCCATTGCCATTGATGGAGGATTGAGAAACTGAGGGTGGTGTGCAAGAAAAAGAACATAGACAGGAATGTATTTATAGACATACAGTAGAGGAATTATTGGCTGAAAAACGTGTAGAAGTAAATGATTTTTATTATGACGTGTATATTTGGAAAAAAAAAACAAAAAAAAAGCAGCTCATTTATTGGTTACTTTTGGTCAAAGCATTTTTTTTTTTTTTTGTTTAGATCGCTCTTATAGCTTATTTTAAACCATACAAGATTTTATAGAGTTTGCATACATAAGAAGGTAAAGCAGTAGATCCATAGCCTTTCGGTTGAAACATATAAACCACGCTTTGCAAATCACCATGTCCAAACAGTCTTGAAAAGCTAGTTTTGAGTTTTTTTATTTTTTTTTACCCCTCTTCTAATAAATGATTATTTTTTAGTTTTAAAAGTGGAAGCGGCATTTCAAAAACTATATAAAATGGGATCTTGATAGGATAATGACAAACTTAAATAATTAGTGGATGGAAAAATTTCAAGGACGGGATTGTTGAAAAGAGTGTGAAAAACGTTATTTTACATAGGTTTTGCTTTCGGAAATCAAGAAGAATTCTAGATTTTGCACATATACTATAGCTTAAATGTTTTCTTGTGCTTTTTATTTTATTTTATTTTCTTAAAAAGGAAATTAGAATTGTTAATCATGTAACCTGTCTCCATTGTTCCCACACCTAGCCATGCAAGGATTTATTCTCTGATTGAATATTTGATGGGAATTACAAACAGAGACTAGCTGGATAAAGTTTAAGCTTGGAAAAACAAATTATCATCCAAAACAACAAGGACAACCACTCTAATGAAAACTTTTAAATGCACTTCAATTTACCAATTTTTTGTCATCAAAGTCCACAAACACAAAGCTTTTTGACTTATGGTTGAAATACCACCGATCCCAAAAACTTAAGCTAATGGAGATGAACTTTCATTTCCTTTATATTTTTCTCTAACACTCCCCCTCAAATGTAGACCCGTCTTTTTTAGGCTTTTCTGGGTCCTTATATTTATTTTTTTTTATTTTGGATAAAATTATTGAATTTTGAATCTTGAACTTCTTGGATCTCTGGCTGTGATACCAAATTGAAATACTACTGATTCCAAAAGCTTAAGCTAATAGGAGGTGCACTTGCATTTCATTTATATTTTTTTCTAACAGCAAGGCTAATTGATATCCATTTGTTGAAAGAAAGACATTAGTAAAGAGATGTTTTGCTTAAAAAAAGTAGATTTTTTATTTATTATGTCAATTTAAAAAGTTTTGGAACCCTTGATTTTAAAAGTGTAGATATTAATTAATCAAGGCTTTAATTGTTGGCTAAGTTTAAATTGGTTATCTAAGATAAAAAGGCTAGAAGTTAGATGTTTAAGGACTAAAAATACGTACTTTTAAAGATGGAAGAATATATAGCTTTATAGCTATATATAGAGATTTAGTTGAATGACATTCGTAGAGCAAAACTAGATAATACCCTTACTTGTTATATGTGCAAAGACTAGTAATAATGTATATGAAATGAAACAGATGTTAAAAATAAAATAAAATAAACAGATTTGTTGATGATAATTGAATTCATTGTCAAGATGAAATTAAATACGGATATATATATATATATATATAGGATTATTTTGATTGGGGAACAAAGAGGAAAACTAACAATAGGGTAGTGAATTATTGCATAATTAAATGTTGTTGTTAGCATAATTCAACTAATCGGTAATAGTTGTCCTGTTTAAGACAATTGTCGGTGAGGAAGAATTTTAGTATCTGGTTCTGAGCTCAGAATCTGAAAGATGACAACCACGTCCGCAGCTCAAAGCCGACCAAAAATGCATTGTGAGAGTGAAGTACTCCGCGCGTTTACAATGTTTTTAAAAGCAATTTTTGAGATGTGACTTCAAACACGCTACGAAACTAGCAAGGGAGTATTCACCACAAATAAATCAATAGATAAATAAAATTGTCATTGCTCAGGAATCATATACTACGTACACGTTGAATGAGAACCATGAAACCTTAACGTTTTCTTGTACTAGGTTCAGCGGGGCCATTCACAACCAAAAATAATAATAATAATTAAAAAAAAAAAAAAACTGAATCACAAAAACATTAAATAATAGTGAAGGGTTTGAGTTAATCGGAGGTTTTGGTTTGACTCCATAGGACCAATGTAAGAGAGAGAAAGAGAGAGCGAAAAAAGAAGCCATGGCTTAAATCGTCTTTTTAAATATTTGATTTTTTTTTTTAAATTATCTTTAACTCGTGGGGCCCATTTTTAGATGGAGACGAGAGAGAGAGAGAGAGAGAGAGAGAGAGAGAGAGAGAGAGCGAGCAGTGAATGTGATTCGTCACATGGGAGAGAGAAGCTAGGCGTTGCTGACGTGTTCATCATGGGAAGCTTCTGCTACCTTTTGATCAAAAGCAGTGAAAGTCCAAGCCTTGTTCCATTTTACCAAAAAACTTAATAATAATAAAATAAATAGAACGTTTTCCCTGCTTTTCTTTTGTACTTCAAAATTTAGTGATAATATTTCAAAAGCAAATATTTCCACACACTGGATTATTTCCTTCGAGTAATACCAATAAATATTCTTTCGGTAGGACAGGTAGGCCCATGGTTCACGTGCCTGCACCTCAATTTTTTCTCCTCCAATTTTTTGTTAATATTTTTTTCTGCTCCTTAAATACCGAAGTGCCCCTCTCAATCAAAGTCTAATTTGGCCTTTCTATTTTGGTGAATACTCTAATTTGGTCTTAGTGTCAATAAATCTATAATTTCGTTTTATTACCTTAATTAATTCTTCTTAATTTAATTTATTTTAAAATCATAACCAACAAATATTACTGAATAAAAGTTGAAATTTAGAATTTTTAATTATTTTAAATTTTTTAGATAATTTTTTAGTTTGAAAGGATAAGTACAAATTACATCAAATATATTTTATAAATAAGGGAAGCGTTCCCATATACACCTTTTTAACAAATAGTTTGGACAAATAATTCTTATATTTAAATTTATTTAATCCAGTAGTATAGATCCAGTATATTTAAAGCCCTTAAAAATTCTATGTTCATATCCAAACATTTTTTATTTTGAATAAAGCATAGATGATATTTATTTACTATACACAAATTAACTCTTCCAATCACATTTTTCACTCCTCATTTATTTATTTTCTATAGAAAAATAACATTCTTCCAATGGTCAAAAGTGACGTTTTTATTTTTTATGTTAAATGGACTAAATTAATCTGTATAATTTAATTTTGCAAGTAAATTGTCATATGTTTACATTTTTGAATATTATACGTATAGATAGATAGAGTCAGATCCAAAATAAAATGAAATAAAGCAAAGCTTTAATTTTAAAAGTTTTGTCCATATTAATAAATGGTTTAATTTTTGGCTAATTAAGTTAAAATTGGTTATCTAAGAAGAGAAGACTAAAAGTTAGATGTTTAAGGATTAAAAGGACGTAGTTGTGGAGATGGAATAATCTATCTTTGCAGCTATAGAGATTTACATGAAATGACATTCATGGAGCAAAACTAATAATACTGAATTGTTATATGTGCAAATGAAAGAAATGTTAAAAGAAGGACGTAAAAAACACAAAAAAAAAAAAAAAATTACTTATTGATGATATTGGAATTCATTAATAGGGATATATATATATATATATAGGATTATTTTTAACTGGGGAGAAATGAGGAAAACTAATTATAGGGTAGTCAATACCATATTGCATAATTAAGTGTTGATGTTCGCATAATCCAAATAGTGGATAATAGTTGTCCTGTTTAAGACAATCTCTAATCACAGCACAATGAAAGAAATAATACACCGCCTTTAAGTAATAGAATTCTTTTTCCATTGAGGGCAAACGATTACAGTTTTTTAAGACAATTAATCTAATTTCGAAACCTACTTTGCAATAAAAGAAATTTTAAAAAAAGGAAGATTAATGAAAATTTTCTTACAAAATATATATGGAAAAAATATATGTATTTTTACTTAAAGACGGTGCAAAAAGGCATTGTGAGAACAAAGTACTCGGCGTTTACAATGTTTTTCTAAAAGCAATTGAGATGCAACTCCAAACACGCTACGAACAAGAAAGAGACCATTCACCACAAACAAATAAAATAAAAAAAAATAAAAATTGCCAGACACTGAAAACTCAGGAATCATATATAGTATGTACACGTAAATTGCCAGAGTTCATTGAAGTTTTTGGTTGAATTTAGATGACCATGTTAGGAAAGAGATAGCCACAAAAGAAGCCAGGGTTGCTTAAATTGTCTTTTTATATATATAAGTACAGAGTCCTTCTACGGTCAGGATCATTCGAATAGAATCGCATGCGAACCAGAGAAAAACCGACGCTACATGAAAAAAAAACATCGACTTTTCTAAAAACATCAGCTCTGCTCCTGGCCTGCACGCAACTCCATCCGGACGGTCCTGATCATAGAATCCTCCTATAAGTACATATGTACATATATATATATATATATATATATATATATATATATATATATATTGAGTCCTTCTACAATCAAGACCATCTGGATAAAAACGCGTGCGGACTAGAGAAAAGCCGACTCTACAGAAGAAAAAAGTATTGGCTTTTCATTCAGAGAAAAAGTTGAGGCTACACAAGAAAAAAATATCGGATTTGCATCGGCTTTGCCCCTAGTCTGCACGCAACTTCATCTAGACGGTCCTGATCATAAAATTCTATTATATATATATATATATAGAGGAGTTTTGTAGTCAAGATGTTCTGACCTTAACTCTTCTGGTCCAAAAACATAATTTTAATCTTGATCGTTTGATTAAAACCAATGGTGCAGATTAAAGTCACAAATTTCCTCTCAAAAATTCATTCCCACGTGCTGAGAACTTCTTCCACAGCCTTCCCTTCCTCTTCCATTCTGCTTCTACCATTCCATCTTTCTTTATTTCCTCTTCTCCTATGTCTCCTCTATCTCTCTCCTTTTTTTTTTTCTTAAATAAAATATTGGCGACGTCCTAGACCTTTCGAAACCCACCGCCCAAGATTCTGAAACCCACCGCCTAGGATCCCAAGGCTAGGGCGGTCCCAAAATTGGGCCACCACCCTAGCCTTGTCTCTGACAATCCCAAATCCAATCCACTGCCAGATTTTATTTAAAAAAATGAAAAAAAAAAAAAGAGACAAAGAAGACAAAGGAGAAGAGGTAATGAAGAAAGGTGGAACGGTGGAAGCAGAGGAAAAGAAAAAGGGAAAGGAAGAAAAGGATGTGGGAGGAAAAAATTTCAAGTATTCCTGGAGTGTGGATTACTCAGAACTCAGGCATTCTTTAAATGATATGTGTATTATCTTTCCCAAGTAATAAAAGTTTTGTTATTCTATTTTTGGGTTGTAAAGCAAAATCAACGTTGCTGAGCAGACGGAGAACCAAATCCAAAGATTGTTTTATAGATAATTTTTTTTTCTTAAATAAAAAATTAAAAATCTAAAACCACCCAACATCTTATAAAAGTCGGTTTCTTCTTGCATGGACAAATTAAGTATGATTTTATATTTAAATAAAAAAAAAACAGAAAACCTAAAACTCATGATCAGTAAATGTCCAAGACCAAATATTTATTTATTTATTTATTTTGGATAAACTATAAGACCAAATATTTATCAGTTTGGAGATAATAAGTTCATTTGATCTTCCCATTACTTTTCCATTAGAAAACGAGTTATTTGTTCCATTTTGCCAGGACAGTACTGACTATATATATATATTTTTTAAATTATCTTTAACTCGTGGAACAAGGGAATGGAGAGAGCAGTGAATGTGACGCGTCAGATGGATGAGAGAAGGTCGGCGTTGCTGACGTGTTCATCATGGGAAGCAACTGCTACCTTCTTTATCCAAATACTTTCACAAAGAAAAACAGTAAAAACCATGATGAAATAAAATCTCCGTACAACATTTAAAAATGCATATGCATGCAAAATATTTTTCATGTAAGAAAATTATTAATTTATTAATAAATAAATAATTTATTGATAAATAAATATTTGTTAATTTAAAATTTAATTTATATTATTTTTATAAAATAGTTTTATTAACTATATAATATATGTTTATTAAAAAATAATTAATTAAGCAAAATCAAATCTACAATAACTAGATTAATTAATATCCAATCAATAAATAAAAAAGTAGTTAGTATAGAAAAATTTTACCATGTAAAGAAGTGTACTAATGAAAGAAAGCTTAATGATAAGTGCAAAAAAAGATTATTGTTTAATTGGTTAATTACTTAATTTACTATTATTGGAAAATCGCATATCAATTGTTCATTTTTTATTCCGAATATTATTTAATTTTTTTTGTACATCTTAAAAAAAGTAAAAAACTCTAAATGCATATTTTGAAAAGAAAAATAAATAAATAAAAAACTATTAAGTAAAATTTTATTATTATGCATAGTAAATGTTTTATATATTATTAATTTATTATAAGTCTAATCAATTATTAAGTTAAATATATATTTAACGGGTTCTAAATATTTTTTTTAAATTATATTATACTATTTAATGAACTTATCCATTTAATATATTGGTCCAAATTGAGACCGAATAATTTTGTTTATTTAATTAGATTATTTATTTATCAAATTTTTATTTATTAAAGTTTTATTGTACCAGCTTATATTTTGTACTATCTAATGATAATATTTCAAAAGTTAATATTTCCACATTCCTAATTATTTCCTTCAAGTAATAAAATTAATATATTTTCTTCTTGTTTTTTTTCAAACAAAATAGCACAATTGGGATTTGTCTGTCTATTTATAATTTTCAGCTTCTTCTATTTTATTTTTTTATAAATTTATTAGAGCATCTTAAATGATATTGCATTTTTTTATTGCAATGTCAAAAATAGCATAGTTGTGCTTTTTATATGCTTCAGTAGCACATTGCATAAAATGTTAGCTGTATTTTTAACACCAAATTTGATATTTAGCATAAGAGAAAAAAATGCCAATACTAAAATTTAAAAATATAAATGGAAAAATAAGATTTACCATTGGAGAGATGCTTTTGCAAGAGCAGGTCGGGCCATGGGTACACATGCTTCCCATTAATTTTTTCTCCAATTTTTTGTTAATATTTTCTTCTACTTACTTTTCTGCCCATTAAATATCTACGTGCCCCCATCAATTTAAGTCTAATATTTTTGTCTTTAAATCAATAAGTGTCTCCTTTCCTACGAATTTCCTTATTAAAATTTCATTAACTTAATTAATTCTTCTTATTGTTTAAATTATAACTAACAAATGTTACCAAATAAAAGTTTAAATTTAAAATTTTTCTAAATTAATTTAGATTGTTTAAATAATTTGTTAGTTTGAGGTTACTATTAGAGAAGTATCTGGATAACGAGAGAGAGAGAGAGAGAGAGAGAGAGAGAGAGAGAGAGAGAGAGAGAGAGAGAGAGAGAGAGAGAGAGAGAGAGAGAATGAAAAGACCAAAGTGGATACGATAGCATCTGCTTCTCTATAACAAGAATAGAGTGATGTTCAGCTGGTCCCATAGAAGCCTAAGCCTCTATAAAAATAATAGAATATTTGATTTACATCCTGTAACGTTTGTGATAAATACAAATATATTTCTAATAAATCATCCACGTTTTTTTGTGGCAAGTTAAATTACCTTTATATTCTTAATTAAACTAAATTACCTTTAAATACTTTTTTTTTTCTTGTTGCAAAAATCAATTCAAAGAGTATAAAGTTTTGTTAATCCATAATTTTTTTTTTTAAATAATGTGTATTTTTAATTAATTTTATTTAAATTATGTGATAGTTTTTCAATTTTCTTAAAACTATAATGATGACATTAATAAGATAAGTTTTTTTAGCTAAGTAATAATTGTCAAATATATTTAACCAATTAATGTATTGTAATTATCGATTTGTTGTTTCCTTTCCCAACGTTTCCTTCTTCTATCATTCCATGAGCGCCTCACATATCCTCGGCATAAGTCAAAGCTAGTCTCGGGGTAAAAAAAAAGTCAAAGGTTGATGTATATAGAACCGCAATAACTCATATAAATGTATATCCATACTTTTTCTAAGTAAACGTGATTAAAATCTATAAATGTATATCCCATCAAACATGAATGCAGTTTTATTCTATTCTTAGCCTGCAGATAATAATGTGGATCGAAAAGTAATATGCTAGTACGTAGCATCATGATCCAAATTTAATTCCTAACTAGCTATATGTCTTGGAGTTCATGCATAATTGAACTAGTTCATTGGATAAACACTTGCAGGCAAGCGAGGCTTTGCATGAGCATGAAGAGGAGTATCCTTCAACAAGAGTGAGTCAGCTTCAATTAGGTCAATTTTCTCCACACCTGGTGGCATGCTCCATGTAAACCCTTGAACAAGCCTAGCAAGCAGCATCACTGACATGGTCGTCCCGAGCCAACTGCCTAAGCAACTTCGCCTTCCAGTAGTGAATGTAATGAAGCGAAGCTCAGGTTCAGCAAGACTTACTTGTTGAGTAGCAACTCCATCCTTCAAATGGCGTTCAGGGTCAAATCTCAAAGGGTCTTCCCAAACCTTAGGGTTTCGGCCTAATTCCAACCGGCTTAGCAATACGTGACTTCCCTTGGGGATGAAATAGCCAGCCACAATGCAATCAGAGACAGAGAGATGGGGGACGTTGAACGGGGAAATCGGGTGAAGACGGAAAGCTTCCCTTAAACAGGCAGTGATATAAGGGAGATTAGGAATATCATGTTCTTGAACAAGCTTGTCTTTACCAACAACCCTATCTAATTCCTCCACTGCTTTTTCAAGTTGTTCAGGTTGGTTGAGCATTTCCGATAGAGCCCATTCAGCTGCATTGGAAGGATTGTCCACTGTTGCAAGAAAAATTTCCTGCATTGCATAAACCATAGATATACAAGACACTCAAAATTTAATTAAGGTGGAAGTACCTCAAATATATTTATATATATATATATATATATATATTTCTAAGGTGGATTGTCCACTCTTCTCTCTTTTTTTTTTTTCTTTTTTTTTCTTTTTCTTTTTTTTTTCTTTTTTGTATCATATGATTAAAAGGATAAAATATTAAATGAGAGGGAAAAAAATAAATGCCATCCTGCTCTTATAATACATAAATGAAAATTTATAATTTTCTTATATCATTAAGTAATTATTTTAAAAAAATATATATAATTATTTAAGAGTTTTACTATTTATCATTAGTGATAAAGATAACTATATTATGTCCTAAATTTTAATTAGGATATTTAATTTTAATTAAGATAACTGTATATATAAATACACATGGTTTACATGTAAATGCATGCATGAAAACAAAAAGAGGAGAATGAAATTAAATGAAGAAGAAGATGATATTCTAACCGTGATTTGCGCTTTGATCTCATCATTAGACAATAAAGGTTCTCCATCTTCATCTTTGAGTGTAATGAAAATATCAAGCAGATCCTCAGCCTCTATCTTCTTTCCTTCCCTCCATTGTTGAACTCTCTCATTCACTATAACTTCTTGGTACTTTTTCAACACCTCCATAGCCTCACTAACCTTCTTCTCATGCTCATCCAAATCAAAAACCCTCATCCATGGAAGATAATCCACCACAGAGAAAGCATAGATGTGTAAAAGCAAAGTAAAAAGTGCAGAAAGATGCTCTTCTTCTTCAACACCAGGTCCTCCATCTTCGCTTCCTTTCCCATAAAACCTTCTGTTGAACATCATCTTCCTCATCACATTTCCTGTGTAGTGTTGTGCCGCAGTTCTCACATTAACCACTTGCCCTGCAGAGCCACCATTGTAGCTCAGGTTGTGGATATACCGAATGAGGTTATCGGCTTCTTCATTCCGTTTCTGAAGCATCCATTGCATTTTGGAACGGTTGAATACATCATGAATCAAAACCCTTCTCATCTTCTTCCACTGGTTTCCCATCGGTGTTACTATTGTGGCCAAAAATCCACGACTGAAAATACCAGTGTTAACTGTTAAAGGTCTTGATGCGAAAACTGCATCATATTTTTTGAAGAATTCTCTAGCGATTTCTGGTGAATTGACAGTGATGACATTGGTTTTTCCTAAGCAAATGCAAGCGATATCTGTATCGAGTTCTTTCATGAAACGGTTAATCCATCGGTATGCAGGTCTATTCCTCCACATCTCGAGGACATTTCCAACCAGAGGCCATGGAGAAGGACCTGGAGGAAGAGAAGGAACGTTCTTGCTTTTGGTAAAGATATTGATAAACTTGGTTTTGACAAGGAAGATGCCAAGGGAAACGAAGAGGCAAATCGCAAAGGATGAGAGTCTTTGAGAGGTTATTGAACAGTATTCGTAGGAAGCACATTTTTGTGGTGGGAGCCAAAATAGAGAGAAAACAGGCTTTGAGTATGGTACTACTACTGTAAAGTTCAAGGTCTGTTCCAAGTCCATTGCCATTTATGGAGGATTGAGAAACTGAGGGTGGTGTGCAACAAAAATAACATAGAAAGGAATGTATTTATAGGCAAGCAGATGGATGAATTATTGGATGAAAAACATGCAGAAATAAATGATTTTTATTATTACGTGTGTGGCCCAAAAAGGCAGCCCATTTAATGGTGAAAGCATGCTTTTATTATGTATTTTATATTAATAATACTATGATAGTATAAGTATTAAAATATTTAGCAAATTTTTTTAGCAAATAAGTGTAAACTCTTAATAGAAAAATGTATTAAAAAAATATCACAATTACATATTATTATATTATCTATTATAGTATTTCGTCAATAAATTTAATAAATATTTTAATAAATCAAGTATTATTAATTTTATATAGTTCTCGTTACCAATAGAGGGTAGAAAATTGTCAAAAATATAATTGTTGAAATGAGGGTGAAAAGCATTATTTTACATGGGTTTTGCTTTCGGAAACTAAGAAGAATCCTATAATTTGCTACATATTTACTATAGCTTATATGTTTTCTAGTGCTTTTTATTTTGTTGTAGCTTCTTAAAAAGAAATTAGAAACGTGTTACTTCACATTTTAAAAATATATGTATTTTACATAAAGGCGGTGGATTACTTAAAACCTACCACAATCTGGAAGATTTTAATCAGATCCACAACTGAGAGCCCATCCAAAGTGCATTGTGACAAGAACGTACTCCACGTTTACAATGTTTTTTTAGCAGACGCTGTGACCAGGAATTAACCACAAAGCCAAGGCTGCTTAACTGTTCTTTTTAAATATTTGATTAAATTATCTTTTAACTCGTGTAACACGAGAATAGAGAGACCACGTGTTCGTCATGGGAAGCAACTGTTACCGTCATGTCCATGTCACTATGAAAAGTTATTCAGTTAAAAGAATTGTTAATTATTGATATATCAATAATTTATTAATAAATAAATATTCATTAATTGAAAAGTAACTTTATATGATTTTTGTTAAATAATTTTATTAACTTTATAGTATATATTAATAAAGAAAATGATCAATCAAGCTAGATTAAATTTACAATTACAAGATTTGTTGATATTCAATCAATAAATGAAACAGTAGTCAATAAAGAAAAATATTATTTAATTGATTAATTATTTGACTCACTAGTAATGAAAAATTGTGTATCAATTGATCAATTTTTATTTTAAATCTTATTTTATTTTATTGAACATCTTGAAAAAGACAAAAAACTTTTAAATGCATATTTTAAAAACAAATAAATAAATAAAGGAAAACTATTAAGTTAAATTTTCTTATTATGTATGGTAAACATTTTTGTATATTAAAGTTATCTAATTAATGGGTCCTAAAGGATCTTTTTTTTTGTAAATATAATCTTAAGCTATTTAATGTATTTATTCATTTAATATATCCGTTGGGACCAAATGATTTTATTTATTTAGCAAGATTATTCATTTATTGAACATTTATTTATTAAGATTTTGTTGTATGAGCTTATCTTTTATACTTCAAAATCCAGTGATAATATTTCAAAAGTTAATAATTCCACATTGTTGATTATTTCCTTCAAGTAATTAATATATTTTCTTTAAAAAAAAAAAAAAGCATAATTGGGGTTTGCCTATCAATTTAAAAATTTCAACTTCTTCTATTTTACTTTTTATAAATTAATTAGAGGATCTCTAAAGGTATTTTTTTATAAATAAATTAGAATATCTCTAACGGCATTACATTTCTTATTTTAATATCAAAAAATAGCATAACTGTACTTTTTGAATACTCCGATAGCACATTGCATAAAATGTTATTTGTATTTTTAGCACTAAATTTGGAATTTAGCATTAGAGAAGGTTTTGTTGTATGAGCTTATCTTCTATACTTCAAAACCTAGTGATAATATTTTAAAAGTTAATATTTCCACTTTGCTGATTGTTTCCTTCAAGTAATAAAATTAATACATTTTCTATTTTAACAAAAAATAAGCATAATTGGTATTTGCCTATCTATTTAAAATCTTCAACTTCTTCTATTTTACTTTTTATAAATTAATTAGAGTATTTAATGGGATTACATTTTTTATTGTAATGTTGAAAAATAACATAATTGTACTTTTTGAATTCTCCAATAGCGCATTGCATAAAATGTTAGTTGTATTTTTAGCACCAAATTTGGAATTAACATTAGAAAAGGTATGCCAATAGCAAAATTTAAAAATACCAATGACAAAATACAATTTACCATTGGAGACACTTTTACAACCACATGTATATATACACTGATGGACCGAGGTTGGGCAGGTCACCTATAGGGACACATGCCTACCCTCAATTTTTTCTCCTCCAATTTTTTTGTTAGGATTTTCTTCTACTTACTTTTCTGCCCATTAAATACCACGTGCTGTAACATTCCATCCCAAAGTACAACAGAATTTTTGCACGTTGACCGAGGTTGATCGTTGATCGAGAGGGTCAAAATTTTGACTTTTTGCTTTGAATGGAATTTGGCATTGGCTAAGGCACCATTGTGGAGTACACATCGACTCGAGTCCGTAGACTAGTAGCACGTCGAAATCGCAGCTACCGTTTGAAAGTTATGCACAAGGCAAGTTGCGGTCCAAGCTGTCCAAGGGTGCCAAGTTTGACTTTTTATTTATGTAGAATTTTAATTTGACTCTTATATGATTATAAAGCACTCGTCAATACGAGTCTATAGACTAGCGGCATGCCTAATTTGGACATTCGGTTAAAAATTTATGGACTTGCAAAGTTTTTCTGATACAGTATTATTTTATAATATTTTTAATTAAATGGTGTTATTGTGAAAAATGTGCGCCACATGTCAAGCCCCTAGCCTGTCCCGTGAGTGCACAGTGGCACCCATGGGATGGCCTTTTATTGGCTCAAACCTGTGTGTGAGCCGTGTGACCAGAGAAAGAGAGAAAGAGAAAAAGCGGGGAGGAGAGAGAGAAAGAGAAGCCACCACCCACGGCCACCCTCCATTCACCGTCCTCTACCCCTTTCACCCATACACGTGCCCGACCACCACCTTGCTCCTTCCATTTTCGGCCAGCCCGCCGAATCTCGCAGCCACCCGACCACCGATGCGCCCAGATCGGGGCATTTTCCGGCAGTGGCATCAAAAACTTCCCACTTAGATTTCTCCCTGATCCGGCCTCCGTTTGCCTCACCGTCGGTCCTATCCGTTCGCCCATCCTCCGATCTACGTTTCTCCAAAAATCACGACCAGCGGCCACCAGATGTGCCGCCGGCAAAGACAGGTTCCGGTGATCACGGCGACTCGTCGGGAAATTGATTTTCCAACGAGTTTCCAGTTGCATCGCCCATCCTTTCCCACTAGTTTCGACCCCCCTGAACCCAGATATGAGGTCAGTTTCCTCCAACTTGGGGCGGTTTGTGAGATCCAAGGATCCAAAATCCGACACTTTTCCGACAAGAGTCCAGCCACCTCGGGTCTAATCTTCGAAAAGTGAGATCAGATTCGTAATCCTCGTTTCACAAGCTTCGATTCAGTATATCACTCGTAAATTTTGGTTGTCGTTTGCGGTCGCTCTTTGGGTACCCATTTGGGAGTTACCCGATTAAAATATTAAAATAATTAGTTTTGTGTATCGTAGATACTTTAGGTGCACGTGTGGGTAGTGGAGTTGATCCTGCAGAGGATCTCGATTGATACACGTGCTTGAGGTGAGTGACCCACCTTTAAAACTATTTTAGGGTGATTAATTATATTTATTTTGTGTTAATTTAATATTTAGAAAATATGCTCATGTGGTGGAATTTATTTATAACTATGGTAAATTGTATTCTCAATTTTGGTGATTTCTTATATATATATATATATGCTTATTGATGCTAAATGAAAGTTTGGTTTATTAAGGAATTCTTGATTATTATTATTGTAATTTAATTGAATTTATTACGCATGAGCAAGGTGTTTCCATTTAATTAATTGTATTTTGGATTTTAATATTATTTTTGGCATGATTTGATTTTAAAGATTTCAAGAAAAATTATTGGTTTAAGTTTGGTGCTTTCAAATTATATAATTATGCCCTTGAAATATTATTTGATTGATTTTATGATTTGGAAAAAGTTATTTGTATATTATTATTGATGCATTTACGCTAGAGATATTAAAGAAAAAAAATGGGATTGTAAATTTCAAAGATGGTATGATTCCCACAGTGAATTTTGGAAAAATTATTATTTTTTAAAATAATATGGTTACTTGTTTTAGACGCACTCATATAGTACTGGTGTTCTATATTGTGTATGTGGATGAGCATGCAAGTTATAATGTCTCCCATGAGTTGCCATCGGTGTAACACCCCGTCACAAAGTACAACGGAAATTTTCCAACTTTGACCGAGGTTAACCGTTGACCGTTGACCGTTGATCGAAGGGGTCAAAAGTTAACTTTTTGACTCGGATGAAATTTTAGGTTGACTGAAGTACCGTTACGAAGTACACGTTGGCACGAGTTCGTAGACTAGTAGTATGTTGAAAATGGAGCTACGGTTTGAAAGTTACGAGCAAACCAAGTTGAAGTCCAAACTGTCCAAGGGGTGCCCAAGTTGACTTTTTATTCATGCAAAGTTGAGCTTTGACTCATGCATGGTTGTGAAGTACTCGTCGATACGAGTTCATAGACTATCGGCACGCTTAAATTGGACATCTGGTTAAAAAGTTATGAGCATGCAAAATTTTCCGAATACAGTATTATTTTAATATATTTGGCTTGAGTGAACAGTATGTGCCACGTGTCACAATTTCAGCCAATCTCGTGAGTGAACAGTGTCACCCATGGGTGGCTTTTATTTTGGCAAAACGCGTGAACCGACGGGGAAAGGAGAGAGAAAGAGAGGAGGAGAGAGAGAGAGAGAGAGAGAGAGAGAGCTAGAGAGAGAAACCAACCGGCCACGGCCATTCATCCATTTCCGGCCACTGGAACAGTACACGTGCCACCCCACCTTGAAGCCCACCTGAAAACCGGCCGGCCAGCCAAAAATCACTGCCAACCGACCACCGACGCGCCCAGATCGAGGCTTTTTCCGACGGCGACGCCGATTCCTTCAAACCCTGATTTCTCCCTATTCTGGCCACCGTTTGCCTCACTGCCGGTCCCACTGAGTTACCCATCACCAAATCTACCTTCCCACCAAAAAGCACGGCCAGTGGCCATCGGACGTGCCACCGGAGGTGGCGAATTCCAGTGACCACGGCGGCTCGCAGGGAAATTAACTTTCCGGCGAATTTCCGGCTGCACCGCCCCTCTTTTCCCACTAATTCCGACCCTCTGAACCCAAGTCCGGTGTCCCCTTTCCTCAAATCTCAACGGATTGAGAGAATCAAGGAGTTGAATCCCGAAAACTTTCTGGTAAGATTCCGGCCAGCATGGGTCCGATCTCTGGGAGGTAAGTCTCAATCCGCGATCCTCATTCCATAAGCTTCGATTCGGTATATTACTCGTCAATTTTGGTTAACGTTTGTGTTAGTCCCCTTGGGTACCGGGTATTATTTACCTAAATAAAATATTAATTTATTTGAGATGTGTGATATTATTGTTCTAGGAGCACGTGTACGTTGTGGAATTGATCCCATGGAGGATCTTGGATTAATTGCGTACTCTAGGTGAGTGACCCACCTTCAAAATTAATTTGGGATGTTAAAATATATATATTTTGTGTTAATTGGTTATTTGAAAATATGTTTGATGTGTTGAATATTTAGTAAATTTATATTTGGAATTTTTGATGCCAAAATTGAATGGAATTAAATATTTGGGCATCATAAAATATGTTGGTTCTAAGGAATTTGAGAATTTGGTAAATTTTATCAAATTTTATTGTTGAAATATCTCACAATTAAATATTTGATAAATATGTTTTATGTATTTGATATTAAGAGAATTTCCAGATAAATTGTATTGCTAATTTATAATTTTTTTTTTATATATGTTTTGGTGCCAAAAGAATATATTTGGAAATTTAAAGAAATTGTGGTTTGATTTATTTTAATTATTGCTATGGTTATTAGTTTTAAAAATTGTTTTGGGGTATAATATAATATATAAGTGTTCGAATAATTTGGCTTATATACCATTTGATTGAATGTTTGGATTATGCATATAAAAATATTTGCCTTATCAAATATGAGTTGTCATTTTACGTAAGGTTTGACAATGTATTAAATGGTTTTATATTCTAATGGGTTCATAAGTGAACTTGGAGTAGTTAAATACTTTGGTATTTAAATTGGAATTTTAAATCATTTTGAAAATGATTTATTTGAGAAGCAGATGGAAAATTTTATGATTTTAAGCATGATCAAATATTTTATAATTTTATGTGTTTAAAATTGGTCTATGGTGAATATATTTCACTGTGGTATTTCTGATTTTTGTATGAAATGATGTTTTGAAATTTTGAAATATTTGAACAAGCTGTTGAACTTGACAATTAAATTATGATTATGATATAGTAGGATACTGTATCGATCATTTTAAATTGATGTACCATATAGTACCAGAGTTTGGTTCAGTATTATATTACAGTGTACTGGGTTTACCACGGTACCGTGAGGTTGGTTTCATCCAACGGTTATCTATTATTACCATGGACTGTGAGGTCGGGTTCATCCGACGGTTTTATTATTATTACCACGGTACCGTGAGATTGGTATCATCCAACGGTTTATTATTGCCACGGACCGTGAGGTTGGATACGTTCTGACGGTTATTTATTATTTCCATGACACCGTTCATATATTGAGGGTCGTGAATTGAGTGTATTCCACGGTTTACAAATTAGTACATCGTATGGTATATTGTATATGTTTGTATATATATTGTTGAGTTACAAATATTGAGATGATTCCTGCATTTTCATATTTATTTGGTGGAACTGTATTTATTATAATGTATGCTCAAATATTTACATCTTGATTTGAGACATTTCATAACATTACAATGATCGCTCATTCATATTTTTGAGCATCAGTTTTTATGATATTAATTGGGGTACAAGTTTGGGTTTTGGTGAAATGATTTTTAAAAAAGGGAACTTTTCCAACAGAGTGAATGGTGAGGGTTTTAAGAGAAAATATTATTTTCAATTAATTATTATTTATTTATTTATTCTTAATTAATCAAGTGTACTATAATTATTATTACGGTTATAATTGTACAGTAGATAGGGTCACTCACTGAGATGATTAGCATCTCATATTTCTGAATTCCGTTCCCCTAGGTACCAGATTTGGGAGACGTTGATCATCCAGGGCGAGCCCGACGTCTCAATTCTTTGCCGAAAATCCAAGAACATTTCTTCCATTTTTCCTCTTCATCTTGTATTGCTTCTTTATCTGACATTGTATTAATTCCACATTTATTTGTATAATGCTCTGTATACTGTATTGGACATTTAGTTATTAATTATGCACTGATTTATTGTTATTCATTTGGAGTGTTGCAAATTTGTGGAATTAAATTATAGTAATGTGGGAGGAATAAGAGGATGTATATAGAAATGTGTTTTCAGTGCAGAAAATTTATGGTAAGTCCAACCCTTAGGGGAGGTTCTGCCGGATTTTCCGTTGGAAGGTCCGGTAGGTTTCCCTGGGATCAGGGCTTGTTTAGGATTTCGGTGAGGAATTTTGGACGGGTCCTGACAATCGGACCGAGAACAGGTAAGCTTGATATTGGCCATAACCCCCCCCCCCCATGGCTGGGTTGACGGTTTAAGCAGCGGTGCCGTCGGGATGTCGAAGCGACCGTATACAAGTTTCTCTCTTTAACCTTCTGCCGGACGGTGTCCAAGATGCTGGGTATCATAGGGCATCATTAGTATATAGTGTGGTGCATCAAGTATTATTTTTCAGATATAAATTTCAAATCCTAAAGTTTTAAATTTGTATTTAATATTTAATTTAGTATTTTTTAAAATGTATTTATTCATATTTTATGTCACTTATTTTAAAACACTGTTTTTAAAATGCATCTTGCCATATTTTTATTATATAGATTGATTGAATATTTCAAAATGAATTTTATAATTTTTTTTTACCACTTATTTTACATGATTGTTTGTAATTACTTAAATTATATTTTTGACACTGTTTATTTTGATTTACTAAATCAAATTTTATGAATTATATATTGAATTTCACTTTTATGTTATATTTCTTTAATGGAAGTATTTTAAATTATTTTATTGTATTTTATTTGTATTTGGATTATTTAATTATTTATTATAATTGTATTTCGAGATTTACCATATGATACTCTGTATACTGTATTGGATATATTTTATTAAATACTGCATTAGTTTCTTTTTTAATTTATGGAAGTGCTGATTATTGTGGAATTAAATTATAGTAAGGTGGAGGAATAAGACGGTATATATAGAAGTGTGTTTCAATGCAGAAAATTGTGGTAAGTCCAACTTTTAAGGGAGGTTCTACCGGATTTTCTATTGGAGGGTCCAGTAGGGTTTCCTTGGAATCAGGACTCGTCTAGGGTTCCGGTGAGGGATCTTGGACGGATCCTGACACGTGCTCCGTCCAATTTAAGTCTAATTTGGTCTTTAAATCAATAAATTTCTCTGTCCCTATGAATTTTCTTATTGAAAGTTCATTATCTTAATTAATTCTTCTTATTTTTGTTTGTTTTAAATTATAACTAGCAAATATTATTGAATAAAAGTTGATTTAAATAATCTTTCAGTTTGAGGCTAATAATAGAGAAGTACTTATATTGTTAGAATCCTTTTAAAGTTACTTATCGGAAATCCTAGGATAGTCCGAACTAAGGGAAATTCTATTAGAAATTCTATAAAAAATCTAGCCATATCTTTTCTATAAACTGGACTACCCCAAATGTATCCTGCACAAAAAACTTACTCCGTAAATATACATCCACCTTACTCCTCCCACTTTATTATAAGTTTTCACAAATTTACAGGACTCCAATAATAGCATATGAATGAAGATACAAAAAATAATAAGTATATCGTAAATACTTTTATAGGTGTCGGCATCCTTTTCGAGATTTACTACGTAGATTCCCAAATAGATCTAACCTTTTCTTAATCCTTATTTAGTACAAGATATACATACTTTTATAACTCATGGCCACCCACACCATCCACACCGCCCATTTATTACAGTCTCATATTTCTACAGCATTTCATGAACATACAAAGTGTATTATATAGATAGAAAATAATAATAATAATAATAATACAGTCTTGGTCCCAAACTCAAAATTGTTTAGTTTACCCTTTAATATCTTAAAAAATATACAAATATAAATTTTACTATTGATAATCAATAAACTGTAAGATAAATTTTAATAAAATAAATTACATTTACAAAAATTTACATAACAGAGCAATTTTTTAAACTTAACAATTGAGAGTACAATATCTGCATGAAAGCTACAATACTTGTCTAAAGGTTACCATACCTACCCAAAGGCTATAATACTTACCCTTAGGCTACGATGTCTGTTCAAAAGCTATCATACATGCCAAAGGTTATTATACATGTCCGAAGACAATGATACTTGTCTAAAGGTTACAATACCTCCCCAAAGGCTACCATACTTGTTTGAAGGCTATCATACATGGGTAAGGGCAATAATACATGTCTAAAAGCTAGCATACATGTTCAAAGGATACAATACTTGTCCGAAAGCTAGCATACCTGTTCAAAAGCTATGACACCTACTTGAAGGCTACGATATCTACCCGAAGGCTACCATATATGCCCAAAAGCTATGAAACCCACCCAAAGTCCATGATACATATCCGAAGGCTACCATACATGTCCAAAGATAACGATACATCCAAATCTATTAATTCATCCATTCAAACGAATACAATAAGTATATAATTCACAATGATAACAACGACAACAATAATAATAATAACAATAACAATAACAACAACAACAATAATAATAATCATAAACAAGTAAATAGAACTAAAACTAAAAAATATATTACATAACCCACACACTCATAGTGGAGGCACATTCAATATTCCTCATAATATACACTAATGTACGATCCCATGATACCGGCTGTTTATAGCCATACTACTACCGATGCTGCTGAGGATAGTTGTCTTTAATGGCCATCCAATATGTTGATCTCGTAAGCAGTAGATATACAATATTAAGCCGTTTATGAGTCGAGTCGGGGTAGCTATCCCAGTATGGTGTAATACAATATAGTATAATGTAATACATGTCAATCAAAATAGTTTTAAGGCTTTGATTTTAAAAATTTTGTTGACGTTAATAAGAGCTTTAATTTTTGGCTAATTAAGTTATAATTGGTTATCTAAGACAAAAAGTTAGATGTTTAAGGACTAAAAGTACATACTTGTCGAGATGGAATAAGATATATTTGTAGCTATAGAGATTCACTTGAAATGACATTGATGGAGAAAAACTAATAATACTCAATTGTTTTATGTGCAAATGAAAGATATGTTAAAAAAAACAATAAATAATAATAATAATAATAATAAGACTTAGTGATGATATTGGAATTCATTAATAATAGGATTATTTTTAATTAGGGAGAAAAGGGGAAAACTAATTATAGGGTAGTCAATACCATAATTGCATAATTAAGTGTTGATGTTAGCATAATCCAACTAGTGGATAATTGTTATCCTGTTTAAGACAATCTTCCATCACAACACAATGAAAGAAATAATACACCATCTTTAAGTAATAAAATTCTTTTCCCATTGAGGGAAGACGAGTAGTAATAAAGCAAAGTTACAGTTTTTTAAAACAATTAATCTAATTTCGAAATCTACTTCGCAATAAAAGAAATCTTTAAAAGAAAAAAAGATTAATGAAAACTTTCTTTATATAGCATTCATGTTATTAATATAAACAATTTTCCTTGAAAAAAAAAATACAAACAGATGAATGCAAAAGTTATCCAACAAAGAACATATTGTTAGGTTAACCCCCCCCCCCCCCCCCCCAAAAAAAAAAAAAAAGATTAAAAAAGACAGCAACTCAAAAAAAAAAAAAAAAAAAAAGAATTAAAGTTACTTGCACGTTAAAGGCAATTTTTATATTGTTTCTAGGATTTTATATAACACCTCCAATAAGAAATGAAAAATTGTTCGTATAAACAAGAAGAAAAATTTACATCTCCATGACCAAATCTAATTGGAGCATTTTGTCCTTGACCGCATGATTTACCGTGTTGCATCAAATCTATAATACTAATTTCACACGTCCTTTTTTTCTGTAATAATTTACTTAGAAGCAATTCATTTTTGGAATCGACCAGGAAAGCAGAGAAACCAAAAGAAAATAAAATAAGCATTAAAAAAAAAAAAAAAAAAAAAAGTGGGCCGAGGAATAAGAAAAAGGACAAAAAAGTGTTTACCTTGAATAATCCAACGGTGGAAAAACATAAGGAAGTGACATACGTACAAAGCAATAAACATTGGAAAGCGATATGGATAGAGCAAGAGGATGCCACCTTCAAGATCCGTTGAACCTCAGCATGAAAGTCTTCTTTTAAAATATATGTATTTCACTTAAAGATGGTGTACTACATTAAATCCACACCACAATCTTAAAGATTTTCAATCAGATCCAACAACTGAAAGCCGACCAAAAATGCATTGCGAGAATGAAGCACTCGGCGATTACGATGTTGTTTTAAAAGCAATGTTTTTATATTTTAAATTATCTTTAACTCGTGGAACACGAGAATAGAGAGAACAGTCAATGTGAAAGCTGGGCTTTGCAGACGTGTTCGTCACGGTTAGCAACCGCTACCTTCTTATCCTAATACTTTCATAAAAACAGTAAAAGCCATGATGAAATAAAATCTCCGTAGAGCATTTATAAATGAATATCCATCTAAAAAATTATTTATTTAAGAGTATTATATTAATTTATTAATAAATAAATATTTATTAATTTAAAAACAAGTTTATATTAGTTTTGTAAAATAGTTTTATTAACTGTAGAATATATATTAATATTCAAATATTTTGCAAGTCCGTCCCATCACAGAATAATAATTAGGTATTTAAAAATATAGCCAATCTGACCGATCGTTTCAATTCAATTCAATATAATGAATATAATTTTATTGGAACAATTTAACAAAATTGGATTGGATGGAAAATTTTTAATTTAATTGAATTAAATTGATTATCAATTTTAGTGTTTAAAAATAATCAATCTAATACAATATTTCTATAATATATTAAAGTTTTATTTTAGATGTGATCTTTAATGGATATTGCTGTTTAAAAATAACCAATTCAATATAATATTTTTATAATATATTAAATTTTATTTTATGTATGATTTTCATCGATTAAGTTATAAATTTCAAATCGAATATAATACACTAGATTATTTCTCTTAGGGTATTGGATTAAATTTTAATGTTGTAGAAGATTTTTTTAAGGTAGAAATTATTGGTTGCATTGTAATATTGTGGCATTTTTGTGGAATTTGAACTTGAATTATAAAGTTTTTTATATTAATGATTATGTTATTGTAATACTAAAAATTACATTAGACCAGGTAAAAATTGAATCCAATTCAAAACTGATAGAAATAACAAATTCAAAATCGATCAATATTAAATTCGATTGGATTAAAAAATTCAAAAACCAATCAATATTGAATCGGATTGAATATTGGTCAAATTCATTGGATTGGAACCGATAAACACCCCTAACAATAATGGAGTTTTATTTTGGAAGTGTCTTTTTATAAGCATTTATTTTTTGTAAATTTATTTTTGTAGTATTTTTGTTAAAAAAATGTTTTATAAAACAAGATTGTATTTTTTTTTTATCGTATATCTAGATAAACGAGTACTTATCAAATATAGTAAGCGTCAATATAAAAACATAAAATAATATATTTGTTTTATTTTAAATATGTCAGGAAAAAAAATATATCTTAACAATGAGTAATTAGTTAAAAGGGAAATAACCCTCCTCAAATGTGTATTAATCCTATGTTTGAATTGATATATTTGTCCATATTTAGGGATTAAAGTTGCTGCATATAGAAGGTTAAATCAGTCTTCTTCATCTGCCTATTTCTTCTTTTTTATTTTCTCTCGGTTTCTTAGCAATTCTCTCTTTCCAAACACGATCACACACGGTCGTGTAGAAGAATATTAAGAAGATGGTGAGGACCGCCAATTGCATCACTTTACTTGCTCAATTCACATAGCTATTTCACTCTTTAATTTTTATTTTCATTTTTTTGTCTTATATTTATCGGCCGCATATTTGGTATTGTAGGGCTCTACGTGTATTAGAAGAAGCTTATGTGATACTTTCAGCTACACTTGGTCTTCAGGGAGGATGGGAATTTTTTCTGGATGGTGCAAACCTCATAGTCATTAGGATGAGAATTTTTTCCGAATGTTATTTTTTTTCAATTAAGATAAAAAGACAAAAAAAAAAAAAAACAAAAAAGCAAAAGGCATTAAGACATTTTCAACTAAGATAAAATTGAAAAATTTTAGAATAAGGCAAACAAAAAGAAGTCTTATATTAAGTGATGAGATAAAAAAAAATAAAAATAAAATGTATTGTCACTTAAAATAAATAAAATTAAAATACAAGTAATAAAATGTTTCACTATATACAATAAAACTACTTTTAAATTTATTTTTGATAGTTTAATTTTTTAATTTGAACTTGTACATTCATCAAAACATTTTGATAAAAGAGTAATTGTGTGTGTATATATCTTTGATAAAAAGGTACATAATAAATGTAATTTTTTATTATTTTTTTTAATCAACATTACCATTAGGAAGAGGAATTTTAGCTAGGTAAAAATTTGAATGAGAATCTGAGAATGTATTCTTAATGGTATGATAATTATATTGAAAGAGTACATTTTTCATATTTATTGTTTAATTAAATTGTTTAATTGTTCAATACGTTAGTTTTTAGTACATTTTTAAAGGTTTATTTGTTATTTTGATAGTTTAAAGGGGTTATATATAAGCGTCATCTAATACAATATACCCAATCTATATAAGCTATATATGTATGCATGTATGCAGGAAAAGAATAATTCTTAATCTGTTATCTGTATAACAATGATTTAATATGTTTAGTGAAATCTGGATTTTTAAGGCTTTAAGTAGCCATTGCACATTAAATTTATTTTATTTGTTTTTTTATTATGGATTAATAATTCTTGTAAATGTATTAACCATATTACAGAATGAAGGAAAAAGTTGAGAAAAAAATGCACTTCACGTGGTATACACCTGTAGTTTCTGAAAACTTTTAAACTAGTTAATTGGATAAACACTTGCAGGCAAGCGAGGTTTTGCATGAGCATGAAAAGGAGTATCCTTCAACAAGAGTGAGTCAGCTTCAATTAGGTCAATTTTCTCCACACCTGGTGGCATGCTCCATGTAAATCCTTGAACAAGCCTAGCAAGCAGCATCACCGACATGGTCGTCCCAAGCCAACTGCCTAAGCAACTTCGCCTTCCAGTAGTGAATGTAATGAAGCGAAGCTCAGGTTCAGCAAGACTTACTTGTTGAGTAGCAACTCCATCCTTCAAATGGCGTTCAGGGTCAAATCTCAAAGGGTCTTCCCAAACCTTAGGGTTTCGGCCTAATTCAAACCGGCTTAGCAATACGTGACTACCCTTGGGGATGAAATAGCCAGCCACAATGCAATCAGAGAAAGAGAGATGGGGGACGTTAAACGGTGCAATCGGGTGAAGACGGAAAGCTTCCCTTAAACAGGCAGTGATATAAGGGAGATTAGGAATATCATGTTCTTGAACAAGCTTGTCTTTGCCAACAACCCTATCTAATTCCTCCACTGCCTTTTCAAGTTGTTCAGGTTGGTTGAGCATTTCCGATAATGCCCATTCAGCTGCATTGGAAGGATTGTCCACTGTTGCAAGAAAAATTTCCTGCATTGCATGAACCATAGATATACATTACCCTTAAAATTTAATTAAGGTGGAAGTACTTCAAATATATTTATATATGTATATATCGTTTAGCTTGAAAATTACTTTTTTTTTTTTTTCCCTTGTATTGTATGTTTAAAGGGATAAAATATTTAATGAGAGGAAAAAAAATAAATTTCATCCTGCTCTTATAATACATATATGGAAACATATTATTTTCTTATATCATTAAGTAGCTATTTTAAAAGATATATAATTATTTACAAGTCTTTCTATTTTAAAAGGTATATAATTATTAACCAATTCTTATTTATTATAGTATATGCATGCGTGGAAAAAGAAAAAAAAAAAAAAAAGAGAGAGAGAGAGAATGAAATTAAACGAAGAAGAAGATGATATTCTTACCGTGATTTGTGCTTTTATCTCATCATCAGATAATAGAGGTTTTCCACCTTCATCTTTGAGTGTAATCAAAACATCAAGCAGATCCTCAGCCTCCATCTTCTTCCCTTCCCTCCATTGTTGAACTCTCTCGTTCACTATAACTTCTTGGTACTTCTTCAATACCTCCATAACCTCACTAACCTTCTTCTCATGCCCATCCAAATCAAAAGCCCTCATCCATGGAAGATAATCCACCACAGAGAAAGCATAGACGTGTAAAAGCAAAGTAAAAAGTGCAGAAAGATGCTCTTCTTCTTCAACACCTGGTCCTCCATCTTCACTTCCTTTCCCATAAAACCTTCTATTGAACATCATCTTCCTCACCACACTTCCTGTGTAATGTTGTGCTGCAGTTCTTACATTAACCACTTGCCCTGCAGACCCACCGTTGGAGCTCAAGTTGTGGATGTAGCGGACAAGGTTATCGGCTTCTTCATTTCGTCTCTGGAGCATCCACTGCATTTTGGAACGGTTGAATACATCATGAACCAGAACCCTTCTCATCTTTTTCCACTGATTTCCCACTGGTGTTACTATTGTGGCCAAAAACCCAAGACTCAAAATACCAGTGTTAACGGTTAAAGGTCTTGATGCGAAAACTGCATCATGGTTCTTCAAGAATTCTTTGGCGATTTCCGGTGAATTGACAGCGATGACACTGGTGTTTCCTAAGCGAAAGCAAGCGATATTTGTATCAAGTTCTTTCATGACACGGTTAATCCACCGGTATGCGGGTCTATTCCTCCACATCTCGGGGATATTTCCGACCAGAGGCCATGGAGAAGGACCTGGAGGAAGAGAAGGGAGTCTCTTGTTTTTGTTAAAGATGTTGATGAACTTATTTTTGTGATGAAAGATGACAAGGGAAAGGAAGAGGATTCCAAATGGGATGAGTTTTTGAGTGGTTACTAAAGAGTATTCATAGGAACTCCATTTTTGAGGGGGGAGCAAAAACAAAGAGAAAATAGGGTTTAATGATGCTACTGCTGTGATATTCAAAGTCTGCTCCATGTCAATCGCCAATAATGGAGGACTGATAAACTGAGGATGGTGTGGAAGAAAAAGGGTATAAAGCACTGTATTTATAGACAAATAGATGAAGGAAGTAGCAGCAGAATAATCGTGTACACCCTTCTGAGAGCCACCTAGTGCATGCAAGTAATTTATTATAATTATCATTATTTTTACTTTCACTAAATAAAATGATTTTTTTAATTTTATGTTAAAAAATGACTCATTAAATTTTGATTATTTTGGTCAAACTATTTCGTTTTCCGTATACAATAGGTCATTTTATACGGTTTAATGTTTGGTGATTTTTTTTTACTTTAATGTAAATAAACGACTAACTAAATTTTAATTATTTTGGTCAAACTATTTCTTTTACCATTTGATATAGCTAATTTTATATAGTCTAATCATGGATATAAATATCTACAGTATTATTGATATTTCTGTATTTTTTAATGTTTGATACCAATAGCAAAGGATAAAGTATATTCATCAACATATGCGATATTGATAAAAAGGTAAAATTTATCCGTCACCTCTAATAATAGAAATAGCAAATTTATCAATTATTGTCAATAATATCTATAATTATTGGTGGAAATTTTAAAACAAAAGTATAGATTTTTATGAAAATATTAAAGTATTATCATAATTATCAGTGGTTATTGATAGATGTGTTATTGATGTCAATATGTAATAAAAATTAATCATTATAATTAAGAACTTTAGTATATAGATAATATTTATTTCTTAAATTTTAATATTATATATGCACTAACAAACACTATATTTACTTGACTGTTTATATATATATATATATATATATATTATATTTTCGAAGTTTTCATCAATATCTACATATCAATAAATATTTTTATAAAATTATAACTTTCATATTTTTACCAATAACAATATTTTTATCATTGATCTACTGTTTGTACTAAAACATATCCAAACTTAAACGGAAGAAGTTATTAATTCGTAAGTCTACGCTGGCGTTTCCGGATATCTTCCTCGTATATCCAGCGTGTACTTCAAAAACTAATACTGGACAAGGATAAAAACTACTCCGACATACTCATGTGATTATTTACTGCTTCAAAACTAATAATTATCATACATGTATAGTTTTATATTTGGGCCGGTTATTAATAATAAAGACTAATTGGCTAATTTTTTTTATATATCGCTCATGTGATCTAAATGTTATATAAAGCTTTAAGAAATAGTTATTATTATTTATGTATAGTTTTATATTTGGAGCGGTTGTTATAATAGTGTTTATATATATATATATAATAGTTAATAAAGACTAATATATTGACCCTTTTTTTTTTCCTAATATTACGCGTCTTAGTTGGTTCTTATTAAATAAGTTTTGAATATATATATATATATATATATATATGCAAACAATTGGGATCTTTTCCTGAATTTTACCATGAAAACTACTACTCATCATAAACTAGTGTTGTCTATATAAAATATTCTAATTTAAAAAATAATTATCACTGTTATTTATGTACTCTCCGTACTAATTTTGACTGAGTCCTTTTTTATTTATTTATTTAATTTTTTTAATAGTTACAACAAATTTTTATACAACTGATCAGCCAAGCACATTTTAAATCGGGTATTTTAGTTGGTTATAAAGATTAATTGACCAAAAGTAGCACTGCACTCCATTGTTTTATATTACAGGTAAAGGCTTAAAAGCATCTTGAGGTTAATGATCTAATCATTATCTTTAATATATAACAATTAATATTATGACTGTGTATGTAGATTTAAGGAACATAATGCTATATTATTGTTCATTGATCGATTTAATTTGTGTTGTAACGATTGGTATCAAAGTATGATTCCCACATATTCATAGACCTTGTGTTCTTGAATGAAAAAATAGGACTTTATATTTAGTTAAAACAATTTCAAAAAACAAAACAAAAAAATAAAATGTTTCTGTGATTAAATTCTTAGATTGAATCCAATGATTGGGTTTTGTTATGCATATTGGAATTCGAATGTGCTAAGGCCTTTTGGTGGGATTGTTTTTAGGTCAAACCCCTTTAAAATCAAAGATTTGTCTTTTGGTTATAATCTCGGGTTTTATCGTTGCTGTAAATCGATCCCAGCAATTATGTGAAATTTGTTTTTGGACAATTTGATACGATGGCGTCAACCAACTTGGTCTCAAAACCCATTGTTTCGTTCAAAACCGTAAACAATTTATCTCCTTGAGTGGGCGTTGCTTTTCCATTGATATAGCGTGAAATTGAGCTAGGGGTTTCGATGCCCATGTCGAAACGAAGCTAACACCGTCGCTATCGCCGAAAATAGTCACCGGCATAGCAAGATTCCAGCAATGTTTGCAAAACGGGGTAGTGTGACCCGTGTATATAGTGGGCCGATAATTTCTCAGGAATGGGTGTTATAATCACACCGCCTTACACCACATGAATTTTTATATATATAGAATCGCAAAATTTATTATGCATACTTTTTATCGAAGCAAAACATATTTAAACCTATTAATACATATCCCATTAAACAAGAATGGGGTTTCATTCGATTCTTAGACTGCACATAATAATGTGTCTAGAAACAATATGCTAAAATATAACCCTAAAAAATAGTTCTGGCTTTATAACGTAACCATATAAACTTTAAAAAATGTATGAATAAATAAATTCTCATCACAATCCAAATTCAATTCCTTGCTAGCTACCATGGGAGATCATATATAATCTAACTAGCTAATTGGATTAACACTAGGAAGCAAGCAAGATCTTGCATGGTCATGAAAAGGAATGTCTTTCAATTACAAGAGTGAGTCGGCTTCAGTTAGGTCAATTTTTCCACACCTAGCACCCTACTCCATATAAACCCTTGAAGAAGCCGTGCTAACAGCATCATCGTCATGGTCTTCCCGAACCAACTGTCTAAGCTGCTTCACCTTCTGGTAGTGACTTTAATGAAGCGAAGCTCAACTTCTACAAGACTAACTTGTTGGTAAGGAACTCCTCCCTTTAGATGGCCTTGCCGTCAAACCTCAATGAATCTTTCCAAACCTTAAGGTTTCGGCCTAACTCCAACCGGCTTAGCAATATGTGGTTGTCCTTGGGGATGAAGTAGCCAGCCACAATGCAGTAAGAGACAGAGAGATTGGGCCATCGAACTGTGCAATCAGGTAAAGACTGTAGGGTAAACGCGGAAGCTACTCGAAAATATAGATGATTTGGAGGCTTGGGTATTTCATGGCATTGGAGGAAGCTAATTAAATGAAGTTACAAATGATTGGTATCTGTGTCTAATTACATTTAATTTTGGATAATATATCTTATGAATTACATCTAGTAGCCAATTATAGAAGGATTGAGAAATGATAAATATTTTGTTGTTGAACAAGGACATGGATGAGAACTATTACTCCTTTTAAGACATTAATATTTGTTAAAAAAAAAATTATTATATTCCCATTTAAAAAAAAAAAAACAGTAATTGGGACTATCTGTTTAAAAATCTCTCCTTTTTTTTATTTTTGCTTTTTATAAATGTCGTTACGACCACATGTATAAATGTTATATTCATGTATGCAGGGGGAAAAAAACAAAATCTTATCTACAGGGCCTTGTGGCCTCTTGCACATTATATTTTCTATTGTATTTGTTTTATTTACTTTTTGAATATTATGATATAATTCTTGCAAATATATTTGCTATATCTAAATAAAGAAGGGAAAAGGTAACAAAAATACAATTCAAGTGATATTTGTAGCTTCTAAAAGATTCAAGAGAATTAGGGGGCCCCAATTTATACAAATAGTGAAAATTTTTAGTTCGCCAAATTTGGGGGAAAAATAAAAAAATAAAAGAGCACAACGCATACAAAGGTTGAGACAGAACCAAATAACCCATCTTAGGAAAACATGCATGTTTAAATCTTTAAATATAAATCCCATCATACAACAAATGAAGTTTTAATCAATTTTTAGCCTGCACACCGCCATGAATAGTTTTATGCTTACATAAAATTAATATTCCCAGCTATGTCCACCTATGTTGGATATGCATTGTATATAATTTAACTAGTTAATTGGATAAACACTTGGCGGCAAGCGAGGTTTTGCAAGGGCATGAAGAGGAATTTCCTTCAAGAGTGAGTTGGCTTCAATTAGGTTAATCTTCTCCACACCAGGTGGCATGCTCCATGTAAACCCTTGAAGAAGCCTAGCAAACAACATGACGTTATGGTGGATCCAAGCCAACCACCCAAGTAGCTACGTCTTCCGATGGTGAATGTAATGAAGCGAAGCTCTGGTTCTGCAAGACTTACTTGTTGGTTAGCAACTCCTTCCTTCAAATGGCATTCCGGGTTGAACCTCAAAGGGTCTTCCCAAACCTTAGGATTCTGTCCTAGTCCTAACCAGCTTAGCAATATGCTGCTTCCCTTGGGGATGAAGTAGCCGGCCACAACACAATCGGAGATGGAGAGATGGGGGAGATTGAAGGGTGCAACCGGGTGAAGACGGAGAGCTTCCCTTCAACAGGCAGTGACATAAGGAAGATTGGGAATGTCATGTTCTTAGACAAGTCTGTCTTTGCCAACAGCCCTATCCAATTCCTCTATTGCTTTTTTAAGTTGTTTTGGTCGATTGAGCAGTTCCGATAGTGCCCATTCTGCTGCATTGGCAGGATTTTCCTGTAACATCCCGTCCCGAAATACGTCGAAAATTTTCACGTTGATCGAGGGTTGACCAAGTTTGACCATTGACCAAGTGGATCAAAATGTTGACTTTTTGTTTTAAAGGGAATTTTGCACTGACCAAGGTACCATTGCAGATTTCACATCAATCCAACTCCATAGACTAATAGCACGTCGAAAACGGAGCTACGGTTTGAAAGTTATGGATCTGTCAAGTTTTCTGAGACAGCTGTTACTATTTATCGATATGTGAGTGTGATGAACAGCGATGCCACGTGTAACATTATAAAGGATGCCATGTGGCACGACAAGAAAATACCACATGTCAGCAATAATTAAATATCACATTATTTTCTTATCATCATTTTATTATTTTATATATTTGTTTATTTATTTTTTTTCTTTTTTTCTTTTTTTCTTTTTTCTTCTCCCCCATGGGGAAAAAATGCAAGGGACTTTCTTCTTCCCCTCTCCCTCCCATCGGTCCTTCTCCCTGTCTGCATCTTTCCCAGCCCCCGGACGGCTACACGCGCCAGGCGACGGGATGGCCCACGACTAGACGAGCTTAGCCGTTGATTCTCCGGCCGGTTGGTCGACAGACGCATTGGGATCGGCGCCCAACACCGGTGACCGATGCCCTCCTGTTGGCCGGTTTTCCAACTACTACCGGCCATATGACGGGTCCTTTTCCATAAATTTGGACCCCCTGAGTCCGTTTCCAAGTTCGGATTGGCTCAAATCTTGCTCATTCGTGAGATATGACAAGAGCCCATTTCAGCAGCAACTTCATGGAAAGATTCCGGCGACCTCCGGCAGTGGTTGGACTAATTGAAGGTATCTTCTTGATGCACTCATCATAAGCTTCAAATTGGTAGCTAGAATGTGAATTATAATTGAGTAATTAGGAAGTTGCCATTGATGGAGCTAGGTTGTGTTTATGTTGAAATTGGATAGAGGTTGGACAAGTCCTTATCCAATTGCCATTACGTTTGGGTTCTTAATGATTGTTAGAGGCTAAAGGAATGGTTAATTTGAATTAATTGTCAAGATATTGAAAAATCCCAAATTTGCAATTTAGGCCATATGGGTTCATCCGGTATTCTATCAAATTAGGGTGGACAATGTTGATAATATTAAGCAGAAGGTGTAAAAGGATTGTTATAGATTTTGTGAGTTTACTTGTTATGTTGATTGGAATTATTATACGAAAATTATAGTTAGCATGTGTATAGATTGATATGTATATATGTATGTATACACATGTACTGTGAACATATGATGCATATATTTATATATACTGTTAATGGGCATATACATATATATATATATATATATATATATATATATATATATATATATATATATATATATATATGTGGAGATGTGTGATTTTATATGAAAATACATAATTATATATATGTGGATATATATGTGTGTGTGTGCGAGTAGATATATGTAATCATATATATATATATATATATATGTGTGTGTGTGTGTGTGTGTGTGTGTGTGTATCCTGATAAGTATTATGATTGACTAGAAAATTTAAGGAATTATTATCTAATTTATTATGCTATTTAATTTATTTAAACATAATGTTATATAATATTCGTTATATGGTTTGGCAAAATTGATTGTATATATATATTATTGAAATTTTTGTTATATTCAATTATACGATTATTTAAAAGAAAATATGAATTTCTATGGATTTGATAAAAAGTGTATATTTATATAGCTGTAAATATATTTATGTCTGTAGATATTTATTTATTCATGGATATGGAATTTTGTTAATAATTGTTAAATCATTGTTGAAATGTTATGTAAATTAGAATGTTATTTGTGAATTCAAATATGAGCACGTATTTTATAATGCGATTTAAATGAGGTTGTGTGCAAGTAAATTTCAAGAAGGATTATGAAAATATTTTCTATTAATTATTGAGCTCAAAATTTGTATTTATGCATTTGTTTATTATTTATTTATCTATTAATGGATGTACAGTGATGTATTTAAGCTGATGGGATTATGATGATGGTCTAAAGAAAATGTGATTTATATGGATTTGAAAGGAAATATTTAATCCAGCGGTATTTATGAGATTTTGATACTTGAGAATATATGAATTATTGGATAATATTTAAAATTGTGGAATTTAATTATGTGCAAACTTTACTTGGCTTTAATGATATGTTTGATATAAATTGAATTGAAGGTTTGAGAAAAATAATTATATCAAATTATTGTGATCAAGGATATATTTGTATATTTAATTATTTATTATTTATTATTTATTATTTATTATTGTTGTTTATGTATTTGATAAAAGCATATGAATTGGATTATATTTTATCTAAATTTAATATTTTATAATATTACGAAATGTATAGTTTTTTTTAGATGCACCCATACACGTACCGGTGTTCTGTACTGTATATGTGATTATGATAAGCGCACAAGTTGTAATGTCTCCCGTGAGTTGCTATGGACTTAAGGGTAGGCAAGTTTGATATAGTGGCCATAAGCTGCCCCCCTCCATGGCTGAGATGACGGTTATAAGTAGCGGCACTGTGGGGATGCCGAAGTGACCGTATGCAAGTTTTTCTCTTTAACCTCCCGCAAGGCGGTACTCGGGACACTGGGTATCGTAGGGTACCACTGGTATATAGTATGGTGCATCAAGTATTTTTTTTTTATATGTTCGTATATATATTTGTATGTTATATTATTTGATATTATACTGCATATACCATACCATACGGAGGCGGTGAACCAATGTGGTCCATATAGAGCTAGCCTCATAATCATGTTGCCTACGAGTCCAGGGGATCGGATGGCCAATATAGGCAACCACCTTGGTTTGTATTGGTAGCAGAATGTCGACGACAGTTGGAATCATGGATCACGTATCATGTAAGAAGATATCATACGTATCTCCATTACATATGTGCATATTTCATTTTATGCTATGGATTTTAAGATATGATTTTATGTATTTATGTTATGTTATCTATTTGTGATTTAATTTCTTACTAATATTCTTAATCGATGTTATTATATTCTTATTACTATTAATTGTATTTAACTATTTATCCAATCATTATTGTCACTATTATCAGGATTATTATTATTATTTATAATGATTATTTTTATTGTAATTCCAATTTCTATTATTATCATTATTATAATTATAGTTGTTATTATTGTTATTATCAATGGTATTTATTAACAAAATTATTATTAAGTATTATCGCAGCTGCTATTCTCAATTATTGAGATTCTAATAAATAATAATTTAGGTCTTTAATATTAATATTGTTATTGTTCTTACTATTATTCCTATCATATGGTATTTTCGGACAAGTATCACAGCCTACGGGCAAGAAAGATAGCCATCGGGCAAGTATAATAGTCCTCGGACAAATGGTAGCCTTTGGGTAGGTGAGATAGCCCTTGGGCAGGTGTGGTTATGTGATAGCCTTTGGATAGGTGATTGCCCTCGGGCATGTATGGGAATATGATAGCCCTCAGGCAAGTTACATTAATACCATTATCATTAAAACGTTGTTATTGTTTTTATTTTATTGTTAATGTGATGTTGTTTTACCTTTCTTTCTATGTTACGCATTGGCATATTTGCAAAACGATATTTGAAGTGTAATTGACATGTGCAGCACTAAGTGGGTGGTGTGGGCGGACGAGAATCTATGATGGCATATTTTAATTGGTTATTTACTAAATTAATTTCATCATATGTCTTTTATATAATTTGTTATCGAAGTGCTGCCAGTTGTAGAACTTATCATGTAGTAAGATAGGAGAAATAAGGGGTGTATATAGAAGTGTATTTTCAGTGCAGAAAAATTATGGTAAGTCCTATCCTTATGAGAGATACTGCCTGATTTTCCGTTGGAAGGGTCGGTGGTGTTTCACTGAGATCTGAGATCAGAATTTGTCTAGGATTCTGATGAGGGGTCTTGGATGGGTCCTGACATGTCCACTGTTGCAAGAAGAATTTCCTGCTTTCGCATGAACCAATTAATTAAGGGAAAAGTACTTTATCTGACTTTTTTGTCTGAAATTTAAAAAATTTATATATTAATATATAAATCATACTTTTGATAAAAACTAAAAAGAAAAGGAAAGAAAAAAAAGGAAAGAAAAAAGATCATATATATATATTTATATATATATATGCACTATTAATTTTGTACACATAAGAACTATAAATTTTATTTCAATTAATTTGATTGTATATTTTTTTTAATTCCATTCAACTTACTGCATATCTTTTTTGGAAATGACAAAATAACCTCCTATGATAAGAAAATTTATTGCATTCATTTATCTTTAATGCATAAATAAATGTGATTTGTAATGTTTGTTCAATAATAATAATAAACGTGATTTGCATGATCGCAAATTTTCATAAGATTGTTAGATAATTAATTTCTAACTGTGATTTGCACTTTGATATCTTCATCAAACAATACAGGGTTTCCATTTTCATCTTTAACCGTAATGAAAACATCAAGAAGATCCTCAGATTCTTTCCTTCTCCCTTCCCTCCATAGTTGGACTCTCTCTTTCACTATAACTTCTTGCTACTTCTTCAATACCTCCATGGCCTCCTTGACCTTCTTCTCATGCTCACCCAAATCGAAAACCCTTAACCATGGAAGATAATCCGCTACAGAGAAAGCATAGAGATACAAAAGCATTGTATAAAGTGCAGAAACTGTTAGTTGTATGGCATATGTTTATTTGTCCTAAATCTTTTATAGTTTCTGCAAGTTAGACTTACTCATTAATTTTAATACACACCAAAATAATACTAATTTAATAATATAATAATCATAGAAAAAATATGGGTAAGTTATTGAGCTTATAAAGAGAGGTGGTCTTCCAGTCTAATGGACCAATTGGAGTTTACAGAGAATGTGTGACCAAGGGCTCTATTACAAAATAATAAAATAAGTCAGTTCCATTAATGGTATGAATGGGCCATGTAAGTAGGTAATTGATTATGCTAAATCCGCAAATTATTTATTTATTTAACAGAAACATGCTATTGTTCTTCAACACCAGGTCCTCCATCTTCATTCCCTTTCCCATAAAACCTCTAGTTGAACATCATCCTCCTCATCACGCTTCCCGAGTAATGTTGTGCTACGGTTCTCATGTTAACCACTTTCACCTCAGATCCTCCATTGGAGCACAGGTTTTAGAGGTATCAAATGAGGTTATCGGCTTCTTCGTTGCGTTTCTTGACAGCCATTGAGTTTTCGAATGGTTGAATGCATCATGTATCAAAACCCTTCTCATCTTCTTCCACTGGTCTCTCGATGGTGTTATATCCGTGGTTAAAAACCCATGACTGAAAATACCGGTGTTTATGGTTATGGGTCTCGAGGCGAAAACTGCATTGTGTTTCTTTAAGAATTCTCTAGCGATTTCCGGTGAATTCACCAGGATGACATTGGTTTTTTCTAAGCGGAAGCAAGCGATATCGGTGTTGAGTTCCTTCATGACACGGTGAGTCCACCGGTATTGTCAAGGCCTATCCAAAATTCCTCATCGGAATCCTGGACAAGCCTTGATACCAGGGAAACCCTATCGGACCCTCCAATGGAAAATCCGGCAGAACCTCCCCTAAGGGTTGGACTTACCATAATTTTCCTGCACTAAAAATACACTTCTATATACACCACATTATTCCTCCTACGTTACTACAATTTAAGTTTCACAACTGGCAACACTTCGATAACAAATTATATAAAAAGATATATAATGGAATTTATTTAGTAAATAACCAATTAAAATATACCATCACAGATTCTCGTCCGCCCACACCACCCACTTAGTGCTGCACATGTCAAATACACTTTAAATATCGTTTTACCTACATCACATTAACAATAACAACGTTTTAACAATGATGGTATTCATGTAACTTGCCTAAGGGCTATTATATTCCCACACATGTATTAACGCAACTTGCCTGAGGGTTATCTCACATGCCCAGAGACTACCACTTGTCCGAGGACTATTATACTTGCTCGATGCCTATTTTTTTTGCCTGTAGGCTATGATACTTATCCGAAGGTACCATATGGTAGTAACAATAATAAAAACAATAACAAAATTAAAATTAAGGATCTCATAGTAATGTTAATAAAAATAAAAATAAAAATAATAATCAATATTATTTACTAAAATCTCAATAACTGAGAATAGCATCAGCGATGATACTTGATAATAGTTTTGTTAATAAATACCATTGATAATAACAATAATATCAACTATAATCATAATAATGATAATAATAGAAATTGGGATTACAATAAAAATAATCATTATAAATAACAATAATAATCTCGATAACAATGACAATAATGATTAAATAAATAGTCAAATACAATTAATAGTAATAAGGATATAATAACATCGATTAAGAATATTAGTAAGAAATTAAATCACAAATAGATAACATAACATAAATACATAAAATCATATCGTAAAATCCATAGCAGAAATTGAAATATGCACGCTCGTAATGGAGATACGTACGATACCTTCTGACATACTACGTGATCCATGATTCCAACTGTCGCCGGCACCTTGCTACCAATACAAACCAGGGTGGTTGCCTATATTGGCCGTCCGATCCCCTGAACTTGTAGGTAATATGGTTATGAGGCTAGCTCTACATGGACCATATTTGTTCGTCGCCTCCGTATGGTGCAGTATATACAGTATAATATCAAATAATATAACATACAAATATATGTACGAACACACACACACACACACATATATATATATATATATATATATATATATATATATATATATATATTAATATACTTGATGCACCATACTATATACCAGTGGTGCCCAAAGGTACCCAGCATCCCGAGCACCGACTGACGGGAGGTTAAAGAGAGAAACTTGCATACGGTCGCTTCGGCGTCCCAACAGCGCCGCTACTTAAACTGTCATCCCGGCCATGGAGGGGGGTGGCTTATGGCCAATATCAAACTTGTCTACTCTCGGTCCGATGGCAACTCACGGGAGACATTACAACCTGCGCGCTTATCATAATCACATATACAGTACAGAACACCATTACGTGTATGGGTGCATCTAAAATAAATAACCATTTTTATTATTAAAATACGCAATTTTTTCCAAAATTTACTGTGGGAATTATACTATTTTTCGAATTCACCATCCCACATTTTTCTTTAATAACACCAGCATAAATCCACCAATAATAACATACAATTAATTTTTCTCCAAATCTTAAAATCAATCAAATAATATTCCAATGGCATAATTATATGATTTGAGACCACCAAACTTAAACCAATTTTCCTCAAAATATTTAAACCAAATCATGCCCAAAAATAATATTAAAATCCAGATCCACTTAATTAAATGAAAACACCTTGCTCATACGTAATGAATACAATTAAATCACAATAATAAAATCGAGAATTCCTTAATAAACCAAATTTCCATTTAGCATCAATAAATATAATAAAATTTAAATCATAATTTCATAAAATTAGTCTCTTCCACAATAATTCAATTCAACACAATTTGGCATCTTCAATATAAATAATAACTTAGTTAAATATCCAACACATAAAATTCATTTTTCAAATATTTAATTAACACAAAATATACTTAACTTAACAACCCAAAATATAAATATGAGACAATATATATACTAAATCAACATAACTTGGCATCATAAATTTAAATAGCAGTTTCTTAAATATTAAACACATTTAAAAATATATATATATATATATATATACACGGTAAAACCTTTAACAACCAATTTCACAAACGCAATGTCCAAATACATATGTATAAATACTTTTGGATATGCAAAATCAAAGGCTTCAACAATACGTATTTATACACGTATATATATAAATACACCCACTCACACATCTAAATATATATATTCACATATCACCATGTATTTATATACATCACCGCACAGGTATATATATATATATATGATGCATGTATTTATCAATACTCCCATACACATGTATACAGAAAACGCACACACACATATATATATATATATATAGTATACAATTTAATTTATTAATTTAATCAAAAACACTAACCTCTCAAATACACATCCATAATTTACAAACAAGATATCAATGCGAAGCTAAGGATATGGAGAATGAAATTCTAACCTTCGATTGGCTTGAAACCGCCGGCGGTGGTCGGAATTTTTATCGGAAGCCGCTGCCAACTTGCCCCGCCGGTACACCATGAACGAGCTTGAATTGGAGAAATTGAAGGTCACCATCAGCTTCAGAGGGTCCAAATTAAGGGGAAAGGACCGAGAACCCAGTCGAAAACGGCGAGAATCTGGTGACCGGATGAGCTGCTGCCGCCGGCTTCCATGGCGGTTTCCCGGCGCGTCAATAGCTTCCCCGGCAACCTGAGCACACTTCGATGAAGCTCGGATGATGGGCTACTGGTTGGTGTGGTTGGTGCAACTTGGGTGCACTGGAGCGCTGCGAATTAGGCCGGAGAGAGAGGGACAGCTGCCGCCGCTTCCACCCCCTAATCTGGGCGCGTTGCCACCTGACCGGCCGCCAAATTTGGTAGCCAAGCTCGCCGGCGCATCTGGGCAATGGGTGGTCGGAAATGGTGAAGGCTGATGGACCCGAGGGGGAGAAGAAAGAAAAGAGAAAAAAGAAGAAGAAGGAAGAAGAAAAAGGATCGGGGGGCTGGGTCCCTTTTTTTTCCACGTGGGGGAAGGAAAAAAAAGAAAAAGGAAAAATGAAAAAGAAATAAAAAGGAAATAAAATAAAATAAAATAATTAAATAATAATAGAATAATATTATTGTATGAAATAATAATAAAATAATATGGCATTTAACCATAGTTGATATGTGTCATCTCACCATTGTGACACATGCCACCTTTAATTAAGTCACACGTGGCATATTGTTCACATATTTAAAAATAATATTAAAATAATACTGTATTTGAAAAACTCTACAGCTCCATAACTTTCAAACCACATGTCTAAATCAGACATGCCGCTAGTCTACGGACTCGTATCGATGAGTACTTCACAACCATGCATGAGTCAAAGCTCAACTTTGCATGAACAAAAAATTCAACTCCGGCACCCCTTAGACAGTTTGGACCTTAACTTGTTTTGCTCACAACTTTCAAACCGTAACTCCGTTTTCAACGTGCTACTAGTCTATGAACTCGTGAAAATGTGTACTTTTTAACGGTGCCTCGATCAATGTAAAATTTCATCAGGAGCAAAAAGTCAACATTTGATCCATTTTTGGTCAACGAAAGTCAAACCCGATCAACCTTGGTCAATTTGAAAAATTTTCGGTGTACTTCGGAACGGGGTGTTACAGGTATGCTGGTTTGTTCCTCCACATTTCAGGGACACTTCCGACGATAGGCCATGGAGAAGGACCTGGAGGCAGAGAAGGCACTCTCTTGGTTTTGGTAAAGATATTGATGAAGTTCATTTGACAAGAAAGATGAGAAGGGAAATGAAGAAGATTGCAAAGGCAATGAGCTTTTGTGAGGTTGAAGAGTATTCAATTGAATACCATTTTTGAGGTGGGAGCAAAAGCAAAAAGACAATAGGGTTTGATGCTGCTGCTTCTGCTGTGATGTTCAAAGTCTGTTCCATGTCAATTGGCATTCATCAAGGACTCAGAAATGAAGTGGTTGGTGTGGGAATAAAAATTTACAGAAGGCAATGTATATATAGGGAAGTGTATGAAGGAATTTGTAGCAGAAAAATGGTTTAGAAAATCATGAGAATATTCATATATGGTAATTAAGTATATACGCATAGATTTAAGGGTTTTTTTTTTTTTTTGAAATATATTTTTAAGGATTACTTTGATTAAAAAGGCTCATTAATTGATTAAATTTTTGAACAATCTATTGTTTTTTTGTCTCTATTCACGTCCAAAGTCTCTTCCATGTCAATTGCCATTAGTTTAGGACTTAGAAACTAAGTGATTGGCAAGGGAATAAAAATTTACAGAAAGCAATGTATGTATAGAGAAAGTGTATGAAGGAATATGTAGTCGAAAAATGGTTTAGAAAATCATGAGAATATTCATATATGGTAATTAAGTATATATACGGATAGATTTAAGGATTTTTTTTTTTATTAGAAATATAGATTTGAGGATTAATTTGATTAAAAGAGCTCATTAATTGATTAAATTTTTGAACAAACTACTGTTTTTTTTTTTGTTTTTTTTTTGGTGGCCCGTATTGGCGTCCAATGGTTGATAGAAATCAACTTCATTTTAAAAATTATTTTTTACTTGGTTTATTTTATTTTATTATTTTTCAAAATGAGATAATTGTGTTGATAATGGACAGATAAGGGGGGAAAAAAAATACAGAATATGCTGATCCATGTACAAGCTTGACCACCCTTCTATTCTATAAAAAGAACGGGAACTTTGATTGCCTAATGAATAGTCGGTTAGTCAATTTGTATTGTATGATTATAAATTGTATTTGTTTGTTTGTTATTTCCTTGTACTCTTCGAACAAACAAGGATTTTCACGTATTCTTTTCTTCAGTTTCCTAATTTATTTCACAAAGTAATCGAGCATAGTCAATTGTATCAAGGTACAAAAATAAAAATAAAAATTTTAAAAAATTAAAAATCAAAAAGAAATCTTAGGTCAACTTAGAATATATCCTATTTGTGTTTTTTTTTCAAAAAAATTATCTGTCTTATCTACAACAAAAGCTTTGCTATTTATGATTACTAGTGACAATCATCAATCTTTATTGTTAATTTTGATTAAGGATATTTAATTATATTATTTTTTTAATAAATCCCTAAAACTAAACTTTTAATAATAGTCATTTAAACTTTTTTTCTGAAATATATATTTTATTAATGATCACTTATTAGTGGCAACAAATACCATTTTTCATAAAACAAAAAATATTCGTTTATATATATACATATATATATATATATATATATATATATATATATAGAGAGAGAGAGAGAGAGAGCATATTTGCCCCATTTGGGAAAAAAAAACGTTATGTATAGAGCCTAGCTCATTCATTTTTGAAATTTCTTAATTGATAAAGTTACCTTAACATATACAATATTTAAAGTTTAATTTTTTTTGGAACTTTTACAATAATTCCCTCCATTTCGGTATCTCAAATCTATGATCTCCGAGTCATATGTATCAATGATTTACTAACTAAGTCAACTTTACTTACTTTATTTAACTTTGAAGTTTAATAGTTAACTTACTCTTAAATCAATTTTTTTAAAAAACATACTAATAATAATAGTAATAATTATTTCTTATGGTATTTTGAATAAAGATCCCAAATTTTAATCTCCCAAATTTTTGCAAATGGATCATAGATTGTCATTTTAATACTACTAAAATAAAAATGACTATAAGGATTCCAAAATTTTAATCTCACAATTTTTTTCCAAATAAGCCATAGTTTATCAAATTAAGTACTGCCGAAACTAAAAAACATAATTCAACTCGTTTATTATGTCATTTACAAGAAAGTTTCGGACTTTAAAAAAAAATTGTGATACATAGCATATTCCTTTAGATAAATTAACCAATAAAGGACAAATAAAGTTGGTGTAGTAAGCCCCTCATACTTAAAGTAACTTTTAATGGCTTTGTCTCTTCATTAGATTTTTTTTCACATAAAAAAAAATACACAAGCACTTCAATAGGTTTGTCCAAATACTTTATCAAACTTATGTGGAAAAAAAAAAAAATAGATGCTTTTAAAATGACCATCTACTTTTAGAGACTGTCAAATATTCTAAATTTTCTTAAAATTAAAATTTTTCTTAAAACGTCGATTTTTTCCCTAAAAAAATTAATATAATATGTATAATATATTAATAACCATAAATAATCTTTTGCATATAACCATTAGTAAATAATTTTAAAATTGATTGTATATTTATGTCATATAAATTTGTATAATATTAATTTACATATCTCATAAAAAGTAATCCACATTGACCATTGGAGAAACTTTTACATCTTTGAGGTCATAAGTTCAAATCACCTCCCCCTCTTACATCTTTAAGGTCATAAGTACTTTTACATATTTGAGGTCATATGTGTGTGCGTGTGTGTGTGTGTGTATATATATATATATATATATTGTAATTTTGATAGAAAACTAATAAAGGGAAACTTTGAAAGGAAACTAATCACCTAGATTTCATTTCCCGGAAATCAATTTAATGAAAATCAATTTCTCTCTCATTACTTTTGGTAAATAATAGAAAAAATTAAGACTTGTAAGTATTTAAATTTAGTTTTTACAATAAATTAAATCCAAATTTTTTTTTTTGGTTTAATTTTTAAAACTTGTTTCTTAGTAAGTAATAGAAAAGTTAGGACTCTAATTTTGTATAATAAATTAAGGCTAAACTTTTATTATAAAAAATATTTAAAAATGTAAAAAATGATACCACTATAAATAAAAATAAATTTTTTTTTTTGGCATACTGACATAGGTAAAAATAACTTTTTTACATATTTATCCACATAAGAGAAAATTTGATTCATTGGGCATGCACTTTCTATTACCAAATAAATATTCAAATGTAACAAAGTAGTGGTTTTCCCCCCCAAAAAAATTAAATTTTCACTAAGGCCAAAAAAAAAAAAAAAAAAAAACTAATGGTAATTTTGCGATTAACAAATACCTTTAATAAATTTTACACAATAAAAATACCATTTTGATATACTTATCTTTTTTTATGTTATATATATTACTAAATTTTCATTAAAATTGATAAATAATATGTCATAATTTATTTTAAAAATATAAAACTAAATTAAAATATGATTAAAATATATAAATTTTAATAAAATTTATCTACAACAATATATTATTCAAATATTTTGAAATATATATTAATTAATATGACATTAAAATAATATGAAAAAAATTAATGGAAAATAAAATATTAATATGTTTTGTTGTCAAACAAAACAATTATTTAATTTTACATTTTTTAATGTAAAATTTAAGTTCGTACTTTTAAAAATATAATTGATATTTTTATCTATGGTAATATGGCTATGTCAAATAATTATTAACAAAAACTCATTATTTATTCTTAATTGTAATCTCATATTAACAAAAACATATTGTTTATCCTTAATTGTAATTTTATATTTCATGTTCTTAATACATTTAAGATATTTAGTTATTTGCTTTTGAACATATTTAAGATATTCAATCATATATACTTTTGAATGTGAATATGTTTAATTATAAAATATCTATAATAATAATTTAAAATATAAATAAAAAATATAAATTTATAATAAAACTGTATAAAACTTGTTTGCAAGTACAACTTTCACTCCTCTAAAAAAATATTAATCAATTTTCTTATACGTATAGCCTATAGATAATTATATATATATATATAAGGTATTTCTACGGTAGAGACTATTTGCATGCGGATCTGTATCTTTAATGAAAGTTTTTGAAAAAATTATCGTCAATGTTCTCTTTGTGTGATAGCATCGATAACAATGCAAATCATGCTGACAGTCTGCACCATAGACTAACTATAGATATATATATATATATATATATATCTTACTCATCCACAATAATAGATGATCTGTGTTCTATCCTCATATATACAGGCTCGCTTCCAATAAAATTTGGTAGAATCTAAGACTTCAAAGAACATTCAGTAAACATAATTTTCATATTCTAATTTAAAAGGAAAATTGTAGTTAGGAAGAGCAATTTGAATTAGGAAAGTTTTAACAACTTTTTTCCAAGATTTCTAACCATGAATTAGTCGTTTACTCTGATACCATAAAGATAGAGAAAACTAAAAGAGATAAAAGTTTAAGCTTCGAAAAAATAATTATGGAAGTTATACTTCATTGCATTGCACTATGCGAATTTATACAAATGTAAGGAGTCCTATTAATCCCTTTAATCACTACTGCAGTTAGACAATATAATCAGATAAAACATATCTACATTAGCTTGTAGTTTAGTGAGATTTGTTTAGTTGGAAATTCACTAGAAAATTTCAGTTAAACCTTATTAATTTTATGTTAATTATATTTAAATCCTATGATTTTAAAAACATCATCATTAATTTCTCCTTAATATTTTACATCTACAAAAAAAAAAAAACATGTTAACTTCAACAATTAAATATTAAAGTTAATTTCCACAATATTATTTAATCATAAAATTTTAATTTTTTAACCTCCTTTTGTATATTAACTGAATTAATTAATAAAAATTGATGGATAAATTTATTTTGATAAATAAAAAAATAAAAAAAATGTTAATATTAATTTTTTAAAAATATATAATTTAAATATAATTATGATAATTTAAAGTAATCTAAATTAAATTTACCCTATTATTATCGTAGCTAACAAACTATGGTAAGATATGTATTAAAATGATGTATTCTAGCATTATAATAATAATTCACCAAAAAAAAAATTATTAACAAAATATGAACCAAAAAAAGAGAGAGAGAGGACACCTATAAGACTAGGGTGTTTTTTTAATTTTCTATGAATTTTTTAATAATAGATTTATTTTGTTGTGCTTCAGAAATATATTCGTAACAAGTAGTCACATTGATCAAGGAAACAAAAAAAAAAAAGTTCATGGTTGTTAATTATTATATTTTGAAACGTATGGTCTTTAACCCATCCCATGGGCACAAATTCAACTCGCTTTCTCCATACATAAAGCCTAAAGTCATTTCAAAAAAGAAAAAAGAAAAAAAAAGGAGATCGAACTATTTAAGGACATGTGTCATAGGAAAGTACACATTTGGTAGGTACATGTTATGTCAATAATGTCACCCTTGATTGCGAATCTTTAACAATTATTTTTCTTTTTCTTGCAAAGTCTTGTCTCTTTCCTCAACCTTATTGCTGTAAGTGAAACTCAAAAGTCAAACTGAAGCAGAGGCATTAACCAAAAAAATCCCTCCTTACTCAATTCTAAACAATGCCCAAGAAGGAGAACTTCTTCAATGATTTTGCAGACAAAAATGGTGAATCAGACAAACCCACCAAAGATGTCTCCCGCACTGATTTCCCTCCCAATTTCGTCTTTGGAGTTGCAACTTCTGCATATCAGGTTCTCTGTTTTCTTTCTTTTCCACCCTTTTTCATTTCCATTTGAGTTTGTATTCTTTTTTCAACCCAAGTTCGTGATGTGGATGGTAAAGTCATATGATTGTTTGGAAACGACAATAAATGAAAAGATAGCATGGAATTATGGAAAGGAAAGAATAAAAATCTACGGCAAAGACTTACTGGCACATGATTCACATTAATGGGGGATTTGAGCACGTTGGGAATGTTGTCCTCTGAACTTTTCTTCTAATTATTTTTTTTTTTTTTTTTTTGGGGGAAAAAATGGAAGAGGTCAATGAACATGCTGTTTTTTTTTTTTTTTTTTTGAGTAAATGTCAATAAACATGCTGTTAGCTTCTCTTTTGTTTGGTAATTTGGTTGCTGTGCGAAATTTGTTTATAAAAAATGGCTTTTTGAGTTATTGTTGAAAAAGTGAAGAAAATAAGATGGAAAATATTTATAAAAAAAAAAAAAAACAAATTAGGGATAGGCGTTGATAACCTCTACAGGAACATTAGATGAAACATAATATTTTTTTTTTACAATCAAAATTGGAAGCAAATATATTAGCTGTTGTTACCATAGAATTATGAATTAAGTATGCAAACATATTACTGAGAAAGTTCCTGTCAGGACTTTTTTTGTCCCTCGGTTCTCGTTTCTTTTATTTATTTATTTATTGCCGCTTTCTGCTAGTTGAGGAACAAGTTTAAACTGCTGGAAACAGCTAGATATTTAATCTTCTTTGTTTTTTATTTGTAGGTTGAAGGAGCTAGCAAGGAGGGTGGTAGGGGTCCTAGCATTTGGGATGCCTTTTCACACACCGATGGTATTTGTTATTTTTAATATGTAACAAGCTTGTGAGAAAATTCTTCCAAGACAAGAATTTGAATTGGTATTTTGAAATTTTATGGTTTAATTAGAAGTTATAGGCTGTGTCTTTCTTGTTTCTAGGAAAAATTCTTGATAAAAGCAATGGTGACACTGCAGTGGATCAATATCATAGATACAAGGTCAGTAGTCATTGTTTTATCGATGAATGGCTCATGCTTTTCTTTTGTTTTTGTTGTGTTAGTCATAGACAATTGATGTTTGCTTCTATTAGGGTTGATTTTTGTATTTTACCTGGGTGTTTAGCTGCTATCTATTAGTTTCAACTTTCTTTCTTCTGCGTATGTTTTTTTCTTTTTCTTGTCATTTACAGTAAAAGCAATTTCAATTTTTATTTTTTTTAACCTTTTTTGGTTTTTGGTTGTCTAAACATCAATACTGATGATCAGGAAGATGTTGAACTTATAGTCAAGTTGGGCTTTGAGGCTTATCGCTTTTCCATATCATGGTCTCGTATCTTCCCTGGTATGTCTATAAATATATATATTTGCTTTATCATCTTTAATGCATTTTTACCAATACAAAAAGTAATTTTGTCACTTTAGTATTCTACATTATCATCATGTCCTTTATAAAATGAAGCATTAGTATTGTCATTTTGTTCTTTCTAGATTAGTAGCAATATAATTGAATCCTTTCAAGCTGATTTAAATGACATGAAAAACTTTGTTTACATGATTTAGGGAATTTAGTATATGGATATGCTTGATTGCTCAACCAGCTAGCATGTTGATAGGGGGTAGTTGATGTTTTACTCATCGAAGTTGTAAGACATAAGTGATTCTTAGCCATTTGATCAGAACATTCAACAGTCCTGAGCAACATTTCGCCACAAAGAATAAATGATTATAAGCTTGCCAATTTCAAAAATGTTTGGTTCTTAATCACTCTGAGATTGATACTTTAAATATCTAAAATTGAGATTCACAGGTAAAGAATTTATTTACAACTTTCTGAAAGGAAAAGACGCTTAAAGTTTACTACTTCATTTTCATTAAGTACAATACAGAAGACTTCTTTCAAATGCTAAACAGGAACAGGTTCTACTGGGTTGCTGCATGAGATGTATGTTATAGTAAGCCATCAAGCGGCAACAATGCATCTTTCTAATAACTTGGCAATTCATTAGGTTTCCTAAGAATTAAGAATTTAATTTCTTTTCTCGAAGAAGAAAGTCAAGTTGAGTTCATTGTTTCCTTGCTTAGCTGAGGCCGTTTAATGTATGCATATGGATATATTTCCATGTATCCATTTATGTTGCATTTCATCCTTTGATGTTGTATTTGTCTCTCTTCTGACAAAAGTGTTGTTGGAACCCTCAAAGTCACTGTTCTTTTGTCTCTGCTATTATGTTGACGCCAAAACTTTAACCCTATACATCTTATGGTTGGGAAGTGAACAAAATGGTTTTAGCTATTGTTGAGGAAGTGGATTTTTATTTTATTTTTTTCCTTTTTTTTTTTTCATTTTTCAACTTATGCTTCTGACAGATGGTTTGGGAACCAAGGTCAATGAAGAGGGTATTTCTTACTATAATAACATCATTAATGCTTTACTTGAAAAAGGTATCAAATCATTTTCATCTGGTTTCCTTATTGCTTCATCAATCATACACATATTTTAAAAAATTTGGCCCCTCAGGTATTCAGCCTTATGTAACTTTGTACCATTGGGACCTTCCTTTGCATCTTCATGAAACAATGGGAGGATGGCTGAATAAGGAAATTGTGTAAGTATTGTGTTCATTGTGCAGCTATAATTGTTCTCAGAAACCAGATAATCTCCAATACCTTTTTATTGAATAATCAGTAGGCTGGATCATGCAGGATAGAGAAGAAATAGAAACAGAAAGAGGGAGAATGACTAAAAAGGGAAATAAGATGAAGGCAGAGGGAAAGACATTAGGGATTGGATGATCTAGATTGTTCTGCTTGCAAGTCCAGTAAACTAGGTTACATTAAGGCCCATTTATCTAAGTATGTGTTACGCAATTCAAGCACAAGAAGAAAAATAAAACCAGCAAGGCAATTCCTAGATAACCCCTGATAATTAAAGAAATGTCAAGACTTAATAAGCCTAAAATAATTAAGAAGAAATTAGTTATTAATAAACATATAATAAACTGAAAGCCTATGACCTTTATAGCAGGAGAATTGCAAACATATGGGAATGTAGGGTCTTTTGATAAGACCGTTTTGTGGTTTAACATGTTAGACTTGATAGGCATGCTTCAATTTTATATCAAACTAATGTAACCACATATTTTTACATTCAACAAATTAACAAAAATAGGTATTAACTATTTTAAGTCTTTTATACGCTTTTAGTGATAGCATGGCCCTACTGAAATCAAAGATTTCTTGAGAAGGGTTCCATAGAGTTTTGCATTATTTTAATGACCTGCCTGACATTGTGCTCTCAGTGAACCAAAAGAAGTCTCATTGACGGCTAACTTCATGCTAACTAATTTTTGAAACTTTTTGTCATCCTTTTTGAAATATGGAAGGAAGAAATAATGTTTTATTAATCTGTCTTTCTACTTCCTATAGTAAGTATAAACATAAACTGTTTCAGAATCCCATTTAATTGTGTCCTGGACATGGAAAATATGCAGAAAATACTTCTCAATCTACGCAGAAACTTGCTTCAAAAGTTTTGGTGATAGAGTAAAGAACTGGATGACAATTAATGAGCCCCTTCAAACTGCTGTGAATGGTTATGGTCTTGGACTTGTTGCTCCTGGAAGAAATGAAAATTCATCAACTGAGCCATATATAGCTGCACACCACCAATTATTGGCCCATGCAGCTGCCTTTTCCATTTACCAAAGCAAGTATAAGGTGTGCTGCAATTTTCAGTACATTTTTTCTGTTCCCATGTTTTTAATCTTTCGGATGGGATGGGATAGAAGTGGACAAGGGAGATCCAATAGAACCAACCAATAAGCTTTGTGTTGAGAAGCTCCCATTCCACCTTGGAACCTCTTGTTTATGGTATTCACTTAAGTTAGTATTTGGTGTGCAAAATAGTACGCCGCCAAATTTGTTATGTACCATGAACTAAGCATGTTTCTTCTACACGAATGTGAAGGTTATATTTAGCTCATGATAGGTTAATTTTTTGTGTTAGTTTTTGTCCATGATAGTAAAATCTATCATAGTAGAATATAAACCTAGAAGTGGTAATTTCCAAATAAGGGATTTTTTAACAATTATAGCTTAGTGATTTTATCACAAGATAAAATTCTTTCGAACTTACTTTTTTCTTCTTCTCTTTTTTTTTTTTTTTTTTTTTTTTTTTTTTTTTTTTTGGTTCTTGTATGATTAGTCTATTTCAGCAAATTTATGTAGCATACATTACTATTTTACTGTATATTTTAAGTGAAGAACCTCTAAATGGAAAGTTTAAATTCAATGAGACAGTTTCTCTAGATGGAAAGTTTAAAGTCAACGAGATAGTTTCTCTAAATTTGTTTCTCCTTGAAACAGTATAACGAGGACATCCCTAAGCAAAAATAGTGCATCAGAACAGCCGTAATTTTACCCATTAGGCCAATAGGTTGTCATACTCAATTTTGACTTTCAAATCACCATGAAAATGCTACATCTAGTCTATTTCCTAGTGTTGTAAAGATATATATGCCCATGATTTGAAATACAGATGATTCTTTTATCTATAGTCAGTGACAAATGTGTTATTGGTGCCATATGAATTAAACCCATGGATAACTTTCCTGGTGCTTATCTCTTGTTGCAGGAAAAACAAGGGGGTCAAGTGGGTTTGGTGGTAGATTGTGAATGGGCAGAAGCTAATTCGGATAAAATTGAAGATAAAATTGCTGCAGCAAGGCGCCTTGACTTTCAGCTTGGATGGTAATGCCCTAACTTATGGTATAATTTTTAGTTTCTAAAATATTGTCATATTCCTCTAAATTTGGTTGATTACTTATGTTTCCTATTTTTCATTTATGCATGCATGTGTGTCCACATAAATTCATGAGTGTAACTGTAAATGTTCAAACTTCAAAGCATGTCAGTTTTGGAAATGAGAACCTCATAACCCTAAAAAAAGGAAGGGTTTCATTTAAGTTACGGTTCTTGACTTGCAATTCTGTTGTCTGTAGTAGTAATAATTTAATTGAAGAGATAAAGGGACAGGTTAGGGTCTTTAGTAAACTACTTTTTCACCCGATTAAATTTATTATGTAACAATTATTATAGTTGGCATGACAACAAGGCGAATGGTCAATGATAAAATATATACACAAGACTGCATGTCTGTCATACACAATACTGACAGATTTGATTTTTCCTTCTAGTTGAAATGTAACCCAACTGCTATGCACCCTTTTATCAATGAAAAACAAAGCATATTGGCCCTAGTTTAAGTATTCTGCTTCACAGTGTACTTCCTCCATGTGATACTCTACCATACACGTGGCTGTTTATGCATACCTTCTAGTTTAACACTTTGGATAGATGAAAACAAAGGTCGAACGGTGCTAGAATATATGGGCCATTCTTTGATTTTGTTTCTTGTTATGTTATCGTTTTTAAAGGCAAATAAAGTCATATTTGTCTGTTTTGCTTGTCAGCTGTCTTCTTATTCAGCTTTGGCCCACTTCCAACCCTGCTGCAGTGTGATGAATGACAAGTGAAATGAGTTTGGAAATGTCTTTATAAATCTCTCCCTTGATAATGTATATATCAATTCCATTTATTACTTGGTAATTGTCTACATGTTAGTTTGGCATACACATTTTGGCTAATTTCTTAATAGCTCAGGCTTTTGGAATTTATGGTAACTTAACCTGTTATTAGAGTAAAACTATTAACTGGTATAATGCTTAAATTGTGCTAAACCTCATGTTACAACAGGTACCTAAATCCTATATATTTTGGTGAATATCCTGAAATTATGTGTGAAATTCTTGGAGATCGACTTCCCAAATTCACGGAAGAAGACAAGGAGTTGCTTAAAAACTCAGTTGACTTTATTGGCCTGAATCACTATACATCAAGGTTTATTGCTTATGTAAAAGAGAGCCCTGAGGAGAGTGATTTCTTTAAAGCACAACAGATGGAGAGAATTGGTAAACCAACTTACTACTTTCGTCCAGCAGTCTTCTTCTTCTTCTTCTTCTTCTTCTTTTATTCAGTTGTGAAAAAGTTTCTTACTTTCTACTATTCTCTCTGTCAACAGCTGAATGGGAAGGAGGTGAGCTGATCGGTGATAAAGTATGAATCCTCTCTCTCTCAAACCCCCGATGCCACACAGTCTGTCACACACAAGCCCCAACATTCACTTACTGTGAGCATGTCTATGTGTTATGAATTGTTTTATTGTTTGCTAAAAGATTAATATGGCAGGCAGCATCAGAATGGCTTTATGTTGTTCCTTGGGGCATCAGGAAGATTCTTAATTACATAGCACAAAAATACAATAATCCCCCAGTTTATATTACTGAGAATGGTAAGCATTCCTGGATTTACCTTTCAGATGTATAGCTAGGGATGTTTGTAAAACTAATAGATCAAAGTACCTGGCCGATCCAAATCCAACTCAATAGGATTTGATTGAACTTACTGATAAAACTTGTTTGAAATGTAGCAAATTAAAACCTTGTAACATGTTATATCAAACTAGGTCCTGTTTTTTCTGAACCCTCCTTGTCATTTTGCAGGAATGGATGATGAAGAAAATGACACTCTCCCACTTCATGAAATGCTAGATGACAAACTGAGGGTCATCTACTATAAGGGATATCTAGCAGCAGTTGCTCAGGCAATAAAGTGAGTATAGTTTAATATTTTTTTATGATTCAAATAATGTTTCTGAGTTCTTTTTCAATAGATTATGAGTCGCCCATTCACATTGTTTGCCTCCAAATTATTAGAACTCTGCCATTAGGATTGTCTGTTTCAACCTCCAGTTTTATAAAAATTAGAGTCTATAGCAAGGAGGGCACGGGAGAATCAGAAATGTATTTACTAGTATATGGTATGGAACTTTTTTGTGGGTAGAAATTGGTGACTCATTGTGCAGCCTAGATTCCCTATCACTTGCACATTTGTTTGAATGCAATTTTCGTTCCCAAAATTAGTTCCCATCCACCCTATGCGTGAACATGTGCACTTGCATGCCAATCTATCTATGAAACTACAAGAATAATGAGTCGTTGTTTATGTGTTGCACGGACAGGGATGGAGTAGATTTGAGGGGATACTTTGCGTGGTCGTTACTGGACAACTTCGAATGGGCTCAAGGATACACTAAACGATTTGGTTTGGTGTACGTCGACTACAAGGATGGACTAACCCGCCACCCAAAGTCTTCTGCTTATTGGTTCTTGAGGTTCTTCAAGGTTGATGAAGGTAAAAATGGCAAGAACGAGTAATCAACTTCTCCTTAAAATGCCATCTTGCCAAAGAACTTTCTTCTTGCCCAAGAACTTTATTTCTATTGGTAATTTATTGCTAGTGAGTCTTGCGAGTCTAAGAAACTCATTCAGGGTATGTGTACCTTATCATAATAGTCTTGTAGTTTGTTACTTCATATGTAAATTAAGGAAGGGATGTGGTTCTTCATTTATATGATGCAAATAATATTGTACTTGAAGGAAATAATAGTCACCATACATATAAATATGATTAGCTTATTTTGCCAACAACCCATTCTTTCTTACATGATTTTTCATTTTTTTAGCTTGAAATAATAAAACTTGGACTATCCTTATCCATAAAACAAAGTAACACACCTTAACCCAATCTTTCTTACATGATTTTTCATTTTTTTTGGGCATAAAATAATAAAACTCGGACTTTATATATCTATATATATATATATATATATGTATATATGTATATACACAAACAGTAATGTTTTATAGAAGATATATTTCCATATCAAGGACATGTAAATTTACGTTATCAAAATATGTGGACAGGAAATTATCAATCCCTGCCTCACAAAATTAAAAGATTGGAAAAGACTGGTATTAAAGAGCGGAGGCGAAAGAGGAGAATTCAGTTTTGGTTGAAACTCTACGATAGCCAGAAACACATTCGACATAGATTCAGGTAAATTAGCTTCTTCAATTGAAAATGATAATATTTTACAGATATATACATATAAATATGATCCATGTTACAACCTTGTTGCTACAATCAACAGGATGATACATATGCCCCTCAGATTGCTCAGTTAAAGACCACCAGTGAAACCTCAACACACTGTTCATTTGGTATTGCATTCGGAACTTTGAAACCAGAAGAAGAATGTGATTATCAAACCCATCTTATGCAGACAGGTAGAGAAAACGAATCATACATACCTGGTCCGAGAAGACCATCCACTGTTCTCAAGCAGACGAGTATCCTCAGCAGGCAAATTATCATCAGCATCTTCAGCCATTTCATCATCATCTACGTTAAAAAAATTCTACAGGGGGAAATGAGAAAAAAAAATAAAAAATAAAAAATTACACTGTCATCGTAGGAACTACATGGCACATGCACCAGCACTAAGAAGTGACTTGAATTATGCTGAAGTGAGAGGAAGAAGCCAAATGTGGTATGGATAAAACAGCTAGAGAGGACATTTCAACAAAGATACAAGAATACAGCTCCAGATGATCAGCTGAAAATAAGTCAAAGCAAAAAATATAAAGCAGTACACAATATACTTATTTCATTTAAAAATAAAAACGAAAAGAAAAATGAAGAAGATACTTAATAGGAGTACTGCCATGTGTGTGTGAGAGGGCGAGATTTTGCAAGTTTAATTATTTTAGGGCATTTTTGTATTTAGCAACTTTGGGTTGTTTCATCTAGTTTTGTCCCAAACTAGAAGTAAACATGAGTAGAAATGCTCCCCTCTATATATACAATCTTCTTTCTTCATCTTTATTTTAACAATATATATATATCTATCTATAAAGACACACACACAAGCACATGCTAATGCATGTCTTACCACCTAGTGAAAAATCCCCATTAATATAAAGTCCAAAGATAATAAATAGTAGGGACAAGATAAAAATTTTAAATGAAAAGTCAATAGAGCAAAAGGATAGAAGTGAACCTGTGTCATTTCCATAAGTGACATCTTCAAAATCCCGCATAATTTAGCAAAGAGATAAGAGTTGCAGCATGCATCAGGATCTTAAAGAGAGTTTTCACGTCAAACTAAACAAGGGAGAGGGAAGATAATGACTTGTTCCAGCAAATAGTGGATTATCTACAGCATAAAAAATATCAAATATTAATTACAGAAACTACATATTTGTACATCATAGAGGTGCAGAAGTACACACATATGGCTAAGGTAAAGTAGAAAAGATGGCTAAGTATCATATCTTGCCAGCCATGGAAAGGAGAAACAATTGTATTTCTCTTGTCATAAAAAAGGAGAAACAATATCACTAAGATTTTCTTACCCAACAACAAGAAAGAAACCACAAAATCCCTTTTGCAGGATTGTCCACTGTTGCAAGAAGAATTTCCTGCTTTCGCATAAACCAAATTAATTAAGGGCAAAGTACTTTATCTGTCTTTTTTGCTTGAAATTTAAAATATTTATATATTAATATATCTGTCTTTTTTGCTTGAAGTTTAAAATATTTATATATTAATATATATATCATACTTCTAATAGAAACTGAAAAAAAAAGGTGAAAAAAAACAAAAAAAAATGAAAGGAAAGAAAAAGATAAATATATATATATATATATATAAAATATGCACTATCAATTTTTTATACATAAGAACTATAAATTTTATTTCATGTAATTTGATTGTATACTTTTTTGATTCGATTCAACTTACTGCATATCTTTTTTTGGAAATGGATAAGAAAATTTATTGTATTATTTATCTTTAATGCATAAATAAACGTGATTTGTAACGTTTGTTCAAAAATAATTATAATAATAATAATAATAAACGTGATTTGCATGTATAGCAAATTTTCATAAGATAGTTAGATAATTAATTTCTAACCGTGATTTGCGCTTTGATCTCTTCATCGGACAATACAGGGTTTCCATTTTCATCTTTAAGCGTAATGAAAACATCAAGAAGATCCTCAGCCTCTTTCCTCCTCCCTTCCCTCCATTGCTGAACTCTCTCGTTCACTATAACTTCTTGGTACTTCTTCAATACCTCCATGGCCTCCTTGACCTTCTTCTCATGCTCACCCAAATCGAAAACCCTCAACCATGGAAGATAATCCGCTACAGAGAAAGCATACAGATACAAAAGCATTGTATAAAGTGCAGAAACATGCTCTTGTTCTTCAACACCAGGTCCTCCATCTTGATTCCCTTTCCCATAAAACCTCTGGTTGAACATCATCCTCCTCATCACGCTTCCCGAGTAATGCTGTGCTGCGGTTCTCACGTTAACCACTTTCCCTTCAGATCCTCCATCAGAGCACAGGTTGTAGAGGTATCGAACGAGGTTATCGGCTTCTTCGTTGCGTTTCTCAAGCAGCCATTGAGTTTTCGAATGGTTGAATACGTCGTGGATCAAAACGCTTCTCATCTTCTTCCACTGGTCTCCCCATGGCATTACACCCGTGGTTAAAAACCCATGACTGAAAATATCGGTGTTTATGGTTATGGGTCTCGAGGCGAAAACTGCATCGTGTTTCTTCAAGAATTCTCTGGTGACTTCCAGTGAATTCACGGCGATGACATTGGTTTTTCCTAAGCGGAAGCAAGCGATATCGGTGTCGAGTTTTTTCATAAAATGGTGAATCCACCGGTATGCCGGTCTGTTCCTCAACATTTCGGGGACACTTCCGACGAGAGGCCATGGAGAAGGACCAGGAGGAAGAGAAGGCACTCTCTTGGTTTTGGTAAAGATATTGATGAAGTTGGTCTTGACAAGAAAGATGACAAGGGAAACGAAGAAGATTGCAAAGGGAATGAGTTTTTGTGAGGTTGAAGAGTATTCAATAGAATACCATTTCTGAGGTGGGAGCAAAAACAAAAATAAGATAGGGTTTGATGCTGCTGCTGCTGCTGTTATGTTTAAAGTCTCTTCCATGTCAATTGCCATTAGTTCAGGACTTAGAAACTAAGTGGTTGGCGTGGGAATAAAAATTTACAGAAAGCAATGTATATATAGAGTAAGTGTATGAAGGAATATGTGGTAGAAAAATGGCTTAGAAAATCATGAGAATATTCATATATGGTAATTAAGTATATATACGGATAGATTTAAGGATTTTTTTTTTTTCAAATATAGATTTAAGGATTAATTTGATTAAAAAGGCTCATTTATTGATTAAATTTTTGAACAAACTATTGTTTTTATGTCCCTATTCACGTCCAATGGATGATAGAATTAAACTTCATTTTAATTTTTTTTTTACTTGATTTATTTTATTTTGTTATTTTTTCAAATGAGATAATTGTATTGATAATGGACAGAAATGGAAAAAAAAAAAAATTACAGAATGTGCTGATCCATGTACAAGCTTGACCACCCTTCTATTCTATAAAGAGAACAGGAACTTTGATTGCCTAATTAATAGTCGGTTATTCAATTTGTATTGTATGATTATAAATTGTGTTTTTTTGTTTTTATTTCCTTATACACTTCGAACAAACGAGGATTTTCACGTATTCTTTTCTTCAGTTTCCTAATTTATTTCACAAAGTAATATAGCAAAGTCAATTGTACGTATCAAGGTATAAAAATTAAAAAATTAAAAAATTAAAAATTAAAAATTAAAAAAGAAATCGTAGGTTAAGGTAGAATACATCCTATTTTTGTCTTTACCCCAAAAAAAATTACCTTTTTATTTAAAACAAAAGCTTTGCTATTTGTGATTACCGGTGACAATCATCAATCTTTATTGTTAATTAAGAGTATTTAATTATATTATTTTTTATAATAAATCTCTAAAAGCAAATTTTTAATAATAGTCATTTAAACTTTTTCTTGACATGTAAATTTTATTAATGATTGTTTATTAGTAGTAACAAACAAATAATATTCATTTATATATATATATATATATAGAGAGAGAGAGAGAGAATATCTGCACCAAAATAAAAACATTATGTATAGGGCCTAGCTCATTTATTTTTCAAATTTCTTAATTGATAAAGTTACCTTAACATATACAATATTTAAAGTTTAATATTTTTTATTTTTGAACATTTACAATAATTCTCTCCATTTCGATATCTCAAATCTATAATTTTTGACTCATATGTATCCGTTTACTAACTAAGTCAACTTTATTTAATTTTGAAGTTTAATGGTTAACTTATTCTTAAATCAATTTTTAAAAAAAAATACAAATACTAATAATAATTATTATTTCTTACGGTATTTTGAATAAAGATCCCAAATTTTAATCTCCCAATTTTTTGCAAATGAACCATAGCTTGTCATTTTAATACTACTAAAATAAAAATGACGATAAGGATTCAAAAATTTTAATCTCACAAATTTTTCCAAATGAGCCGTAGGTTACCAGATTAAGTACTACCGAAATTAAAAAATATAATTCGACTTGTAACTAATAGCATTTGTTATGTCATTTACAAGAAAGTTTTGGCAGTTCAAAAAATTTGTGATACTTAGCATATTCCTTTAGATAAATTAACCAATAAAGGACAAATAAAGTTAGTCTAGCGATAAGCCCCACATATTCCTTTAGAGTAACTTCCAATGGCTTTGTCTACTCACTAGACTTTTTTTTCACGTAGAAAAATACACGACCACTTTAATAGGTTTATCCAAATACTTTGTCAAATTAATGTGGAAAAAAAAAAAGATACTCTTAAAATAACCCTCTATTTTTAGAGACTTTGTTGAATATTTTGAAACTTCTTTAAAAGCAAAATTTTTTTTAAAACGTCAATTTTTTCCCAAAAAATTATAAACTATATAGAATTTATTAATAATCACAAATAATCATCTATATATTACCATCGGAGAATCATGCTAAAATTAATTTTATATTTATGTTATACAAATTTGGATAATATTAATTTACATACTTCATAAGTAGTAATTCACATTGACCATTTTGGAGATTCTCTTACATCTTTAAGGTCATAAGTTCAAATCACCTCCCCCTCTTGCTATTAGATTATAATATATATATATATATATATATATATATATATGTATATATGTATATATCTTGTAATCTTGATAGAATACTAATAAAGGGAAACTTTGAAAGGAAACTAATCCCCTAAATTTCATTTCTTGGAAATCAATTTAATGAAAATCAATTTTTCTCTCATTACTTTTGGTAAATAATGGAAGAAATTAAGATTCATAAGTACTTAAATTTAGTTTTGTACAATAAATTAAATCCAAATTTGTATTTTTTGTTGAACTCCTAGAACTAGTTGCTTCGTAAGTAATGAAAAATTTAGAACTCTAGTTTTGTATAATAAATTAAAGATAAATTTTTATTTTAAAATATCTCTAAAAATGTAAACAAATTATACTACATAGATGAAAATAACTTTTTTGCATACTGACATAGTAAAAAAAACTTTTTTACGTGCTTGTCCACATAAGTGGAAATTTCATTCATTGGGCACGCACTTTCCCATTGCCAAATAAATATTCAAACGTAGCAAAGTTGTGGTTTTCCACACAAAAAAGATAAATTTTCACTAAGGCCAGAAAGAGAAAAAAAAAATTTAAAAAAAACTAGTGGTAATTTTGCAATTAAAAAATACCTATAATAAATTTTACTCAATAAAAATACCATTTTGATATACTTATCTTTTTTTATGTTATATATATTACTAAATTTTCACTAAAATTAATAAATAATATGTTATAATTTATTTTAAAAATATAAAACTAAATTATAATATGATTGAAAATATATAAATTTTAATAAAATTTGTTTGCAACAATATATTATTCAAATATTTTGAAATAAATATTAATTAATATGACATTAAAATAACTTTTTTCTAAGATTTCTAGCCATGATTTAGTCCTTAACTCTGATACTATAAAGATAGAGAAAACTAAAAGAGATAAAAGTTTAATCAGATAAAACATATCTACATTAGCTTGCAGTTTAGTGAAACTTGTTTAGTTAGAGATTCACTAGAAAATTTCACTTAACCCTTATTAATTTTATGTTAATTATATTTAAATACTACGACGTAAGAAAATCGTCGTTAAATTACCTTTAATATTTTATATCTATCAAAATAACATGTTAATTTCAACAATTAAATACTAAAGTTATATTTTCACAATATTATTTGATCATAAAATTTAAATTTTTAACCTTCCTTTATATATTAATTAAAATTAATTAATAAAAATTGATGGATAAATTTATTTTGATAAATAAATAAAAAATTGAAAAAATGTTAATATTAATTTTTCAAAAATATATGATCTAAATATAATTATGATAAATTTAAGGTTTTCTAAATGAAATTTACCATATTATTATACTAGCTAACAAACTATGGTAAGATATGTATTAAAATGATGTATTCTAACATTATAATAATAATTCACCAAAAAACAATATGATTAACAAAATATGAAACTAAAAAAAGAAAGAGAGAGAGAGGGAGAGAGAGAGAGAGAGGGGACATCTATAAGACCAGGGTTCTTTTAATTTTCTTTGAATTGTTTAATAATAAATTTATTTTGTTGTGCTTCAAAAATATATTCGTAACAGTTAGTCGCATTGATCAAGGAAAAAAAAAAAAAAAAAGGTTCATGGTTGTTAATTATTATATTTTGAAACGTAGAGTCCTTTAACCCATCCCAGGGGCCTAAATTCAACTCGCTTTCTCCATACATGAAGCCTAAAGTCATTTTATAAAAAGAAAAAAATAGATTGGACTATTTAAGGACATGTGTCATGGGAAAGTAAACACTCGGTAGGTAAATGTGATGTCACCATTGATTGCGAATCTTTAACAATTATTTTTCTTTTTCTTGCAAAGTCTGTCTTTTTCCTGAGCCTTCTTTTGATAGAAGCTATTCATGCAATGTTATCGGTTGCAAAGTTTCAACTTTTTTTTTTTTTTTTAAATTTATAAATCATAAATTAATACATAATTGAAGTATACCATGTGTATTGTAATCATGAGAATAAAATATAGCGTCGATTTAATATCTAAAACGAATTCACACTTTCAATTATTCAATCCAACTATCAATATTCCAACCCCCCACCCAAAAAATAAAAAAAAGGAAAAACCTAACCTTCAATAGATTATATAGTTTCTTTTTTTTTTTTTTTCCTAAAATAATTGATAAAGTTATGAATTGGTAGTAAAGCAACAGAATTAATAATAAAAATGCTAATAATGAAAAATATATGGAGTGGTAATTTTTATATATAAATATATATTAGAGAGAGAGAGCTTATGTATGGAAGATACAAAACAAAGTGAAGACAGAAAATATAAATTTTCAGAAAATATAAAGTGAAGAATCCAATCTCTGATTTAAAAGTGATTTTTTTTTTATTCAATAAATTGTCAAATGTGCTTTTTTTTTTTTTTTTTTTGGTCTCTTTTTCACATGCTCTTTTTATTGGGTTCGCAAATTTATTATATTTTTATTATTTATTTATTCAGACTACTTTTTTTTAAAAAAAAATATATATATATATATATGAATAGTATTCGTACTGGGGGTCTATTATGTATGTATATGTAACGTATATGTTTGTGATGTGCATTGCAACTACCATTGCCAAATAAAGACACTTTTTTGGTTTGTTGAATGTTAGATAGTTTATATTAGTGGTCTCATAGAGGAGAAAGAGTGAGATCTATCAAACACGCACAGTTATTGCTGTAACTGAAACTCAAACTCAAACTGAAGCAGAGGCATTAACCAAAAAACATCCCTCCTTTCTCAATTCCAAACAATGCCCAAGAAGGAGAACTTCTTCAATGATTTTGCTGACAAAAATGGTGAATCAGACAAACCCACCAAAGATGTTTCCCGCACTGATTTCCCTCCCAATTTCGTCTTTGGAGTTGCAACTTCTGCATATTAGGTTCTCTGTTTTCTTTTTTTTTTTTCTTGGGCCATTTTTCATTTCCATTTGAGTTTGTATTCTTTTCTTTTTTAACCAAAGTTTGTGGTGTGAATGGTAAAGTTATATGATTCTTTGGAAACGACTATAAATGAAAAGAAAACATGAAATTATGGAAAGAAAATAATAAAAAGTTACCACAAAGACTTACTGGCACATGATTCAGATTAATAGGGGATTTGAGCACATTGGGAATGTTGTCCTCTGAACTTTTCTTCTATTTTGTTTTCCTCTGTTTTTCTTTCTTTTTTTTCTTTTTTTTTTCTTTTTTTTGGGGGGTAAAAAATGGAATAGGACAATGAACTTGCTGTTGGCTTCTTTTTTTTTTTTAGGTAATTTTGTTGCTATGCCAAATCTGTTTATAAAAAATGGCTTTTTGAGTTATTGTTGAAAAAGTGAAGAAAATAAGATGGAAAATGTTAAAAAACAAAATAAAATTAGGGATTTGCGTTGATAACCTCTACAAGAAACTTACAGGAAACATAATATTTTTTTTTTTTTTTTACAATTAAAACTGGAAGAACATAAATTTGCTATAGTTACCATAGAACAATGAACATCAACCTGTACTAAGTTTCCTAACATATTACTGAGAAAGCAGCTGGTATTACTTTTTTTGTCCCTCGGTTCTCGTTTCTTTTATTTTTTTGCCCCTTTCAGCTAGTTGAGGCACAACTTTGAACTGCTGGAAACAATCTAGATATTTATTCTCCTTTGTTTTTTATTTATAGGTTGAAGGAGCTAGCAAGGAGGGTGGTAGGGGTCCTAGCATTTGGGATGCCTTTTCACACACCGATGGTATTTTTCATTTTTAATCTGTAACAAGCTTGTGAGAAAAATCTTCCATGACAAGAATTTGAATTGGTATTTTGAAAATTTTGTGGTTTAGAAGTTATAGGGTGTGTCTTTCTTGTTTCTAGGAAAAATTGTTGATAAAAGCAATGGTGACACTGCAGTGGATCAATATCATAGATACAAGGTCAGTAGTCATTGTTTTATCGTGGCTGGCTCATGCTTTTCTTTTGTTTTTATTGTGTTAGTCATAGAAAATTGATGTTTGCTTCTATTAGGGTTGATTTTTTTATTTTTGTATTTTACCTGGGTGTTTAGCTGCTATCTATTAGTTTCAACTTTCTTTCTTCTGCGCATGTTTTTTTATTTTTCCTGTCATTTACAGTAAAAGCAATTTCTTTTTTTTTTTTTTTTGGGTAACCTTTTTTGGTTTTTGGTTGTCTAAACATCAATACTGCTGTACAGGAAGATGTTGAACTCATAGCCAAGTCGGGCTTTGAGGCTTATCGCTTTTCCATATCATGGTCTCGCATCTTCCCTGGTATGTCCAATAAATATATATATGTGCTTTGTCATCTTTAATGCGTTTCTACCAATACTAAAATGTAATTTTGTCACTTTAGTGTTCTACATTATCATCATGTCCTTTATAAAATGAAGCATTAGTCTTGTAATTTTGTTCTTTCTAGATTAGTGGCAGTACAATTGAATCCTTTCAAGCTGACTTGAATGACATGAAAAACTTTGTTTACATGATTTAGGGAATTTAGTATATGGATATGCATGATTGCTCAACCTGCTAGCATGTTGATAAGGGGTAAGTGATGTTTTACTCATCAAAGTTGTATGACATAAGTGACTCTTAGCCATTTGATCAGAACTTCATTCAACAGTCCTTAGCAACATTTCACCACAAAGAATAAATGATTATAAGCTTGCCAATTTCAAAAATGTTTGGTTCTGAATGCGCTCTGAGATTGATACTTTAAATATCTAAAGTTGAGATTCACAGGTAAATAATTTATTTACAGCTTTCTGAAAGGAAAAGACGCTTAAGGTTTACTACTTCATTTTCATTAAGTACAATACAGAAGACTTCTTTCAAATGCTAAATAGGAACAGGTTCTACTGGGTTGCTACATGAGATGTCTGTTATAGTAAGCTATCAAGCGACAACAATGCATCTTTCTAATAACATGCTGATTCATTAGGTCTCCTAAGAATCTAAGAATTTATTTTCTTTTCTCGATAAAGAAAGTCAAGTGGAATTCATTGTTTCCTTGCTTAGCTGATTCCGTTTGATGTATGTATATGGATATATGCCCATGCATCCATTTCTGCTGCATTTCATCCTTTAATGTTGTATTTGTCTCTATTCTGACAAAGTGTTGTTGTCTCGACAAAGTTATACTGATTTTATTTAAATTATGTGATAGTTTTTCAATTTTCTTAAAACTATAATGATGACATTAATAAGATAAGTTTTTTTAGCTAAGTAATAATTGTCAAATATATTTAACTAATTAATGTATTGTAATTATCGAATATATTTAACTGAATATAATATAATTTTTCAAATATATTTAACTAAAATTATTTGTCAAATATAGAACTTACTTAGAAAAACTTATGTGATTAAAATTATAAATTTTTTTAAAAAAATGAAAAATGCTCACATAATTTAAATAAAATTTAATTAAAATAAAGCAAAAAAATTTTAAAATCTTGAAATTAATTATTGCAAAAAAGGAAACAAAAGGAATTTAAAAATAATTGAACGTTAAAAGGATATAACGATAAATTTAAACTAATTCAAGGATTGTAAATGTTTCTTTAAAATTTAAAAGATATTTTTATATTTAATTCAAATTTCAAAAGTGTAAATAAAATATTTCTAATAATAAATAATATAGCACTTTTTTTTTTCCCCAGTCATCATTCCATTTGTTCCCTTAAAATGCAAAACTGCATGTGCCAGCTTGGACATCCGGTCAAAATGTCAAATGGCGAGCTAGAAACACAATAACTAGTATCCAAGTATATCCCATCACACAAGGGGTATTAAAAAATATAACCAAATTCAATCTAATTTTATTGGATTGATCCAATAAAATTGGATTGTATTGTATAGAAAATTTTGATATCCAATTCGATTAGATTGGTTATCAATTTTGATATTTAAAAATAACCAATCCAATACAATATCTCTATAGTATAGTAAAACTTTATTTTATGTATGATTTTTATTGGTTAAGTTATAAATTTCAAATAGAATATACCATACTAAATTATTTCTTTTATTTGGATTAAATTGAAATATTGTAGAAGTTTATTTTATTTTATTTTATTTTTTTGTTTTTGGGCCCCGGTGGGGGGGGGGGGGGGGGGAATTGAATTGTTAGTTGTATTGTAATATTGTGGAATTTTTGTGGAACTTGAACGTGAATTATGAAATTTTTTTTTTATTATTGATTATGTTATTGTAACATTGAAAATTAGATTGGATTGGATAAAAATTGAATCCAAAACGATAGAAATAACCATTCCAAATCGATTAATATTGAATTGCATTGCATTTTTTTTTTAACATTGGATTGGATTGAAAAATTCAAAACAACCTATATTGGGCCGGATTGACTATTGTTCAAATCCACTGGATTGGAACTGATAAACACCCCCAACAATAATGGAGTTTTATTTTGAAATTGTTTTTTTTATAAGCGTTTAATTTTTATATAACTTATTTTTGTAGTATTTTTGTTAAAAATGTTTTACAAAATATGATTGTATTTTTTTTTTAATCGTATATCTAAATAGACGAGTACTTATTAAACACATTAAGTGTTAATACAAAAATATAAAATAGTATATATATTTTTTAATATCTGTGAATTAAAATATCTTAACAATAAATTGTTACTTAAAAAAAGGAAATAACCCTCCTCAAATGTGTATTAATCCTATGTTTAAATTGAATTATTTGTCCTTATTTAGGGATTAAGTCTTCTTCAACTGCCTATTTCTTCTTTTTTTAATTTTCTCTCGGTTTCTTAGCAATATCTCTCTTTCCAAACACGGTCGTGGAGAAGAACGTTGAGAAGATGGTGAGGGCCGCGAAGTACATCACTGTACTTGCTCAATTTCACATAACTATTTCACTCTTTAATTTTTTTTTTTATTTTTTTTTGGCCTTACATTTATCGGCTGCATATTTGGGAATGTAGGGCTCTTCGTGTATTAAGGGAAGCTTTTGCGATACTTTCAGCTACACAAGGCATTCAGGGAGAATGAAAAGAATTTCCTGGGAATTTTTTTCTGGATGGTGCAAACCTCATAGTCATTAGGATGAGAATTTTTCCCGAATTTTATTTTTTCCTGGATGGAGATTTTTCTCGGCAATTGAAGAGAGAGAGAGAGGAGAGTTGATGGAAGAGATAGAGGAATCGATGGAAGATAAAGAGAGAGGAGTCAGATGGAAGGGAGAGAGAGAGAGAGAGAGAGAGAGGAGTGAATTGAAAAGTTTTGGAATTAATAATTTGATAAGGGCAATTTTGGATTAAAAAAAACAAAAAACAAAAGAAAAACAAAAGGCATTAAGACATTTTCAATTAGGTGATGAGATAAAAACTACTTTCAGATTTATTTTTGATATTTTTATTTTTATAATTTGAACTTGGACATTCATCAAAACATTTTGATATAAGAGTTATATTTGTGTGTATATATATATTTGATAAAAATGTACATAATAAATGTAATTTTTTGTTTTTATCAACGTTACAATTAGGAAGAAGAATTTTAGCTACGCAAAAATTTGAATGAAAATCTGAAAATGTATTCGTAGTGGTATGATAAATATATTGAAAGAGTACATTTGTCATATTTATCGTTTTGAATTGTTTTAAATGTTCTGATATGTTACTTTTTAGTACATTTTTAAGGGTTTATTTGTTAGTTTGATAGTTTAAAAGGGTTACATGTAGGTGTCAGCTATACAATATACCCAATCTATATAAGCTATATATGCATGCAAGAGAAGAATAATTCTTAATCTGTTATTTATATAATAATAATTTAATATCTTTTTTAAAATCTGGATATTTAAGGCTTTAAGTAGCCATTGTATTCATATTTATTTTGTTATTATTTTTTCTTATGGATTAATAATTCTTGCAAATGTATTAACCATATTACAGAATCAAGGGAAAAGTAAGAAAATTGCACTTCAATTGATATATATCTGTAGTTTCTGGAAATTTTTGAAAAAATTATTATTATTATTATTATTATTATTTAAAAAAAGGTGTAGACACATAAAAGAGGTCAAGGCATGCATGGTTGATTTGTTGTTTCCTTCTTCTATCATTCCATGAGTGCCTCACATATCCCCGGCATAAGTCAAAGCTAGTCTCGGGGTAAAAAAAAAGTCAAAGGGTGATGTATATAGAACCGCAATAACTCATATATATCCATACTTTTTCTAAGTAAACATGATTAAAATCTATAAATATATATCCCATCAAACATGAATGCAGTTTTATTCTATCCTTAGCCTGCAGATAATAATGTGGATCGAAAAGTAATATACTAGTACGTAGCATCATGATCCAAATTTAATTCCTAACTAGCTATATGTCTTGGAGTTCATGCATAATTGAACTAGTTCATTGGATAAACACTTGCAGGCAAGCGAGGCTTTGCATGAGCATGAAGAGGAGTATCCTTCAACAAGAGTGAGTCAGCTTCAATTAGGTCAATTTTCTCCACACCTGGTGGCATGCTCCATGTAAACCCTTGAACAAGCCTAGCAAGCAGCATCACCGACATGGTCGTCCCGAGCCAACTGCCTAAGCAACTTCGCCTTCCAGTAGTGAATGTAATGAAGCGAAGCTCAGGTTCAGCAAGACTTACTTGTTGAGTAGCAACTCCATCCCTCAAATGGCGTTCAGGGTCAAATCTCAAAGGGTCTTCCCAAACCTTAGGGTTTCGGCCTAATTCCAACCGGCTTAACAATACGTGACTTCCCTTGGGGATGAAATAGCCAGCCACAATGCAATCAGAGACAGAGAGATGGGGGACGTTGAACGGGGCAATCGGGTGAAGACGGAAAGCTTCCCTTAAACAGGCAGTGATATAAGGGAGATTAGGAATATCATGTTCTTGAACAAGCTTGTCTTTCCCAACAACCCTATCTAATTCCTCCACTGCTTTTTCAAGTTGTTCAGGTTGGTTGAGCATTTCCGATAGAGCCCATTCAGCTGCATTAGAAGGATTGTCTACTGTTGCAAGAAAAATTTCCTGCATTGCATGAACCATAGATATACAAGACACTCAAAATTTAATTAAGGTGGAAGTACTTCAAATATATTTATATATATAAATTTCTAAGGTGGATTGTCCACTGTTCTCTTTTTTTTTTTTTTTTTTGTATCATATGATTAAAAGGATAAAATATTAAATGAGAGGGAAAAAAATAAATGCCATCCTGCTCTTATAATACATATGTGAAAATTTATAATTTTCTTATATCATTAAGTAATTATTTAAAAAATATGCCATCCTGCTCTTATAATACATATGTGAAAATTTATAATTTTCTTATATCATTAAGTAATTATTTAAAAAATATATAATTATTTAAAAATTTTACTATTTATCATCAGTAATAAAGATAATTATATTATGTTCTAAATTTTAATTAAGATATTTAGTTTTAATTAAGATAACTATATATAAATACACATGGTTTGCATGTAAATGCATGCATGAAAACAAAAAGAGGAGAATGAAATTAAATGAAGAAGAAGATGATATTCTAACCGTGATTTGCGCTTTGATCTCATCATTAGACAATAAAGGTTCTCCATCTTCATCTTTGAGTGTAATGAAAATATCAAGCAGATCCTCAGCCTCTATCTTCTTTCCTTCCCTCCATTGTTGAACTCTCTCATTCACTATAACTTCTTGGTACTTTTTCAACACCTCCGTAGCCTCACTAACCTTCTTCTCATGCTCATCCAAATCAAAAACCCTCATCCATGGAAGATAATCCACCACAGAGAAAGCATAGAGGTGTAAAAGCAAAGTAAAAAGTGCAGATAGATGCTCTTCTTCTTCAACACCAGGTCCTCCATCTTCGCTTCCTTTCCCATAAAACCTTCTGTTGAACATCATCTTCCTCATCACATTTCCTGTGTAGTGTTGTGCCGCAGTTCTCACATTAACCACTTGCCCTGCAGAGCCACAATTGTAGCTCAGGTTGTGGATATACCGAATGAGGTTATCGGCTTCTTCATTCCGTTTCTGAAGCATCCATTGCATTTTGGAAAGGTTGAATACATCATGAATCAAAACCCTTCTCATCTTCTTCCACTGGTTTCCCATCGGTGTTACTATTGTGGCCAAAAATCCACGACTGAAAATACCAGTGTTAACTGTTAAAGGTCTTGATGCGAAAACTGCATCATGTTTTTTGAAGAATTCTCTAGCGATTTCTGGTGAATTGACAGTGATGACATTGGTTTTTCCTAAGCAAAAGCAAGCGATATCTGTATGGAGTTCTTTCATGACACGGTTAATCCATCGGTATGCAGGTCTATTCCTCCACATCTCGAGGACATTTCCAACCAGAGGCCATGGAGAAGGACCTGGAGGAAGAGAAGGAACGTTCTTGCTTTTGGTAAAGATATTGATAAACTTGGTTTTGACAAGGAAGATGCCAAGGGAAACGAAGAGGCAAATCGCAAGGATGAGAGTCTTTGAGAGGTTATTGAACAGTATTCGTAGGAAGCACATTTTTGTGGTGGGAGCCAAAGAGAGAGAAAACAGGCTTTGAGTATGGTACTACTGCTGTGAAGTTCAAGGTCTGTTCCAAGTCCATTGCCATTTATGGAGGATTGAGAAACTGAGGGTGGTGTGCAACAAAAATAACATAGAAAGGAATGTATTATAGGCAAGCAGATGGAGGAATTATTGGATGAAAAACATGCAGAAATAAATTATTTATATTATTACGTGTGTGGCCAAAAAAGGCAGCCCATTTAATGGTGAAAGCATGCTTTTATTATGTATTTTATATTAATAATATTATAATAGTATAAGTATTAAAATATTTATTAAATTTTTTTATCAAATAACATGTGTTATAATATTATTAATTGATATATATCTATGTATAAACTCTTAAATAGTAAAGTGTATTAAAAAAAAATATCACAATTACATATTATTATATCATCTATTATAGTATTTCATCAACAAATTTAATAAATATTTTGATAAATCAAGGATTATTAAATTTTATATAGTTCTCGTTACCAACAGAGGGTGGAAAATTGTCAAAAATATAATTGTTGAACTGAGGGTGAAAAGCATTCTTTTACATGGGTTTTGCTTTCGGAAACTAAGAAGAATCGTATAATTTCCCACCCAAAGAGCATTGTGACGAGAACGTACTCCACGTTAACAATGTTTTTTTAACAGACGCTGTGACCAAGAATTAACCACAAAGCCAAGGCTGTTTTTTAAATATTTGATTAAATTATCTTTTAACTCGTGTAACACGAGAGACCACGTGTTCGTCATGGGAAGCAACTGTTACCGTCATGTCCATATCACTATGAAAAGTTATTCATTTAAAAGAATTGTTAATTATTGATATATCAATAATTTATTAATTTATTAATAAATAAATATTTATTAATTGAAAAGTAACTTTATATTATTTTTGTTAGATAATTGTATTAGCTTTATAGTATATATTAATAAAGAAAATGGTCAATCAAGCTTGATCAAATTTACAATTACATGATTTGTTAATATTCTATCAATAAATGAAACAGTAGTCAATAAAGAAAAATGCAAAGAAAATTATTGTTTAATTGATTAATTATTTGACTCACTAGTGATGAAAAATTGTGGATCAATTGATCAATTTTTATTTTAAATCTTATTTTATTTTATTGAACATCTTGAAAAAGATAAAAAAACTTTTAAATGCATATTTTGAAAACAAATAAATAAATAAAGGAAAACTATTAAGTTAAATTTTCTTATTATGTATGGTAAACATTTTTGTATATTATTCATTTATTACAAGGTTGATCAATTATTAAGTTATCTAATTAATGGGTCCTAAAGGATCTTTTTTTTTTTTATAAATATAATCTTAAGCTATTTAATGTATTTATTCATTTAATATATCCGTTGGGACCAAATAATTTTATTTATTTAGCAAGATTATTCATTTATTGAACATTTATTTATTAAGATTTTGTTGTATGAACTTATCTTTTATACTTCAAAATCCAGTGATAATATTTCAAAAGTTAATATTTCCACATTGTTGATTATTTCCTTCAAGTAATTAATATATTTTCTTTTTTTTTTTTTTTAAAAAAAGCATAATTAGGGTTTGCCTATCAATTTAAAAATTTCAACTTCTTCTATTTTACTTTTTATAAATTAATTAGAGGATCTCTAAAGGTATTGTTTATAAATTAATTAGAATATCTCTAACGGCATTACATTTCTTATTTTAATATATAAAAAAAAGCATAATTGTACTTTTTGAATACTCCAATAGCACATTGCATAAAATGTTATTTGTATTTTTAGCACTAAATTTGGAATTTAGCATTAGAGAAGGTTTTGTTGTATGGGCTTATCTTCTATACTTTAAAACCCAGTGATAATATTGTAAAAGTTAATATTTCCACTTTGCTGATTGTTTCCTTCAAGTAATAAAATTAATACATTTTCTATTTTAACAAAAAATAAGCATAATTGGTATTTGCCTATCTATTTAAAATCTTCAACTTCTTCTATTTACTTTTTATAAATTAATTAGAGTATTTAATGGGATTACATTTTTTGTTGTAATGTTGAAAAATAACATAATTGTACTTTTTGAATTCTCCAATAGTGCATTGCATAAAATATTAGTTGTATTTTTAGCACCAAATTTGGAATTTAGCATTAGAAAAGGTATGCCAATAGCAAAATTTAAAAATACCAATGACAAAATACAATTTACCATTGGAGACACTTTTACAACCACATGTATATATACACTGATGGACCGAGGTTGGGCATGTCGCTTATAGGGACACATGCCTACCCTCAATTTTTTCTCCTCCAATTTTTTTGTTAGGATTTTCTTCTACTTACTTTTCTGCCCGTTAAATACCACGTGCTGTAGCATCCCATCCCAAAGTACGTCAGAATTTTTACACGTTGACCGAGGTTGATCGTTGATCGAGAGGATCAAAATTTTGACTTTTTGTTATGAATGGAATTTGGCATTGGCTAAGGCACCTTGTGGAGTACACATCAACTTGAGTCCGTAGACTAGTAGCACGTCGAAATCGGAGCTACCGTTTGAAAGTTATGCACAAGGCAAGTTGCGGTCCAAGCTATGCAAGGGTGCCAAGTTTGACTTTTTATTTATGTAGAATTTCGATTTAACTCTTATATGATTGTAAAGTACTCGTCAATACAAGTCTATAGACTAGCGGCATGCCTAATTTGGACATCCGATTAAAAAGTTATGGACTTGCAAAGTTTTTCCGATACAGTATTATTTTATACTATTTTTAATTAAATGGTGTTATTGTGAAAAATGTGCACCACATGTCAAGCCCTCAGCCTATCCCGTGAGTACACAGTGGCACCCATGGGATGGCCTTTTATTGGCTCAAACCTGTGTGTGAGCCGTGTGACCGGAGAAAGAGAGAGAGAGAGAGAAGCCACCACCCATGGCCACTCTCCATTCACCGTCCTCTACTCGTTTCACCCATATATGCGCCCGACCACCACCTTGCTCTTCCATTTCTGGCCAGCTCGCAAAATCTCGCAGCCACCCTACCACCGACGTGCCCAGATCGGGGCATTTTCCGGCAGCGGCATCGAAAACTTCTCACTTAGATTTCTCCCCGATCTAGCCTCCGTTTGCCTCACCGTCGGTCTTATCCGTTCGCCCATCCTCCGATCTATGTTTTCTCCAAAAATCACGACCAGTGGCCATCGGATGTGCCGCCGGCAACGACGGGTTCCGGTGACCACGGCGGCTCGTCGGGAAATTGATTTTCCAGCGAGTTTCCAGTTGCACCGCCCATCCTTTTCCACTAGTTTCGACCCCCCTGAACCCAGATCTGAGGTCGGTTTCCTCCAACTTGGGGCGGTTTATCAGATCCTAAATCTGACACTTTTCCGACGAGAGTCCGGCCACCTCGGGTCTAATCTTCGAAAAGTGAGACCAGATTCATAATCCTTGTTTCACAAGCTTCGATTCGGTATATCACTCGTAAATTTTGGTTTTCATTTGTGGTCGGTCCCCGGGTACCCATTTGGGAGTTACCCGATTAAAATATTAAAATAATTAGTTTTGTGTATTGTGGATACTTTTGGTGCACGTGTGGGTAGTGGAGTTGATCCTGTAGAGGATCTCGATTGATACACGTATTTGAGGTGAGTAACCCACTTTTAAAACTATTTTGGGGTGATTAATTATATTTATTTTGTGTTAATTTAATATTTAGAAAATATGCTCATGTGGTGGAATTTATTTATAACTGTGGTAAATTGTATTCTCAATTTTGTTGATTTCTTTTATATATATATATATATATATGCTTATTGATGCTAAATGAAAGTTTAGTTTATTAAGAAATTCTTGATTATTATTATTGTGATTTAATTGAATTTATTACGCATGAGTAAGGTGTTTCCATTTAATTAATTGTATTTTGGATTTTAATATTATTTTTGGCATGATTTGATTTTAAAGATTTCAAGAAAAATTATTGGTTTAAGTTTGGTGCTTTCAAATTATATAATTATGCCCTTGAAATATTATTTGATTGATTTTATGATTTGAAAAAAGTTATTTGTATATTATTATTGATGGATTTACGCTGGAGATATTAAAGAAAAAAAATATGAATGTGAATTTGAAAAATGGTATGATTCCCACTGTAAGTTTTGGAAAAATTATTATTTTTTAAAATAATATGGTTATTTATTTTAAACGCACTCATACAGTACTGGTGTTCTGTACTGTGTATGTGGATGAGCACGCAAGTTATAATGTCTCCCGTGAGTTGCCATCGGACCGACAGCAAGTTTGATATTGGCCATAAGCCCCCCCCCCCCCCCCTTCCATGGCCGGGTTGACAGTTTAAACAGCGGCGCCGTCAAGACGCCGAAGCGACCGTATGCAAGTTTCTCTATTTAATCTCCCACCGGATGGTGCCCAGGACGCTGGGTATCGTAGAGCATCACTGGTATATAGCGTAGTGCGTCAAGTATTATTTTTCAGATATAAATTTCAAATCCTAAAGTTTTAAATTCGTATTTAAATTAAATGTATTTAATTTGTTTTATCACCTATTTTCAATTAGTATTTTCTAAAATGTATTTATTCATATTTTATATCACTTATTTTAAAACAATATTTTTAAAATATTTTTAAAATGCATCTTGCCATATTTTTATTATATAGATTGATTGAATATTTCAAACTGAATTTTATAATATTTTTTTTACCATTTATTTTACATGATTGTTTGTAATTATTTAAATTATATTTTTTACACTGTTTTTTTTGATTTATTAAATCAAATTTTATGAATTATATATTGAATTTCACTTTTATGTTATATTTCTTTAATGCAAGTATTTTAAATTATTTTATTGTATTTTATTTGTATTTGGATTATTTAATTATTTATTAAATTAATTATTCCTTGATTTTTGGGGCATAAAAGATTGGATTTTGCGAAAATATTTTAAAAAGGAAACCTTTTCAACGGAGTGAATGGTGAGAGTTTTGAGAGAAAATATTATTTCCAATTAATTATTGTCCATTTATTTATTTATTCTTAATTAATCAAGTGTATTATGATTATTATTTCTATTATAATTGTATAATAGATAAGGTCACTCAATGAGATGATTAGCATCTCATATTTTTAAATATGTTCCCCTTGGTACAAAGTGTAACACCCCGTCCCAAAGTACAACGGAAATTTTCCAACTTTGACCGAGGTTAGACATTTGACCGTTGACCAAAATGGTCAAAAGTTGACTTTTTGACTCAGATGGAATTCTAGGTTGAATGAGGTACCGTTACAAAGTACACGTTGGCACGAGTTCGTAGACTAGTAGCACGTCGAAAACGGAGCTACGGTTTGAAAGTTATGGGCAAAACAAGTCGAGATTCAAATTGTCCAAGTGGTGCCGGAGTTGACTTTTTATTCATGCAAAGTTGAGCTTTGACTTATGCATGGTTGTGAAGTACTCATCAATACGAGTCCGTAGACTAGCGGCACGTCCGATTTGGACATGTGGTTTGAAAGTTATGGACCTGTAGAGTTTGTTAAATACTGTATTATTTTAATACCATATTATTTTATTATTGTTATTTTATATAATAATATTATTTTTAATATTATTTAATTATTTTTAATTTATTTTCTTTTTATTTCTTTTTATTTCTTTTATTTCTTTTTCTTTTCTTTTTTCTTTTTTTTCTTTTCCCCCACGTGGGAAAAAAGGGCCACGGGCCCTTCTTCTTTCTTCTTCTCCTTCCTCCTTCTTCTTCCTTTCCCTTCCTTTCTCCTTCTCAGGTTCTTGCCGTATTTTTAAATTCCGTTCCCCTAGGTCCAGGTTAGGAGACGTTGATCGTCCGGGGCGAGCCCGACGTCCCAGTTCATTGCCGAAAGTCCAAGCAGCATCTCTTCCCTTTTTCCTCTCCATCTTGTATTACTTCTTTATCTGTCATCATATTAATTTCATATTTATTTGTACAATGCTCTGTATACTGTATTGGACATTTAGTTGCTAATTATATACTGATTTACTGTTATTCATTTGGAGTACTGTAAATTGTGGAATCAAATTGTAGTATTGTGGGAGGAATAAAGGGATGGAAATAGAAGTGTGTTTTCAGTGCAGAAAATTTGTGGTAAGTCCAACCCTTAGGAGAGGTTCTGCCGGATTTTCCATTGGAGGGTCCGGTAGGGTTTCCCTAGGATCAGGGCTCGTCTAGGATTCCGGTGAGGAATTTTGGACGAGTCCTGACAGTTGGCATCAGAGCTCTAGTTTCTAGTATTCCTAAGGGACTGTGCATTGTTGTGCATCCCATCCGCGTCTAATCTCTTGTTTTACCCGTCTTAAAGCATTCTTTCCCTTTGTCTTGAAGCAAATTCGTTGCCCAAGTTTGAATAACTCTAATCTTCGAGGGTGTCAATTAGAATCATCTATCCTAACGGGGAATTCCTATGGCCTAGTTAATGGTCGAGGATTGTCTTTTCTCTATTCGAAGCTCAAGTAATGAGGGCAGATCCAATCCTTGAATCTTTTTGGGATCTGAAGCAACCCTAGATATGGATCGAGTAGTTATGCATCTTATGTTTATGGACCGCTAGCATAAAGGAGTAAAGTTAAAGTGATTCAGCTTACCTGAAGTGGTGCTCCGTGGAGAAGTTAAGAGGCCTTTGCTGTGGTTAATTTCTGTCCTCGTCTCCAAGGAGCTATCGGAGAATGGTTGTTAAGGGTCTATGGCCCAGGTGGTTGATGCCAATGAAGATGGTGAGCGTTGGAATCGCTAATAATGGGAAGTAATTCGAAAGCATTTTCCCAGCAAGTTATCTAGATTACGACCGTAAAAAGGATATTGAATCATTATTGAATTGGCTTTAGATATCGATCTATTTCAGTACCGCCATACCGTGCGACTCTATGAAAGTTAAATGACTGAAAGGCTCAGCTGCAAGATTTGGTGAATAAAGGTTTCACTTGATCAAGCTTATCATCGTGAATGGCATTAGTTTCATTCATGGAGGAGAAGGATGATTGCCTAAGGGTGTGTATCGGCTATCAACGATTTAGCAAGGTGACCACCCATGATCGATACTTGTTGTCGAGTATGGATGTGTGTTGATCGATACTTTTCAAAGTGATATTTGAAATTAAAGGTATTTTATTCAAGTATTTATTGTTTATGTTCGTACATGTATTTGTATGTTATATTGTTTGATATTATACTGCATATACTGCACCATACGGAGGCGGCGAACCAATGTGGTCCATGTAGAGCTAGCCCCATAATCATGTTGCCCACGAGTCTAGGGGATCGGACAGCCAATATAGGCAACCACCCTGGTTTGTACTGGTAGCGGAGTGTCGGCGACAGCTGGAATCATGGATCACGTAGTATGTTAGAAGGTATCGTACGTACCTCCATTACGAACGTGCATATTTCATTTTATGCTATGAATTTTAAGATATGATTTTATGCATTTATTCATGTTTTTATTATTATTTCATAGATTTAATTAATAAATTTCATAAATTATATTTCGATTTTTGAAGAAGTTTGGAAATTTAATTTGGGTTGATAGATTGTGTATATCTTATGTTGGTAGTATATTTGAAAAATATATTTTATTATTTGTTTTATGTTATATTTTTCCAAGAGCGACTTAAGGGTTAAGTATCGCCAATTGAGAATCCAAAGTAGGATATCGTTGAGTTCAAAAAGGAGATCCTAAAGGGAGCACGTGATTCGATGTATGTGATACACCCCAAGGCTACAAAGATGTATGGAATGCTCACTAGATGACATTATGGTTTGGCACGATAAAGGAAGTTGCAGGATTTGAATAAAAGTACTTAAGTCACCGACAAGTAAAAGTGGGGAATAGAAACGTTTGAGGTAGTTTCAATCCTTGCCCATTTCCGTGTCGGGTGGGGAGATGTAAACATAGATTTCGTGCTTAAACTATCGTTCACAAAGAGAAGGTACGACAGCGTTTAGAGAATCAAACAAGATCCAGATAGCGATTAAAGTTCTACTTGGTTGTTGATGAGGTTAATGAGATGAGGATGATTTCCTTAGGCATGGTTAGATGTTTAAGCATGGTTATTTTCATTCTAGAAGCTAAGATCTTGATATCTTATTTCCTTGGAGATTTAAGGTTCGTATTGGTGGTGCTTTATCGATTCAAGGTAGTTGATATTGTTGGTGATAATTTACAATGATAAGGAGTATGGTTTTTGGGACATAGTTAGAATTTAAGAAGTGTGGAATACTTTTATGGGTTAAGGATCTAGTGATTTGTTCATAGTATTGGTGGTGATGCTAGAATTAAGATTTAAATTCCTTATTGCTTGAGGTGTGGATTCATGGAATTTATTTGAAATTGGGGGAACTTAGGGTTTTCAAGAATAATATTTGGATGTTGAAAAATTTTATTCATGACCTTGATGAATTTAGTTAAAAGAAAGATTGATGTTTGTCGAGATTAAGACTATTGGTTAATCAATGAGGAGCAAGGGTTTTATAATTGTAAGTACTAGGAGGGTAATTGAAGACAAAAGAATTAATCTCAACCTTAACTTGGTGACACCAGTATTTGAGGAAATTAGACTTAAGTTCTAATCTTACCTTTTGAATTGCTGATCGAGTTACAAGAGTTGGTTGTTGATTTAAGGATGCATGCTTCAGAAGCACTTTATAGTTAGCGTTCGACTATGACCAAGACTTGTAGATCATGTTCTCGTGGCCTAGTTTGAATATCCTTAATTAGTGGGCATGAGAAAGAAAGTTGCACAAGAGGAAAGTTAAAATTCACTATTAGGCGTGATGGTAGTGTAGCGAGAGTGGATGAGGTCTCTATTAAGCTGCTCAGGTTCGGAAGAAGAGCTATACAGTTGTGTGTATACAGATACATTTGGAGCGAGACTTAACGACTGCATCGCCTTTCACCATAGGCCAGTGGACAAGCAAAGTGCAGAATTCACACTTGGAAGTTATGTTGAGACCGTTCATTATGTAATATCGAATGAAGTGGGAATAAGCAATTGTCATTAATAAGGCTCGTTGTAATATTTGCTATCAAGCGAGCATCGAAGTGTCTTCGTATGAGATTCTATATGGAAGGCAGCGCCGAACTCCACAGTGTTGAAGTGAAGTAGGTAAGGAGAAGCACCACACAACGACCAACGTGAATTGGATGCGAACACCTACGAATGACTATGAATAAGGTGAAAGTCATCCAAGAGAGTTTGAAGACCTCTCAGGAATCGACAAATGAGTTAAGCCGACGTGCATGGGAAAGATGTTGAGTTCAAAGTCCGAGATTAAGTTTTTGAGATTATCTCCGTAGAAGAGAGTCATATGCTTTGGTTGATAGAGAAAGCTAAGTTCTCGTTACCTTAGTTTCTACGAGGTTATTGGAAGAATTGGTTTGGTGGTGGGCAAGTTAGTATTTTCGGGAAAGCAGACATGGGTATGCAGTGTAATTCACATATTGTTGCTACGAAAGGACATCGAAGACCTATCGTGTAAGGAGCGACTAAGACAGATTTTAAGTCATGAAAAATGCGTATGGGTCAATAAGACTATTTTCTCAGATCAAAAGTCTCGTGGTGAATTAATCTAGTCGAGAAAGCGACGTGGAAGATCGAGGCACAAATCCGCAATCAATATTCTTATGCGTTTCAGCGACGTAAGAAATTTCAAGGATGAAATTTTTATAAGGAGGGAAAATTGTAACACCCCATCCCAAAGTACAACGGAAATTTTCCAACTTTGACCGAGGTTGACCATTGACCGTTGGCTTTGACCGTTGACCGTTGACCAAAGAGTCAAAAGTTGACTTTTTGACTCGGATGGAATTCTAGGTTGACTGAGGTACCGTTACGAAGTACACATTGGCACGAGTTCATAAACTAGTAGCACATCGAAAACGGAGCTACGGTTTGAAAGTTATGGGCAAAACAAGTTGAGATTCAAATTGTCCAAGTGGTGCCCGAGTTGACTTTTTATTCATGCAAAGTTGAGCTTTAACTCATGCATGGTTGTGAAGTACTCATAGATACGAGTCCGTAGACTAGTGGCACGTCCGATTTGGACATGTGGTTTGAAAGTTATGGACTTGTAGAGTTTTTCAAATACTATAATATTTTAATATTATTTTTAAACGTGTAACAATGTGCCACGTGTGACTTAATAAATGTGACCATGTGTCACCATGTTGAGATGCCATATGTCAACCATGCTTAATACCATATTATTTTATTATTGTTATTTTATATAATAATATTATTTTTAATATTATTTAATTATTTTTAATTTATTTTCTTTTTATTTCTTTTTCTTTCTTTTTCTTTTCTTTTTTCTTTTTTTTCTTTTCCCCCATGTGGGAAAAAAGGGCCCACGGCCCCTTCTTCTTTCTTCTTCTCCTTCCTCCTTCTTCTTCCTTTCCCTTCCTTTCTCCCTCTCGGGTTCTTGCCGTATTTTTTAATTCCGGCCACCACCTTGTTACACGCGCTGGCCAGAGATGAGCGGAGGGAGGAGGCAAGCTCGGCCCTAAAATTTTCCGGCGAAGCTCGACGGCCGGAGTTTTTCTCTCTCCTCGATTTGTGTGTTTTCCTGCCAACCCAGCTCACCCCATACCTCTATCCCACCATTTTCGACCCCTCTGAGTCCATTTCCGGGGTTAGATTGCCCAAAATCCCCACCGTTTGAGAGATCCCTCAAGTTTAAACTCGGCCTAAGCTTTCCGGCCACCGCCGATTGAATTGAGGTCAATAGAGGTCGGTAATGTGATCCTCATCTCACAAGCTTTCCATAGACATAAAATTTGTCAATTTTGATTAACGTTTGTGTTAGATCCCCCGGGTGCCGGGTATTATTTATCCGAATAAAATATTAATTTATTTGACTATATGTGAATCGTTGTTCTAGGAGCACGTGTGCATCGTGGAACTAATCCCATGGAGGATCTTGGTTTAATTGCGTGCTCCAGGTGAGTGACCCATCTTTAAAAATATTTTGGGGTAATTAATTATATTTATTTGGTGTTAAATTGATATCTGAAATTATGCTCATGTGGTGGAAATTTAATTATAATTGTGGAAAAATATTATTTTATAAGTACGTATATGTCTATTGGTGCTAAATAGAATTTTTGGGTTATTAAGAAATCCCTAATTTTTATTATTGTGATTTAATTGTATTTATTACACATGAGCAAGGTATTTTCGTAAATTAATTGTGTCTGGATTTTTATATTATTTTTTAGGCATAATTGGTTTAAATATTTTAAGGAAAATATTGTTTAAATTGGTGGTTTCAAAATTGATAATTATGCCCGTGGAATATTATTTGATGGACTTTGTGCTACGAGAAAAATTATTGGTGTATTGTTATCGATGTTTTCGTACCGGAAATGTTAAAGGAAAATGTGGGATGGTGAATTTGAAAACTGGTATATTTCCCACGGTGATTTTTTGGAAAATCGGTACGGTAATAAGAAATTTAATAATTGATTTTAGACGCACTCATACAGTATTGGTGTTCTAGTTGTATATGTGGATTAGCGCGCAAGTTATTATGTCTCCCGTGAGTTGCCATTGGACCGAGGGCAGGCAAGTCTTATATATTGTGCATCAGCCTCCCCCCTCCGTGGCCTGAATGACGGTTTCAGCAGCGGCGTTGTCGGGACGCCAAAGCGTCGTATGCAAGTTTCTCTCTTTAACCTCCCCGCCAATCGGTGCTCGGAACGCTGGATATCGGAGGACATCACTGGTATATGGTGTGGTGCGTCAAGTATAAATTTTCAGATATAAATTTCATACCCTAAAGTATTCTAAAAATTATTTATTATATTTTATTACATTTTATTTATATTTGGATTATTTAATTATTATTTATTAAATTAATTAATCCCTTGGTTTTCGGGAAATACGAATAATGGATTTTGTGAAAATGTTTTAAAAGAAGAACATTTCCAACGGAGTGAATAGTGAAGATTTTGAAAGAAAATATTACTTCAATTGTTATTATTATTTATTTATTTAATTGTTGGTACTAATTAAATTCCTTTATTTGTTATATTATAAATATTAAAGGTATACAGTAGATAGGGTCACTCACTGAGATGATTAGCATCTCATATTTTTAAATTTCATTCTCCCAGGTCCAGGTTGGGAGACGTTGATTGTCCGGGATAAGCCCGACGTCCCAGTTCATTGCCGAAAGTCCAAGTAGCATCTCTTCCCTTTTTTCTCTCCATCTTGTATTACTTCTTTATCTGTCATCATATTAATTTCATATTTATTTGTATAATGTTCTGTATACTGTATTGAACATTTAGTTGCTAATTATGCACTGATTTACTGTTATTCATTTAGAGTGCTGTAAATTGTGGAATCAAATTGTATATTGTGGGAGGAATAAGGGGATGAAAATAGAAGTGTGTTTTCAGTGTAGGAAATTTGTGGTAAGTCCAACCCTTAGGGGAGGTTCTGCCGGATTTTCCATTGGAGGGTCCGGTAGGGTTTCCTTGGGATCAGGGCTCGTCTAGGGTTCCGGTGAGGAATTTTGGACGAGTCCTAACATAAAGATTGGTAGACGTTCGTCCGGAGTGAGTTTGACCTTCGTTGCTGTCGTATTTCAAGGAATTCTCTTTCTTTTCATTTATTTCTATTGTAATATTTCTTTCCATCCTTTGTTGTATAACTTTCATACTTAATTGTACCATATGATATTCTGTATACTGTATTGGATATATTTTATTAAATACTGCATTAGTTTCCTTTTTAATTTATGGAAGTGTTGATTATTATGGAATTAAATTGTAGTAAGGTGGAGGAATAAGGCGGTATATATAGAAGTGTGTTTCAGTGCAGGGAATTGTGGTAAGTCCAATCTTTAAGGGAGATTCTACCGGATTTTCTATTGGAGGGTCCAGTAGGGTTTCCTTGGGATCAGGACTCGTCTAGGGTTCCGGTGAGGGATCTTGTACGGGTCCTGACATGTGCTCCGTCCAATGTAAGTCTAATTTGGTCTTTAAATCAATAAATTTCTCTATCCCTATGAATTTTCTTATTGAAAATTCATTATCTTAATTAATTCTTCTTATTTTTGTTTGTTTTAAATTATAACTAGCAAATATTATTGAATAAAAGTTGATTTAAACAATATTTCAGTTTGAGTCTAATAATAGAGAAGTACCTATATTGTTAGAATCCTTTTAAAGTTACTTATCGGAAATCCTAGGATAGTCCCAACTAAGGGAAATTCTATTAGAAATTCTATAAAAAATCTAGCCATATGTTTTCTATAAACTGGACTACCCCAAATGTACCCTGCACAGAAAACTTACTCCGTAAATATACATCCGCCTTACTCCTCCCATTTTATAATAAGTTTTCACAAATTTACAGGACTCCAATAATAGCATATGAATGTAGATACAAAAAATAATAAGTATATCGTAAATACTTTTATAGGTGTCAGCATCCTTTCTGAGATTTACTACCTAGATTCCTAAATAGATCTGACCTTTTCTTAATCCTTATTTAGTACAGGATATACATACTTTTATAACTCATGGCCACCCACACCATCCACACCACCTATTTATTATAGTCTCATATTTCTACAGCATTTCATGAACATACAAAGTGTATTATATAGATAGAAAATAATAATAATAATAATAATAATACAGTCTTGGTCCCAAACTCTAAATTATTTAGTTTACCCTTTAATATCTTAAAAAATATACAGATACATATTCTACTGTTGATAATCAATAAACTGTAAGACAAATTTTAGATATGATCTTTATGGATATTGATGTTTAAAAATAACCAATTCAATATAATATTTTTATAATATATTAAAAGTTTATTTTATGTATGATTTTTATAGATTAAGTTATAAATTTCAAATCGAATATAATACACTAGATTATTTCTCTTAGGGCATTGGATTAAATTGTAATGTTGTAGAAGATTTTTTTTAAGGTAGAAATTATTGGTTGCATTGTAATATTGTGGCATTTTTGTGGAATTTGAACTTGAATTATAAAGTTTTTTATATTACTGATTATATTATTGTAATACTAAAAATTACATTGGGCCGGGTAAAAATTGAATCCAATCCCAAACTGATACAAATAACAAATTCAAAATCGATCAATATTAAATTCGATTGGATTAAAAAATTCAAAAACCAATCAATATTGAATCGGATTGAATATTGGTCAAATTCATTGGATTGGAACCGATAAACATCCCTAAAAATAATGGAGTTTTATTTTGGAGGTGTCTTTTTATAAGCATTTATTTTTTGTAAATTTATTTTTGTAGTATTTTTGTTAAAAAATGTTTTATAAAACCAGATTGTATTGTTTTTTTTTTTTTATCGTATATCTAAATAAACGAGTACTTATTAAATATAGTAAGTGTCACTATAAAAATATAAAATAATATATTTGTTTTATTTTAAATACGTTAGGAAAAAAATATCTTAACAAGAAGTAATTAGTTAAAAGGGAAATAACCCTCCTCAAATGTGTATTAATCCTATGTTTAAATTGATATATTTGTCCATATTTAGGGATTAAAGTTGCTGCATATAGAGGGTTAAATCAAAAGTTGCTGCATATAGAAGGTTAAATCAGTCTTCTTCATCTGCCTATTTCTTCTTTTTTATTTTCTCTCGGTTTCTTAGCAATTCTCTCTTTCCAAACACGATCACACGCGGTCGTGTAGAAGAATATTGAGAAGATGGTGAGGACCGCCAATTGCATCACTGTACTTTCTCAATTCACATAGCTTTTTCACTCTTTAATTTTTATTTTTATTTTTTTGTCTTATATTTATCGGCCGCATATTTGGTAATGTAGGGCCCTCCGTGTATTAGGCGAAGCTTATGTGATACTTTCAACCACACTTGGTCTTCAGGGAGGATGGGAATTTTTTTTGGATGGTGCAAACCTCATAGTCATTAGGATGAGAATTTTTTTCCGACTTTTATTTTTTTTCAATTAAGATAAAAAGACAAAAAAACAAAAAAGCAAAAGGCATTAAGACATTTTCAATTAAGATAAAATTGAAAAATTTTAGAATAAGGCAAACAAAAAGAAGTCTTATATTAAGTGATGAGATAAAATAAAAAAATAAAAAAAAATGTATTGTCACTTAAAATAAATAAAATTAAAATACAAGTAATAAAATGTTTCACTATATACAATAAAACTACTTTTAAATTTATTTTTGATAGTTTAATTTTTTAATTTGAACTTGTACATTCATCAAAACATTTTGATAAAAGAGTAATTGTGTGTGTATATATCTTTGATAAAAAGGTACATAATAAATGTAATTTTTTATTATTATTTTTTTAATCAACATTACCATTAGGAAGAGGAATTTTATCTAGGTAAAAATTTGAATGAGAATCTGAGAATGTATTCTTAATGGTATGATAATTATCTTGAAAGAGTACACTTGTCATATTTATTGTTTAATTAAATTGTTTAATTGTTCGATACGTTAGTTTTTAGTACATTTTTAAGGGTTTATTTGTTATTTTGATAGTTTAAAGGGGTTATATATAAATGTCATCTAATACAATATACCCAATCTATATAAGCTATATATGTATGCAGGAAAAGAATAATTCTTAATCTGTTATCTGTATAACAATGATTTAATATGTTAAGTGAAATCTGGATTTTTAAGGCTTTAAGTAGCCATTGCACATTAAATTTATTTTATTTGTTTTTTATTATGGATTAATAATTCTTGCAAATGTATTAACCATATTACAGAATGAAGGAAAAAGTTGAGAAAAATGCATTTCACGTGATATACACCTGTAGTTTCTGAAATTTTTTAAACTAGTTAATTGGATAAACACTTGCAGCCAAGCGAGGTTTTGCATGAGCATGAAGAGGAGTATTCTTCAACAAGAGTGAGTCGGCTTCAATTAGGTCAATTTTCTCCACACCTGGTGGCATGCTCCATGTAAACCCTTGAACAAGCCTAGCAAGCAGCATCACCGACATGGTTGTCCCGAGCCAACTGCCTAAGCAACTTCGCCTTCCAGTAGTGAATGTAATGAAGCGAAGCTCAGGTTCAGCAATACTTACTGAGTAGCAACTCCATCCTTCAAATGGCGTTTAGGGTCAAATCTCAAAGGGTTTTCCCAAACCTTAGGGTTTCGGCCTAATTCAAACCGGCTTAGCAATACGTGACTACCCTTGGGGATGAAATAGCCAGCACCAATGCAATCAGAGACAGAGAGATGGGGGACGTTAAACGGTGCAATCGGGTGAAGACAGAAAGCTTCCCTCAAACAGGCAGTGATATAAGGGAGATTAGGAATATCATGTTCCTGAACAAGCTTGTCTTTTCCAACAACCCTATCTAATTCCTCCACTGCCTTTTCAAGTTGTTCAGGTTGGTTGAGCATTTCCGATAATGCCCATTCAGCTGCATTTGAAGGATTGTCCACTGTTGCAAGAAAAATTTCCTGCATTGCATGAACCATAGATATACATTACCCTTAAAATCTAATTAAGGTGGAAGTACTTCAAATATATTTATATAAATATATATATATATATATATATATATATATATATATATATCGTTTAGCTTGAAAATTACTTTCTTTCTTTCTTTTTTCTTTTCTTTTTTTTTTCCTGGTATTGTATGTTTAAAGGGATAAAATATTCAATGAGGGGGAAAAAAATAAATTTCATCCTGCTCTTATAATACATATATGGAAACTTATTATTTTATTATATCATTAAGTAGCTATTTTAGAAGATATATAATTATTTACGAGTCTTTCTATTTTAAAAGATATATAATTGTTGACCAATTCGTATTTATTATAGTATATGCATGCATGGAAAAAGAAAAAAAAAAAAAAGAGAGAGAGAATGAAATTAAGCGAAGAAGAAGACGATATTCTTACCGTGATTTGTGCTTTGATCTCATCATCAGATAATAGAGGTTTTCCATCTTCATCTTTGAGTGTAATCAAAACATCAAGCAGATCCTCAGGCTCCATTTTCTTCCCTTCCCTCCATTGTTGAACTCTCTCGTTCACTATAACTTCTTGGTACTTCTTCAATGCCTCCATAACCTCACTAACCTTCTTCTCATGCCCATCCAAATCAAAAGCCCTCATCCATGGAAGATAATCCACCACAGAGAAAGCATAGAGGTGTAAAAGCAAAGTAAAAAGTGCAGAAACATGCTCTTCTTCTTCAACACTTGGTCCTCCCTCTTCACTTCCTTTCCCATAAAACCTTCTATTGAACATCATCTTCCTCACCACACTTCCTGTGTAATGTTGTGCTGCAGTTCTCACATTAACCACTTGCCCTGCAGAGCCAACGTTGGACCTCAAGTTGTGGATGTAGCGGACAAGGTTATCGGCTTCTTCATTTCATTTCTGGAGCATCCACTGCATTTTGGAACGGTTGAATACATCATGAACCAGAACCCTTTTCATCTTTTTCCACTGGCTTCCCATTGGTGTTACTATTGTGGCCAAAAACCCAAGACTCAAAATACCAGTATTAACGGTTAAAGATTGTTAGAGTTAGTGACCCGAATTCTTGTTGACCCGACCCGAAAAGCTCGCGGTGCGACCCATTTGGTGAAACTAATTTTGGAGAAAAATTTGGGGCTCTGTGGTGGAAGCGGAGGTCTCGGGCCGATAGGGTTTCTTCCGTACTATATATATATATTTTTGTTCAGCCGTTTTTTTGGGGTTTTAGGGTATCGCGAAATTTGGCTCACCTTTGTACCAATCTTTTCGATATTGGATTTGCTTCTCCCTGCCCGTGGTTTTTCCCGTCAAGGGTTTCCACGTAACTTGTGTGTTTGTTCTTCGTTTTCTTTGTTTCCGTTGCTTGTTATTTTTCTCCCAATTCCGTAACAAGTGGTATCAGAGCCGCGTCGATCTATTTGGGAATTTTTTTTTTTCTCCGATCATGGCAACAAAGTTCGACATTGAGAAATTTGAGCGCAACATGAGTTTCTCCATGTGGCAAGTCAAGATGAAGGCGATTTTGACACAGAACGGTTTACACAAGGCGTTGGTTGGCAAGGAGCAGATGCCGTCTTCGTGGGATGCCGAAAAGAAAGCCGAGGTTGATGAGCGTGCCCTATCCACCATTCAGCTATGCTTGTCCAATGAAGTTTTGAGGGAGGTCCTTGATCAGAAGACAACAAAGGACTTATGGGACAAGTTGGAATCTTTGTACATCACAAAGAATCTCACAACGAAACTGATTGCGAAGCACCGTCTATACACCCTTTCTATGGTTGAAGGTACATCTATTAAAACTCACATAGATGATTTTTCTACTATTTTGTTGGATCTGGCGAACATGGACATTAAATATGATGATGAAGATCAGGCCCTAATGCTACTGCGTTCCTTACCTCCATCGTATAAAAATTTTAGGGAGACTTTGATTTACAGTAATAAAACCCTAAAATTGGAGGACGTGAAAGCTTCTTTATATTCTAAGGAGTTGTTTGATAAGGAGTTGACCAGCAGTTCGGATAACAATAATTTTGGGAGTTCTGGAGGAGAGGGTTTGATTGTTAGAGGTAGAACATCATCTAGAGATCAAAATAACAATGGTGGTAGTCGGCCAAGATCGAAGTCAAGGTTTAGAAACCTTATTTGTCACTACTGTAAGAAAAAGGGGCACATCAAAACTGAATGTCGTAAGCTTCAGAATAAAAATAATGAAAAGAGTAAGGAACATGCCGAAGCCAGTGTCGCACATGAGGAAATTGAAGATGGAGATGTTTATTCAGTGACTGAGGATAGTTCGGGCAAGCAGGGATGGATTTTGGATTCAGCCTGTTCGTTTCACATCTGTCTCCATAGGGATTGGTTCTCTTCTTATGTTCCGGTGGATAAAGGTGTTGTGCTGATGGGAGATGATCATCCTTGCTGTGTCATCGGCATTGGAACTGTAAGGGTGAAGATGCATGATGGAATTATCAGAACACTATCTGAGGTACGTCACGTTCCAGATATGTCTAAAAATTTAATTTCTTTATCTGCTTTGGACAAGTCTGGTTGTTCTTTTTCTGGTGGAGGTGGAGTTTTGAGGGTTCTGAAGGGTGCTTTGGTGGTGATGAAAGCTAGCCTGGTTGGTACATTATACAGGCTACAGGGTTCTGTGGTAATGGGGTCGGCTGCTATTTCAGTGTCCATGTCAGATTCGGATGTTACTCGTTTGTGGCATATGAGATTGGGCCATATGAGTGAGAAAGGTTTGGCGATGTTGAGCAAACGGAGTTTGCTTGGTGATCGGAGTATCTCGAAGTTGGAGTTTTGTGAACATTGTGTGTTTGGGAAGCAGAAGAGAGTTAGCTTCAGTACTGGAATTCACAAAACCAAAGGTACTCTAGACTACATTCATTCAGATCTTTAGGGACCCGCACGTACTGCTTCTAAGGGTGGTGGCAGATATATGTTGACCTTCATTGATGATTTCTGCAGGAAGGTCTGGGTATATTTTTTGAAGCACAAGAATGACGTATTTTCTATCTTCAAGCAATGGAAAGCTTTGGTAGAGAAGCAGACGGAAAGAAGGGTGAAGCGCCTTCGAACAGATAATGGATTGGAGTTCTGTGATGATGTTTTCAATGAGTTTTGTAGAAACGAAGGGATTGTTAGACATCTCACAGTTAGAGGAACTCCGCAGCAAAATGGTGTGGCTGAGCGGATGAACAGAACTCTTATGGAGAAAGTCCGATGCATGCTGTCGAATTCTGGGTTAGCACAGGAATTTTGGGCAGAAGCAGCTGCTACAGCTTGCTACTTGGTGAATCGTTCTCCATCGGCAGCAATCGATTGCAAGACTCCTGAAGAGGTATGGTCTGGAAAACCTGCTAATTATTTAGATTTGAAGGTGTTTGGATGCCCTGCCTATGTTCATGTTAATGATGGTAAGCTTGAGCCTAGATCGAAGAAGGGCATATTTCTTGGTTACCTGCAGGGTGTAAAAGGATACAGAGTTTGGCTTCCTGATCCAAAGTCATCTAAGGTTGTGATTAGCAGGGATGTTGTGTTTGATGAGATGGCAATGCTGCATCCGAAAAAGGAGCTCGTTGTTTCAGACAGTATGCCAAAGCAGGTGGAGTTTAGGGTGGAGGAAGTAAGTACTTCACAGAATGGTTCAGTTTCAGGCCCATTTGAGACACCCACTCATGCGGAAGAAGAGAGAAGTGAGGAGGTGCAGGAGCATTCGATTGCCAAGGATAGACCTCGCAGGGAGATCAAGAAGCCCTCTAGTTTAGCTAACTATGTCACTTTTGCTTGTGTTGCAGCACAGGAGATCGAAAGTCCCAGTGATCCTTGCAACTATTATGAAGCCATTTCATGTGAGGATTCTGCAAAGTGGTTAATTGCTATGCAGGAAGAGGTGGAGTCGCTTCATAAGAACCACACTTGGGAGTTGGCATTACCTCTAGAGGGTAAGAAGATTGTGGGATGCAAGTGGGTCTACAAAAAAAAAGAAGGCATTCCTGGTGTTGAAGATGCGAGGTACAAAGCACGTTTAGTAGCGAAGGGGTATTCACAGGTACAGGGAGTTGATTTTAATGATATATTTTCCCCTGTCATTAAACATACTTCTATTCGTGCTTTGTTAGCGCTAGTTGCTATGCATGATTTAGAGTTGGAGCAACTAGATGTGAAGACCGCTTTCTTGCATGGTGAGCTTGAGGAGACAATTTATATGCAGCAACCCGAAGGTTTCGAGGTTGAAGGAAAAGAGGATCATGTGTGTTTGTTGAAAAGGTCCTTGTATGGTTTGAAGCAATCTCCTCGTCAGTGGTACAAGCGGTTTGATGGGTTTATGGTTAGCCATGGCTATTCTAGAAGCCAATATGATAGCTGTGTGTATTTTAGGAAGTTGGAAGATGGCTCATTTATCTATTTGTTGCTTTATGTTGATGATATGCTGATAGTGGCCAAGAAGAAATCCGATATCAACAGATTGAAAGCAGAATTGAGTGGTGAATTTGAGATGAAAGATTTGGGAGCGGCAAAGAAGATTCTTGGTATGGAGATTGAGAGAGAGAGATCTGCAGGTAAACTTTTCTTGACTCAAAGATCTTTTGTTGAGAAAGTTCTGGAGCGTTTTGGAATGAAGAACGCTAAACCTGTAAGTACTCCATTAGCTACTCATTTTAGATTGTCTGCTGATATGTCACCACAGTCGGATAGAGATATTGAGTATATGTCACATGTTCCTTATTCTAGTGCTGTTGGTAGTTTGATGTATGCTATGGTGTGTACCCGTCCTGACATTGCACATGCTGTTAGTGTTGTGAGCCGGTATATGGCTAATCCTGGCAAACAACACTGGCAAGCTGTCAAGTGGATTCTAAGGTACTTGAGAGGCACTACTAACACTTGTTTAGAGTTTGGTGGAAGTAAGGAGGGTGTAAATGGATATGTTGATGTAGATTTTGCTGGGGACCTTGATAGAAGGAGGTCCACTACTGGTTATGTATTTACTCTTTGAGATACTTCTATCAGTTGGAAGTCTGTTTTGCAAGCAACAGTTGCACTATCAACTACAGAAGCTGAATATATGGCTATGGCTGAAGCGGTGAAAGAAGCTATTTGGTTAAGGGCGTTGATAGGTGAGTTGAGCTCTGAGCAGGAGAGTACGGTCATCAATTGTGATAGTCAGAGTGCTATCTATCTCACTAAGGATCAGATGTTTCACGAGAGGACAAAACATATAGATGTTCGGTATCATTTTGTACGTGATGTTATTGCTCGTGGAGATATTGTTGTCAGCAAGGTGAGTACTCATGATAATCCTGCTGACATGATGACCAAGGCACTTCCGGTAGCCAAGTTTGAGCATTGCTTGGACTTGGTTGGTGTTTGTTGTTGAGCTTTGCCTTTAGGGGCTTTTGTGGAAGAGGATGGCAACTTTTATCGAAGATTGGAGTTTTGTATGTCTTTTCATTCCTTATATGGAATTCGTGTCAAGGTGGAGATTGTTAGAGTTAGTGATCCGAATTCTTGTTGACCCGACCCGAAAAGCTCGCGGTGCGACCCATTTGGTGAAACTAATTTTGGAGAAAAATTTGGGGCTCTGTGGTGGAAGCGGAGGTCTCGGGCCGATAGGCCCGAGACCGTAGCCCACCACTGAGCCCGATGGGGGTGCGGGGGCAGCACCCCCGCGGTATGGACCTGTTCAATTTTAGGGTTTCTTCCGTACTATATATATATATATATTTTTGTTCAGCCGTATTTTTGGGGTTTTAGGGTATCGCGAAATTTGGCTCACCTTTGTACCAATCTTTTCGATATTGGATTTGCTTCTCCCTGCCCGTGGTTTTTCCCATCAAGGGTTTCCACGTAACTTGTGTGTTTGTTCTTCGTTTTCTTTGTTTCCGTTGCTAGTTATTTTTCTCCCAATTCCGTAACAAAGATCTTGATGGGAAAACTGCATCATGGTTCTTCAAGAATTCTCTAGCGATTTCCGATGAACTGACAGTGATGACATTGGTGTTTCCTAAGCGAAAGCAAGCGATATCTGTATCAAGTTCTTTCATGACACAGTTAATCCACCGGTATGCGGGTCTATTCCTCCACATCTCGGGGACATTTCCGACCAGAGGCCATGGAGAAGGACCTGGTGGAAGAGAAGGGAGTCTCTTGTTTTTGTTAAAGATGATGAAGTTATTTTTGTGATGAAAGATGACAAGGGAAAGGAAGAGGATTGCAAATGGGATGAGTTTTTGAGTGTTTAATGAAGAGTATTCATAGGAATTCCATTTTTGAGGAGGGAACAAAAAGAAAGAGAAAATAGGGTTTAATGATGCTACTGCTGTGATATTCAAAATCTGCTCCATGTCAATCCGCATTAATGGAGGACTGATAAACTGAGGATGGTGTGGAAGAAAAAGGGTATAAATAAAGCACTGTATTTATAGACAAGTAGGTGAAGGAAGTAGCAGCAGAAAAATCGTGTACACACTTCTGAGAACCACCTAGTGCATGCGAGTAATTTATTATCATTATCATTATTTTTACTTTGACTAAATAAAATGATTTTTTTACCTTTTATGTTGCAAAACGACTCATTAAATTTTGATTATTTTGGTCCAACTATTTCTTTTTCCGTATAAAATAGGTGATCGATTTTATATAGTTTAGTATTTGGTGATTTTTTTTACTTTAATGTTAATAATCGACTCAGTAAATTTTAATTGTTTTGGTCAAACTATTTCTTTTGCCATTTGAAATAGCTAATTTTATATAGCTTGATCATGGATATAAATGTCTATGCCTAATTTTATACAGGCTAATCATGGATATAAATATTTACGATATTATCGATATCTCTGTATATTTTTAATGTAAAATATATTAGTCAACATATGCTATATTTGAAAAGGTAAAATTTATCTATCACCCTTCAATAATGTCAATAATTATTGATAAAATTTAAAAAAAATATGGGTATAGATTTTTATAAAAATATTAAAGAAATATCATAATCATTGGTGGTTATTGATAGATGTGTTATTGATGCCAATATACACTGTTTAATTACTAATTATTTGCAATTTTTTTATTTTTTACTTTTAACAAGAATAAAAATTAATTATTGTAATTAAGAATTTATGTATTTAGATAATATTTATTATATTTTTTAAATTTCAATATTATATATGTATTAACAAACACTATATTTATTTAATCGTATGTATATATATTTATATATATATATATATTATATTATATTATCAAAATTTTCATTAATATCGACATATCTATAAATATTTTTATGAAATTATAATTTTCATATTTTTGCCATCCAATACTCAAAAATATCCAAACTTAAACCGAAGAAGTTATTAATTCATAAGTCTACGCGGGCGTTTCCGGATATCTTCCTTGTAGATCCAGCGTGTACTTCAAAAACTAAAACTAGACAAGGATAAACACTACTCCGACATAATCAAGTGATTATTTTCTGCTTCAAAACCTAATTATTATGATATATGTATAGTTTTATATTTGGGCCGGTTGTTATAATGGTTAATAAAGACTAATTGGCTAATTTTTTTTTTTATATCGCGGCTAATTTTGTTACATATCGCTCTTGTGATCTAAATGTTATATTCTGCTCTAAAAAATAGTTATTATTATTTATGTATAGTTTTATATTTGGAGCGGTTGTTGTAATAGTGTTTTTTCTTATATATATATATATAATAGTTAATAAAGACTAATATATTGACCTTTTTTTTTTTTTGTTTGTGATATTACGCGTCTTGGTTATTATTAAATAAGTCTTGAATAATATATATATATATATATATAGATGCAAACAATTGGGATCTTTTCCTGAACTTTACCATGAAAACCACTACGCATTGTAAACAGTGTTGTCTATATAAAATATTCTAATTTAAAAATAATTATTACTGTTATTTATGTAGTCTCCATACTAATTTTGACTGGGTCCTTTTTTATTTACTTATTTTTTTTTTTTTATAGTTACAACAAATTTTTATACCAAGTGGTCAACCAAGCACATTTTAAGTCGGGTCTTTTCGTTGGTTATAAAAATTAATTGACTAAAAGTAGCACTGCACTCCATTGTCTTATGTTACAGGTAAAGGCTTAAAAGCATCTTGAGGTTAATTATCTAATCATTATCTTTAATATATTACAATACTATGACTGTGTATGTAGATTTAAGGAACATAATGCGCTATTATTGTTAATTGATCGATTTAATTGGTTTTATTACTAACAATTGGTATCAAAGTATGATTCACACACATTCATAGACCTTGTGTTCTTGAATGACAAAATATGACTTTATATTTAGTAAAAATAATTTTAAAAAAAAAACAAACAAATCAAATGTTTCTGTGATTAAATTCTTGATTGAATCCAATGATTGGGTTTTGTTATACATCTTGAAATTCGAATGTGCTAAGGCCTTTTGGTCGGATTGTTATTAGTTCAAACCCCTTCAAAATCAAAGATTTGTGTTTTGGGTATCTCGGGTTTTGTCGTTGCCGTAAATCGATGCCAGCAATTATTTTTCGCTAAATAATGTGAAATTGTTTTTGGACAATTTGATACCTTGGCGTCAACCAACTTGGTCTCAAAACCCATTGTTTCGTTCAAAACCGTAAACACAGCCGAATTTATCTCCTTGAGTGGGCGTTGCCTTTCCATCTGAGATAACGTGAAATTGAGCTGGGGGTTTCGATGCCTATGTCTGGGTTTCATAAAAAATAATAATAATAATAGTAATTAACAAAAAAAGAAGAAAAAAAATGCGAGATATATATAGAATCGCAAAATTTCTTATGTCCATACTTTTATCGAAGCAAAACATATTCAAACCTATTAATACATATCCCATTAAACAAGAATGGGGTTTTATTTGATTCTTAGCTTGCACAAAATAATGTGTCTAGAAATAATATGCTAAAATATAACCCTAAAAAATAGTTCTGACTTTATAACGTAACTATATAAACTTTAAAAAATGTATGAATAAATAAATTCTCATCACAATCCAAATTTAATTCCTTGCTAGCTACCATGGGAGATCATATATAATTGGCTTAACACTAGGAAGCAATCAAGATCTTGCATGGTCATGAAGAGGAATGTCTTTCAATTACAAGGGTAAGTCAACTTCAGTTAGGTCAATTTTTCCACACCTAGTAGCATGCTCCATATAAACCCTTGAAGAAGCCTTGATAACAGCATCATCGTCATTGTCCTCTCGAACCAACTGTCTAAGCAACTTCACCCTTCTGGTAGTGACTTTAATGAAGCGAAGCTCAACTTCAACAGGACTGACTTGTTGGTGAGGAACTCCTCCCTTCAAATGACACTGCGGTCAAACCTCAAAGAATCTTTCCAAACCTTAAGGTTTCGGCCTAACTCCAGCCGGCTTAGCAATGTGTGGTTGTCCTTGGGGATGAAGTAGCCAGCCACAACGCAGTAAGAGACAGAGAGATTGGGCCATCGAACGGTGCAATCAGGTAAAGACTGTAGGGTAAACGCGGAAGCTACTCGAAAATATAGATGATTTGGAGGCTTGGTTATTTCATGGCATTGGAGGAAGCTAATTAAATGAAGTTATAAATGATTGGCATCTGTGTCTAATTACATTTAATTTAGGATAATATATTTTATGAATTACATCTAGTAGCCAATTATAGAAGGATTGAGAAATGATAAATATTTTGTTGTTGAACAAGGACATGGATGAGAACTATTACTCCTTTTAAGAAATTAATATTTGTAAAAAAAAAAAAAAATTATTATATTTTCATTTTTTTTTAAAAAACAGTAATTGGGATTGTCTGTTTAAAAATCTCTCCTTTTTTTTTTTTGTCTTTTATAAATGTCGTTACGACCACATGTATAAATGTTATATACATGTATGCATAAGAGGGGGGGGGGGGGGGGTGGGTGTGGGGTGTGGGGTATATCTTATCCACAGGGCTTTGTGGCCATTGCACATTATATTTTCTATTGTATTTGTTTTATTTACTTTTTGAAAATTACGATATAATTCTTGCAAATATATTTGCTATATTTACATAAAGAAGGAAAAAGGTAACAAAAATACAATTCAAGTGATATTTGTAGCTTCTGAAAAATTCAAGAGAATTAGGGGGGCCCCAATTTATACAAATAGTGAAAATTTTTAGTTCGCCAAATTTGGGGGACAAAATAAAAAAATAAAAGAGCTCAACGCATACAAAGGTTGAGACAGAACCAAATAACCCATCTTAGGAAAACATGCATGTTTAAATCTTTAAATATAAATCCCATCAAACAGCAAACGAAGTTTTAATCAATTTTTAGCCACCGCCATGAATAGTTTTGCGCTTACATAAAATTGATATTCCTAGCTATATCGACCTATGTTGGATATGTATATCATATATAATCTAACTAGTTAATTGGATAAACACTTGGAGGCAAGCGAGGTTTTGCAAGGGCATGAAGAGGAATTTCCTTCAAGAGTGAGTTGGCTTCAGTTAGGTCAATCTTCTCCACACCAGGAGGCATGCTCCATGTAAACCCTTGAATAAACAGCATGACAGTTATGGTGGACCCGCGCCAACCACCTAAGCAGCTACGCCTTCCGATGGTGAATGTAATGAAGCGAAGCTCTGGTTCTGCAAGACTTACTTGTTGGTTAGCAACTCCTTCCTTCAGACGGCGTTCTGGGTCGAATCTGAAAGGGTCTTCCCAAACCTTAGGATTCCGGCCCAGTCCTAACCGGCTTAGCAATATTCTGCTTCCCTTGGGGATGAAGTAGCCGGCCACAACACAATCGGAGACGGAGAGATCGGGGAGATTGAAGGGTGCAACCGGGTGAAGACGAAGAGCTTTCCTTGAACAGGCAGTGACATAAGGAAGATTGGGAATGTTATGTTCTTGGACAAGTCTGTCTTTGCCAAAAACCCTATCTAATTCCTCCACTGCTTTTTTAAGTTGTTCTGGTCGATTGATAGTGCCCATTCTGCTGCATTGGCAGGATTGTCCACTGTTGCAGGAAGAATTTCCTGCTTTCGCATGAACCAAATTAATTAAGGGAAAAGTACTTTATCTGTCTTTTTTGTTTGAAATTTAAAAAATTTATATATTAATACATAAATCATACTTCTAATAAAAACTGAAAAGAAAAAGAAAAAAAAAAGGGAAAGAAAAAAGATCAATACATATTTACATATAATATGCACTATTAATTTTGTACACATAAGAACTATAAATTTTATTTCAATTAATTTGATTGTATACTTTTTTAATTCGATTCAACTTACTGCATATCTTTTTTTGGAAATGGCAAAATAACCTCCTATGATAAGAAACTTTATTGCATTTATTTATCTTTAATGCATAAATAAACGTGATTTGTAACGTTTGTTCAATAATAATAATAATAATAATAATAATAATAAACGTGATTTGCATGATCGCAAATTTTCATAAGATTGTTAGATAATTAATTTCTAACCGTGATTTGCGCTTTGATCTCTTCATCGGACAATACAAGGTTTCCAATTTCATCTTTAAGCGTAATGAAAACATCATGAAGATCCTCAGCTTCTTTCCTCCTCCCTTCCCTCCATAGTTGAACTCTCTCATTCACTATAACTTCTTGGTACTTCTTCAATACCTCCATGGCCTCCTTGACCTTCTTCTCATGCTCACCCAAATCGAAAACCCTCAACCATGGAAGATAATCCGCTACAGAGAAAGCATAGAGATGCAAAAGCATTGTATAAAGTGCAGAAACATTCTCTTGCTCTTCAACACCAGGTCCTCCATCTTCATTCCCTTTCCCATAAAACCTCAGGTTGAACATCATCCTCCTCATCACGCTTCCCCAGTAATGCTGTGCTGCGGTTCTCACGTTAACCACTTTCCCTTCAGATCCTCCATTGGAGCACAGGTTGTAGAGGTATCGAACGAGGTTATCGGCTTCTTCATTGCGTTTCTCGAGCAGCCATTGAGTTTTCGAATGGTTGAATAAGTCGTGGATCAAAACCCTTGTCATCTTCTTCGACTAGTCTCCCCATGGTGTTACACCCGTGGTTAAAAACCCATGACTGAAAATACCGGTGTTTATGGTTATGGGTCTCGAGGCGAAAACTGCATCCTGTTTCTTTAAGAATTCTCTGGCGATTTCCGGTGAATTCACCGCGATGACATTGGTTTTTCCTAACGGGAGCAAGCGATATCGAGTGTTAAGTTCCTTCATGTAAAATATTAAAAATAAATGAAATAACCAAAGGTAATTGACTTGCATTTCACGTGCAAGGTCCAGAAATATATACACGAGATGGGAGACTTATCTAAAGCCTGTACAAGTTACCAGATAGATACAAACTCTTGTGAGCTGATATATCACTGCAGATAAAGATAAACAGTACAGCTAATAGGATAATACACAGCTACACCTAACCCGGTTGGACACCATTATCTAATATTCTATCATCCCCCCTCAAGTGAAATGGGGGAGAGACAACATTGAGCTTGTCTCGGAGAAGGTTGAACCGAGCAGTGGACAGGACCTTGGTGAAAATGTCAGCAATTTGCTCAAGAGTAGGAATATAATGCACGTCTAATTGCTGTCATTTTACTTGATCGCGAACAAAATGGACATCTATTTCAATATGCTTCGTGCGACTATGGAATACAGGATTAGCAACTAAGGACCCGGCGCCCATATTGTCGCACCAAAGAACAAGGGTAGCAGAGGATGATATTTGTAACTCCTTCAATAATTGTTGGAGCCATGAGATTTCAGCTGCAGCATGAGCAAGAGCGCGATACTCTGATTCTGTGCTGGAGCGAGCGACGACATTTTGCTTTCGGGAAGACCAAGAGACAAGTGTAGTGCCAAGAAAGATACAATAGCCACTAGTTGATTTGTAATCATCAAGATTGGACGCCCAATCGGCATCAGCAAAATCGGTGAGAGAAAGACCAGTAGAGGGTCGAATCCATAATCCCATATGTTTTGTGCCTTGTAGATAACGGAGGATTCTCTTATAGGCAGACCAGTGGACATCCGTAGGAGCATGCATGAATTGACTAAGTTTGTTAAAAATGAAGGAGATTTCAGGCCTTGTAACGGTAAGATATTGTAAGGCACCAATTGTACTCCGATATAAAAAAACGTCAGAAAAAGCAGTACCAATGGAGGCAGCTAGTTGAGTAGAAGTACTAGCAGGGGATGGACTGACCTTACAATTCATCATCTGGACCCCGACTAAGCAAATCATTGATGTAACTATGTTGGGAAAGATGTAAGCCATGCTTGCTCCGATGAACTTGGATACCAAGAAAAAAATTCAAGGGACCGAGATCCTTGAGGGAGCAGGTGTCATGCAACTTTTTGATGAATTTATCAAGAAGTAAAATATTATTACCAGTAACAAGGATGTCATCAACGTAGACAAGTACCCAGACCACACCCAAAGTGTTGTGGAAATAGAAAAGGGAAGAGTCCAGCTTGGAATTATGGAAACCCCAACTAGTCAAAGTATGTTTTAACCGATCATACCAGGCACGTGGTGTAACACCCCGTCCCAAATCGCACCGGAATCCGTGCACGTTGACCGAGGTTGACTGTTGACCGTTGACCAAAGGGGTCAAAAGTTGACTTTTTGACTCGGTGGGAATTTCGAGATGACTAGGGTACCGTGGCAAAGTGCACGATGCCACGAGTTCGTAGACTGGTAGCACGTCGAAAACGGAGCTACGGTTTGAAAGTTATGGACGAAACAAGTTGCGGTCCAAACTATCCAAGGGGTGCCGGAGTTGACTTTTTGTTTATGGGGAATTGAGCTTTGACTCATGCATGGTTGTGAAGTGCTCGTCGATACGAGTTCACAGACTAGCGGCACGCTCAAAACGGACATTTGGTTAAAAAGTTATGGACGTTTGAAGTTTACCGGATACCGTATTATTTTAATATTTTTTTGGGTCGGTGAACAATGAAACGCCACGTGTCAGTTTCTGATTGGTCCACGTGGCATGAACAGTGTCACGCAGGGGTTTTATTTGTTAAAACACTCGGGGAAGAGAGAGAAAGAGAGAGAAGAGAGAGAAAGAGAGAGAGGAGAGAGAAAGAGAGAGAGAGAGCCACTGCCGGCCACCGGATTTTGCCACTGTTCCGGCCGAGTTACTGTACACGCACCGGACAGAAAGCTTGCCCACCTCATTTCTGGCAAAACCTCCAAGTTTCACGGCGAACGGCCGCCGGACGCGCCCGGATCGGACGTCCGAAGTTTGGCGGTGATTTTTCCCCTCCACCGCCGGCCACCGCGAATCGGCACTGTTCCGGCCATTTTCCGGCCACACGCGCCTAACAGCCTTGATCCTCTCCTCAATTCCGGCCTACCCACCAAAAATCACGGCCATCGGACCACCGACGCGCCGGGATCGGAGCGTTTTCCGGCGAGGGGTCGAAAATCTTCAAACGGTGATTTCTCCGCCGTCCGACCTCCGTTTTGCTCACCGTCGGTTCCGTTGGATTGCTCTCCTCACGATCTACAAATCTGCAAAATTTCACAGCAAACGGCCACCGCCGGAAAATACTGTTCCGGTGATGGTTGCCGGTGACGTGGCGGCCCGCCGGAAATTACTGTTCCGGCGAGTACCCGAAAATTTCGGCCAGCTCCAGTCCGCAGTGTTCGACCTCCTGAATCCAAATCCGGCTTCCGTTTCCACCAATTCGCGACGGTTTGGGAGAATTACGGAGCCGAAACTCGAAAAGCTTTCCGGCGAGATTCCGACCCCGTCGGGTTCGATCACCGGAAAGTAAGACCGAATCCGTGATCCTCATCACGCGAGCTTCGATTCGGTATATAACTCGTAACCCTTAGATGTCGCTTGGTGTTCGCTCCCCGGGTATCCATTTGGGAATTACCCGAATAAAATATTAATATTTTTGGTTTGTGCACTGTGGTTGTTTAGGTGCACGCGCGAGTAGTGGAGTGGATCCCGAGGAGGATCTTAGTTGATTTGCGCTCTCCAGGTGAGTGACCCACCTTCAAAAATTATTTTGGGCAATTAATTAAATTTAATTGGTATTTAATTTAGTATTTAATTACGCTCATGTGGTGTGGTTTAATTATGGTTTTAATGCGGTTTAATTTAATTTATTTGTTATGCATGAGCAAGGTATGTTTCGATATTAATTTTACGTGGTTTCAAATGTGATTTCTCGGGCATAATTGGGTTAAATATTTTGTGAAAATATTTGGTTAAATTTTATAAATTATGCCCGCGGTATTTTTATGGTTGCATTTTGTATTTCGAGAAAATTGTGGTTTGTTGTTATCGCTGTTTCGTACCGGGTGATTGGATAAAATATGTGGGATGGTGTTTTGTGAAATTTTGGTATACTTCCCACGGTGGTTTTTGGAAAAACGGTACGGTTGGTTGTTTATGTTTATTTTTAGACGCACTCATACAGTATTGGTGTTCTGGTGTATGGTGTATGGACACGTGGTTTAGCACGCGGTTATTATATGGTTTAGCGTGCGGTTTTTACTTCACCCGTGAGTTGCCATTGGACCGTGGGCAGGCAAGGTTATTGTTGCGCACAGCCGCCCCCCTCCTTGGCCGGGTGATGGTTTTTTTTTAGCAGTCGGTACTGTCGGGACGCCGAAGTGACCACTGCAGGTTTCTCTCTTTAACCTCCCGCCAGTCGGTGCTCGGGACGCTGGGTATCGGAGGGCATCACCGGTATATGGTGTGGTGTGTCAGGTGTAATTGTCGGTGTAATTGCAAATAATGGTTTAAACCCCAAAGGTGTTCAAAATTTATTTATTATAATTTATTATATTTTTATTATATATTTGGGGTATGTATTTATTTAATTGTTGTTGTTAAATTATTTAATCCCTTGGTTTTTGGGAGGTATGCACATTGGGTTTTGCGAAAAGGTTTTAAAAAGGGAACATTTCAAACGGAGCGATTGGTGAGAGTTTTGAGGGAAATCATTATTTTCCAAAGGTTATTATTATTTATTATTAATTGTTGGTATTTGTTCCACTCCTTAATTATTATTATTTTATTATTATTATCAAAAGGTGTTCAGTAGTTCGGGTTACTCACGGAGATGATTAGCATCTCACACTCTTAAATTCCGTTCCCTTAGGTGCAAGTGGTGGTAGACGTTCTTCCGGAGCGAACCAAGTTTTCCGCTGCTGTTGTGTTTCGAGAAGTTTCTTTGTACTCTTTCATTTCAGTGTATTATTTCTTTTCAGCCTTGTTGTATTTCTGTTGTTTAGCACTTCTTAAAGCTCTGTATACTATTGGAATACTTCTGTTTTATTTATGCACTGGACTGTTGTTGCTTTGAGAAGTGCTGGAATTTGTGGAATCAGTTTGTAGTTTGTGGGAGGAATAAGGGGATGTTTTTAGAAGTGTGTTTTCAGTGCAGGTAATTTGTGGTAAGTAAATCCCTTAGGGAAGGCTCTGTCGGATTTTCCTTTGGAGGGTCCGGTAGGGTTTCCCTGGGATCAGGGCTGTCTAGGGTTCCGGGGAAGGAATTCTGGACGGGTCCTGACACGTGGAGCTTGGCGAAGGCCATAGAGAGACCGTTGAAGTTTACCGACGGCAAGAGGGCGAGCAGGATCAATGAACCCGGTGGGTTGTGGCATGTAGACATCATCCGTTAAAACACCGTTCAAGAAGGCATTATTAACGTCAAGTTGACGTATTGGCCAATCCCGGGAAACAGCAATGGAGAGAATAACACGGACAGTGGAAGGTTTAATAACAGGACTATAGGTCTCAGAAAAATCAAGACCCGGCTTTTGATGAAACCCCTTGGCCACTAAACGGGCTTTATGACGAAGGATCGTTCCATCAGGATTGCGTTTTAGTTTAAAGACCCATTTATTACCAACTAACCTTTGAGTAGGGTGAGGGGGCACTAGAATCCAGGTGCGGTTGTCTTGTAAAGCCTTAAACTCAAGTTCCATTGCATGCTTCCATTGAGGACATAAGAGGGCAGACTCAACAGATGGTGGCTCAATAGCTGATGCGGCAGGTTGAAGAGATGCTGAATAATATTTTGGTTTGAGATGCCTGCCTTACCACGGGTGACCATGAAATGGGTAGGTTGCAAGGATTTGATAGGATGACTTGATAATGGAGAGGAATGAGGGGAGTTGGTATGAGTGGGAGTAGGTGGTGAAATACTATTTTGTAGATTCTAATAGCACGGGAAATGGAGGCATGGGGGTCACCTAAAAAGGAGGTTGTGGTAGGTGGTGAAAAGGACGGGTTAGGTGAGGAGGTATGATGCAAGGAAGAAATGTTAGGCATGGAGTCTATTTCTTAATTTGTTTCTGGACGGGACTGATTAGAAGATGGTAAAGTTGGCATGACTAAAGAAGGCTACTCACGTGTTGATGCCCCAGACGTGTTGTCCTGCATGGAATTGTTAAAAGATAAAATAGAAAAAGGAGAGACAGAAGAAGAAGGAGAGGAATTTTGGTTGTGGGTCCCAGCTTTTTCAAAAAAAGGATATACATATTCATTAAAAATGACGTTGGAAGATATATATATATTTTGCCAGAAACTAAACTCAAGCACCTGTATCCTTTATGAGAAGAACTGTAACCAATAAAAACACAACGTTCAGAATGGAAAGTAAATTTTCTTGAGCGATAAGGTCTTAAAAAGGGAAAACACTCACAACCAAAACTCTTGAGAAAGGAAAAATCAAATTTTTTATGAAAGAATTTTTGAAAAGGGGATTGAAAATTTAAGACTTTAGTAGGGAGTCGATTTATTAAAAATGTGGCAGTTGAACAAGCATCCCACCAATGAGAAAAGGGCATGGAACTTTGAGCGAGCAAAGTTAAAGCAGTTTCAGTAATATGACGATGCTTACATTATTTTGGTTATGAGTGTGAGGGCATGGATGTTGAAAAAGTATTCCAAAATTGTGTACAACATTTTTAAGAGGACGATACTCTCCTCCCCAGTCAGCTTGGAAGACTTTAATTTTTTTATTAGTCAAATTTTCTACCATTTTTTTTAAATGAAGGAAAATATTGGTTACTTCAGATTTTTGTTTCATAGGATAAATCCAAGAAAAACGTGTAAAATTATCTTCAAATAAAATATAATATCTATATCCTTCAAATGATTCAACAGGTGCTGGGCCCCACACATCAGAAAAAACTAATTCTAGTGGAGTATGACTAACAGTATGCGAGGGAGGGGCAAAAAGCCTTTTAGTTTTGCCTAATTGACAGAAGGGACAAAAGGAATCACAAGAAGAACTAACAGAAAAAGAATTATTGTACTGTGAAGCAACTTTATTCATTATCAGAGATGATGGATGACCAAGTCTATAATGCCACAACTGAGAAATAGGAAACTTAGTATGAAAAGAATAAAAATGTTCAGGATTATTATGTAAAGATGCTAGAAACAAACTGGAAGTCCTAGAAAAATGATTAGAAATTTTGGGCAGCAACACTTGATAGAAGCAATACCTTCTTCGAATCCTTGTCCTTTACAAAAACAAATTTAGAGTTAAACTCCACAATAACATTATTATCTTTAGTTAGACGAGAAATACTCAACAAATTTCGAGTAATATGGGGAACATGCAATATTTCTTGTAAATTAAGTAAACCAGAATGTGTATTAAAACTTGAGCAACCAGTATGTTTAATCTGCAAACCTTGACCATTACCAACAAAAAGTTTGTCATCTCCCAGATAATCACTTTTTTTGGTGATATTTGAGGGATCAGAAGTAATGTGATTAGTTGCACCACTGTCCATCAGCCATTCAGGATTAGCCACCACATCAGGAGAGGCATAGAAAGCCTTGTTATTATTTTGGGCAGTAAAACTTTCATCATACCGATGCCAACATCTATCTGCACCATGTCCTGGAAGTTTGCATATTTGACAAAAAAATTCTATTATTATTATTATTATTATATTGACCTCCTCTTCCACGTCCTCTGCCGCGACCCCGTGAAGGATTATTACCTCTCATACTTGAAGACCCAATATTTGTATTATAGTCATAGCCACGAGTAGTATCTGTAGCTCTCCTATAATTAATGCTTCGGCCAGAAACAAATTTTCTTCCCTGTCTGTCAGCAACCTGAGCTGACATAATCTCAGGAGAATTGGCTTGAAGGATGCGCACTTCCTGATTCAACAAGAGAGACTGAACCTCTTCAATATCAAGAGATATACGGCTGGAGTTAATATTTGCTACAATTGCATCATACTCCAATGGCAATCCTGCTAATAACTGCATAATAAAATCCTCATCAGAAACATGAAAACCAGCCATAATTAACGAGTCTGCTATGCTTTTTAGTTTGGTGAGGTATTCTGTCATGGACATTGATTCTTTCTTGGTTGTTTGAAATTGGACTTTCAATTGCATTATTTTTTCTCGTGATTGGCTGCTAAAGAGACGTTCAATTGAACACCAAAGTTGATGAGATGTTAGCGACATTAGTGCTGTTGAAGCCTTAGTTAGCTGTGTGTGAATTTCTGGCGAGATGGAAGATAGTATCCAGCCAAGAAAGGCTTGGTCTAGTCTTCTCCATTTGTAAAAGTCAGGATTTGGTGCCGGAGTCTGCACACTTTATCCATCGTTGGTGGAAGAGACCATAACAGTACTTGGTGGAGGAAGCAAGCTTCCATCAATGAACGATTCCATGTTACCTCCGATGATGGCAGGTAGCATCTGTGATCTCCAAATAAGATAATTATGTTGTTCCAAACGAAAAGGAAAGTTATAATTTGGTAGGCTAACATCTGTAAAATTGGGAATAGCACGAGCAGGAATGACAGCAGAGGACATAATGGAAGATGAGTTGTTGGCCATTGGATCAAAAGAAATAACTCGTTGGAGCTTTAGAAAGGCTCTGATACCATGTAAAATATTAAAAATAAATGAAATAACCAAAGGTAATTGACTTGCATTTCACGTGCAAGGTCCAGAAATATATACAAGAGATGGGAGACTTATCTAAAGCCTGTACAAGTTACCAGATAGATACAAACTCTTGTGAGCTGATATATCACTACAGATAAAGATAAACAGTACAGCTAATAGGATAATACACAGCTACACCTAACCTGGTTGGACACCATTATCTAATATTCTATCACTTCATGACACGGTGAATCCACCGGTATGCTGATCTGTTCCTCCACATTTCGGGGACACTTCCGATGATAGGCCATGGAGAAGGACCTGGAGGAAAAGAAGGCACTCTCTTGGTTTTGGTAAAGATATTGATGAAGTTGGTCTTGACAAGAAAGATGACAAGGGAAATGAAGAAGATTGCAAAGGTAATGAGTTTTTGTGCAGTTGAAGAGTATTCAATTGAATACCATTTCTGAGGTGGGAGCAAAAACAAAAAGACAATAGGGTTTGATGCTGCTGCTGCTGTAAGTCTGTTCCATGTCAATTGGCATTCATCAAGGACTCAGAAACTAAGTGGTTGGTGTGGGAATAAAAATTTACAGAAAGCAATGTATATATAGAGAAGTGTACGTATGAAGGAATTTGTAGTAGAAAAATGGTTTAGAAAATCATGAGAATATTCATATATTGTAATTAAGTATATACGGATAGATTTAAGGATTTTTTTTTTTTTTGAAATATATTTTCAAGGATTACTTTGATTAAAAAGGCTCAGTAATTGATTAAATTTTTGAACTATTGTTTCTTTGTCCCTATTCACGTCCAAAGTCTCTTCCATGTCAATTGCCATTAGTTCAGAACTTAGAAACTAAGTGGTTGGCGAGGGAATAAAAATTTACAGAAAGAAATGTATGTATAGAGTAAGTGTATGAAGGAATATGTAGTAGAAAAATGGTTTAGAAAATCATGAGAATATTCGTATATGGTAATTAAGTATATATACGGATAGATTTAAGGATTTTTTTTTTATTTGAAATATAGATTTGAGGATTAATTTGATTAAAAAAGCTCACTAATTGATTAAATTTTTTAACAAACTACTTTTTTTTTTTTTTTTTGGTTCCTATTGGCGTCCAATGGATGACAGAATTCAACTTCATTTTAAAAAAAAAATTTTACTTGATTTATTTTATTTTATTATTTTTCAAAATGAGATAATTGTGTTGATAATGGACAGAAAAGGGGGGGAAAAAAATTACAGAATATGCTGATCCATGTACAAGCTTGACCACCCTTCTATTCTATAAAGAGAACTGGAACTTTGATTGCCTAATGAATAGTCGGTTATTCAATTTGTATTGTATGATTATAAATTGTGTTTGTTTGTTTGTTTGTTATTTCCTTATACTCTTCGAACAAACGAGGATTTTCACATATTCTTTTCTTCAGTCTCCTAATTTATTTCACAAAGTAATCTAGCATAGTCAGTTGTGTCAAGGTATAAAAATAAAAATACAAATTTTTAAAAATTAAAAATTAAAAAGAAATCTTAGGTCAACTTAGAATATATCCTATTTGTGTTTTTTTACCAAAAAAAATTATCTTTCTTATTTACAGCAAAAGCTTTGCTATTTGTGATTACTAGTGACAATCATCAATCTTTATTGTTAATTTTAATTAAGGATATTTAATTATATTATTTTTTATAATAAATTCCTAAAACTAAACTTCTAATAATAGTCATTAAAACTTTTGTCTTAAATATAGATTTTATTAATGATCGTTTATTAGTGGCAACAAATACCATTTTTCATAAAACAAATAATATTCATTTATATATATACATATATATACATAGAGAGAGAGAGAGAGAGAGAGAGAGAGAGAGAGAGAGAGAGAATATTTGCACCATTTGGGAAAATAAAAACATTATGTATAGAGCCTAGCTCATTCATTTTTGAAATTTCTTAATTGATAAAGTTACCTTAACATGTACAATATTTAAAGTTTAATTTTTTTTTTTGAACTTTTACAATAATTTCCTCCATTTCGGTATCTCAAATCTATAATTTCCGAGCCATATGTATCGATGATTTATTAACTAAGTCAACTTTATTTACCTTATTTAACTTTGAAGTTTAATAGTTAACTTATTCTTAAATCAATTTTTTTAAGAAATATACTAATAATAACAGTAATAATTATTTCTTACGGTATTTCGAATAAAGATCCCAAATTTTAATCTCCCAAATTTTTGCAAATGGACCATAGGTTGTCATTTTAATACTATTAAAATAAGAATGATTATAAAGATTCCAAAATTTTAATCTCACAATTTTTTTCCAAATGAGCCATAAGTTATCAGATTAAGTACTACTGAAACTAAAAAATATAACTCAACTCGTAATTAATAGCATTTGTTATGTCATTTATAAGAAAGCTTTGGAATTTAAAAATTTTTTTGATACATAGCATATTCCTTTAGATAAATTAACCAATAAAGGACAAATAAAGTAGTACACGGGCCAACTGGCTGAGAAGGGGAGGGAGGAGAAAGAAGGAGAAGGAGGAGAAAGAGAGAGAGCTAGAGAGAGAAACCCAACCAGCCATGTCAGGACCCGTCCAGAATTCCTCCCCGGAACCCTAGACAAGCCCTGATCCCAGGGAAATACCACCGAACCTTCCAACGGAAAATCCGGCAGCACCTCCCCTAAGGATAGAACTAACCAAAAATTTCCTGCACTGAAAACACACTTCTATAATCATCCCCTTATTCCTCCCACAATACTACAAATTGATTTCCACAATTTACAGCACTTCAAATGAACAACAGTAATCCAGTGCATAATTAATACATAAGTGTCCAATACAGTAAACAGAGCTTTATGAATTACTATTAAACATAGAATACAACAAGAGTGAAAGAAGTATTACAACTGCAATAAAAGAAGAACAGAGTACTTCTCGAACTAAGACAGCGATGAAGATCAAGTCCGCTCCAGATGAATACCGACAAACCTGATACCTAGAGGAACGGAATTTAAAAATATGAGATACTAATCATCTCAGTGAGTAACCTATCTACAATACAATTATAATACTACGATAATTAAGTAGATAAATAATAATTAATTGGAAATAATAATTTCTCTCAAAACCCTTACAATTCTCTCGGTTGGAAAAGTTCCCCTTTTAAACCTTTCACAAAACCCTTTATTCGTAATCCCCGAAAACCAAGAAATCAATTTATTCAACTGAATATCAAATAAAATATAATAAGTCAAGCATCAAAAAAATTATAATTAAAAGAAATTAATTTATTGAATAATTAAGTAAAGGGAAAATTAAACCAATTTAAAATCCCCATTCAAATAAATACCAAAAACAGTATTTAATTATATTCTTAATTCCAGTACAATTTCAAAATATTTATTTTAAAATTTCAGTTCTGAAAATCACTTGATGCACCCACTATATACCAGTGGCGCCAACAGTACCTAGCGTCCCAAGGTTCCACCAGACAGGAGGTTATAAAGAGAAACCGGCATACGGTCGCGTGGCGTCCCACCGCGCCGCTGCAAACAGGTGTCCCAGCCATGGAGGGGCGACCTACCCTCATCCGATGGCAACCACAGGACAACCCCATAAAATCACCTGTGCGCTACTCACACCCACCCGCGCGCTAATCACATCCGTGTGCACACTAATCATATCACATATAAACAGAACACCAGTACGTGTACGGTGCATCTAAAAATTATAAATCAATACATCTCAAAATTTTAAATTTTCCTTAAATATACCGGGTTTATTCCATCAAATTAAACCCGTAAATTCTCCACAATTCTATTGTAATCAACGTCATAAATTCCATGATTTTCAAATCCACCAACTCCCCAAATCCACCAATTTAAATATTCCAATTTTTTTCCAATAGCATAAATAATTCTTGAAATATAATAAATTAATTCACATAATATTCCATGGGCATACTTTATAAAAATTGAAGTCACCAACATAAACAAATAATTTCCTTGAAATATTTGAAAATCAAATCATGCCCACAATAATGGTAAAACCACAAGAATTTCATAATCCTCAATACCATAAAATCATTTTCACATGGCATAAATTTATATAATGCATATTTTCTTTAATCAAAATAATTTCACCAATAATTTCCACAATAAATCAATTAAATATTTGACACATAGAATATAATTTTCAAATATTTAAATCGCACATAATATTCACCAATTTAATTCCCGAAATTAATTTGAAGGTGGGTCACTCACCTGGAGCACGCAATTAAACCACAATCCACTATGGGATCAATTCCACGACTCACCCGTGCTCCGAATCGAAGCTTGTGGAACGAGGATCGCATTACCGGTCTCCATTGACCCCAATTCCGCCAGTGGTGGCCGGAATTTGGCCGGAAAGCTTCGGCCGGTTTTGATCTCCTCATATCTCGCAAACTGCTTCAAATTTTGGAAATTGAAGACCATATTTGAACTCAGATGATCCAAAATAGGGGGAAAGGAGTGGCAATTTGGACTGGGCTGGCCGGAAAACATAAGAAAAGAGGAGAGAGAAAATTTTCCGACCGACGGCTTCTCCGGCCCGATCTGAGCACGTCCGACGGCCGGTGACCGTGAAATTTTACAGCCGAGCTCGCCTCCTCCCTCCGCTCATCACTGGCCGGCGCGTGTAGGCAATGGGTGGCCGGAATTGGTGAAAGCTGGTGGACCCGAGGGAGAGAAGAAAAGAAAAGAGAAGAAGAAGAAGAAGAAAGAAAAAGAATTCCTCCCGTGTCCCTGCCCCTTTTTCCCCACGTGGGGAGAAGAAAAGAAAAATAAAATAAAATAAAAATAATTAAATAATATTAAAAATAATATTATTACATAAAATAACAATGAAATAATTTGGTAATAAGCATGGTTGACATGTGGCATCTCAACATGGTGACACATGGTCATAATTATTAAGTCACACGTGGCACATCGTTACACGTTCAAAAATAATATTAAAATAATACAGTATTTGAAAAACTCTACAGGTCCATAACTTTCAAACCACATGTCCAAATCGGACGTGCCACTAGTCTACGGACTCGTATCAACGAGCACTTCACAACCATGCATGAGTCAAAGCTCAACCTTGCATGAATAAAAAGTCAACTCCGGCACCCCTTGGACAGTTTGGACCTCAACTTGTTTTGCTCATAACTTTCAAACCATAGTTCCGTTTTCAACGTGCTACTAGTCTACGAACTCGTGCCAACGTGTACTTCGTAACGGTACCTCATTCAACCTAGAATTTCATCCGAGTCAAAAAATCAACTTTTGACCCCTTGGGTCAACGGTCAAAGTCAACCTCGTCAAAGTTGGAAAATTTTCGTTGTACTTTGGGACCGGGTGTTACAAGCCAACTGCCGTTCACTAATTTTCAGCCACTAGAATAGTACACGGGCCACCCCACCTTGACGCCCACCTGAAAACCGGTTGGCCAGCCAAAAATCACGGCCAACTGACCCTCCGACGCGCCCGAATGGAGACTTTTTCCGGCGGCAGCGCTGATTACTTCAAACCCAGATTTCTCCCTATTCCGACCTCCGTTTGCCTCACCATCGGTCCCGTTGAGTCACCCATTCCCCGATCTACCTTCCCACCAAAAATCACGGCTAGTGGCCACCGGACGCGCCGCTGGCGGTGGCGGATTCCGGTGACCACGGCGACTCATCGGGAAATCAACTTTCCAGCGAGTTTCCAGTTGCACCGCCCATATTTTCCCACTAATTCCAACCCTCTGAACCCAAATCTGGTGTCCACTTTCCTCAATTTTTAACGGATTGTGAGAATCGAAGGCCTAAAATCCATGAGCTTTCCACGCGAGATTCCGGCCACCTTGGGTTCGATATCCGAGAAGTAAGACCAGATTCGTAATCTTCATTCCACAAGCTTCGATTCGGTATATTACTCGTAAATTTTGGTTAACGTTTGTGTTAAACCCCCCGGCTACCGGGTATTATTTATCCGAATAAAATATTAATTTATTTGAGTTATGTAATATTGTTGTTCTAGGAGCACGTGTGCGTCGTGGAATTGATCCCATGGAGGATCTTGAGTTAATTGCGTGCTCGAGGTGAGTGACCCACCTTCAAAATTATTTTCGGGTGTTAAACTATATTTATTTTGTGATAATTAATTGTTGGGATTTAATATTTATATGTTAAATTTTTAGCAAAATTATATTTGAAATTTTGATGGCACAATTTGAATAAATTGAAATGTATATGTGCATTAAATCATATATGATTTTTAACAAATTATGGAAATTTAGATTTTATGGAAATTTGATATTTAAAGGAATTGTGATTTTAATATTAATTGATTTATTGTGGAATTTATTTGTGAGTTTATTTTGATTACTAAAAATGCATTGATATGGATTTATGAATTTTGGAAATTTTATGGGATTTTAATGAAATTATGCCTATCTTGAATTTTAAGGATTTAAGGATATTATTTTAAAAAATTATGCTTGTGCATTTGAATATTGTGGATTGGGAAATTAATGCATTTGAAAGTTGATGGATTTGAAATTAATGGAAATTGTGTGATGGATTTATGACGATGATTTATAAAGGAATTGTGGAAAATTTACAGGTTTAATTGGATGGAATAAATCCGGTGGTATTTATAAGATTTTGAGATTTGAAAATAAATATATTAATTTTATGATTTTTAGATGCACCATACATGTTTTTTATACATGGATATGATTAGCATGCAGGTGGATGTGATGAGTGCGCAGGTAGGTGTGAGTAGCGCACAGGTGATTATGGGATTGTCCTGTGGTTGCCATCGAGTGAGGGTAGGCTGCCCCTCCATGGCCGGAATGCCTGTTAGCAGCGGCGCAGTGGGACGCCACGCAACCGTATGCCGGTTTCTCTCTTTAACCTCCTGTTTGGTGATACCTTGGGACGCTGGGTACCGTTGACGCCACTGGTATATAGTGAGTGTATCAAGTAGTTTTCAGAACATGATTTTCAAAATAAATATTTTGAAATTATATTTAAATTAGAATGTATTTAATGTTGTTTTTATTATTTATTTCAAATGGAGGTTTTAATTTGATTTAATTTTTCCTTTGCTTGATTATTCAATAAATTGATTTATTTTAATTATTTAATTATTTCATGAATTGTTTTAATGTGAGTTTTATTAATATTTCAGTATTAATTGTTATGACATGCATCAATTATTTAGTAATTGTTACAAGTTATTTTTATTTCAATTTATTTCATTATAAATTTGGATTCTTGAATTATCGTATTTTAGTAGAAAACTATTGATTAATTATTTTCCTTGGTTTTCGGGGCATACAAATAGCGGGTTTTATAAAACGTTTTAAAAGGGAAACTTTTCCAACTGAGTGAATCCTGAGGGTTTTGAGAGAAAATATTATTTTCAATTAATTATTATTTATTTACTTATTTATTCTTAATTAATCAAATGTGCTATAATCATCGTTACTATTATAATTGTACAGTAGATAGGGTCACTCACTAAGATGATTAGCATCTCATATTTTTAAATACTGTTCTCCTAGGCACAGGTTGGGAGATGTTGATAGTCCGGGGCGAGCCCGACGTCTCAGTTCATTGCCAAAAGTCCAAGAAGTATTTCCTCCCCTTTTACTATCCATCTTGTATTGCTTCTTTATCTGATATTGTATTAATTTCATATTTATTTGTATAATGCTCTGTATACTGTATTGGACACATTTTATTAAATACTGTATTAATTCATTGTTTTTATTTTGGAGTGCTATAAATTTGTGGAAACAAATTGTAGTAAGGTGGGAGGAATAAGGTGGTGTTTATTGGAGTGTATTTTCTGTGCAGGAAATTTGTGGTAAGTCCAACCCTTAGGGGAGATTTTGCTGGATTTTCCATTGGAAGGTCCAATAAGATTTCTCTGGGATCAGGGCTTGTCTAGGGTTACGGTGAGGAATTTTAGACGGGTCCTGACATTTAGTTATATGTTTTTTAACATATTTAAGATATTCAATTATATATACTTCTGAATGCAAATATATTTAATTATAAAATATTTTTAATAATAATTTAAAATAGAAATAAAAATATAAATTTATAATCAAACTGTATAGAACTCATTTGCAAGTACAATTATAACTCCTCTAAAAAAATATTAATCAATTTTCTTATACGTATAGCCTATAGATAATTATATATAGGATATTTCTATGGTGCAGACTGTCTGCATGCAGATTCGTATCTTTGATGAAAGTTTTTGAAAAAATTATCGTCAATGCTGTTTCTGTGTGATAGCATCGATAACGACGCAGATCCGCATACGGACTGTCTATACCATAAATACATATATATATATATATATATATATATATATATATATATATATATATATATATATATATATATGTACATATATCTTACTCATCCGCAATAATAGATGATATGTGTTCTCTCCTCATGTATATAGGCTCGCTTCCGATAAAATTTGGTAGAATCGAAGAGTTCAAAGAACATTCAGTAAACATAATTTTCATATTCTAATTTAAAAGGAAAATTGTAGTTAGGTAGAACGATTTGAACTAGGAAAGTTCAAACAACTTTTTTCCAAGATTTCTAGCCATGACTTAGTCATTTACTCTGATACCATAAAGATAGAAAAAAAACTAAAAGAAATAAAAGTTTAAGCTTCGAAAAAATAATTATGGAAGTTATATTTCATTGCATTGCACTCTGCCAATTTATACAAATGCAAGGAGTCCTATTAATCCCTTTAATCAATACTATAGTTAGACAATATAATCAGATAAAACATATCTACATTAGCTTGTAGTTTAGTAAGACTTGTTTAGTTGGAGATTCATTAGAAAATTTCAATTAAACCTAATTAATTTTATGTTAATTATATTTAAATCCTACGATTTTAAGAAAATCATCATTAATTTCTCCTTAATATCTTACATCTATAAAAAAAAAAAAACATGTTAACTTCAACAATTAAAAACTAAAGTTACATTTCCACAATATTATTTAATCATAAAATTTTAATTTTTTAACCTCCTTTTATATATTAACTAGAATTAATTAATAAAAATTGATGGATAAATTTATTTTGATAAATAAAAAAATTGGAAAAAATATTAATATTATTTTTAAAAAAATATATGATTTAAATATAATTATGATAAATTCAAAATGAAATTACCCTAAAGCGCACCAGCACCCCTATAGAGTAAGGCTCTTTTTCTGCGAGATTCCATGAAAATCCGCCACTCGTTGGTTGGTGTTCAATTCTTTTTATTGAGACTATATATTATTTTTTAAAAAATATATGATTTAAATATAATTATCATAAATTCAAAATAAAATTTAACCTATTATTATCGTAGCTAACAAACTACGGTAAGATATGTATTAAAATGATGTATTCTAGCATTATAATAATAATTCACAAAAAAGAAATGATTAACAAATTATGAACCAAAAAGAGAGAGAGAGAGAGAGAGAGGACATCTATAAGACTAGGGTGTTTTTTAATTTTCTATGAATTTTTTAATAATAGATTTATTTTATTGTGCTTCAGAAATATATTCGTAACAGTTAAGTCACATTGATCAAGAAAAAAAAAAAGTTCATGGTTGTTAATTATTATATTTTGAAACGTATAGTCCTTTAAACCATCCCATGGGCATAAATTCAACTCGCTTTCTCCATACATAAAGCCTAAAGTCATTTTAAAAAAGAAAAAAAAAAAAAAAAAAGAAAAAAAAAAAAGGAGACTGGCCTATTTAAGGACATGTGTCATAGGAAAGTACACACTTGGTAGGTACATGTTATGTCAATAATGTCACCCTTGATTGCGAATTCAACAATTATTTTTCTTTTTCTTGCAAAGTCTCGTCTCTTTCCTGAACCTTATTGCTGTAAGTGAAACTCAAAAGTCAAACTGAAGCAGAGGCATTAACCAAAAAAATCCCTCCTTTCTCAATTCTAAACAATGCCCAAGAAGGAGAGCTTCTTCAATGATTTTGCAGACAAAAATGGTGAATCAGACAAACCCACCAAAGATGTATCCCGCACTGATTTCCCTCCCAATTTCATCTTTGGAGTTGCAACTTCCCAAGAGGAGCGTTGGCGGTCGGTTGTCCGTGATCGATTTTCAAATGAGCTTCAAGCTAGGATCGTGCGTGTACTGTTCTTGTGGCAAGAAATGGATGAACGACGGTTGGCCGGTTGGATTTCTCTCTCTATCTCTCTCTCTCTCCTCCCCTCTTTCTCTCTTCTTCTCTGGCTCACGTGTTTTGGCCAAAATAAAAGCCACCCGTGAGTGACACTGTTTACTCACGGGATTGGCGTAAAATACGACACATGGCACACATACTGTTCATTTTAGTCAAAATATATTAAAATATTATGGTATTCAGAAAACTTTGTATGTCCATAACTTTTTAACCAGATGTCCAATTTAAGCGTGCCGCTAGTCTATGTACTCGTATCGACGAGTAATTCACAACCATGCATGAGTCAAAGCTCAACTTTGCATGAACAAAAAGTCAACTCCGGCACCCCTTGGACAGTTTAGACCTCAACTTGTTTTGCTCATAACTTTCAAACCGTAGCTCCGTTTTCGACATGCTACTAGTTTATGAACTCGTGCCAATGTGTACTTTTTAACGGTATCTCAGTCAATGGGAAAATTCCATCAGGAGCAAAAAGTCAACATTTGATCCTTTCTCGGTCAACGATAGTCAAACCCGGTCAACCTTGGTCAAATTTGAGAAATTTCCTGTGTACTTCAGGACGAAATGTTACATCAGGACTTAGAAACTAAGTGGTTGGCGTGGGAATAAAAATTTACAGAAAGAAATGTATATATAGAGTAAGTGTATGAAGGAATATGTGGTAGAAAAATGGTTTAGAAAATCATGAGAATATTCATATATGGTAATTAAGTATATATACGGATAGATTTAAGGATTTTTTTTATTCGAAATATAGATTTAAGGATTAATTTAATTAAAAAGGCTCATTAATTGATTAAATTTTTTAACAAACTATTGTTTTTTGTTCCCTATTCACGTCCAATGGATGATAGAATTAATTCAACTTCACTTAAAAGAAATTTTTTTTTTTAGTTGGTTTATTTTATTTTGTTATTTTTTTAAATGATTGATAATGGACAGAAATGAAAAAAAAAAAAAAAAACCAACAAACAAAGAATATGCTGATCCATGTACAAGCTTGACTACCCTTCTATTCTATAAAGAGAACAGGAACTTTGATTGTCTAATTAATAGTCGGTTATTCAATTTGTATTGTCTGATTATAAATTGTGTTTTTTTGTTTGTTATTCCCTTATACTCTTCGAACAAACGAGGATTTTCACGTATTCTTTTCTTCAGTGTCCTAATTTATTTCACAAAGATATATAGCAAAGTCAATTGTATCAAGGAATAAAATAAAGTAAAAATAAAAATGAAATCTTAGGTTAACTTAGAAAATAACCTATTTGTGTTTTTACCCAAAAAAAATTACCCTTTTATTTAAAACAAGAGCTTTGCTATTTGTGATTGCTGGTGACAATCATCAATCTTTATTGTTGATTTTAATTAAGGATATTTAATTATATTATTTCTTATAATAAATCCCTAAAAGTAAATTTTTAATAATAGTCATTTAAACTTTTTCCTGACATGTAAATTTTATTAATGATCTTTTATTAGTAGTAACAAATAGTATTTTTCATAAAACAAATAATATTCATTTATATATATATATATAGAGAGAGAGAGAGAGAGAATATCTGCACCAAAATAAAAACATATAAAAACATTATGTATAGAGCCTAGCTCATTCATTTTTCAAATTTCTTAATTGATAAAGTTACCTTAACATGTACAATATTTAAAGTTTAATACTTTTTATTTTTGAACATTTACAATAATTCCTTCCATTTCAGTATCTCAAATCTATAATCTTCGAATAATACAGATTGATGATTTGCTAACTAAGTTAAATTTATTTACTTTTCTTAACTTTAAAGTTTAATAGTTCACTTATTCTTAAATCAATTTTTTTAAAAAAATACAAATACTAATAATAATAATTATTTCTTACAGTATTTTGAATAATCTCCCAATGTTTTGCAAATGAACCATAGGTTGTCATTTTAATACTACTAAAATAAGAATGACGATAAGGATTCCAAAATTTTAATCTCACAAATTTTTCCAAATGAGCCATTGGTTATCTGATTAAGTACTATCGAAACTAAAAAATATAATTCAACTTGTAACTAATAGCATTTGTTTTGTCATTTACAAAAGAGTTTTGAAATTTCAAAAAAATTTTGATACTTAGCATATTCCTTTAGATAAATTAACCAATAAAGGACAAATAAAGTTAGTCTAGTGATAAGCCCCACATATTCCTTTAGAGTAAGTTCCAATGGCTTTGTCTACTCACTAGATTTTTTTTCACATAGAAAAATACACGATCACTTCAACAGGTTTATCCAAGTACTTTGTCAAACTAATGTGGAAAAAAAAAAATAGATACTCTTAAAATAACCCTCTATTTTTAAAGATTCTGTCAAACATTTTAAAATTTTCTTAAAAATAAATTTTTTTTCAAATGTCAATTTTTTTTTCAAAAAATTACAAACTATATATAATTTATTAATAACCATAAATAATCGTTTGTATATTACCATAGGAGAATTATGTTAAAATTAACTTTATATTTATGTTATACAAATTTGGATAATATTAATTTACATACCTCATAAGTAGTAATCCACATTGACCATTGGAAATACTCTTATATCTTTAAGGTTATAAGTCCAAATCACCTATATATGTATATATATTGTAATCTTGATAGAATATTAATAAAGGGAAACTTTGAAAGGAAACTAATCCCCTATATTTCATTTCCTGGAAATCAATTTAATGAAAATCAAATTTTCTCTCGTTACTTTTGGTAAATAATGGAAGAAATTAAGATTTGTAAGTATTTAAATTTAATTTTGTACAATAAATTAAATCCAAATTTGTATTTTTTTTGTTTAATTCCTAGAACTAGTTTCTTAGTAAGTAATGAAAAAGTTAAAACTCTAATTTTGTATAATACATTAAAGGTAAATTTTGTATTTTAAAATATCTCTAAAAATGTAAAAAAAAAAATATACCTCCATAAATGAAAATAACTTTTTTGCATACTGACATAGATAAAATTAAAAAAAAAAAACTTTTCACATACTTGTCCACATAAGTGGAAATTTGATTCATTGGGCACGCACTTTCCCCTTGCCAAATAAATATTCAAACGTAGCAAAGTTGTGGTTTTCCACACAAAAAAATAAATTTTCACTAAGGCCAGGAAAAAAAAATAATAATAACAACTCTCAAACTATGTGGGTGTTTATGACAATTATTCATGCAAAAAAAAAAAAAGAAAAAAAAAACTAATAGTAATTTTGCAATTAAAAAATACTTATAATAAATTTGACTCAATAAAAATACCATTGTGATATAATTATCTTTTTGTATGTTATATATATTACTAAATTTTCTCTAAAATCGATAAATAATATGTTATAATTTATTTTAAAAATATAAAACTAAGTTATAATATGATTGAAAATATATAAATTTTAATAAAATTTGTTTGCAACAATATATTATTCAAATATTTTGAAATAAATATTAATTAATATGACATTAAAATAATATGAAAACAAATTAATGGAAAATAAAATATTAATATATTTTGTTGTTAAACGAAACAATTATTTAATTTGACTTTATTCAGAGAACATAATTTTCATATTCTAATTTAAAAAGACAACTGTAGTTAGGAAGAGTAATTTGAATTAGGAAAGGTCAAACAACTTTTTTCTAAAATTTTTAGCCATGACTTAGTCCTTAACTCTGGTACTATAAAGATAGAGAAAACTAAAAGAGATAAAAGTTTAAGCTTCGAAAAAATAATTATGGAAGTTATGTTTCATTGCATTGCACCATGCGAATTTATACAAATGTAAGGATTCCTAACAACCCCTTTAATGAATACTACAGTTGGACCATATAATCAGATAAAACATATCTACATTAGCTTGCAATTAAATGAGACTTGTTTAGTTTGAGATCCACTAGAAAATTTCCCTTAAACCTTATTAATTTTATGTTAATTATATTTAAATACTACGATTAAAGAAAATCATCGTTAAATTATCTTTAATATTTTACATCTATCAAAATAACATATTAACTTCAACAATTAAATGCTAAAGTTATATTTTCACAATATTATTTAATCATAAATTTTTAATTTTTAACCTCCTTTTGTATATTAATTAAAATTAATTAATTAAAATTGATGGATAAATTTATTTTGATAAATAAATAAAAAATTGAAAAAATGTTAATATTAATTTTTTAAAAATATATGATCTAAATATAATTACGATAAATTTAAGGTATTCTAAATGAAATTTATCCTATTATTATCCTAGCTAACAAACTATGGTAAGATATGTATTAAAATGATGTATTCTAACATTATAATAATAATTCACCAAAAAACAATATGATTAACAAAATATGACACTAAAAAAAGAAAGAAGAGAGAGAGAGAGAGAGAGAGAGAGAGAGAGAGAGAGAGAGAGAGAGAGAGAGAGAGAGAGAGAGGACATCTATAAGACCAGGGTTCTTTTAATTTTCTTTGAATTGTTTAATAATAAATTTATTTTGTTGTGCTTCAAAAATATATTCGTAACAGTTAGTCGCATTGATCAAGGAAAAAAAAAAAAAAAAAAAGGTTCATGGGTGTTAATTATTATATTTTGAAACGTAGGGTCCTTTAACCCATCCCAGGTGCCTAAATTCAACTCGCTTTCTCCATACATAAAGCCTAAAGTCATTTTATAAAAAGAAAAACAAATAGATTGGACTGTTTAAGGACATGTGTCATGGGAAAGTAAACACTCGGTAGGTAAATGTGATGTCACTTGCGAATCTTTAACAATTATTTTTTTTTTTCTTGTAAAGTCTGTCTTTTTCCTGAGCCTTCTTTTGATAGAAGCTATTCATGCAATGTTATCGGTTGCAAAGTTTCAACTTTTTTTTTTTTAATTTATAAATCATAAATTAATACATAATTGAAGTATACCATGTGCATTGTAATCATGAGATTAAAATATTGTGTCGATTTAATATCTAAAACGAATTCACACTTTCAATTATTCAATCCAACTATCAATATTCCAACCCCCCACCCAAAAATAATAATAATAAAATAAATAAAAGGAAAAACCTAACCTTCAATAGATGATATAGTTTCTTTTTTTTTTTTTTTCCTAAAATAATTGATAAAGTTATGAATTGGTAGTAAAGCAACAGAATTAATAATAAAAATGCTAATAATGAAAAATATATGGAGTGGTAATTTTTATATATAAATATATATTAGAGAGAGAGAGAGAGAGCTTATGTATGGAAGATACAAAACAAAGTGAAGACAGAAAATATATATTTTCAGAATGCATGTGAAATCCAATCTCTGGTTTAAAAGTGGATTTTTTTTTTATTCAATAAATTGTCAAATGTGCTTTTTTTTTTTTTTTTTTTGGGTCACTTTTTCACATGCTCTTTTTATTGGGTTCACAAATTTATTATATTTTTATTATTTATTTATTCAGACTACTTTTTTTTAAATATATATATATATATACATATATGAATAGTATTCGCACTGGGGATCTATTATGTATGTATGTGTAACGTATATGTTTGTGATGTGCATTGCAACTACCATTGCCAAATAAAGACACTTTTTTGGTTTGTTGAATGTTAGATAGTTTATATTAGTGGTCTCATAGAGGAGAAAGAGTGAGATCTATCAAACACACACAGTTATTGCTGTAACTGAAACTCAAACTCAAACTGAAGCAGAGGCATTAACCAAAAAACCATCCCTCCTTTCTCAATTCCAAACAATGCCCAAGAAGGAGAACTTCTTCAATGATTTTGCTGACAAAAATGGTGAATCAGACAAACACACCAAAGATGTTTCCCGCACTGATTTCCCTCCCAATTTCGTCTTTGGAATTGCAACTTCTGCATATCAGGTTCTCTGTTTTCTTTTTTTTTTTCTTGGGCCATTTTTCATTTCCATTTGAGTTTGTATTTTTTTTTTTTTTTTTTAACCAAAGTTTGTGGTGTGAATGATAAAGTTATACGATTCTTTGGAAACGACTATAAATGAAAAGAAAACATGGAATTATGGAAAGAAAATAATAAAAAGTTACCACAAAGACTTACTGGCACATGATTCAGATTAATAGGGGATTTGAGCACATTGGGAATGTTGTCCTCTGAACTTTTCTTCTATTTTGGTTTCTTTTGTTTTTCTTTCTTTTTTTTTTTTTTTTTTTTTTGGGGGGGGGGGGGGGTTAAAAATGGAATAGGACAATGAACTTGCTGTTGGCTTCTTTTTTTTAGGTAATTTGGTTGCTATGCCAAATCTGTTTATAAAAAATGGCCTTTTGAGTTATTGTTGAAAAAGTGAAGAAAATAAGATGGAAAATGTTAAAAAACAAAATAAAATTAGGGATTTGCGTTGATAACCTCTACAAGAAACTTACAGGAAACATAATATTTTTTTTACAATTAAAACTGGAAGAACATAAATTTGCTATAGTTGCCATAGAACAATGAACATCAACCTGTACTAAGTTTCCTAACATATTACTGAGAAAGCAGCTGGTATTACTTTTTTTGTCCCTCGGTTCTCGTTTCTTTTATTTTTTTGCCCCTTTCAGCTAGTTGAGGCACAACTTTGAACTGCTGGAAACAATCTAGATATTTAATCTCCTTTGTTTTTTATTTATAGGTTGAAGGAGCTAGCAAGGAGGGTGGTAGGGGTCCTAGCATTTGGGATGCCTTTTCACACACCGATGGTATTTTTCATTTTTAATCTGTAACAAGCTTGTGAGAAAAATCTTCCATGACAAGAATTTGAATTGGTATTTTGAAAATTTTGTGGTTTAGAAGTTATAGGGTGTGTCTTTCTTGTTTCTAGGAAAAATTGTTGATAAAAGCAATGGTGACACTGCAGTGGATCAATATCATAGATACAAGGTCAGTAGTCATTGTTTTATCGTGGCTGGCTCATGCTTTTCTTTTGTTTTTATTGTGTTAGTCATAGAAAATTGATGTTTGCTTCTATTAGGGTTGATTTTTTTATTTTTGTATTTTACCTGGGTGTTTAGCTCCTATCTATTAGTTTCAACTTTCTTTCTTCTGCGCATGTTTTTTTCTTTTTCCTGTCATTTACAGTAAACGCAATTTCAATTTTTGTTTTTTTTCTTTGGTAACCTTTTTTGGTTTTTGGTTGTCTAAACATCAATACTGATGTGCAGGAAGATGTTGAACTCATAGCCAAGTTGGGCTTTGAGGCTTATCGCTTTTCCATATCATGGTCTCGCATCTTCCCTGGTATGTCTAATAAATATATATATTTGCTTTATCATCTTTAATGCGTTTCTACCAATACTAAAATGTAATTTTGTCACTTTAGTGTTCTATATTATCATCATGTCCTTTATAAAATGAAGCATTAGTCTTGTCATTTTGTTCTTTCTAGATTAGTGGCAATACAATTGAATCCTTTCAAGGTGACTTGATGGACATGAAAAACTTTGTTTACATGATTTAGGGAATTTAGTATATGGATATGCATGATTGCTCAACCAGCTAGCATGTTGATAAGGGGTAGTTGATGTTTTACCGATCGAAGTTGTACGACATAAGTGATTCGTAGCCATTTGATCAGAACTTCATTCAATAGTCCTTAGCAACATTTCACCACAAAGAATAAATGATTATAAGCTTGCCAATTTCAAAAATGTTTGGTTCTGAATGCACTCTGAGATTGATACTTTAAATATCTAAAGTTGAGATTCACAGGTAAATAATTTATTTACAGCTTTCTGAAAGGAAAAGACACTTAAAGTTTACTGCTTCATTTTCATTAAGTACAATACAGAAGACTTCTTTCAAATGCTAAATAGGAACAGGTTCTACTGGGTTGCTGCATGAGATGTATGTTATAGTAAGCTATCAAGCGACAACAATGCATCTTTCTAATAACATGCTGATTCATTAGGTTTCCTAAGAATCTAAGAATTTAATTTCTTTTCTCGATAAAGAAAGTCAAGTGGAATTCATTGTTTCCTTGCTTAGCTGATTCCGTTTGATATATGTATATGGATATATTCCCATGCATCCATTTCTGCTGCATTTCATCCTTTAATGTTGTATTTGTCTCTATTCTGACAAAGTGTTGTTGGAACCCTCAAAGTCACTGTTCTTTTGTCTCTACTATTATGTTGATGCCAAAACTTTAACCCTCTACATCTTATGGTTGTAAAGTGAACAAAATGGATTTAGCTATCGTTGAGGAAGTGGATTTTTTTTTTTTCTTTTTCCTTTTTTTTTTCATTTTTTCAACTTATGCTTCTGACAGATGGTTTGGGAACCAAGGTCAATGAAGAGGGTATTGCTTACTATAATAACATCATTAATGCTCTACTTGAAAAAGGTATAAAATGGTTTTATCTGGTTTCCTTATTGCTTCATCAATCATACACATATTTTTAAAAAGTTTGCCCTGCAGGTATTCAGCCTTATGTAACTTTGTACCATTGGGACCTTCCTTTGCATCTTCATGAGACAATGGGAGGATGGCTGAATAAGGAAATTGTGTAAGTATTGTGTTCATTATGCAACTATAATAGTTCTCAGAAACCAGATAATCTGCAATACTTTTTTATTGAATTATCAGTAGGCTGGGTCGGCCAGGATAGAGAAGAAATAGAAACAGAAAGAGAGAGAATGACTAGAATGGGGATAAGATGAAGTCGGAGGGGAAGACATTAGAGATTGGATGAACTAGATTGTTCTACTTGCAATACTAGTAAATTAGGCTACATTAAGGTCCATTACTAGTAAATTAGGCTACATTAAGGTCCATTTATACAAGTATGTGAAGGCAATTCAAGCACAAGAAGAACAATAAAACCAGCAAGGCAGTTCCTAGACAACCCCTGATAATTAAAGAAATGTCAAGTAAGACTCAATAAGCCTAAAATAATTACGAAAAAATTAGTTATTAATAAACATATAATATACTGAAAGCCTATGACCTTTATGGTAGGAGAATTTCAAATGTATGGGAATGTAGGGGTCTTTTGATAAGACCGTTATGTGGCTTCAATTTCAAAGAAGCAGAACAAGTATGTGGTTTAACATTTTTGACTTGATAGGCATGCTTCAAGTTTGTATCAAACTAATGTAACCACATATTTTTACATTCAACATATTAAAAAAAATAGGTATTAACTATTTTAAGACTTTTATACACTTTTATTGATAGCATGGCCCTACTGAAGTCCAACCATATAAAGATTTCTTGAGAAGGGTTCTATAGAGTTTTGCATTATTTTAATGACCTGCCTGACATTGTGCTCTCAGTGAACCAAAAGAAGTGTCATTGATCGCTGCCTTCATGCTAACTAAATTTCAAAATTTTTTTGTGATCCTTTTTGAAATATGGAATGAAGAAATAATGTTTTGTTAATCTGTCTTTCTACTTCCTATAGCAAGTATAAGCATAAACTCTTTCAGAATTCCATTTAATTGTGTCCTGTACATGGAAAATATGCAGAAAATACTTCTCAATCTACGCAGAAACTTGCTTCAAAAGTTTTGGTGATAGAGTAAAGAACTGGCTTACGATTAATGAACCGCTTCAAACTGCTGTGAATGGTTATGATCTTGGGATATTTGCTCCTGGAAGAAACGAAAATTCATCAACTGAGCCATATATAGCTGCACACCACCAACTATTGGCCCATGCAGCTGCCTACTCCATTTACCAAAGCAAATATAAGGTGTGCTGCAATTTTCAGTTCATTTTTTCTGTTCCCTTATTTTAATCTTTCGGATGGGATGGGATAGGGGTGGACAAGGAGATCCAACAGACCCGGCCAATAAGCTTTGTGTTGAGAAGCTCCTGTTCCACCTTGGAACCTCTTGTTTATGGTATTCACTTAAGGTAGTATTTGGTGTGCAAAATAGTACGCCACCAAATTTATTATGTATCATGAACTAAGCATGTTTCTTCGACACAAAAGTGAAGGTTATATTTAGCTCATGACAGGTTAATTTTTTGTGTTAGTTTTTGTCCATGATAGTAATATTAATCGTAATAGAATATAGTTTCAGGTCATGAAACCTAAAAGTGGTAATTTCCAAATAAGGGATTTTATAACAATTATAGCTTAGTGATTTTATCACAAGATAAAACTCCTTAGAACTTACCTTTTTTTTTTTTTCTTGGTTCTTATATGATTAGTCTAATTCAGCAAATTTATGTAGCATACATTACTATTTTACCGTATATATTATTGTGAAGAACTCTAGATGGAAAGTTTAAAGTCAATGGGATAGTTTCTCTCGGTGGAAAGTTTAAAGTCAACGACATTTTCTTTACATTTGTCTCTCCTTGAAAGAGTATAACGAGGACATGCCTAAGCAAAAACAGTGTGTCAGAACAACCATAATTTTACCATTTAGGCTAATAGTTAAGTCATACTCAATTTTGACTTTCAAATCACCATGAAAATGCTACATCTAATTTATTTCCTAGTGTTGTAAAGACATATATGCCCATGATTTGAATACAGATGATTCTTTTATCAACAGTCACTGACAAATGTGTTACTGGTGCCATATTAATTAAACCCAAGGATAACTTTCCTGGTGCTTATCTCTTCTTGCAGGAAAAACAAGGGGGCCAAGTGGGTTTGGTGGTAGATTGTGAATGGGCAGAAGCTAATTCGGATACCATTGAAGATAAAATTGCTGCAGCAAGGCGCCTTGACTTTCAGCTTGGATGGTAATGCCCTAACTTTTGGTATAATTTTTAGTTTCATTTATGCATGTCTGTGCGTCCATTTAAATTCATGAATGTAACTGTGAATGTTCAAACTTCAAAGCATGTCAGTTTTGAAAATGAGAACCTCATAACCCTAAAAAAAGAGAGGGTTTCATTTATGCATATCTTTATTGGTAATTTAATTGAAGAGATAAAGGGACAGGTTAGGGTCTTTAGTAAGCTACATTTTCGCCCAATTAAAGTTATTATGTAAAAATTATTATAGTTGGCATGACAATAAGGCGAATGGTCAATGATAAAATATATACACAAAACTGCATGCCTGTCATACACAATACTGACAGATTCCATTTTTCCTTCGAGTTGAAATATAGCCCAACTGCCATGCAGCCTTTATTAATGGAAAACAAAGCATATTTGCCCTACTTTAAGCTATTCTGCTTCACAGTGTACTTCCTCCATGTGATACTCTACCAGGCATGTGGCTGTTTATGTATACCTTCTAGTTTAACACCTTGGATAGATGAAAACAAAGCTCAAGTGGAGCTAGAATATATGGGTCATTCTTTGATTTTGTTTCTTGTTGTGGTTATCATTTTTAAAGGCAAATAAAGTCATATTTGACTGGGTTTTGCTTGTCAGCTGTCTTCTTATTCAGCTTTTGCCCACTTCCAACCCTGCTGTAGTATGATGAATGACAAGTGAAATGAGTTTGGAAATGTCTTCATAAATCTCTCCCTTGATAATGTATATATCAATTCCACTTATTTCTTGGTAATTTTCTATCATGTTAGTTTGGTATACATATTTTGGCTAATTTCTTAATGGCTCAAGCTTTTGGAATTTACGGTAACTTAACGTGTTATTAGAGTAAAACTATTAACTGGTATAATGTTTAAATTGTGCTAAACCTCATGTTACAACAGGTACCTAAATCCAATATATTTTGGTGAATATCCTGAAGTTATGTGTGAAATTCTTGGAGATCGACTTCCCAAATTCACAGAAGAAGATAAGGAGTTGCTTAAAAACTCAGTTGACTTTATTGGTCTGAATCATTATACATCAAGGTTTATTGCTTATGTAAAAGAGAGCCCTGAGGAAAGCGATTTCTATAAAGCACAACAGGTGGAGAGAATTGGTAACACCAACTTACTACTTTCTTCCAGTCTTCTTATTCTTCTTCTTTTATTCAGTTGTAAAAAAGTTTCTTACTTTCTACTATTCTCTCTGTCAACAGCTGAATGGGAAGGAGGCGAGCTGATCGGTGAGAAGGTATGAATCCTTTCTCTCTCTCTCTCCCGCAAACCCCCTATGCCACACTGTCTGTCACACACGAGAACATTCACTTACTGTGAGCATGTTTATGTGTTATGAATTGTTTTGCTGTCTGCTAAAAGATTAATATGGCAGGCAGCATCAGAATGGCTTTATGTAGTTCCTTGGGGCATCAGGAAGATTCTTAAATACATAGCGCAAAAATACAATAATCCCCCAGTTTATGTTACTGAGAATGGTAAGCATTTGTAGATTTTCCTTTCAAATGTATAGTTAGGGATGTTTGTAAAACTAATAGATCAAAGTACCTGGCCAATCCAAATCCAACTCAATAGGATTGGATTGAACTTACTGATAAAACTTGTTTGAAATCCAGCAAATTAAAACCTTGTCTACGTGTTATATCAACCTAGATCCTTTCGCTTTTTCTGAACCCTCCTTGTCATTTTGCAGGAATGGATGATGAAGAAAATGACACTCTTCCGCTTCATGAAATGCTAGATGACAAACTGAGAGTCATCTACTTTAAGGGATATCTAGCAGCAGTTGCTCAGGCAATAAAGTGAGCATAATTGAATATTTTGTTATGATTCAAATAATGTTTTTGAGTTCTTTTTCAATAGATTATCGGTAGCTCATTCCCCTTGTTTTGCCTCCAAATCATTAAAACTCTGCCATTGTTGATGGTCTGTTTCAACCTTCAGTTTTATAAAAATTAGAGTCAATAGAAAGGAGGGCATGGGAAAATCAGAAATGTATTTACTAGTATCTGGTATGGAATTTTTTTGAGGGTGGAAATTGGTGGCTCATTGTGCAGCCTAGATTCCCCATCATTCACACATTTGTGCGAATGCAATTTTCCTTTCCATAGTTCCCATCCACCCTATGGGTGAACATGTGCATTTGCATGCCAATCCATATATGAACCTACAAGAATAATGAGTCGTTGTTTATGTGTTGCATGGACAGGGATGGAGTAGATTTGAGGGGATACTTCGCGTGGTCGTTACTGGACAACTTCGAATGGGCTCAAGGATACACTAAACGATTTGGTTTGGTGTACGTTGACTACAAGAATGGACTCACCCGCCACCCAAAGTCTTCTGCTTATTGGTTCTTGAGGTTCTTGAAGGTTGATGATGGTAAAAATGGCAAGAACGAGTAATCAACTTCTCCTTAAAATGCCATCTTTCCAAAAAACTGACTTTCCGTTGGTTACTTTTATTGCTAGTGTGTCTTGCGACTCTTAAGAAACTCATTCAGGGCATCTGTACCTTATCATAATTGAGTCTTGTACTTGATATGTAAATTAAGAAAGGGAAGTGGTTCTTCATTTATAAGTTTGCAAATAATATTGTAAATGAAGGAAACAGTCACCATACATATAATATGATTTGCTTATTTTGCCAACAAGTGAAGCTCAATATAAATATGGTGGCTTTGCTAAATTTTCTATTTCAATTTTTTTAACCCATATTGCAACTAAAAATACATGTATTTACAGGTCTATTGATTAGGACACGTATGTAGGTCCTTAAAAAACTCTTTGATTCTAACCCTCCTTTGTTATCCACAAGAATACATCCTTAGCCCTTGTCCATAAAACAAAGGAACGTACCTTAACCCAATCTTTCTTACATGATTTTTCATTTTGTTGGCATAAAATAATAAAACTTGTACTTTATATAAATATATGTATATATCTATATATATCTATATATATATATTTTATAGAAGACATATTTCCATATCAGGGACATGTAATTTTGCGTTCTCGAAGTATGTGGAGAACCAATCATATGCTATAACCTGATAAACATAACAAGAAGATTGCAAGTTCACTGGAATAAAAATGAACCATAATTGTAATTATTTTAACTAAACTTGTGGCCCACAGCAATCAGACTGCTACATATTTAAGATCAGTTCTGAAGAACTGCCATGCTTCAGTTTGTCAAGGGTGAATGGAAGAGCAAATTGATAGATGACTCGAAGACATAAACAGAAAGTGCAAACAGCTAGGATATTCTCAGAGAAAAAGAAAATAAAAAAACGAAGACGACCAGCAAAACCTCAACACAGAGTTTGATTATTTGGTATTGCATTCGGTAACTTCGAAACCAGAAGAAAAATATGATTATCAAACACAAGTTATGCAGATAGGTATTGTAAACAAAGCATACACACCTGGTTCGAGAAGACCATCCACTGTTCTCAAGCAGATGAGTATCCTCAGCAGGCAAATTATCATCATCATGTTCAGCCATTTCATCATCATCATCATCATCTATATATAAAGACACACACACACACACACACACACACGAGCACATGCATATGCATGTCTTACCACCTAGTGAACAATCCCCATGAATATAAAGTCCAAAGATTTTAACTTGTAGGGACAAGATAAAAACTTTAATTAGAAAGTCAACAGAGCAAAAGGTCAGAAGTGAACCTGTATCATTTCCAAAAGCGACATCTTCAAAATGCTGCATAATTGAGCAAAGAGATAAGAGTTACAGCATGCATCAGGATCTTAAAAAGAGTTTTTCACGCCTAACTAAACAAGAGAGAGAAGAGAGAATGACTTTTTGCAGCAAATAGTGGATTCTCTATACAGCATAAAAAATATCAAATATTAATTACAGAAACTACATATTTGTACATCATAGAGGTGCAGAAGTACATACATATGGCTAAGGTAAAGTAGAAGAGATGGCTAAGAATTATTTCCTGCCAGACGTGGAAAGGAGAAACAAATGCATTTCTCGTCATCAAAAAAGGAGAAACAATATTCTTACCCGACAAGACGAAAGAAACCACAAAATCCCCAACCAAAAAGAGAGCAAAAGACAGAAATGTATCTGACAAAACATTGGCACTAAATAAAATCAAAAATAAAAGGTGACAAACCAAAAAAAATCTTACACAACGATCCTTACACGGTCAGCGGTCGTCTCTACATCCATGACACGCTGTGGATCAGCTTCCTGACAACCTACATTTTCTCCATCATTTGAAGCTGGATTTTTTAAATCCACAACAAGTAGAATCCCCTTTTGCTTTATCACCGAGCATGCAGCTGGGGCTCAGAATAATTATTACTTTGAAAATAATAAAAGTTATTCATAAAAAAAAAAAATAATAATAATAATAAATTGATAATTTCTATTTATATGTTTGGTAAAATCATTACCTTAAAATCAAAATTTAATCTTTATAAAAAAAAATTAAATTTAGTAAAAAGTAATTAAAAGTTAAATTTTATATTTTTTTATATATTAATAGTATGTGATAATCAATGTAAGTGTAAATATAATAAGAATATTAAAAAATTTATCTAGATTAAAATATTAAAATAAAAATTTTATGATTTTAAAAAAAAATTGGTATTCTTTCAAATGATGTTATATTTATTTCGATAAAATAACTGTTATTAAATTTAAAAACTTATCGAATTTAAAAAAAATTATATGTATGGAATAAGTATTTTATTCCTATATTTATTTACAGTAACTTTTAATGACTTTGTCTATTTATTAGTTTTTTTTTTCACATTAGAAAAATACAGAACCTCTCAAAAAGACAATAAAAACATTTCCAATAGATTTTTCTAAATACCATATCAAGCTAATGTTAAAAAATAAAAATAAAAATAAAAGACATTTTAAAAATAATCTTCTACTTTTAAAAATTCTGTTAGACATTTTAAAATTTTTTTAAAAATAAAATTTTCTTTAAAATGTCAATTTTTTTTCCCAAAAAAAACCTTAATATAATATATATAATTTATTAATTATCATAAATAACCTTTGCATATTACTATTGGCAAATAATTTTAAAAATAATTTTAAATTTATATCATATAAATTTAGATAATATCAATTTATATCCTTTATAAGTAGTAATTTACATTGATCTTTGAAGACATTCTAATATCTTTGATATCATAAGCTCAAATCACATCCCCCTTGCTATTAGATTATAAAATATATATATATATATATATTGTAATCTTGATAGAAAACTAATAAAGGGGAACTTTGAAAGGAAACTAATTCTCTAGATTTCATTTTTTGGAATATTATTTATTGAAAATCAATTTTTTTCTTGTTATTTTTGATAAATAATGGAAAAATTAAGATTTGTAAGTATTTGAATTAGTTTTGTACAATAAATTAAAGCCAACTTTTATTTTTTTAATTCCTAGAACTAGTATTAGCAAATAATAAAAAAGTTAAGATTTGTAAATAATTAAATTAGTTTTATATAATAAATTAAGAATAATTTTTTATTTTAAAAAATCTCTAAAAATATAGAAAATGACATCTTTAAAAATAAGAATAACTTCTACACATACTAACGTAAGTAAAAATAATTTTCTCACATAGAAATTTGATCCATTGGGTTTGCACTTTCCCATTACCAAATAAATATTCAAACATAATATTATAAAATATATATATATATATATATTCAAACACAGATAATTCACTAACTTTACTATTTAACAAATAAGCCCAAAAAAAAAAAAAGCACTCAAATTGCATGGGTGTTAATGACAATTATTCATTAAAAAAAATGTAATTTTGCAATTAAAAAAATACCTATAATAAATTTTACACAATAAAAATACAATTTTGAGATATTATCTTTTTTATGTTATATATATTACTAAATTTTCATCAAAACTAATAAATAATATGTCATAATTTATTTTAAAAATATAAAACTAAATTATAATATCATTGAGAATATATAAATTTTAATAAAATTTGTCTACAACAATATATTATTCAAATGTTTTGAAATAAATATTAATTAGTATGACATTAAAATAATATGAAAACAAATTAATTGCAAAATAAAATATTAATATATTTTGTTGTTAAACGAAACAATTATTTAATTTTACATTTTTTATGTAAAATTTAAGTTTTTACACCAAACTTTTAATTGATATTTTTATCTATGGTAATATGGCTATGTCAAATAATTAGTAACGAATATTCATAAAAAATGTTTTAGTAACGAACATATTTAAAATAATCAAACATATTTTTTTGAATATAAATATATTTAATTATTAAATATTTTTAACAGTAATTTTAAATAAAAATATAAATATAAATTTATAATGCAAAAAACTCATTTGGTGATATAACTATAACTCCTCTGAAAAAATATTAATCAATTTTCTTTACACGTACAGCCTATAAATAATTATATGAATAAATATACATATATCTTCCTCACCTGCAATAATAGATGATCTGTGTTCTCTTCTCATATATACTTGCTCACTTCCAATGGAAGCTGGCAGAATCTAGGACTTCAAAGAATATTCAGAAAACATAATTTTCATATTCTAATTTAAAAGGAAAATTGCAGTTAGGAAGAGTGAATTGAACTAGGAGAGGTCAAACAACTTTTTTCCAAAATTTTTAGTCATGGCTTAGTTGTTAACTCTGATACCATAAAGATAAAGAAAACTACAAGGGATAAAAGTTTAAGCTTGGAAAAAATAATTATGGAAGTTATGTTTCATTGCATTACACTACGTGAATTTATACAAATGTCAGGATTCCTGACAACCCCTTTAATAAATACTACAGTTAGACAATATAGTCATATAAAACATATCTACATTAGCTTACAGTTCAGTAAGACTTGTTTAGTTGGAGATTTACTAAAAAATTTCACTTAAACCTTATTAATTTTATCTATTTAGATCCTACGATTTAAGAAAATCATCATTAATTTCTACTTAATATTTTACATTTATCAAAATAACCTGTTAACTTCAACAATTAAATACTAAAGTTGTATTTAATTGTAAAATATTTATTTTTAACCTTTTTTATATTAAGGAGAATTGATTAATAAAAATTAATGGATAAATTTATTTTGATAAATAAAAAACTATTAATATTAATTTTTTTTAAAATATGTGATTCAAATATAATTATGATAAATTTGAGGTAATCTAAATGAAATTTACCCCATTATTATCCTAGCCAACAAATTATGAGGCGTGATGTTTGGATAAAGGTAAAGTTAGCAGGAATCTAATTCATTTACAAAAGTGATAATTTTATTTTATTTGAATATTTATTGTAGAGTGAAAAAGTATGTGTTCAGAAAATTAGATTCCCACAAATATAGAAAAATATGTAAAAAAAAATACGTGGAAAAATTATTTCTATGTATATTAGTGTAATTTTGAGAATTTTAGAAAAAATAGTTGTGAAATTTTTTTAAAATACATATTTATCTTTAATTTATTATATAATTTTAAATTTAATTACTTAAAAATTTCAATTTTTCTATTACTTACAAAACAAACTAAAAAGATTTAATTTTCTAAAAATTAAATATAAGAATATTAAATTTTAAATTTTTTTTTTTTAACTTTTGATACTTTTCAAACAATATGTATTAAAATGATGAGTTCTACCATTATAATAATTATTCACCAACAACCAAAATGATTAACAAAATATGAACCTTAAAAAAAAAAAAAAAAAAAAAAAAGAAGAGAGGACATCCTTAAGACTAGGGTTTTGTTTTAATTTTCTTTGAATTTTTTAATAATAGATTTATTTTGTTGTGCTTCAAAGATATTTTCAGTAACAGACAGTCACATTGATCAAGAAAAAAAAACAAAGGTTCATGGTCGTTAATTATTATATTTTGAAAGTAGAGTCCTCAAACCCATCCCAGGGCCTAAATTCAACTCTCTTTTCTCCATGCATAACGTGTAAAGTCATTTTAGAAAAAGCAAAAAAAAAAAAAAAAAAAAAGATTGGGGTGTTTAAGGACACGTGTCATAGGAAAGTCCAAACTTAGTAGGTACATGTTATGTCAATAATGTCACCATTGATTGCGAATCTTTAACAATTATTCTTCTTTTTCTCGCAGAGTCTGTCTTTTTTCCAGAACCTTCCATTTAGAAGCTATCCATGCCATGTAATTGATTGCAAAGTTTCAACATTTTTTTTTTTTTAATTTATACATCATAAATTAATATATAATTGAAGTATAACATATGTATATTAATAGTCTCATAGAGGAGAGAGAGAGAGAGAGAGAGAGAGCAATCAAACACGCACAGTTATTGCTGTAACTGAAACTCAATCTCAAACTGAAGCAGAGGCATCAACCAAAAAAATCCCTTCTTTCTCAATTCCAAACAATGCCCAAGAAGGAGAACTTCTTTAATGATTTTGCAGACAAAAATGGTGAATCAGACAAACCCACCAAAGATGTCTCTCGCACTGATTTCCCTCCCAATTTCGTCTTTGGAGTTGCAACTTCTGCATATCAGGTTCTCTGTTTTCATTTTTTTCTTGGGCCCTTTTTCATTTCCATAAGTTTGTCGTGTGAATGGTAAAGTAATATGATTCTTTGGAAACGACTATAAATGAAAAGAAAACATGGAATTATGGAAAGAAAATAATAAAAAGTTACCACAAAGACTTACTGGCACATGACTCAGATTAATAGGGGATTTGATCACATTGGGAATGTTGTCCTCTGAACTTTTCTTCTATTTTGTGTTCTTTTGTTTTTCTTTTTTTTTTTTTTTGGGGGTAAAAAATGGAATAGGACAATGAACTTGCTGTTGGCTTCTTTTTTGTTTGGTAATATGGTTGCTATGCCAAATTTGTTTATAAAAAATGGCTTTTTGAGTTATTGTTGAAAAAATGAAGAAAATAAGATAGAAAATGTTAAAAAAAAAAAAAAATTAGGGATTGGCGTTGATAACCTCTACAAGAAAATAAGGGAAACATAATATTTTTTTTACAATTAAAATTGGAAGAAAATAAATTTGCTATAGTTACCATAGAAATGCTGGAGACAATCTAGATATTTAATCTTCTTTGTTTTTTATTTGTAGGTTGAAGGAGCTAGCAAGGAGGGTGGTAGGGGTCCTAGCATTTGGGATGCCTTTTCACACACCGATGGTATTTTTTATTTTTAATCTGAAACAAGCTTGTGAAAGAAATCTTCCAAGGCAAGAATTTGAATTGGTATTTTGAAATTTTCTGGTTTAGAAGTTATAGAGTGTGTCTATCTTGTTTCTAGGAAAAATTCGTGATAAAAGCAATGGTGACACTGCGGTGGATCAATATCATAGATACAAGGTCGGTAGTCATTGTTTTATGGATGACTGGCTCATGCTTTTGTTGTGTTTTTATTGTGTTGAGTCATATAGACAATTGATGTTTGCTTCTATTAGGGTTGATTTTTTTATTTTTTTATATTTTACCTTGGTGTTTAGTTGCTATCTATTAGTTTCAACTTCTTTCTTCTGCGCATGTTTTTTTCTTTTCCCTGTCATTTACAGTAAAAGCAATTTCAATTTTTTTGGTAACCCTTTTTGGTTTTTGGTTGTCTAAACATCAATACTGATGTATAGGAAGATGTTGAACTTATAGCCAAGTTGGGCTTTGAGGCTTATCGCTTTTCCATATCATGGTCTCGCATATTCCCTGGTAAGTCTAATGAATATATATATATATATATATATTTGCTTTATCATCTTTAATGCATTTCTACCAATACTAAAAAGTAATTTTGTCAATTTAGTATTCTACATTATCATTATGTCCTTTATAAAATGAAGCATTATTCTTGTCATTTTGTTCTTTCTAGATTAGCAGCAATACAATTGAATCCTTTCAAGCTGACTCGAATGACATGAAAAACTTGGTTTACATGATTTAGGGAATTTAGTATATGGACATGCAAGATTGCTCAACCAGCTAGCATGTTGAGAAGGGGTAGTTGATGTTTTACTCATCAAAGTTGTACGACAGAAGTGATTCTTAGCCATTTGATCAAAACTTCATTCAACAGTCCTTAGCAACATTTTGCCACAAAGAATAAATGATTATAAGCTCGCCAATTTCAAAAATGTTTGGTTCTGAATGCACTCTGAGATTGATAATTTAAATATCTAAAGTTGAGATTCACAGGTAAAGAATTTATTTACAACTTTCTGAAAGGAAAAGACGCTTAAAGTTTACTACTTCATTTTCATTAAATACAATACAGAAGACTTCTTTCAAATGCTAAACAGGATTAGGTTCTACTGGGTTGCTGCATGATATGTATGTTATAGTAAACCATCAAGTGGCAACAATGCATCTTTCTAATAACATTCCAATTCATCAGGTTTCTTAGGAACTAAGAATTAAATTTCTTTTCTCGATAAAGAAAGTCAAGTTGAATTCATTGTTTCCTTGCTTAGCTGATTCTGTTTAATATATGTATATGGATACATTTCCATGCATCCATTTCTGTTGCATCCTTTGATGTTGTATTTGTCTCTCTTCTGACAAAGTGTTGTTGGAACCTCTCAAAGTCACTGTTCTTTTGTCTCTACTATTATGTTGATGCCAAAACTTTAACCCTATACATCTTATGGTTGGAAAGTGAACAAAATGGATTTAGCTATTGTTGAGGAAGTGGATTTTTTGTTTTGTTTTGTTTTTTTTTTTTTTTTTCAACTTATGCTTCTGACAGATGGTCTGGGAACGAAGATCAATGAAGAGGGTATTGCTTACTATAATAACATCATTAATGCTCTACTTGAAAAAGGTATAAAATCATTTTCATCTGGTTTCCTTATTGCTTCACCAATCATACACGTCTTTTTAAAAATTTGGCCCCACAGGTATTCAGCCTTATGTAACTTTGTACCATTGGGACCTTCCTTTGCATCTTCACGAAACCATGGGAGGATGGCTGAATAAGGAAATTGTGTAAGTATTGTGTTCATCATGCAACTATAATTGTTCTCAGAAACGAGATAATCTACAATACTTTTTTATTGAATAATCAGTAGGCTGGATCTTGCAGGATAGACAAGAAATAGAAACAGAAAGAGGGAGAATGTTTAGAATGGGGAATAAGATGAAGGCAGCGGGAAAGAGGGAATGAGATGAAGGCAGAGGGAAAGACATTAGGGAGGGGATGATCTAGATTGTTCTACTTGCAAGACTAGTAAACTAGGCTACATTAAGGCGCATTTATATAAGTATGTGAAGGCAATTCAAGCACAAGAAGCAAAATAAAACCAGCAAGTAGACAACCCCTGATAATTAAAAAAATGTCAAGTAAGACTCAATAAGCCTAAAATAATTAAGAAGAAATTAGTTATTAATAAGACATATAATGTACTGAAAGCCTATGACCTTTATGGTAGGAGAATTGCAAATGTATGGAAACGTAGGGGTCTTTTGATAAGACTGTTATGTGGTTTCAATTTCAAAGAAGCATAACAAGTATGTGGTTTAACATGTTAGACTTGATAGGCATGCTTCAATTTTATATCAAACTAATCTAACCACATATTTTTCCATTCAACAAATTAACAAAATAGGTATTAACTATTTTAAGACTTGTATGCACTTTTGGTGATAACATGGCCCTACTGAAATCCAACTATATAAAGATTTCTTTAAAAGGGTTATATAGAGTTTTGCATTATTTTAATGACCTGCCTGCCATTCTGCTCGCAGTGAACCAAAAGAAGTGTCATTGACCGCCACCTTCATGCTAACTAATTTTTGAAACTTTTTGTCATCCTTTTTGAAATATGGAAGGAAGAAATAATGTTTTATTAATCTGTCTTTCTACTTCCTATAGTAAGTATAAACATTAACTGTTTCAGAATCCCATTTAATTGTGTCCTGTACATGGAAAATATGCAGAAAATACTTCTCAATCTACGCAGAAACTTGCTTCAGAAGTTTTGGTGATAGAGTAAAGAACTGGATGACAAATAATGAACCCCTTCAGACTGCTGTGAATGGTTATGGTCTTGGGAGATTTGCTCCTGGAAGAAACGAAAATTCATCAACTGAGACTTATATAGCTGCACATCACCAACTATTGGCCCATGCAGCTGCCTTCTCCATTTACCAAAGCAAGTATAAGGTGGACTGCAATTTTCAGTTCATTTTTTCTGTTCCTTTATTTAAAATCTTTCGGATGCCAATAAGCTTTGTGTTGAGAAGTTCCCATTCCACCTTGCAATCTCCTGTTTATGGTATTCACTTAAGGTAGTATTTGGTGTGCAAAATAGTACGCCACCAAATTTGTTATGTATCATGAACTAAGCATGTTTCTTCTACACAAAAGTGAAGGTTATATGTAGCTCATGATAGGTTAATTTTTTGTGTTAGTTTTTGTCCATGATAGTAATATTCATCATAATAGAATATAGTTTCAAGTCATAAAACCTAAAAGTGGTAATTTCCACATAAGGGATTTTATAACAATTATAGCTTAGTGAATTTATCGCAAGATAAAACCCCTTAGAACTTACCTTTTTCTTCTTCTTCTCCTTTTTTTTTTTTTTTTTTTTTTTTTTTTTTTTTTTTTTTTTTTTTGGTTCTTATATGATTAATCTAATTCAGCAAATTTATGTAGCGTACATTACTATTTTACTGTATATTTTTATGTGAAGAACCTCTGGACGGAAAGTTTAAGGTCAACAAGATAGTTTCTCTTGATAGAAAGTTTAAAGTCAACAAGATAGTTTCTTTATATTTGTTTCTCCTTAAAAGAGTATAATGAGACATGCCTAAGCAAAAACAGTGTATCAGAACAACCATAATTTTCCCATTTAGGCTAAGTGTTAGTCATACTCAATTTTGACTTTCAAATCACCATGAAAATGCTACGTCTAGTTTATTTCCTAATGTTGTAAAGACATATATGCCCGTGATTTGAAATACAGATGATTCTTTTATCTATGGTCGGTGAAAATGTGTTATTGGTGCCACATGAATTAAACTCAAGGATAACTTTCCTTGTGCTTATTTCTTCTTGCAGGAAAAACAAGGGGGCCAGGTGGGTTTGGTGGTAGATTGTGAATGGGCAGAGGCTAATTCAGATAAAATTGAAGATAAAATTGCTGCAGCAAGGCGCCTTGAGTTTCAGCTTGGATGGTAATGCCATAACTTATGGTATAATTTTTAGTTTCTAAAAAATTGTCAAATTCCTCTTAACTTTGGTTGATTACTTATGTTTCCCATTTTTCATTTATGCATGCTTGTGTGTCCATCTAAATTCATGAGGGTAACTCTGAATGTTCAAAACTTCAAAGCATGTCAGTTTTGGAAATGAGAACCTCATAACCCTTAAAAAAGAAAGGGTTTCACTTAAGTTACGGTTCTGGACTTGCAATTCTGTTATCTGTATTGGTCATTTAATTGAAGAGATAAAGGGACAGGTTAGGGTCTTTAGTAAACTACATTTTCACCCCGATTAAATTTATTATATAACAATTATTATTGTTGGCATGACAATAAGGCAAATGGTCAACAAGACTGCATGTCTATCATACACAATACTGACAGATTCCATTTTCCTTCGAGTTGAAATGTATCCCAACTGCTATGCAGCTTCTATTAATGGAAAACAAAGCATATCAGCCCTATATTAAGCTATTCTGCTTCTGTGTGTACTTCCTCCATGTGATACTCTACCATACACGTGGCTGTTTATGTATACCTTCTAGTTTAACACCTTGGATAGATGAAAACAATACTCAAATGCTGCTAGAATATATGGGGCATTCTTTGATTTTGTTTCTTGTTATGTTTATCGTTTTTAAAGGCAAATAAAGTCATATTTCACTGTTTGCTTGTCAGCTGTCTTCTCATTCAGCTTTTGCCCACTTCCAACCCTGCTGCAGTGGGATGAATGACAAGTGAATTGAGTTTGGAAATGTCTTTATAAATCTCTCCCTTGATAATGTATATATCAATTCCACTTTTTACTTGGTAATTGTCTATCGTGTTAGTTTGGTATACATATTTAGCTCACGCTTTTGGAATTTATTGTAACTTAACCTGTTATGAGAGTAAAACTATTAACGGTATAATGTTTAAATTGTGCTAAACCTCATGTTCAAACAGGTACCTAAATCCAATATATTTTGGTGAATATCCAGAAGTTATGCGTGAAATTCTTGGAGATCGACTTCCCAAATTCACAGAAGAAGAAAAGAAGTTGCTTAAAAACTCACTTGACTTTATTGGTCTGAATCATTATACATCAAGGTTTATTGCTTATGTTAAAGAGAGTCCTGAGGAAAGCGATTTCTATAAAGCGCAACAGATGGAGAGAATTGGTAAAACAAACTTGCTACTTTCTTCCAGTAGTCTTCTTCTTCTTTTATTCAGTTGTGAAAAAGTTTCTTACTTTCTACTATCCTCTCCGTCAACAGCTGAATGGGAAGGAGGTGAGCTGATCGGTGAGAAGGTATGAATCCTCTCTCTCTCTCTCTCTCTCTCTCAACCCCCTATGCCCCACATTGTGTCACACACAAGCCCCAACATTTGCTCCCTGTGAGCATGTTTATGTGTTATGAATTGTTTTATTGTCTGCTAAAAGATTAATATGGCAGGCAGCATCGGAATGGCTTTATGTAGTTCCTTGGGGCATCAGGAAGGTTCTTAAATACATAGCACAAAAATACAATAATCCCCCAGTTTATGTTACTGAGAATGGTAAGCATTCGTGGATTTACATTTCAGATGTTGAGCTAGGGATGCTTGTAAAACTAATAGATCAAAGTACCTGGCCAATCCAAATCCAACTCAAATAGGATTTGATTAAACTTACTGATATAACTTGTTTGAAATCCAGCAAATTAAAACTTTGTAACATGTTATATCCAACAAGGTCCTTTCACTTTTTCTGAACCCTCCTTGCCATCTTGCAGGAATGGATGATGAAGATAATGACACTCTTCCACTTGATGAAATGCTAGATGACAAACTGAGAGTCATCTACTATAAGGGATATCTAGCAGCAGTTGCTCAGGCAATAAAGTGAGTATAATTTAATATTTTGTTGTGATTCAAATAATGTTTTTGCGTTCTTTTTCAATAGATTATTAATAGCTCATTCACATTGTTTGCCTCCAAATTATTAGAACTCTGCCGTAATTGGCGGTCTGTTTCCGCCTCCAGTTTTATGAAAATTAGAGTCAATAGATAGGAGGGCATGGAAAAATCAGAAATGTATTACTAGCATATGGTATGGAGCTTTTTTGAGGGTAGAAATTGGTGACTCATTGTGCAGCCTAGATTCCCTATCATTGGCATATTTGTCTGAATGCACTTTTCCTTTCCGAATATGGTTCCCATCCAACCTATGCGTGAACGTATGCATTTGCATGCCAATCTATCTATGAAACTACAAGAATAATGAGTTGTTGTTTATGTGTTGCGTGGACAGGGATGGAGTAGATTTGAGGGGATACTTTGCGTGGTCGTTACTGGACAACTTCGAATGGGCTGAAGGATACACTAAACGATTTGGTTTGGTGTACGTCGACTACAAGAATGGACTCACCCGCCACCCAAAGTCTTCTGCCTATTGGTTCTTGAGGTTCTTCAAGGTTGATGAAGGTAAAAATGGCAAGAGCGAGTAATTAACTTCTCCTTAAAATGCCGTCTTTCCAAAGAACTTTCTTTCCACTGGTACTTTTATTGCTAGTGAGTCTTGCGACTCTAAGAAACTCATTCAGGGCATCTGTACCTTATCATAATATAGTCTTGTATTTTGTTACTTGATATGTAAATTAAGAAAGGGATGTGGTTCTTCATTTATATGATGCAAATAATATTGTACTTGAAGGAAACAATAGTCACCATATATACAAATATGATTTGCTTATTTTGCCAACAACCAAGAAGCCCGTTGAATTTGCTAGTGAAGTTAACATAAATATGGCGGTTTTCAAATTTTTTTAACCCATATTGCAACTAATTAGTATTTATTTACGTGACTATTGATAAGAACATATATGTAGGTCCTTGAAAGTGTTTCATCTAACCCTCCTTTTGTTATCCACAAGAACACATCCTTAGCCCTTATCCATAAAGCAAAGTAACACACATTAACCCAATCTTTCTTATATGATTTTCAATTTTTTTTTACCATAAAATAATAAAACTTGGACTTAATATATATATACATATATATATATACACAAACGGTAATGTTTTATAGAAGGTATATTTCCATATCAAGGACATGTAAATTTACGTTATCAAAATATGTGGACAGGAAATTATCAATCCCTGCCTCACAAAATTAAAAGATTGGAAAGGACTGGTATTAAAGCCCGGAGGCAAAAGAGGAGAATTCATTTTTGGTTGAAACTCTACGAAAGCCAAAGACACATTCGACATAGATTAATTAGCTTCTTTAATTGCAAATGATAATATTTTACAGATATATACATGTAAATATGATCCATGTTACAACCTTGTTGCTACAATCAACAGGATGATACATATGCCCTCAGATTGCACTGTTAAAACATCTACCAATTACACAAAAACTAGATATGACATGATTCCTAGCAACCCCAACCCCCTTATCCCCTCCCCCATCAAAAAATTTAAAATAAAAGGGCGACTTTTGAAGAAAAAGAAAGAAGGAAAAAGAAAAAACAAAAATCTAATGTAGAAAAAATAATAAACACCAAGCACCTGCAAACTATGCACTAAGGGCGTTTTCAACTTGTATCTGTCTGCCTTTTCCTGTGTAAGAGTTCAGAAGTCTGATTTCATGAGCTTTATTTTTGGCTTTATACTAATATTGTCAAAGGGCTTCGGCTGTTCTACGTGGATGTAATCTCTGGTCTTTAGAACCTGAAAAATGATGAATTTTACAACATCAACACATGGAACTTTCAAAGAAACAGGGCAGAGATAAGATAATGGACATATACAAAGAGAGTTTGAAGCCCTTGATAAAATTCCCAGCAATGAACATACCAATGTTTCAAAGAACATCCTTGATGCTTCCTTACGAGTTTACCTGCTATTAAGTTGTCCATTGGGCGAACCTTTCTTCCATGCACCGCTTCTTTATCAAATAAAATTTGGAGATATTTGGCAACAGCTCTATAAAAATGAGGAGCACCAAGAAGTTAAAATGGAGCGGTAAAAATTTATGAAAATAAATGATATCCACTGACAACCAGAATGTAAAATACAATAGGGTAAAAAATCATATGCTATAACCTGATAACATAACAAGAAGATTGCAAGTTCAGTGGAATAAAAATGAACCTTAATTCTAACTATTTTAACTAAATTTGTGGCCCACAGCAATCAGACTGCTAAATATTTAAGATCAGTTCTGAAGAACTGCCATGCTTCAGTTTGTCAAGGGTGAATGGAAGAGCAAATTGATAAATGACTCGAAGACATACTTAGAAAGTGCAAACAGATAGGATATCCTCGAAGAAAAAGAAAATAAAAAAACTAAGACGACCAGCAAAACCTCAACACAGAGTTTGATTATTTGGTATTGCATTCAGAACTTTGAAACCAGAAGAAAAATATGATTATCAAACACTAGTTATGCAGATAGGCACAGTAAACAAAGCATACACACCTGGTTCGAGAAGACCATCCACTGTTCTCAAGCAGGCATGTCATTGGACGCCATGTCTTCATGAGTAAGAGGGTTGAAAGTCTCGGTATCATTTGGCTGTTGAAATGCCTGAGCTTCAACGTTTACAACCTCAGGTCTTCCCGGCAATTCAGGCGGATATATAACATTTGATGCCAATTCATTGGTAGGGGAGCATGATTCTCCTTTATCATTAGCAATTTCAACGTCAGTGTTTGCTTCAAAATCAATTGAACCAGTTCTACGACCAGGGTCCTCCAGTTCAGTGGTGACCTGGGAGCAACTAGGGGATTCTGCACATCTTACGTTCATTTGTTCTGTAGGGACTGTAGTTGGTCATTGTTTACTATGACACCATTTTGTTTATCTTCCATCCTGCTCGTACCATCCAAGGCACTGAAGCTCCCGTTTAAAAATTCTGTTACATAAGTAGATTTAACATGCTCAACTGGAACTGGTGAGAGTGAAGATGTTGAAAGGCCATTATCTGGTAAGATGTTATCTGTAGTCACTCCTATAGTTGATAAATGTTCTTGTGGCTTTGTTTGTTAAGTTTCCTACAAGGGAGGAAACCACAGTAACAACATAGAAACAGACAAAACGAAACTCCAAAGTGTAGATGAACATTAGCAAACATGAATTTTGAATAGATGTGGTCTGCGAGATCACAACTTATCAAAATTAGTTATAGTTGGAGCTCAATATCCCAATTTAATCCTGAATGTAAGAAACTTATACCATTTTAAGATCATCAGCTAAGTCCAGCCATTAACAACTTTTGGCCTTTAACATTGACATACAACCAAATAAACTTAGCACCATTGTCATTCAATTAAAAAACTAATGAAACTGCTTGGCGACATATTCATGCTTTTCAACAAGCATCAAAAGAAGTTGAGAGATAAAGAGATAAACAAGCTTACTCTGCAATTCCATCAGTCCCTCGGGCTGCTAGCTTACCTAAGAACAAATCCTGTTTCCCATTATTCAAGAAAGGTAAGAGAACCTTCTATAACTAACCAATATTAAAATAATAATAATAATAAATAAATAAACAGAAAAAGGGGATTATGAGAGGCTAGGGAAGCATGCACAAGTAACACAACCAAAGCAGGGGCAATTTTAAGCAAGACATCAGCATTCAGGTGCTCTTAAAATTTTCATGCGAATCATATCAGTTTTCACAATACTACATAGTCAGTTAGAAAACAACCCAGCATATCTAAATTGGTGCACATATATTTTATGCCCCACTAATCAAACCGAATTGAAAATCCTTTAAAATGCTAAACTAACATATAAGTTCAGTTACTCAAAGCCAGGTGAGTGACACCGTCAGAAATAAAGTTGAAACATCATTTTGTACGCCCTATAGACCCTCGAATTCCCCGTAAAATTTGGACGAGCTTGAGAATTTAACTGATACCAAGTCATCATAAATCTTATACAATTTATAAGAGCCTCCACTCATAGTTTAATGGAACCCTCAAAACCACCTGACAGCAGGAAACAACCTTTGAGTAATCTAGATCTACCTGTTTGTTCTGGCAGAATAAACAGAACTAGAAAAAAAGTTTACTTGAGAACCATGAAGCACAAATGCCAAAAGGACTTATTTTTCCTTTTTAATAGGAGAATTCCAAGGAGCCTATAAGTTAAGTCACCAAATCAACATGAAAAAATAATAATAATAATAATAATGCATTCAATTTGCGGGTTTATTAACAGGTAACTGCAAATCGTTTACTAAAAAATTAACTCATCATGGTCCAAACCAATTTGAGAAGCATCACCATCACCAAACAGGTCTGTGAACACAAAATGAAATATTCAAGATTTAACTTCACTTGGTGCAAGACCATGAATATTTTACTAAATTTATTTCTCAAAGCAACCACTAAAATTTACATCGTGCTTGGCATGAAAAGAGTACTAACCATCCAATCCAAACTGAGATGTGGAGTAAACCACACCCTCCATGGTGTCTTGCAGTGTAATCTGTTCTCTTGCACTGACATGATGATCAACGTAATTACTGCAACAAAATCAGTGGTTAATAAGAAATGAATGTTCTACTCAAGCAGAGCTACTATACTACAATTTAAGAATCCAGTGCAAATATGTTGAAACCAACCCCTGAAAAATTTCATTATCAGGCAGCTCAAAATCATCAAGATGAAAAATCTCTGGCAAGGTGATGGAATGATATGGTGCAGTAGATTCTTCTGGAGGTAAATCAACTGCAGTAGAGCGAAATGCTTGCTTTATCTTTAGCAAAGCCTCACTGCAATCATCAAAAACGTAATTCACCTTTCTAGAATATATCCTCACCAGTCTTAAGTAAAAGATGGCTGGACAATCGGAGTGCTATTGGAACATCGGGGAAAAGAATTGAATCTGTCCCAAAAAAAATAATAAAACATACAAATGGGATTAGCAGATAGAAAGAATATCACCAAAATCAACATTACAAAAGAACAAAAATTGAGAAGCCAAGTGCCAGATAATATATATGGTACCACCTTAAGTTTTTATTCATGAAAGTGCCAACAATGCATCTTTCTAATAACATGCCAATTCATTAGGTTTCTTAAGAATTCAGAATTTAATTTCTTTTCTCGATAAAGAAAGTCAAGTTGAATTCGTTGTTTCCTTGCTTAGCTGATTCTGTTTAATATATGTATATTGATACATTTCCATGCATCCATTTCTGTTGCATTTCATCCTTTGATGTTGTATTTGTCTCTCTTCTGACAAAGTGTTGTCGGAACCTCTCAAAGTCACTGTTCTTTTGTCTCTACTATTATGTTGATGCCAAAACTTTAACCTTATACATCTTATGGTTGGAAAGTGAACAAAATGGTTTTAGCTATTGTTGAGGAAGTGTATATATATATATATATATACACTTTTTTTCCTTTTTTTTTCATTTTTTCAACTTATGCTCCTGACAGATGGTTTGGGAACCAAGGTCAATGAAGAGGGTATTGCTTACTATAATAACATCATTAATGCCCTACTTGAAAAAGGTATAAAATCATTTTCATCTGGTTTGGTTTCCTTATTGCTTCACCAATCATATACATATTTTTAAAAATTTGGCCCCGCAGGTATTCAGCCTTATGTAACTTTGTACCATTGGGACCTTCCTTTGCATCTTCACGAAACAATGGGAGGATGGCTGAATAAGGAAATTGTGTAAGTATTGTGTTCATTATGCAACTATAATTGTTCTCAGAAACCAGATAATCTGCAATACTTTTTTATTGAATAATCAGTAGGCTGGATCATGCAGGATAGAGAAGAAATAGAAACAGAAAGAGGGAGAATGACTAGAATGGGGAATAAGATGAAGGCAGAGGGAAAAAGAGCATAAGATGAAGGCAGAGGGAAAGACATTAGGGAGGGGATGATCTAGATTGTTCTACTTGCAAGACTAGTAAACTAGGCTACATTAAGGCGCGTTTATATAAGTATATGAAGGCAATTCAAGCACAAGAAGAAAAATAAAACCAACAAGGCAGTTCCTAGACAACCCCTGATAATTGAAAAAATGTCAAGTAAGACTCAATAATTCTAAAATAATTAAGAAGAAATTAGTTATTAATAAACAAATAATATACTGAAAGCCTATGACCTTTATAGTAGGAGAATTGCAAATGTATGGAAATGTAGGGGTCTTTTGATAAGACCGTTATGTGGTTTCAATTTCAACGAAGCAGAACAGGTATGTGGTTTAACATGTTAGACGTGATAGGCATGCTTCAATTTTATATCAAACTAACGTAACCACATATTTTTACATTCAACAAATTAACAAAAATATGTATTAACTATTTTAAGACTTCTATGCACTTTTAGTGATAACATGGCCCTACTGAAATCCAGCTACATAAAGATTTCTTCAGAAGGGTTATATAGAGTTTTGCATTATTTTAATGACCTGCCTGACATTCTGCTCTCATTGAACCAAAAGAACCAATTTTCGAAACTTTTTGTCATCCTCTTTGAAATATGGAAGGAAGAAATAATGTTTTGTTAATTTGTCTTTCTACTTCGTATAGTTAGTATAAACATAAACTGTTTCAGAATCCCATTTAATTGTGTCCTGTACATGGAAAATATGCAGAAAATACTTCTCAATCTATGCAGAAACTTGCTTCAAAAGTTTTGGTGATAGAGTAAAGAACTGGATGACAATTAATGAACCCCTTCATACTGCTGTGAATGGTTATGGTCTCGGGAGATTTGCTCCTGGAAGAAACGAAAATTCATCAACTGAGACTTATATAGCTGCACATCACCAACTATTGGCCCATGCAGCTGCCTTCTCCATTTACCAATGCAAGTATAAGGTGTACTGCAATTTTCAGTTCATTTTTTCTGTTCCTTTATTTTTAATCTTTCGGATGGGATGGGATAAGGGTGGACAAGGAAGATCCAGTAGAACCGGCCAATAAACTTTGTGTTGAGAAGTTCCCATTCCACCTTGGAATCTCCTGTTTATCTCCTTAGAACTTACCTTCTTCTTCTTCTTCTTCTTCTTCTTCTTCTTTTTTTCCCCTCTTATTTCTTATATGATTAGTCTAATTCAGCAAATTTATGTAGCATGCATTACTATTTTACTGTATATTTTTATGTGAAGAACCTCTAGACGGAAAGTTTAAGGTCAACAAGATAGTTTCTCTAGATAGAAAGTTTAAAGTAAACAAGATAGTTTCTCTATATTTGTTTCTCCTTAAAATGAGTATAATGAGACATGCCTAAGCAAAAATAGTGTATCAGAACAACCATAATTTTACCATTTAGGCTAATTGTTAGTCATACTGAATTTTGACTTTCAAATCACCATGAAAATGCTACGTCTAGTTTATTTCCTAATGTTGTAAAGACATATATGCCCATGATTTGAAATACAGATGATTCTTTTATCTATAGTCGGTGAGAAATGTGTTATTGGTGTCACATGAATTAAACCCAAGTATAACTTTCCTCGAGCTTATTTCTTCTTGCAGGAAAAACAGGGGGGCCAAGTGGGTTTGGTGGTAGATTGTGAATGGGCAGAAGCTAATTCCGATAAAATTGAAGATAAAATTGCTGCAGCAAGGCGCCTTGACTTTCAGCTTGGATGGTAATGCCCTAACTTACGGTATAATTTTTAGTTTCTAAAATATTGTCATATTCCTCTTAACTTTGGTTGATTACTTATGTTTCCCATTTTTTATTTATGCATGCATATACGTCCATTTAAATTCTTGAGTGTAACTGTGAATGTTCAAACTTCAAAGCATGTCAGTTTTGGAAATGAGAACCTTATAACCCTTAATAAAGAAAGGGTTTCACTTAAGTTACGGTTCTTGACTTGCAATTCTGTTATCTGTGTTGGTCATTTAATTGAAGAGATAAAGGGACAGGTTAGGGTCTTCAGTAAACTACATTTTCACCCCGGTTAAATTTATTATGTAACAATTATTATAGTTGGCATGACAATAAGGCGAATGGTCAACAAGACTGCATGTCTATCATGCACATTACTGACAGATTCCATTTTTCCTTCGAGTTGAAATGTAACCCAACTGCTATGCAGCTTTTATCAATGGAAAACAAAGCATATTAGCCCTATTTTAAGCCATTCTGCTTCACTATGTACTTCCTCCATGTGATACTCTACCATACACGTGGCTGTTTATGTATACCTTCTAGTTTAACACCTTGGATAGATGAAAACAATACTCAAATGGTGCTAGAATATATGGGCCATTCTTTGATTTTGTTTCTTGTTATGTTTATCGTTTTTAAAGGCAAATAAAGTCATATTTCACTGGGTTTTGCTTGTCAGCTGTCTTCTTATTCAGCTTTTGCCCACTTCCAACCCTGCTGCAGTGGGATGAATGACAAGCAAAATGAGTTTGGAAATGTCTTTATAAATCTCTCCCTTGATAATGTATATATCAATTCCACTTATTACTTGGTAATTGTCTATCGTGTTAGTTTGGTATACATATTTAGCTCAAGCTTTTGGAATTTATTGTAACTTAACCTGTTATGAGAGTAAAACTATTAACGGTATAATGTTTAAATTGTGCTAAACCTCATGTTAAAACAGGTACCTAAATCCAATATATTTTGGTGAATATCCAGAAGTTATGCGTGAAATTCTTGGAGATCGACTTCCCAAATTCACAGAAGAAGAAAAGAAGTTGCTTAAAAACTCACTTGACTTTATTGGTCTGAATCATTATACATCAAGGTTTATTGCTTATGTTAAAGAGAGTCCTGAGGAAAGCGATTTCTATAAAGCGCAGCAGATGGAGAGAATTGGTAAAACCAACTTACTACTTTCTTCCAGTATTCTTCTTCTTCTTTTATTCAGTTGTGAAAAGGTTTCTACTATCCTTTCTGTCAACAGTTGAATGGGAAGGAGGTGAGCTGATCGGTGAGAAGGTATGAATCCTCTCTCTCTCTCTCTCCCTCAACCCCCTATGCCCCACATTCTGTCACACACAAGCCCCAACATTTGCTTCCTGTGAGCATGTTTATGTGTTAAAAGCTTAATATGGCAGGGAGCATCAGAATGGCTTTATGTAGTTCCTTGGGGCATCAGGAAGGTTCTTAAATACATAGCACAAAAATACAATAATCCCCCAGTTTATGTTACTGAGAATGGTAAGCATTCGTGGATTTACGTTTCAGATGTTGAGCTAGGGATGTTTGTAAAACTAATAGATCAAAGTACCTGGCCAATCCAAATCCAACTCAATAGGAGTTGATTAAACTTACTGATAAAACTTGTTTGAAATCCAGCAAATTAAAACTTTGTGACATGTTATATCAGACAAGGTCCTTTCACTTTTTCTGAACCCTCCTTGCCGTTTTGCAGGAATGGATGATGAAGATAATGACACTCTCCCACTTCATGAAATGCTAAATGACAAACTGAGAGTCATCTACTATAAGGGATATCTAGCAGCAGTTGCTCAGGCAATAAAGTGAGTATAATTTAATATTTTGTTATGATTCAAATAATGTTTCTGAGTTCCTTTTCAATAGATTATCAGTAGCTCATTCACATTGTTTGCCTCCAAATTATTAAAACCCTGCCATAATTGATGGTCTGTTTCGGCCTCCAGTTTTATAAAAATTAGAGGCAATAGATAGGAGGGCATGGACAAATCAGAAATGTATCTACTAGCATATGGTATGGAGCTTTTTTGAGGGTAGAAATTGGTGACTCATTGTGCAGCCTAGCTTCCCTATCATTGGCATATTTGTCTGAATGCAATTTTCCTTTCCGTATATGGTTCCCATCCACCCTATGCGCGAACATGGCATTTGCATGCCAATCTATCTATGAAACTACAAGAATAATGAGTCGTTGTTTATGTGTTGCATGGACAGGGATGGAGTAGATTTGAGGGGATACTTTGCGTGGTCGTTACTGGACAACTTCGAATGGGCTGAAGGATACACTAAACGATTTGGTTTGGTGTACGTCGACTACAAGAATGGACTCACCCGCCACCCAAAGTCCTCTGCCTATTGGTTCTTGAGGTTCTTCAAGGTTGATGAATGTAAAAATGGCAAGAGCGAGTAATTAACTTCTCCCTAAAATGCCATCTTTCCAAAGAACATTCTTCCCATTGGTACTTTTATTGCTGGGCGACTCTAAGAAACTCATTCAGGGCATCTGTACCTTATCATAATAGTCTTGGTAGTTTGTTACTTGATATGTGTAAATTAAGAAAGGGATGTGGTTCTTCATTTATATGATGCAAATAATGTTGTACTTTTAAGGAAACAACAGTCACCATACATACAAATATGATTTGCTTATTTTGCCAACAACCAACAAGCCCGTTGAATTTGCTAGTGAAGTTCAACATAAATAGAGCGGTTTTGCTAAATTTTTTAACCCATATTTTGCAACTAATTAGCATTTATTTACATGCCTACTGATTAGAACATATATGTAGGTCCTTCAAACTGTTTCATCTAACCCTGCGTTTGTTATCCTCAAGAACACATCCTTTGCGCTTATCCATAAAACAAAGTAACAAACCTTAACCCAATCTTTCTTACATGATTTTTCATTTTTTTAGCATAAAATAATAAAACTTGGACATCATATCTATATATATATACACACACACACACAAACGGTGATATTTTATAGAAGGTATTTCTCCATATCAAGGACATGTAAATTTACGTTATCAAAATATGTGGACAGGAAACTATCAATCCCTGCGTCACAAAATTAAAAGATTGGAAAAGACTGGTATTAAAGCCGGAGGCAAAAGAGGAGAATTCATTTTTGGTTGAAACTCTACGAAAGCCAAAGACACATTCGACATAGATTCAAGTAAATTAGCTTCTTCAATTGCAAATGATAATATTTTACAGATATATACATATAAATATGATCCATGTTACAACCTTGTTGCTACAATCAACAGGATGATACATATGCCCCTCAGATTGCACTGTTAAACCATCTACCAATTACACAAAGAACTAAATATGACATGACTCCTAGCAACCCCAACCCCCTTATCCCCTCCCCCATCAAAAAATTTAAAATAAAAGGGCGACTTTTGAAGTAAAAGAAAGAAGGAAAAAAAAAAAAAAAAATCTAATGTAGAAAAAATAATAAACACCAAGCACCTGCCAAACTATGCACTAAGGCGTTTTCAACTTGTATCTGTCTGCCTTTTCCTATGTAAGAGTTCAGAAGTCTGATTTCATGAGCTTTATTTTTGGCTTTATACTAATATTGTCAAAGGGCTTCGGCTGTTCTACGTGGATGTAATCTCTGGTCTTTAGAACCTGAAAAATGATGAATTTTACATCATCAACACATGGAACTTTCAAAGAAACAGGGCAGAGATAAGATAATGGACATATACAAAGAGAGTTTGAAGCCCTTGATAAAATTCCCAACAATGAACATACCAAAGTTTCAAAGAACATCCTTGATGCTTCCTTACGAGTTTTACCAGCTATTAAGTTGTCCATTGGGAGAACCTTTCTTCCATGCACCGCTTCTTTATCAAATAAAATTTGGAGATATTTGGCTACAGCTCTATGAAAATGAGGAGCACCAAGAAGTTGTTAAAAGGGAGTGGTAAAAATTTATGAAAATAAATGATATCCATTGACAACCAGAATGTAAAATACAAAAGAGAACTAGTCATATGCTATAACCTGATGAACATAACAAGAAGATTGCAGGTTCCTTGGAAGAAAATAAACCATAATTCTAATGATTTTAACTAAACTTGTGGCCCACGACAATCAGACTGCTAAATCATTTAAGATCAGTACTGAAGAACTGCCACGCTTCAGTTTGTCAAGGGTGAACGGAAGAGCAAATTGATACATGACTCAAAAAAGAAAAATGAAAAATAAAAGAACAAAGACCACCAGCAGAACCTCAACACACTGTTCATTTGGTATTGCATTCAGAACTTTGAGACCAGAAGGAAAATGTGATTATCAAACCCAACTTATGCAGACAGGTAGAGTAAACAAAGCATACACACCTGGTCCGAGAGGACCATCCACTGTTCTCAAGCAGACGAGTATCCTCAGCAGGCAAATTATCATCATCATCTTCAGCCATTTCATCATCATCTACGTTCAAAAATTCTACAGGCGGAAAATTGAAAAAAAAAAAAAAAAAAAAAAAAGAAGAAGAAACTATTATCCAGGGAACTACATAGCACATGCACCAGCACTAAGAAGTGCCTTGATTTATGCTGAAGTGAGAAAAAGAAGCCAAATGTGGCATGGATAAAACAGCTAGAGAGGACATTTCAACAAAGATACAAGAATACAGCTCCAGATGATCAGCTGAAAATAAGTCAAAGCAAAAAATATAAAGCAGTACGCAATGTACTTATTTCATTTAAAAGTAAAAAGGAAAAGAAAAATGAAGAAGATAATAAGAGTACTGCCATGTGTGTGTGAGAGAGGGAGATTTTAGAAGTTTAATTATTTTAGGGCATTTTTGTATTTAGCAACTTAGGGTTGTTTCATCTAGTTTTGTCCCAAACTAAGAAGTGAAAATGAGTAAAAACATTGTTCGCCGGTGTAACCATCTATGCTCCCTCTATACATTCTTCTTTCTTCTTCTTTATTTCAACAATATATAAATATCTATATACAAAGACACACACACGAGCACATAGCACATGCGTATGCATGTCTTACCACCTAGTGAACAATCCACATTAATATAAAGTCCAAAGATATTAAATAGTAGGAAGAAGATAAAAATTTCAAATGAAAAGTAAGTAGAGCAAAAGCATAGAAGTGAACCTGTATCATTTCCAAAAGTGACATCTTCAAAATCCTGTATAATTTAGCAAAGAGATAAGAGTTACAGCATGCATCAGGATCTTAAAGAGAGTTTTCACGTCTAACTAAACAAGAGAGAGGAGAGATAATGACTTGTTGCAGCAAATAGTGGATTATCTATACAGCATAAAAAATATCAAATATTAATTACAGAAACTACATATTTGTACGTCACAGAGGTGCAGAAGTACATAAATATGGCGAAGGTAAAGTAGAAAAGATAGCTAAGTATCATTTCTAGCCAGCCACGGAAAGGAGAAACAAATGTATTTCTCTTGTCATCAAAATGGAGAAACAATATCACCAAGATTTTCTTACCGGATAAGAAGAAAGAAACAACAAAATCCCCAACCAAAAAGAGAAATGTATGTGACATAACATTGGAACTAAATAAAATCTCATAAAAGGTGGCAAACCAAAAACTTACACGACAATCCTCTACACGGTCGGCAGTGATCTCTACATCCATGACACTCTGTGGATCAGCTTCCTGACCGCCTGCATTTTCTCCATCATTTGAAGATGGATTTTTTAAATCCACAACAAGTTCTGAGGAAAATGCAGAATCCCCTTTTGCTTTTTCACCATGCATACAAGTAGAGCTCAGATCCTTGTCTTCACACCCCAAGTCTGATGCCAGGACTTCATCCTCATTCATAAGACCCAGATTATCATTTTCAATTTGTTCGGCAGGCTCATCCCCATTTACAAAAGTCGTACTATTATATCCACCAGTTTCCAATGCTGCCACTGTCAGGGAGACATCTGCATTGTTACTATGCTCAGGAAAATCTGTCTGAAGATCTACTCCAATTTCAGCAGTATTTCCAATTTCTACAGCATTGACTCCCTCACCATTACTTATGTTCACTATTGATGCATCCTCCTCAACAGGTTGAGGTTCAAATTTTCCTGGTGACATGCATGACATATCTATCTGCAATGAAGCATCTACATCATCAATTTTATCCACAAGACTTGGTTGCACAATGTCTGCTGGCATGTTACTAAAATCAGCTGAAACAGGATCAGTCAGGAAAGACGCCTCAAGCCCATCAACAGAGCGATTTGCTGCATCAGCAGCTTCATCATTTTCTCCTTCAATTCTCTCAATATTTTCTCCTTCAATTCTTATTTCAGCTGTCTCTCCCACGGTTTCATGTTCAGATCTCAATTTATGATCTTCAGCATTCTGACTCTGAGTCTGAATGGGAACATCAGCGGACGGAACTTCTGTCTTACTTCTCATTACCACAGAAGATTCAAAATCCTTCAGTACTTCAACAGAAGCATTATCTGGATCATTCTCTAAAACCGTGGTTCTACTAAGATCAAATGTTCCGCTGTGCAAATATATCAGTGCTCCTGACATTCCTGTACAAGATATGAAAACCATCTCAGCAAGCTTCTTAAGGTATTTAGTTAAACTCTTTTAACACAAGCAGATGCATATTGCTTCAAAAGAATAAAATGAAAGGACCGAGAAAAATAGTACGAACACAAAACAATCAAAATTTCCCAAGTACAGACAACCATAATGAGTCACTACATCCTAGAATATACACAACTAAACATATTCCCTGCAGTCTCGTTTCTTCCATTCTGACTGTAGAATATACACATCCTAGAAAAACACATTAATATGCAGTTTTCTTTTTCTTTTTCTCTTTTTTTTTTTTTTTCCCCCCTAATCTTCCATATTCTACATCTAGGAGGAAGAGCATTAATTTTTAATTCATTTTTCAAAAACACCACCCTCCCTTGTAAACAAATTATAGGTCAGGGATTAAATTTCCACCATAATTAACTTACCAGTAAAGATGGGTTCACTGAAAATCTCTTCTTCAAGGAATTGTCTCTGAATCATTGAAATTTCTGGGCGAGTACACGGGGCCTTCTTTCGCATGCGACGTATATCTTCAGTATTTGTCAACTGTTGGCGTATTGTACTTCACAACAAAAGCAAGCAAGTTCATTAGTGTTTCACAACAAGAAACATATTTCCATCTAGCATTATTAGCAATTTACAAAAAAGGCAGGCACGAACACACACAATGTTCTCTTGAAATCATTTGTCAAGTCAATTTCTTACCATATACCAACTTAAGGCTTTTAGGAAAATCACTGGCTTAACAAACTATCACTGGCTTAACAAACTACTCGATCGATAACTGTTCAAATGAAAAGAAAAGAAAAGCCTAAAAAAGTAATGAGCATGAAAACCATCACATACTCGCCATGCAAAACCATCATATCGTCCATAAGCACTTTCCTCTTTGAAGCACTAGCCCGTGAAGCAGATCGCAAGCGTTTTGTGGATATTATTTCAGGCACCGGTGGAGTAGGCTTCAGTTTCAAAACTGATGATTTTCTTCCAACTGGAACAATATGAAATAAATTCAGTCACAAATGACCAAATTAAACTCCACTCACTGACACTTACAAGATCCATCAACTCCAACCACTAATCTCAACAATGGAATGAACAAATAACAATCATTAAGAAATCACCATTTTGATACCTAATATAGAAGACAACAAATCATCATCATCAGGAACAGATTCAGCAGTTCTCCTCAATTTGCTCACACCAAATGATTCACCCGAGTTTAGACTATGCTCTGTTAGAGTACTCTCTGTGAAGCTACGTTTTTTTCCTGACATGTTTGTGATCCCAGCATCAGCCACATTACCCCCTGTTGGGCCTTCTGTGACAGGAGTAGAGTCCACCAGCAAATCATGTGGCTTATGTGTCAGCCCTTCTGATACTGCAAGCAGCTTCTCAGGTGCAGGCAACTCCAAAGTGGCAGACCTATCCAAATTTTCCAACTGATTATCACAGGACGCTGCATTATCCATTTCTTCATTCAACTTCCTGCAATCATCTGGAGTCACTCCACATAAAGCAGATTCTGAAATCTGATTTTTTTCTGAGACTGGTTTTGTAGCATCAATTGTATGGCTATCTTCACCTAAAAAAAATTAGGGATTAGTAATAAAAACAAAATGCATATATTTATGTTGACAAGGTTGCATGTCAAAGGAAAATCCAAAAAAATGGATTACATTCTCCCCTTTGGATGTCTCCAATGATTTTGGTCAAACAGCCTCAGATGGTAAGTTGCAAGGAACTACAGAATTTTTACCTCCAAGAGGTGACATAGCAATTTGTCCCTTAGAGTTGCAAGCACGAAGTGCAGGCATGTCACTGGAGACCATGTCTTCATGAGTAAGAGGGTTGAAAGTCTCAGTATCATTTGGCTCTTGACATGCCCGAGTTTCAACGTTTACAACCTCAGGTCTTCCTGGCGATTCCGGCGGACATATAACATTTGATGCCAATTCGTTGGTAGGGGAGCGTGATTCTCCTTTATCATTAGCAATATCATGGCCAGTTTGTGCTTCAAAGTCAATTGAACCAGTTCTACGACCAGAGTCCTCCAGTTCAGTGGTGACCTGGGAGCAACTAGGGGATTCTGCACATCTTACATCCATTTGTTCTATAGGGACTGTAGTTGGTTCATTGTTTATTAAGACACCATTTTGTTTATCTTCCATCCTGCCCAGACCATCCAAGGTACTGAAGGTCCCGTTTAAAGATTCTGTTACGTAAGTAGATTTAACATGCTCAACTGAAACTGGTGAGAGTGAAGATGTTGAAAGGCCATTATCTGGTAAGATGTTATCTGTAGTAACTCCTATAGTTGATAAATATTCTTGTGGCTTTGCTTGTTTGCTCTCCATGTCACCTAAAAGGTAACCATTATCCTCAGTATGCATGCCCATAACGGTGTCATCGTTTACATTCTTCTGCAAAAACCATTCTGCATTATTCTCATGATGGGGATCTGACTTGTTAGTAGGATTTTCTGTGCACTCCACGGCTGCTGAATCTGTTAAACTATGGTCTTTAGATTCCAAATTGTCATCATGGACCAGATCCCCCTGTATGGTAGACAGGTTTGGCTCGTCCTCTAGTCCAGGAGAAGATGGTAAATGAGCAAACTCAACAGCTTCTTTATTTGCAGCTAGGATTTCATTCTGTTACCAAAGAATATTCAATAAAAGGAGGTAGTTATCACATTTAAATCTAAATTTTGATAAAAACTGATATGGATCATGAGAAATTAATTTGCCTATCTGTAAATTTTCAGTTTTGCTTATTTAGGAACCAAGTTGATTTTGAAATTAGGGTTTTGTTTAGTTTGAGGAGTTCTACTAGGGTTTCCTGGTTGGCTTCTGTACCTTGTTGATTTGGACTACCTATTACACTAACAGGCTTAACGTCACCTAGTTGCTAAAGCCAGTTACTGAATGAATGATAAACTTCTTATTTTCTAACCCTCATTGTTCTCTCTATTTTTCTCTTTGTTCTGCCATTCTCTTCTCTCTCCGTCTGCTTTTCTTTCCCTTTCCAAAACCCTCCTCAACCCACTCATAAAAGAAGAAAACACGCATACAGGATATGGGGGAAAAGCATGAAATATTTATAGTATAATCAACCTGGCTTTCAACACCATTGATTTGCATGGTTGCTGAAGTTCTAGATATCCCCTCATGAGCTTCATCCTTTGTCAAAGGGGTCATTGGCTGAACAGAAGCATCTGGATCAGCACTGCAATTAAAGAAAGTAATTAAGGTACGTCACAAAATTCATGGCGTTCTAAATGGTTTTCACAGATCAAACAGCATAAACATCAGTCAGCGGCAAAAACCATGGCAAACAAGTTGAAGAAGAACAAGTTAAAACTCAGCTCTTCTTGTCAAAACGTTTTCAGCGAGATACAAAAAGCCACATGCACAAGCAAGTACGTTACACTGCCATCTAACTTAGACAACTAAAATTGGCCTAAAAGAGTAGAAACTAGATGAACAAGTTAAGTTACCTACCAGGGAGGAAACCACAGTAACAACATAGAAACAGACAAAACGAAACTCCAAAGTCTAGATGAACATTACCAAACATGAATTTTGAATAGATGTGGTCTGCCAGATCGCAACTTATCAAAATTAGTTATAGTTGGAGCTCAATATCCCAATTTAATCCTGAAGCTAAGAAACTTCTATCATTTTAAGAACATCAGATAAGTCCAGCCATTAACAACTTTTAGCCTTTAACATTGACATACAACCACATAAAATTAGCACCATTGTCATTCAAGAAAAAAAATAATATAACTACTAGGCGGCATATTCATGCTTTTCAACAATCATGAAAAGAAATTGAGAGATAAAGAGATAAACAAGCTTACTCTGCAATTTCATCATTCCCTCGGGCTGCTAGCTTACCTAAGAACAAATCCTGTTTCACATCATTCAAGAAAGGTAAGAGAACCTTCTATAACTAACCAACAATGAAAAAAATAATAATAATAAATAAAAAGAAAAGGGGACAGTGAGAGGCTAGAGAAGCAACACAACCAAAGCAGGGGCAAATTTAAGCAAAGACATCAGCATTCAGGTGCTCTTAAAATTTTCATGCGAATCAGACAAGTTTTCACGGTACTCCACGGTCAATTAGAAACCAACCCAGCATATTTACAGTTGTGCACATATATTTTATGCCTCACTAATCAAACCGAACTGAAAATCCTTTCAAATGCTAAACCAATATATAAGTTCAGTTGCTCAAAGCCAGGTGAGTGACAGAGTCAGAAATAAAGTTGAAACATCATTTTGTATGCCTCATAGACCATAGAATTCCCCATAAAATTTGGACGAGTTTGACAATTTAACTGAGACCAAGTCATCATAAACCTTGTACAATTTATAAGAGCCTCCACTCATAGTTTAACGGAACCCTCAAAACAACCTTTAAGTAATCTAGATCTACCTGTTTGTTCTGGCAGAATAAACAGAACTATGAAAAAAGTTTATTTAAGAACCATAAAGTACAAATGCCAAAAGGTCTTATTTTTCCTTTTTAATGGAAGAATTCCAAGGAGCCTAAAAGTTAAATCACCAAATCAACATGATAACCAACCAAAAAAAAAAAAAAAAAAAAAGCATTCAATTTGAAGGTTTACTAACAGGTAACTGCAAATCGTTTACAGAAAAGTTACCTCATCAAGGTCCAAACCAATTTGAGAAGCATCACCATCACCAAACCGCTCTGTGAACACAAAATGAAATATTCAAGATTTAATTTTACTAGGTACATGACCATGAATATTTTACTAAATTTATTTCTCAAAGCAAACAAAAAGCTAGGCATGAAAAGAGTACTAACCATCCAATCCAAACTGAGATGTGGAGTAAACCACACCCTCCATGGTGTCTTGTAGTGTAATCTGTTCTCTTGTACTGACATGATGATCAACATAATTACTGCAACAAAATCAGTGATTAATAAGAAATGAATTTTCTACTCAAGCATAGCTACTATACGACAATTTAAGAATCCATTGAAAATATGTTGAAACCAACCCCTGAAAAATTTCATTATCAGGCAGCTCAAAATCATCAAGATCAAAAGTCTCTGGCAAGGTGATGGAATGATAAGGTGCAGTAGATTCTTCTGGAGGTAAATCAACTGCAGTAGAGCGAAATGCTTGCTTTATCTTTAGCAAAGCCTCACTGCAATCATCAAAAAGGTAATTCACCTTTCTAGAATATATCCTCACCACACCAAGTAAAAGATGGCTGGACAATCGGAGTGCTATTGGAACATCAGGGAAAAGAATTGAATCTGTTCCCAAAAAAAAAAAACATATAGATTAGATTAGCAGATAGAAAGAGTATCACCAAAATCAACATTATAAAAGAAGAAAAATTGAGAAGGCAAGTGCCAGATAATATACATGGTACCAACTAAAGTTTTTTGTCATGAAAGATTTTCCAACAAAAGAAATTAAAAATGCACTTCAGAAATGCAAAACGTTTCACAATGCCAATGATGAAATATCTCAATTCCAAGAACCTGAGTTACCTGCTTTTCGAGTCCTGGTGTTATCTGTTTCTATAGATTCTATATGCAATCTATTGGACAATGACATTTAGCTTGTACATGCTGCTTCAACTGTTTAGTGAGCCTAATCTTTTGTTAAATTCCTCTTGTATATTACTCTTTGTTCAATGGAATTATTCCAATTTATTATCATTGTAAATACCAATGGTGGAGATAATCCCCCTTTCAACGACTGAGAATAGCTATCAAAAGAAGATGCACAAGGAAAAATTTTGGAAGTTCCCAATAAAGTAAGAAAAACAATTTTTTAGCAACTCCTACAGGTAACCAATTGCAACATGATTGTTTATTGGAATCTATCAGACCTCTCAAAAACAAAAAAACAATATTATATTAAATCTATTATTAACTAATTAACCTAGTTAATTAGCTACTTTAATTTCTATTTAGTTTGTATCATTCTTGATGGAAATCTCAGATTCCAAGTTAAAGGTTAATTCAGTATTAGGAAAATGCCAGTTCACTAGGAAATTGATACTCTAAATTTGTAAACTTTTTAAGGAAAACAATATTCCCAAAATAACTGGCCTGTTTTCCATTTAAATCTTTTTAAGACTTTTTTACCCTCGTTAAATGACAACAAAGTATTCTCTACATGTAAATCTAATTTTTTCTATCACATCCGCAGCACATACCAGATACTGTTAATGGAAAATTATTATTGGAAGCTAATTCTTTACAAATTACTTCCAATACGAAGGAAGGATGGGATAAACTTTCACCATTGCTAAAAGCTTAAATTAAATTAAGCTCAAATTGTAATATTTTCCCGTATCCTATTTCTATTTGGGAACCAAGCATCCAAAGAAAATGTTGGAGAAAGAAACAGGAAAACCGAAAAAAAAAAAAAAAAAAAAAGGGAATTACATGGACACCAGATTTGGAGTTGGAATTTTCCCGCAATAGATATTGAAGCAATACTTTAAAAAAAAAAAATAATAATAATAATAATAATAATAAAGGTGCAATAACCACTGGAAGTTGTTCTACCGACCACTACAAAGTATACACTAGTTAGACGGAATCGAAGAATGGAAAATGAAAAATTACGCTCTACTGAAACACAGAAAAATTTAAAAGAAAGAAAGAAAAAAACAAATTCTAAACGATGAACCTAATTTATTTTTCCTTTTTTTTTTTCTTTTTTTTTTTTGGGGGGTACCTCATGTACATTAAATTTATTTGTATTTGCAATATTACGTAACAGTAATAACGTTCAAATTATTGAAGCAACTGTGCCCAATTCATGCGGTGGCCCTATTAAAGACTAAATTTTACACCTCTCGAAAAATTTAAAGCCACAATAGTAAAATTAAAAAAGCTGAAAGATTCTACTAATTTTTTTTTTGTTTTCTTTTCTTCTAGTTCATGTTTGGCAAAGTCAAAACATAAAAATTTAGAACACACAAAGAGTAGAGAAATGAAAAACTAACCAACAGAGACTCCAATATCGGTGTCAGCCACCTGATTTTTCCGAAGCTTCCGCTCCAAATGCGCCGCTATCCATATAGTCCCAAGCGGACCTTTCTTGGCCAATATAAACTGAGAATAAAACATCTCCCTATATACCACCCCACCTCACTTCCACCAATTAAACCTTAGATTCATACAAAGAAAGTTTTGCTTTCAAAACCCTAAAGTTTTACAAACTCCACCTAAAGACCACTACCCAAATATACAAAGCTAAAAACTCAAGAGCTTTCTTGAATTACAACACAACAACAAATTTGGACGCAGATACTAACAAACTAGCTTCAACACCATCATTTTTCAGTACCCAAAGCAACGAAAACTTCAAATTCAACGAAAACTTACATCAAAACAACACAAAAAACCCTAATTTTTCCCATACAAGCATCTCTTATCTTCAAATTTCAACGCCCTCAAACACAAGAGCCAGACAATCAAACGGAAAGGAGCTTCATTTCCAGCCGAATTCTAACAAATTATCAGTAAAAGGTCGATTGCGGAGACAAGCAGGTCGAAAATGGAAGATTATTCAGCAAAAGGAAAAGAGTACTCCGGAGCTGAACTGGTAAGAACGGAGCAGAGTTCGAAACCCTAGACCGGAACTGGTGGTGGAGAAATAAGAAAAAGCAAAGAAAAAAAGCGTTGAGATTTAGTCAGCGAGGAGGACTGAGTCGAGCGCGCAGCGAGTCAGAGATCGGAGCGAGTGGACTCGTCGATTCGGACAGAGACAGATAGGAAGAGGAAGAGGAAGAAGAGAGAGAGTGAGAGAGAGAGAGAGAGAAAAGGGGGAAAATTTTTTAGGGAAGTGAGGGAAAATTGGGAAGCGCCTTTGGGTTTTGGTTTTTAGATTTTGAAGAATTTTTCGAAGTTTGGTTGGATGTTAGTGTACGACTCGGGTGTTTGTCTGCTCTATTCTACTTTCAAACTCTCTGAACTGGATTTTTTATTTTTTTATTTTTCTAACTACCACTACAAGTCTCCAATTTTTTCTCTATTTTGTCTTAAAATTTTTTTAAAAAAATAATAATCATCGAATTTATTTATTAACAGACAAAAAAAAAATTCATAAAATTATTTCATTATTACAAGTCCAAAAGAAATAATAAATTATATTGTCAGTTGAATACAACATCAATATATTTCATTAGCTATGTCCAATTAATTTACTTTTTCAGTTTTCTTTTATTTTTATTTTTTGAATAATTTGAATTTATTTGGTGAAATATTGTGTTAGTTTGCAATTTTTTTCATGATATAAAATATAATTTGTTTGTATATAGTTTTGACTTACCACGGGCTGTCTTTTTCTTTCTTTCTTTTATATATTTTTATCTTTAAAATAAAAATAAAAAAAAATTTAAGTTTTCTTCTGTTTATTTAGTTTTTTATTCGGCAGGTTTTTTGGGGTTTGATTTTAACTTTTTGGTTTTCTGAATGACAAGAAAATTTATATTCTGTGTTGATTGTTGAATAACTTTATTGTATGTAACATGATTTTATGATCATTGATTTTTTTTTTTTTTTTTTGGTGGGACAGTCTAAGGGAATTAATTAGTTTAGGATAGTTTGAGATGTAGTATTTTTTATTTTTAATTATATTTGTTCAAATTTAAGGAGCTTCTGAAGCAAGATTTGACACGAAAGTCTATTTAATCCAATTTAATAAAAAAAATAAAATGTAAGGGATCGATATCTTATCTTATATATTACTTGACAAATGAATAAAATAGTACTTTTGAATGAAACATATTAACATTAATTAGTTAGAAAAAGAAAAACAATACCACTATTTGACAAATGTCATTATCCTAGACACTCTACTAAAAGTACAAGTAAATTTAAACAGGCACGCCTTTATATCTAATTTGATAGTAAAATGGCAAATTTACCCTCGGTTGTGGGTCATAGAGAGATGTGTGCATGTAAAGAACTTTCCCTACCAAAAAGCTTCATATCCATACCAAGGAATTTGCCTTTTTATTTTATTTTATTTTTATTTTGTTATTATTTTTTATGGGTTTGTTGGTTTCTCTCTGAACTTGTACCAAACAGCTATGTTGTCTGGCATGTAGCAGCTTTGCCATGGTTTTTTGAGCTCGAAGATTTGTCTCTTGTTAACTAATAACTGTGAAAATGTTTAGACTTTATCTTCTCTATTTTGGACTTAAAACTGTAATAAATCTAAACTTGAATCTCAACAATCATTAGCCACTTTTTAGCATATTATTAGACTGAATCATAAATACAAAGATATTTGAGGAGGATTTGTGATTTAGATGCTTTTCCATTCATTAATATCCACGGCACAAATCTCAAAAAGTTTAAAAATAAATGAAGCAGTAGACAGCAAACATAATTCAGAAAACGATAATCAAATCTTGAATGGTTCATTCAAGCAGGAAATTAGGATATTTTCCCCATTAATCCACTTACAGTCAATTTACAATCACCCCCAGACGCATCTTATGAATTATTGACAGTCATACCTTCTTCCTCTAAAATATTTTTACCACATAATAATATACAGTAAGTTTTTAATAAAAATCTAGCATAATAGCATTGGTTTGTCTATTAGTGCAAGAATTTGATGTTCTTTCATGTATAATGCCCTTTCCATAACTATAAAATTGATACATATGTTACCCTTTTTTTTGGTAGAAAGTTGATGATACCTGTTACCTACTGCTACAAAGAATCTCAATATATTTTCGCCCTCATTTTCCTGCTTTTGTTCATTTTGAAAGGTATTGGGCTTGTAAACCAGCATCTTATAAAAAAAAAAATTAAAAAAAAAAAATGCAACAGATGCCCTAAAAAAGCAACTCAACCAAAAATCGTGAAATCACATCTTCTATTATTTTCTTGCTTCCTCTGCATCAGCCTCTTCTGTTGAGAAGCCTAATTTGATGATATCTTCCACGCGTATTTTTCCTTCTGTTGAAACATTAATGATATTAGATAATGTTTAAACGGGCGGACTAGGAAAAGGAACACAACCATGAAAGAAGACTTGCATATCTCAAGTTCGCAACTATTTAGGCATTGAATCATGTGTCAGATGAAAAGCAGCTTCTTAAGTGATACTATTATAAACAATTTAAGATAGGTCATTGACAATATGATAGAACACAATCATAAATCAACATTTGCCTATTAAATCTTTTTCTTCTTAATCCTCGATTAATTTTTTAGTTTTAAGATCATACGTCAGGCACGCACTTAAACATTGAAAAAGAAAACAGGGAATGTTTCATTGATTCCTTTGATGCTCAACATAATGATAGTAAGCCACCGGTAATTTGAAACTTCATCAGTTAGTTCCTCTACTTTATAAAGAGTTCTAATTTCATTTTGAAAGTTTAGAACCATTTATAGTTTGCAATAAGGAAATTAACCGATAAACTTTAGTACCATAAGGGAGTCAATTGATGAATTTTCAAACCAATGTAGGTTGATTGTAATTGTGCCAAATTAAGGAGAGGTCAATGAGATTATCTCAAGTAAATATAAATTATATGATCAGCAAGGAGGGCAAATGTCTTAAGCAGGTCTGCCCATAAATTTAGTTACGCTCTGGTATCTAACACCCTACAATTACTTAATTTATCAAATAAGAGAGAGCCATGGAAGCCAAAGAAAGAAAATGATAAACTGACCTCTATCTTTGGAAAGGTTTCCAATAAGTTCTTGAATTCCCTCCTTGCCCAAGGTGTCCTTGAGGTAATTGGCAGCAGATGCAACCTCTTCAGGTGTTACTTTCCCATCATAATCCCTGCCATTCAAATGACAAATATGATTTCATTTAACGAAATTCATCCTATCCTAGAGGAGAAGAAGTTGAAATCAAAAGAGAATAACCAAATGAAATAAATGTATTGCATTATCAGGATAGATTTCCATCCTAAGAAATGATAGAATTCAAGCCACTGAAATTTCTTGCTTGGAACCTGTAAAAGACCAACCATCTACTGAACCTAAGCCATGGCATATCCACAGCAATAATCCTACAAAGGATGGAGATAGAATTTTTGGAATTCTCTAACCTCATAGATGGGATTAAGATTAGCTCGAAAGAACTCCTAAACATTGCAGTACAACTCTTTATCAGCACTCGCATTGAACTTTTGTACCAATTAATATGACTCAAAAATGAAAAAACATCTGAACCCGTTTTGGCCTTTAGTTTCTAGTAGCTATCTAAAAACTTAAAAATGAACAAAATACTGATAGAAGGTAACTAGAAGACCTGTCAAGCAACCGCCATCGATCCCCAATTTTGGCATCAACATCATCAATTTCCTTTTCAAGCTTCTGCAGCATAGCATCAACCTGCAATGTAATGTGAACATTCAGAAGAACTTTAGCTCCTTCCAATTCCACACTGAATGTATGACAACACAGATGTAGATAGCTGATTAATCAATTGCAAGACATCAACTTTAAGAACATTTAATTTGAGAAAAATTACCCTGTCTATAAGTGCTGTAGAAACTTTATCACCTTTAGCCATCTCAGCAGCTTGATCACTGTCCTTCCTGGCGGCTTTATATGCTATCTTAGCTTGCTCTTCACCTTCTGTTCCACCCTTTTCCACAATGCTATTGTACAGCTCTACCTGCAAATGTTAAGAATTACAATAATGGAAAAAGAAAATAAATAAACAAATGAACCATCATTAGATGGAATTTTTATTTTTTAGGGTGTAACATCAGATAATTTATTTGATACTATATATCAAGAGAAAATGACCATCACAAATGTGATGTCACTGCACAAGGTAGACCGGATATTCAACAGAAATATGCAATCAAATAAAGTTTCATTCCAAGTGATCACAAAGATTGCCTCCAGGAACATACATTAAGGTGACAAGTGCAACTTAGCAAACAAGTTTTACCATGAACCTTGAAAAAATAGAGAAGAAGAAAAGAGGGAAAACAACGATAGAGGAAAACTAAAAATCATATTCACATACTTTAAGCAAACAAATAAATGTATTGCATTTATTTATGAATTCAAAAGTCAGAAAAACCGGTTCACAATGTCAGAGAAAAGAGACTAGTAATGTTCACCTCCTTGTTGACAAGTCTCAGGAACTCTTCACGCTCCCGACTGACTGACTGAAGTAGTAGACAAGAAAAATAAAAGAAATTAAGTGGATTTCCTCACCTAGAAAAACAAAATATTCAACAAAATTACTGCCTATCCTTACAGATGCTGAAGCTAAAACAGCCAATGCACGACTGAGCTCACAAAGCTGCTCATGCTTGTCCAGTATTTTTCCTTTCTGTTCCTGTGCTTCTCTAGCTGTGGGAGTAGTCATCTCTTCCAAAGCCACATCTGTTTGTCTGCTAACAGAGTCCTTCAACTTGGCCTGCTCCTCTTCTTCTTTCTCTTCCTCCTCCTTTAAACTAAAATAGTTAGAACCACTAATGACAAACAAAAGCACTTAAATACCTTGCATCAAAGAAATAAGAGAACCATAAAAAAGATAAATATCCAAGCATCTTGCAGATTAATTAACTAACATTACAACGCAACTCATTCAAGCAATTTAATTATATAGTATATATTCAGATAAAGTAATGGATAATGCTTATGAATAAAATAATGTTTAAACATGGCAAATACTAATCAAATTAAGATTTTTATTTCCAGGAGCTTCAATAAAAATCTTCTTAATCACCTCCCAAATTGCTATATCATAAATAAAGCATTAGGATGTGCTTCCATTGGATAAGATAGAAATAATGATATACTGGGAAAGCGAGTCCACGTCTAGTAATGTAAGAACCATTTCTCAAACACGAAAAAAATCTATATACATTGAACTAAAGCATGATAGCATAACAAGTCAACCTTGATCAGTTCTTCCTGCATTTCTAGGAATTCCAACTTCCTCCTCCTCTCTGCAACAGAATCTTCAGATGGAAGAGCAGTAACCCCAACAGTATCCACAACCTCGTCCGGGAGAGAGGAGAGAGTAGCTTGAACTGCTTCCTCTGGCTTAACTTTCCCATGCACCGAGAAAGCTCTGCAGGCATTAACAGATAAAGCAGATTTATATATGCCTGTATTTCTCAAAACAGATATAAACAGTTGATGCATTAAAATACCTAGAAAGAATCAAGAGGGAAGATGGAACAAAGTGGTTGAGAGACAAATCCAACCAATCACGCAACTGCAAACAGAAAGAACATTTTACATGCCCGAACAAAAGAAGCTTTCATTTACCATACAAAAGGAATGCAACTCCAAATAAAAATTTGCAGGCCAACAAAGCTCTAAAAACCTTTTTGGTTGATTTGGCACTTCAAGAGAATATCACAATTTGATACAGCTATTGATAAGTAATATAATTCACAAACTGGGCCTAATTGAATTGCTTCTAGGGAGAGAGTAAGCAATGTGCTTTCTAGTTAGCATACAGATTAAGTACAAACCTCTTGCCGCATTTCCTCCACTGACATTGGTCGTAGTAAGCCTCGATCTCGACAAGCCATAACAAGCTCTCTTTCTGAGAGAGACTCAATACCCTCTGCTTGAATCATCCTATCATCAGTCTTGATCCTGCCAAATACAACATATGCAATTTTTAAAAAATATAAAGACTTAAGAAAATTTTCAAGAAGCATAAAAAGCTATGATGCTCCCCTCATTTCTCACATATCTGGAATTGTTAGAATTAAAAGCATAAAATAGATTATGATGCAGAAAGTTCAATATTATCTTTTAACCTGTACTGGTATCATAGTAAAATATGCATTCTCTGTACTCAAAATCCAAACAAAAAGGAAAATATCAGATCAATGCAGAAAAAAAAAAATTTTCCATATTAAGAACCACCATGAAAAAAATGGTTGTCCATCCAATGATGTAATTCACTTGTATGGGCAAGCGAATAAACAGTTTGAACCACATAAGGATAAAGTCAACAAAAAATGAATGCCACTACTAAAACCAAAAAATAAAACTAAAGGGGAAAAATAAACAAAATATATCGTACTCCCGCAGTCTTTTCCGAAGCTGATAACGCAAATATGCATCTGTTCCATATGGTCTGATACCCATGTATTTGCACATATTTACTAACCGTGGCCTGTATGTAGTAACCAAAAAGGTAAGTTTGTCACTCGATATGAGAGAGAATCCCTAGAAAAAGTTGCAGAAATTCCAAACTAATTGAATTTATAATAGTAAACCAACCTGCTAATGTTATCTAAAGTAAGTTCATCATTGAATAACTTGGCAAAGCCTAAAATTTCATCATTAGAAACCCGTATACCTTTTCTAACCTGTTAAAATGGGAAAGTAAAGCCAAATATAAGTATGTAAATAATATAAACACAATCTTCGATATGGAAGGGAAGAAAAGATAAGAACTTGCCCTCTTCATAAATTCAGCAAGATCTTCTGCTGTCTTCCTCATTTCTCCACTCTGCGAGTTTTGTAATTCCTTTGCCATTTCTTTCACTGTGCCCTGAAGAAACTTTGCATACTCTATTCTTGCATTTAGCTTTCTTTTCAATGCCTCCTACAAGTACAGTATCTTTTCAATAAAAACAACTATTCTTCTTGACAAACAGACATACAGTACTGAAAGGATAAAATAATTTATTATTTATTTACATACATGCCCATATATGTGCACAAACTACCTTTCTTGAGTGTGCAAAGTCCAAGTACCAGAAAGTTGAAAAATGTAAACAATTTTGGCAAAACTATTGAATGAGTGTTCAAATTAAACTTATAATATCAGTGTTTAGTAGTGAAAGTTGATAGACAAAGCACAAGACAAAGGTTACTGCATGATCAGAAAAGCCAGCTACTCATAAAGTGGAAGGGCGAACTGTTGAAGATCTAAAAAGTATCAAGGAAATAAAAATAGTAAAACACTCTTTCTCCTTCAAAAACATAAAACTAGAAATTTAATGAAATGTAGCTTAGCAATCATTACCTCTTCTTTCATCTTGTCCTGGAAGGTTGATGGTAGCATGTTTGGAAACAATTTCAGGAACACCGGCAGCAAAAATTCCATGAATGGAACTATAATGAAAACTGCAAAAGGAACTAGCCTGAAAATATCGGCTGTGGTGCGTGTGAGTTGTTGCTTCTCCCTTCTAGAAAGACTCTTCCCACTAGCAAGTTTCAACAGCAACCTTGAGCTAATCCTAATATCAGCCCAAAGGAGTTTTGTACCCAACCAATAATGTTGCATGGTAGATTTAAATTCATCCTTCCAATGACTAAACTTCTTAGCCCAGTCCTCCCTGAAACATCAGATAATAACTTGATATATTAAACTAGACCAAGCACAACATAAGGAGGAAAAAGTTTCAAACCTGCTCATGGATGCAACAGCTTTTAGAGCAGGACCAATTCCCAAAAGCTTGGACCATATTGTTATCATAAAAGATTTAGCATCTTTTTCGGATTCTTGTATCTGCTTAGCTTTTGCTTTAGCTTTTACGGTGCTTAAACCTTCAACTGCTTGATCACACTCCTCCGGTGAAGGTTCCTTCTTCTGAGCGGAAACCTTTTGTCCATTTCTATCACCACTACTCCCAAATTCAGGTTGACCAGCTGAGGCTGTTGAAATGTAACGTATAGATTGCAAGGTCCATCTAACTCCCAGAGGTGAAACAACGCCTGCCCTTCCAATTCCATTACCCAAAGTTGATGTCCTAAAGAAGCTATGGTTAAAAGACCCTGATGCTATAAAAGCTGACAATGCATTCTTGCCTCCCGAAGATTCACTTCTACAATCAGTAGTTGCAGATGGTTGGCTTGCAACCCAGTTCACAGTTCCTAAATCATCAGACTGGGATAATTGTCCGTGCTCAAAACTAAAGAAACCTCGAACCAAGCCATTGGGTTGATTCAGGGAATTGAAGAGATATCTCTTCCTTTGCAAGATTGCTCTTGAAGCCATTATCTATGCAGAGAAAAACTGCTGACCAATCTCATGCAACCGCTCAAATTATCCAGTCTGTAGACAATTGACAAGCAAATAAAACTACTTGAACCTTTGGTCAATGTATAATGCACAGAGGTACTCAACAAAACTTTCCATGTCATATACTTTAGACTTTATCCAATAATATTAAGCAAAAAATTCACCCACACAAATGCACTTTAGCAGGAGTACAACCCTCAAATAGCTTCTAAAGTCTTTATTCCACACAGGAAAAGAAAATAAAAAGAATAATGTAAAGAGTAAAATGACTGCATTAATTTTATTTGAGTAAAAATTTCTCTGAAAGCATGTCTTAACTTCTAACCTCAATACTTTTAGTTTCCTATAAACTTCTGTTATTGGTTTGGAATTTGAATATATATAGGAGGATTAACAACAATATTTTCTCAACCATATTACAACTTCTTCACATTCAATTCAGTCATGAGGAGTAAAGTTTAAAACCGCCAAATGGGAAAAGTTTTAACTGCTTATCATTTCTCCTTAGGACTTTGTGCAATATGTAACTAACAAACTTTAACAATACCGTTTTGTGTCTCATCAACACAGATTTCTGCATCCTACTTCCTTGGAAGTTCAGAAGAGTGAAAAAGTGCAAAAAACATATATATAAAATAAAAAGCTCATGACAAGCCATACCTAAAGTAACAAGCTCAAGATACACGGAAATTACACTCTTCATTTCATTTCCTCCATTCTGTCATAAACCAAATCAACATTGAATTGGAGAAGAGAACCCAGATAAGAAAAATGAAAATAGTAGCAAACCCATTAATCTATTACACATTGCAGTTTGATTTTTCAATGGACCAAAAGCAATGCGCAGAAATAAAAACAAGTATTTAAGTGCGAGTCTTAAGAAGAACTAGGCAATTTTCATGAATCAGATTACGTTAAGGCAGTGAATAATGATGAAAATTCATCATGGAAATAATTTGGTAGCAGAGGAAAAAAGGAAAATGAATCAGACAAAAAACAGAAACAAAAAAGAGCTTCCATTAACCAATTTTTTTTTCTTTTTCATTTCAATTCAAAAACGTAAAGAATGAGATTTTGATATCTTACCGTCAGCACACGAATCAAACCAGTGGGGAAGATTTATTATAGTGAGAGGGAGAGAGCAGTTGGGCTTTAGAGAGAGAAAGTGAGAGAGTCAGAGTAAGAGAGAGAGAGAGAACGAGAAGGAAGGAGAAGACTGGGCCTGGGCAGGTGGGCAAAGTGAACATATTAAGGTGTGTGTTAGGACAGAAAGTTAAGGTGTGAGTAGGTAGCAGAAATTGAGCTTGAACTAGTCCTGATTGAATTGGAGGGATGTGATGAATAAAAATAAATAAATAAAAAATGAAAACTGAAAACTGATTTTTATAAATCAAAAACCAAAATTATACATTTAATAATTAAATTTATTGCAAAAGGAAAAATGAAAATAATTTACTCTCATAATAAAATCCCTTTTTTCTTCCAACTTATCAGGAAATGTTATTACATGTATACGTTATATAACAGAATTCAAATTATAAATGACGATAAATGACTGAAAAATCATAGTGTTTTTGATAAATATTGGAATAAAAGAAAAATACAATCTCTATAGAATATACCGTTGGATTCTTTTGTCTTACTTCCTAAAATCCTAATCCATTAGTTATTTAGAATTAAACAAAAACTAACATTCATATGTGAAAAGTCATAGATTCAAAATAGAAGATGGAAATAATTATCGAGGTTGAAAAAAAATTATTATAAATGATTAAAAAAAATAGTTAATATAAAATAACAACTATGACACTATTATATACATATTAAATACATTTTTTTTTTAAAAAAAAAAAAGAAACTTAAATCTTACATGCAAGAATGTCTATAAGGTAAAATAATAATTTATTTTCTAACCAAAAAAAAAAAAGTGTTAATATTTATATTTTATTTATATTTTATTAATTTTTAATAATTGTTTTATTTTTACAGGTTTGTTATCTATACTTATTAATATTTGTCACAAAATATTAGGATAGTATAAAGTTTTATTTTTTTGAAAAGAGGATAATAAAATGTTATAAAAAAATTTTAGTAAAATTTATTTATAATGTCAACTTTATTTTGTTAATTCCTATTTTAAGTTTAATAAGGTTTTGAGTTGATTAATTACTAACACAATTAATTTTTTTTTTCTTTTGATACAATTTTTTAAAGTCAATACTACACTACAATTCTAATATTTTAGTACCATTGAAAAATTATCTAACAACTATTGATCAATATGCCCTGCAGCCATTTCTATCACATTCATTCAACACAAAATAACACATTTTATTTCTTCCGAAAGCCAAGGAAAAAAAACCCAAAAAGAGAAAAAAATAGAAAAAAAAAAAAGAGAATATTCATATACATACATATATATATATATATATATGGAAAGTAATATTCTCATTTCATTTTTTTTCTTTTGTTCTTTGTTTTTCCTTTTTCCCCCTTTGTTAAATAAGTTCAAATGCATGATGGCACATAGCAAGGTGTATACGCCACTGGTATTTGTTTGGGCAAAAATGATTGGTCCAATATAGATGGGAGTCAAAGTTCAAACTAGTGCAATAGACTTTTGTCAAAAAAAAAAACAAAAAAAAAAGGTACAAAGGAGACCGGAAAATGGATCTATGCAGCCAGATTTGTAAAATATACGAAAACAATTTTTGTAGATTATATAATATATATCTATATAAATATATATATATATATATATATATATATTTTTTTTTCCTGTTATAGCTAAAGGTTAATTATGGCATTGAATATTTTTATGCCTCTTGCTGCTTTCCATCATTTTCGCCGACACCACTATGATTTGTTCAAGGTCGTTACTTGGTATGCCTGGCTCTGCAGGGAGATCCATACATGTAGACTGTAGTCTAGATCAAAAATATAAGCGACTCAATGGAAAAGAACAATTTAATTCAATTTTACTGGATCAATTGAATTAAATTGAATTGAAAATTCTGAAATCCAATTTGATTCACCGATTATGAATTTTGATGTTTAAAAATAACCAATTTAAACTGATCCAATCTAATATATAATAATATTAAAATTGTATTATATATATTATTTTTATTAGTTAAGTTATAAATTTCAAATACACACACCATATTAGATTATTTCTTTTACGACATTAGATTGAATTATTGGTTTCATTGTAATATTGCACAAGTTTTTTTTGTAGAAATTGAAGTGTTGGTTTTATTGTAATATTGTGGAAGTTATTTATGGAACTTGAACTTGGATTATAAAGCTTTTTATTTTGTTGATTATATTTCTGTAATATTGAAAATTAGTTTGGATTAGGTAACAATTAAATTTAATTTAAAACTAATAGAAATAACCAATCCAAACCAACTAATGTTGAATTGTACTGAATTAAATTTTTTTCTTACCCTTAAATTAAATTAGATTAAAAAATACAAAAACAATCCTACATTGGATTGGATTGAATATTGACCAAATCCATTGAACCACCTTTAATATAATCTCTTTCAAGATTTAAAATATCCAAATTTTTTTGAAATTTTTATTTTTTTAAGGGATTGAAATAAAATTTAGATTATAAATGGAAATGGATAAAATTTTTATAATATCCATTGAAATTTTCATGGAAATTTCCATCAAAATATCTACATTAAATCCTTAACAATTTGATTAAAAATCAATAATATCTATCGAAATTTTGAAAATTTTCATATAAATTTTTGAAAATTTCTACAGAAATTTTGAAAATATCTATAAATTTTTTTAAAATTTTTTTATAAAAAAATTCAAAAATATTATTAATGTTTTAAATTATTTTACTCAATTAACTTTAGTGATAGTTTTTTTTTATTTAACTTTTTAATTGTTTTTAAAGTATTTAACGATATAAATCAAATGATATGAAGTGAATTCAATAACCTTAATAAGTTATATTCATTGATAATATATATATATATATATATATACTTGCGATATATTTTGTATAAGATATATTCATTAGAATCGCATAATTACAAGTTAATAATTGATTATATAAGAATAACATAAAATAATAACATTAAAATAAAATAATATATAGAATTGATATTGATAGCATTTAAATTAATAACATTAAGCAAATAAAAATAAAAAGATAATAAAATATATTATACTAAATATTAAGGACAACTATATTTAAAAAATTATTAAGGAGATACATCTTTTAATAATTACTTTTCACATTTGATATTTCGAAATGAAAACAAGAAATATACTATATAATATAATTGTAATAATTGTTTTTTCTTAATTAATAAACAATTTATCAAATATATATATTTTTTATATATTTTTATCAATAATAGTTTATTTATGATCGTTATGGTTTACTATAAATTAAATTGATTAAGAAAAATATAATATCTATTCAATATTTTTGCAATTTTTATAATCAATTTGATAATTCATTATTTAAATAAGCTAATGCTAAAGTGTCAACAAAAATTTTTATTTTTTAAAATAAATTTTTATCATTTGTTGTAAATTCTTATCAATATTCGATATGTTTTGATATTTTTATAAAAAATTTCATATTTTAAACTTTTGATATTTTCACCGATACTGAAATTTTGAGCTTTGGTCTCTTTCTCTCCAACAAGTTCATTTGTTTATAAATTCTAGCTTTGTCTTTTATTGTTACATCATTTGGCTAATTGTCTTGTTTGGTTTGAAATTTTTTTGGCTGTTGATGAATAAGTATTTTGCACTAAACAAAAATAAATTTTGAATGAGGTTGAAGGTATCGAGCAAGGTCAGTTTAATGGAGATGGACAGATATGGGCAAACCCTTTCTAAAAGATAATTAATAATAAAAGAAAAATAAAAAGTTGATAACAGTGCTAGATGATGATTTTGACATCGTAATATAATGCGTGGTTAATGATACAGATGGCTTCTTTTTATTTGTTATGTGTACCAAATCATATGCCACTTGGTACACATTGAGCACTGAATGATATCTCCTTCATGAGACTTTGTCAGGATAGGCTTTTTTTCAACAATTAATCCTTCATTATGCTTTGGTACAAGTATGGGAGGGCCGAGGGGCCATAACTGAATAATTATGCTTAACTATATGAAACATCTTCTTTCTCAGGATAGGCTTCAAAGGGATTGAACCAAACTTCACCCCCTTCCATCACCCTCTTCAAAAGGTAAAATTTTAGTTAAGCATATTATTCTAAATTTGCACACTCTTGAGGCAACTGACTTAAAGTAAAGTGGCTCCCCGAAGATGTTTTGAACCACAAACATATCTGAAATATGTGCAGAAAAACCACAATTCCTAACAACAACATATGATCACATTATATGGGTCACACTATGTTGTGTTTCTCAATTTTTCAGAAAGTGCAGTGATGAAAATTTTGGCCTGAACATAAGGAAGCAGCGATAGGATGTTGCAATTAAGTCCATCCACTTGCTAAGATTTGGAGACCTTGAAATGTTAAATTTTATTTTATTTTTTTGGCTTCCCCTGGTACATGAAGTACCTGACTAAAAAGTTTTTTCTACATACATGTAGATGACAAATAATTTTGCTGCATAGAAATCTTAGGATTGGAAGAAGCCTTTTCGGGTGTCCATTCTGAATCCAAATAAACATGATTTGAGCTTACGTCAAAGCAAATTACCAACTGTGATATTAGGCAAGAAAGCGAAGCTTTTTTACAAGTTTCACTAATTTTAACCATCATGCTTAGTATTAAATATTGGCTGCAATTCATTTAGTAATGAGATTTGATGCATGTTCTTGATAATCTTGTGTATTATGCAGCAGCTTAATTAGCCTATTAAAGCTTTAAAATATATAGAAATCTCAAAAACCAAACCATAACGTGCCTAAACCATAATGTGGGAACAACCATCTAAGCCAAACCAAACCATAACGTGCCTAAACCATAATGTGGGAACAACCATCTAAGCCATTTGGGTGCTTATTTTGAATATGTTATATCCATGAACCAAAAAAAAAAAAAAAAAGGGAAAGCAGTTTACGTTAACAACCACTAAACAGGAAAATGCGCTAAATCTAAGCCAAATCAGAAGAAAGAAAAGCTTCAGTATTTGAACTTTGTGTTGAAGCTCTAAGCTTCTCATACTACTTGTACATTGAAGATTAGCTGACTAAGCACAATTGCAACTGTCACTAACTGAACAACGATCGTCACAACCTCACCGTTTCCATGCATATTTTAAAGTGTTAAAAGGACAATAAATCTCATAAAAAAATATATAACCATAATCTAATCTAATCTATTGATTTTGATTTCCTCAAGAATAAAACACAGAATTAGAGGTTCAAAAACTGTTGATTTTTATATGTTTAAAAATATATTTTATAATTATTCTGATACAACTTTCTTGGTCATATATTTGATTAAATCAAACTTTCTTGGTCTTCCTTTCTCTCTAAATGTAGTTGAAGGCGATGTTGGCTTTTCCATGGGCATCGAATATTAATTACACATCCTACATCTTGACTAACCTTTATTCTTTGGTCGTCCATCAAAAGTCTTTTTTTTTTTTGAACCCTCTTATTTAAAAGTAACAGGAAATAGCTAAAGCTCACCGTATTTGACCCGTTGATGTTTATATGGTCATATATTTGATTAAATCAAACTTTCTTGGTCTTCCTTTCTCTCTAAATGTAGTTGAAGGCGATGTTGGCTTTTCCATGGTCATCGAATATTAATTACACATCCTAAATCTTGACTAACCTTTATCTTTCGGTCGTCCATCAAAAGTCTTTTTTCTTCCGGACCCTCTTATTTAAAAGTAACAGAAAATAGCTAAAGCTCACCGTATTTGGCCCGTTGATGTTTATATGGTCATATATTTGATTAAATCAAACTTTCTTGGTCTTCCTTTCTCTCTAAATGTAGTTGAAGGTGATGTTGGCTTTTCCATGGTCATCGAATATTAATTACACATCCTACATCTTGACTAACCTTTATCTTTCGGTCATCCATCAAAAGTCTTTTTTTTTCCGGACCCTCTTATTTAAAAGTAACAGGAAATAGCTAAAACTCACCGTATTTGACCCGTTGATGTTTATATATGCATTATTGGCAAACACATGAAGAAGGTAATCAAAAGGTCTTTCATAATTTTTCTTGGTGTTGCAATAATAGTCTTTTGCTATAATAATTAATTTATTTATTTATTTGCACACATTCTTTCTCTCTATGCCAAGGTTCTAAAAGGCATAAATTGTGGCAAGGTCGTAGATCAAACTTGAAGCCCTATGAGCCTAGGTATTATTGGGCAAAGCCTTTTTTATTGTTACTTTAATTAAATAAAACCTCTAGATAAATAAAATAATTCATATTTTAAAAGTTTAGATATAGTTATATTTATAAGTTTATATCATCATAATGCATGAAATTAATATAAATTAGCAGACATATATTCATAACAAGTTCATAAAAGGACAATAAATCTCATAAAAAAATATATAACCATAATCTAATCTAATCTATTGATTTTGATTTCCTCAAGAATAAAACACAGAATTAGAGGTTCAAAAACTGTTGATTCTGCAAAATACCAAGAAATTGAGAAAAATTCAAAATATCATTCATAAATAACTGTTTTTTAACAATTCCAAAGCTGTCTATAAGGGGACATAAAACATGAAAATTTCCCTAAAACATAATAATTCGAACATTAATCCTGATTAAAACTACTCACTAAACTTTAATATATTACTTGTTGAAAAATCTGTTGATGGGCTTGTTCCATTTTTCAACTCTTGCCTTCTGGGTTGCTACCCCTCGCCACTTTGAGATTTTTGATCGGGCTTGTTGAAGGGAGAATTCCAAATCTTTGGTTTGCTGTTTGAAAGCTTTCACCTTCTGTTCACTTTCACCATAAGCAGAGCAAATGCAAGCCACGCTCTGATACAGATGGAAAGTAAAATAATTTGAGTAAAGTGTTTTTTTTTTTTTTTTTTAAATATCATCCTCCCTATGTTAAAGGATAAATAACCTCCCCAAAGAGATCAATTTATAAAATCCACATTAATTCTAATCATCATAAGCAAGCACCCCTTTTTCATTCAATTGGAGAATAATATATATATATATACACCAAAGAACCCCTAAACAAGGGACACTACTACCCATCAAATACTTTGTGATCATGATAGTGAATCACCCAAAAAAAAAAAACTTTTACCTGTTTAATGGTGATGATGGGTTGAAGGATTTGCTCGTGGGAAAAATTATTCTCTACCACTTAATCTGCTGCCTCAATCGTCGTACCCTTCTTCTCATTCTTCATCACTTTTCTCTTTGTTCCTTGTTGTTGTTGCTGGGTGGTCTCTTCCGTTGGCCACAAGGAATTCGTAGAAACCATTCAACTTCATTCTGGCTGACTGGCAAAAAGCACAGGAGAATCACCAAATTGACAACACTGATATGCGGACCACGAATATATGAACATCGACGACTTCTGAAAAGACTCTGATCAATACTATTAATTTATATATTAATAATATTTTTTTCAAAAATTATTATTAATATTAAAAAATTTAAAATTATGGCACACTTCGGAAAATAACACCTGAACCGAAGGCCAACCTTGAAAGTAATAGTATCACGTGGACCATCTAAAGTTTATTCTTGTCTTATACCAAAAAAATAAATAAATAAATAAATAAAGTTTATTCTCGTTTTAAATTGTACCAAAAAGCTTGTAAATTTTCCAAAACAACCCACGTCGTTAAGCATACTTCGTTAAGGTTAACTGAATCAAGTAAAATAGTAATTAAATATTTTTACAAATCTGAAAAGTGATATCTCTAGTAGATATATGTATTGGCAATCGAAATACAATATATGATAATAAAAATAGAAAAAAAAAATCCATTTTAACTGAATAAATATGAATTACTTTTTATAAAATGTATGGGAAAAAAAAAAAAAAGTTTGGGACAATCAATGACCCCCTCCTCTTCGTTTACTACAAGATTTTGTTCTTCCATGGTTTCCTCTACTTCTTCCTTCACTTATTTTGTTGTTTTTTTTTTTTTTTTTTTTTTTTGCTTCTTTCTTCTTCTTCTTTTACTGGATTCATATCAAAGCCAAATCAATACCCAAACAAAAGTTGACGTCATTGTGAGAGAAAATATGAGATTTGGCATAATCTTTATCAAAAAAAAAAAAAAAAGATTTGAACATATATTTCTTTTTATTTTGTTCAAAAAGATTCGGGTGCAAAATTTTTACTCCATTTTTTATTTTTTATTTTTATTTTTTTGGGGATGGGTAAGAAGAATGGTGTAAAAAGTAGAGAGAAGAAGCATTTGGGGCAGGCTTAAAAAGAAAAGGGGAAAAAAAAAAAAAAAAAAACAAGGAAGACAGTTGGTGGGTTTAAATAGAGGTGAGATATTTGGTGGGTTGAGAGCTACTGAGAGGTTTCAGGGAAAAAAAAAAAAAAAAAATGGAGAGCTACTGAGAGGAGAAAATAAAAGTTTTTCCTTTTTTTTTAAGCTTTTTTTTTAGATGAATAAGAGAAAGGATACTCCCATATAGCGAAAAATATTATATATAACAGTTACTTCATATTAACCTATTTAATATGGTATCAATATTTATCATCTTTTAACACATATTTTTGATTAAGAAAAAATGTGTTTTAATTTTCCAAGTTAGATTTCCAATTTAAAAAATACACAATAATAATAATACTACAAAAGGAAAAGGCATCATGGTTTTCCTCTTAAGGATTTGGGTTGCAATTTTTTATAGTGGCCGCATGGGCTAAGGTTCTTCTTGATTGCAGCACAAACTAGGGTTTTTTCTTGAAGGCAACAGTGTTAACGTTCTTGTCGATGGCGTCAAAGGCAAGGGTCTTCTTGATGGTAACAGGTTAGGGTTCTTCTAGGTAACGATGATGGAAGTTTTGTCATCAATCATATATATATATATATATATTTTTTTTTTCCTTTGCCAATTAGCAACTCAGATGTAAACAAGTGCCAAAAAATGAATAAATCTTGACAGCACATTAAATATGCTAATGTGGAATAACTGTTACAGACAATACTTTATCAAGAGAGAAAGAGAAAGGAAGAGCATGCTCAAAGAGATTAAAGAGAGAAAGGAAGAGGAAGAATACTGGCACGATTTTCATTTTTCAGTACTATATTAATTTTAGTGTTGTGTTTTTCTTTGAGAAAAGTTTAAATTTGTTAGAGAATATTTTTATTTTTTCAGTACTATAATAGAAATTCAAAAACATATTCATAAAATTATGTGATAAAATATTTTAATGATAAAATAACAAAAAAAATTTTTGCTAAAAAAAATATTTGTTTTTAATGAAAATAATTATTATATTTTTTAAATAAAAAAATTCATTTCATAATTATAAATTAATATATATATATATATATATATATATATATATATTTTTAAAGAAAATATAGGAAATCAAATTTAATATTTTACAATACATAGACATATAATAGAAAATGAAAATATATATGTAAATATTTAGCAAGCAACTAATCAGTGTATACTAATACTCACAAAACAAATGGTAAAAGGAATAAATTAGAAAAAAAAAAAAGGATAAAAATTATTTCTTTATTATAAGGGCACTTAAGTAATTTTATCATGCTGCATAGAAGAGAGATATCTTTTAGACAAAGGTTAACTTTTAAGGGGTACATTATTTTTTAAAATTTTTTAAAACTCTGGATATGATTTAAAATGAAAATAAATATTAAGGATTTAAGTGAAATTATCCCTTTTTAAAAGTGCATTAATTTTTTTTTGGAAAAATTTTGTTTAAATTTGTTTAGTTTTTCTAATTGTAGTTAGATCCTATGTTTTTTAAAAATCATCATTTGCAGTTTATTTATCAATTCTTAATAGTTAAAAGTCATTTTATTTTTTTGACAGTATTACTTAATCATAAAATATTAACTTTTAACCTCTCATCAGCCTTTAATTGGAAAAAAAAATTGATAAATAAGTCTATTTTATTAGATATAGAAAATTAATAATGATTTTTCAAAATATGGAATTTAAATATATATATATATATATATATGACAAAACTAAAAGGATCAAACTGAAATTTGCAAATTTTTATTGGAGATAAAATATTTAGTTTTAGGTGCCAAACATTGTTTAAGAATTGACAAATTACTTTTACATTTCTTTAGTTTTGTCATTATTTTATTTAGATATCACGCTTTAAAAAAATTATTATTAACTTTTTTTTAGTTTTTTAATCTATTGAACAGGTCTAAATGTCAGTTTCTTCCGTTGAAGGCCAAAGGGAAGTTAAAAATTAATATTTTATGATTGAATAATATTATAAAATATAATTTTGATTTTTTAACTGTTAAAATTAATTGGTAAAAACTAATTAATCTTTTTTTTTTTTGGGAAAAATTTAGAAAACTAAAGAAAGATAAATAATAATTTTTCAAAAATATGAAATCCAAATAAAATAATGACAAAACTAAAAAAAATATAAATGAGATCTTCCTTTCAAAAGTAAACTCTAATTATGGAATATTAAAATTTTAATTATGGGTCAAATAAATAAATAATATATATATATATATATATATATATCAATGCCTCCACTATATTGAAAAACGATAGAAATACAACTATGAGATCGGGTCCAACCAATCCGAACCATCCTCCATTCAAGTTTCAACCAAATGCAAAGATTGTGAATGGCGAGCTAGACCATGAGCTGCTTTATTCCCAATACTTAGAACAAAAAAGTACATCGAAACTGAGAATGAACTAACAATAAATACTAGACTTCATCTAAAATAATAAATTCCACATCTAAGAAGGGAGAAAAAACTTCAATGCATCGGTGAATGTGTATTGCTGACATGTATTAAAAAAATCCTACTATTATTTTTTATATTTTATATTTTCTCTTTTCATATTTAATGTTTTAATATTTAATATTTTAAATGATGATAGAGAATAATAATGAAAAACTTTTTTAATATGTGTCAGCAATGCATTGGAAATAGTATCAGATGGGCTGGTATCACTGATATACTGAAGTTTTTCTCTTAAGAAGGAATTAGTATCATAAATTAACCCTTTCCCCAAAAAAATAGTAGTATCATAAATTAACCTCACAGCCTCCTTTGAATCAGTGGACACTTGCCCCCACTAAAGAAACCGATATCCAAACAAAACAGCACCTGCTTCCTTAGTCGCTAGTAACTATGTCATCAAGTTCAACTAATGAAAACCGAAAATACTCTAGAACTGAATTGTGTATTGTTTGCTTTAATACGAATTCTGATCCTACTTTTTAGAAATTATCTGTAATGACTCTCAGGTGTATTCCCTCTGATGTAAGCCTCAATATTCAATGCTTTATTTTTATTATTACCAAAAAGCAGAACATACTTTTATCAAAAATAAAAATAAAAATAATTGACATTTAAAAAATAATTTTCTTTTATCGTATAGAGGAGAAACATAAAAATTTAATTGATTCATATGTAATACATTTTATCTATATATTTTATTTAATTATTTTAAATATAAAACTAAATGAGTTTAAGTGAAATTTGCCATTTATTTATTTAAGGCCTATATACATTCAGTTTCTCTCTCTTCCAGCTTTTCCAAAACATTTTGGCAACCCACTTTCTCTCTTTACAGACTCATGGCGGCTATTCAACTTTGGTGTGTAAATAGAATTGATTCTCTTCATGGTTCTCGTTAACTGTTTATAATACTAGTTTAATATATATGGTTGAATCCACTTCCCTTTACGATATGGTAATTTAAATTTGAGGGGCCTAGTTTGTCGACTAATTGATTTTTTGTTTAACATGGTCAGGTTTTTGAAATTTTTTTGTCAATGTGTCATCGTCTGTGGAAGAAGATACTAAAATAAATATGATGTCAATGAAGCAGAAGGATCATGTTTCAGAACCCTTTATATGAACCGCACACATAATCTTAATCTTATTCTTATTCCCTCCTAGTAATGAGTGATGATACCTCCACAAGCTGATTTTTTTGGGGCCAAATAAAGTAATTATATTGTCCTCTAATTTTTTTTTTGACCAAATTTTTTTTATTACATATGCACAAGCAAATTCTATAATCCTTAAAAAGATGGAAAAATTATTATCCATCATTTTACTCAAATACATTCTACATATTTTAAATAATGGACAAAGATTCTCTCTTCCTAATTACTAAATTAATTACCATAAAGTTAGGGCATAGTGTTTACTATAAGTGTTTTTCTAGCATCCAATTATTTACAATTATTTTATCAACTAAAAACAAATTTTCTTAAAGCGTCATTTCGATGGTTTTCAAATTTCGTCTTCTTGTTTAAAAAGGTTTCTGAAAATATAATTGGCTGCACAGTTTTATTTTAGAATCTTTTTATTATTATTAATTTTCTTTTTCTTTCTTTTCTCCTCTTTTAATTGGCCAAACAGGTTTTAAGTGAATAAGAAGATCCTGCATGCATGTTTCTTTTTAGCTGAAAGGAGAGTTATATTAACCAAAAGGAGCTGGCAAACATACAACAAAAAGGCGTCCAAACGAAACACAGATATGCTGCCTAGCAGGTCAGGAGGTGGAAAGAGAACCACTCTTCTGAGACCAAACGTTTACAAAAGGCTGAGAGTGTAACAAACAGGAAACAGGGAGAACAAAATTGCTAGTAGTACCCCATTTTGAAACTAAGTGAGCTAGTTGATTACAGTTACGTGGGATCCAAGAAAAAGTAACAGCATGTTTCATGTTTATATATCTTTATCATATTATCTCATCCAGCATATCAAAGTCCTGATAAGACATTCGTGTGTATTATTTGACCTATCTCAAGACAAGACGTACAATAGTGTTTTTTTTTTAAAATTATTTACAATAATTTTGTTTATATTTTTATATCTTGAATTTATAACCTTTCAAATATTAATATAATTTATTAGCATATTAACTGCGTGAATCTCATAACAAATAAAATGATATTAAAAAAGAAATATAGATCAGACGTATTTGGATGTGTAGAGCTTTAATAAGTGTTTTGAAAAGCAAAAAAGCACCTACAATAATGTTTGATGTAAAATTAAAAAGTATTTTTTTAGTAAAAAGTAAGCACTAAAAATGTTTCTCCAAATAAACTAATTAAATGAAGATTGAAGAATTTTGGTGCTCCAACATCTTGAAAGTCTTCAATCTTTTTCAATCCAAACTCTCTTCAAATTCTTCTATTTCTCTCTCTAAAGTCTTCTTTTATTTTTGTTTTTCTTTCTTCTCTCTCTCTCTCTCTCTCCCCTCCCTCTCCAAAAAAAAAAAAAAACTAGTCTCCTCCCTCATAACTCTTTTATCTTCTTGTAAAAACCCTACTAGAAAAATGAAGATTAACCCTCCATTTTTCATCAAAATAGCTCACGAAATGATACCTCAACCTCGCCTTAAGTTAGTCATGTAGGAAGAGCATGAGTGGAAGAAGGGAATAAGCCGGCGTGAGAAAGCAAGGAAATGGCGTAGAGCTTGTAAGAGACCACGCTGGTTCGGCATGGAATGAAACCAACCTTGCTCTGAGGAGAAGCTCCTTGGCATGGAGAATTTGAAGCGACATGCCAATCTGGTGTAAAGGAACGCCACTTCCACTACGAGTTGGAACCGAATTTGCGTGAAAGAGAGAGAAGGACGTGGAGCTACTCTTGGACACACCATTTTGACATGGCTCAACGCCACACCTACTTCCAGAATCAAGCTCAAATTTTGCTGAGTGAAAAGAGCATGGTATGGAGCACTTGTTTTAGGCGTGGAGATGGCTTTGGTGCAGACTAAGGTGACGTGGAGATGGTTTTATGCGTGGAGATGATGCAGATGCGGCTTAGCGTGGAGCACTTGATTTGGGCATCTATGGAGCTACTTAATTGCGGTGGAGAAACGCCACCCTTACATGCGCATTCCATGGAAATCACACACATGCCCAAATCAAGCATTAATGCTACAAAAATTTATTCCAAAATTCCACCCTTCCACAAAGCTTCCCAATTTCCCATAAGAAAAAAAAAAAAATTTAATTTTTTGCCACCTACAAAAATTCACCAAAGCATCAAATATATCAAGAAGTTTGAATTTTCAAGCAACTAATCAATGTTAAAGAGCCAAATAATTGAGTGCAAAACTTAATTATCAGTTTATTAAATGATATCAAATGACAGGTTTCAAGATATTATTAGTTAAGTTATTTATATAATTTTAAGTAAACCTTTAAATGAAACTGACAAGTGAATAAAAAAAAATAAACCAATTAAATATTACCATATCATTCACTATATTATTTAATAAATAAATTTGATAAATAATTTAATAACTTTAGAATTATTGATGAAAATTTGAAAGTGAATTGTTGTCTTGATAAAACAACAACATTCAAGTTTCCATTTTAAGGGATTAAAAAAAAAAAAGTTTCCAATTTAAGATTACCTAAGATTTGTTGGGTTTATTTACTTTATTTTATTTTTGTTTTCATTATTTAAAGCATTTAATGAATGTGAATTGTAGATTATGTAATATAAAAATTAACATTATTTAAATTTATGTGACACAAATGCACATTGTGTTTTAAAATTTTTCTCCAATGGAAGTATGTAAAAAACTATTTATGACTATTAGTTAATTATATATATTTTATTAAGTTTTTATTTTTTTTTTAAATTACTTTGTTAAGGAAAATTTTATTTTTAAAAATTTTTTACACTGTTTAATAGAACTTTCAAAAGTAGAAAATTATGTTGACAATGTCTATTTTTCTAAACACATAAATTTGATAGGATGTTTAAACAAACCAATTGGATATTATTTTTAAATAATTACCTATTTTTTTGATATGAGAAAAAAATCTAGAAATAAACAAAACTATTGAAAATGCTTTTTACAATTATTTCTTTCAATTACGACTCCTATCCACAACTTTTTAATATAAATATGAATAATATATCAACTGAACCTATTCCACTTGACAAATTAGGAAACATTTTTTCATTCTTTGTTTAATTTATCCCCAAAAACTTGTGTGCAAAGGAGATCTAAGTGGTATTTTGCTCACCTCAACGGCTCAAGCCGCTCTCTGTCTATATCTCATCTTAAATCTTCTAATAAGCGTAAGCAGCCTACAATTGCTGTAATTAGAAGTAATAAGGTTAAAGAATTCAGAGGCCTGTTACAGGCCCATCAGTTATAAGGACAGAGGCCCATCCAATAGGTCACGTTTCACAATTCGCACCATTCTTTTCTATTTTAATTGCATTTCCCAAATATTTACAAGAAACAAAAATAAAAAATAAAAATTTACCCCCAAAAAAAAAAAAAAAACAAAAACAAAAAAATTGCATTTCCCAAATGCCAAGCCAAACATATAAACAATCCTGACTCAAGGCCAGCAAGGTAAATTGATTCTAGTCCACATACACCAGTTAGGTTTTTTATTTTTATTTTTTTTCCTTCTAGTCCAAATATGGTATAATATTATACTATATGGATTTGATATTAGACTTTCTTAATTAAAAATGTAACGAAATCCATTTAAATATTTTAACATTAAAAATAAAGCTAATAATTTTTTGAATATTTGCAAATTTTTATAAAATTCTAACAAATTCATTATCCCACTATTTTGATAAATTTTATAAAGTCCAATTAGAACCGAATACATTAAAATTATTTTAAATTTATTAAATTTTAAGCTGAATACATTCTTTAATTTACTTAATTGGTTTTTTATTTTTTAAATTATTTAAAAAAATTTATTATTTATTATTATTGGTAAAGATGATTAGTTTATATGATAAATCTTAATTAGTAACATTTAATTTAATTATTTTTTATATTAAAACTTTAAAAGTGAACAATTTAATAATGATCATTTAAATTAACATTTGGTATATAAGTTCGTTAATGGTCATTCACCAACGACAAATAGCATCTTTTAATTATTTTAGTAGTTAATTGATAATTGTTATATAACATAATTAGCAAAAAAATTATAACAATTAACAATTGTGTGTGTGTTATCTGTTTCCATGTATGGTTGGTTGGGCGAATTTAACCGAGAGAAAAATAGAAGAAAAGGAGTTTAGAGAGAGAAAATTCGATTAGAGTTAGGTTGGTTGGATGAATTTGTAATTTACTAAATTGTCCTATATTTGAATATGGTTTGAATGTCAAAATGGAGATAAATTTGTAAATTTCAATAAAATATTTATCAATATCTAAAATGTTTTATAAATATTATTTTTGATACTTTAATATATCTTTAAAAAGTCAAACAAAAATATAAAAGTTAATCGCTTATATCTTTAAGATATTAAAATTCACTTATATCTATTAAGATTTAGGACTAAAAAAAAAAAAAAAAAAATTAACAAACAAACATAATCTTAATCAATGAATCATAAAATGATTTATCCAAATATATTATTTTGTGCTATAAATCTTTCAATAACCTCAAACTATCAATACACCTAAAAGAATTTCAAATTCATAAAAGAAAAAAAAGCCTTAGAAGAATTTAAAATTATAATTATCCATACACTTGGAAAGAACTTAAAATTATTTTAATATAAAGGAAAATAATTAATTAAATACTCAAAAATAATTTTTTTCATCTAAAATGTCTAAATTAGACCCCAAAAAAATATATATATGATAGCAAATTTGATTAAATTAAAAAAAATTTCTAAAAAAATTGCATATAAGAAAATGTTATAAGCATTTTTTTTTTTCAAAATAATAAATATAAATGAGAGTATCCCCTTAATAAAATAAGGACCATTGAATTATGTCGGCCATTGAGTTTACCAGCCACCTCAAATGACACAATGCAAACCAGATACATCAAACCACACATTACAAAGGGATTTGCCACGAGAAGAACCAATCATGGCAATGTTTCTAAAACACCAAACCGATGTTACACATCATCTAATCTAGTTTATTAATTTAATCAAATTTGTTATTAAATAACAAATAACCACATATATTATGTTTAGTTTATGAATAATTATTTATTCTTAAATAGTTACAAATAGCTTTTAAATTATATAAATAAGGCTTGGCTGAAAATTCAAACCCAAATTGTAATTAAAAAAAAAAAAATCAAATTTATGACTTTAGCAAGTTAAAGAATTTAGAATAATTTTAATATGTATGTACAATATTTGTTTAAATAATACAATATCTATTAAATACTGAAATAATTTGTACATTAAAAAATTGCTTTACATAAAGCTATTTGAATGCGTTGCCATGGAGTGTAGAAGCTTTTCTAGATGCAAAACGCGTAAGCGGAGCTGTAGTACAAGCGGTTTCTTCTGCCGACTCGTGGCCTATTTTCATAGCAAACAACTTTTCTATCAAGCAAGAAACTTCAGTACCAAAACAACAGAGGTGGTAGAGAAATAAACTGCATTAACATAACCACAACAATTCTGTTTCTTTAACTCTTTCTGAGTACAGAAAAAAATCCCATAAAAAAAAATAGAAGAAAAAATAAAAAATAGAAGTTCATTGTGTGTGTATAAATACATATAGGGCAGAAAAAGGCCTTCAACTATTTGGTACCTACTGATAATCTTCATGCCACTCTTTGAGTGTACACCATATAAACAAGTACACGACTTATTACCCAAAAAAAGAAAAAGAAAAAAACACAAGTACTCAACTCTCAGTGGTATACATAGAACAAAGGAAGCTAACCTTGATGCAAAACAGGCTTTGAGAAGGGTTTTGAACAAAACTCTATACCAGGGATTAGATTGCTAGACCCTCACTGCCCGTTTGTCTTGCAGGACTGTACTTGATTGGACTGGACTGATGGAAATCCCATCCAATCATATTGAGTTCAATTTAAAATACTCTAATTTGATTGGTCTGTATTTAAAGTAGTCCAGTCCAACCTTGCAACACTACAGGTGTTTACAGAATGCTAGTTTTGCTTGTTTACTGAAGTTTTTTCCTTTGTTGCCTTTTCCTGGCAAGATTAGCAGTTCTTTGTTCGTTATACAGCTGATTATTTTAGGAAATATGTATTACATTTAGATCACACATTGTCATCAGCCTATGGAGTCCAGAGTGATTTCTTTCATCTCTTAGACATAGTTTTTCATTTGAAGAATGCATACACCATAAAGATAAAGCAAAAAGTGCAGAATAAACACTTTTCATTAATAAGAACTTGGTAACGTTGACATGACAAGAACATAATCAATCAAGGAAACCCTCCTGGAGCTACAATAATGAAAGCTACCTGCTGATTTTTATCAGAAGCCTGTCTTTATTTCCTTGTCATTTCAAATTCATATGGTATGAATTTTTAATGATCTGCACGCCGACCAAGAACTAGCTAGAGATTTTCTGCAGCTTACTTTTGCACATAGCAAGAGCCAGGCTCTTCAGGGGCACCTCTTCCTCGTCCAGCTAATGGAGCAGCAGCAACTCCTCTTTGATTCAGTAGACACCTGAAATGTGCTAGCCTTCCAGTAACTTTGCTTGTATCTTTAGCCAGCCTGTCGTAAGGTGTCCACAGCCGCTCTTCACAACAAAGAGAAACAAGGAAAATATTGAATACTGGTTGGCACAAGATTCTTATTTTTTTGTGAAAAAAACACTCATGAAACTGAATTCAACATCAACATCAAAAGCATCAATAAGTACCTGCAGCTGCTGCAGCACGAGGCCATATGGTTTGTTCAATGTCTGATGCATCAACGGTTTCACCCCACATGCATACCTCTCCACCAATAACTAGTTTTTGCTGTGTGGGGTCTGTGATATTTGTGAGTGGTTCATTCAGATAGAATTGTTGCCATGTTACATCTAAGTGGTCCAAATACCATTTATCCTGGTTGCTTACAATGCACCTTAACCCAGCTGCGGTAACTTTCTGTGCCACACCGTCTCCAAGCCTGCCACGAAATTTGGTATGCAAGAGAAATCAACTACATGAAGCTTTCAAACAGGCATAATACAGATAAACTCCACACACTTTTAAGTTGTGAAAGTAGTTTCTAATTATATATTGTTTTGGAAACTGTAAATTGAAATTGCAAAATAGTAGTATAAGCAGAGTATATAATGCAGGATCTTCAAAATTTAGCCATAAACATACCAGTTGTGCACCACCGTCTTTTGGCTCAATTTATTGCCAAAGTTATTAAAAGTCTCTTCCCTGTAAATTTCATGAGTGGATGATAAGAAACGAAACTAAATAATTTTATATGCAGCACTTAAAACATAAGATTTCTGATTTCATACCAGTTAACAATTTCAAATCCATGAGACAAAGCTATATTTTGTGCTCGCAAAACAAAGTATTGATAGGCTTCGGACTGATTCAAGCGACGCGATACTAACCTGTTCATCAGGAAATATGGTCAAAAAGATATAGCCTTTCTCGTAATTTATCTGGCTACTAAATATCAGGCAGAATTTTTCAAATTTTCTAATACATGATGATTTAGAGGGAAAAATAAATAAATAAATAAAACTTATAATAGTGCTGGCTAGCAACTTTTAATTTACTTGATAGGAAAATGAATTTTAGTTGAAGGCCATGAAACTAAATAAGTAAGAATGTTAGTATTATTACCATCGTCTTACACGAGCAGTTGATGCCCAACAACCTGAAAATACAAAAGCATAAGTTTATCTAATCTAGGAAGATTATTATTTAGATAAGTTAAGGAGGGGCCAAAATATACTAAGAGATAATTGTATAAAAACATTTTCAATCGTAAAATTGACAGAAAAAGAAAAAAAAAACAGAAGAAGAAGAAGGAAAACATCAGATGAAGCAGATATGTAAGTTATTGTTTGTTTATGAAACTTACTTGTATCAACTTCGTCACCTCCCAAATGAACAAATTTGAACTTAAAGATCTTGCTGAAATCTGAAACATGTAAAAGAAGGAAGATAAGTTAAAACCTTATAAAAATGAAAAATTAATAAATAAAAAAAAGAAATGAAAAGAAAAGAAAAGACGAAAGAAGGTTATGTAGCAATATTTTGTGGTATTTTTGTGTCAAAATTACGATATTTGCATTGTAGAAAAATATGAGATTTACCTGAAAGAATTCCATCAATTACTTCAAAAGTGAACTCTCTGCTAACGTCGAGTGGTTGCGTACAAGCACTTGCTGGCAATAGAGATGGATAGCCAACACCCCTAAAGATTAAAATTCATAAGTTTCTTGAACAATATGGTGCAAAATTAATTCTAAAAGCAAATTAACATTTTTGTTTTGAAATTGCAAAAACTATATGGGTATCCATCTAAAAGCAAAGTTTATATGCAATTAGAGATGGATTTTAAATACCATGATTGAGCATGTCCTGGAACATCAATTTCAGCCAATACATTAATCCCTCGTCTTTGAGCATAGCTGCAAAATATATAAATCAAGCTATTAGAAAACAGAAATAAAAGGACTATGGAACAAATATTGCATATAGAAACAGGGTAGAAATCACTTGCCTCACAATTTCTTCAGCATCTTCTACTGTATATCTTTCTGATTCTGAATAAGCACCATCCCAAAGTTTTGGATATGAAGGTATCTCTAAAGGAAAAGACTGTGTATCTACAATGTGCCAATGCAACACATTCTGCATGAAATAAATGAATCAATACAAACATTGTTATCAAATAACAATCAGAAACTCTGCAGCTGGTTATAATTTTTTCATACCAGCTTTGAATAGGCCATAGAATCGATCACTTTCTTTATCACAGGCAATGGCAGATAGTGTCGAGATGTATCTGTACAAATTTTCACCCATAAATCAGACAATTTTGAATTTGACAATGTTATTGCGTCATTTTCTAAATAATATTAAGGAGGTATTTTTGTAAGTAGATAAACAAAGATTACCAGTACATATCAAACAAAGAGCATTCTCATACATAAGAAACATAGACTTAAAAAGTGTAAAATGCAGGTTGTATTTTAGCAAAAATGACCATGACTGGTTTGTTTAAGGTAAAAAAAATAAAAAATAAACAATATGATTGATCTCAATGCACCTATTCCCTTATACTTTTGCTGATGAAAATGTAGCAAATAGAGCATAACAAAGCATCTCACCAATTAAAAGCCCTCGATATGAGAATCTTGGCTCATCCACAATGGTCCATGGTACCAAATGAACTTCGATAACCTTGGTGGTGAAATTAAATTGGCATAATTGGCTGAATGTCTGCACGAAGCCATAACAAAGAAAGGAAGTTAAAAATAAAAATAAAAATAAAAAACTTTTATTTATCCATTTGTCTGATGGACATCCAGAACAGAACTAGTGTTGGTTGTCATTAGAAACAAATATAACCTGCAGTCCATGTAAGGCACCATAAACTGTCTTTGCCTGCATTATTCATGATAAAGATAAGTTTATTAGAGTTTTCATAACTAAATGGAAATTATATACATCATCTCTTCTATTGTTAATGATACATTTTCCATTTGCGCTATCTCATTGTATACATGTATATACCCAAGTCAGAGAATATATCAAGAATGGGAAATGCAACATTCAGTCTGTTTTAAGGCTACCTAGGCACAGAACATAATCCAAAGTAGACACTGACAATATCATATTAAAACTCCTTCAAACTAAGTAACACTGATAATATCATATTTAGACTCCTTCAAACTAAGTCTGCCAGCTTCAACGAACAATAGTTGCAGTGCTAAGTATGAATGTCTAGTCTCTCTTACTTAGGATTGATGGTGACTTAACATGAATATGCCAAACTAGCCATATCTACAGAGAATTTCTGCTATGTCTAGAAATTAAAGAGAAATAGAAGGGTCACTTGGTTAGAAAAGCAGACAATGTCCAGTTGATACGTGGCCAACGTAGGTCTCAATTTATCAAACTTACGTTTTTCTTTTTTCTTCTTTTTTTTTTTTTTTTTTGGGGGGAAAAAAAAAAGAAAAAAACTATTTGCCAGACAAATACATGTTCCTAGGTTGCATTAACCGGGAATTTTGCAGTAGAAAGTTCAGTTATCAAGTCAAGCAGTACTTAGCCAATTATGGATTAGTAACACCTACCTCAAGATATGCATAAAGTGGCTGTGAATCCGGCGAAGGGATCGATAACTTGTAAGACTCATCTATGCCATATTGTAACTGCAAAGTGGAAAAAGCAAGAAACTTAAGCACCAGAAACAACAAATGTGGTAGAGACATAATTGCATTTATATATAACAAATCACAAAATTTCTGTTTCTTCAACTCTTGCCGAGTACAGAAAAAACCCATAAAAGAAGGAAAAAAAATAAAAAATCCTTAATTTCGAAGAATGAAGCATCGAAAAAGTGCTTTTTTCAAGTCTTTACTTCACTAAGAAAAACCAACCACAATTAAGATACAGAAACCACAGATCAAATTTAAAACACAGATCAAATTTAAACTTTCAGTTGAAAAAGTTAAAAAATAAAAAATAAAAGAGAGAGAGAGAGAGATAAGTTTGGAATGGAAAATAGGACAGTAAAAAAAAAAAAAGAAAAAAGAAAAAAACCTGTTCATCGTTGGAGGAGATGACAACATTGATACCCTGAAGAATGAGAGAAGGATCAACAAGGCTGACATTTCCTTCCACAACATGTGAAATACGAATGATATCCACAAGCCTAGAGAAAGCACCACTGAGAATGGAAGAAGAATCAGGGTACTGGGTATTCAGATGGAAATCACTGCTCAATACCAGACTCTGCTGTCCATTGCTCACTGATGCTGGCAATGGCCAAATGTTCAATCCACTAACACCACCACCACCATTAAGAAAAAGAACAAAAAGAAGAAAAAAAAGCAGAGGCAAAGAGCTAATGCCTCCCTTTAACCCCATCAAGAAAAATAGTAGATCCCAACAAAGGGAATGAAAAGCTTAGAGCTGAAATAAATATTCACCGGTGAATGGGGGGGTTAATGGTGGGGTAGGTATGTAATGTGGGTCAGTGGATGGTGGGTAATGGTTTTTATTTAAAAAGAAAAAAAAAAAAATGGTTTCTTTTGGAGCTGGTTTGTTTCTTTTGGAACTGGTTTTGTGCCTGTAACTTTTTGGAGTTGGGAATCTCAAATACCCACCTCTCCTTTTTGTTTATTTTACGATCAAAGATGTAATATATTATAATAATAAAGGATAATTATATTTCGACAAGGAAGAAGATGATGGAAGAGTATACAAACTGAAACAACTGCAAACTCCGTGGCAGCAAATGAGCATGTGAGTTGTCTGTTCGTTTGTTGGCTTGTGATTTTTTTTCTCTCTCTTTCTCTTCTCTCTTTTATCTCTCTTATTCATGACTCACGTTTGCGTTTTTTTACTGGCCACATTGTGTTGCATGCTTTGGTGGTGATCAGGTCATGGGGTTTTTCTTCTTTTTTCCTCCTTTTCATTCATTTCTGTTTTGACCCATTTGGAAATTTATACCAAAATCCAATCTTTTTTAAGCAAATATACCGTATTATAGTATCATATCCAGGTGCTTTAAATTTTTGAGAATGTTTGAATCTTTTTCTATCTGTTTTATTGTGATCTTAGAAATTTTGAATTTATATATTTTTTTACTTTTTTAAAACTTTTCTTTCTAATTTTGAGGAAACAAATAAGGTAGAATTTTCAATTCAAAATAAGTAATAAGTTGATATATATATATATATATATATATTGAAATAATATTGGTCTTATCTTTACACTTGAAAAAACGAGAGCGTTTGAAAACATTTTGGGCCAACCTTCCTTGGTAATTTTAGTGTCATAAATTCACAAACCAAAACTCTTGATCAATCCAAATAATAATTAAAATAATAAAACCTTTTTATCAATTTTTTTCTGTTTTCATGTCACACCTTACAATACCAAATGTAATAATTATAATACCCCGTTTCGTTTATCAATTTTTATTTATTTATTAAACAAAATAAATAAAAAGATCCTATGAATTAAATTTATATATAAATAAACGGAGATAAAGATTTTATATACAAAATTACAATTAATTAATTATGTATAAATATTTTTTATGGAATTAATTATATATATATGTATATTTTTTTCAAAAAATTATATTTGTACATAAATGGAGAGAGATATTTTAAATAATACATAGTTGTACTTAAAATGTAATTAGCAACAAACAAAAAGTGGAAGGTTACATTAAGGCACTACCATAAATGGAGGTTTTGTTTACTATCCAACTTGTTTTCAACATCATCAATTTATTTATTTATTTGGGGGGATAAAATCAATTCATAGTTCAATACAAAATTGTTAGTTTTTGTTCCGAAAAATTTGTATTTATCTTAATATTACAGTTTCTAATTTCTATAGATGCCATAGATTCATATTAAGTCACTTACCAAAAAGATTGTCACAGCATTAAAATATAAATATGAGTAGTTCTAGTTGCACTATCATTTGAACTCTATACAGTTTTATTATTGATTTACATTTTTATCCCAATTTAATATTACTATTAAGGATATTTGTTAACTAAATCTATTTAAATAATTTATTTATATAGTCTCATTTTTCCTCTCAAATAATACGTTAAATATATCTATCTAATTTATACTTCATTAAAAATTAGGATTGCAGATACAATAATTATTCACAAATTATGGAAACTCAAAAATATGAAACAGTAAGATGAATTTATTTATTTTTTATTTTTTAATATTGTGTTGATTGCTTTTGTTTGGATTTTTTTCTATCGCTTACCAACAAACAGGTTGGAATAACATTCTTATATTTAATCCTGGTACATTAAAATTCATCTTTTATTTGGAAGTTCAAAATTGAAATTTTTTAATTGTTCAAAAGTGTCCATCTGAACATTATTAAGATGTTTAGAATACGTTTTTTACATGAAGTTTAAAACTGAACATTTTTTAATTATTCAGAAGCATCCATCCGAACATTATTAAGATATTTAGCTTTTATCCATCAAACATTGTATGTACATACAAATATTAAATACTGTACATTATGAAAAATATGCCATTTTTTTTTAATCATTGATAATTTATATGCAATTTAATATAAAAAAAATATGCAGGATGAAAAAGATATAGATAATGGAATTGTCTTGAAAAATAAGATTGAAAAATAATAATAAAACTTTTTGGTCTTGAAAAGAGCAATTATCTTGAAAAATAAGATGCTCATGTTAATCCCAATCTCCAGTACCCTTCATTTTCGTTGGTTTTTTGCTTTCGAATAAATAACATTTTATGCCATTAAAAAAAGAGAAAGAAATAAAAAATAAAATAAAAACTAACCCTAATTCAAAACGAGAAATAAGGAAAAAAAGAATAAGAATATTTTAGTCAATTTAATTTTTATGGGACTGTATATAGTTATTTTAGAATTGTAAAAAGAATTTTTATTTGTAAAAAATATATAATTTTGAAATGGTATGAATTAGGAATATTTTAGAAATAAATAATATTGTATTAAGTAATTTTATATTTTTTATTCATTTAAATAATAGTGTAAAAAAAATGAAACTACAAAGAGTTTTTTTGGAATTATAAAATAAATCACTCTGTAAATATATATATATTAAAAGAAGTTGTTTTACTGTCGCCAAATTGTAACAAAATTTATTAAAAAGAATATAAAATAATATATTTGATTATTATGTTTAACAAAATTCGAAGTTAATATTCTTTAAAAAATAAGTTCAAGAACTAATTTAGTAACCAAAAGTTCAATTAACCAATTTATAATTTACCCTTCAATTCATCAATCAATGCAGCATTCACTTGTTTACAAAAAACATAGTACTGTATAAGCAGATTATTATTTACACTCCTCCTTAATCTAAAACATATTCCTTTCAAAAAAAATCAAAACAAAAAACAAAAACAAAACAAAACAAATCTAAACACATTGCCATATAAGCAGCTAGATCGCAAATGTACATTAACAACATCTACTCGAAATAAATTTTAATAATTAATACTAAAAATTGACTAAAATATATATATATATATATATATAGGACAACAAAATTTCATATGGTTGATTGTCGTATTAAACAACTTATTTGATTTTATGCTGCAATATAGGTGTGATATTTTTTAACAAATAAAATATATATTTTTTTATATTAATTAAAATACGACAGAAGATAAGATGCCGTCCAAACAAGAATGGCTTTTCATAAATAAACAAATAAAAGTAGATATAATATGAGCATAAGAGCATTACAGCTAACTCTCACCTACAAATCTGGAAATGAGATTTTTTTTGTTGACCAAAAATCACATTTCATAAATGAGAAGCAACAAATTGCTGGTCCACGTTTTCATATTTTATATTTATATAAAATAACCCTTAAGATTCATTATCCGGTAACTTTCCCTCCACTTCTTCATAATTTAATATTTCAGTATTAAAAAAAAAAGGATTTGTATAAAACGTGATTAGTGTATATCCTTATTTGGTTGGAAAATATTCTTTTTGTATGTTCTTATTGTCCTTTGATATTACATTACAGATTCTCTACCTTATTTATTTATTTGAAAATGGATTATCAACCTTATTTATTACAAAATATGGGAATCCAGTAGATAACATAACAAGTACAAACAGAAATTCAACATGAGGTTCAAACTTTAAACTACAAACTAAAAATGGAAGCCAAACTAATGATGAATCAATGTTCAAAGCTCTTTTTTTTTTTTTTTTTTGGGTTATCATGTTGAAAGTCAATTCAATGGTGTGTTCCTTGCACTGTATGTTTGCTTTTATTTTTTATTTTTTTGGTATTTGCAATTAATTAATAGCAAGTGGTAACGAAGATTAAATGCTTAATAGCTATTTGATTTAACATTTTGATGGTGGGCTGCTTGTGGAGATCGCTCTAGTGCTAGCAAAAGCTTGATAATGGGCTTAATATCACAACTTTTTAATGAAAAAGGAAAACGAAAGACAGAGAAAGCCATTTGTTTACCAGATATTTTTAAGACTCGCGTGGGAGGAGCAAAGTGGTTAGAGCACCATAGACCGGCTAGTGGACGCTGGGTTTGAGTTTTGGGGGAAGGGAAGACAGGGACTGTTATCTGTTTTAAAAAAAAAAATTATTTTTAAAAATAAAAAATTATTTTCAAGATAAAAATGTATTGTTAACCATCAGTTTTCAAAAATTATTTTCAGAAAACAAATAGAAAATAAAACAAAAAACAATAAAAATATGTTTTTTTTAGTTTTTAAAAAAATTAAAAATATGCTGATTTATTATATTTGATATTTGAGCGTACAAAATCGAAAGAATGACAATTTGTCCCGCATAACTTAAAACTGCATACATTGCTCCTAAAAATATGTTTTTAATTTTTGAAAATTGTTTTTAAACACAATGGATCAAACACTAATTATTTTCATAAAACAGTAGAAAATTGCTTTTGTTCTATAATTTGAAAATAATGTTTTGAAATAAAAATAAAAAACATAGCCAAATAGGAAGCCTTTTTGGTTCATGTTATTATTAGGGGGAATAATTTTAAAATAAAAATAAATGGCTGTATAACTTGGAAACTATTCTACCGTTTTTAAAAAACAACATTTCTTGGGCAGATTCTTAGATCCAAAGATTTGATTGCACATGTTCGCTAAGCTCTCTCAGCCCACCAAATTCTTAACCCTACTAAAGCTCTTGCAGTCCAAGTCACCAAACAACAGATTCTAAGAAAATGCCCAAAGAAACAGAGAAGGGTGGAGAATAAAAAATAATAATAATCATTATAATAATAATAAAAGAAAGTTATAATAAATATATACATATATATATATATATATATTCCATAGAGAATGAAAAAATCCAAAAACAAAAAGGGTTGTCAAGCTACACAGATGCACAAATTGAGCCGGCTACCACACCAAAAAGGAAAGAACACTAACTTTTAACCTACAGAAACTAAAAAGAGACTACCAAAGATTTTCCAATCGCTCAAAGAGCAATCATCATCATCATCTTCATGTTCTGTCACTACTTTCTCTATGAATCTCTTGCAAACCTCCCTCAATCACAGCTTTTTATCTTGATGGTTCGCTTCCACTCTGGCTGTAAGTGAGTACACGATCCGACTGGCAGATTACTAATGAACACCTAATATTTCAAGTGCACATCGAAATATCAAGGAAAATAATGAACTTAGAAGGAGCGAGAATTCCACAAAGTGAATAGCTTTTTAAATTCTAGACAGACATGAACAAGTGGATCCAAAAATAACCAAAAATGAGTACAGGGCATTAATATTATACATCCAGAGCTTCTATAGAATGCTACTGATAAAGCCATGGAACAATGCCTGAAACATTTGAAATTCAATTCGTACCGAACACAAATGCCAACTGATAAGAAATAACAACAGTTTCAATGGTGTGGTTCATAGCACATGAAGTTTTTCTTTGCATAAATCCATCGCACATGAAGTTGCTAAAATCAAGTTTAGTACCCTGTTATTTAATCATAGCAATGTTCAATACAGAAGAAGTAGTCCTAGGTTAATCACATAAATGAAGTATATACTGTGCTTTCCCAACTGTTGACTAGATTTCACATCTCACAACTTTAGTTACTTTTAGATTTTCATGCCACAATAAACACCTAAAAGCAATCAATTTCGGATGCTTAAGAGGATATGAAGTTCAAGGCAGTCAGTTATTGAAGATGCAACTTAAAGAATTCAGCTTATATAGCTCTCAAAAGGGTCTCATGTTAGAACAAACATAAGAATGATATTAGTGGTTAATGTGAAAATGCAAGCAGTAAAGAGAAAGAGAGAGAGAGAGAGAGAGAGAGAGAGAGAGAGAGAGAGAGAGTACGCTTTTGATCTTCTGGAGATTTATACTCCAATATCCTTCAATGGTATTTCATCTTGTTGACACATGTTCAACACCATTACCCATATTAATTTTCTTAACTCTACTTTGAATGTCTTCCAACATATTCAGTAAGACATTAGTCCCTTCCTCAGTGAGAGATGCATCATCGATAACAGTTGAAAACAATTGAGACAATTTTGCATGCCTTGACATCAATGATCGGCTCTGGAAACTTTTTATTTCTCCACCACTCTTTTCCCAAAGAGGACCATTTTTTGCACCTTTCGTCCATCTTTGAAGAATATACTGAGTTGGCAATTGCAGGAATTGTTTAATCCTAAAATATGTCAGCATATGCCTACATGGAATTCCTTTATATTCAAACTGTTGACAACTACAAGATACAAAATCCGACAACTTATTATAAACAAGTTTTTGAGATTTTGATGAACATTCTTCAAATGTTTGAACAGCATAAGAGACACTCACTTCATCTTCACACAGGTTATTTATGATACAGGCACTGCTCTCAAATATCTCATCTTGAAAAGATTGAAAAACTTTTCTTGTATAAACCCTTGCCATTTGTTTCTCAATCGGCCACATGGATTGCAGTAGTGGTTGTTCATTAATATCATAATGGTCAGCCATCAACTCTTCATACCGTTGTTGTTGAAGTGCTCTATTAAAGCGTATGATAAAATCCATCAATGAGTGCTTCTTTGAAATGCGCCTTTCAAGAAATGAATGACAACTTTCTGTTGCTTGACTACTTGACACTTCTGCTGCAAACATGTGCTTAACATATATTGGGACCCATCTACCACGCTCTTCATATAATTGGCAAAGCCAATCATTATCTTCCAATTTATTTTTTTGTATCTTACCCCTCCAGCTTCTTTCAAACTCTTCAATTGTCTCTGAGTTCAAAATAATGTTCCTCAACAAATGATAGTTTTCTACAGAAATTAAAGGATTAATCTTTTCAGAAAATTGATATAAGATGTGCCATAAACCATAACGTTGAAAAGTCTTTGGAAGAACTTGGGCGACAGCTTTTGAAATTGCAGGAACTTGGTCTGTGACTATCATTTGAGGTACAACTTTAGACATCGCATTCATCCACTGATTAAATAACCAAACAAAGGATTCCGTTGTCTCATCACATAAAAGCCCACAACCCAACATAGTAACCTGACCATGATGATTAAACCCTGTAAATTGAGCAAAAATCATCCCATATTTGTTTGTGTTGTACACTGTATCAAAAGCAACAACATCGCCAAAAAAAGTATACGACCTCCTCGAGTAAGGATCGACCCAAAAGCACCTAACCAATCTGTCTTCTTTGTCTTTTTCAAAACCAAAGTAAAAGCCATGATTTTTTTCCCTCTCTAATACAAACAATTCAATCAACGTCTCTCCATCGATTTGCATCACTTCTTCTCTCAACTCTCCTTCATACAACTCTGCTTTACAGTTTCTAATATCTCTTTCTGTATCTGCACCATGTTCAATCCCTGTTACTCTTGCTTTTTTACTTGTTGATACATTTTCATCAGATGACCGTCGAACCGATGTCTCTTTTGCACTTGACAACCGAGAATGGGATCTTAGCAAGTGGACTTTACTAGGAGTTGCAAGTTCATGATTGTGTTCCTCTACAAATTTACTGACAGTCCAAAGGGGGGGATTTCGCTTAACCAAAGTTAACTTAGCCTTACAACCCACACGGACAATTCCCCGAGTCCTTTCACCACTTCGTGCCACTGCATATTTAAATTTTTTCTGATAAGTTTCATTTGTTTCTCCTTCCTTATAGCAAACAATTTTTTTCCAAATGAGTTCACCGGTACCAGGTCTCTTCCTACTATTACTCAATCTAACACTAAATCCAGCTTCTCTTGCATATCTATTATAAAACGCATATGCCCCTTCAATTGTTTGAAACTCCTGACCAACTTCAGGTTTATGTTCATCTGCAACTTGGGGTATGTATGGTTGAACAGAAGGTTCTCCTTTCATCCTAAAAATAAAAAATAAAAATAAAAATAAAAATACCCTTTAACAGTATTAGAATTTTCTGAAAAACAAAATTTTAATTTTATCAAATTCTAAAAGATTAAATTAGTCTAATAAACTAATTTAACAAAAACGCTCACATGCCAGTATAATACAGTGAAGTTGAGTATAATAGAGTAAAACTGTAGTATGAATATCGCTTGGTAAAGCATTGTATACTAGCAGTAATCTCATGCAACCATTTTAACAAATTACTTTTTGATTATGAGTTTGACAAATCTTTTACGTGCTTTCATTTGATGTATCTTCGGCTATGCATTCGATCAAAGGTAAAGATTGATATGAACTGCAAACTTTTACAACAAAAAAACAACCAAGAAAATCTACTTCCAATTCTAAATGATTAAAAAAAAAATAAAAATAAAAAAACCCAAAAACCCCCCAAATAAAAAATTGTATGAAATTTTTTTGTTAAGCTAAATTACATAATCCACATTTAAGAAGGATAAATAAACTCACACGAAGATTTGGGGGATGAATCGGTGAATCACGTCGGTCTGACGATCTTCCGGCGATGCTCCGGCGAAAGCGCGGGTTCCAAATGGAGTGAAGCTAAGAAATGGCAGTGAGATAGACTACCAATAGAGAAGCCAGTCGGTGAGAGTGCATTATTCAGTGGCAGTTTGAAAACGACGTCATTCTATAGCTTAAAACAAAACCACGTCGTTTTTCTCATGTGATTCTATTTTGTCTTTATTTACAACTATGCAAATGCCATTTTGTATTTTTCGCCTATACCTCTAAATTTTGCATTTACGTCCTAAACTTTGTAGAAATTTGCGCTTATGCTTCTAGATTAGAAGTGTAGTTGCAAAGTTTTTAATATATTTAAAGGTATAAGTGAGAAATATAAAATTTAAAAAACAACAAAATAAAGTATTGATTGAGTTGATAGTAAATTGTAATTCTAGAGAATCAAAATTAAAATTTAAATTGAAATACCTTTTATTGAAATAAAATATATCTATTAATACTTGAATATTACATAATGCTCTCAAATTATACATGCCGTGCAAGAAAAGAAATTCCATTATACAATAAATATTATACATTATTATTATTATTTTTTTTTGGTAGATACAATAAATATTATACATTATATATCTATGAACTGAAAATTTGATAAGTGATACGTGATGAATGTGTTATCTGCGTATGTTAAGAGAGGCTATGTTTGTATAGGTGTTTGAAAGCCTCACTTCTCATAAATAAATAATTAAATCAATCAATATATAAAATGCATATATGACTTTGAGATCCATCGGTGTAGCTAACTTTCACCTAGAAAGTTAAGAAAATAATTTTGGTGCATTGACCAAAATCACATTTCATAAATGAAAACACTACAAACTTATTCCTTCTCCTCCACCACTAATAAAATTTGAAAACAAAAAACAAAGCCACCAACTTGTTGCTCCTTATACACAGATCATCTTAATAGGCCATCTTACATGGCAAAGTTGATTAGCAATATTTCATATTCAATCTTTCACTTCCTTTTAATCAAAAGCTTAAGTCACATGTATAATATAACACGTTTATTGGATTAGATCAATAGTTAACGAAAAGAAACTATTGAACGATAAATTGGTTTTTTAAATTAAAAAATAGAAAGAAATAAGTATTCAATCAAAGCTCATGTATACTTTTTTTTTGATAAGTAAGCTCATGTATACTTCGTTAGAATGCCCGTACGGACAATTTTATGTAATTAATATTAAAAAATAAAAATAAAAATTTATGTAACTAATAATCATTGAATATGGCATTATTAATTAAATGTCCGTTCCATCTGACCGAAAAATTATTGCAACCAAACATGTGACTATTTTACAACCAAAAAAAAAAAAAAAAAAAAAAATCGTGTTCTTTTAAAAAATGGAAAAAAAGAATGAAGAAATATTTAAATAGTAAAATCTTTCAGTTTCGACGTGATATCCACACTAACCACCGTTGGATTCGAGATCGGATGTTGAGTTGGCGGTGGGATCCACATAGGACGTAAAAAAATGAATTACACGTCCACATCACATCATCGAAATCGAAAACATGACCTTCACGTTCTTAAAAATAACTTCTCGTTTTCTCGTCATTCACATGATCTCATCTACTATTCTCATATTCTCGTTATAAATCGTCCGAAATTCTCGTCACGGACAAACTTTACGCACTGTAAGGTTTTTTTTTTTTTTCCCCTTTATATTCTGTGCCTAGATTTTCTCACTAACTCTGAAACTCCTCTCTCTTCTTCATCTTCTTCTTCTTTCCATTTCCGACATCAATCTGAACATTTTCTTCAGCTCCTTCAATGGATCCGAATCTCGACGAGCCCGACTATTTATTCTCCGGAGCCGGCGCCGGAGCCACTCGTTCATACTCCGGTGACCTCTTAACTCCGTCCGCTCCATCTTCTCAATTCCTCGACTCTTCCTCCGACGATGAAGAGCAGCAAAACGACGTGAACAGAAACGACGCCGTATTGATGGAGTCCACCTCTAAGCGACTCGATAACATGCTCCAATTCCTCGACCGCAAGCTCTCCATGAAGAACGACGACAATACCAATAACTATTCCGCTACTTACTCCACCAACTGCGTCACTTCCATTTTGGATAACGATTACGTCCAAAACGACGTCGTTGGGCAGCGAAACGCTTCGCTTCCCGAGTTTGTCGCCGGTGGCGGAGGCGCCGGAATCTTCAGGCTTCCGCTTCGGGCCGCCGTGCACCCCAATCGACCTCCGAGCCTCGATGTGAGACCCCACCCGCTCAGGGAGACTCAGATTGGTCGATTCCTTCGCACCATTGTAGCTACACGCTCTCAATTGTGGGCTGGTGCTGAGTGTGGACTTAGGATTTGGGATTTGAACAATTTGTACGGAGCTTCTTCGACGACGAAATGTCATGGGGATACGCTGCCGTTTAGGGAGTCTGTAAGGACTTCGCCGGCTCTGTGTTTGGTGGCGGATGAGGGTACAAGGGTGGTTTGGAGTGGGCATAGAGATGGAAAGATTAGGTGTTGGAGGATGGAGCAAGAGATTGGTGTTGGGGTTGAGTCTGGTTGTGCTACTGAGACTCTTTTCAAGGAAGGGTTGTCGTGGCAGGCTCATAGGGGTCCTGTTCTTTCGCTTGTTATCTCTTCCTATGGTAATTGTTGCTCAATACCTGTTATTATTTGCATTTTGGTATACATCTGTGTGCGTGTTTTTTTTCGCGTTACTTGGTTGTTTTAATTTGATCGTATAGTGCAATTATTACATTAGTATTTTTAAGATGAGCAAGGAAATTTTGTTGGAGCCAAAATAAACCAGAGATTAGGATCTTTAGAAACAATAGATAAATGGGTTTATAAAGTACGGCCTCTTATTATCCAATAAATCAAAGACGGGGTCATAAACATAATGGCTCCTTCAGAAACTCAAAATTGGTTATTGAAATCCCATAACATATTTTTATGTCTTCAAAAAATCTTTTTGCTCAAAATTGGAAAATAAAATTACAATAATGCTCATTATGGTTTTACATATCTTCTCATATATTATTATTATTATTTTTTTCAGTTTTTTTTCATTACTTCTCCTTGGATTTTTATTCTTTTGCACTGCTTTCTTGCGTTGGTCACATGTCATCCAACAGTTAGTCGATCAAAATTATTTTTTTAATGGAAAACCTACCCACATATTTATAGACAAGTAGACTAACCTCTCATTTACACTTTATGGTAAGTGTTGCTTGCATATAGTTAATAAGAAAGTAAAGAATTAATGTTTGTTTAAGAGGAGGTTTAATCTAAAATTTTGTGTCCCAGTCGCAAATTCTGACTCCATTACATGTTGCTAGGGCATGAGCCAGAACAAGTTATTTAAAAAGAAAGTTATGTAACAATTAAGAATAGAAACTTATATTTTGGCAAGAATTTCATATTGGTAGTATTGTTTGGGTACATTACCCTATTATTTCTCCCCCACAAGGCTATATTTTTATTCTTTTCTCTCTACTATTTGTTTTAGATTGCCTATCCTATCTCTCAATAGTTTAATTGAATATTGTGATTGCAGCCTCTCTTTGTTTAGTTCAAGCTTGTTTTTTTAGGCAGTTATGAACAAATATAGAAAAGTTAAATCTTGATGTCAGTATTATCTTACCAAGCAATATGTTTCTTTGCCACCTGAAACTAAAACAAAGAAAGAGTGTCTGGCCAAAAGAGAAGGAAAAAGAAATGATATTACTTGCAATACCATAATTTTTTTTTTCTAGTATTATAAGTCTGTAACATCGTATGGTCGGTTATAAAGATACACATTTACAATATTATCAGTTGATCCTTTGATCTAATCAGTCAGCTTAGCAAGTGGGATTGCAAAGATAGTTCCTTTGTTTCATTTACAATATGATCTGTGTTGATCCTTTGTTTTCTGTTATTCATTATTTTGCTTTCTTCTTTCTCTTTGATGCAGGGGATCTATGGTCTGGTTCAGAGGCTGGTGCCATTAAAATATGGCCGTGGGAAGCCATCGAAAAATCACTTTCTTTAACCACTGAAGAAAGGCCCATGGCTGCATTAATAGTTGAGAGGTCATTTGTTGACCCTAGGGGCCAAGTGGCTGTAAATGGTTTTGGTAATATATTAACTTCTGATGTTAGGTACTTGTTATCGGATACTTCTAGAGCAAAAGTGTGGAGTGCTGGTTATGTATCATTTGCACTATGGTATGCCTACTTTATCCGTATATTTCATTTACAGTTTCGAAGTATTTACTGTTGCTGGATTTGCAGATTTGTCTTTGGAGTAAACTGGACTCTTCTTTGTATATGATTATAAAATAAATCTTAAACTCTTCTTTGTTCAATATCAAGTATTAATCTACGCGATAATTGCTTTACATTATTACTCTTGCTGAGTAAATTAATACTAAAACAATATCAAGTTCTTAACTTTTTTAGACTTGTTCAAGGAATTATATCTCTTGTTGTTTATGCTATGCTGGAACCACCTACTCCAGTCTGTCTTCAGTTATTTATTCATTTACTGTTTCCCTCCCTTTGTCTATGAAGTTGGGCACTCTAATCAGTTTACTTATTAAAAAATATCCACATATGATTACTGTGAGAAGAAATGAGTTTGATTTTTTTTTAACCACCATTTTGTTATCATATGCTTAGCTTCTTTTTCTAATGTAATGACCTTAGGCTTTTTGGTTTATAGCATATATAAGAAGAAACATTCTATGGGAATTTAATGGCTCATCAATGTTTGCTTATAAAACTTTAGAGCTAAAATGAATTATTTTTGTCACATCACTATCTGAAAATAAAGACAATATTGGTTTCTGGAGAGGGAAGAATTTTCATATTGACCTTAAATTTTTGCAGTTCTCTCCACAATTACATGCTTAATGTGCCATGTGTGGATCGAATATGTGCATTGTGTATTTTTGTATATTATGTGAAGTGGTACATGTTTCTACATTTCCAAGTGATAGCATGTAATTTCTACATTTCCAAGTGATGGCATGTAAGTTCATGGATTTAAGTTATGCTACTAGTTGTTATATTACAGGGATGCTCGTACAAGGGAGTTACTGAAAGTGTTCAATACAGATGGCCAGATTGAGAATCGAGTGGACATATCAGCGGTACAGGACTTATCTTATGAATTTGTTTCTGGAGCTAAAAAGGAGAAAGCACAAAGTTCTGTTGGGTTCTTCCAGCGCTCACGTAATGCTATAATGGGAGCAGCAGATGCTGTACGTCGAGTTGCAGCCAAGGGTGGCTTTGGAGATGATAATCGAAGAACTGAAGCACTTGTGATGACTGTAGATGGTATGATTTGGACTGGATGTACAAGTGGCTTGCTTGTGCAGTGGGATGGAAATGGAAACCGTATACAAGAATTTCATTACCATTCTTTTGCTGTGCAATGCTTCTGCGCATTTGGTCTGCGAATATGGGTTGGCTATGCGAGTGGTACTGTCCAGGTACTGGACCTTGAGGGTAATCTGCTTGGAGGATGGGTAGCTCACAGCAGTCCTGTTATAAACATGAGTGCAGCAGCTGGTTTTATGTTCACCTTGGCTAATCATGGTGGTATACGTGGATGGAATGTTACATCACCAGGACCTCTTGACAGTATAGTGCGTTCAGAGTTGACTGGCAAAGAATTTTTGTATACACGGATAGAAAATCTGAAAATTTTAAGTGGTACATGGAATGTTGGACAAGGTAGAGCTTCTCATGACTCGCTTATATCCTGGCTAGGTTCTGTGGCCATTGATGTTGGCATTGTTGTTGTTGGGTTGCAAGAAGTTGAAATGGGTGCTGGTTTTCTTGCCATGTCTGCAGCTAAAGAGACTGTAAGTTATAATACAATATTTTATGTTTTCCTTCTTTTGTTTCCCTTAACTTTCTTTCTTTTATTTCTCATTAGACTTGGGTTTCAAGCCGAAATTATTTTTAAGGAGCTTGCAAGCCTTTACCTAAAGAAGATTGGGTAAAAAGAAAAAAAGTTATTGAAGGTGTTTTATAGTGAAAACTAGCAAATGAAAAAGAGAACTTGATCATTTATAGAAAAAAAGCTTAAAAAGTGATGCTTCACTTATCCTGCTTTTCTAACTCTAAATCAAACTCAAATATGAAATGCACCCTCTGTGTGTGGCTCCTCTAACCAACTACAGTATTATGGTGCTCCTATTATGCTTCCTTATTGATCAACCTTTTGCTGACTCACCATGCTCTTCTACTCTAGTCTCTAACGATCCCATAATTTATACAAGCTGCTTTTTTGATTTATTAAAATGTCTGTTTATAATTGTGTTGCGTCTTGATTGTTAGTGATGTGTAATTTTCTGTATCTACTCATTTAAGTGCTTCTTAGTATGCTTTAATCTGGTGGGTTGATATCTTATTATTTTATTCTTGTGAATGAAAGGATGAAAATATAAAATTATGGTAAGATGTATTCATGTCTTTTTTATATGCATAAATATCCTTGGGTGTTTCATTTGTCACTGGCTTCTATTTTGCTTTTCTGTAGGTAGGTCTTGAGGGGAGTTCTGTTGGGCAGTGGTGGCTGGATATGATTGGGAAAACATTAGATGAAGGATCAACATTTGAACGTGTTGGCTCTAGACAGTTGGCAGGCTTGCTTATTGCTGTGTGGTCAGTTCTTTTCATAGGAATATCCATTGTGAACTTTTGTTATTCATACATATATATTCCGCTGTTAGCAAGTTGTCGTCAGCTTTATTCATATAATATGTAAAGCTGGTTTCTTTTTTCCTTCAAGGTTAAGTGTTTTTCTTTACATTAAATGAAGGCTTCTCATTTTTTTCTTTTTTTCCCCATTTATATGACGTTGTTACATAGTATGCTTGCATAATGTTGCATCAGAATTGAATATGAAGCAATGTAGTGATAGAATTTTCTTCTGAAGTTAAGGAAAACCACATTTATTTGCAGTTTTCAATAGTGTTTCATTGCATTTACTTATTTAATCTGTAATCATACTATGGCCTCTATCCTTCACTATTTTCTCATGTGGTTGAATTTTGTCTTTCAGGGTGAGAAGTAATCTTAAGGCTCATGTTGGAGACGTTGATGCAGCAGCCGTTCCATGTGGCTTTGGGCGAGCTATTGGTAATAAGGTCTGGCTTGCTTTTTCAGCTGATTTCATGGTTAATAAACTGGGGCATTGTTAATTTCATTCATTTTAAGGTCTGGCTAGCTCTCTTAGCTGATTTCATGGTCAATAAATTGGGGCATTGTTAATTTCATTCATTTTAAAGGCTTTCTGTAAAGAAAATGAAAACTAATAAGATAAGCTAGGTTACTTGGTCATAGTTAGTTTTTTGTTCTTGGATGGATTATTTTAGCTTTATAAATTGCATTTGGATATTATACAGTCAAACTATATATTTGATGAAAATTAATCTGAATGTGAGTTATAAACAACAAATGTTTCTGTTTCATTTTCCTTTAGATGCATTGTTAGTTATTACTGAACAAAATGTATTACCCACTCCACTCTTTGTTGATCAAAATGTCCCAGTTCTTGTCCTGATTTAAGTATTGCGGTATCCTCTAGATGGTTTGCATCTGCCTTTTGCATCTAATCCACTTCATGCACATAACTGTTGGAATTTTGTTCATATAATGTTATATTTTCCTCCTAGCAGAATGGATTTTCATTATGTCATTTAGGCTGTTCTTATTATTGATGTGGCAAATGGTTGTCTGAGCAGGGAGCTGTTGGATTGAGAATCAGAGTGTATGACAGGATAATGTGCTTCGTTAATTGTCACTTTGCAGCACATTTAGAAGCAGTTAGTCGTCGCAATTCAGACTTTGATCATGTATATCGAACAATGACCTTCAGCCGACCAACCAACATTTTCAATGTTGCTTCTGGTACAGTGCTGTACCTACTCTTGTACTGTTCACTTACCTTATTAATGTATCTATCATGGCTTGTTTATAGATCTGGCTTGCCATTGGTCCTTTCTATTGCAGCTGGTGCTTCATCTGCTGCTCAAACATTTCGTGGTATCAATGTACGTATATAATTTGATTGTCATTGTGACTTATTTGATCTTTAAGTAATTTGTTAAGAGCCAATTTTCTTCCGCTATTGTGATAAAATTTTGATTCTTTAACAGGCTCTTGGTGCTAACTCTGCAGAAGGGATGCCTGAATTATCTGAAGCTGACATGGTCATATTTCTGGGTGATTTTAATTATCGGCTTGATGATATATCTTATGATGAAGCTAGAGATTTTGTTTCACAAAGATCCTTTGATTGGCTTAGAGAAAGGGATCAGCTCCGAGCAGAAATGGAAGCTGGAAACGTCTTTCAAGGCATGCGTGAAGCAGTTATTACATTTCCTCCTACATACAAGTTCGAAAGACACCAAGTTGGCTTAGCAGGTGCAATTTTCTCTATTATTTGGTTCAATATAACTGTATTGGGTAGGAACCCTATAAAGGGAAAGAAATTTTAGTAATTTATGTTTCTGGTAACTACTTTATTTGTTTATGTAATTTCTATGACCTTTTTGGTGCCTGAAACTCATGTGATTATAAGTTTCTGCTTCCAATTAGATATTTAAAGGGGTGAAAGGTCTCTGAATAAGCATTTCAGTTTCTTTCTTGAAGACTTCTTGATCAATGCTGCTTAAAAGCTTCTTAATGTAGACTCTTTTACATTGTCTTTCTGTAGGGTATGATTCTGGTGAAAAGAAGCGCATTCCAGCATGGTGTGATAGAATCCTCTACCGTGATAGCTGCACATCATCAGTATCAGAATGCAGTCTAGAGTGTCCTGTTGTCTCTTCAGTATTGCAGTGAGTTTTATTTAGCAAATATATTCGTTTCATTTGTGGAGAATTCAATAGATACTGTTTTGCCTATTAATATTTTTGGACGTGCATTTTTCAAGGCCATTTTTACATCACTTCAATTCCCTAGAGGTTTCCTAGTATAATAGACCTTGTTCAACTTATTTGAACATGTCTGCTGTCAAGGCCAAATTTAGACCACATTTTACCAACGGCTATCATGCTCATCAAATTTCATGCTGGCTGGAACACTCTCACCGTTTGGTTTGCATGAAATCCCATCTTGATGTTTGATGTGTCAACAAATGGATACGATTTGTATGACAGAATATGCACCCCATGAATTAACTGATTTATTTGACATCCATCCAGTTGCAATTTGTATATACACATATAATTGTTAAATATTAATGTATAATATATATACGTGTTTTTCAACCATTCTTTTCCTGTGAAATTTGACACCCCCTGTTCAATAGGTATGAGGCTTGCATGGATGTCACAGACAGTGATCACAAACCTGTTCGTTGCATATTTACTGTTGATATTGCTCGGGTTGATGAATCAGTTAGGAGACAAGAGCTTGGAGAAATTCTTAATTCGAATAAGAAAATCAAATGTATGCTTGAAGAATTATACAAGATTCCGGAGACCATTGTCAGTACAAACAACATAATTCTTCAAAACAAGGACACCTCCATCTTAAGAATCACCAATAAAAGTGGGAAAAAAGATGCTTTATTTGAAATAACTTGTGAAGGACAGTCTACCATTAGGGATGATGGCCTTGCATCAGATCATTGCCCTAAAGGTTCCTTTGGCTTTCCGCTGTGGCTCGAGGTAACTTACCATACTACGAAATATGTGCTTTCTTATAGCAATCGTGCTCAAGGTGAATTTACATCAAAATTCAAAGCTATGAGATACGGACTAACCATCTTACTTACGAGCCGTTGTTTAAAAATCAAAATGTGTTCTTAAGCATTCATGTTAGTAATTCTTCTGTAACCAGGTCATTCCGGCAGCTGGCATTATCAGACCAGATCATATTGTAGAAGTGTCCATTCATCATGAGGATTTCCAAACCCTTGAAGAATTCGTTGATGGCATCCCACATAACTGTTGGTGTGAAGATGCCAGAGATAAGGAAGTTATATTAGTGGTTAAGGTGCGTGGGAAGTACACAACTGAGACTAGAGACCATCGCATCCGGGTGCGCCACTGTTTTCCAGACAAGAAGAAACAAATTGGTCATGACCCTGATACAAGGCAAATCAAAGGAACCGTTCTTCACCGGTCTGATGTCCAACGCCTCAGCAGTTCATATGATGTGGTTGACCACCTGAGAAATTTGCATAGCCCTTGAAGTTTCCAAACGTTTTCTTGAAAATGCACTTATTGAGGTGAGAGAAAAAAGGGGCTTAATCGTCCCCCTTTTAGTCAAACATTAATTCTCCAAGAATCTGGGTGTAAATACAGGAAAATCCAGGTTGGCTTTCTGGGGCCTTTTTTTTTTTAAAATTTTTTTTATTTTAATACTTTTGCAGAGTATTGTCCATAGCGTCTTCATCGAGTTTGGTGTCATTCTTTGAACTTTATTCAGTTTGCAAGCAAACGCCCAGTCCAATTTATTTTATAGTTTTCAGGGCTGGTTTTTAGTTACAAACTGTACAGGAAAAGGGAATACCAAAAGCAGCACAGAGGGTGTGTAAACGTATGAGTTTTTAAATTTTCCCATTTTCTTATCATAGTTTTTCGTCGAGTTCCTTCTTGAGGGTGTATTGACAATATTTGACATTGAATGATAAAAGCTACTTTTTGGCTTTTCTTCTTTTGTTCTTCTTTTCGGTAATATTCTCTTGTTTTGTTCTTGCTTCAATTTTTATTGCAACTATTCATAGGGGAGTATATAAATAATAAAGTGAAAAGTAAATTCTTCTGTACGGACTACAAAAAAAACCATGCATGGACAATATTATGTATCATATACTACCTTTTTAACCAATTATAAAAGCAAAATTTGTTTAATATGTACATTTAATATGATTATTATTAATATTGTTAAACCGACATGTATTAAATTTAATATTGCTAGCTGTGCATGAATCTCAATATTATCATAAATTACAAAAACTCCTAGACTATTCTATTCCCTTGTAATCCTAACGAATCCGAAGGGCTGCTTGGATCTCATACGAAGCTTCTTCTATGATAAGCACGAAAGATAAGGTAGAGGCAAGAGCTTCTGTACTGTACCTTGTCTTTTCATATCACTGTAAGGATATGCATGATTATAGAGATTAATAAAAGTTATATAATATTAAGTCTACATTATTTGTTATATGATATATAAATTTTACAAAAAGAATATGTAAATCCTGTATTATAAAAAACTTGCCATTAGTTTACTGTTGATAATAAATTTGAAAGTCTAATAATAATCCAATTTATTATAGCAGAAATGATATGTACATTGCCAAATTTATGGCACCGAGGACAAGTGGCTCCATGTGTAGCTCAATTATTTATGTCACAGTACACCATGTGGGGTCTTATCAAAGAAGGAAAAAAAAGGAAGGACAACATGTGAGGTCTCTTTGATACAAACGTAAATATTGTTTATGTGGAAAAGTCTCAATTCATATGGTCCATGCTGAGAGATATTTTATTAAAGAAGCAAGATGGAATGATCGGGTATATATATATATACGGTTAAGTACGCACACATTCAGCTCTGGGTAGAAAATTCAAGGTTTGTGTGCTAGAGGTTGTCCACACCTTCTTCGTCGACCTTCAACTACCACAATATGAAGAACTCTGCAAAAGAAGGTCATCAAAAACAGCAGGCAACAACAACGATGAAACGCAGAGTGGCCCCACAAGGTTGCTTCACTGTGTACGTCGGACCACAGAAGCTGAGGTTCGTGATCAAGACCCAGTATGCAAACCACCCTCTGTTCATGAAACTGCTTGAAGAAGCAGAGTCGGAGTACGGATACAACAGCCATGGCCCTCTTGTGCTTCCATGCAACGTTGATGTATTCTACAAGGTGTTGATGAAAATGGAGGGTGAGGATCGTGAGGTTGCTGATGGGAAAGGGGGTGGATTTGGTAGCAGGCCATGTCCTCATGCCTCCTACCAATATCTCAGCCCTTTCCATTTGTATGTTGTAAATCAGATATAGATATACATATATATATATATATATATACACATGGTCTTGATGGTCTCTGTCTCTGTTTCTGATCTAGATTTACATATATTATATATAATAATAATAATATTAGTTTCCTTAAATATATATATATATATATATGTGTGTGTGTGTGTGTGTGTATGATCTTGATAGGAGAGACATAAGAGGGTTTTGCTAGATGAGACTTATGCTTTTTGGGTTGTGCTTTGATTGGTTAGATAAAATTTTATACATATTGTAAAAGTCGGAGAGGTTTAATTTCTGCGTATTTTTGCTGTGCATGTATGAAAGGGGACTGATATATTCCCCAAAAGAATATTGTAATGAAGATGATGATGATGATGATGATAAATGAGTAACACTATTTTGGTTTTTGCTTTGTGTATATCGTTTGAATTGGGAATTTTTGAATCGATATTATATTTCTGATACATAAACATTGAAGGAATTATATATATATATATATATATAACTAAGAGTAATTTATTTCAATATGTATATATATATATATAATTATATATGTATGGGTTAATTGAAAATTATGAGTTGTGGTGATCTGCTAATGAATAAGGTAGGTAGATCCATCCAAGGCTATGAACATCAAAAGAGAATGATACACAAACTATTAAATCTGAAGCTAGTCTTGGAGTATTCTTAGTATATTCTTGGAATAAAAAAGTTGCGAAATTGTAAAGAAAGGAATGAATTTTTGTTTTTTATTTTTTTATTTTGACAAATTGAAAAGGAGGAATTTTTAGCATAAAGCCTTGAAGCAGGGAGATGGATATCGTCATTGCCAGAACGTTTTTACTGACTAATCAAAGACTTCTATTTCAATTTTGCTGACTAACAGCAGCACAAAACGTTTTTGGCCTAAAAAGTCTAATAACGTTAGCACCGACCTAAAAGAAAAACGTTGACCATCATAAAAGTTTCTCCTCGGTCCATGTCATGCCAACGATTTCATACATAGGAAGCCAGAGGAAAAATCAACAAAAGTTCACCATTTTCAATTGAAATTATAAGTCAATAAGTACTTTGTTATGTTAAATTCCATGAACATAATTGTTTATATGACTTAATTAAGAGCAATCATTTCCTAAACTCGAGTGTATATATATGTGTATATTTATGTATAAGCAAGCTATATATACATACAAGAATTGGTTAATTAGGCGAGCTTTAAGATTTTTTTATTATTCTTATTTAATGAAAATAGAGATTTAAGAATTGATAATGTGGATGCAGATTGTGTAAATTTTTAATGATGATTAATTGAGCTTAAAATTCAATAAAAATGTTATTAGATTATATATTAAGAATTTTAAATTAATACTTTTCAGCATCCTTTTATATTTTACCAAGCTTTATTTATTTACTTTTGCTTTATAGCATATGGAAAACTGTCATAAAACAAGCAAAATCCTTGGCATTATATACATGCCCTGTAAAATATATATGATATACCCTTTTTTTTATTTTTTGAAACTATATATATGGTAATATCGTTTAAACGTTTGCTCAAAAAATACTTATAATATCTACCCAAATTTTCAAAAGTTAAATATCATTGTTCTAATTTCCTCAGGGCCCCAAAAAAGAGCATGGTATACTTTTGGCATTTATTGTTACAAGCTGTGAACTGACCAATTCTGTGTTTCATTTTTTGTTGGAATTATATGTATCAACTATAAACTATAAATTATGATCATTTTAATAAGATGGTAGAATGGTAGCTGATTGCTTTGGTCGTCCTTTTCCGGTTTTCAATGCGAATGTCTTACTAACCAATCAGAAAGAGAAAGAAAATTTTCTCAAATAAAAAACTGGGTTTGGTTACATTGATAGCATGGTGAGGGTTAGGAACGTATGCCCAAAAAGACAAATTGGGACGGAACAACCATGGTTAGGTAGTTAAAAGCTCTGAAAGAGGAAAGGAGTGGTTGAGACTGTGAGACACTCCAGAACCCACATAGAAGAAAGGACTACAAACTCAAAAAAAAAAAAAAAAAAAAAAAAAAAAAAAAAGACCCTTTTGCTTTTCAATCAATTCCCTTCCCATTCCCACACCACACTACCATTTCGGTTTGCTTTGTAATGGAGGGAGTTGAAGTAGCTAACAAGCAAGTGATATTCAAAGGGTTTATAGATGGGATTCCAAAAGAGACAGACATGGAAGTGAAGGTTGGGAAGATTGAGCTCAAGGCTCCAAAAGGGTCTAGTGCCCTTCTGGTTAAGAATCTCTACCTCTCTTGTGATCCCTATATGAGGGGTCGTATGCGTGAGTTTTATGATTCTTATATTCCCCCATTTGTTCCTGGCCAGGTAATGTTATGGACCCTCCATCGGCTGTTTTTTCTTCTTTTTTTTTTTTTTTTTTTACCCTCTCATTATTATATGTTTCTTTTGCCTAATTTTATGTTCTGTGTTGCCTTGAGTTATGTGCTTTTCATATCCAAATCCTGGTTCTGGTTATTGATATTGTTCTTGTCTTCATTTGGGTAGTTGAATTTGACCCAATTCCCAAGAGATTTTTATATCATATTTGGGAACTTTTCTCTTTTGTTGTGTTTTTCTGTTTTCTAACGTGAATTATCATTTTTTCTCATTTGCAATTGCTGTGACATCTTTAACTGCTTGAATATGCTTAACTTGAACTATTAATTTACATCCTCTAATTACCTAGCTGACTTAAGCTGACTCAAGACCATCAAGACCACCTCTGTATCTTCCATTGTTCGCTTTCGATTTGATATGTTATCTTGTCTTGTTTATGAATGTAAAACCATAACAGCAAAACAGAAATCCCAAAAGTAACATTTTTACTGATGTATAGTTTTGTTATGCAAGTCCTTTTCCAAACTTTCTTAGCAATTTTGTACTTTTGATGAAGGCACTTGAAGGATTTGGGGTGTCCAGAGTTATTGATTCGGATAATCCAGACTACAAGCCTGGCGATTTCATCTCGGGGATTACTGGATGGGAAGAGTACAGCTTGGTTCATAGAACAGGACAGCTAAGAAAAATTCATCCTGATGACATCCCTCTTTCATTTAATGTGGGCCTTCTAGGTATGTTACCTATGTGGTACAACAATAAAATTAATATGCATCCATTAATTTGAGTGCTTTTCTTTGATATTCAGGAAAATACAAATCTAGACTTTACCTATAATTGTCAATTCTTTTGATACTTGGTGTCTTTACTTTAAATGGTGAAGATATTTCTGGTAGGAACTGTTTCATAATGTCATATTGCAGCAATTACACTGGTTAGGATGCAAAGTAAAAGAATGTTAAGAATTTAGATGAGGTTATGCTCTTCAAATCAATTAGAGAACACAGATATTATGTTGTTCAGCAGCATATACTAGCTATTGCTTACCTAGTGCTTTGTTTTGTATTCTTGCTTTAGTTTAGTCTTATTACAAAACTTTCCTTCTGATGTCGAAACCCATTGATATATCTTCCTTGGGAACCACATGTTGTGGGAAGCTAGCTCTTTTGCTTTGCTAACCCCAGAGAGAAGAATAAAGAAGCATCTTGTTAGTATTGCTGTTGTAAGGTCTTCCTTTGGCTGATCCACTCGATGACCTAACTCTGCAATTTTCAATTGATTTAGTTGTCTAATGTAGTGACATTTGAACATATTTTCAAACATCTTTATTGGATGTACAGGTATGCCAGGTTTTACTGCCTATGCAGGATTCTTTGAGGTCTGCTCACCTAAGAAAGGGGAATATGTATTTGTTTCTGCAGCTTCAGGAGCAGTTGGCCAGCTTGTTGGCCAACTTGCAAAGTTGCATGGTTGCTATGTAGTTGGAAGTGCTGGCTCAAGCCAAAAAGTAAGCTCTTTTTTCACCAATTAATCTTATATATAGCATATATGGATATAATGCGGCATAAAATGTTTATTATTTAGATATTCACTTTATATCTATCTGCAATACACAATTAACCTTTTACTAAATATATGACTAGGTTGATCTATTGAAAAATAAGCTTGGGTTTGATGAAGCTTTTAATTATAAGGAAGAGACAGATTTGAATGCAACTCTGGAGAGGTTAGTGATCTTTCTACTAAATATATATCACACCTGATGAATGCCACTGGTCGATCTTCATGAAAATGAATGGTAAAATATGCATAAAAATACAATTTAAACATAATCATATTAATATATTCTACTGCTTGTTGTGGGTAAATACATTTTCAAATGTGAATATAAGATCAAACATGTTTTCATTAACCCCTTATGCATTGAGCTGAACTTAAAACTAATGATCGAGCACAGATATTTCCCACAAGGCATCGACATCTACTTTGACAATGTGGGAGGAGACATGCTTGATGCTGCACTTCTCAAGATGAAGCCTTTTGGCAGGATTGCTGTCTGTGGAATGGTGTCTCAGCAGAGCCTCTCTAAAACCGAAGGGATACACAACTTGTTCTGTCTCATATCAAAGCGCATAAGAATGCAGGGATTTCTCCAAAGCGATTATTTGGACTTATTTCCGCAATTCTTGGAATATGTTAGCAGTTACTACAAGCAGGGGAAGATTGTGTACATTGAAGACATGAATGAGGGCCTGGAAAATGCTCCATCTGCTTTTGTTGGGCTTTTTTCTGGGAAAAATGTTGGTAAGCAGGTTGTTCATGTTGCCGATGAATGATTTTGTTGGCCATTCATATGCTGTGTTGGAAAGTTGAAGCATCTGCCAGATGAAGGAGTTTATGCAGATAATACAATTTGAAATCTTTACTGTGACTGGTGGTTGCAGAAATTAAAATTATTAAGGCCTAGGTTGCATACTTTAATCTTGGTAATTACTCAATTTAAAGTTAGGCTAAGTTTTGTAATATTCCTTACATTTTAGCTATAGCTTGTACTCGGTCAATTGATTCTGAGCACTCACCTCAGGTGAAATATTTTATTTTGTTTCTCTTTATTTGACCTTTTATTTTATTGTGTGCGTCTTGCATTCTTATTCTTATTCTTATTATTACTAGATTTTAAATTCCAAAAAATGGGATCGTTGTAGAATAGTTTGTCAAATGGCATCTAAGATTTGCTCCAACTTTCTTAAACAGCAAGCTCTGAAAATCTCAATTTTTCAACCATTTGTAATCATTGGGAAAGAAACTACGCTTTGAGCCTCCAGTGTCCATCTGCTACTCCCGACGTCTGCCGTGGCTGAATACATAGACAGCTGGTGCAATGGCAATGAGAAGAAAAAAAAAAAAAAAATGCTTGAGAAAGAAGGAAAGGAAAAAAAAAAAAAAAAGAATTGCCATCTCTACTCTAATCAAACTAATACATGTTCATATTCTACTAATTTTATGCAAATAACACCTACTGTCAGGCCAATAATACAAAATTCCTTGTAATATCAAGGTTGTCAAACATATGTGACTAGTCAGGCATAATTTAAGCACTAATTTCAATTAAGATTTCAACCAAAAAAAAAAAAAAAAAAAAAAAACACCAAATATGTGACCAGGCAGGCATAACTTAAGCACGAATTCCAATTTGATTCCAAGAAAAATCCAACCAAAATGAAAGATGCGACATATAGTTTAAAAATCAAATTACTCCAAGACAAGCGGATTATTAAAATTCAAACTCATGAAGCATGACAAGAACGGAAAATCGGGGTGTTTTGGGTCAAAGTCGAACGTAGGAGGAGAAAGTAGGGGTAAATTGGGTATAACATATTTTAATTGGATCAATTTATTTTATTTTTTCTCATTCGGGTGAAAAAACAAATAAAATCTAACCTAGTGCAACGGTAATATTGAAACCAGTAACAAATTCCAAATTGTAGCCTAGGCAGAGAAGAGGTTCTTCTCGTAGATGCCAATTCACATATTTCCGAATTCATTGACCATTCATTCTTCTCTTCTCTCTCTCTCTCTCTGTCTCTCAAACAAAACAACGAGAGAGAAAGAAAGGAAGAAAGAAATTACTTTCTCTACAAGTAACTTGGTTTGTCTCCCAGGAACTCCTCCATTTCTTTGTCAGCTTCTTGTCCAAAGTCCAAACCAATTTAGACACAGAGAGACTGTTTTTTTCCTCTCGTTTTTGCTGAATGCTTAACCATCTCTCTTCTTTTTCTGTGGCTCACCTCTCTCTTTCTACAATCTTTCTTTTTGATTTCCCCTCTCTAAAACTATCACTCTCCCAATTTTTACTCCATTTTCCCTTAGACCAACTTTCTGAAATTTTCTCTTTTCACTCTTTTTGCTATTTTTTTTCAATTTTTTATTCCTGTAAAGTATTTTCTTTTCCTTGTGGGTTTTCTTGGCATCAATCATTCTTTATCTTAATTATTGAAGTTTAACAAACCCATTTGAACAATCTTTCTCTTGCTCTATAGAAAAACCCATCTTTTTCACTTTCTGTACAATTCCTGGTAAGATCTTCGGAGATTAAGATGTTTGGTGGTCTTTAAGCCTAAATTCCGCAGCAAATGATTCGGCACAAACCCAAATTATCAGCTTTTTATATTTTAATATCAGATTTTGCTTTTTAAATTTTGGGACTTTCTTTTTTTATTTTATTTTTTATTACAGCAAACGACATATTAAGACAACAAAAATGAGACTGGATGAGATAAAGAAGAAGAGAGACGCAGTGGAAAATTATTTGAAAGACGATATTGCAGATCTTCTTAGAAATGACTTTCATATCATTGTGTACGGAAGGGTAATTATAATTTTGCTTCATATAATGGCATAAAATTCTTGGACTTGTGTTCTTCATGCATAACATGCATGATGATCATTACCCTGCATGGATTAAGATGTGAAGTAAACCAGAGATACATAAGTGCTCTGCCACTATTTTTAGGAGTGAAAAAAGCTGAAATTTTTCTATGTTGGGTTTTGGGAAGATTGAAAAATAAGTCGTTTTTAAAGCAAACAAAATTTGCATAGATTTGAATGTATATGCATGTGTCTTTTATTCACAAAGTCTACTTTATTTTATTTTATTTATTTATTTATTTTTTAACAATGATATAGTGCCAACATGTTGAACGTTTTTTAAGTCTTTATAATTTGATGACACATGCTGAGGGAGTTCTGGTTGAGCAAATGAGGTCCTTCTGTTATGAATTAATTGAGAATTTTTCCGGGACCATCTCAAAAACTCTTATGCTAAACCAGAGGTGTGCCAATTGCCAAACTGTCTCTGATAATTACCATGTGGTAGCTGGGAAATGAGTTATTTCCCTGACCATCTAACTCAGTTTAGCTGTTGAAAATTTTGTGTGAATTTTAAATGCAACAATGGAAGAAATATAACACTGCAACAAACTGTACAGTACAAAAACAGAAACAAAGGCTATAATAATAATAATCCTCTTGATCAAATAATAATAATGATAATAATAATTCTCATATTTTCAATGGAATGCCCCAAAGAATGCAGGGAAGCTGTTCCATCTTTGATATACGCTGCAGCAAGATTTGCTGATCTGCCGGAGCTACGAAACCTAAGAAATTTATTTACTGAGAAATATGGAAATTCCCTTGACTGTTGGACAAGTAAAGAGTTAGCAATTTGTTTTCTCATCTCAGAAATTCAAACATTTACTTTAAGAACAAGAACCAATATCAATTGTAGATTTTTTTTTTTTTTTTTTTTTAAAGTGTTTGACCATTTAATGCCTTAGAGATTATCAAACATTATATTCAACCCTTGAGCTAGTATTCATATACGTGAACTTAATTGGATGAATCCCTGTCCTCCTAGGGTAAGCCCTTGAAGGATTCCCCCAAGTGTAATAGTTGACATTGATGATACTCAGTGAATGGTATATGCCAAGCAGGAGTTATATGTTTTTTGTATAATTTCTTACTGTTTACAATGGAATCTTTTTTAATAATATGCCATTCTAATATGCTAATAATAATATCCCTGTTGTTTTTGGAGCTGTGGGAAATATTGTTCGAAATCAGCTTAATATCATAGTATTTGGGAAGCACAATATGATCCATGTAATGGTCTCACATCCTTATTTATAGCATTGATTTCAACTTTATTATTATTCACCTTTTTTTTGGCTGAAATTTATTATTATTCACCTTTTGGCTTTATTTTCAGCTTTTATAAATTATTTAATAATTTGTCCAAAAATATAACATTCAAATGGTGTCGTGTTGAATCTGAAATTTATGTTCAACATATTTACCCTTTTTGTCTTATAGCTGGGTTTTGATTTGGATCCATCCCAAAAGCTACAGAGCGGACTTTGAAACTTTATTGGGCTTATGCAGGCTTTTCAAATGAAAATCCATCAGCGGGCCGTATCGAGATTTCGGGTCCCCGAAAACTTTTCGGGTTTTTTTGGGTTTGGCTTCTCTTGGAATTCTTGGAGCGAGGCTGATCGTTGTATGTACTCTCTCTTCTGTAGCTACTCGGAGGTAGACACAGACGTCACAGAGACAGAGAGTGAGAGAGAGAGAGAGAGAGAGGCTGATCAAGAAAGGTATGAGAAAAACCCTAACTCGCATTGCTTCTCTCTTCTTTAACTCAAGCTTAAAAATACCTGCTTTTTTTTTTTTTTTTTTTTTTTTTTTTTTTTTTGGTTTTTTTAAAACCCTGATGGTTCTGCTCTGCATGCCCGAATTTCCAGATTGTGTGTTTTCTGAATGCAAAACTGACCGGATAGAGTTTTGGGATTTTTCCTACTCGAATTTGAATTCCAAAATGGTGAGTTTAGGTTTAAATTCTTGCATTTTTTTTTTTCGGGTTGAAATTAGTTTGTTGTTATTTTATAGTATTTCTTTCTTCGAAGGTTGGCTTTGAAAATTTTTGTACATTTTTTTTTTTTTTGGGGTATAAAAGTCACAGTCAGATATCCGGAAGTGGTTTATGAAGTCGCATGACAAAGGCAAAGGCAATGGCAGCACGGATTCTAAGCCAGCGAAACCTGCACAACCACCTGTGACACGTGTAGCGGAGAAAACTTCTCAAGCTAAGTCTCAGCCTGAAAAGCCGGTGAGTCTCATTGTGGGTTTAGTATCTTTCACTGGTCAAGAAGGGTTTTTTACATTTGCTTGTACATTTCAGTAGGATTTTAGTATCTGGGTTTTGAAATAAACTTGTAACTTTGTTGTTGCTTCGTGTTTTTAATTTGGTATGGCGAATCTCGACAAATGGTTATTGCCATTGTATACATTCTCCTAAAAATAATAGGACTGGCTATCTTTTTGGTCTTCTGAGAAAATAATGGAACGGAACGAAATTACCTTTTTACATTTTCAGTCCTAATGAAGGTTGAACTGCTAAAAAATTTCGCTAAAATTGGATTTCTTGGTTCCCAACTGATGAGATAGAAAACTTGTTGTTATTATTATCCTTTTATTAGGAGCCAAACATGACATAAATCAGGTGGATGATAATCTAAATATTGAAACTTGGTGGAAATTCTAGTAGGATCACTGGTTCAAGTAGTGGATAGCACACAATATTTGGAATCACCTGTGTGTCCGTTCATAGTTGTGTTAATCTCATACAAGAATACCAGAACTGGGAAATTACTGAAAAAAAAAAATATATATATATATATATATATTTTATATTAGGAGAGATTTATGAATTTCAAATCTGTTAATTTTTTTTAATATCTTTTTTATTTTAATTGTATTGGAGTTATCAGGTGCAAGCAAGCCAAGAAAATTCAGGCAGAAGGAAAACCAGCAAGTATTTTTCTAAAGACAAGCCCAAAGAAGAAGAACCAGTGGAGGTTCCATCCAAAAGAAAGAATCAAAAGGATCTTGATAAATCAGATAAACCCTTGCCTGGCAAAAAAATTCGCATAGCTGAAAGTGATAGTGACGATGATTTCATCTTGCCTAATTCTAAGAGCTCAGATGATGCTACTCCCAAAAAGAAATTGAAAAGTGGATCAGGCAGGGGAATTGTACAAAAACGTCTGGCTGTTGATGAAAGTGACGGAGACGATGTGGAAGATAAGGAAGCTTCTCTTAAGTCGACCGGAAGAGGTCGTGGTGGAAGAGGTGGATCAGGCAGGGGAGTTGTAAAGAAACCTCTGAACGTTGATGAAAGTGATGAAGATGATGTAGAAGACAAGGAAGCTCCTCTTAAGTCTACTGGAAGAGGCCGTGGTGGAAGAGGTGCCTCTGCAGCAGCTCCAGCTGGCGGAAGAGGCAGAGGTGCTGGGCGGGGTGGGTTTATGAATTTTGGGGAAAGGAAAGATCCTCCAAACAAAGGACAAAAGGTTAAACACAATTGAAATTTTTTATTCATTAAGTGAAATGATTGTTCTGTTCTTCATGTTATACTTCAAATTCTGTTTTACTTGCCTCAGGAAGTTCCTGAAGGTGCTTCAGATTGTTTGGCTGGTTTGACTTTTGTAATTAGTGGTACGCTTGACAGGTAATTCTTATAATATTTATATAGCTTCCTCAAGCTCGTTTATACGGAGATGAGTAAAATAGTTTGTCTCTGAAAGCTAGATTTAGGATGTTTGTTTGAGTGGTCTAAGATGAGTTCTGTTTTTGTTTACATCTTCTGTACCTGTTAGATCCATTTGTTGTTGTTTCAATATATTTATCACTTGTCATACCCTTTTGGAAATTATGATGCTTGGTATCTCTAAGATAGAATTTAAATTTCAGATGCATGCTTTGGATAAGAATGTTGATTGAGCTGTAGTTAATATTTTGGCCATCAATATTTTTATAGCTTAAATTTGGATTTGATATATTTTAGCTTCTGGATGTATTTTGAACTGTCCCCATGTTTACAGTTTGGAAAGGGAAGAAGCGGAAGACTTGATTAAGCGCCATGGTGGCCGTGTTACTGGATCTGTCAGCAAGAAAACGGTCACTTCATACTTCTTTCTTCAAATTGATTGGGTTTATGTAAAACTACATATGTGTGATTGACATAGTCCATTTGCAGAATTATCTCCTATGTGATGAAGATATTGGGGGGAGGAAATCCTCTAAAGCTAAAGAGCTTGGGTATGTTATCTTGGATCAACACATGTGAGATGCATTTCCATATTTTTATTTTCTAGTATTTATATCTTGTTTAATGACTTTATGTAGTACGACTTTTCTTACGGAGGACGGATTGTTTGATATGATTCGTGCATCAAATCATGCTAAGACACCTGCTTTAGAATCAAAGAAATCGATGGATAGTGCTGATGTATCTCTCACAAAGAAGAGTCCGCAGAAAGTAGAAACAAAGAGTATGCTTGTGTTAACCAAGTAGCTTCTTACTCATGTCTTAATGATTGCTGTGGTTGGCCTTACTATATCCCTCTCTACAATCTGATTTTGTTGCGTGTCAGTATGTGGCATCCATGTTCACTTAAGTTTTATGTTTTGTTTGCATCTTGGTGTGTCAAATCATTGGATTTCCTGATAAGATGTTATCGACTGTATCTTAGCACTTAATTTTCAGGTTTTGTTCAGGGATAATGGAGTAATTTGGATAAGGAAAAGAATTAAGGTCTTTTTTTGTGCATGAATCTTATTGTATTTTCAGTACACCATTCTTTAATGATTGTGCACACAGGTAGTTGGACACTTGTAGAGAAATCTGTTTAGGAATTGTGGTCTAAGCAAGCAGTGAGCCGGTAACAATATGCTTAAGGCATAATTGCAGCAGAAAACTGAAAATATTACTGCAGCATAGAGTAGTAAAACGGTTTCATAAGTAGAATGGTATTTCTATGCATGTTATTCATTTATTTATTTATTTTTATATATTTAATATCATCTTTGGTTTTTGACTGCTAATTGAGGCGAGAAAATCTCAGGGTAATGTCAATGTTCTAATTTTTTACTTGTCTGAAACAATTAATGATGAATTTTGCAATTCTTTTGAACTAAATATGATAAATACTTTATTGGTATCAACTAGATTTTGTAGTGATAATAAATATCATATTGTTGGTATTTATTTTTATGATATCATGTGATTAACTCTGTGATTAAGTGGTATGCTATTTTAAACTGTTTGATGTATAAGTTATATTGGCAACATGTTCTTTTAATAAGTTCATTGGTGTGTTGTATGGAGCAGCCTGTGAGTGGTTCTGGTTTTCAATGCTTTTTCAGCAGCATAATTAATTAGTTGATAATTCTTTGAAACTTCCTAATATAATTTTGGCATATTGGTTCTTCCAGAGATTCTGAGTGATAGCTCCTTGACAAAAAATGTAGCCAAAAAAGGTTTGACCTCAGGTGCTTCCCCAGCCAAGCAAAGAGGTAAATCTACTCAGTATTCTGCATTGACATGGACAGAAAAGTATAGGCCAAAAGTTCCAAATGACCTTATCGGGAATCAGTCATTGGTATGTTAGGATCATAATTTTTCATTATGGTATTTGTGGGTTAAATTTTGTTATTTGAGGGTTAAATTTTGTCTTTTATTTACTGAAATATTATAATTCACAACTTCTTGGTCACTTTTACATGCCAAAATGTGTAAATTTGACATTAAGTTTTTGGATGGTGGACAGGTAAAGCAGCTTCATGATTGGTTGGTAAACTGGCATAAGCAATTTCTTGATACTGGAAGTAAGAAAACGGGTAAAAAAGCAAATGACTCTGGTGCCAAAAAGGCTGTACTGCTGAGTGGAACTCCTGGAATAGGGAAAACAACATCGGCAAAGTTGGTCTGTCAGATGCTTGGTTTCCAGGCTATTGAGGTGAAGCATAATTTATTGGAAACACATAATTGTGGAAGCAGTTTAATTTTGCCATATTACAACAGTATCTACCTGCTATTTTTCCTCATGCATACTGAAAGTTATTTATTTAGGTAAATGCTAGTGACACTCGGGGGAAAGCTGATGCTAAGATCGAAAAAGGAATTGGTGGAAGCAATGCAAATTCTATAAAAGAGCTTGTCAGCAATGAGGCCCTGAGTATTGATATGGATCGGTTGGTTTTTCATTTTTTTATTATTTCTTACATTTTTCAGTTCTTTGTAACTTGTAGATTTGTAGGATTTCGATGCTCTTGTTAATTATTATATTTAAATTGCAGGTCAAAACATCCAAAATCTGTACTTATTATGGATGAAGTTGATGGGATGTCTGCTGGAGATAGAGGCGGAATTGCTGATCTTATTTCTAGCATCAAGATATCTAAAATTCCTATCATCTGCATCTGCAATGACCGCTACAGTCAGAAATTGAAGAGTCTTGTGAACTACTGTTTGCTTCTCAGCTTTCGGAAGCCTACCAAACAACAGGTTTGGTTTTCTACGATAGGTAGTATCATGATATCGTACATGATTAAATATCTTTTAGATGCTTGTATCATTTATTTATGAAGAAAATAACTAATGTATTCAGAAGAATTCTATTGTACGCTTCCTTATATGTAACCTTAATATTTAGAATAATTTGGTGGCTCAGTCCCCTCTTTTTTTTTTTTTTTTTTTCTGCTTTAATGGACTTTTTCTCTTATGTTGAATGGTCGACTAAGTTGAGACCAAAGAAATGCTTGTGAAGATGCATTTACTTGCATGTGCACGTAAGTACATGTCTTTGTCGCATTTCTGCGCATGAGCATGTATGTGTGTGCATGTGGAAGTACTCTGAGTTAATATTTTCACACGTTCTTGGATTTTTAATACCAGATGAATTGTATTTTGTTTTTCAGAACTGTAATACATGCATATATTTAAGATAGTTATTCTACAGAATAGTTATTGAAAAATATGTTCTGTTCTTTTTAGATGGCAAAGAGTAGTTGAAAATATGTTCTCTTCTTTTTAGGTGGCAAAGAGGTTAATGCAAGTTGCAAATGCTGAAGGCCTTCAAGCCAATGAGGTTAGCATCTTTCTTTCTCACATTGATTCTGAGTTATAATGGATAATTTCATATTTTTTATTTTTTATTTTTTATTTTTAAAGTTACCAAAGATTGGACCCTCACCTATATGATAGGAAAACTTCCTTCATTTATAAGAACTGAAATTTATAATAGTTCAAAACTAACTGGAAAATATCTTTGTTAGATTATATAGTATTAGTTACAAGGCATTGATGATACTTTTAACATAGTATAAGGTTGTTGGTTGTCTGTGTGGTCTTACATTTGAATTGTAGGGCCTGCTTTGAAAATTAATGTCTTGGTAATTTCTCGTCCTGCATTTGTAGGTTCTGCATTGCTTTTCTGGTTTCTATATGGATTTGAGTGAGAATATCAAGTGCGTATTTTGTAAATATTGATATAGATGGTCAGATCTGCTTTATAACTTAAACTTATGTGCAAGTATTAATAATTGGTGGATAATTCAATTACCTGTTTGCTATCTATTTTCTTAGATTGCGCTGGAGGAACTAGCAGAACGAGTGAATGGAGATATGCGTATGGCACTAAACCAGTTGCAGTATATGAGCCTCTCAATGTCAGTCATAAAATATGATGATGTGAGGCAGCGCCTGCTTACCAGTGGAAAGGATGAAGATATTTCACCCTTTACAGCCGTTGATAAGTATGACTATAACTTCAATTTGTATCTCTTGGTCTTTGCATTAAGATGCTTGATAATATGCTTTAATCTCTTTTCTGAAATATTTCTCTATGCCATTACTGGTTTTTTTAGTTGAATGTGGATTTGTCCAGCTTCATTCATACCTTTTGAGGTCACTAATTAAACATGCTGATTCACCTTTTGTGTTGCAGGCTATTTGGTTTTAATGCAGGGAAGTTGAGAATGGATGAGCGGATTGATTTAAGCATGAGTGATCCTGATCTAGTCCCTCTTCTTATTCAGGTGCTTTTCCCTAGAATTAGTTTTTGAGTCTGCATTAATGTGAATTCCAGAATTATAGACCATGATGCGATTAGTTATTCCTTGTATTTGTGGAACATGCTAATATAGAAGAGACCTAAAATTATGAATATACACATTCAGACCTAAAATTATGAATATACACAAGAATGTTATAACACACATGGTCCAAAAACGTTCCCCCGTAGTCAAGCATATGGAAAATTAAGGGTTGGGCTTTAGAACTAGCCGTCTTACATCTTTTAGTGGCACGTGAAACTGCTGTTAACCTCCAATATGTACCCTTAGAGCTGCCCCTCGTCTTTTTTTTCTGATATACATGTTAATGGTCCAAAGCTGATACTTCGTATATATGAGCAGTGAGCATAGTACGTACCATTAATTAGAAATTGAATTTTTTATTTTGTCCATTTCATTCTTCTATTATATGTATATCATGTAAACTCATACAGGACATGAATAATCATAAATGCTTCTTCACCCTCTAGACTCTCTCTCTCTCTCTCTCTCTCTCACACACACACACACACTCATGCAAAGCAATTTGTTCAATATTTAGATTATCATATCTTTAGTGCTCTGATGCAAATTAAGTGTCAAATATTTTTGCCAATGCCTAACTCTTATTTTTTTTTTTTTTGCAAATTATGTGGTAGGAAAATTATATTAACTATAGGCCAAGTTCAATCGGTAAAGATGACAATGGGATGAAACGTTTGAATTTGATTGCCCGAGCTGCTGAGTCTATTGGCGATGGGGACATTTTCAATGTACAGATACGAAAATATCGGCAATGGCAACTTTCTCAAAGTGGTTCTCTGGCATCCTGTATTATTCCGTATGTATCCTTTTATCAGATGGTGGTATTTATACCTTTTTATTTTTTTTTAGTTCTCCTTGACCTTATGATTCATGCTTCTATTGTATATTTACTTTCTTGTTTTCTTCTTTCTCCTTTTTTTTTTTGGGGGAATAAACAGTGCTGCACTGTTGCATGGGCAAAGAGAGACACTTGAGCAGGTAATGGATTTTCATTTCACTTAAATTTTTTACTAATTGTAAGCTTGTAATAATTTCTGTACTTGGCCTTTATTCTCTTCATATTCTTAGTGAATTACATGGAATTGTTACCTGCATCTAACCTCATTCATGGTGCTAAACTTATATAGAAGAAAAGAAATGTAAAACAGAACTAGACAACCATGTGTACTTGGTTCTTGAACAAAAAATTGAAAACAAAAAAGAGAATAAACAAAGTAGAGGGTTCTTCTAATTACAAAAACTGGGCCATAATAAAGAATGCTTCGCTCCTAATGCTCTACCATTCCTCTCCTCTCAACTTATAGACCACAAGGAGATAGATATTGCCATCCACGCCATCCAATTTTGTGTTTCCTAAACTTACCATATGATGCTGATAGCAACACTGCTGACGAATTGTGTTGTTACTGAAGTTGCGTTAAATTATCTGCGTAAAAAAGGACCAAAATAGATTAAAGTTCTACCTTCTACCCACATGGTAGCAACATGAATTTGGGCCACTCTACAGGGGATGATTTAATCAAACGGCACAAACATTATTTCCACCAACATTTAATACACAAGTTTAATTAAGTGATACTATACCCACTAGGCAACCATCATGTATTGTATGTTATCTGAGGTGAAGTAATTTTTTCCCTTCTGCGTTTATTTTCTAAGTATGTTAATTCTTTTCTAGATCCCAAAATTTCATGTACGATCTCATGTGCACTAGATTCTGTTGAAATCATTTCTATGTGAACTAGTTTGTGCATCTCTTTTTGTAAGGGTGAAATCCACTTCCCTAATTTGATTAAAAAAATAAAAAATAAAAAATAAAAAACACAAAGTGGAAAGAAATTCTACTGAAGGACAAAATGGTTGTGGCTAATGTAATTATTTATTTTTCTGCCTTGAATATAATGTCTGAATATAACGTTTTCCCATTAAGATTTATGCTCATCACATATGGGCCTTGTGTACGCAGGGAGAAAGAAATTTTAACAGATTTGGTAGCTGGCTGGGAAAGAACTCATCATTAGGGAAAAATAAGAGGCTTTTGGAGGATTTGCATGTCCATCTTCTTGCTTCACGTGAATATAATTCAGAGAGGTGATTCTCTGTTACATTACATATTGTAGGTCCTGGTCAATATAACGTTGCATCCTTGTATCTATGGAATATTCGCTCTTTGTCAACGTATACCGAATTAATTTATTTGAGGAATATGAGTTTTCTGCAACAGAATGATATGTAGTTATTTTATATGTACAAGTTTTATGGAGCTTTTTGGTTGACGTTCTGAATTTATATTTCCTTGGTGCTTTAGTAACCATGAGTATGGGCCTTTGAAAATAGTACAATCTCCTTCATCATTTCTACTAAATTTAAGATTCATACTTGTACAAAATTTAAGAGTCAATACTTCTTAGGATTCTTTTTGAGTTTCAGATAAATGGTATTTGTGTAGTTGTATCATATAGTTTTATTTAGACTTTCCTTGTTCTAATTGGTACTTGGTTTCTCTAATGTTCTTGGAAGTTTCTTGAAAGTATGTGCAAGGTCAAGTAGCTTTTTTTGTATTTCTTTTTATATCTCTCAGAATTCATTGTTGTTTCATTTGGTCCACCTTTTTTTCTGTTATTGGATGTGTGCTTGTTTTAGCTTGATATATGTAATTTGGTTCACTTCCTAATGACTTGAAGCTTTTGGGTTGTTTGTAATTCAACAAAAACTTTAGGTAGCTCTCTGTCTTTCATTCAATATCAAGTCCTAAGTTTTCTCCCTTGAAGCTGCCTAATTGTCTTGTGTTAATGGTTCAGAGAAACCCTGCGAGTTGAATACCTTACACTTCTCCTGAAACGATTGACTGAGCCACTACGGGTCCTGCCTAAGGTTTGAAGTTCTTGTGTTTTATGATATATGTTAGAAAGCATTGTATGGCAGGGGAGTTCATTAATTCCAATGCTAGTTGAACATCCATCTTTTGTGAATTACTTACCAGGATGAAGCCGTCCAGGAAGTTGTTGAGTTCATGAATACATACTCCATTAGTCAGGAGGACTTTGACACTGTTGTGGAAATATCCAAGTTTAAGGTAGCCTTAGTCTAATCAAATCCAGCAGCTTATTGCAACTGTTCTGAAATTAATGGACTATTACTCTGCTGTCACATCAGGGGCGTCCAAATCCTATGGATGGTGTACAATCTACTGTTAAAGCAGCACTGACCAGAGCATATAAAGAAGGGAACAAATTCCGGATGGTACGAGCTGCAGATTTTGTTACACTTCCTGGAATTAAGAAAGCCCCCAAGAAGCGGATTGCAGCAATTCTAGAACCATATGATGATGAAATAGGCGAAAACAATGATGACCAAGTGGCAGTAAGTGAAGATGATTCTTCAAATGAAGAGGACTTGGGTAAGTGCTTTTGTTATCTGTAATAAAATTGTTTGGCACTATTTTTGTCAAGTAATGGCTAATTTTAATATTCTATTAAAGGATAAAATGAAGTGAAAGTCCCATGCATACACACTATAATTAGCATAGATTGATTCCTTTACCCTATCTTTATCTCTAAGAAGCAGATGGCATGCATGGGGTTTGGGTTTGGAAACTTGTCTGGAACAGAATGGTGTATTGTCATGTGATAAGGGATAGTAATATTCATTTGGTTCAGAAGTTTATAATGTGTTGGATGCTTTATCAAAGTCTAAATGTCTGCTTGGTTTTGCTCTTTATCTGTGAAACCTGAATGCATTGAAAGCAATGTTTCGTGTCATTTTCTGATCATTGTCTAGAAACTTGATCTAATAAACATCCATGTTGGCAGAAGGTTCAGCTGTTGGTGAGAAGTTGCAACAAGAACTTCAAAGTTTGAACTCAAAAGGTAAATGATAATGATAATTTTTCACATGGAAGGGGACACCCACCCCTATGTTGTTGTTTGCTCTCTCATAAGTACTCATTTATCCTGAACCATTTTTGTTGCTGATATTCTCGGAAAAATATCTCATGTGTTGTTGATGCTTTGAAGGGGTGCAAGTCCAAGTGGATTTGAAGGGTTCAGGAAATTCAAATGGCAAGAAAACACCAGCTAGTAGAGGAAAAAATAATTCAAGTGCCTCGCAGAAAAAAGGCGCAGGAGGTTCAGGGTCCGGTACCAAGAGAAAGAGATAATAAAATGAAAACGAACTGGGCTTGATGTGTGCAGTTTTCGGTGTTTATAACCAATGTACTTGGCACTCCCAGTACATGAATGATTTTTGTAGATAGTGAGGATTTTTTGATGTGTTCCTCAGGCAGTGTTCTACGTGTACTGGGGTTGCTATGGGTATATAGTTGTAAGCTGTGATCTATATTTTTCAGTGAATGTTGGGTGAATTTAACCAAGGAATGCTGACATGGAACATTAGATATTTGCCATGAAGTTCACAGTCAAAACTCGTATAAATACTTCTTCAGGTGGTATCTAATGGCTAAATATACGACGTTTTTTTTCTGTTTTGGGGGGGGGGTGTTCTCAATGATTTCTTTGTTCCAGTTGATGCCTTGATGACAAATAATAACATACGAGCATAATGTCTTAAAAAAAATAATAATAATAAAATACAAAAGCCCGGTAATAATAACTGTGGTATCGATTATAAATATTGATAAAAGGTTCGAATAAAACGTATTTCTCATTCTCTTGATATTTAATATATTTTTTCAAGGCAAAAAATAAAATAGTGTATACATATTTTATATTACACCTTTCCAACTGTCGTATTCTACATAACGAATCTGATCGATGAATTATGAAGTTAGTAAAATAAAATGTATAATATCAACTTTTAGAAGATATCAATGAAATTAAATCCTATTATGTAAATAATCAAATCAATCTAACTCCGTTCAAGTTGCTTGATGCCACTTCATAAAAATAATCATTCTGGGTTCTGTTTAAGATAGGGAAAATAAATTTATCAGAAAAAAATAAAATATAGAGTGTGAGAGGGGGGAGGGGGGGGGGGGGGGGGGGGGAGGGGGGGGGTGGGGTGGGGGGAGGAATATGCTGAAACCGTTAGCACTTGGGTAGGTTATTGATTGGGAAAAAAAAAAAAGTAGAAAAAACGGCTGCTCTTTATGTTACATAGAAGAAAAATGTAATCATTCCTTCAGCTTTATTAACAACATGACCAAAAATACAATATGGGACAAATTACAAGAAGAAATAGCTGAAAGTTGGAAATAAAAAAAAAAACCAAGATATTATTAAACTCATGACTAAAATGTAACATAGGACCAATTATAAAAAGAAATAGCAAAAAGTTAGAAATAAAAATGAAAACTAAGATAAATGAGAGTAGAAACAAACAATGCCTCTATGAAGTTCCAAGCCTCGAAAACTCATCTTAATCCTTGGTGTAGGATCAAACATACATATTTAAGCTTCATGAAGTGGCTCCCTTAATCAAGATTAAACTTCTTAATGCCTATTGATTCAACTTTTACACCTAACAATGAGAATTGGGAAAAACGCAATTCATTTCTCTTCATTTTCAATACAAAAGAAAGCAAAATATAAAACCGAAAGAAAATCCAAAAAATCAAAAAGTAACCATCAAAAGATGGGGATGGGAAAAACTTACTAGAGACGGTAAAACCACAAGAAGAGGCTAAAGTGGATTCCCAATTGTCACAATGGAAGAGGATAACCACGAAGAGATGTGGAATCGACACCCGATTCACGCACCAATGCCACTCTTCCAGTCCTTGCAACCTTCAAGAAATAGAAATCAACTCATATATAGAAAAAGCAATATTAATATAAGCTAGCTAACTACAATTCAACCAACTAATTATATGAATTATATGTGGCTACAATTTCAAGTTTATTCCGAGAAGCAACAGGTTGCATAAGAATGTGCTCGGTGATAGCTTTTAATTCCTTGGATCTTTTTTGAGCAGGTGTGATTTGGTTGAACTTTAATTATACTTGTAATGATGCAATAAGGATCACATCAGAAAAATGCGATTGATTCAAAGGGTGCTTATTAGGACCTGTTACTGACAGGGAAAGCCTAGCTTCTTGATGCATTTGTTAATTGCATAATTGACAATCTAACCTATAAACTATGACAACATCTCATATATGAGTTTAACATAAGATTTTTTCTTCTGGTAATTCCAGGAAAAAAACCAGGTGCATATTTGCGATGCTTGGTGAGTAGATCGAACAAGAGTCTGAAGACAGACCTCACAAATCCCATAAGACTCTAATAACTTCTGCAGTGCAACCATCTTGTTGAAATCACCGGTGAGCTGGGAAAAACATGAAAAAATGAGAGTTCAACAACCGCAAGTGAAGGCGAAACTGTAAGAATAAAGAAAATGGTAAAATGTATTGGTATAAAAGCCAGCTGTGATAGGTCATCACTAGCATAACATTGCATGTGGATGTGCAGAAAATAAGGTAGTATAATGGCAGCTCTAAATATGAGTCTCCAAAAACGTGCTGATTGAAGACAGGAAAGTAATTTAACCTCAAGGGTTATTGTGTGATCAGACACATCAACAGCTTTCGCACGGAAAATATTAGCAATATCAAGAACATCCCTCCTGGCAGCAGGATTCACAGCAACCTTTATCAGCATCAGTTCTCTCTCTGCAAACGGTAAGTGACTGATATCCCGAACCTGAAGGAACAGTTACCATATATGCCAGCCATTTAGATTCATGTGGGGGAGTAAACTGGTTATGAGGCAGTCCAGTATTTACATTCAAACGGAATGATGGTTAGCAATGATTAATTAATTTCCTTTCTTAGGAGCTCGAACAAGAGGCAAAAATGAGCTTCACCATAAAAACATGTACTTATCAGCTCTGAAACATAATTAATATCCTTAACAATAGATGCACATACTCTCCCAGATCTTTCAGAAAATATGAATTTCTCTTAAACTTTGTTAAACCATCCAAGAAATCAGCAGTGTAAAAATAAAACTCGAAATGACTTTTTTTCTTTTCTTTTTTTTCTTTTCCCCAGCTGAGAAGAAATCAAATAAACTACAGACAAAAAAGGAAGAATCATAAAAGAAGAAAAAGAATAGGAAGAACTATAAAACAAGGAAAAGAATCGATCTTTGAACTGGCATATAGTAAGTTCAACTCCACAAGACATTAGTACTTCAAATCATACTAAAACCGCACATGGTGAAAAATTGCATGGGTACTTCAACGGTAGTAGCTGCTATCATTTCCAAACTTCCCTCGCAACTAGCCATCATGTTAATATGGGGTAAACAAAAAAAAAAAAATTTTAGCTTTGTGTATTGTTGAAAACTCCCTTCCAGCTAATCAGCATTTACTCACTTCAGCATGGAGAACAATGATGAAAGCTCAATACTGGGATGTTAAATCCTTTAGAGAGACCACTTAATGCACCTAAAATGAAGGCTGTAAATTCTCATTGGTTCAATTAAAGCATGTTAATTTCAGCTCCTCACCTCATGAAGTTCAATTAATTTGTGAAGTTGCTGAACCAACTTGCCGATTGAGTCGTCGGTACCAGGAACAACAGTTGTAATGCGAGAAAGTCCCTCCTTTTCGGCAGGTCCCACAGCTAGGCTCTATGAGCTCAAAGCAAGACAAATCATTATGTTAAGCTCATGAGAAACAAACATGAAGGTATCAGCACGTTTTAAAACCAACTGACCTGAATATTATACCCTCTTCGAGATATTACCCCAGTGACTATGTTGAGAACTCCAGGGCAGTCATTGACAAGCATTGTCAAAGTGTGTGACTGATGCCCACTAGACTGAAATATTAAACAGGATGGCCAAACATTTGCTAAAGAGGGACATTTATGTTTAAGATTTTATACTTGGCACCACTTATGAAGAGTTAATACCCATTATTCTATTTGCACACCATGAACAACTCTACAATTATTTTTTGCAGTCTCATTTAGATTATCTTTTCCAACATATAGACTTATAAATAGTGAAAAGGAAACTTACATCTTCATCATAGAGAACTCCCCAATGAGCATCAAGAATTTGACTCACTGAGAAATCATACGGCTCCACGGGATAAACATCTCCCTTTGATAATTTAATGGAAAATGAAAAACTGTTAGTATCAAACTCACCAGGAATTACAATTCACACGACAAAATATTAGCAGATAACAGCCTAATGTAAGCAAGTAACGAAGTGTTACAGACATATCAAATTATTGGAATCTGCTTGCACAGCAACAATGACTATTCTTGATAGTACAAGGTAAACTGAAAACAAATTTATCAAGCCAAACGTCTTAAATGCTGCATAAAGCACTGCTTATAGAGCACATAGTTGCGTGTGTGTGTGTCACACAGAGAGAGAGAGAGAGAGAGACTTGAAATAACTTGGGTTTTTGAGGTTGGGACTTGTGAGTTGTCAGGTATCATATAAAGACTTCAGAATTTTTTGATGATGGATTTTTCACCTATCACTTCTGCGTATGTTGGCAATCTTGGCAAACCATGTAAAATAGTCTGCTCTCTCTTTTACCCCTGACTTTTGCTAGTTCTTGGCTACTTTCATTCTCTTATGTACTTATTTATGTCTCCCTTTCAACAATAAACTCGTATTCAAGCCCCTAGCTCACTTCTGCGCACTGAATCTATTCTTCTGTTACGGTTACTTATGAATATCTAGGTTCCCCCTTGCTTCAATAATTATTTGGCTTTCCTTTCCATAATCACCAATTTGATGTTATAGTATCAGCTTCAATAAGTCATTCCCAATAACAATGCACAATTATATATATATATATATATATTTTTTTTTTTTTCCAAAAAAGAAAGAAAACAAAAAACTACACACACACAAGGTATACACGCACGTGGAGTAGAAAGTAAAATAAAATTTATCTGGACTACACACACACAAGCGAAGAACATTTATTTACATGCAAGTAAATGGTCTTGCTTATCTTACAGTAATTTTAATGTTATACGATATATCAAAAACAAGTAGTAAACAAGCATGGAAAAAACTATAGTACTGCACAAAGAGCTATTTACCCTAGAGGATGAGATGGCATCACCATTAGGTGAATGATTTATTTTTCCTAAAGGAGCATCATCAGGCACTGTCCTTTCCAGATCCGGATAAGAAGTTGCACAAAATCTCCAAAAAGGAGCTGTCTCACCCATCTTTTCTCGTCTCAGAGCAATCTATAAGAGGAAAAGGAATCACATTTAAAACCATCACCAGACATGACATTTCCATGGTATTCCAACATCTAACAGGAGTCCTAATTCATCTTCACAATTACATTCATGCAGATAGTCATCACCATCATAATTTAACTTACATACAGAGGTATGTGGTGAAAAGAAACAAAACTTCTATAAACTTTAATACATTAAAAGGTCCATGAGTGAAAAGCACATTGTCACTTAAGTTGAACATGAAATTTGCCTTTCTCTATCTAAAAATGCCCCAAGAAATTAGGGCTACGAGTAACAAGGATAGCAGCCCAGCTATAACATCTTTATTTAAAGTCCTTTATCTTAAAATTTAGCAGCACACAGTCCTTTTCCACAGGGGAAAATCCAGATAACGTCAAAGTGACTTCATCTTTGGACATTTATTACGTATAATATATAGTTGTTCAGCTAAATTCGCTAGAGCTATTGAGGATACCGCTTATTTGCTGGCAAGTGCATAATATATATGATTATTTTATACACATCCAATTACATAACTTTAAAAAAGGAATATCATTTAATTGGGGAACTCAAAGGCCAGTTTACCAGCGAAAGCTATCACCTTCAGTAATGTTGTGGTACAACCGAGTTAAAGTTAACCTGGTTGTGGTCCAACTGAGTTCAAGCTTACCTAGCTATTATGCAATTTACCTATAGATGTGTTGCATAAACACTAGTGCAGCACAAAATATTCTAGGCATCTGACCTTTCCAGTTCTTGAAAGTTCTTTGATTCCAAATTTTCGTAAGTTTCTTTGAACAGCAACCATTTTCCCAGGATCTCCAGTGACCTGAGACATCCACATAGAAGGAACCATTTATGAGACTTGATAGGCAGGAACAATGAGAATATGCAAATTCAAGATGAAAAGATTTCATATAGTGACCATGCTTTTACCAAAGGAATAAGAAATATCCCAACCTACAAATGCAGCCCAAGTGAACTAAGTTATGAAACATAAGTTACCAATATCTATCTCTAAATTCCCAAACCAAATGCATCTTAAGTGTCAGAGTAATAGACACAGATACCAAATTGACTCATGCAACCAGAAACAAGTACAGGGATCTTTGACAATGGTCACCTCAACTGTCAATGAATGTTCAGAGATATCCACAATTTTTGCTCTGAAGATATCCACCAACCACATGATCTGAAAATTAAAGCATAAAAGCACAATTAGGGACACAACTGTAGGAAAATTGGAAAATGAAAATAGCAAATTAAAAGGTGGTTATTGTTCAGGATTTAGTCTGCTAGATGAGATAATATGATAAAGATATGATAAACAGGAAAAATGCAGTATCATTCTCTTAGGCACTTAAAAGAGCAGGGGGAAAAAAATTCTAACAGAAAACAGTGCAGTCAAATATATTTCTGAAACTTTGTTCAAAACAACTATCAGATGAGCTTGAAAAAATCATCAAAATGATGTTTTCAGAACCTCTGTTTTTAGTTGAGAAAATAATCGGAAATAATTGAAAATAACATGTTTTTGGATGTTAGAAAACACTGTCAAACAGGCCCCAGCTTTATGGTAATTAATTTTTTTCAAAATAAATTCTTTTGGCAGAGAGAATCTTTATCCAATATTTAACATATTTTAGAATACAAGTAAAAAAAACTGATAACAAAGAATTACAGAATTTGCTTGTGCATACAGACTAATAATTTTGGTAAAACGAAAACAAAAATGAGGAATGGGAGGATTTGGCCCCAAGAAACGAGCTTATGGAGGTATCATCACTCATCACTAGAAGGGACTAATATTAAGGTCATGCATTCAGTACATATTAAGGTTATGCGTTCAGTACATACAAAAGGTCCTAAAACATGTCCTCCTGCTCCATCAAGATCATGTTTATTTTATTATCTTATTCACAAAACTATGACATGATTAACATAAATTTTTTTTTCAAAAACTAAGTTAAATTAAAGATCAACAAGACAACAATTAGGCCCTGATAAAAAGTTAATTTACCATATCCAAAAAAGAAAGCTAGACCCAACTATGTATATTAAACTAACAGCATAACAGTTAACAACAACCATGAAAAGAACCAGCTATATTTGCAAACTGAAGTAGTTCATAAAGGAGATGTCTTCTCAGGAAATTAGCTGGATGATCTGTATCATCACCTCTGCACGGGTACTAGGATCTGCATTAAGTTTGATAAGCATCAATTCACGTTCTACTTGTGGCTCCCTTGAGATATCTTCCACCTGATATAGCAAGCACAGACATGTTATGAAGATTAGCAGGTATATCTTATTTTGCCTGAAAATGACAAAATTCAGTGTGCAACACAATAGAAACAGACAGTTAAAGTAAGAAAGTCGGTGCTTCATAAATTCTCCTATTCGTCCTGTTCACAAGAGACAAAATCATGAGAGACGAATAAATATGCAATCATTCAGCTAAATAAAATGAACAAATTTTTGGGAAAACTTGTAAAAGTATTCTACAACATGCTTCTTCTGCAGAACAGCTTGTTCTAATCTGGTAATAAAATAATAAATAACCTTATAGCCCCATCTATGGTGCACTAGATTGCACATACTTGTTATGTACATATCTTCTAGAACTTCTTTAACATCAATAGAGAAAGAAAAGATGATTAAGCGGATGGCATTTCATTCTGTTTACTGTACAACCATCATAAAATTTATACGTTGAACCTCTTTCACATACATTTAAAATCAGCATGATAGAACATGTAGCCTGCAAGGTAAATACTAAATTTGAAAACAAAAAACTAGAAAGGTCAATATGCTACACATGCCCTCCCTCAAAAACTAATCAGATACAACAAAAATATTTTTATGGGAATTATGGTGATGTTGATGATGACATAAGAAGCAATGTAAAAAGGCTAAATTAAGTTGCACTTCTAAAAAACTTGAAGAGGCTAATAGGGTGAGCATGGACTCACAACCTAAACTAACAACAAGCAGCTAAGTCGAAAGGTACAACAAAATGTACATTCTCTAAGTAATACAAATATTGATGGGTAAATCATGACCTTTATGACATTCACAAGCTTGTTCAGCTGCTCTACGACCTGCTGCAAAACCTTTTCAGTTCCAGACACAACTATGGTAAACAGAGCCTTGTCCTTGTTCAATCCAACAGCTAGAGATTCAATGTTATAACCCCTCCTAGCAAAAACCCCTGCAATTCGGTTTATTATTCCACTCTCATCCCCAACAAACACTGAAATTGTATGGCGTTTCACCCTGAAATCAGATAAACAATAAGAGTCAACATAGTTGTGGTCACCATAAAAAAAGGAAGGGAAGAAGCAGATAAGCGGTCTGTCTATAATAAAATTTTTGGCTGAACTGTGGTGAAAATGTACAAAATTGCTGCATGAAGACATGACCCAGACTGCAGAATCTGCAGGAAAGAGAGACGAATCCTCTCTAATTTACAGATCTTAAAGCCAATCTCTAGAACAGAGTAGCAAAAAATCCTATAAAAACCGATCCTCTCATCCTTTCTCTTTAACCAAAATGTAAATGGCCAAAACCTTATCTAGTGTGTCAGGTGTATGGTCACAGACAATCACATCAAAGAATTAAAGGGGATGAAATGTATATGTGTGTGTGTGTGTATATACATATATATATATAGACACCCAGAAATACCTTCTTAGAAATTGCTCTCTCCCTACATTTTTATAAAATCATAACCAAAAGTCCCAACTTAGTCTTTCATACCATTCCGTTGGAATGTTTTCAATTAGACTTCGTCTGATTCTCTTCCCATAATGGATTACCGAGCCATCATACGCCATTTTTAATTGCATCGAAAGCAAATTTTTTAGTTGTTTGAGGAAAAAAATGATGTGAGTGATTAGTAAAAACAGTTATTTGCCCCAAATATGAATATATAAAGGAGAATAGTAACAAAGTAAAATGTTAACAGTCCCATGCAAAGCTACTGAATCAAAAATATCTAGGAACAAAAAATGCAACACATTAAAGGTACACCAAGTCAATTGGAAAAGTAACATCAAATTTAACCAAGACAAAAGGTAATAATCTATAAAGGGACAGTGTTAACACGATACACACACACACACACACACACACATATACATATATATATATATATATATATACACAAGAAATAAATGATCACTAAGCACAATTAGAGAGAAAATGAGTTAAAAGTTGAGGATTACAAACCCAGAGCGAGTAGCAGGAGGCACAGACTTAGTCACAGACACAGCATTATTACTGGTAGTTGCAGAGACAAGCAGCTGGCTCTTCTTGAGCTCAAAGGTCCTCAATTTGGGTGACGAAGAATGGCCAAAATCCAAACTTTTTGAGAGCCCATGTCCGAAATTCACAGTAAAACAAGGTTTCTTGGTCACCAGTGAAAATGGGCATGGCGAAATAGTCGCCATGGATGAGTAATACTACTGATTTTAGAGAGAGAAAGCGGCTGCTTAAGCGTTTTGGAAAAAGTTGGGACTTTGGGGGGTGAGAAACTTCAGTGGGCCTTAAATAAATTAAAATAAATTAAAAAAAATCTTTGTAAGTATTGGTTTCTGTTACACTTGCCAATGGGTATCACTTTCGGACAGTATAAAGTTACGCATTTACCCTCGTTCACTCTAGCGGTCAATTTTTTTGTATTGTTATGTTTTTGTAAATTGCACGTTGTCTTCCAAATTATTGTCTTTTTAAAATAAAAAGCAAAAAAATTGCTGTTCGAAGTTCCAACTGAAAAAAACATTATATCACTGTCTTAATACAGATTTCAAACACGTAAGGAGTGAAGGAGATACATTTCACTATCAACAAATTCATTAACATTTTTGGAAAAAAAAAAAAAAAGGAAAAAGCAAAAATCATTAAGATGCTTTTTTTCTTATGGTCAAAATCAAAAGTTGAAAATGTCCACAATTTGTTCTTGACCCAGTTTGACTCTTTTATTTCAAACATTTTATTTTCTTTTCTTGAGGGTTGCGTTTATAATGTTATAATTAACTTAAATTGTTATTGAATGAAAAGTGGGTTTCAAATCTATAAATATTAATATCATAGTATCTCCGGTAATTACCATATGAAATATATCATATCATAATATTTTCGGTAATTACCATATAAAATTAAAAAAGTATCCACCTTATCTATATCATATGAAATATAGCCCTCATTTTTTCATTTTAATTACATGAGTGCCCTTATTGACAGTTTTCTCCATTTAAATTTTTTTTTTGCTTTTAAAGTTTTTTTTAATAATATCATATGAACGAAATTGCTTTGGATGGGATTAAAGTTGGTGAGGCCACGGGTGTCTTAAATAGAAGAGATTTTACATACACATTTATATTTTAAAAAAAAAAATTCAAGAGGATTTAGTATTAAAATTTTTATTTTTATTATTATTAGAATCATTAAATTTATTTTCATTTTAATAACATTATTATCATTAAAAAAATTATTTATTAAATAGTAGATATCCAAATCCTAAGTGAATATCAATTTTTCTATTAGTAAAAGATGAAAAAGAAGGAAAATAATAAAACAACAGAAAAAAAAAAGTTAGTTAAAAAAGTGAAAAATGAAAACCAATAAGTTTTTAAATGATTGCTAAAAGACGACACAAAAAATAAAAAATAAAAAAATGGTTACTAAAAATTTTTAATTTGTTAAATTAATTTTCAAAACCAAAACGTAAAATTGTTAGTTGTACTTTTATGATCAACTTTTCAAAAATTAAAAGTTACAAATATGGAGGACATTGTAATATTTTTTTATTTTTAAAAAAAATTGCAAAGACAAGAGTTGAAGAATTTTAATTTAGCACATATACAACTAATAATTTTTGAGATTTGGTATTAAAAATTAATTAAAAATTTAAAAATTTAACGATTTTAATACTAAATTCTTTTGAATTTTCTTTTTTAAATATAAATGTTTATATTAAAATCTCTAATTGTTTAGAGATCATCCAAGGCAATTTCGTATTTAGGGTTAATTACATTGGACATTTTCAAAATTTTTCTTAATTACAATCGGTATCTTTAATATGTTCATAATTATATTACACACCCTCAAGTTTCTTTTAATTATAATCAGATACTTTTATGTTTCATAATTACATTGCACACCTTCGATGTTTTTCCCTTAATTACCATCGGATACCTTCATATTTCCATAATTACATCCGCTTTTCTTTCGACAAAACTTTATCTATAAAAATGTACTTTCTTTATCTTATATGGCAGTTAAAATTTTATTAATTGTCCTTTATATATATTAATTAAACGTGAATTTTAATTGATTTGAAAAATAAAGTTTTTTTAATTTGAAAAGGTTGAAGCCCAATAGATAATAAATACAAGAATAACTAGGTCACCTTTGTGATATTATATATTTTTATAAATTATGCCTTTTATAGTGATTCTAATTTGTCGCTATTTTCTTTTCTTTAATTTTTTTTTTCTTAATTTTCTTTTTTTCTTGGTAGAACTGTTATATATCATGTTAAATATCGTAAAGTGCAAGAAACATTTTTAAAATTCTATAGGCATGGATAACCTGCATAACTTTTAACGGTTACATATAGAAAAGAAACTTTATATATATGAACAAGTAAGGATCTTAGTCCTAAAATCCCACATTCTTTAATTGCAAAATACATGCTAGTCTTCATCTTTTCATATTTGGTTAACTTCCTAAAATTTTTCCATGAACAACTCCGACCCAAATGTGGCCAAACAAGAATGGCTAAACTTGTTTGGTCATTCATTTTCAAAGACAAGTTTTGAAAACAAATTTAAAAAAAAAAATTAAAAAACATAAAAATTATGTTTTAAACATTTCAAAAGGTATCGTAAAAATTGATAGTTATTCTTGTACTTACTATCCATTGGGCTTCAACTTTTTCAAATTAAAAAAAAAATTTATTTTTCAAATCAATCAAAATCCACATTTAATTAACATATACAAGGAACAATTAATAAAATTTTAGCTGCCACATAAGAGAGAAAGTACATTTTTATGGATAAAATTTTATCAAAAAAAAGATAGATGTAATTATGAAAATATAAAAATATCCAGTTGTAATTAAAGAAAAAACCTCAAAGATGTATAATGTAATTATAAAAATATAAAAATATTCGATTGTAATTAAAAAAAATTTTAAAAATATATAATATAATTATGTAAATATTAAAAATATCAATTATAATTAAAAAAAATCTCGATGCCTAATTAACCTTCGTATATATGATATTATTCAAAAAACTTTAAAAGCAAAAAAGAAATTTAGAAAGAGAAGACTGTCAATAAGGGCACTTGTGTAATTAAAACGAAGAAATGTGGGCTATATTTTATAGGAAATATGTATTGATTTTGGCAAAAAAATAAAGGACACGTGTAATATGTAATAAAAAAAAAAGAATGCACAAGCGAGTGTTAGAGCAAGTGTTGCTAGCACTGCTCAATTATTTTACACTCTGTGATCAAATCATTAATTTGGATGGTCTAAACGACAAATGGAGTTGTTGGATTGATAGATGACCCATGGGCTCCACGCTGAAAATGATTGGACCAAATTCCCAATTGTTTGATTCGGAATTTACAAGGGCCTAAACTTTTATTTATTTATTTATTTTTTTTTGGAAAACACTTCTGAAAATTGCCTTTGAGCCTCGTTGCCTCGATAGCTAATAAAAGTATTTCAATAAATTCATCAAAATTTCACCTCCAAAAAAAAAAATAAAAAAAAATAAAAAGCTATATCAAAAGAACCTCTCAGTTCAAGTTATAGAACTCCATCAACCCAATTGTTTTGTTATCCAATATTTTTATTTCATGTTTGCCCAAATATCCAATTCTACAAAAACAAACTATCTTAGTATGAATTTTAGCAACAATCCAAAAAATAAATAAATAAATAAATAGCTACGTTAACATCAAGAAGTTTAATTGTTTATTAGTTGGCGGTGCGCAGGTGGCACTTGCATACCTCAACACCCATGAGCAATAGTGTTTAATATCATATATTAAAACCACTGAAAGTTTAGCCATAATATAAATTGTTATCCTTGGTTTTAAATAATTCCAAAATATCCTCCACCATTAATCAATTTTGATAAGTTAACTTAGCAAGGATATTGTCGTAAGTGCGTAAAATTAAAAATTACCCCCCCAAAAACAAAATAATAATAATTTTTTTTAAAAAAACGTGCCAAAAAAGGTCAAGATAAGGTTTGCAGATTTCAAATGACCCACATCATCTCTTCTCTTCTCTTCGAAGATCTAAAAATTAGCAAAACATCTCATACCGACAAATCTAAGGGTGTTTATTGTTCGTTTTCGATCAATGAACAAAAATAATTGATCAATCAATCAGTTAATCAATCAGTTAATATCATAAAAGAAAATATTTTTCAACTTTTGAAAACTGATGAAAATCAATTTTGGACCAACAAAAAAATCAATTAACTTTGATTTTTTTTTTTTTTTTTTTATAGGTTTTTGGTTCATTGTTCGTTCACTTTTTTTCACATATTAAATATAACTATTTTAAAAATTTTTGGGTTGGTAAAGTTTCCAAAACCAACTAGGACAACGGCTGTCTTCGCTTGATTGGTTCAATTAATAAATTGGTCGTGATCGGTTTTTCGGTTAAATTGCAAACACTTGGCACAAATCCAACCCAAGAACAATATGAAAATCATTGAGTTTAAAAGGTAAGAGTTTTCAAATTTAAACGCTAGTAATCTTGATCTCCTCGACAAACCTCAACTAACATAGCAAAATGGGTATGTCAGAGCAAGTTTTAGTTTTGGAGTTTGGACTAAACAAAGGTTTATGAAATTTGGTGGGGTAATGGTATTAGCAAGGTTATGGATTTGGAAGGGAAAGTTTTTTCTATTTTTGTTATGGGGTTTTGATACTTTGAATTGTAGATTTGAGGTCATGAGTGGCATTTTACAACTAATTATGAGGGTTTTTGTTTTATGATGTAATTATCCCTATAAGTTTGGGATTTTTTTTTATTTTTATTTTTTGACAATAAACTTAGGTAGAATATTGCTTTGCTTTGATTGAATCTCTTGCTTTTTTATTTTATTTTTATTTTTCTTTTTTTCAATTGGCGTAATGAATTCATTGGATATAGTATAGTTTATGAGTCTATAATACATTTGTTGTTTTCTTGGGTGACAGTACTTTATGGATTGAGGGCCAAGCTGTTTTTCAGGCCTTGTTAAGTGCTAGAAGAATGGGCTTTTTCTAATGTGGAGGTGATGGTCGTTTGCTTGGAGTGGTCCGGCACGCTTGCTGCCAGGGAAAACATTCAAAAAGAAAAACACATACTTTTTATTTTTTTTACAATTAGAAATTATATATAATTTTATTATAATATTTTAACACAATCATATATCCATTTATTAACACAAATAAAAAACGAAAAAATTAAAACAAAACATAAATAAAAATAACACTTTTCATTCCTTTAAATCTTTAAAAGTCATTTAGAATTGATTCTATACCATTTTTTAAAAAAAAACATATTAATCTTTTCTAAATGAAAGTGCAGAAAATTAAAAAAAATAAATAACTCAGGACTTATTGATTCCTTGTGTGACAGGAAAAAGAGAACGGTTTTTTTTTTTTTTTTTTTTGGCTTGGAAAGGAAGACGTAAATAAGTAAACATAACAGAATGAAGTAGCTAGCCACAACAATCGCTATGTATTTTAGTAAAAATGAGACTCCACACCTTATGGCTTTTTTATTTTTATTTTTTTATTTTCCTATTTAGTGATTGAAATATATAATTTGTTAAAATTATATATGCTCTATTTTTAAAGCTTACACCTTATTTAAACATATATTGCTAAGTCTTTCTTACTTTTGCGAGGTTTGATAAACTTGATAAAGTCCCAATTATTTCGGATCCACCAAGCAAGTTTGGCAAAACTATAGAAACACAATTTGAAAATCATTTTTTTTTTCTTCTTTTGGACGAGAGAAATCTCATTTTTTTCGGACGAATGTTACAAAAGAAAAATGCTATGAACTATATATCAACTATGACTGTGGTAGTTATAGCAATACATCAGGGTACCGATATGGATTGATTGGATGCATGAAAGAATGAAGGGTTTTTTTAGTTAGGATTTTCTTTTAATGGTTTAATAGTGGGCCTCTATATTTTTACATTATTATTTTAAAACATAGTTTTTTAGCCAAAAAGTTTTAAATAATATTTAAAGTTCTATTAAGTATTTAGAACTAACAGTATAAAAATTATGAAAATAAACTATCTACAACTAACTAATTCTTAAACATATGACATCTTGTGAACACTTTTCATGTTATATGATATCTTTTCTACTTTTCATTTTATGAAAATAATAACTACAGCATCATAGAACTTCTGATTCTTATTTGATAGAAAAGTTTATATTTATCCATTTATTTCATGCAGAATGTGTTGCATTGGCACATTGTAGATGCACAATAATTTTCTTTAGAGACACATGTAACCAAAACTATGGTACTACTATTGCTTTCAGCAAATCAGCTTTATTTTTTTTTGGTTTTTTTTTTAATGGGATATTGGAATAATTAGTTTAAGAATTTGGATTTTGGATTTGATAACCTAGTTCGGAAGAAAACCTAAACCAATTATTAGTTGAACTCTAATATAAATAAATAAAATACGATATCAAGTAAAGTTTGTAAAATGCCTTAGTGGTTAGGTCTGCGAACCGAAAAGAAACAGAACTACCAAAAAGAATTCCCTTTTCCCTTCGGTCACCATGGCTGCCAAAAGAATCAGATGGACGATGAAGAAGAAGAAGAAGAGGAAGAAGACCGACTTTCAGAATTACTATCAACAAAATCTTTTCATACCTTCCAACCGTGGTTGCGGTGAAGATGAGTGTTCTTTCCAATGGTTGGAAGGACCTTTGGGTTTGGGACAGGGGCTTATACTTTGAGGAATGTTTGACGCTGTCCAAAGGCAAATTTGAGTGAAAGAAATTCATCGACGTCACGACAAAGTGTATGAAAATCAAACTCAAACTCCTCCACAACAACATAGATAGATTTAAGCTTTGTATGCGTTATATAGGTCGTGGTAAATTCATAGATGATTGGCTGACCGATATCGTCCGCAAGACCAATGTTATATAGGTCGTGGTAAGCTTCCCCCCCTTTCGGGTTTGGTACGCTGTAAGTTTTAAAAAGTTATAATCTGATATCAGAAGTGTTAGATCCTAATAGATTCCTAATGATTCATCCATTTTTTTAATCTTAATTTCATTCTTTTTCTTTATTTCATCAATAATGGTGAGTTTTTTAATCATCTGCGATGAATGATAAAGTTCATAAAAAAAATAATGATCTTGTCATCAGATATAAATTTATGAAATTTAAAGGGTATCAAATGTAAATAAATAAATTAATTAAAATTTTCAAAACAAACTAACCTAACTACACGGTAATAAAGTGCATTTAACCATAATAAAAATACATAATATATATATATATATACACTAGTTAAAAAAAAAAAAGACTTGGGTGAAAAATAAGTAATAAAAAAAATATATTTTTTTCTTGAAGGCTCTCATATTAGAAATACTGATAAAAATAATATAAAATTGTTAATAAATGATAATTTTATAAATTAATAATTAAAAATGCAATTTAATAATTACATTACATTATTATTAAGGAAAATTTTCATTTTACATCTTTTTGTTTTGGGCTAACTACACTTAGATTTCATGCTTTTGAAAAATTGTCACAAATCTTCCATGTGGTTAATTTTTACCAGTTAGTTTTAACAATTAAATGATAAAATTATATTTTCATAATATTATTCAATCATAAAATATAAATTTTTAACTTTTGTTTAGCTTTTAATTTTTAAAATTGACTGATAAAAACTGATAAATGAGCTTGTTTTGATAGATATAAAAAAAATAATAACATCAAAGGGATCTTAACAATGATTTTGCAAAAATATGGGTCAAAATGTAATTACAATATAATTGAGGGGATCTATATGAAATTTGTCCTATTATTAATTCTTAATGTTATTTGAAAATTTAAAATGTTAAGATTAGTTGATATGTAAAGTTACAGATTTCTTTCCTTCTATTTTTTATTTTTCCTTTCTATACTAAACAAGTGATGGAAAAGTAGGTAATTTTGATCTCCTTGATCCTAATCGGAAAGCTAATGCATGGGTCTAGTGCTTTCCATTAACTGTTCAAATCTTGTGTTTGATGAATTTTTGGTACCTTCTTTTTAGCGCCAGGCTAAAACTTGTCCACGCTTCGTGTTTGAATGATCATTTCCCATCACTTTTTCGGCTCTTTCATGATATACCAAACAAAAAGGAGATAGATTGGAATCTTTCCATCCCTTCATTCTTCCATAGAAATATTTCTTGGAGACTTTTAAAGTTTGCATTAATTTTAATTTAGTTTTCTAGGTTTTAAAATTACAACTAGCACCCTTATAAAAAGGTGTTGATGATATTATTCTAATGGGTGTGAATAAAATAATAGAAGGAAAATGATGGTTATTTACAACCTAAAGGGAGATTAATAATATTTTTAAAACTAGGATGATTAAATTATATTTAAATTAAACCTCAATGGAATGGATGAAATTAACCATTTTTCCATTCCTCCTCCTTCTTCCAACATTCCTACCAAATCGAAGCTAACTCTAATTTTGGTCTAAGGAGAAAGACAAATGATTGAAGAAAAATAATATTTTCACTTTTCAAAAATGAAAAAAAAAAAAATTCAATTACAATGACTTGGCAAAGTTGTTATCACAGCACTAGAAGAGCCCTCGAAGTTGGATTTCCTTTTTAAAAAAAAAATAATAATAACAGACCTGAAATTTCAATAGAATTCAATTTTAAAATTTCAAAACTAAAAAGGGAAAATAAATATGGCTACTTTTGAATATTCAAATCTGTATAGAACTATATAAAATTATTTTTGCATTGCAAAACAAATTTTTTTTTTTTTTTTAAAAAAGAGCTAAGCTAAGTAAGAAGCTTAAGGATAGTTTGGCTAAGTAAGAAGCTTAAGGATAGTTTGGCTAGCTGTTTTTAAATAGTTTTTAATTTTAGATTACAAAAAATTGTTATTTAAAAAGCTTATAAGATATTTGATTGTTATTTTTTGAAAACAAAAACAATGAAAAAAATAAAAATTAGTACATAACATTTCTTTGTTTTCCTTTATTTTAAAAATAATTTTAACACAATAAAAAATATTCGAATAATTAATTTGGTATCACCTAACCAGATTGAGACCTAAAATCACCTAAATGGGGTTGGAATCCTTGATCGTTCGAATGAGTCTAGGGTTCGAAACACCCAAATGGGTTTGATGTCCAGGGATTGCCCGAATGGACTTGAGGCTCAGAACCACCACAATGCGCCCAATCATAAGACTACTTGAATGGGCTAGGTACCTAAGATTGCCTGAACGAGCCGAACACTCAAAAGCACCATAACAAGTTTGAGATCCTAGATTGCCAGCTAGTTGTTTTTAAAACTATTCTCTAAAACAATTATAAAGCATTTCGCCATTATTTTCTGAAAACAATTTCTAAAAACAAAAACAATGAAAAAACAAAAATTAGGAAACAACATTTTATTATTTTCTTTTGTTTTGGAAATAATTTTTACATGCTAAAAAAGTCATCCAAAACACCAATATTTAGTATCACCCGAAGGGACTGAGGCCTAAGATCATGGTTGAGGCTTGAGATTGCCCAAACGGAGTCAAGACCCTGGGCCTAAAAATACCCGAATGGGCACCGATGTCTGGGGACTGCCTGAATGGATTCAAGGTCTAGGACCACCTGCACGGGGCTTAACACATATAACTGCTCGAATGAGCCAGATACACAAGTCTGTCTAAATGAACCGAGCACTTGGGAGCGCCATAATGGGCCCAAGATCTTGGATTGCCATACAATTCTTACTTTTCCAAAACAATATAAAATTGGTTTTTGTTCTTTATTCAAAAAAACAATATTTTAAAATTAGAAAACAAAAAACCTAACCAAAGAGGTCTCAAATATCTCTTTTTTTTCCTAAATAATAGAAAATTATTTTTTGTTCTCTATTTAAAAATAAAAAACAAGGACAAAGAAGCTTCTAAGTTTTTCACAAGGACAAAGAAGCTTTTAAGTTTTTCTTAGATTGTAGGGATGTGAAAAAAGCCTAAACACGCAAAACTCAATCAAACTTGTTTGGAAAAATCTATAAAACGTAAATTGTAAAATATTTAAAAATGTTAATTTATTGCATATTTATATTTCATTTGACTTGTATGAATCATATCTTGTGATGAAAAAAAGTTTTAGTTGATTTTTTAAAATTATTTTAACCTAATATCAAGCCCTTTTATATAAATTTAACCTAAATTAAACCCATTTGTATAAATCATTCTATTCCACGTATATAAATTATGGTCATTCATTGTATTCATGCAGATCTAGTTGATAATATTTTTGTTTTACTAATTGAACCACAATAAATAACACCTATTTAAAAACAAAAACAAAAGCAAGAAAACCAAAACAAAATCATTAAATAGCACTAAATAAAATTTAAGTAATTGAAAAACCTAATTTAAATCAAAATTTTAAAAGTTATTCACATTCTTAAATAATAGCTTCTCTTTTCCTTAAAACAAAATAAAAAATTCTAAAATCATGTTTATAGAAATGATTTGACCAAAACTAAAATTACAAAAATATAAACTTACAAATTTAGCATAAGCCCAAACCCACCTAATTTTTATTTTGAATTGAGTTTGGTCTTTATTTGCTATATAAGCCCCAATCCAAAATCCAGCTACTTTCTGGATGGCTTGATGCCCAACCTAATTGATTCACTCATTATAATTAGATAATTATTTTCTCTACTTGTTAAACTTATTACAAATAGCCTAAGCAAAAAGCTAGGATATTTGGGTTTAGTCCAAATTTACACTCATAATATTAAATTATCAATTTTTTTTATAAAAAAGTCAAAAAAAGCCCAACCCAGAAGAACCAAATCTGAGCCAAATTTACATTTTGATAAGGATATTTAGAGTTATTAGATTGCCTAAAATTAAAAAAAAGCCCAAAAAAATCCAGTCCATAAAAACCAAATTATATCCCTATTAGTTGGCATCTAACACTAAGTAGCAGATAATGTATGATACCATAGATATATATATATATATATATATCACAAGCCCAAAGGGAATAGAAGAATTTGTACAAGTGCTTTAGCCCAAGCTTTCTCTAACGCCAATGGCCGTTAACATTCTTGGGCCTGTTGAAGGAGGAGACATTGAAGCTGATCTGAAGCAATCCTTTCTCTGCCTATTGGAGAAGAAAAGGGGGAAAATTTGTTTGTGGGCCTCAAGAAGTTGATGGAGTGCATGAGTCCAGTTTTGAAGACGATCTAGGGGTTACTCTCGAGGCTATTGTAGGGGGTGGATTAGGGGGAATTTGGCCCAATACCCCTGTAGGACCGAGCTTCATGAATTTTACCCCCTCAATTCATTTCTTTTTTGATCTACCCCTCCAATCTTTTAAAATCCCAAAATACCCTTATGTGTTATTTGTTTTATATGTTTTTTTCTTTCCTTTCTTCGACTTTTCCCCTCCATCTCTTTATCCATAACCAGACCTTAGGAGCCCTCTGTTTCCTTTCATGAATCGGCCGGATTGTAAGCGTGGAGACTGCGCGTTTTGAAGGAGATGGTGAAGAGGCGACTCAGAGAGAAAACTGCAGGATTTTAGAGAGCCCTAGGAGCAGAAGCAGAAGCAACAGGTAGGCAACAGCTCTAATTTTGGTTGTCTGTTAGTGATGGATTCTATCAAAGCTCTCCAGAATCATAGTTGTCTTTTTTTATTTTTATTTTATTTTTTTATTTTTATAATATTATAATTAGTGAATTCACAGACCTACTAATTAAGGCCCTCATCCATCATTGTCTTCTTCTTTGATCAATATATTTAGGGTTATATAAATTTTGAAGCTTTTTTTATGTCTAGGGGTTTCTGTGTAGATTGCTGTGTTGTTGTTGTTGTTATTTTGAAGTTGGATTACAATGCCATCCAAAAATCTAAACCCACCTCCAGGTCTCAATCTCTTCCCATCTCTCAAACCCCCACAAAAAACTTTAGCTTTCCACCAAATCTTAGTCCTAGTAATAACTTTCCTCGCCTATGCTTCCTTTCATGCCTCTAGAAAACCTCCAAGCATTGTTAAGAGTGTTCTTGGACCAAATGATCACTCAAACTCATCCCTAACCGAGAGTAATTTGAACTCAACCTTATTGAATTCGAGCTCGATTGATGCTGGTTGGGCTCCTTTCAATGGTCCACGTGGAACACACCGGCTAGGCGAGCTAGATCTCACATTTCTTTCCGTATATTCCATTGGAATGTATTTTTGCGGCCATGTCGGTGATCGGGTCCATTTGAGGTACTTTCTTGTGTTTGGTATGATAGGCAGTGGCATTTTTACAATAATGTTTGGCCTAGGGTATTGGTTGGGAGTTCATGTTTTGGGATTCTTTCTTGCTGTTCAAGTGGTTTGTGGATTGTTTCAGTCAGTTGGGTGGCCTTGTGTGGTGGCAATTGTGGGAAACTGGTCTGGGAAAGAAAAGAGGGGCTTGATAATGGGATTGTGGAATTCGCACACCTCTGTGGGAAACATTGTTGGATCAATTTTAGCATCAGGTGTTTTAGAATTTGGGTGGGGATTTTCCTTTGTTTTGCCTGGAGTTTTGATGATTGTGGTTGGCATTGTAGTGTTTATGTTTCTCGTTGTTAGTCCGGATGATTTGGGGTTTGAGTCTCCCGGCAAGGAGATTGAAATGGATGCGGAAGTTGATAGTGTAAGGAGTTCAGAGGAGAAAGTGGAGTCAGAGAAAGCTGGTCTTCTTGAAACAGGGGACTCTGATTCTTTGGCCGCAATTGGATTCTTTGAGACATGGAGGCTACCAGGTGTAGCACCATTTGCTTTCTGTCTCTTCTTTTCAAAGCTGGTGGCTTACACTTTTCTATACTGGTTGCCCTTCTACATAAGGCACACAGGTACTTGGTCAAATAGGATGAGTTTATATGAATATGCCATAAAAATTTTCCTATAGGTTGTGCTATGACTTTCCCTTCAGAGTTGGATTATATTTGTCTTCTTGTGGTTAGTGCTCTATAATGCATCATGAATTGGCAATGGCAAGATGAGAATCTTGTCTCTGTTTCTTTGTTATTATTGTTATTATTATTATTATTTACTCTTTTCTTTCATGAAGAATGATGAGCATAAGAAACTCTTTGGCATCTGTGAACATACAGCTAAATCTGCTTTGTTTTGGGACTGCCAATAGGTTTCTTTTTCTGTGTCTTTCCCCATAAAGATAAATATGCCTTTGGGTATTTAATTTTTATCATGAAATAATTAAAGACTGCTAAACGATCAAATCTGCTTAATTTTCATGGGCTCCCCTATGCATTTGAATGTGTTACAATTTACAAGGTTCTCTTATTTATGAATTCTGTTTGGCATTTTAGCTGTTGCGGGAGTGCATTTGTCACACAAAACTGCTGGGATCCTTTCAACTATATTTGATATGGGAGGAGTCCTTGGAGGAATTTTGGCGGGATTCATCTCTGATGTAATTGAAGCTCGTGCTGTTACATCAATTGTATTCTTGTTGCTATCAATTCCAGCCCTCCTTTTCTACAGGGTTTATGGAAGCATCTCCATGTTTGCCAATATTAGTTTGATGTTTCTTTCTGGATTGCTTGTAAATGGTCCATACTCACTCATTACAACGGCTGTTGCTACTGATCTTGGTACTCAGACCATGGTTGGAGGAAATTCTCGTGCATTAGCTACTGTAAGTGCAATTATAGATGGCACTGGTTCTGTTGGGGCAGCTTTAGGCCCACTATTGGCAGGGTATATTTCCACTAGGGGATGGAACAGTGTCTTCTTAATGCTAATTCTTTCTATTTTCCTTGCAAGTTTGTTCTTGATTCGTGTTGCCAGAACTGAGATTAAAGCGAAGTTGAATGAGGGAAAATGGTTTTGGAACAGCATAGGCGGTCATTGATGGATGGAGGATTTCTTCTAATGCTTCATTTATGCATGGGTTTTTTCTGGTCAGATTAGTTCATTTGGGGAAGAATACGGTCATGGATTAGTTACTTGAGCCATTATACATGTATGTATTTTGTATCTTATTCATTTTACACAGGTTAGTAGCTCTTATACATGTATAGAACCTATAAATTCCACAAGATATAAAATTTGTTCAACTTCTTTTTGGTTTCGGTATTTATCCCTAGTCCCTCTATCTGTTAAATCAGGTTTTTTTTGTTGTTTTATTCCTTTCATAACCAGGCATTGATAAATGTACCCTCTAATAAAGTTTATATTTTTGCTAGAAATTTTTGATGTTTTTAAGTTGACAATTCTTTTACATACCCTTTTTATCTGATTTGCTTTTTCGTCGATGGAATGTACGATCCTGGAGCTGTGCAGCGGTTTTAAAGAATTGAAGTATATGGTGCCATATCATAAAGGTAAGCCATAGCGGCTGAACCACTGGCTCTTTCCCTATAATAACCCCTCACCGTCCAGTAATATAATGGAAAGAATGATACATAAGTAGGGGAATTTGGCCCAATACCCCTGTAGGACCGAGCTTCATGAATTTTACCCCCTCAATTCATTTCTTTTTTGATCTACCCCTCCAATCTTTTAAAATCCCAAAATACCTTTATGTGTTATTTTTTTTATATGTTTTTTTCTTTCCTTTCTTCGACTTTTCCCCTCCATCTCTTTATCCATAACCAGACCTTAGGAGCCCTCTGTTTCCTTTCATGAATCGGCCGGATTGTAAGCGTGGAGACTGCGCGTTTTGAAGGAGATGGTGAAGAGGCGACTCAGAGAGAAAACTGCAGGATTTTAGAGAGCCCTAGGAGCAGAAGCAGAAGCAACAGGTAGGCAACAGCTCTAATTTTGATTTTCTGTTAGTGGTGTTGGGAATTTTTTTTTTTTGGGAGAAATTGTGAAAGAGAAATTGTGAAAGTTGTGGGAGGCATTTCTTGCTGAGAGATATGTATGATGATATGATGCTGGATGGAGTACAGCCAAGTAGGGATACATTCCATTCTGTCATCAGTTAGTGGAAAGGTGCTTTCATGTTTGTTATCATGGACTTTCATTCTTTCTGGAATTTTCCATTTGGTTGATTTTGTTTTGTTGCAGGTGGGTAAGCAAAATGCTCATTTCTTTGGTGTTACGATCAACGAGCAACAAGCCGAGTGTGGTATTGTAGTAAGAGTTACTTCAAATGCACAAAGCAAATTTAAGGTATGTATATTTCATATTTTTGCATTTAAATTGTTTATATACCATGTTTGATGACTATGAACTCTCTCTCTCTCTCTCTCTGCATCTGCATTTTCTTTTGTGTTGCTGGTGTGACATTAAATTTATAATCTAATTGCTTTATTTTCCAGTTACTTTATTTCGAGCAAGATGTGAATGGCGGTTATGGTTTGGCCCTACAGGTACCATATCTTCTTTCCTATTGTGTCTCCAATCCATTTTCCATTTTATAGTGCATATGGTTTTTGCATTCTGAAAGTTGTCATGGTTGTTTAAAAAATTTGAAGCATAGATGGAGTCAACAGTGCCAATGATCATATACAATTGGTAGAAATGTTTTGTAATAATCTTGTCATGTTAAACTGTCTGCTGTTATATCCTTCAAATTCTAAGTACTATGCGTCTCTAATTTATTTTCAAAGCATAAAATTGTGGCTGTGAAATTGTGATTTTGAATATCACACATGGGTAGAACTTAAAATTAGTAACCTACCTGTGAATGTGACAATGATGCTCAACTTCTCTTTTCAAGTGAATGTCATTGCATTGTTTCAAGTGGTCAAGTGGTATTGGTGTGGCATTTCAATGTATTTCTGTTCAGTCCTCTGACCTCAGTCCCAAGGGCTTTCTTACTTGCAATTTGACTACAATCCTTTAAACAATTGACTTATATAATTGTACTATGATTTTATGTAGCATGCTTCTTTTTATTTTACTTTGGTTCAGCAAATCTTTACCTTTAGTCAATAATTTTGTCATATGGAAATGCTTTTTTCCCCCCACCCCTCATCAAGCCATCTAAATTTCAATATATATCATTGACACACAAAAATCATGACAGTCAATTGCCTATTTAATTAAAATTCATTTAGCAGAATCTCTTCCTATGCACATGCATTTGACATTAGTGTGGTCTCTTTACAGATGGATAATTGATCCTCCTCTGGATGTCAATGTACCATCAAAACGCACACCATGGCCTGATGCCCCTCCTGAACTCCCTACCAATGAAAATGTAGTGTTGGGCATCCAAGAGCATGCTGTAAAGCATCCTACAAAGACCCGCACATCTAGATCAAAGAGACGAAGCAAGAGAAAGCATGACACAAGAACGGTGGACACACAGGTTGCTTCAAAGCATTCTGAACAAATTTGAAAATCTTAGCACGAAGACGGCTAGAGATACATGCTGCTGTGTGAATTTTAGGCATCATTCTTCAGCATCATAAAAAAATTTGAATTGCAAAGGCTTATTAGCACAGAGGCAGATGGCCTAACCTGGTATATGTGAAAAGAATCCTTCACGCTGGGCCAGTTGATAACAGGCATTGGAGTTTGAATTTTCACTTAATTTTTCACAAATTTTTTCTTTCTTTTATATATTTTTGTTTGGGATATCAGGATTCTGGTTCAGCATGCGGTATGCCAGCAAAGTCTTGCCGTGTCTGCTACCTTGTAGGACTTTGTATCCAATATGTTTTGAATCTTATACATAATCTTGGAACATAGGAATTATATAGTTGTGTTCAGCTGGATTTTCGTAGAAAAAAAGATACCAAAATGTAATAAACAAAAAAGAAAAAAAAAAAAAAGGAAACTTCCATATTTGTGAAAGGATCCAATTTCTTCCATATTCAGATTTTGTTTTTAGTTTTTGTACTTGATTCTCGTGTCAATATGATGTGTAAGGAAGGATGATAATTTAAATGGATGGTATCAATCACTTTTACATGAATGGCTCCATGGTAGTATGTCCAAATGATACTTGTTAGGAGGGAATTAATTGTCTGGCTTTTGTAAACTATTTAAATACATGGATACCTATGAAAGTGTCAAGTAAAAATAACAGTTTTCTCATTGACTGTCTCGAATACAGGTGATAATATTAAAACAACTTTTTTGACCATCCCTCATTTCTATCTACCCCATTAACTTCTGTCCTGCTACCACATTAAATGTATACTGTGTCTTCCTCTCTCTTTCTCTTTTGTTGGTTGTGTACCTTTCAGCCTTCTTTCTTTGCATTGACGAACATTGCAGAAAATCCCAAAATCTCTTCAGTTCAGTTCACTCTCCCTGCATCATCTGAAAATATTCATTGTGGAGCCCATACACTTCAAAAGTATGTAATTAAATTGTACGTTTGTGCAGATCGGAGTTAACGATTACCTGGTATGTGGATATATATACATATATATATACATAATTTGGCTTTATGCTACTTCTTTACATAATTTTTTTTATCATTTATAATAAATTTTTTCCATCTTAATGTTTTGAAATCATGAACTCCCAATAGTAAACATAAATGGGTTAATAAGTAAGCCAAAAAATAAATACAATATACTTCATATTAATTTTGTTAATTGATTTTACGAAAAAAATTTCCTAAAATATATTTTACGTATAGGTGATAGATAAAGTCAATATATTAGCCTAAGAATAAGAATTTAATTAGTCAATATTGTATTAAAAAAATAACATTTACTATAATTCATATGGAAATGGTCTCAGTGATCATTATTTTCCTACCAATTTACATGCAAGGTCATTGTTGACAGCTCCACTTAATAATGAATAAAGAAAAGGAGCAAAGTTTTTTCGCCTGGACCATCTCCAAAAGACCACAAAACTTTCTTTTTTTTTTTTTTTTCCCTAAAGCAACTGGGTTTCAAATTTCAAACCCATAATTTATTTATTTATTTATTTATTCCCAATTCAGTTCTGGTGAAAATTTGTTGTCCAGTTAACCAGATAAGTGAAAATTCGCCGAATGAGCATGGATATGTACCTGCTGCATTGGAAAGGATCGAATAATAGGACTCCTTAAGTCAAAACTTTGTACCACAAAAAAAAAAAAAAAAAAAATAAAAAATAATATAAAAATTGGCAAAAGGTACGAACTGTACACCCTCGGGAAATTACCGACGAAACTGTCGGTAATTTTTCCAGAAGGCATTTGTAGTTTCCCGACAGTTTCGTCGGTAATTACCCGAGGGTGAACAATGTAAATATTTTTTGCAAACTTTCATACACTTTTATGAAATTTTTTGATTTTCTCTCCTTAGTACAATTATAGAATCCATGTTTTGCATGTTTTTTCATTCAACACACATTAGGGGGCTTGTGGGGTAAAAAAAAATGGCAAAATATGCGTACTGTACACCCTCGGGAAATTAGCGACGAAACTGTCGGTAAGTTATCCAGAGGGCATTTGAAGTTTCCCGACATTTTCGTCGATAATTTCCCGATGGTGAACAATATACATATTTTTTGCAAACTTGGATACACTTTTATGAAATTTTTTAATTTTCCCTCCTTAGTACAATTATAAAATCCATGTTTTGCATGTTTTTTCATTCAACACACCTTAGGGGGCTTGTGGGGTAAAAAATATTGGCAAAATGTGCCTTACTGTACACCCTCGGGAAATTACCCACGAAACTGTCGGTAATTTTTCCAGAGGGCATTTGTAGTTTCCCGACAGTTTCGTTGGTAATTTCCCGAGGGTGAACAAAGTACTTATTTTTTACAAACTTTGATACACTTTTATGAAATTTTTTGCTTTTCTCTCCTTAGTACAATTATAGAATCCATGTTTTGCATATTTTTTCATTCAACACACCTTAAGGGGCTTGTGGGGTAAAAAAAATTGGCAAAAGATACGTACTGTACACCATCGGGAACTTACCGACTAAACTGTAGGTAATTTTTCCAGAGGGCATTTGTAGTTTCCCGACAGTTTCGTCGGTGATTTACCGAGGGGGAACAATGTACAAATTTGTGTACAAATTTTTTGCAAACTTGGATACACTTTTATGAAATTTTTTGCTTTTCTCTCCTTAGTACAATTATAGAATCCATGTTTTGCATATTTTTTCATTCAACACACCTTAAGGGGCTTGTGGGGTAAAAAAAATTGGCAAAAGATACGTACTGTACACCATCGGGAACTTACCGACTAAACTGTCGGTAATTTTTCCGGAGGGCATTTGTAGTTTCCCGACAGTTTCGTCGGTGATTTACCGAGGGGGAACAGTGTACAAATTTGTGTACAAATTTTTTGCAAACTTGGATACACTTTTATGAAATTTTTTGATTTTCTCTCCTTACTACAATTATAGAATCCATTGTTTGCATGTTTTTTCATTCAACACACCTTAGGGGGCTTGTGGGGTAAAAATAATTGGCAAAATATGTCGTACTGTACACCTTCGGGAAATTACCGACGAAACTGTTGGTAATTTCCACAAAAAGGATTATTCACCGAAACCGCGTATTATTATTATTATTATTATTTTTTGTTGTTGTTCTAGATGGGAGAATAAAGTTGCAGAGAGAAATTATTAGACAGAGAGTGTGATTTATGAGTTGACAAGTACTTCTGGCTTAAAGTGTAGCAAATTCACAATGAATTTGGGAGGAGTGAAGCGGGACAATTTACAAATTGACAAGGAACACCTCAGGGTTATAGGAAAGATAAGATCATTGGTTTCCAGTCAAGATTTTGGATGACTCAATTGGACTTGGATTTTGGAACACAAAATTTCATTTAAATTTAATGAGTGTAATTTTCATTATTGGGGCTTGCAAACCATGACTTTTTTTCCTTTTTTTTTTTTTGGATTTCATATTTTTGTTTCAGGAAAGACTGTTAACATATTTGTTTCCTTTCTTTTACAATTTTCATATCAGTCAATTTCATATACCTACATGAAAACGATATATTTATGTTAAATATTACAAATACTAAATTTAAAAAAGCCAGTCATCTTCAAGTAATTAGATCTCAGATTGTATAAGATTACGAAGCTAGGTAATAGGGTTCCTTTTTTAGTAGCACTTTAGTACCAAGAAACATGTTCTCATTGTAGGGTCCTCAAAACTCGTTTGTCTTCTCTATCCAGCAGCTAGTACCTTCTATCAGATTTCACAGGGTGTGTTATAAATATAAAAATGTGTACATATATGGCAACATTTTTCCCTTAATCAGCACTTGTACTCATTTACATAAAATGCATTCCTATTTTATCTTTACTCATTTACTGAAAATGCATTTGTATTTGTATTTAAAATGCTATTCCAGTAGGCGTTAATAACATAATTGTTTGGCTTATTTTATGTACTCATTTACTAAAAATGTATTTGTATTTTTTCATTACTTTTGCTTCAGGATTATAGTTAAACCTTCCAGCAAAGATTCTACGATTGCAGAAGTAGATACTTAGTATGTTTTGAATTGGTAAACTCTTTATGCTCAATGTCACAAATTTCAGTTTTACTGTTCTACGATGGAACATGGAGTGTATGTTCTGAAGGTACCTGGAGATACCAACGTCAAAGAACGAAGATTATACGTATCAAAAGGAATTGTACGTTGGCCGAACTTGAAGATGTTGTCTACAACGCTCTCAACTTAGATTCTACACAACATCAATTAATCTTCAAGTTCATATACCATGTGTGTTTGTCATGTGAGCCGTACGTTGTGGAAAATGATGAAGACCTACAAAGTTTTATAGAAGAGTATAGTTCACACAGACCTCAAGACAGATCTCCACTTATTGTTGATGTGTTATCCAGGGTTCCAAAGAGTATTGATAGTGCTGGATGTGTGGTGAATAGGATACCTACAAGTTCTGGATTTACGACTATTGCCCCACTATCTGCAGTTCCCGAGATAGCTACTTGTACCTCTGATGCCGACATGCAGTCCCCAGCGACCGAAATTCATGTGCCGGAAACTCAACCTGGATTCTCTGAAAATCAAATGTGTGAAAACAATGTGCAATCTGCGAAACATGATCATGATAACGAGCACTTCGAAATTAATGATTTGAATGAATATCGTGGACATGATTATGATCAAGATGAACAATTTGAGGTTGAGGTCAACACTGATCGTAGTGAAGATGGGTTACGAGACATTTTACATACCCAACATTCGGGACTTTCAGCTGGTGATAGTCCACATGGTGAGTCTCCTTGTGGTAGTACTTCAATTGATAATGTGAATGATGATGTGCTTGCCTCTCCTTGTACCGAAAACCATTTGGACCTTCGACAGGATTCGACGGCAACCATGGCTGAACGTAGGGTCAACCATCGCTTCTCATCCGTCAATGCCCATGAAATCATTCGAATCAACCAAATCTTTGCGAGTAAGAATGTGCTACAGAAGAAGATTAGTCTTTATGCACTAAGGAGAAACTTTGAATTCAAGGTCAAGAAGTCGGATAGAGTCCGATATGAGGTTGTATGTGCAAATGACAATTGCGTGTGGCGAATGTGTGCTACCAAACTACATGGTGATAATACAGAGGCCTTCATGATTAGGGCCTTCAAAGATGAGCATATTTGCTCTTTAAATATCATGAAAAGGGATCATCGTCAAGCAACAAGTTCAGTTATCGGAGACATCATCCAGCCAATGTTTGATGGGATTTCAAGGCAATACAAACTTTCGAGATATCGTGCATGACATTCGCTCTAATTACGGAGTAAACATAAGCTACAACAAAGCATGGGCCGCTAAGGAAGTTGCACTATCGGGTTTGTGGGGCACGCCAGAAGATTCATATGCAAAAATTCCTTTATGGAGTCACGTTTTGAAGAGCAAAAATCTGGGCACGTTTACTCGAATTGAAACTGATGATCAAAACAGATTTCTATATTTTTTCATGGCACTTGGAGCTAGCATTAGAGGGTTCCAGCATATGCGGAGAGTCGTAGCTGTCGATGGAACTACACTGAAGAATAGATATAGAGGTTTGTTATATATTGCATCATGTTTGGATGGGAACAATCAAATTTATCCACTTGCTTATGGAATAGGCCCTGGGGAGACGGATGCGGCTTACACATGGTTTTTTGAGAGCTTTAAAGAAGCATTTGGGGATGATCCGAATATAGCTTTTATATCGGATAGACACAAGAGCATTGCAAAAGCAATACGTACAGTTTTCCCTAATAATCACCATGGCCACTGCACATATCATCTTGGTACAAATTTACGTGCTAAGAAGTTTAAAGGTAATGTCAACGCGATTATATCAACTTTTAATGATGCAGCTAGAGCATATATTGTTGAGGATTTTGATAAGGCCATGCAGCTTTTAGAAGGGGTTAGTATTGAAGCTGTACAATATCTCAAGGATGCAAGTCCTTCAAAATGGGCTAGATCACATTTTCCGGGCAATAGATACAACATAATGACAACTAACATTGCAGAAAGCATGAACTCTGTGCTTATTGATGCTAGGGATAAACCTATTTTGCCATTACTAGATCACATTCGTGATGTCTTGCAAAGGTGGTGGTATGAACGTCGAACTAACGCTGCTGCAATGCAAACTCCTGTTACTAATTGGTTGGAAAAAATCATGCAGGACCGCTCAAATATTGGCAGAGGCTTACGTGTTATGCCAATGAACTTATATGAGTTTCAAGTTGTTGGCCATGGCATGTTCGTTGGAGTTGTTAACTTAGAAAATAAGACGTGCTCATGCAAGGAATTTGACATTGATGGATTTCCTTGTGTCCATGCAATTGCAGCATGTAAGCATCGACATATTTCTCCATATTTCCTTTGCTCGACGCATTACTCAGTTGACTCACTCCGTTATGCATATTCGGAAACCATATATCCACTTGGAGATAAATGTCAGTGGCATGCTCCAGATGATGTCATAAACCAGGTTGTACTTCCACCTCAAATTGGCAAACAGTCAGGAAGACCGAGAAAGAAGAGGATTCAATCTCAAGGAGAGGAGCGTCATCAATATAGATGCGGGAGGTGCAAACAGGTTGGTCACACCAGCCGATCATGCTCCGCCGCCGTACCTCTTGATAGCACTAACAACCAACAGCACCACTGAAACGAACTCCCATCAATCGCATGATGCTATATTCAGACAATGAGGCCATGTATTGTGGTATGCGTGTGTATGAAATGTAGTCAGGAATGCAATTAGTTGGTCAACCGCGTAACATGTGTTTTGGCGTAATAGACGTTGGCTTTATGTGTTCTTTTATTGTCAAATTCATCTGTCGTATTGTTTTGATAACATATCATTCCGTCTTCAATTTAACTGATAACAGTTGTTTGTATGTTTCTTACTATTGCATGGATGATATTACTGCCCAATGGTAATGACCAATGCATCATCGGTAATTTTGCCAATTTAACTGATAACTGTTCACCCTCGGTAATTCCCGAGTAAATCGTCGGTAACCACCAAATTCCCTCTGGCAAATTTACCGACAGTTTCTTCGGTAAATACCGAGGGTCTACAGTATGGCATATTTTGCCAATTTTTTTGACCCCACAAGGCCCCTAAGGTGTGTTGAATGAAAAAACATGCTAAACATGGATTCTATAATTGTACTAAGGAGAGAAAATCAAAAAATTTCATAAAAGTGTATCAAAAGTTTGAAAAAAATTGATGACTGCTCACCGTCTGGAAATTACCGATGAAACTGTCGGGAAATTACAAATGCCCTCTGGAAAAATTACCGACAGTTTCGTCGGTACTTTCCCGAGGGCGTACAAACAGCATATTTTGCCAATTTTTTTGACCCCACAAGGCCCCTAAGTTATGTTGAATGAAAAAACATGCTAAACATGGATTCTATAATTGTACTACGGAGAGAAAATCAAAAAATTTCATAAAAGTGTATCAAACGTTTGCAAAAAAGTGATGACTGTTCACCGTCGGAAAATTACCGACGAAACTGTCGGGAAATTACAAATGCCCTCTGGAAAAATTACCGACAGTTTCGTCGGTAATTTCCCGAGGGTGTACAGTAAGCATATTTTGTCAATTTTTTTGGCCCCACAAGGCCCCTAAGGTGTGTTGAACGAAAAAACATGCTAAACATGGATTATATAATTGTACTAAGGAGAGAAAATCAAAAAAATTCATAAAAGTGTATAAAAGTTTGCAAAAAATTGATGACTGTTCACCCTCGGGAAATTACCGACGAAACTGTCGGGAAATTACAAATGCCCTCTGGACAAATTATCGACAGTTTCGTCGGTAATTTCCCAAGGGTGAATAGTCATTAATATTTTGCAAACTTTGACACACTTTTATGAAATTTTTGATTTTCTCTCATTAGTACAATTATAGAATCCATGTTTAGCATGTTGTTTCATTCAACACACCTTAGGGGCCTTGTGGGGCCAAAAAAATTGGCAAAATATGCTGACTGTGCACCCTCGGGAAATTACCGACGAAACTGTCGGTAATTTTTCCAGAGGGCATTTGTAAATTCCCGACAGTTTCGTCGATAATTTCCCGAGGGTGAATAGTCATCAATTTTTTGCAAACTTTGACACACTTTTATGAACTTTTTGATTTTCCCTCATTAGTACAATTATAGAATCCATGTTTAGCATGTTTTTTCATTCAACACACCTAAGGGGCCTTGTGGGGTCAAAAAAATTGGAAAAATATGCTGCAATGTACACCCTCGGGAAATTACCGACGACAATGTTGGTAATTTATCCAGAGGGCATTTGTAATTTCCCGACAGTTTCGTCGGTAATTTCCCGAGGGTGAACAGTCATCGATTTTTTGCAAACTTTGATACACTTTTATGAAATTTTTTGAATTTCCCTCATTAGTACAATTATATAATCCATGTTTAGCATGTTTTTTCATTCAACACACATTAGGGGCCTTGTGGGGCCAAAAACATTGGCAAAATATGCTGACTGTACACCCTCGGGAAATTACCGACGAAACTGTCGGTAATTTTTCCAGAGGGCATTTGTAATTTCCCGACAGTTTCTCTTTAGTACAATTATAGAATCCCTATTTGCCATGTTTTTGCATTCAACACACATTATGGAACTTGTGGGGCCCAACAAATTGGTAAAACTTGATGGACTGTACACATTCGGAAATTACTGACGAAACCGTCGGTAATTTTTCCAGGGTTTATTTGTTGGTTACGAAAAAGCGTTTCTGTAATTACCGATGGTGAATTGGGAATTATCAATGCACCATCGATAATCATCTTTCCTTTAATTTTTACCACAACCGAGGGTTTTTTTTTATCTTTTTATCTTTTTTCTTTTTTTTCAACGGTTGTCATTAGTAAAGATAGGTTCAGCATATTAAGATAACATTAGTATAACATTAGTATAGACCGTCATAACATTAAACATACGATCTACATTGAAAGTTTATTAAAGTACAAATCAACAGCATATTTTTTTCTAAAAAACATAATGTCTTGCGGACCAAATGAAGGGTTCTCCTCACTACTCATGTACTCAATAAATTTCAGAGCGTAGACGCCACAATCACCCCTGCAGAATAGCATTAATGATTAGCATTAATGAAAACCAACTACGTGTATTTTCACACGTAACCACAATAAAAAACAGCAGCAATACAAGTTGTTTGAAATGACAACACATTCATACCCATTATCTTGGCGGGGTGCATATTTGATCATGGTCATCGTGAATGGATCTAAAGTGGGAGACACGTCCGGATTCTTCCCGTAATATCCCCCATCCCTCAATAGGTAAGGCAGCATATACGCAAGGCATTCCGCATTCTTCAACTCTCTATTCTGGACATATTTATTTCCCATATTTGGATCGTATAAATGCACTAAAGTAAAGTATACTAAGTTGTCTAAATGATACCTGATGCTTTTGTTGGTCAATAACAGAACTAAGCATCTTCCTTAACGCTGCCATCTCTTTATTTAATTCATCAACTTTTGCCTCCAAGCAAGCAAGCTAATCATTATCAATATCCAAAACATAAGTCAACATATATTAGTACAACATATGAAATACAAATTTGCGTGCAAGTAACAATTGCATACCCTGAAATTAGAATCTGGAGGGCCACTAGAATGCTCCCCAGCTTTGGACGCATCTTTAGCTCTAACATCTTTAGCGCCAACTATTGGTGCTACAATTGGAGGTGACGTGTAGCGAACTTCATGTATGTCAACTGCTATTGTTCGCCAGTAATCCATAGTCTTCTCCTTATCGGTAGCATCTAACGTCCAGTGCACAACATACTACATGCAATGAAGAAAGGAAAAAAAAGTAAATTTGGAAACTGACTATGGGTAATGTAACTTGAATGTAGTCGTACCATGTAGTCTAAACAAAATTTGCCTTACACTGCTATTGGAGGAGAACCAATTATGGACAGCAAAATGGTTTGGTTGCCTTGGAGTATGCCATCCAAGGATCCTCGGACAACGGGTTTCCAACCGGTCGGCAAATTGGTTACCAAAATCAGGGATTGCTTCAAACCCCCACACCTACAAAATACAAATTATAGGTTATTAAATATAAATTTTAAGTAAAAACTACATGTATTAAATATATTACCGTACCTGAAACACCAATGGAAAACCTTTTAGGTCATAATACTGTGATATATTCTTTACTGCACGTCCTCGTCCTCGTAGCTGGAATGCATTGTGGAATGAGTTGATCGTCTCCTTGTAGCTCAGAATGCCCCAAGGGTAGGAATTAAATACGTCGAGATCAGCAACCAAATCAATGAATTTTTTTTTTATTTGAACCTTCGGATCCATTCCGAGTACACCATGAACTAAGAAATATAGTAACGCAATTCTAACAGCATCCCAATCATCCACAAAAAGTGTATCCTTGAATAGTCGTTCCAGTTCGGGCGGTTTCAAGTCACTCCTGTCATCTAGCAACCTCGTGCGCAGCTCATTTCTTTTGGAAATTTGCAAATAATACATCGAAGGGTACCTACAAAACTTTAACCCACTAATGAGTGCGAATTCCCACTTCGTAAACCGCACTGCAGATCCGCCGAAGTTAAACTCCAGTACTTCTGGATTGTTGGACTCAACTTGTCTGCAAAGCAGGTGATGCACTAACTGACCAGAGAACCGAAGGTTCTTCATGTCAAGTAAGTGTCCAAAACATGTTTGTCTATACTTTTCGAGCTGCTCACTTGTGAGGACGCTTGTAATTACTTTGTTCGCCCCTATTGGATTCCCGAATGAATGTGCCCTACCTTTATTTATATCGGCATCCTGCAACATCCGTTCCTTTGGAGCATCGATGGGCTGCAATATGAATTACATAAATGGAACTGACATCAACGATTTAATCATACCCTATTTTTCCACCCTAACTTGATAATAATAATTTCCAACTAAATCTTAAGACATATGGGTTCACATTTTTGAACTGTCGGGAAATTACCGATGAAACCATCGGTAATCAACCTACAATGAACTAAAAAAAAAGCCCGATGGCCTATCGGCAATTACCGATGGCCATCGGGTGAAGTTTTTCTTCAGTTTTCACATTCATGAATAAATACTGTCACATGTCTTATCATTTACCGCACAAAACAACCTAAATGCATATAAAACTTACCGTATCAGATGGGGGAGAGGAAAGTGAAACGTGCCCTCGAAGTTTGGTGCTTTCCGTCTCAGATTTGGATTTCTTCCTAGTAGTACGTATACGCTTAGAGTTGGGTGCTGCTGCTGTGCTACCACCGCGTCTCTTACTTTCCACATTCTTAACTCCCTTCTTCGGTTGACGTCGCAAGTTCCTCTTTGGTGCCATTATAAAGTACAACCTACAAATGTACATTGACAACATTAATAAACTTTTATCTACCTTTAACAACATTGTCAACTATGTATACATACATGTATAAATATCCGCAATCCTCAATTTCATACGCTCTCTTCCTAAGGATGGGTATGTTGATGTTGCTGCTTGTAAGGGTCCTTTTGGTCTTAGTCAACAACCGTTAAAACATATTACCTTTATCTAGACAGGATGCTTTTATGCTTTTTGGATCAAATAAACGCCACCCTAGTTTTCATACATATTTGTGACCCAAAATTCATAATATATTTCATTATTTTGTATATGAATACAAGGAAAAAAATCTAATAGGGAATTCTTGACGGTATTACATTCCTTTATGAATTACTATTAATTTCTCTCTCTCTCTCTCTCTCTCTCTCTCTTTCTCTCATTCTTTCCCAAAAAATACCCAAAAAAAATAATCATAAAGTATTTCTCTCATTTTTTCTCTAATTAATTTCTCTCTCTCTCTCTCTCTCTCTCTCTCTCTCTCTTTCTCTCTTTCTCTTATCTTCAATTATATATATATATCTATACCCAAAAAAAAGCATTTTTTATAAAAATTAAAAAAAAAAAAAAAAAAACGACGTGTCGTCTGGGTGTCGTCCATCCCAGACGACATGTCGTTCAATCCATCTTCAACCCTTGTCCGGGTCGACCCGAACCCGCCTAAACCAGCACGACCCGATTCGTGACCCGTTTATTTCTTCCACCTCCGGCCACCGATCAAGGCCAAACCGGTCCCATTTTTTTCCTCTCTTCATTTCCTACTAATTCCCAATATCAATCTATCCTAAATCTTCAAAAAATAAACCCACCTAAACCACTACCGACCCGATTGTTCACCGGCCTATTTCTTCCACCTCCGGCCACTGATCAAGGCCAAACCGGTCCCATTTTTTTCCTCTCTTCATTTCCTACTAATTCCCAGTATAAATCTATCATAAATCTTCAAAAAATTTAAACACAAAAATTATAAATAAAAACCCACTCCACGGCAACGAAAGAAATAAACATACAGCCAAATCCACACAAAAACAACCCATACCGGTCCCACGGCAACAAATAAAGAAAGAGATTCAACCAATTACCTTATTCCCTGTGCTGAAATGAGATCCTAATGTTTGCCTTTTCCACGACAGCTTCGGGTTGTTTGTATATGTGTGTTCGTGTATAAAGCCGTTTGTTTTTGTTTGGTTTTAAAAATAAAAGGATATGTAAGTAATTGATTTTTGTTTGAGGGTTATAAAGGATATTAAGGGGTAGATCAAAAAAGAAATGAATTGAGGGGGTAAAATTCATGAAGCTCGGTCCTACAGGGGTATTGGGCCAAATTCCCCGGTGGATTAGATGAGAGTGGATGATCCAAAGAAACCGAAGAAGGATATTATCAGACCTATTGAAGGAGAAGCTGGTCTGGAGCTATCTTTTTCTTTGCCTGCTGAAAGAGAGAAGGGGAAAAGTGTTGTCCTTAGGCCTTAAGAAGTTGAAGGGGATGATCTAACTGGGGTGGCAATTTAGGTCATGACACAGTGACATGACTAAAAAATGATACGAAATTAATAGGTTTGGGTTTATTATAAATAAGTTTGGGTTAAATTTGGATCAACTCATTTAACATGATTGATAAATGTATTAGTTTCAGATTGATTCGTTTAATCCGAAATTGATCCAAATTGACCCGTTTAATTAAATGTGTCAATTTTGAATTAACCCGAAATTGATCTGTTTAACTAAATGTGTTAATTCAATCCGACACGATTATAACCTGTTTAAATTATAACTTTAATATATTAAGTTTATCATTAATAAAACTTTAACTGATGCTTTTTTGTTACTAAATATCAAACTTATTGAAGGTTGTATTATTAATTTTTTTATATTAATTGAAAAATAAAAAATAAAAAATTATTAAAATAATATTTATTTACTTAAAAATAAAAATTAATATGCCTTACAATATTAGAGATGTAGAAAATTAAAAACATAATTTTTAATAAAGTTTTTTATATTATTTTTAGAGAAGTTAGATTAGGTTTATTATGTGTGTGTGTGTGTATATATATATATCAATCTATATTTAACTATTATATGAGATTGTTATACTATCAAATTATATGCTATATTATTGCAAATTTGTAACTATAATTATATGTGTTTACATATATATTTTAATTTTGGATTAATTAATGATTAAATTATTTTTATTTCATACGAAATAATTAATTTAAACAAGATAATTTATTTAATTAGATAAATTTCATGTAAACGGATTAATTTCATATAAATGGGTCAATTTCATGTAAATGGGTCATGTTGACCCAAATTAACCCATTAAATAAATAGGTTATATGGATTGTGTCAGGTTATCTATTTATTAAATATGTCGTGTTCGGGTTGAAGATTTCTAACATAATTAACAAACGGATCAAATTCGGATTGAGCAATTTCAACACGATTAATAAATGGATTAATACGAAGACAACACGTTAACACGAATTGCTACCCGTATGGTTTAGCGTTTAGTCTCAAGCTTGTTGCCAAAGTGGTGGATTTTGTGCCCATGGATGATTCAAAGAAACCTAAGAAGAATAAGACATTGGAGAAGACCATTATTGTTCAAAACACGCAGAATGAGAAGAGAAACAACGCTTGGGCACCATATGAAAGGGAGTTCCAAGTAGGTGCCAGGAGCTATCCTGCGCAGAATGATGTGAGAGGGTATTATAGCTTTGTTGAACTTTCGAATAATGATTACACTTTAAGAAAATGTTTAAGAGAGATCAAATCGATAAAAATTCAAGCGTTTTAAGAAGGATCTTAAGAACAAAGGTCAAGCAGAAGGAATTTAAGATTAATGAAGGTAAAAGCTTTTATGATCTTAATTATCTTGTTAGCTTTTATGATCTTAATTATCTTGTTCTTGGTATTTATTTGATTAATTAATTAATTGATAATTGTTTGAAATTTATAATTAGGTCTTATAGAAAATTTAAGAATGTTAGGTCTTATAGAAAATTTGAGTGACAGTGCTTTGATAAAAATTGTTGGACAGAAAAACATAGGTCTAAAGATCCATATAACTTTGTTGGGAACGAGTCATTGGTATGTGAGAATCATTTATGGTTTATGTGGGTTAGATTTATTAATAAATATGAAATATGTCAATTTGACATTAAAATTTTGAATTGTGGACATGTCAAGAGGCTTGTTGAGTGGTTGCTAAATTTGTAGGCCTGTTAAAATCTCACATAACACGATACGAACCTACATGATAATTTATGGGTTTGGATTGATGATATCGTGTCGTGTCCATATTAATATCACCCAATAACATCCAATAAATTAATAGATTTTAATAGGTGAAACACGAAAATACACTATAAATCCATAACACCCATTAAATAAGGGTATTTTTGTAATCACACAAGTTTTATAATATTAAAATTATTTAATTTATTGTTAAGCATGTATTAATTTGTTCTTTTTTAGTTTAATTTTTAAAAAATTTAAAAACAAATAAGAATTTTTGTTATTATTTTTTAAAAATTATTTTATTATTTGAAAGCTAAGTCAAATTTAAATTTTTAAATTTATATTCATTCTTAATGGGTTAACGGGTTGGGTGACGGATTACACGATAATTTATCGAATGGATTTGGATTCATTTATTTTCACACGAAAGCTTAACAGGTCGTGTTTGAGTTAATTAAATTCTACACGAACATGATTCAACATGATATGTTGCCAGGTCTATAAATTTGCATGACAATTTTCTTCAGGGTAATAAGGAAAATGATTTTGGTTCTGAAAAGGCTGTACTATGGAGTGGAACTCCAGGTCTAGGGAAAAGAACTTTAGGAAGTTGGTCACTGAAATGCTTGATTTCCAGGCTATTGAAGTAAAGCATAGTTTTAAGGAAATTCACATAATTTGTGGAAGTAATTGAATTTTTGCATTTTACGTCATTCCATATTTCTTCTATTCTATTTTCTCTCATCTTCTGCCACTGGAGCATTATTTTTTTACTTGTTCCATCAACATGCTGTTCAATAAAACTTAGCTACATCTTGAAAGGATGGTGTTCATTAGAACCTACAGCTAGTACCATCGATGATTTGCTCTCTGCTTCGTTTGCTCTTGCAACTGCTACTTTAACAATGGATTGTTTACCATCCATAGAATTTGGATGTTCCTAGTGCATACAGAAGCATAATAAATCTATTATTTTAGAATAGTTACAATCAAATTCAAATGCTTCATCCCATTGTCATCTTTAGCAAACAAAGCAGGGAGCAAATCATCGACAGTACTAGCTGCAGGTTCTGATGAACATCATCCTTTCAAAAAGCAGCTCAGTTTTATTGAACGGCATGTTGATGGAACATGTGAAAAAAATGATGCTTTAGTGGTGGAAGATAAAGATGATTTTTCAAGTATAGAGGACTTAGGTAAGTTCTTTTCTTATCTGTAATCAGATTAACAATTTTTACTTGGTATTGTACTTTGTATTATGTCTATGAAAATTGAATGCATTTAAAGCCATGTTACTATGATTCATGTCATTTTGTGATCATGTGTCTAGAATCTTGGTTTGATAAACATTTATTATTGGCGTTATATATAATTGATTCATGGTATTGGTATTGTTCTTTGCTTATGTCTATGAAAACTGTATGCATTGCAAGCCATGTTACTGTGACTCGTGTCATTTTGTGATCATTTATCTAGAAACTTAGTTTGATAAACATTTATTATTGGTGCTATAAATAATTTTTTTCTCACTCAATTTCTAGGAAAGACACGAGGTTCATTGTCCCGTACCAAGAAAAAGAGTAAGAGAAAACGGTTCACCGATTCAGACCTTAATGTGTGTGGTTTTACATGGTACAAGAAATTATTCCATACACATAGTGTATAAGTTGAGTTGGTACACATAATTAGTTGAAGAATAACACATGTATTATTATTTATACATCAGATTAAAATAATAAAGTACCATTTTTAACTTCATGCCGTTATTTTTTATCTTTATTTTTTTATTTATTTTCTTTTGCTTTGCCATTATTCTTCCCAAGCAGTTGCAGATACTCCATTACAAATCCATCTCCCACAATGTCCGCCTCTGCAAATAAGAGTTTTCAGTCGTCTTTTTTTTTTTTTTTTTTTTTTTTAACCTACCATTTGTTTTCTTTTTTATTAACTCTATTGACATACCCACAGATCAATCATTTTAAAAATAAAAAATAATAATATTAATCCATCAATCAAACCATTAATTTCCTAATTTTTCCCAATAAAATAAAAATTTTTACATCCAATATTGATGCTTTATTTCTTCATGTAGAAAATATTGGGCGTTTCATAATTACCCTCTTGTTGAATTGATTTAAATTAATAAAAAAAAATCTAAATAATTAACTTTATTGTGCGTGGTTTTTTTATAGGAAGAGAATGAATTTATTAATAATAAATTGAGAGAGAGAGTCAGACTGTGCAACTATATAGATGGTAGACCAAAGAGAGAATCAGTGATGGAGGATCCAGTTCTGTAGGTGGAAAAGAAAGGTGTTTTACGGCGGTAGAGCAAGATAAAAAAAAAAAAAAAAAAGTTAAAGGAAACTAAAGGCGTTAAAGTCCCAAAAAACTTATTTAGGCTTTTAATCTGATGTAATAATTAATGACACATATGACTTCATTTTATTGGTCATGTGTACCACATCAGTATCTATGTCAATACACAACGGGTATTCAATAATTTCTCTCCACGGTACATGCTCATTTTTTGTATAGTTCTCTAACACTGGAAATGTATTTAATTTAAAATTTGAAATATTTTAAAAGTATTTAGAAATTTAGAAGTATTCAATTTAGATTTTAAATGAGAAATTACAATTCTAATGATATTCAATTCAGATTTTAATGGATTTTTATAAAATTCATTAAAATCTAGATGTATTCAATTATAATTTTGTAGAATTTTTTTAAAATCTACATGTATTCTAAAAGTCATTGATTTAAAAATATTTTGAAAAATGACGAATTTTAATATATTTGAAAGGATTTTAAAAAAAAATTAAAAAAAAAATTGTCAATATGAAATTTAACTTTGACCTCAAAGATTTCATTGGATTCCTATGAATCCTTTATGGAGTCTATGGAATTCCATAATAATCCATTAAATCTTTTAAATTTTGATAACTCATTTTAAATCCATCAAACTCTAAATTGAATACAGAAACTTTTTTTATGATGAATGGATGCCCTCTTTTGACCTTTTTGATGATGGGTTGATGCCTTCTTTTTGTAAAGAGAGAGAAAATGATCACCTACTCGGACCTTAATTTCTGCATGGTTTTCCATACTATACGTTCATTTTTTTGTATAGTCTTGTAAAGGGATTAGCATGTTGTAAATGAGATATAAATTGTATGCTTCATTGATGACTCTTTAGATCACGGATTGATGCCCTCCTTTTGTAACGAGAGAGAAAATGATCACCGACTCAGACCTTAATGGGTGTGGTTTTTCCATAGAGCATGTTCATTTTTTTTTTTTTTAATCTCTTGTAAAGAGATCAGCATGCTGTAAATGACGTAAAAAGTGTATGCATCCGAAATATTTTTGATTATTTATTACTGAATAATGATAACAAATAGGGAATATTTCATTTACATTAAAATCCGGATAAATACAAAAACATTTTTGAGGTTTCAAATAAATTATCTATATCCCTGAGATAGTCTAAGCTTATCTTTCTACTTTCTTAAATTAAGTTATTTTTAAATTTATTTTGTTTTTATTTTTGCAATAATTAATTTAAAGATTTCAAACTGTTTTCTTTGTTTTTAATTACATTTTATTTAAATTATGTGATAATTTTTCTCTTTTGTTTTTTTTTTTAAAAAGCTATTGTATGATAATTTTAATTTCATAAATCTTTTTAAGTAAGTTAATATATTTCGCAAATACTTTAATTAATATATTTTAAAAAGTATAATATATTTGATTAAATATATTTGATAAATTATAATATATTAAATATATTTGATAAAATATGATACATTTTAATACACTTAATTAAATATATTTGACAAATTATCACTTAGTTAAAAAAATTATCTTATTAAAATCATTACATTTTTTTTTAATTGAAAACCTATTACATAGTTTAAATAAATTTAATCAAAAATATAGATTAACGATGCTTTCAAGTTTTCAAATTAATTTTTTCAAAATGGTAAAAAAATATTTTTTTTTTCAAAAAGAAGAAGAAAAAAACAAAAAAATCAACAAAGCATTTAAAGCTAATTTAATTTTATTACGGATATAAAGGTAATTTAATTTATCATAAGGGGCTGGATGATTTATTAGAAGTGATATTTTTGTATTCATCTCAAAGATATAAATCAAATATTCCCTAACAAATATTGATGAGTTAATAGAGAGATTGGAGGCCTAAATAACCTGAAAAATATTATTTTAGGATAAATCTTATATTCTTGAAAATTTTAAGGTAATGGATAAATATTTAAGGCCAAAATTTGAATTCAAAATTTAAATGACTTTAATTGCCTCAATTAAAGAAGAGAAGTTCATGGAATCAACTTTAATTAGACAACAATGACAACATAAATCATGAATTTTTGTGAAATTTTCATATTCAGAAGGGTTTATAAAATGAAGCTACTATAATATGAAAATGGCCCTCTCTGCACACATCAAAACTCCATTATGGAAATTTTATATTAGAATTTCTGTACAAATCTCTAGAATTTACACTATGTTTGGATTAACAGAATAAGATGGAATAGAAAGGAAAGCTTCAAATTCCTCGTTTGGATAATTAAAATGGGGTGTAAAGAAAAGGAATAGAAAGGAAAGATAGTGATTTGATCTTTTTATTTTTATAAGTTTGTTCTACATCCAAAATTGAGGGGAAAAGGAAGGAACTGAAAAGAATTTAATAAATTTTTTCAATATTTCAAAATTACCCATAATATTATTGTCTAGTTGGTTTATTAAATAATTGAGCGTAATTTTGTAAACAATTCAATTTTGTTTCTCTTCTTTCCCTTTTCATTTGTTAATCATCGAACTACCAATTATTAATAAATACAACCATTTTTTTTTTCTTTCTTTCTTTTCCTTATTAAACTTATCTTTTCTTTTCCTTTCTTCTCTCTAATCCAAACATGGTGTTATTTTAGTATTTGATTTTCCAGCAAGTCTTGATTATTATCCTCATTTTACTATTTATCTAAAATCTACTATTTTGTTTGAATGAATTTTATTTTATTAAGTCCTATTTGTTTAGCACTAAAACAACCTTTGAATTATTTTGTTTTCTATAATTTTAATAATCGTTTGATAGTCAAATTTTTGTTTTCTTATTCCAATTTTCTCAAAAATATTATAATTTTTAAGATGGCACGCTCGTATCATTACGGTCTTGGAAGAAAAATCCAACACTCATAAAATAAATCATGCACTACATGTAAAAGCATGTCTTTTTACTCTCAAAAAAGGGGAAATATGGAGGAGGGGAAAAAAAAAAAACTTAAAATCTATCTTATCCTTCTGAAGGTTTGGATTATTGTTTGAAAATTATTTAATTCTTTTAAATATCTTCATATAAATTAAGCCTTTTGATACTAATTAAAAGATATAATCTGTTAAAATTAAATTTTAGTACCCGAGAAATATATGCTTTATTTTTAAAGCTTAAACCTTATTTAAACATTCCTAGTTTTTCTTCCTTTTGCGAGGTTTGATTAACTTGATAGAGTCCCAGTTATTTCAGATCCACCAAGCAAGTTTGGCAAAACTAAAGAAACACAATTTGAAAATAACTTCTTCTTCTTCTTTTTTTTTTTTTTTTTTGGTTGAAAGGAAAATCACTTTCTTTGGACGAATGATACAAACGAAAAATGCTATGAATTACATATCAACTATGCATGTGGTAATTAAAGCAATAAATCAGGGTATCGATATGGATTGATTGGATGCATGGAAGAATGAAGGTGTTTTTTAATTCGGACTTTCTTTTAATGGTTTAATATTGGAACTCTATATTTTTAACTTGTTATTTTAAAACATAGTTTTTCAGATAAAGTTTTAAATACCATTTTAAGTTTTATATTTGTAATATGCATATTTAAGAATTAAAACGAATGTTATCTTATTTATTGCATTTTTAGATTTAACAGTGTAAAATTTATCGTAACTTTTTAATTTTAATTTTTGAATTATTATTAATTTTTAGATGTACAGAATCAAAAGTTAAGATAATTTGTCAAAAAATATATGTCAAATATCTTAGTACATAAAACAAGTCCCATATATTATATATTTTTCTAAAAGAATCAAATTAGTGGCTTCTTAAAATGTAGGTGGTAAAATTATTCCAATGCATTTTCTTTAATGGATCATTGTTTGATTTTAAAATTTTTGTGTATATTCGAAATCTTTATTGGCAATTTTGACCTTTTAGCTGTTTTCTCGATCTGGGCTATTGGTTTCTCATGCTAATTTAGCTAAATAAGGTGATGGACCTTGTGTGTTTTGTTTTAGCCTGTTGGATTTTTGTGTCATTCTAAAGAGTTTAATGAAGCGGCTATTTATCTTTTTCTTTATTCTCATTGAATCGTGTTACTGTTGAAGAAGACTTTTGGATTTATTTGAGTGTCAGCAGAAAGTGTTGGTTTCCAATTTATTTTCTTTTTCTTCTTTCAATTTCGCTCATTGCTTGAAAGTTGAAATAAATGTGATACAGATTTGTATGAAGATGCAATTTTCATGGATTCCTTTAATGTCGATTTGGTATTTTCCTTTTATCATGGATTTCGTGAGTTGGGTATATGAGTTGTGATTTAGTTGTAATGTATAATATTCTCTTTTAGAATTTTACTAACATATTTTGTTGCAGCTGCATGCGGGAGTTGAGGTGTTTTTGTAAAATGTTAGTGGGAAATGTTAAGGAAGTTTGGTATTGATTAATTATGATTACCTGTTAATCTTTTCACTTTTGATGTAATATTATATCTTTTGAACACTTTTCTTGTTATATGATATCTTTTATACTTTTCATTTTATGAAAATTATAACTATAGCAGCATGGAACTTCAGAATCAGAAAGATATGAAATAACAGATGCTGAAGACATTGTTAGGCAAGTGATTTATACCCTGTTTTTACATGTAATATTTTATTCCTTAGTCCTTTATCTCTGTTTTATAATAGCTTGATTTAAATATTTTGCAGCTATGCCCTAAGACGAGGGATTAATGTATTGGCTGAATTTGATGTTTTAGACATGTTCAATGATGGTATTTAAAACCCATCTCTAATTGCATATAAACTTTACTTTTAGATGGATACAATTGTAGTTTTTGCAATTTCAAAACACAAATGTTAATTTGCTTTTAGAATTAATTATGCACCATAATTTTCAAGAAACTTATGAATATTAATCTCTAGGGATGTTGGTTATCCATCTCTATGGCCATAGTCAGATACTTGTACGCTACCACTTGATGTTAGCAAAGCGTTCACTTTTAAAGTAATTGATCGAATTCATTCAGGTAAATCTCATATTTTTCTATGATGCAAATATGGTAATTTTGATATAAAAATACCACAAAATATAGCTACCTAACCTTCTCTTGGTTCTTTCTTTAATTTTTAGATTGTTTTAATCTGTTTTCCTTTTTTTACATGTTTCAGACTTAGCTTGTCGTCTTCTGGCCGTATTAGCAGTTTCTTTGTTCCATGTACCGCCGAGTGTTTTAGGAAACCTGGATTACATTTAGATTACACATTGTCATTAACTTATGGAGTCCAGAAAATAACACAAAGGGCCACAAACTAGTCTAACGTTGCAGCGGATCAAAAGGTCTACGTTAAGGTCACAAAATATTGTACATAACATATATTAAGGCAGCAACCATAAAAGTCCATATGGGAAAATCAAAGTATGTACAATATAACATAAAACAATGCCTGATCAACTGAAGTCTCATATGAATAAACATATCAAATTTTTGCCTTATAAACAGTAGCTCAAAAATAAGGAAAAATTTAGACACAGAAATGATCGTTTCAGATGTGCTCATGGCTTCCAAGGTGGTGGCGGTGGGGGGTTCCGTGGACCGGGTGGTGGAATCTCCGAAAATATGGTGTTCTTGTCAATGCCATCGCCAGCAGTTTTTGTCAGCGAAACAAGTGCGGCAACCAGCCCTGCATTACCAGCTAAACTTGGCTCTGTATTGTTGTAGTGACTGCGAATGTCTCGGAACTGGTCAAACCGATCAGGCCCTCCGACCATGGCTCCGGTGATGTTGTTAGGATTGGGTTTTTTTAGGTGGAACCACTTCCATCCATCCTTGCAGGAGTAAAATTTCTTGTTATTGGGTATTGATGCACCACGGTGATGCACTTGTCTTGGGAACTTCTTGCCAAACCCCACCACGTAGCTCATATGCATGGGGTTTTTGCCTAGTATATAGTCCATCTGACCATAATAATACAAACCAAAAATATGCACATTTTAAGACAGAGTATATTCAAGCAACCAAAATAGGCCATCAAGTTGAACATATTGTATAGGATGGCATTAATCTTAAGCAGAGTTTGCACATGAAATGGGAAATTTTATCTTTGGTTTCTAATAGTGAATAAACCTACCTGAGAGGTTGCAAAGCTCCGAAGAGCATCGATTGTAATATAGTTGGGGCCACAGTAAAAACCAGGAACACCAGAAGCAGTCAAATAATCAGCAAACAGAGATGCCAGGAAAGCAGAATTAGCCACATACTGAAGAGGCTGTGGCCCTCCATTGGCTAGCAAGATCATTCCTCCTGCAAATTCAAACACTACTATTAAACTCTCTCCAAATCCTTCTAAAATATTGTGCATTAGTTTGATGCATACGGTTGGATAGATGGTAAATTGAAAGTATAGGTTTTAGAAACAAAAATGTTACATAACCAAATGTTTGTTAAGTAGAAATAAGAGTTGAACAAAATAACCTAATACATATATAATGCATAATGGTATACATACCTCTGGTCCGGTTGAAGACATGGAACTTTTGGAGATAAGAACACATGTTAAGACAGGTTGTGTTATGGTACATTCTCAACATGTCCTCAGCCGGGTAGCCTGGATTCAGGAATAGCCTTAACCTTGTCAACAACAACATAGCCGCCGGTAGTTTGTTATTCCAACTAAGGTAACTCAACTCACGGAGGCCATAAAACGCCTTGGCGTTTCTAGGTATTCCCGGGTTGGTTGCCAATGAAATATAAGTTGAATTTCCCGTAGCATAGTACAACCAAGCAGCACCCCACATGTATTCGTCGTAGTAGCCTGTGGAGTTGTAGTAGGGAGAAATATAAGTATTGTCTCGGCTGTATGATCTCCTTTTCCCAGAGTCTCTTGCAAAGCTAAACACTGTTTCTGCTCCTCGTACCAACTTCTTGGAGTATGCTGCATTGTCACGGAAAACTATGGAGGCTGCGGCAAGGGCCGCCGCCATTTCACCTGCTATATCCGGCCCTGAGTAGCATGTTTGCGTATGACGTTCATAGTCCATGTCTTCTGGTCTCTGCCAGCAGTTGTGATCATCTTCTATGGTAGAACCATTTTGACCTCCACCCACCTAAGCCAAATTGGACAAGTTAAACGAGTTTTTTGGTAACTAAAGTTTGTAATGAACAAAATGTATTTAATTGAGACTAATCTTTGTTAAATTTTCTAATACCAACTAACAACTTAAGTATGTTAAATGGGGTACCTGGCAATAAATTTGGTTGATTTTGGTGGCTGAGGAATTGAAGGTTAAGAGCAAGTAATCAGTACCCCATTTGATGAGCTCTCTAGCATGTTTATACTCTCCGATCGATTCATATTTGTGACTGTATTCAATAACACTCCAGCTGAGCATGGTCATGGCATACGCCATTGGAAAATGGAACTTTACATTGTCTCCTGCATCATAATACCCTCCAACTAGATCTCCTTTGACGTTTGTATCATTTCCATCGCTTAGTCCTGAGTTTCCTCTCCACGGAATTCCATTGCTCTTTGGCAGTTTCCCAGCTGCAATGTCCAATTAACCATTGACACATATAATATATAAATCATTATCCATATATATATATATATATGTATTTTAATGATTTAATCCCATTCACAATGCTTTAGATTTTCTCAGGCAATAATTTGAGTTCCAACCCTTATATTTCAATATAAAAATAAATGATTAAATAAATAAATTATGTTCTTATTTTATTTTATATAATATTTTAGGATGAAGGAAAAAGTTACATTTGGAAGCATCTAATATAACATTAGAAAAGGGGCAAAAAAGTAATAATAATAATTTAAAAGAACAAAGAACAAAGAGAGCTTTAAGATGTTGACAATGGCTGATCGAAATTGGTAACATGCACCAAATTGCATTCGACCAAATTTAATTATATCTTAATATTTGTAGACGTATACAAATATATAATGAAATGTTGACATTTTCCAAAGAGGTGATTCATATCTGATTTATTTTTTATTTAAATTAATTAAGATATATAGTTGCATCGTGTATATTACACCGCACATGCTTTTGGCCGGCCATTAGGCCCGTGGTTCCCTATATTAGAATGAACAAATAAACGAAAAAAGCACCGAAAATCCATCATGGACGATGACCAAGACTTTGCGAGTCTCATCAATTTTCTCAATCAACTAAAGCAAAGAAAAACAACCTATAAGGTAGTCATCTATAATCTCACTATCATATAAAAAAATATAGGCAAAATTAGATCTAGACCACCCTAAAATCTTAGGGTTAATTATATTCCTAAGCAAAAGGGAATAATAATAATAATAATAATAATAATAATAATAGTACGAACCCGTGAAAGTAATACATAAGCCCTAGCTAATTTACAACACATACTTTATCATTGGTCTGTTTTATAGAATAATTAAAATATTGTGAATCTCAATTTTCTCTCCACCTATAATTTCTATAGGCTAAGAAAGAGTCCACGAAAACCCAACTGTTATTTTTTAACTTTTTTATGTTTTTGCATTGCTTGTTTGAAACAAAATGACAAATAACAAATGACAAAGTCAAAAGGTCAATGAGCAAGAAACAAACTTACATTTCTGGGCATTGAAGAAGAGGAGGGCCTTGTGGAGGGCAAGAGTGTAATTATCAGGTGGAGGAGGATGAGACTTATGCTTTGGAATGGCTTTGACAATGATGATAGGAAGTGCAATCACCATGAAAGCTATAACAAACGACAAGATACTCCATTTGAGAGCCTTGCGGCTGCATATTATGCAACCCAAGTCCACGTATTTGGTTTTCTTCACATCAGGCGGTCCTAAAAGCCAGCTTCTTTGTGTATCATTCAATTGATGCTGGTGATTATGATCAAGATCAAGATTGGATTGCTGACGATGATACAGAGAAGCTCTATCCCAGTCTTCACTTGTTCCATTGTTCCTGTGATGATCATCATCTTCTGCATTATTCCCTGTGTTGCTCAGCTCAAATGAGCCTCCCCAGTGATTCCCTGTATGCATATTTTCTTTCTTGCCAAACAACAACCAGATGATTTTCTTGTACTTTAGGAGAGTTTCAGAAGATGGGCATGGAATTCATTCATTCAATCATTGCATGCATGGTATGCTGATGATACATATGATCATTGACCGTGAAAGAAAAGAAAAAACAGAGCAAACAGGGGAAGAAAAAACTGGTCTGGTTCTTCCTCTGTTTAAAAAACAGAGCAAACAGGGGAAGAAAAAACTGGTCTGGTTCTTCCTCTGTTTCTATCTGTTTCCGCGTGTCAGTTTCTCTGTATATATATTTTCAATTGCCGGTGTATATATTTGTTTATATGTAAAAAGGAATATGAAAGGAAACAGAGAGTTGACTTGAGATATAATTTGATTTTAATTGGTATTTATTTATGGTATGATGATTTATTACTATAAAAAAAAGTTATATATATATATATATAAAATGCTTTAATTATATATATATATATATATATATGTATGAAAATGCTTTAATTTCTTAGAGTTTGTTTTTGGTCTGACTTAGGGGCGGCTCTGTTTATTAGCCTTCACATTCTTTGACATGTGCAACTCATTTTTACTTTTTGTTTTAGTCTTTGTTTTTTTATAAATGGGATTTGTTTTTGGTTTTTTGGTATCTTATGGGGATTAGATCCTTTATTTGTTTCAACATAGAGAATGTGAAAGTATAAATTTCCATAATCCCCGCACAGATTTAGATGCGTTAAAAAGATGGAAAAAGAGTGCGGTAGAACAACAATAATTTTATTTCCAAGGTATACCACTAATTGAATATTTTATGCATCGGCCTAATAATAAAATGGTACATAAACTATATTATATATTTAATCTGTTACTAGCAAAGCATTTACCACGTGTAAAACTCACCCAGTTGAGGAACCATAAACACATACTGCTTCCATAAATAATCATATTAACTGATAAGATTTATTCCTAAAGTGATTTTTTTTCTTTTACATAATATATGGATATTTTTTCTTTCTTTAGCAAGAATGAATTGGTAATTATTTGTTTATTTTACCAGGAAGGGTGAATTGGTAATTGAATTGACAAAATGTTTACGATTTCTACTTTATGTTAAAGTCAAATCACGAGAGCACTTTGTGATACTAATATCTCACGGTGACATATTATTACAATTATTATTATTACAAATTAATTTATTGTTTCTTTTTTTCTTTGTTCATGATGTCACAAAATACCATTGATATTGAAAGTTTGGAAATTAAACTCACTGGATACATGAGAAGGAAAATAATAAGTTTTAAGCTAGTGGCCAAAGACAACTCCCAATTTTACTAAAGTGATTGGATGGTCTAATAAGCAATAAAAAATCAACAATGTCATACTGGTTTAGTAGATGGAGTACTTAGAAAGATGATGCATTGTGTTTGGTTGGAGTTCATTCAAAAAAATTAGAAGCCAGTTGTTTCGGTACAATATTTTCAACGCGCAAAATAAATAGTCCGAAAGAGAAAGTATATATGTATGTGTATATATTTATTGGTGACGAAGGCAGGCATGCAAGTCTACACAATTTGAACAATTCAAACGTTGTTTCTTTCTACGTTCCATCTAACAATTTTTAGTTCCTTCATACATCTATACACAAAAATATAAAAAATATATACTCGTTTTTCATTTATTACTAAGCATTGATGGCAACCCACAATCCACCAAATTCCAACAAATTAAACGCTAAAAGCAAAGACCACTCCACTTTCTTCTCTGCATCATTATCATTTTACAGCTAGCTAATTTGGGTTGAATCTCATTCTCAAACATCATTAAACTCATTCATCATCAACAACCAATATGATATTAAAATATTCTTTCTGGGCATTTTATACATATAATTAGTAAATATATTATTAGGTGTTTGAAAAGTATTTTAAGTGTTTTATTCTTTCTGGAAGTTCTATTGCTAACTACCCCTTCTCTTTACATAATAATATTGTCCCTTCTCAAGTGTATATAATATAATATTTCTAAATATTATCTTCTTGAAGCTGTTAGATAGCTAAGGTATAATATCCTACTCGTGAATTGTTTATTCATTACACGTTTTTTGGTTCATATATACAAAAGCAAAGATATAAAATATAGATCTGTTAGCTAGTCCATTACACATTGATATTATTCACAAATAAATAGATCTAGAATTTCCCAAAAGTCATCGTCAATGATATTACGGTAGCGAAGAGCTCCCAATAATATATTTTAGTGTATATTTATATATTTTATTTGGACGAAGAAAAGTGAGATGAATGAAGAACAAAATGAAGGAGGATGACATCATAATTAATTAATAAGTTGATTTTCATTTTATACTAATGTATTTTTCCTTCAGATATTAATGAAATTAAAGTTGAATATGAACATAACCAATTATAGGCTTGTACCATTTAAAAATGTGAGTTCAAGCAGAGTTTGGTGGAGGGCCATAAGTCTCCACCATAAGTTTGTCGTTGGAACATATTATTTTGGAAAAAAAAAAATAAGTAGAAGAATGTTACAAACAAAATTAAAAAAAAAAAAAAAAGAGAATATTCTCCTCAACAAATTTAAAAAGAAAAAAAGAAAAGAAAAGAAAAGAAAGTAGAATAATGTTGAGAGTTAAAGATCTCCAATTTGAGCTTCCTAGATTTTTTATTTTGCCTATTTACATGGAGTATTGAAATTAAAATTAATTTATTTTTTGATATGAACTTTTTTTTTTTCTTATTATTGGGGTTATTTGAATTTACAATTTTGAAATTATGAATAATACCGCTAGACTATTTTCACAAAATAGTATTTTGATCTGAATGTTGGGTGTTAGAAAATATTGATAGTTGTTATAATATTAAATAGGAGTTGGGTGATTGTTGATTTCAATTTCAATGGAAATTAATTAGGATATAATAATAGTTCCTCCTTACGGAATTGATTTTGTCTACAATTAGCATTTCCAATTAGTCATAACAGCCATTTTGAACTCACTTATTCATCAGAGTTGGTATGATAAAATTGAAAATGGCCATCATATAATATAAAATCGATGCTTAATTAAATCAAAATTGCATTAATATATATATATATATATATAAAAACGAAGGTCCATGTTCTTATTGCAATGGGCCATTATTAAAATTGTCAAGGACCCTTTTTAATTGAGGCTTGGGCCTTGATAGTAGAAAAATTTGGTGAACGCGGATGAAACAGGTCTCTACATCTTCATGTCAATTGTCAACATAATTACCCAAAAAAAAAAAAAAAAAAACAAAAAGAAAAAAGAATAGTCAATTGTCAATATTTTTTTATTTTTTTATTTAATTTTTTTTGTGTGGAATTGTCGATTGTTGTCAATATCAAATAGAATTCCATAAAAGAAAAAAAAGAAAAAGAAAAAGAAAAAGAAAGAAAGAAAGGTCATCTTAATTATGATAAGAGGCTCATGTATACCCCCAAACAAATTTTTTTTTTTTCACAATTAAATTTTGAGTTTTTATTTTTTTAGAAATAATTAAATTCATTAAATAGTTTCTCTTTTCTCATTATATTTTTTTTCTGGGTGAACCAGGCGTAAGAGTTTTATTGAAACTGGAAACAATAATTTTTTTTAATTCTGCAATGTTTGCCAAACAAAAATAAATAAATAAATGTAGTTTAATAATTAAAAAAAAAAAACAATACTTAATCCACGTAGAAAGTGACTACTTTCATTCATCTATTCAAACTTTTAGACTGATTCAAGCTTCTTTAATGAATACGTTGCATCCATTAATTGGTATTTTATAGATAATAAAATTTTATGACATCTTCAAGAAATTGGCATTGACACAAAAATTGACGATTTAGTCAAAATCTTAAAGCTTTAGGTCCCTGGCATTATTATATTAAATTGCATCTCTTGGACCAAATTCTGAGTTTTTATAGAAAATTAATCTAAAAAACACTTTTAGACTCAAAGGACGAAAAAAAATTAAAAAAAAAAAAAATTCCCATTGGAAACCAGTCATCTCTTCACCATCGTCTTGTTTGCTTTTTTCTTTCTCCAATTTCTCTTGAAATCATGTAGTACTAATTCAACAGTTGACACCATAACTCCCACACAGTCAATCACTGATATCCATGGCCAAACTTTAGTTTCCAAGGGACAAATCTTTGAGCTTGGCTTTTTCTCTCCTGGAATCTCAAACAAAAGGTACCTAGGAATATGGTACAAGAATACCCCACATGTAATTGTCTGGGTAGCAAACAGAAACAACCCACTTACTGATTCTTATGGGACATTAATCATCACCAGCGATTGAAATCTTCTTCTTCGGAACCAAGCAAGGAACACCATTTGGTCCTTAAATTCATCAGTGGTAGCAAACAATCCAGCTGCTAAGCTTTTGGAGTCCGGGAATCTTGTTGTTGGAGACCAAAACAGAATGGACAACAACAACAACACCTCTGATCATGATACTGTATATTATGCATGGCAAAGCTTTGATTATCCAACAGACACAATTTGAGCAGGCATGAAGATTGGATGGAACTTCAAAACTAGTCTTTAAAGATATGTAACATCATGGAAAAGCCAAGATGATCCATCAATCGGTGATTTCACATTCAGGTTGAAGAACAAGGGTCTTCCTCAATTATTCATTGCCATGGGAAACAATATAAAGTCTTAGTGAGGACCATGGGATGGACTTAGATTCAGTGCTAGTCCTAATACACTAGCTAATCCTGTTTTCAACTCTACTCTAATATCTAACGACGAGGAGTTGTATTACACTTTCCAGACCATTTCCAATGCAGTCGCTACACGCATGAAAATTGACCATTTAGGCTCGTTAGATCTCTTTATATTGCATAATGGCAGCACCAATTGGTCTATGATGTATACAGTGTCAAGTCCAGCGGCACCACTGCACCGACAGTGTGAAACCAGAAGCTCACCATTTTTGATAATGGTTGCTGCATTTAACATCGAAAAACAACTTGTTGCTGTAACTGGGCAACTGTTAGAAGAAGTTGAAACTGGTGGACATGCACCGACCTTGTGAGCCTATAAATAGGCTCCATCCCGTTGCATTCAATCCAAGCCAAACAAGTTCAATATCATCCCAAATGAGGAGTATTGAGAGTAAACTCCGAGAGAGAGTGTTTAAGTCTCCAAAGAGAGTTTGATAGAAGAGTTAAAACTCCAGAGAGAGTTTGATAGTAAAATAAGAGAGATTTCAGATGAGAATTAGAGAGAGAAGTTTTGTGTTTTGTATTCTATTTCCCAGAGAGTAATAGAATTCTTTTTATTTTTCGTCTCACATTTCTTCTCTATAATGGCCAGAGAACCACAACAAGTGGTATCAGAGCTCCAGGTTGAGAGCTTGGGTTCCAAATTTGAAGAAATAGAACCTTTGTTCTTCAAGTTGGTGTTTCGAAAAATTGCTTAAATTAAATATTTGATGATACCAGGTGAAAGTACTCGATGAGAAGAGAAAAACCAAGTTCGTTGGAGAGCAACTCGACTGCGAACAAGCCCACACGCACCGCCTGAAGTTTTCTGCAGCAGATCACTCGCCTCACAGGCCACATGCACCGTCTGGAGGTTGAAGACGACTACGTCATTTGCCACGTCACCACACGCAGCCACATCATCCACCATGCAACCCACACATCGTCAGCCATGCAATAGCCACATCATCTGCCACTTGTTGACACATCATCATGCTGCCATGTCAGCAAAAGTTTCTGAAATTGCAGAACAGCCCCTATATTTTTAGAAATTACAGATTGACCCCTATAGTTTTTGTATTTACAATTTGACCCCAAAATTTTGGAAAATTTTATTTTTGCCCTAATAATTTTGATGACTATAGTTTGACCTCGGAAGAGTCAAGTCCACCATTTTTGGCCATTCCAGATGCAACGATTAACTCCGTTTTGCCAAATTCAGCTTTGTTTTTTTTTTGGTGAAGTGATTATGTCAATGGAAGAATCATCTTCGGGAGCTATGGTTAAGCTCATGCCACCAATTATACACTTTGGAGACCTCGAATGGAAGATCTCCTCAATTGTAAGGATTTTTTTTATCCTATAGAAGCTAAAGGAGTAAATCCAAGAAGCAGAATGGAAGAAATTAAACAAGAAAACAATCAGTCAGATCAGGCAATGGATCGATCACAGTGTCTTCCATCATGTAGCGAAGAAAATGGACACATATGTCCTCTAGAAGAAATTAGAGGACATGTACCAAGCCAAGACTGCTCGGAACAAAGCCCTGTTGCTTAAGTGATTGGTAAATCTAAAATTACAAAGTGGAACTTCTGTAGCCGAGCATATCAGTGAGTTCCAGAGCTTGATAAATCAACTATCTGCTGTGGATTACCAACTAGGGGATGAGGATCAGGCTTTCCTACTTTTAAGCTCTTTTCTAGACAGTTGAGAGACATTGGTAGTCTCTCTTAGCAATTCGGCTCCGAATGGCAAGCTTACTATGTCTATGGTTAAGGATGCCCTATTTAATGAAGAGGTCAGGATAAAGGACATTGGCATGGACCAGTCACATGCCCTCGTCACAGAGAGAGGAAGACAGCAAAGAGGTGGTCGAGACAGCGAGAGAGGTAAGAACAAGAGCAGAGGCTGATCTACAGATTACAAGAAATCATCATATAAATGCTATCATTGTGGCTTGGAGGGTCACTTGAAAAAGAACTGCAAAAAGTTGTTGAGAGAGCAGAGACTTCAAGGAAATCAGCCGAAGAAGGATGGGGAAACACTAGTCGCTATTACAAGAGAAGTGGCGCTCTGCTCCACCCAAGAAGAGACATGTCTTCATATATCAACCCAAGACATTGAGTGGGTAGTCGATATTGCAGCATCCTACCATGTCACTCCATATAGAGATTTCTTCAAAACGTACAAAGGAGGAGACTTTGGTACGGTAAGAATGGGAAATTCCAATTTTGCAAAAAAGATGGGAACTGGTGATATTCAGGTAAAAATAAATGTTGGTTGTACAATCACTTTAAAGGATATCTTTTCCAGATCTTCGGCTTAATCTACTTTTGGGAGCAGCCTTAGACAACCAAGGCTATGACAACCATTTCAGCAAAGGCAAGTGGAAAATGACGAAAGGTGCCATAGTTGTTATCCGATGACATATTTGTGGAACTTTGTACAAGACTCATGTGAAGATATGTGTAGATAGCCTCAACATTGCAGAAGGAGAGGCGTTTCAAAATCTATGATACCAGAGACTTAGTCAGATGAGTGAAAAATGATTGTCTACTTTAGCAAAGAAGAAGCTTATCACTATTTGCAAGGATGTTGCACTAGATCCTTGTAGTCACTGCTTGTTCGGTAAGCAACATAGAGTCTCTTTCAGTTCCTCTGCATCGAGGAAATCATGGTTGCTTAGTCTGGTGCACTCTGATGTTTGTGGTCCCATGGAGGTGGAATCATTAAACGGCAATAGGTATTTCCTGACCTTCATTGATGATGCTTCTCAGAAGGTGTGGGTATATTTTTTGAAGACAAAGAACCAGGTATTGGATTACTTCAAATTGTTTCATACCATGGTAGAGCATGAAACAGGAAAGGAGCTGAAATGTCTTCGCTCAGATAATGGAGGGGAGTATACTTCCAAGGAGTTCGATGCCTACTGCAGAGACACAACATTCAACATAAGAAGACGGTCCCTCGCACCCCACAACATAACGGAGTAGTCGAGAAAATGAACCGGACAATTATGGAAAATGTTAGAAGTATGATCAGTATGGCTAAGCCGCCAAAGCCATTTTGGGGAGAAGCTGTTCGTGCTGCCTGCTATTTAATCAATAGATCACCATCAGTACTGTTGAATTTTGAAATTCCGAAAAAAAATGTGGTTGGGTAAGATTCCTTCCTACTCTCACTTAAGAGTATTTGGTTGTTTAGCTTATGCACATGTATTCAAGGAGCTCAAAGAGCAGCTCGATGCAAGATTTACTCTATGCATCTTTATAGGATATGGAGATGACTAATTTGGATACAGGTTATGAGATCTAAAAACAAAGAAGGTTATTAGAAGCAGAGACGTAGTGTTCCATGAAAACTAGACAATGAAAGACATCGAAAAGCCTAGAATGTCTCCTAATCATAGTTCTAGTGTCAAAGATTTTGGTTTTAATCCAGCACCAGTCCAAATAGCCACAGAGTATAACGAGGTGCATGAAAATATACTAGAAGCAGATGAGGAGGAAGAAGGGGATGTTGAGAAGGGGGAGACTCAATACTCTCAGGAAGCTGCAAGACCATCACAGCAGTTAGATGATGGTACACCTCCTGAAACCAATGGTTTACAAGTTCAGAGATTTGAGCAAGGCCGGATTCCATCAAAGAGATTTCTAGAATCTAAGTATATTTTGCTTATTGAAGAGGGGAGCCAGAGAGTTTCCAGGAAGCTGTTTCTGACCAAGGTAAAGAAAAGTGGCTGCACGCAATGCAAGATGAAATTGAATCTTTGTAGAAAAATCATATATATGAGTTGGTTAACCTTCCAACATGAAAGAAGGGACTAAAGAATAAATGGGTGTTCAAGCTCAAGAAAGATGGCAGCAGAAAGGTGGTGAAGCATAAAGCTCGATTGGTGATCAAAGGATTTCTTCAGAAGAAAGGAATCGACTTTGATGAGATTTTTTCACCAGTGGTAAAAATGACTTTAATTCGAGTCATTTTTGGTTTAGTAGCAAGTGTAAACCTAGAGCTTGAACAGATGGATGTGAAGACAGTATTTCTTCATGGTGATTTACATGAGGAAATCTACATGGAGTAGTCAGAAGGATTTGAAGTTTCAGGGAAAGAAAACCTCGTTTGCGAGTTGAAGAAGAGCTTATATGGCCTCAAGCAAGCACCAAAACAATGGTACAAGAAGTTTAACTCGTTTATGGTGAGTCAAGACTATAAAAGGACTGTAGCAGACCAGTGTGTTTATATTCAAAAATTTCCAGATGGAAACTTCATTGCACTCTTGCTATATGTTAACGACATGTTGATCGTTGGACAAGATGCAATGAAAATTAGTCAGCTGAAGAATGAATTATCTAAGTCCTTTGATATGAAGGATTTAGGACCAGCTCAACAAATTTTGGGAATGCAAATAATCCGAGACAGGAAGAACAAAAGGTTATAAGAGAAGTATGTTGAATGAGTGATAAAGAGATTCAACATGGATAAAGCCAAATCGATCAGCATTCCACCTGAAAATCATTTCAAGTTGAGTAAGAAATCGTGCCCCTCATCCAAAGAAGAGATAGATAATATGGCATCCGTATCTTGTTCTTCAGCAGTAAGAAGTCTGATGTATGCAACGGTGTATACCAGATCAGACATTGCTCACGCAATAGGTGTTATGAAGAGATTTCTTTCAAATCTTGGAAAGAACACTGGGAAACAGTCAAGTGGATTCTTAGGTATCTTAAGGGTATATCAAAGCTATATTTATGCTACGGGGGAGGTGACCCAGTCTTAAAAGACTATGCGGATGTAGATATTGCTGGAGACCTTGATAATAGAAAGTCTACATCAGGTTATCTTTACACTTTTATAAGGAGAGTTGTGTCATGGCAGTCAAGATTGCAGAATTGTGTTGCTTTATCCACTACAGAAGCAGAGTACATTGCCTCAGCAGAAGCGAATAAATGAATGTTGTGGTTAAAGCGTTTTCTCACAGAACTGGGCATCAAGTAAGAAGACTACAAGATACATTGTGATAACCAAAGTGCCATAGATTTGAGCAAGAACTTAATGTTTCATTAAATACAAAGCACATTGACATCAGCTATCATTGGATATGTGAACTAATAGAACAACAGTTGCTGAAACTGATGAAGATCCATACAAAGGAGAATCCAGCAGATATGCTAACAAAAGTTGTTGCTCAAAGGAAGCTGAAGCTATGCAGAGACATAATCGGAACGGATGCCACCATCAGTTTTTAAATACGACTGAAGGGAGAGAATTGTGAAGTCCAGCCGCACCACTGCACTGACAGTGTGAAGCCAAAAGCTCACCATTTTTGACAATGGTTGCTACATTTAACACTGAAAAACAACTTGTTGCTGCACTTGGGCAACCGTCAGAAGAAGTTGAAATTGGTGGACATGCACCGACCTTGTGAGCCTATAAATAGGCTCCATCCCGTTGCATTCAATCCAAGCCAAGCAAGCTCAATATCATCCCAAGTGAGGAGTATTGAGAGTAAACTCCAAGAGAGAGTGTTTAAGTCTCCAAAAAGAGCTTGAGAGAAGAGTTAAAACTCCAGAGAGAGTTTGATAGTAAAACAAGATAGATTCCACGTGAGAATCAGAGAGAGAAATTTTATGTTTTGTATTCTATTTCCAAGAGGGTAATAGAATTCTTTTTATTTTTCTTCTCACATTTCTTCTCTATAGTGGTCAAAGAACCACAACATGCAGTGCCTTATGAACTGTGCAACAATTATGGTTACTGTGGTGCTAATGGCTTTTGTAGTACCAACAAGGATCCCATATGTGAATGTTTGGATTGGTTCATTCCGAAATTTGATGTGTATGAGGAAATTGCCATTGGAATATTGCAAGAATGGAGATGACTTTGTGAAGCTTGGCGGTGTGAAGTATCCTAATTTCTTGGAGTTCTGGTCCAATGAAAGTATGAACTTGGATGAGTGCAAAGAGTTTTGCTTGAGGAACTGTTCTTGCACAGCTTATGCAAATTCTGATATTGAAAGAAGAAGCAGCTGTATGGTATTGTAACAGCCCAGCCCACCCGCTTGTGATATTGTCTGTTTTGGACCCCACCCGCACAGTTTTAAAAGACTTCTCAAGAAAGAGGTATCCACACGCCCTTATAAAGCATGCTTCATTCCCCTTTCCAACCGATGTGGGATCTCACAATCCACCTCCCTTGCGGCCCAGCATCCTCGCTAGCATACTGATCCGGGTACTGGCTCTGATACCAACTGTAACAGCCCAACCCAACCGCTTGTGATATTGTTCGCTTTGAGTCCGCCCGCACGGTTTTAAAAGGTTTTTCAAAGGAAAGGTATCCATACCCCCTTATAAGGCATGCTTCGTTTTCCTTTCCAACCGATGTGGGATCTCACAGGTATGGTTTGATGACCTGATTGATGTTCAAGAATTGAGAGTCAAGAGAAGTGATTTAGATGAAATTTGTTTGAGATTGCCTGCTTCTGAACTTAGTAAGTTTACCACCTTATTCCCTCTTTCAATTTTCATTTTCAAAAGAAATTTACCATTTTTTTTTCAATACTAGGATCATATATATGTCATTTTAGAAACTTAAAATGGTTAGAGCCCATGTATAAGTGTTTGACAATTGACATTGCAAATGTCCTGTTTGCATGTGTTTAGTGAATCTTAAAATAAACAGAGAAGTTGGAGAAACTTCTATGGAAAAGCTAGATTTGATTGTTAGTAAATGAAAGTGGAAAAAAAAAACTTGAAAAGTTGCGTCTGTGTTTTTTTTCTCTTATAGAATCAATTCAAGATGGGAAAAGAAAAAGAAGATTAGAGACAATCATAATTGTTTCAGTAATTACCTCTAGCATATGTATCTTGGCCCTGGTTCTCTGGTGGATATTTTGGAACACAAGAAAGAGCACGTTGAGAGGTAGGAAAACTACTCCCATTCTGTTTAAAACTTAATTGGTTCTCGTTTTCAGTATCTTGTTGGAATAGTGTCATAATTAGTCATTGCATTTTTGAACTTATGAGGAATAAATATTGATATACTAGTGCAAAAAATTGATGATAAAGAAGATGTAGAACTGCCTTTATATGATTTGGCTACCATTGCTTCTGCTGCAAATAATTTCTCTCCTGAATGTATGATCGGATCAGGCGGCTTTCATTCTCTTTACAAGGTACATTTTTTATGTTAGTGTATAGTTGAACTATATTTATGTATGATATTTATGCATCTGATCATGAGAGCAAATAAGAAATTTATAAAAACTATGATTTTATATGATATTATTCAGGGGAACCTTATAACAGGACAAGAAATGGCTGTAAAAAGACTGTCCAAGAATTCAAGAGAGGGTATTAAAGAGTTCAAGAATGAAGTATTAACTGATTGCAAAGCTTCAGCGTAGCAATCTGGTTGCACTTTTAGGATGCTGTATTCAAGGAGAAGAAAGGATATTAATCTATGAGTATAGGCCCAACAGAAGTTTGGATCATTTAATCTTTGGTACGAAATATTCTTAAACTTAATAATCACTAAAGTGGTTCTACTTTTGGGTTTACAAAAGATTTTTTGTAATAATTTTGCAGATAATGAAAGAAGCATGAAAGTGAAATGGAAGTAATTATTTGATATTGTCATGGGAATTGCAAGAGGACTTCTCCACCTCCACCATGATTCTAAACTTTAAATTATTCATAGAGATCTTAAGGCAGGCAACATTTTGCTAGATAGCAACTTGAATCCTAGGATTTCTGACTTTGGCTTAGCAAGGATTTTAGGAGATGATGATGAAAAAGAAGTTAGAACAAGGAGAGTAGTAGGAACATAGTAAGTGGGAAACTAAGATTTCTTACATTTTTTTTTTTTAAAATTTTCCATATACCAAACTTATTTATTGATTATAATGTTCATTATCTATATATAGTGGGTATATGTCTCCAAAGTATGTAATTGATGGAAAATTTTCAATAAAATCCGACGTGTTCAGCTTCAGTGTTCTTCTAATAGAAATCATAAGTAGAAAAAAGAATAGAAAGTTCTCACATCCTGATCACCATCACAACTGATACGAACCTAGGACGACCTGCTTCTAAACCTGTATTATATTAGCCCGGATCTTAATTAAGTTCAAGTTCTAATGGAATTGACCTCAACCTCTAACCAACCTGTGGTTAGAAACTTTGGTATAATATAGACGCCACAATAGGGGATGGAAAATCTATTGATAAGTCAAGCTAAAATAACCAATTCTCTAATGGTGTTTTAGGTGTTCTCAAAGAATAAAGAGATAATTAATCTCACAAGTATTTTCTTAATCAAATCAAAGTTGTATTTTTATTAAAAAATAAGCCTTTAAATAGGCTTTGAAAGAAATAAAATAAACCCTAAAAACCCTAGGAAAAACCGGCCACACGCATAAAGAAACCTAGTTGGCCGCAACTATACTTCCTTTCCTAATCTAAGTTTGATTAATTAATTCCTTTATATTAAATTAGAAATTAATTAATTTACAATAAAAAAAAAACCTTCCTAAAGTTATTTGTCCAGAAAATAAATAAATAAAAACCAAAAAGAAATAAAGTCAATCGCAAATTAGGTAACGAGTTGACTTTGACATCTAGGCTGAATTATGTCTTCAACCGAGCTAACTTATGTCTGCCTGATGTCCGAGCTAACTGATGTCTGTCCGAGCTAACTTGTATCTGGCCGAGCTAACTGATGTCTCTCCGAGCTAAGTTATGTTTGGCCGAGCTAACCGATGCCTGTCCGAGCTAAGTTATATCCGATGTCCAAAGCCCGAGATCAAATATCCGAGGCAAGGCTCCGATGTCCGAGGCAAGGGTGTTCGATATAAAATGTCCGATGAATGAGTATCCGATGTATCAGCCTCCACCACTTGAATACTTAAAACAGGTATTTTATCTTCAGGTATGGACAAGCCTTTTTGAGAATGAATTACTCTCTGGATAAAGGCAGCAAGGTTATCTTTAAACCTCTTAGCTTGAGCCCTAGTGATCGGTCCAGACTTCATCCGTATCAGATCAGTACCCCAGCGAGTTGTCGGTGGTGTGAGCTCGAGCGGGTTCGCATCATTCCCCTCCTCTTGAAAAGGATTTGTCCTCAAATTGAAGTCATCACCTGCGGCAAAAGGAGATAAATCAGCAACATTAAAGGTGGCACTAATACTATACTCACCTAGTAAATCAAGTTTGTAGGCATTGTCGTTTATCCTCTCCAAAATTTGAAAAGGTCCATCGCCCCTTGGCATGAGTTTGGATTTCCTTTGTTCAGGAAACCTTTCTTTCCTTAAATGCAGCCACACAATCTCCAGGTTCAAACACCATTGATTTTTGGCCTTGATTAGCCACCTTTGCATATTGCTTGGTCCTCCTCTCAATATTTGCTCGTGTCTTCTCATGAATCTACTTTACAAATTCAGCTTTTTGTTTTCCATCTAGATTAGCACACTCACTTAAAGGTAAGGTGTTAAATCTAATGGAGTCAAAGGATTAAAACCATAAACAATTTCAAATGGAGTAAATTTAGTTGCTGAATGTAAAGACCTATTATATGCAAATTCAACATGTGGCAAGCATTCTTCCCAAGTTCTTAAATTTCTACTAATTAATGCTCTCAACAATGCAGACAAGGTTCTATTTACTACTTCGGTTTGTCCATCAGTTTGTGGATGATAAGTAGTTGAAAATAAAAGCTTAGTACCTAATTTAGCCCACAAAGTTTTCCAAAAATAGCTTAAGAACTTAGCATCCCTATCCGAAACAATACTTTTTGGCATTCCATGCAATCTCACAATTTCCTTGAAAAATAAATTAGCAATATTGGATGCATCATCAGTTTTGTTACATGCAATAAAATGTGCCATCTTAGAAAATCTATCTACTACAACAAATATTGAATCCTTACCTGTCCTTGACCTAGGCAACCCAAGGATAAAATCCATAGACAAATCTTCCCAAGGATAGGTAGGAATCGGCAAAGGCTTATACAATCCATGTGGCTTCAATGTTGATTTTGTTTTTCGGCACTTCAAACATCTTTCACAAATTCTCTCAACATCTCTCCTCATGTTAGGCCAATAAAACTGTTCTTGCAGCAAGGATAAAGTTTTTAAAACAGCAAAATGACCCATTAAACCACCCCCATGTTCTTCCCGAACCAATAGTTCCCTAATACTACAATTAGGCACACAAAGTTTGTTTTCCTTAAACAAATATCCCTCAAATATGTAAAATTTATTAAATCCATGTTTCAAACAGGTTCTAAAAATTTCTCCAAAGTTACTATCATGCTCATATAGTTCTTTCAATTATTCAAATCCAAGCAATCTAGCATCTAAGGTAGAAAAGAGTACATACCTTCGGGATAATGCATCGGCAACCACATTTTCCTTACCTTTTTTGTAGCGGATCACATAGGGAAAAGTTTCAATAAATTCAATCCACTTGGCATGCCTTCGGTTGAGCTTTCCTTGACCTTTGAGATGCTTCAAAGACTCATGATTCGTATGAATCACAAACTCCTTTGGCATGAGATAATGCTGCCACGTCTTCAAAGCCCTCACCAAAGCATACATCTCTTTGTCATAAGTCGGGTAGTTTAGGGCAGCTCCATTTAATTTTTCACTAAAATAGGCTATGGGTCTTCCTTCTTGCATTAAGACAGCTCCAATACCTACACCTGAAGCATCACACTCAATTTCAAAAGTCTTAGAAAAATTTGGCAAAACTAATAAAGGTGCATCACACAATTTTTCTTTCAACAAATTAAAAGATTTTTCTTGTACTTTCCCACATTTAAAGCCGACATTCTTCTTGACAACTTCATTCAATGGTGCTGCTATGGTACTAAAATCCTTGACAAATCTTCTATAAAAGCTTGCCAAGCCATGAAAACTCCTCACTTGGGTGATAGAAGTAGGAACTGGCCACTCTTGAATTGCCTTCACCTTAGCTTGGTCAACTTTGATTCCTGCAGCACTTACTACAAATCCTACAAACACAAGTTCATCTTTGCAAAATTTACATTTTTTAATGTTAGCAAACAATCTTTCCTTTCTAAGAACTTGCAAAACTTGCCTAAGTTGATCCACATGGTCATCCAAATTTTGGCTATATATTACAATGTCATCAAAATAAACAACCACAAATTTACCAATAAATGGACGCATTACGTGATTCATGAGCCTCATGAAAGTACTAGGTGCATTGGATAATCCAAAAGGCATAGCTAACCATTCATACAGTCCATATTTAGTTTTGAATGCGGTTTTCCATTCATCACCTTCTTTCATCCTAATTTGATGATAACCACTCCTAAGATCAATTTTTGTAAACATGCAAGCACCATGCAACTCATCAAGCATATCATCTAATCTAGGAATGGGATGCCTATATTTGATGGTAATGTTAGTTATAGCCCTATAATCAACACACATTCTCCAAGAACCATCATTTTTAGGTACCAACAAAATAGGAACAGCACATGGACTTAAAATCTCACGAATGTATCCTTTATCAAGCAAATCACTTACCTATTTTTACAGCTCCTTTGTTTCTTCGGGATTGCTCCTATAAGCTGGTCTATTTGGTATGGCAGCTCCTGGAACAAATTCAATTTGATGTTCTATCCCTCGAATAGGTGGTAGTCCACTTGGAATTTCATTTGGGAAGACATCTCCAAATTCCTTCAAAAGAGAAATCATTGAACTTGGCAATTCAAGTTCTTCAAAGTTAGTTTGATCATTAAAATAATTTTCTTTATAAATCATGACCACCAAATGTTTCTTACACTCAATAACCTTATTAATGTCCCTAAACTCAAATAAAAATTGCTACTTAACCTTTCTTTTCTTTCTTTTCCCTTGGATTGGCGCAAACCTTCGGATTTTTCTTCCTTCTCCATGCTCTCGGTTTTGCCACTTTCTTTCTCCTCTCTTTCGGATTTTCCTTGATCTTTCCACTCAATATAAGTCTTAGAAACCTTACCTTGGTCAGCAACCTCAATCTTACTTCCTTGAAAGGGTGGTGAAGCCGTTGGTGCCATATTTGCTTTTTCCTTGAGCTTTTCGGCTTCTCTCCTTTGTTGCATTTGTAATTGGTCTTTGTAAACCTCTTTAGGAGATAATGGTTCCAGCTTGACCTTCTTTCCTTTAAACCTGAAAACAATACTATTTCTAAACCAAAATGAATAGAATCTTTATCAAATTGCCATGGTCTACCTAGTAGTATATGTCCAGCAATCATGGGAACAATATCATATAAGACTACATCCTCATATCTACCTATACTAAATTTTACTTTGGCTTGTTTATTTACCCTCATCTCACCACTATCATTTAAACATTGTAACCTATAGGGTTCTAGATGTTTATTTGTTTTCAAGCCTAATTTATTAACTACAAGATTACTTATCACATTGATACAACTCCCACTATCTATAATCATGCTACAAATTTTACCTTGTATTTCGCAGCGAGTGTGAAAGATATTTTCTCTTTGTATCTGCTCTTCATCTTTGTAGACAGCAAGTACTCTCCTTGAAACCAAGCTCAACTTGGCATTAGATGTATCTACAGGTTCGGCTTCATCTTCATTGCAATCCTCCTCTTGCTCGGTTTCAGCCCCACTAGCCTCACTCTCGGATTCCACCTCTCCATTACCCTTAATTACCATTATTCTTCTATTCGGGCATTGGCTGGCTATATGTCCTTTTCCTTGGCACTTGAAACAAATAATTTCTCTTGACTTTTGAGGTTTAGGTTCAGATTTTACCTCACCTTTAATGCCTTGGACAAATTTGGCTTTAAGTTCCCTTCTTGACCGGTTAGTAGCTTCTTCACCAAGCTTCGGTTTCATCTTGCTTTCATAAGTAGAATTGTTTTTCCAGCCACTTGAACTTGTCCTTCCACTGCTAGAAATTCCTCCAAACTGTGTGCTAACACCCCTCCTCTTGAATTGGTTCTCAAGCTTAATTGCTACATACAACATCTTCTCCAATTCCAAGTATTGTTGTAACTCAAGTTGGTTGGCAATGTCACAGTTTAACCCTCCAAGAAATCTTGCCATTGTTGCCTCCCTATCCTCCCTCATGTTTAACCTCATCATAAGCATCTCCATCTCTTTGTAATAATCCTCCACGGACCTAGTTCCTTGAGATAAAGATTGAAGCCTTTGTCGCAGCAACCTATGGTAATGGGATGGCACAAACCGTTTTCTCATGGCTCCTTTCATTTGACGCCATGTCAAGATTAAATCATCACCAACTCTCCTTCGGGTATTTTTCTCATTGGTCCACCATTGGAGTGCATAATGGCCAAACTCCATTGCTGCCAACTTCACCTTCTTACCGTCTGAATAGTTATGGCAGTCAAAAATCATCTCCATTTTTTCTTCCCACTCCAAATAAGATTCGGGATCACTTTTACCCATAAAAGGTGGGATATTAACCTTGATATTTCCCAAATCATCATCTGTATCTTCCCTCTTATATCTTCCATGGCCAGCTCTATCTTGGACAGCAAAAGTTTCATCCATACCTTCCTCAAAGTCTCCACCGAATGGCTCCTCACCAAATTCCTCTCTCGGTCTCTCGTGACCACCTCGTCCTCGACCTCATCCTCCATGGAATTCTTGCCTATTTCTTATGTTCGGAATTCCCTGGGAAACTTCTAGCCTTCCCATTCTTTGATTCATATGCTCAACTTGAGCACTAACCTGCTGTATTGACTCCAAAACAGCTCTCATGTCCACTTGGTCTCCATTCCCGGTAGTTCGGGCATCGCCATGGAATGTTACGGACTCTTCCTCATTGATCCTCAAGGGTGGATCTCCTCTCCTCATTCTTGATTCTGTCATGTTAGTATAATAATGCAATAAAAATAAAATAGGACCTGACAATTTCACTCCCTTTCGTGTTTCACTCAAACGAGGACTCGACACTCGTGTTTGCACACCTGTTTCGGCTTTTACCCTTTTTTAAGCTCACATACTCTTACCTTTTTCCACTCAATAAGTTATCTCAAAGTTCTAATTAAAACACCTACAAAATAGCAATTAGATCACTAGTATGCTTTAATTAAACTTATTAACAAACAGCAAGCAAAAGGTAGGCAATACCGAAAGAATCCAACAAATCCTAATTTTTTTCGGCTTTCTAGACAAGAAAACACATAAAATAATGGGAAAACGTTGAAATTTTTGAAAACTGCACCAGATGGTAGTAGATTATGAGTTCAAGAATAAAATTCCAGAAAAAGAAATTCAAATACGAACAAGAATCAAAGGGAACAAAAATATAGAAAAGTGTTGGTTGTTGTTCTTGTAATTCAAGTTTTGTATCAAATCCTTTAACTGATTTTAATCCAAATAATTTAAGCACCCAAAATCCAAATATCCAGCAGCAAAAATAATTTCCTAGCACTCAAATAAAAAAAAAAAAAAAAAACCCAGCAGCTGCAACAAATTTCCAGCAAACAAATCAAACTCCAACAAACCGAAATATTTTTATTTTTATTATATATATATTTTTTATATTCGGCTTTACCTCTTTTTTTTTTTCTTTTTTTTCACTCACAGAACATAAGCAACTGCAGTAGCAAGAATAATTACCAAAATTGCAATTCCAACTCCAAACAAACACCAAACCCGTGACCTCCAAATAAACACAAATGTGCAGTTTTTTTTTTAAATTTTTTTTAGTTTTTTTTTAATGTTGCCGCAAACTCTTTTTTTTTTTTTTGAATATATGAATGCAAATATCTAAGACTAAAATAGCAAAAAAAAATCAACAAAAACCAAATTAACAAGAACAATGATAAAAGACAACCAACAAACTAGGAAATAAAAATACGACAAAACTAGGAAACCTAATTCAACTAGGAATTTTTTTTTTTTTTTTTAAGATGCAGAATGTGTATGGTGATAGAAGCAACGTTAACCTAATGCTAAAATTGCAGAATAACACAAAACAAATAAAGCAAATAAAGATAGATCAAACCTGAATAAAATTTAGCTCTGATACCAAATGATACGAACCTAGGACGACCTGCTCCTAAACTCGTATTATATTATACGAGTTGACTTTGACATCTAGGCTGAATTATGTCTTCAACCGAGCTAACTTATGTCTGCCTAATGTCTGAGCTAACTTATGGCCTATCCGAGCTAACTGATGTCTGTCCGAGCTAACTTGTGTCTGGCCGAGCTAACTGATGTCTCTCCGAGCTAAGTTATGTCTGGCCTAGCTAACTGATGTCTGTCCGAGCTAAGTTACATCCGATATCCAAAGTCCGAGATCAAATATCCAAGGCAAGGCTTCGATGTCCGAGGCAAGGGTGTTCGATATAAAATGTCCGATGTATGAGTATCTGATTTATCAGCCTCCACCACTTGAATACTTAAAACAGATCTTTTATCTTCAGGTATGGACAAGCCCTTTTGAGAATGAATTACTCTCTAGATAAAAGCAGCAAGGTTATCCTTAAACCTTTTAGCTTGAGCTCTAGTGATCGGTCCAGACTTCATCCGTATCGGATCAGTACCCCAGTGAGTTGTCGGTGGTGTGAGCTCGGGCGGGTTCGCATCAACAACCTCCTGGGACATGTAAGAGACAACTCACTCCTTCTCTTTGTCCATAGGCAGAGAAGTTAATTTGATTTGGTAAATGAGTAAGGCCAAAAAGGGTAAAATAGTTTTTTTGTTTTCAGGCATGGTTGCTGTGGAATGAAGGCAAAGCCTTAGATTTAATGGATGTAAGTTTGAAGGATTCAAGCATTGAATATTCTAAAGTGGTACGATGTATTCAAGTGGATTTATTTTGTGTCCAAAATTTTCCACGCGACAGACCAACTATGTCTTCCATTGTTTATATGTTGGAGAATGAAGGAGCCATATTCTCTTGACCTAAACAGCCTGGTTTTTTCATGGAAAGGAGTTCAAATAATGAGGGCTTAACAATGTCAAGAAATGTAGGGCCCTCATACTCACATAATGAAGTAACTATAAGTATGATCATGATGAATGGTAGATAGATAATAATAAAAATTTAATACATATGTTTTAGTAGATGGAATGAGAAACGTGTTTTGTGTCCGGTTTAAAATCTTTTTATACTTTTATTTGACTTTAACCCATATGTTTAAGCGTGTTTTACCATTACCTTGTCAATAAGGTCAAGGATTCAAGGTCCATTCTCAATTTTTCATTATGTTTGATTGTCTGAGCTCCATACTTTTGTTTGACTTTAACCCATATGTATAAGTATGTTTTACCATTACCTTGTTTTGTTCAATAAGGTCAAGGATTCAAGGTCCATTCTCAATTTCTCATTATGCTTGATTGTCTTAGCTCCATATATAATCGGATATGGGGAAAAAACACAAAAGAAGGAAACAATTGTATCAATGCAATCCCGGCTTGATGTGCTGTTAACTACGTAACTAAAAACGTAAAATGAGCAATGCTCCTTCTTGGATGCAATTATTCATCATAGCAAATATTAATTAATTTATGATTATTATATACATATATATATATATATATATATATATATATGTATATTCATACGGAAAAGTGTCATCTTGTCATATGGATCCTACTTTGGCTTACTTTTACATTTCTATCACCACGTAATGATAGTAGATAATTGTGAAAAGCAAACAAGATAGCCCACATTGGCTTTATCAAATAAAAATAAAAAGAAGAAGAAGGAAGAAAAAGCCACCGTTTCTCCATACCCTAGAGAAATCATATCAAAATCTTGGAAAAAATAAAAAATCCATTAATTATGACCAAAAACCTCAAGAGGTTCATGTGCGATTTTCCCTTTCATGAAAAATGGTGTTAAAATCTTGAAATGGATTATATAGATGTATCTCCATGCACAGCCAGGGACACCAAATAATAACTAATAAGAAGAAAAAAAAAAAAAACAATACTGTCAGTAAAAACGATAGAATGGAGCAAGGGGAATAAATTTTTGCCTACTTTCCTTTTTTCAGTCATTTATTTTTTTATTTTTTTTTAATTTTTAATTTTTGTCTCTTTGTTGGTGTCTTAGTTGAATAATTCATGGTAATTATTATATATACGGTTGCACACTTTCCATAAAAAAAGAAAAAAAGAAAAAAAAAAAAAAAGCTGCCTGGCTAATAAATTTATCCCGATCGTGTCAATTGTTATAAATTTTATGCTAAGCTAAACCAATTAAGTCAATTGGGGAGATCTAATTTATTTAGAGTTTAATGAATTTTAAATTTTTTTAAAAATCTAGGATATTCTGTATATTATGGCCAAGGATATAAGCAATGATTCAAATCTAGAGGTTAAGCATACTCTGCAACTTTACGTGAGGCAGATTTTTATTTTTTGGGGGGGTGATAGTGGAAAAGTTGATAGATAAGCCACCTGTTTATATTTTGATGAAATCAATAATAAAATATAAAAATAATAATCAAATTTTAATGAATTTTATAAAAATATATTAAGGGCAATACTGTAAGTACTATGTTTTTTACTTAAGTTTTGGTAACTAATTATGTAATAATTTTTTAATAATGGTTAAATCTATAAAATTGATATTGTCGTATATTCATGATGATGGTTAAACTGATATAGTCATATATTCATGGAAAAATAAAGTACTTAAAAGATACTAAATCATGAATACTGAAAATTTGATAAAAATATTTAATCATTATTCTAGATTTATCAATATATTAATGTTACCTACTGTACAAAAGGACGGAAAGAAAGGACCTCTATTCTTCTAATTGATGGCCTCTCAATTCTTTACTCCCTACTTCTAATGATGCCAATTGTAGCATGTATACACCCAGATTATGTGAAGATTGAAGATAAAATATAGAGAAATTATTGTATTTTGTACCTTCAATTTTCTTGATTTTGTGATTTAAGCCTTAGATTTCTAATTTGTTATTATTTGAATTATATTTGACTTTTGAGCAATGGGATATTTAACGACTATTGCCATATGAGTTGCATATAGGAGGTTCAAGTGCAATTTTTATTTTTATTTTCAAAAAATAAAAGTATTCAAGTACAAAATTATAAGATTAAAAGGTATTAAATTGCATTTTAGTATATTTTAATTAAAATCTAGTACATTTTGATTCTCTACGTAAAGCTTTTGTTAAACACATTAGTCAAAAGTCAAATATGTTTTAACTTTATGGCAATACTCAAAGGAAGCATAATGCAAACAGGCTGTAACTTTATGGTAATTAATTTTTTTTAGAAGAAATTCTTTAGGTATAGGAAATATTTATCCATTATTTAAAATATTATGGAATATAATTGAAGTAGAAAGACAGATAATAAAGAGTTATAGAATTTGCTTGTGCATACAGAATGTAAATTTTGGCAAAATATTTAAAAATAAAATAAAATCAGAGAATAATATTTAGCCTAAAAAAATGAGGTTATGTTATGAAAATATCACCATTCATCACCAGGAGGAAATAAGATTAAAGATTATATGTGCGCAATACCAAAAAAGGTTCCTAAAACATGATTGAAGAGCTCCATTAATGAGATCATACTTATTTTAGAATCTAATCCATAAACTAAAAAAATTGAAAACATTGTCTAATTAAGTTAAACGAGCAAGTAGACAACAATTATAAGCCCTAATAAATTTGTTCAGAAAAAAAAAAAAAAAGATACTCACTCTAACTCTAAACTTATATTGTTTGTGTTTGCTGTTTAGATATGTTTTGTTTGACATAATTTCTATTTTTATTTTTATTTTTAATTTTTCAAAAGTACTTTTTAAAAAAAATATTTTCCATAGATTTTGATTAAAAATAATTTTTAAAAATTATCCAAACATTTTTAAAAATAATTTCTAAAATTTAAAACTCTTTTCGGCTTTCTAAAAACCTGCCGCACATGGCCTGGAGCGGACCTTAGGTCTACTTATACTTGTTATGTTTCGAAAGTGGGCCATATGGCTTAAAGAATCCTATATGTTCGCCTCCCTCTACTCTTTCAGTGTCGAGTCTCCACTCTCCACTGCTCCTACTCGACGGGTACGACTTCCTTCCCTCTGCTCTTTCAGTGTCGAGTCTCCACTCTCCACTGCTCCTACTCGACGGGTACGACTTCCTCATCGCCATCGCCAACCAAACTTGGTACTGCTACTGGTACTAGTGCTGGTACAACAACATTATCACCAGGTAAGTTTACAAGGAGGAAGATGAAGATGAATAATAATAATGATGCTGATGATGATGGCTTAGAAAGGAGAAAGATACCACCCAGAAAGAACAACAACAGGGAGGAGGAAGAAAGAGGAAAGCGAATTAAGCCACCCTTCCTCATGAACATTGATGAGCTACTACATGTATTACGTACATCTCATGTTATTATTATTATTTATTGTAGATTGATCTGGTAAATACATGCATCTCATGTATCTTATTATTTATTATTGTATTTGATTTAATTTAGTCCAAATTTGTTGAAAGAAAATTGGTAAGTATATTGACGGATGGTTAGGCTATATAATGTTACACGCTTGTTAATTAATGAACCCATTGTTTCATGAGGATCCGTCAAAAGCCGAGAGAGGCCCGTATAGTGCTCGAAAGGCTCAAGGCTGGAGACAACATTTACCGCGTCAGCTCAGCCTCCGAATAGAGAAATGGAGCACCTTCACCTAGATGAAGGCCAGAGTTTATTTTTTTAATGATATTTTTGTAATTTAGATTTACTAATTATACGTTTACTTTCAAGTTTTAAGGTCAATTTTCTCATGTTTATAATTTAGATTGTAAAAGACTTTTTATGTTGCTCTTTTTGGAAGATCCAAGGCATATATTTTTAATATGAAAGCTCAAATTTGTTTCTACTTTAATTTCTTGATAATTGATATAATGTATCATGTTTGGTGCCCAACAATTAACATAGTTCTTTACACATTAGATTCTTCATAATCATGCTTCCATATTGGAATTTCAGTAAAAAATGATAGAAAGGGGCAAGACGAATAGAAGCATTTAATGCATTCTTTAACCTTTAGCAATAACCAAAAAACACAGACAAAAATATTTTTCTTATATTTTACAAATCTATGTGCACGTGAATGGCTCTAGGTCAGTATCTCCATTAGATCCATTTTCCAAATCTGTTTTTGCACACACTTTTTTTTTTTTTTTTTTTGGGCTCTTTATTGCTGACAAAACAAAAGTCAATTTCATAGTTTGACTCCCATCCACATCGGACCAATCATTTTGCACAAACAGCATGTCAATGGGACATAGACCTTGATTGATTCCCCATCAGCATGCATTTAAACGGTCCATGATTGAGGTACACCATCTTCTTTCACTGCACCATTAAAGCATTGAATCAAAGATTACCGACAGCTCACAAGCCATCTTCTCTGCTCTCTTGCTTACAGACAAAACTGAGCCATTCTCAGACAAAGCACTACAAATTTACATAAAAGCAAACGGGAATGTCAAATAAGATCATATACAGATTTAGAGAGAAATGCCCTTTTCGTTTTCTTCACAATGGAGATGGATTTCTCTCTGTCTTTGTAGATCTAGCTTAAATAAGTACACTGTAGGAAAAACCCAGCATTCTTTTTTGAGATAAAAAAGTAGTTCTTTAATAGATACAAAGAAAAAAAAAAAAAATTGGTCCAAGAAAAATGAGAGATTGCAAAGTTCTTTGTTTTGCAATTGTTTCGGTTTTACTATGTTTTCATGGTGGTGTTAATGGTGAAGACCCGTATAGATTCTTCACGTGGAAAGTCACTTATGGTGATATTTATCCCCTTGGTGTTAAACAACAGGTACCTTTTTCTTTTTCACTTTCTTTTCCTTTTTATTGGCTTTTGGAAGCAGGAAATTGTGTTTCTTTTTATGTGAGTTAGTTGAATGAATGTGAGAGAAATGGCTGCAGGGTATCTTGATCAATGGCCAATTTCCAGGGCCCCAGATCGATGCTGTTACAAACGACAACTTGATTATTTTCGTTTTCAATGGACTGAGAGAACCATTCCTCATTTCTTGGTAATGCACCTAACCTCAACCTATTCTCTCTGTTTCAGTCTTTAGAACTTTACTTTCTGTTTGTTTACCGAGAGAGTGCTTGAAAAAAAAAAAAAAAAAAAATTGAAGGGATAAAAAAAATTGTGGGTAAAGTGCTGGGTTCTCAATATCTACTGTTCTGAAAAAAGTTGTTGTCCTAAAATGTTATTTTCTTTCTCTTTCATCAGCTTTCTGACTCATCAACCAACAGTCAAAAGTGATGTAACTTGGGAAAAATTTGATTCTCTTAACCTAATTGAATTATCTAATAAAGTTTATGCTCTTCATTTGCTTTCACCGAATCTACTTCTTTTAACTTTTTCGTCAACTGAAATAATGTACCTTTAAATTTTTTCCCAATGACTATTTTCTCCCTGCAACACAATCAAGCATCACCCATTAAGAAAATTCTTCAAGCGTGGGGCTATTTTAGTAATTTGGTTTGTGTAAGTACTTCATTGATTCTATTCCAAAAAGATCCATGAAAAAACACGGTTGCCTTTTGAGTCACTTTTGTCGGACTGTGTTTAGTTAAGTGATATCTCATAGACATTGGCTTGAGGATCTGACTTTGGTTTGGAGGATGTTTGATATTAATCTACATAAATAATCATTAATTTCTTACTACACCTAATTACCTCCTAGGACTCATTTTGATCGGCTGCAACCCAGTTCATGATATTAAAAAGATCTCAGCCTTCCACATGCTAGGTCTCTGCTTGACTGTCTCCACCTCAACATTACAGATCAATTATTAAACAAATTGACAATATTTGTATTCTGCCAAGTAATAAATGCTGGGGCTAGTGGATAGGGTGTTGTTCCCAGTAACTTTCAGACATTTATTTTTTAAATATAAACTTATAGATATCAAAGGATACCATTTCACTTAATAACATGTCTTTACTCTTTAGCTTACCAATTACTGCACTTTATTATTCATCTTTGAACACAAGAAGTAAATGATCATGGTAATATTCATATGCACATTTACATCTTGCTGGGTTTTAGACATGTGAGGCTGTCCGCATTGAATGTGTTAGGAGGGAATTTAAGCTTTTGGACTTCCTATTGCATAATAAATTTGATTGTGACTTCTTGCATCTGCTTTAATGGTGTTTGCAGAGGAAAAAAAAAAAAAAAAAAAAAGGGAATAAAGTGCAATGTATCTAAATGTTTGTACAGTCACTTCAGAATGGTTGTTTTGGTAGTTAGTTTTCTTTAGCAAAGGGTTAGGAGTCGCTTTCTTGTAGTGTTTCATAATCACACATATCTGGATTGTAATGTGAATTAGGAAGTAGAATAACTAGAACTACATAGCTAAGGTATATAATATAATATTGTCCCTTCTCAAGTGTATATAATATAATATTTCTAAATATTATTTTCTTGAAGCTGTTAGATAGCCAAGGTATAATATCCTACTTGTGAATTGTTTATTCATTACACGGTTTTTGGTTCATATATTCAAAAGCAAAGATAAAGTAAAAGGGTAATAATAAAATGTAAATCTGTTAGCTAGTCCATTACATATTGATATTATTCACAAACTAATAGATCTAGAATTTCCCAAAAGTCATCGTCAATGATATTACAGTAGCGAAGAGCTCCCAATAATATATTTTAGTGTATATTTATATATGTTATGCGGACGAAGAAAAGTGAGGATGAATGAAGACCAAAATGAAGGAGGATGACATCATAATTAATTAATAAGTTGATTTTCATTTTATATTCATGTATTTTCCCTTAGATATTAATGAAATTAAAGTTGAATATGAACATAACCAATTATAGGCTTGTACCATTTAAAAATGTGAGTTCAAGCAGAGTTTGGTGGAGGGCCATAAGGTTATCGGTGGAACATATTATTTTGGTAAAAAAAAAAAAAATAATAAGTAGAAGAATGTTAGAAGCAAAATTAAAAAAAAGTAAGAGAATGTTCTCCTCAAAGAATTTAAAAGAAAAAAAGCAAATAATGTTGAGAGTTAAAGATCTCCAATTTGAGCTTCCCACATTTTTTATTTTGCCTCTTTACATGGAGTATTCAAATTAAAATGAATTTATTTTTTGATATTAATTTATTTTTTAATTGTTTGGGTTATTTGAATTTACAATTTCGAAAGTATGAATAATACCACTAGAGTATTTTCACAAAATAGTATTTTGATCTGAATGTTGGGTGTTAGAAAATATTTATGTTTGATTGATATTTGTTATAATATTAAATAGGAGTTGGGTAATTGTTGATTTCAATTTTAATGGGAATTAATTAGGATATAATAACAGTTCTTCCTTATGGAATTGATTTTGTCTACAATTAGCATTTCCAGTTAGTCATAACAGCCATTGTGAACTCACTTATTCATCAGAGTTCGTATGATAAAATTGAAAATGATTATCATATAATATAAAATTCATGCTTAATTAAATCAAAATTGCTTTAAATATATATATATATATATATATCGAAAATAAAAAAACCAAGGTCCATATTCTTATTGCAGTGGGCCATTATTAAAAATGTCCAACAAGACCCTTTTTAATTGGGCCTTGGGCCTTGAGAAATTGCCGAACATGGATGAAACATGTCTTTACATCTTCGTGTCAAGAGTCAACATAATTACCCAAAAAAAAAGAAAAAAAGAATTGTCAATTGTCAAGATTTTTTTTTTTTTTTTTTGGTGGAATTGTCAATTGTTGTCAATATCAAATAGAATTCCATTAAAAAAATAAAATAAAAAAGAAAAAAGAAAAAAGAAAGAAAAGGAAAGAAAGAAAGCTCATCTTAATTATGATAAGAGGCTCTTGTATACCCCCAGGCAATATTTTTTTTCACAATTAAATTTTGAGTTTTTATTTTTTAAGAAATAATTAATTTCACAAAATAGTTTCTTTTTTCTCATTATTATTATTTTTTGGGGGGTGAACCAGCCATAAGAGTTTTATTGAAAATGGAAACAATAATTTTTTTAATTCTGCAATGTTTGCCAAACAAAAATAAATAAATAAATGTAGTTTAATTACATAATTTAATTTCTGTAGCTAGCCCTTGCTTATTTATTTATTATTTGTGGCATGCAGAGTGGAGCCGATCAATTAGCACACACCATTAACTTCACCAATTTGAAAGTAACAATTCTCCTCAAAATCACATTATTAATAGTTTTACCTTAAATTATTAATTACAACCACTCTTTTCTCGTATCATACAATGATAATAGATTCAAATCCCTCTCCACCTAATAATTATTATTAAAAAAATTAAAAAAATAAAAAGAATAGTTACTCCACATATAAAGCGTTTACTTTTCATTCATCTGTTAAAACTTTTTGACTGCTTCGAACTTCTTTAATTAATATGTTGCGTCCATTAATTGGTATTTTATAAATAATAAAATTTTATGACATCTTCAAGAAAAGAAATGGGCATTGACACAAAAATCAACAATTTTAGTCAAAATCTTAAAGCTTTAAGTCCTTGGCATTATTATATTAAATCACATCACTTGGACCAAATTCTGAGTTTTTATGGAAAAGTAATCTGAAAAACACTCTTAAACTAAATGGAAGGAAAAAAAAAAAAAAAAAAAAATCCCAATGGAAACCTGTCATCTCTTCCCCATCATCTTCTTTGCTTTTGTCTTACTCCAATTTCTCTTGAAATCATGTAGTACTAATTCAATACTTGACACCATGACTCCCACACAGTCAATCACTGATATCCATGGCCAAACTTTAGTTTCCAAGGGACAAATCTTTGAGCTTGGCTTTTTCTCTCCTGGAATCTCAAACAAAAGGTACCTAGGAATATGGTACAAGAATACCCCAGATGTAATTGTCTGGGTAGCAAACAGAAACAACCCACTTACTGATTCTAATGGGACATTAATCATCACCAACCACGGAAATCTTCTTCTTCTGAACCAAGCTATCAACACCATTTGGTCCTCAAATTCATCAATGGTAACAAACAATCCAGTTGCTAAGCTTTTGGATTCCGGGATTCTTGTTGTTGGAGACCAAACCAGAATGGACAGCAACAATAACCACGACTCTGAACATGATGTCGTATATTATGCATGGCAAAGCTTTGATTATCCAACAGACACATTTTTAGCAGGCATGAAGATTGGATGGAACTTCAAAACTGGTCTTGAAAGATATTTAACATCATGGAAAAGCCAAGATGATCCATCAACCGGTGATTCCACAGTCAGGATGAAGATCAAGGGTCTTCCTCAATTGATCATTGCCAGGGGAACCAAAATAAAGCTTCGGTCAGGACCATGGGATGGATTTAGATTCAGTACTAGTCCCAATACACTAACTAATCCTGTTTTCAACTCCACTCTAATATCTAACGACGAGGAGCTGTATTTCACTTACAGGACCGATTCCAATGCAGTCACTACACGCGGGAAAGTTAATCATTTAGGCTTGTTAGATCGGTTTATATTGCATAATGGCAGCACCAACTGGTCTGTAATGTATACAGCACCTTATGAACGGTGTGACAATTATGGTTATTGTGGTGCCAATGGTTTTTGTAGGATCAACAAGGATCCCATATGTGAATGTTTGGATGGGTTCGTTCCGAAATCTGATGAAGAATGGAAAATGATGAATTGGGCTGGTGGGTGTGTGAGGAAATCGCCATTGGAATATTGCAAGAGTGGAGATGGGTTTGTGAAGCTTGCTGGTGTGAAGTATCCTGATTTCTTGGAGTTCTGGTCCGATGAAAGTATGAGCTTGGATGAGTGCAAAGAGGTTTGCTTGAGGAACTGTTCTTGCACAGCTTATGCAAATTCTGATATTGAAAGAAGAAGTGGCTGTATGGTATGGTTTGGTGACCTGATCGATGTCCGGGAATTGAGACCCAAGATAAGTGATCCAGATGAAATTTATTTGAGATTGCCTGCTTCTGAACTTAGTAAGTTTGGCACTTTATTCCCTCTTTCAATTTTCACTTTCAAAAGAAATTTTACCATTTAGTAAGTTTAACACTTTATTCCCTCTTTCAATTTTCACTTCCAAAAGAAATTTTACCATTTTGTTTTCGATACTAGGATCATATATATGTCATTTAAGAAACTTAAATGGTTAGAGCCCATGTATAAGTGTTTGACAATTGACACTGCAAATGTCCTGTTTGCATGTGTTTAGTGAATCTTAAAATAAACAGAGCAGTTGGACAAACTTGTATAGAAAAGCTATATTTGATTAGTTAGTAAATGAAAGTGAAAAAAGGTGAAAAGTTGCATCTTTGTCTTTGTTTTTTTCTCTTACAGAATCAATTCACGATGGGAAAAGAAAGAGAAGATTAAAGACAATCATAATTGTTTCAGTAATTACCTCTAGCATCTGTATCTTGGCCCTGGTCTGGTGGATATTTTGGAACAAAAGAAGAAGCACATTGAGAGGTAAGAAAACTACTCCCATTCTGTTTAAAACTTAATTGGTTCTCGTTTTCAGTATCTTGCTGCAGTAGTGTGATAATTAGTCACTGCATTTTTGAACTTATGAGGAATAAACATTGAATTTAATAGTGCAAAAAACTGGTGATAAGGAAGATGTAGAACTGCCTTTATATGATTTGGCTACCATTGCTTCTGCTACAAATAATTTCTCTTCAGAATGTATGATCGGATCAGGCGGTTTTGGTCCTGTTTACAAGGTACATTTTTTGGTTACTGTATAATTGAACTACATTTATGTATGATATCTACGCATCTGATCATGAGCACTAAACCAGAAATTTATAAAAATTATGATTTCATATGATATTATTCAGGGGAACCTTATAACAGGACAAGAAATAGCTGTAAAAAGACTGTCCCAGAATTCAGGACAGGGTATTAAAGAGTTTAAGAATGAAGTAGAACTAATTGCAAAGCTTCAGCATAGGAATCTAGTCGCACTTTTAGGATGCTGTATTCAAGGAGAAGAAAGGATCTTAATCTATGAGTATATGCCCAACAGAAGTTTGGATCATTTTATCTTTGGTATGAAATATTCTTAAACTTAATAATCACTGAAGTGGTTATACTTTTGAGTTACAAAAGATTTTTTTTAATAATTTTGCAGATAATAAAAGAAGCACGATACTGAAATGGAAGAAATTATTTGATATTGTCATGGGAATTGCAAGAGGACTTCTCTACCTCCACCGCGACTCTAAACTTCAAATTATTCATAGAGATCTCAAGGCAAGCAACATTTTGCTAGATAGCAACTTGAATCCTAAGATTTCTGACTTTGGCTTAGCAAGGATTTTTGGTGATGATGATGAAAAAGAAGCTAGAACAAGGAGAGTAGTAGGAACATAGTAAGTTGGAAACTAAGTCTTACAATTTTTTTTTTTTAATTTTCTTTATACCAAACTTATTTATTGATTATAATGTTCATTATCTATATATAGTGGGTATATGTCTCCGGAATATGCAATTGATGGGAAGTTTTCAGTAAAATCCGACGTGTTTAGCTTCGGTGTTCTTCTAATAGAAATCATAAGTAGAAAAAAGAATAGAAGATTCTCACACCCTGATCACCATCACAACCTCCTAGGACATGTAAGAGATATCTCACTCCTCTTTGTCCATATGCCAAGAAGTTAATTTGATTTGGTAAATGAGTAAAGCCAAAAAGGGTAAACTTGTTTTCTATTTTCAGGCATGGTTGCTGTGGAATGAAGGCAAGGCCTTAGATCTAATGGATGTAAGTTTGAATGATTCAAGCATTGAATATTCTCAAGTGGTACGATGTATTCAAGTGGGTTTATTATGTGTCCAAAAGTTTCCACATGACAGACCAACTATGTCTTCCATTGTTTATATGTTGGAGAATGAAGGAGCCACATTGTCTAGACCAAAACAGCCTGGTTTTTTCATGGAAAGGAGTTCAAATGACGAGGGCTTAACAGTGTCAAAAAATGTAGAACCCTCATACTCGCGTAATGAAGTAACCGTGAGTATGACCATGATGAATGGTAGGTAGATAATAAAAAAATTTAATGCATATGTTTTAGTAGATGGAATGAGAAACATGTTTTGTGTCTGGTTCAACATGTTTTTATACTTTTGATCGACTCTAAGCCATATGTATTAAGTATGTTCAACTATTACCATGTTTTGTTCAATAAGGTCAAGTATTCAAGGTCCATTCTCAATTTCTCATTATGCTTGGTTGTCTTAGCTCCGTATATTATTGACTATGGGAAACCCAAAAAAAAAAAAAAAAAAAAAAAAAAAAAAGGAAAAGATATGTGAAAAATTGTAAAATGCGGTGAACGTGGATCGAACACGTGACCTTCAGATCTTCAGTCTGACGCTCTCCCAACTGAGCTATCCCCGCTTGCGGTTCTTCCCTTTTGATGGATATATTACTTCAATTGTGTCATTGGCAACCTACATTCCCCATGGCAAAAATTAATTAATTTTTTTTTATTATATACAATACATATATATATTCATATAGATTAGAGGTGGGCAAAATCCAATCCAAGCCGTCCAATCCAATCCATTTTTAACGGTTTGGATTGGATTTTTATATTAATTGGATTGGATTGAGTTCAAAATATTATAAATTGTATGGATTGGATTGGTTATGGATTTGAAATATAAATCCAATCCAATCCAATCCGATCCAAATAATATATTATATAACTAAAAATTATATATTTTTTATTTTTTTCATTTTTATATATTAATTTTAGAATATTTTTTTCATTTTTATATATTAATTTTTAAATTTTTTTTTCCATTTTTATATATTGATTTTTAATATATATATATATATATTTTTTTTACATCCCCATCATATATATATATATATATATATATATATTACATTTATTGTATCCAATTGTTACTTATATATATAAATATATATATATAAATGTTTAAATATAATTTATTGCTAATTTTATTGTTTTGATATTTGTAGAGCTTACAGAATCAACTAAAATTAGTGAATCTGTCAACGTTGATTGACTTATGATTTACCAAAATTTTAAGGTTAAAAAAAAAAAGGAATTATGCATTGATTCTTGAATGAATGATTTTTGACGAATGTATTATTTTACATTATTTGTTCTAACAATTTTAATTTGATTTTATAGGAGTGAGATGATGACATTAATGTTTACTATTTAATAAGTGCATGATGTGTATCATTTTTTACATTTTCTTCTTTATTTTCCATTGTAGATTATGTTGTATTATTCTAATTGTATTTTATGTTTGAATTTGAAAATTTTTTTATTTATATTATATATTTATAAATTAGTAAGTTTCAAATCGATCATAAATGGTTTGGTTTGGTTTGGATTTAATGCTTCAATGGTTTGGTTTGGATTGTAAATTAGAAAAACCGATATATATGGATTGGATTGTATTTCGGTCCAAAATCGAACCAATTCAATTGCCCACCCCTAATATAGATTGAGTGATTGTGTCATCTTGTCATATGGATCCTGCTTAAGCTTACTTTTGCATTTCTATACCTAATGGTAGTAGATAATTTGAAAAGCAAGGATGATAACCCACATTGGCTTAAAAATTAAAAAATAAAAATAAAAAAATAAAAAAGGAAGCAGAAGCCACCATTTCTCCATATCCTAGAGGAATCATATCAAAATCTTGGGGAAAAAAATCCATACAATTTTGAACAAAAACCTCAAGAGGTTCATGTGCAATTTTCCATTTCATGGAAAATGGTGTAAAAATCTTGAAATTGATTATATAGCTGTATCTCCATGCACAGCCAGGGACACCAAATAATAACTAGTAAAAAAAATCATAGTGTCAGTGAAAACGATAGAATGGAGCAAGAGGAATAAATTTTTATCTACTTTCCCTTTTTTTTTTTTTTTTTTTTGGGTCTCTTTCTTGGTGTTTTAGTTGAATAATTCATGGTAATTATTATATACACGGTTGTACACTTTCCTTAAAAAAAGAATAAAAAAAGAAAAAAGAAATAAATAAATAAAAGGCTGCCTGGCTAATAAATCCCTATAGTGTTAATTGTTATAATTTTTATGCTAGGCTAAACCAATTAAAAGGAGATCTAATCAATTTAAAGTTTAATAAATTTTAAAATATTTTAAAAATCTGGATATCCTATTTATATTTTGATAAAATCAATAATAAAATATAAAAATAAGAATCAAATAATGAATTCTACGTTAATGTTACCCTACTGTACAAAAAGGGGGAAAGAAAGGATCTCTGTTCTTCTAATTGATGGGCCTGTAACAGGCCTCTCACTTCTTTTCTCCGAACTTCTAATTATACCAATTGTAGACTGTATACAACCAGATTATATGAAGATTGAAGATAAAATATAGAGAAATTATTGTATTTTGTACCTTTAATCTTGTTGATTTTGTGATTTAAGCCTCGCATTTATAATTTTTGTTACAATTTGAACTATATTTGACTTTTGAATAATAGGATATTTGACTGCCATTGCCACATGAGTTGCAGATGAAATGTCAAGGTGCAATTTATTTTTAAAAAATAAAAAATAAAGGTATTAAAATACAAAATTATAGAATTAAAAAGTATTAAATTACACTTCAATATATTTTAATTTTAAAATTATTACATTTTAATTCTACATAAGGCATTTGTTAAACCTTTGTTAAAGCCGTTAGTCAAAAGTCAAATATGTTTTAAATTACAACAAAATTGTAAATCCAGCATTTGAACTATAAAATTGCAATAGTCTAAGCAAACATAGTGCAAACAGGCTGTAACTTTATGGTAATTAATTCTTTTAGAAGAAATTCTTTAGGTATAGGAAATACTTATCCATTATTTAAAATATTATGGAATATAATTGAAGTAGAAAGACGGATAATAAAAGAGTTATAGAATTTGTTTGTGCATGCAGAATGTAAATTTTGGCAAAATAACAATAAAAAAATAAAAATAAAAATCAGAGAATAATATTTAGTCTAAAAAAAGGAGGTTATGTTATGAAGATATCACCATTCATCACCAGGAGGAAATAAGATTAAAGGTTATGTGTGCGATACCAAAAGCCGGTCCTAAAACATGATTCTTCAGCTCCATCGAGATCATCATACTTATTTTAGACTCTAATCCATAGACTAAAAAATTGAAAATATTGACCAATTAAGTTAAACAAAAGAGCAAGCAGACAACAATTATAGGCCCTAATACCAAGTTACTATACATACCCAAAAAAGGAAGTGGAGCCAAATTTGACTTTGCACATCAAAGCATAGTGGGTTGTTTGGCATAACTTGTGTTTCGATATGTTTGGAAAATTGTCAAAAAAGGGCCATGGATGGTGATAAGTCCACTACAGATTCTATAAAAGAGAGAAAGTGGGATGTTAAATGGGTTTTGGAAATTTATTTATTTATTCAAAATAAAAAAAAGACTCACTCTTACTCTAAATTTATATTTGCTCGTATTTGCTGTTTAGGTATATTTTGTTTGGTATAATTTCTATTTTTATTTTTGTTTTTTCAAAATTAATTTTTTTAAAAAACTATTTTTCATAAATTTTGATTAAATTTTTTTTAAACTAAAATTATTTTTCAAAAATTGTCCAAACATTTTTAAAAATAACTTTTAAAATTCAAAACTCCTTCTAACTTTCCAAAAACCCTCCGGCACCTTAGTGGAGTGGACCTCAGGTCTACGTATTATTTTTTGAAAGTGGGCCACATGGCTTAAAGAATTTACTCTCCACTAGAAATGTCAGGACCCGTCCAAAATTCCTCCCCGGAACCCTAGACAAGCCCTGATCCCAGGGAAATACTACCGAACCTTCCAACGGAAAATCCGGCAGCACCTCCCCTAAGGGTAGGACTAACCAAAAATTACCTGCACTGAAAACACACTTCAAAAATTCATCCCCTTATTCCTCCCACATTACTACAATTTGTTTTCATAAATTTACAGCACTTCAAAGAACAGTAAATCAGTGCATAAAGAACAACTACACGTCCAATACAGTATACAGAGCATTATACAGATAAATGTGCAATTTATAAAATGACAGATAAAGAAGCAATACAGGATGGAGAGGAAAAAGGGAAGAAATACTTCTTGAGCTTCGGCAATGAACTGAGACGTTGGGCTCGCCCCGGACAATCAACATCTCCAACCTGGACCTAGAGGAACGGAATTTAAGAGTGTGAGATGCTAATCATCTCAGTGAGTGACCCTATCTACTATACACCTTTAATATTAATAGTATACCATTAAATCCCTTTATTTGGTATACTATTAATATTAAAGGTGTATAGTAGATAGGGTCACTCACTGAGATAATTAGCATCTCACACTCTTAAATTCCGTTCCCCTAGGTCCAGGTTGGAGACGTTGATTGTCTGGGGCGAGCCCAACGTCTCAATTCGTTGCCGAAGCTCAAGAAGTATTTCTTCCCTTTTTCCTCTCCATCCTGTATTGCTTCTTTATCTGTCATTTTATAAATTCCACATTTATCTTTATAATGCTCTGTATACTGTATTGGACGTGTAGTTGTTCTTTATGCACTGATTTACTGTTCTTTGAAGTGCTGTAAATTTGTGGAAACAAATTGTAGTAATGTGGGAGGAATAAGGGGATGAATTTTTGAAGTGTGTTTTCAGTGCAGGTAATTTTTGGTTAGTCCTACCCTTAGGGGAGGTGCTGCCGGATTTTCCGTTGGAAGGTTCGGTGGTATTTCCCTGGGATCAGGGCTTGTCTAGGGTTCCGGGGAGGAATTATGGACGGGTCCTGACAGTTGGTATCAGAGCTCTAGGTTCTAGTATTCCTAAGGGACTGTGCATTGTTGTGCACCCCATCCGCGTCTAATCTCTCGTTTTATCTATCTTAAAGCGTTCTTTCCGTTTGTCTTGAAGCAAATTCGTTGCCCGAGTTTGAATAACTCTAATCTTCGAGGGTGTCAAAATATTTTTTCTGATCGATTATTAAAACTTAAACCCTTTTCAAAGTGGTATTTGAAATTAAAGGTGTTTTATTCAAGTGTTTTTGTTTATGTTCGTACATGTATTTGTATGTTATATCGTTTGATATTATACTGCACCATATGGAGGCGGCGAACCAATGTGGTCCATGTAGAGCTAGCCCCATGATCATGTTGCGTACGAGTCCAGGGGATTGGACGGCCAATATAGGCAACCACCCTGGTTTGTATTGGTAGCAGAGTGTCGGCGACAGTTAGAATCATGGATCACGTAGTATGTAGAAGGTATCGTACGTACATCCATTATGAGCGTGCATATTTTATTTTATTTTATTATTTGTTCTATGTTATGGTTTTTCCAAGAGCGACTTAAGGGTTAAGTATCGCCAGTTGAGAATCCAAAGTAGGATATCGTTGAGTTCAAAAAGGAGATCCTAAAAGAAGCGACGTGGAAGCTCGAGGCTCAAATCCGCGACTGATGTTCTTATACGTTTCAGCGACGTAAGAAATTTTGAGGACGAAATTTTTATAAGGGGGGAAGGTTGTAACACCCCGTCCCGAACCATGTCGGAATTTTTGCACGTTGACCGAGGTTGACTGTTGACCGTTGACCAAGGGGTCAAAAGTTGACTTTTGATCCGATTGAAATTCTAGGTTGACTGAGGTACCGTTACGAAGTACACATTGGCACGAGTTCGTAGACTAGTAGCACGTTCAAAACGGAGCTACGGTTTGAAAGTTATGAGCAAAACAAGTTGAGGTCCAAACTGTCCAAGGGGTATCGGAGTTGATTTTTTATTCATGCAAGGTTGAGCTTTGACTCATGCATGGTTGTGAAGTGCTCGTCGATATGAGTTCGTAGACTAGCGGCACGTCCGATTTGGACATGTGGTTTGAGAGTTATGGACCTGTAGAGTTTTTCAAATACCATATTATTTTAATATTATTTTTAAACGCGTAACGATGTGCCACGTGTGACTTAATGAAGGTGACCATGTGTCACCATGTTGAGAAGCCACATGTCAACCATGTGTAATATCAAATTATTTTTATTATTATTTTAAATAATAATATTATTATTTAATTATTTAATTATTTTTATTTTCCTTTTTCTTTTTCTTTTTCTTTTCCTTTTTCTTTTCTTTTTCTTTTTCTTTTCTTTTCCCCACGTGGGAAAACAGCTTCTCTTTTCTTTTCCTTTCCTTCCCTTCTTCTTCCCCGAGCCCGACAGAGACAAATAAAACACACAGAGACTTTTCCCTCTCTCTCTCTCCTTTGACTTTCTCCCTCTCTCTGTTTGACCAACCGTTTGGCCGGATTTCAGTCCCCGGTGAAGCCCATCTTGCCGCGACCTCAGCCTCCAAATTTCCCGGCCAGTCGCCGCCGGACAAGCCCAGATCGGGCCGGTGAAGTCAGCGGCGGCCGGTTACGTTTTTCAGGCGATTCTCGCCGTTTCCGACCAACCCAGCCCGACCCATACCCCTATTCCACCATTTTCGACCCCTCTGAGTCCATTTCTGGGGTTAGATTGCCCAAAATCCCCACCGTTTGAGAGATCCCTCAAGTTTAAATCTGGCCGAATCTTTTCGACCAAATTCCGGCCACCTCCGGCTGAATTGGGGTCGATGGAGACCGGATTTGTAATCCTCATCGCTCAAGCTTCGATTCGGTATATTATTTGAATATTTTGGATAACATTTGTGTTTGATCCCCCGGGTACCGGATATTATTTACCCGAATAAAATATTAATTTATTTGACTGTGTGTGAATTTTGTTCTAGGAGCACGGGTGAGTCATGGAATTGATCCCATGGTGGATCATGGTTTAATTGCGTGCTCCAGGTGAGTGACCCACCTTTAAAAATGTTTTTGGGGTAATTGATTATATTTATGTGGTATTAAATTGATATCTGTAATTGGTGCTCATGAGGCGTATTTTAAATATAATCGGAAAAAATATTATTTTATATATATTTACCTATTGGTGCTAAATGAAAATTTGAGGGTCATTAAGAAATTCCCAATTATTATTTTATTGTGATTAAATGGTATTTATTACACATGAGTAAGTATTTTCAGTAATTGATTGTGTCTGAATTTTATATCATTTTTGGGCAATTAATTATGTTTAGTTGGTATTTAAATTATGCTCATGTGGTACAATTTGGTTATGGTTTTATTGTGATTTAATTTATTTATTATGCATGAGCAAAGTATATTTCAGTAATAATCGTACGTGGTTTTAAATGTTATTTTTCAGGCATAATTGGGTTAAATATTTTATGAAAATATTTGTTTAAATTTTATAAATTATGCCCGCGGTATTTGAATTGTTGAACCTCGTATTACGAGAGAAATTATGGTTTCATTGGTTATTGATGTTTTCGTACCGGATTGTGAAAAGGAAATATGTGGGATGGTAAGTGTGAAAATTTGGTATATTTCCCACGGTAATTTTGGAAAATGGTACGGTTGGTTTAATAATTATTTTAGACGCATTCACACAGTATTAGTGTTCTGGTATATGTATATGTGGTTCAGCGCGCAAGTATTATTATTTCACCCGTGAGTTGCCATTGGACCGTGGGCAGGCAAGTTTGTTATTGGCCACAGCCGCCCCCCTCCTTGGCCGGGATGATGGTTTCAGCAGCGGTACTGTCGGGACGCCGAAGTGCCGTTTGCAGGTTTCTCTCTTTAATCTCCCCGCCAGTCGGTGCTCAGGACACTGGGTATTGGAGGGCATCACTGGTATATGGTGTGGTGCGTCAAGTGTAATTTTCAGATAAAATTTCAAACCCTAAAGGTGTTCAAAAATTATTTATTATAATTTATTGCGGTTTATTTATATTTGGGGTATTTAATTATTTATTTGTTGTTTATTAAATTATTTGGTCCCTTGGTTTTCGGGAAGTACGAATATCGAGTTTTGTGAAAATGTTTTAAAAGGGAAATATTTCCAACGGAGTGAATAGCGAGGGTTTTGAGATAAATTATTACTTCAAATGTTTATTTATTTATTTATTTAATTGTTCGGTATTGATTTATTAAATCCCTTTATTTGGTATACTATTAATATTAAAGGTGTATAGTAGATAGGGTCACTCACTGAGATGATTAGCATCTCACACTCTTAAATTCCGTTCCCCTAGGTCCAGGTTGGAGACGTTGATTGTCCGGGGCGAGCCCAACGTCTCAGTTCGTTGCCGAAGCTCAAGAAGTATTTCTTCCCTTTTTCCTCTCCATCCTGTATTGCTTCTTTATCTGTCATTTTATAAATTCCACATTTATCTGTATAATGCTCTGTATACTGTATTGGACGTGTAGTTGTTCTTTATGCACTGATTTACTATTCTTTGAAGTGCTGTAAATTTGTGGAAACAAATTGTAGTAATGTGGGAGGAATAAGGGGATGAAATTTTGAAGTGTGTTTTGCAGTGCAGGTAATTTTTTATTAGTCCTACCCTTAGGGGAGGTGCTGCCGGATTTTCCGTTGGAAGGTTCGGTGGTATTTCCCTGGGATCAGGGCTTGTCTAGGGTTCCGGGGAGGAATTCTGGACGGGTCCTGACAAGAAATGTCAATGGAAGATGATGGGATCGATTTTTTTAATTTTGTTTCCATTTTCACGGGAAATTTTTCATTTCGTCCACACGGTTTTTTCTTTAATATTTTTAGAGGCGGAGAGGCGACAAAGATTTCCCTATCGGAAACAAGGAGGGATGGTTTTTGCCGGTTTATTTTTTTTTTTAGAATTGATATAATTTTTTTTGAGAAATTTATATAAAAAAAATTTCTTTTATGAATAAAATGTAAATAAAGTGACTAAAATGTAATAAAAATATAATAAAATATATCAAAGTCCAAATTTACAATTATAATAAAATACATTCTAAAAAAATATCATAATTAAAATATATAAAATATAAATAAATAAATTAATATATATATATATATATATACGGACTGGGTTCGGGCCGGTTTCTTTATTCCTTGATCCCGGCCTATCCCCGATTCGGGGCTTGATAATTTATCCTGAGCCCACCCCATATTCCTAATTTTTGAAGGAAAAACTGCTCCGTTAGGGGTGATGCATCGTGGTTTTCAAGATATGTGGGGCAAATTGACATTCCTACTCTCCATTGCTCCTACCCTACAAATACTACTTTTTCATTGGCATTGCCAAACCTGGTAGTGGTCACTAGGTAAGTTTACAAAGAGGAAGATTAAGACGAATAATAATGATGATGATGGCTTAGAAGGGAATAATAAAGTGAATGAGAAAGATACCACCCAGAAAGAACAACAACAGGGAGGAGGAAGAAAGAGGAAAGCGAATTAAGCCATCATGGAGAAAGAGAATCAGACGAAGAAGAAGAAAAAGAAGAAGAAGAAGAAGAAGAAGGGTAAATATATGATTGTTTAGAAGAAGAATCTCCCTCACTCCCAGCAGGAACATCAACCACCACCCTTCCTCATGAACGTTGATGAGGTACTACATATAGTACATACATCTCATGTTATTATTATTATTATTTTTTTTTTTTGGTAATCTATTATTATTATTTATTTTAGATTCATCTGGCAGATACATGTCATGTATGTTATTATTTATTATTGTATTTAATTTAATTTAGTCCAAATTTGTTGAAAGAAATTTTTTTAGTATATTGATGACAGGTTCGGCTATATAATGCTACACACTTGTTAATTAATGGACCCACTGTTTCATAAGGGTCCTTCAAAAGCCGAAAAAGGCCGTATCGTGCTCGAAAGGCTCGAAGCTGGAGAAAACATTTGCCCCCTTCAGCTCAACCTCCGAATAGAGAAATGGATCACCTTCACCTAGATGAAGGCCAGAGTTTATTTTTTTAATTTTATTTTTACAATTTAGATTTACTAATTATATGTTTATTTTCAAGTTTTAAGGTTAATTTTCTCGTGTTTATAATTTGTATTGTAAAATGCTTTTATGTTGCTCTTTTTGGAAGATCCAAGGCATATACTTTTAATATGAAAGATCACATTTGTTTCTATTTTAATTTCTTGATAACTGATATTGTGTATCATGCTTGGTGCCCAACAATTAACATAGTTCTTTACACATTAGATTCTTCATAATCATGCTTCCATGTTGGAATTACTCTTATGTCTTAGCCAGTTTCCTTGTGATGAGGTGCATATTTTGGATAGTTTTTTTTCCTTTCCATTTGGATGCCAGGTCGTTTCTTTCAAATCCTCCATTTAGTCTATATAAGTTAGATTTTACTCCTCCAAATTTGGCCTCTTATTCTGAAGACAGTGAGGAGGAGATTAATTATATTGAGTTAGAGATGTTGAGATGCATACTTTTGGTTGCCAGTTGGATGTTGGTAAAGTTTCTTAACCATGATGTGGTCAATGTTCATCCTAAACTAATTTTCTTTTTTATTGTGATTTGTTATCTATGTTGTTTACTTTGGATGTAAAAAAAAATCTCTATTTTAGATTACTTTCATGTACTTGTCTTTTGCATCTAAGTAGTTTTATATACCAATAAATGATTGGTGATGTGCTGCATGTTTGTCCAGTTGACGAAATGCTACCTGTGGTTTTATGTCCTGTTCGAAGGTGTTTTCAAGTAAATTTGGCAGTTGGATTTTTAATAAGTTTAGTTTATCTCAACTGTCTAAGCTCTACTTTGGGTACTCTTCTTGATATTGTGTTGTATTTTGAAATTTAGTCTCGTACAGATAATGAAATTTTAACATTTTACTATTTTTTTTAATGGAATCCCAGTACTGTTCTAATCCAGTTAGATATAAAATAATAATATTTTAACATTTTATTAATTTTCATGGGAATCCCACTGCTCTAACCAATTTAAAACGTACGTCAAGAGATCAAAAATTTCAAAGCACGAGAAAAGATTTGCAGTTCTGCCTTCAACAAGCCCTTTCAGCTCAAGGTTGAGAAAGAAGGAAGCCCAGAGGGCCAGAGTTTATTTGTTAGTATTTCAAGTTTAATGATTATAGTTTTCACTTCCAAAATTTTAGAGTTTCATTAATTCTTTGAATTATTTTATAGTTTGAATTTATTTATATGAATAATAATAAAAAAAAGTTTTTTTATGAATAATATTTGAGTTTTTCCATCTTGCGCAAAAAGTTGAAATGTGCTCCTTGTTGGATTTTCTGAGTAATTACCTGAATTTAATCATCGTAGTAAAAATTAATCAATGTATAATTATACCAGTTTTTCTATAATGCAGATGTAGTACGGTTTTAACTTTTAAGACATCCGCACAGTAAAATTTTTATAATTATAATATAAAATAAATATTCATACGGATTGAATGAGTGGTGTAATCATCTAATAAGGATCCTGCTATGGTTTACATTTTTGCTTTTCTATCATTACCCAATAGTTTAATTGTGAGAAGCAAACAAGATAGCCCACATTCGCTTAAAAGGAAAAGTCACAATTTTTTTTTTTTTTTTTTGTTTTTACCCTAAAGAAATCGTATGAAAATCTTTTAAAAAAATCCATATTATTTTAACCAAAAACCTCAAAAGGTTGTTCGTGTGCAAGTTTTCTTTTCATGAGAAAAAAAATGCTGTAAAAATCTTGAAATAGACCACATATATTCATCTCCATGCACAGCCAGGTACACCAAATAAGAACCTAGGAAAAAAAATCATAACAATTTCAGTAAAAAAAATGATAGAAAGGAGCAAGAGGAATAAAAGCATTTAATGCAATCTTTAACCTTTAGCAATAAGTAACTAAAAAAATATTTTCTTATATTTTACAAATCTGTGTGCACGTGAATGGCCCTAGCTCAGTATCTCCATTAGATCCATTTTCCAAATCTGTTTTTGCACACTTTTTTCCCCCCCTCTTTTTTGCTCTTTATTGCTGACAAAAGTCAATTTCTTAGTTTGACTCCCATCCATGTCGGACCAATCATTTTGCACAAACAGCATGTCAATGGGACATACACCTTGATTGATTCCCGATCAGCATACATGTGCACGGTCCATGATTGAGGTACACCATCTTCTTTCACTGCACCTTTAACGCATTGAATCAAAGATTACTGACAGCTCACAAGCCATCTTCTCTGCTCTCTTGCTTACAGACAAAACTGAGCCATTCCCAGACAAAGCAATACAAATTTACATAGAGGCAAACGGGGAATGTAAAAAAGCTCATATATAGATTTAGAGAGAAATGCCCTTTTAGTTTTCTTCACAATGGAGATGGATTTCTCTCTGTCTTTGTAGATCTAGCTTAAATAAGTACATTGTAGGAAAAACCCAGCATTCTTTTTCGAGATAAAAAAGTAGTTCTTTAATTGATACAAAGAAAAAAAAAAAAAATTGGTCCAGGAAAAATGAGAGATTGCAAAGTTCTTTGTTTTGCAATTGCTTTGGTTTTACTATGTTTTCATGGTGGTGTTAATGGTGAAGACCCATATAGATTCTTCACGTGGAAAGTCACTTATGGTGATATTTATCCCCTTGGTGTTAAACAACAGGTACTTTTTTCCTTTTCACTTTCTTTTCTTTTTTCTTGGCTTTTGGAAGCAAGAAATGGTGTTTCTTTTTATGTGAGTTGGTTGAATGAATGTGAGAGAAATGGGTGCAGGGTATCTTGATCAATGGCCAATTTCCAGGGCCTCAGATCGATGCTGTTACAAACGACAACTTGATTATTAGCGTTTTCAATGGACTGAGAGAACCATTCCTCATTTCTTGGTAATGTACCTAAACCTCAACCTATTCTCTCTGTTTCAGTCTTTAGAACTTTACTTTCTGTTTGTTTACCGAGAGAGTGCTTGAAAAAATAAAAATAAAAATAAAAATTGAAGGGATAAAAAAAAGTGTGGGTAAAGTGCTGGGTTCTCAATATCTACTGTTCTGAAAAAAGTTGTTGTCCTAAAATGTTATTTTCTTTCTCTTTCATCAGCTTTCTGACTCATCAACGAACAGCCAAACTGAATGTAACTTGGGAAAAAATTGTATCTATTAAAGTTTATGCTCTTCATTTGCTTTTACCAAATCTACTTCTTTTAACTTTTCTTCTACTGAAATAATGTATCTTTTAATTTTTTCCTTAATGGTGTCCAAATGACTATTTTCTCCTTGCAACACAATCAAGCACCACCATTAAGAAAATTCTTCAAGTGTGGGGCTATTTTAGTAATTTGGTTTGTGTAAGTACTTCATTGATTCTATTCCAAATAGATCTATGAAAAACATGGTTGCCTTTCGAGTCACTTTTGTCGGACTGTGTTTAGTTAAGTGATATCTCATAGACATTGGTTTGGAGGATGTTTGATTAATATCTACATAAATAATCATTATTTTCTTACTACTTCACCTAATCACCTCCTAGGACTCATTTTGATCGGCTACAAACCAGTTCATGATATTAAAAAAATCTCACCCTTCCACATACTGTCTCCACCTCAACATTACAGATCAATTATTTAACAAATTGACAATATTTATATTTTGCCAAGTAATAAATGCTGGGCCTAGTGGATAGAATGTTGTTTCTACAAACTTTGAGACTTTTATTTTCTAAATATAAATTTATAGATATAAAAAGATAGCATTTCACTTAGTAACATGTCTTTACTCTTTAACTTACCAATTACTGTACTTTGTAATTCATATTTGAACCAAAGAAGTAAATGATCATGGTAATATGCATATGCACATTTAGATCTACTGGGTTTTAGACATGTGAGGCTGTCTACATTGAATGTGTTAGGAGGGAATTTAAGCTTCTGGACTCCAGTTTTCTTGTGGACTTCCTACAGCATAATAAATTTGATTGTGACTTCTAGTATCCGCTTTAATGGTGTTTGCCAAAACAAAAAAAAAAAAAAAAAAAAAAAAAAAAAAAAAAAAAAAAAAAATTGAAAAGAAAAATGAATAAAGTGCTATGTATCTAAATGTTTGTACAGTCACTTCAGAATGGTTGTTTTGGTAGTTAGATTTCTTTAGCAAAGGGTTAGGAGTCACTTTCTTGCAATGTTTCATAATCACACATATCTGGATTGTAGTGCCAATTAGAAAGTAGAATAACTAGAACTAGATAGTAATAAAAATTCCCATAAAGTGAGAAAAAAAAAAAAAAAATTCTGATTGCTGCAAATATCCGAAGAGTGAAAAATATCCTCTTTTGTTAATGAATCCTAACTAAGACGGCTCAGTGAATGACCTAGTGCTGCATTCGTGCTGAAAATGCTTGAACTGCCTTAATTAAGCGCATCTTGACTTTGATTTTTTGTGTTTGTATGGCAGGAATGGTATACAGCAGAGGAGGAACTCATGGCAAGATGGAGTTTATGGGACTAATTGTCCAATCCCACCTGGGAGGAACTTCACTTATGCTCTCCAAGTAAAGGATCAAATTGGCAGCTATTTTTATTTTCCATCATTTTTATTCCACAAAGCTGCTGGAGGTTTTGGGGGCATCAGAATATGGAGCCGTCCTCGGATTCCAGTTCCTTTCCCTCCTCCTGCTGGAGACTTCACAGTGCTGGCTGGGGACTGGTTCAAGACAAATCACTATGTAAGCATTAATCTAACATTGTCCTCTTAGGAGCCATGATCAGAACTTGGCTATTTCTATCTTCATTTCCTATCCTGAATTGGTACTTGTCTCTCTTGGTAATTTAGATTTTGAGACGGCTTTTGGAGATTGGTCGAAATCTTCCCTTCCCCGATGGACTCCTTATCAATGGCCGAGGGTGGAATGGATACACTTTCACTGTTGATCCAGGTATCTTTAAACTTTCAATGATCGTTTGATCATTTACCCCATCCATAACTGTTGAGAAGGTGAACAATTAGTAATCTCATGATTTCTGTAATTTTCTTTTTGTGCAGGAAAGACTTATAGGTTCAGGATATCTAATGTAGGGCTGACAACGTCCATCAATTTCAGAATTCAAGGTCACTCCTTGAAACTGGTGGAGGTAGAAGGGTCTCATACACTTCAGAATACATATTCCTCACTTGACATCCATCTTGGGCAGTCTTATTCTGTCTTGGTCACAGCTGATCAGCCTGCTAAGGACTACTACATTGCTGTTTCTTCACGTTTCACCACTCGGGTTCTCACCACCACAGCTATTCTTCACTACAGCAATTCGCAAACGGGAGTTTCTGGTCCAGTACCTGGTGGACCAACCAATCAAGTAGCTTGGTCCCTTGACCAGGCCAGATCCATTCGGTACATAATATCTTGTTACTCAAAGAATCAATCTTCTGCGTCAATATATTTTAACTATAATGTGTTTGCTTTTATTCACTATAACCTTTGCTCATCAAACCAGTTGGAATTTGACTGCAAGTGGGCCTAGACCAAACCCGCAAGGTTCATACCATTATGGAATGATTAAGCCAAGCCGGACAATCATGCTAGCAAACTCTGCTCCTTATATCAATGGCAAGCAGAGGTATGCTGTCAATGGTGTCTCATTCGTTCCCCCAGACACTCCATTAAAACTCGCTGACTATTTCAAGATACCGGGAGTTTTCAATCTTGGAGGCATTCCTAGCAGCCCCTCAGGGGGAAATGCCTACCTTCAGACAGCTGTTATGCAGGCCAACTTCCGGGAATTTGTTGAGATTGTGTTCCAGAATTGGGAGAATGAAGTACAGTCTTGGCATATTGATGGTCATGCCTTCTTTGTGGTGGGGTAAGCTCCTAGAATTCGACCCTTAATTCTCTCCAACTTCAACACCATGCTTGTACAGTAGCTCCAAACCAGTTGACATGTCTGTGAAATTGTGCAGGATGGATGGAGGACAATGGACTCCGGCAAGTAGAACACGCTACAATTTGAGAGACACGGTTGCACGTTGCACTGTTCAGGTATAATTAATTTCTTAATTTCTAAATTCTTACATATCTATATATATATATATATATATATTTTTTTTTTATATTATAGAGCCTTAACTGGTTTTTAAAAAATCATTAGTTAGTTCCGATGCTATTTTTCTATTCACCATCAAATTTTGTCAGTCAAAAGCAAATTGTAAGGCGCAAACTGTAACCCTTAGGGAAGGTCAATGAAATTGTATTAGGAAAGAAAAAAAAAAAAAAAAAAAAAAAAAAAAAAAAAGAAGAAGAAGAAGAAGAAGAAGAAGAAGAAGAAGTTGTTTTCTATCCATTTTTTGATATTGCATTCATATAGGTGCAATAAATTCAAACTTTGTTGATAAGTTTGAATGAGTTGGTAACTGCAGGTCTATCCGAGGGCATGGACCGCCATCTACATAGCTTTAGACAATGTGGGAATGTGGAACATAAGATCAGAGAATTGGGCAAGGCAGTACTTGGGACAGCAGTTTTATCTGAAGGTATACACTGCTTCAAACTCATGGAGAGATGAATATCCAATTCCCAGAAATGCTCTTCTTTGTGGCCGAGCTAGAGGTCGGCACACTAGACCTCTCTGAATAGATAAACCTTTTAAAACAAACTTTGTCACAAGAGGGTGACATGGTTTTGCTGATCCAGGACTAGAAGCTTTCTATGATTTTGCGACAAATCATTTGCCAGCAAAGAGCTCTGCTCGAGCTTTCAAGCTAATATCTTTCTAATTTTTTATTTTTCCTGAATGGGATTATCTGATTCATTTACTTTTCAATGGGGCAAGCTTCTTCTTCCATAATTTTATTATTATTATTATTATATGGGTGCCAGTTTTGATATTAATAGCATAGTTTTTGAAACAAAGTAAAGATGATTGAAATTGCTCCTAGTGTTTTTGTTGAGGAAGTACCATTAGGTATATTACCAAAAGGCAATATTACATGTGAATTTGGTGAGGTTTGCATTAATTATGCAGATTTGAAAATTACAACTAACACTTTAAGGTATGAACAATATTAGTTTAAAGAATATAAATGAAATAATTGAGGAGGAAGATGATATTTTTTGAAATTTAAATGGTGGTTGATAATATTTTTTAAACTAAATGGACTGATTTATATATAAGAACCTCATGGAGGTGAATGAAATTAACCTATGCCCAAAATAATAATAATAATAATAATAATAAAAATAAATTAATAAATAAAAGCAAGTAAGTATCAATAGGTTGTCTCAGAAATCAAGATTGTAATGCTAATTAATCTGTATACATTTAATTATCAACTTCCCCTTATGATCAGATCCTTCTAGATTATTAATATACATATATATATATACATATATATATATATATATTTATATATATATATATATATTTCTTTTCTTTTCTTTTCTAATCTGGAAGTAGGGGATCAAATATCCATTGAACAAAGCACGATGCATAAATATATATATATATATATATATATATTTTTTATGGTGCATGTATTTAGAATTATTCATCCCATATTTGGCAACTCATAATATATATTAGTATAAGGTCTAATTCAAATAATTAATTGAACAAAGCACTAGTTGATTTATTCATTTAATTTTTGGATGACTAATATATACCTTAATCATTAAATGTAAGTATATATGTATGTATATATATATATATATATATATTGGCAATTAGCCAAACATATTTTTTTTTGGGTGAAAGTATTAATAAACAATTTGACTTGTGCATAATAAAGAAGGAATGGGAAAAGAAAAACAACTGTAATAAAGATCGAATGAACTGCTTGATGGGCAGCAAATACTGAGGATGAATCCCAACAACAGCTGCATACCTTTTTCTGGAACTTTATTGGATTACAATACCCGCTTAGTAGATATGGGCTCCTCAACTTTGTTGTGTTAATAATACTTAATAATAGAGTTTTCACTTTTTGCTTTGCTTTTGTAAAAGTGTGAATGCTCTCAATAATGGGATCAATGGCTGAAACTCTTTTATTCTTTGGGATTTTTATTGGAAGTTCATGCATGTCCTCGCTTGAAGAACTTTCTTCGCACATTCTTCACATTATTCTTTGCGTGGCCATCCTGTTTATTGACACGAATATATTGTTTGTAAATTAGTCAATTATTGACACGTATATGGTCGTACAAAATTGAGTAGGTATATATAATTTTTATTTCTATTTTTTGTGAAAAGGTATATATCAATATATATATATATATAGGTAAATTACTTCATCTAAAATACTCTAATTATATATATATATATATATATATATTCACATGTAAATAATTAGGTGCATGTATGTGTTATTTTTAAGAGTCTCTTACAATAAAAAGGTTTCCTGTAGGAACTCTTAACATGTAAAATTATATATGTTCCACCAAGTACAAAGAGAGAGAGAGAGAGAGAGAGAGAGAGAGAGAGAGAGAGAGAGATATTAAACAAGTGCTCACATGATTTCATAGAAAAATTTGAAAACATGTGAACTTTTATTCTCAAAAGTCAACGGTAAAAGTATTTTAAACCCCTTTTCTATTCATAATTTTGGGTTATATTTCAAACTGTAAAGCTCCTAATAAGTTACATATAGATGTCAAAAGAAACATGGTTTTATATATACAGGCACCAGACAAATAACCAATGTTTTGTTTTAAGCTAGAAATCAAATAGAAAATGGAAACTTCTATTTTTTATATAACTGGAAGATTTTATCGTTTCATTTCCATACTGTTTCAGTATTAATACACTATAGGAACTGGAGTCCACTGACAGTTATATATTAATATATAAAAGATAATAAATATATAGAGGAGTTGCTGGAGTAGTGGAGTGGGAATGGTTTTGTGTAATCCATTTGAAAGTGAAGGGAAAGCAGCTAATTAAGATCATCTGGTCTACATAGAAGCAGACAAGATTATGAATAACAAAATATTTCATGACATAAGTATAAATATAAATTTATATAATATAGGTAGATGCATTTAAATTAAATTAGACATATTTAATCAATTATATATAACTTATTAGTTATATATGATGAATTACATGTAATTAACTGAACATATTATTTTCTATGATAACATAATAACAATATATATACAGTCCATATTTTCTAATTATAAAAAATTTTGAATAAATTTTTATTGAGAAAACCCCTAATTATGTATAATATATAAATATGTCCTCTTTTTTTTTGCTTTTCTGTTACACAGTTGGAAGCTTTGATAAAAATTTATCTAAAATTCCTAGATTAAAGACTAACTATATAGGTGTGTGTGTGTGTGTGTGTTAAACCAAACGACTGAATTAAACTTTTTTCCTGCATGTTTAGGCATGCACTTCATTCACTGCCATTAACATTCATTAATCAGCCTTGTTGACCTCCAAACAAATTAAAAATTACTTCAAATTAAAGCTATATTTAGCTGGTGATCACTTACGTCCTCTAAAGTATAGAACCACATGGCTAGTTTCGTGTCCTATTTTGTGTGCTTACGTGGAGACTCTAGCTAATATGGAATCCAACTAGGACTTTCTTTTGTCAAGCCAAAGGACATGGGTTTTCTCAGAAAAATTCAAAAAAGAATTAGTGATTATCCGTCATCTTCATCTGCTTACTCTCATTGCATGATATTTTAAGAGATATATACAACAATTAAGATATACAACAATTAAGTTCACCTACTCCACCATATGTTGTTTATTGATAATATATATATATATATATATTTTTTTTTTGGGTCTCTATACTCTATATTATACAATTTGGCAACAATTATTTGGGTTTTTATTTAAATGGAGCAAGGACTTCACTAAGTTTGATTCCGTATGATATTAATTTCTTGTCTGCTATAGTTGACCTACAGGTACAAAGACATCTCTTCCGGTCATCTTGCTTCCCGGCAATTCCATATATATCTCTCAGCTTTGAAAAAATGGTAATCAAAGATTATACAATTAAGCGGTAGTACTTGTGGGGTCTGGTATGGTTGTGTATATATATATATATATATTTATATAAATACAAGGAAGGCTATCAATAGAAGGCCAAGCAAGTGAGCTAATTAAGAGCCATGGGTGCTACTGCTACACTGAAATTTGCATGCATGGTTCTTCTTCTTGTTTGGAGCATTAATGTAATTTGTGCTCTCAGTGGAGCTGAGCATGGTGGTGAAGCAGACGATGAAAGTAGTAGCTATGTAGGTCCAAGTGGATGGAATAACTTCGATAATGATGATGATTATTGCTCATATAGAAACTGGCGGAGTTGTGGGAGTTTCTTTGGGAGAGGTGGTAGAGGCCATGGAGCTGGAGTTGTTGGTGGTGGTGGTGGTGGTGGCGGTGGCGGTGGAGGAGGTGGAGGAAGTGGGTCAGGTCACGGAGAAGGTTATGGAGCAGGAGCTGGTGTAGGTGATAGTAGTGACGGTGCCGGGGGAGGAGGCGGCGGTGGAGGAGGAGGAGGTAGTGGTTCAGGTGGAGGATATGGTAAAGGAAGAGGTTTTGGTGGTGGTGGCGGAGTAGGTGCTAGCATTGGAGGGGGAGGAGGAGGAGGAGGCGGAGGCGGAGGCGGTTCTAGTGGTGGTTATGGTCATGGTAGTGGTTTTGGTGGGGGTGTTGGTGTTGGAGGAGGTGGTGGTGGGGGTGGAGGTGGAGGAGGAGGAGGAGGAGGAGGAGGAGGAGGTGGTGGTGGTGGAGATGGAGAAGGATATGGACATGGTGAAGGAGGAGGATTTGGAATGGGAGGTGGATCAAATATTGGTCATGGTGGTGGAGGTAATAACAATTATAATGGGAATAATATAGGAATGGGTTTTGGAATGGGCATTGGATTTGGATTTGGAATTGGAAATGGAAATGGTGGGGATGGTGGTACTACTACTCATGATCATCAAATTGATGGTAATATTGGAGGAGGTCCTGCTAAGCCCTAATGAAACTCCTCCATCCATGCATGGACTTGCAAATTATCTTCTACTTCTACTTGATCTACTTAATGTTGTGACATTATAGTTTGAAGTGAGAAAATGCAACTCTACTTTTGGAAGAAGCACCAAATTGGTGTTTTTGTGATGTTATTACTGTAAAACTTTCATAATATAATAAAAAATTGTTTGTGATGAAATTAATTTTAATGAGAATTAATTAAATTAAGGTTTGATATTTATATACATTTTGCTTATAATAAAGTGAACATACAAATTTTAAGATGTCAAATTTAATATACCTTAACAATATTGGACATTGACATTGTTGCGTATTTTTTGGTACGCAATTTCCAGTGGATGAGTAAATGTACGACTATACGTGCTATTCCTAAGTAATTAAAATTAATCTGTTTATCAAAAAAAAAAAAAAAAAAAAGGGAGAAAAAAGAAGTTGAAGTAGTTTTTTGGTAAGTGTCTATTCTGCATTAAAATAGTAGGAAATGAAAGACATGGCAAATAATTTATTAAATGCCTTTTCTACAATGTTGGGTTTAATCAGGATTCAGTGATAATATATAACCGTATACCATTTCTTTCGATACTATTATATATAGATCGTTAAAAATAGTTTATATTTCGGACAAAAAATTGTTTCATAAAAGAGTTTTTTTTTTGCTTTTTTATTTTTTAAATGAATCAATATTGCAACTTGCAAGAACATTCTAGTGGTTTTTGAATTACTTATGTATTTTAATCATTTTCAATGGCATGATTAGTTTTTTTTTTTTTTTCTTTTTTTTTCTTTTGATAAAAGCAATGGCATGATTAGTTGAATTGTGGAAGCTTCACATATAGATATGAAGTTTAGGGATGTCAATTTGCCCCGCCCATCCCCGAAACCGCGGTGCACCCCCCCTAACGGGGCGGTTTTTCCCCGAAAATTCCGGAATGCAGGGCGAGCTCGGGACAAATACCTAAAAACCGAGTCGGGGACGGGCCGGGGACGGGGAATAATAATCCCGTCCCGAACCCACCCCGATATATATATATATATATATATATATTTATTATTTTTTTTATAAAATTTTATTTATGTAAAATCATTTTTTTTTTAATTTATTTTTCTAAATATGTATTTTATTATAATTGTAAATTTGTTCCTTGATGTATTTTATTATATTTTTATTGCATTGTAGTCATTTTTTTTATATTTTAATCATAAAATAATTTTTTTATACAAATTTTTTTAAAAAATATTAATTAAAAAATAAAATGGGGAAAACCGTCCCGCTCCGTCCCCGCCCCGCACCGAAAAAAACAGGTAAAATCGCGGGGATGGGATATAAAATTCCCCGCGGAGATGGGGACGGGATTTTAAAAACCGGCCCCGCTCCGCCCCGTTGACATCCCTAATGAAGTTGCACCATTCAATTTACCAAAAAACGGAAAAAAAAAAAATTCCCCTGATTCAACATTTGAGTCATTACTATGATAGATTCCAAGGTCGCTTTAATAAAAAAAATAAATATATATATATATATATAGATATTTATTTATATACGTTGCCATATATATATATATATATATATATATTTTCAAAAACCAATAAAAAAATTAAAAAACCTAAAGCCAAACGCCAAAATATATAAATAAATAAATGTTTAAGCAAAAAAAAAAATAATAATAATAATAAATAAATAAATGAATAAATAAAAATTAACGAGCGTGTTAAACCCTGCAGAAAAACCCAGTGAGAGAGAGGGAGGCGAGAAGAGAAAGAGGCCCCAAATCGCAGCGAAACGGCAACATCGCAGAGAGAGAGAGAGAGAGAGAGAGAGAGAGAGAGAAGGTCAGTTTCTCATTCATCTCCCAGCACACACTTTGAGATTGAGAGCTTTCCAATCTCTGAATTTTTGCTTTCTTTTTCCCTTTTTTTTTTCTTCTTCTTCTTCTTAATCTTTGAGGGCTTTTATCAATTTCTTCTGTTAAAGTTTGAATCTTTTCAAGTGTATTTACTCTACCCAATATGCAAAATCTGTTCTTGTTCTGCTAATTAATACTTATAGTTATTATCATTGACCGTGATTCTATTATTATTTTCCCCAGTATTTTCCATATTCTTTTTGCTCGCCCTAGAGCCCCCATAGCAAGCCTCCTCTTCGTGTTCGCCGAAAAACCCTACAACAATGGCGGACGTGGTGCAGTACCGGATGGAGCGAATGGTCAATGAGTTCGATGACCTCGAACGCCGTGGCCTATTCACTCGCCGTGAGATCGCTGAGATTGTCAAGCAGCGCCGCAAGTTCGAGTACAGACTCAAGCGTCCCTCTCCACTGAAGCAGGACTTCTTGGCCTACATTGACTACGAGACTCAGCTCGACAAGCTCCGGCGGCTCAGGAAGAAGTCGGTAGCTCGCGAGCTCAAGGAGAAGGGAATCAACGCCAATAAGAAGAAGATGAAGAAGTCTGTTTCTGACTATGCTGGTGTTTCCAGGATTGTTGAAATTTACAGGCTTGCGGTTATGCGGTTTAAGGGTGACATTGAATTGTGGTTTCGGTACCTGGAATTTTGTAGAGAGCGAAAGAATGGCAGAATGAAGAAGGTAAAAAACTAAAAATTTCCCTTTTTTATTTTAAAAATCTAGTTTTGAAAGCCTCTGTTTCTCAGTTAAAAAAATATTTAGGAATTGGAGGGAAAAAGTATGAGCATAATGGTTTTTGGTTGTTTCTGCATTTGTAAATTTAGCTGCTAATTGGAAGTAAGTGAGTTTTATTGATTGATTTAGAGCTCGTGTGTTAACATTAATATTTTCCCGAAGGTTTTTTCTTTTCTTTTTTTTTTTTTCTCTGTTTGACTGATGGCATAGGGGAAGCAAGTGAAAGTTCTATAGGTACGAGGGAAAAACTCAAGGTTGGAGCCAAATATTCAAATTGGGCTAAGTAGCATGTTTGTTGTGTCTCTTCTTAGGCCCTATTAGCTTTATAGCATTCTACCATGCAAATTTCAAGCTCTTTTTGTTGATCATAGCAAGGTAAAAGAGAAAAATCTATTTACTCATTTCTATCCTCTTCTGGCTTTGAAACAAGACTTTGTTTCAATTGGCCTCTTTATAGGGATTAATCATTGGTAAGCTTCACTTCAGCCGTTTATCAGTTTGTCTCTTAACAAACTAAACTAGATAATTAATCATATGATATCTGCACCTTTTTGCACCTATAATCATTTTTCAAATGCTTGCAATCTACTGTTTCTTTCTAATTGTTTGTTTTCCCTTCATATATATATATATATATATTGAATTCTGTAGTACCGATTATTTTAATGTCAAGTTTTGAGTTATTATCATATTTGCATCCTTGAATTGGTTATTTTCCCCAAAGGTGTTGATTTTCTTTAGCCTTGCGTTAAACTAGTGAGCATTCTACATCCTGTGTTAATATGTACAATGGTATACTTACTAATAGAATATTCAAGTTGGGCTAAGTGGCGTCTTTGTTGCGTTGATGATAGCAAAGATAAATAGAAATTTCTGTTTAGATATTTCTATCCTCATATGGCTTTGAAATAAGAATATGTTCCAGTTGATGGACTTTCACTTAAGTAAAGGGATTAATCATTTGTATACTTAAGTACTTCGCTATTTATTTTGTTTCTGAACAAACTAAAGTAGATAATCATATGATGTCTGCTTGGTGGACCTTTATGCAAGTACAATTATTCTTAAATGTCTGCAATCTACTGTTTCTCTCTAATTGTTTGTTTTTCCTTTTTATATATGGATTTTATGTGAATGATTATCTTTTTACATTAAGTTATGAGTTATTATCATACTTGCATTCTTGAATTGGTTATTTGCCCCCAAGGTGTTGACTTTCTTTAGCCTTGCTTTGAAATAGTAAGCATTCTACATCCAGTGTTAATTTGTCCAGTGATATGCGTGTGATTCGATTATGTCCACTTGCTTTGTCAAATTTTACTTTTCATCTTTTTGGGATTGTTAAAGGACTGATGTATTCTTTTTACTCATTAATATATACATGCACTTCTAGGTCTTGGCCCAGGTTATTAGGTTTCATCCAAAGGTCCCAGGTATTTGGCTGTATGCTGCAGCTTGGGAATTTGACCACAACTTAAATGTTGCAGCTGCCCGTGCTCTCATGCAGAGTGGGTTGAGAATGTGCCCTACTGCAGAAGACCTGTGGGTAGAATATCTTCGGATGGAACTCACATATCTTAATAAGTTAAGGGCCAGGAAGGTTGCTCTTGGAGAAGATGAGGGAACTCTGATTCGTGATAAAAAGGCTGATGATGGATTTGTGCCTTTTAATGATGAAAGAGAAAATGATGATGGATCAAATGTTGAAAGTGGGGATACAAAGAAGAGAGTAGACTTGTTTCGAGAGCAGGGATTTAGTGTTTTAAAAACCATATATGCTGGGGCAGTTGAAGCTCTTCCTTCTAGTTTGACACTGAGAAAGCGATTTCTTGACATTTTGGATGCTACAGACTTGGCGCATTCAGAAGATATGCGGAAGGAAATACTAAGTGAGATGAAGAGAGACTTTTCAACAGAACCAGAATATTGGGACTGGCTTGCAAGACTTGAATATGATCCTGAAAGTATAAAGGAAATGAGTGAAGAACTCATGCTTTCTCAAATACAAAAAGCAGTTCAGGTATGAGTCACTCATGAAATCTCATTTATAGGTTTTGTATGATTAGTTTCTTCATATTTGAGAGCTTGGCTATTATACAGCATTAGATTTAGATGAAATATCTATATTTCCTTTCGTGAAGTGCCTATAATTTTCTAATGAACACCCTGGGTGCTTTGTCATGAGTAGGTATATGAGGAGGCTATAAAAGTTCTGCCTTCTGCAGTAATGTATAATCTGTATGTAAGTTTTCTTAGGGATATTATTGCATCCCAAAAAGGAGAAGAAGGATCTTTGGGTTTATCAAGCCAGTGTGCAACTTCTATATCACATCTCTTGGTGGTATACGAGAAGGCAGAAACAATGGGGTGCATTACTGAGGATCTTGCATGCCAGCATATTTCATTTTATTTGCAGCTGGGAAGACTGGAAGAAGCCAGGAAACTAGCAGAAAAGCTTTGCCGTGAAAGATTTTCAGATTCAGTAAAGTTATGGTTGTTAAGGGTCTCAGTAGAAATTAAACATGTAACAAGGAATTCCCCATCTCCGAGCAAAGCTGATCTTCTACCTATATTTGAACTCCTAAAAGATGTTTTGACCAGAGCCTCTGTATCAGAATCTGAGAGTTTGTGGCTGATGGTAAGTTATCTAGACTTTATCTCCTGTCGAAGGCCTGATTCATGAACATAGATAATTGAAATTTTGGCCTTTTTGTTGATATTTGAGCTATGGTGATTCCATAATCGTAGTTCATCTGTTATAGGTGTCAAGATAATCTTGGAATCCAGCATTAGTTGTCTATTTTCTTTGCAAGATGCCAGATAGGTTGCATGAAGCCCTGAACTTTATGTAGATTTATCAACATTTGGCAGGCATTTTACTTGTTTGAAGTTTGGAAGCTCAATCAAAATTCTGTTATTAAATGTGCCTGTTTGGTTAATCAAGTAACTATCTTGTTTTTTATATCTATTTTCCAATAAAGGAAAAAAAAGAAATTCTGATGCCTTCATGCTGTGATGACCTGGTTTTGCTTTTGCGTTGTCTCTATCTAATGAGTTTCCTATATGCTAATAGTTAACGTTATTATTTAAATTTAAGTTGGCTGAGATCCCTTTAGTGCAGACCTTTTTACTTTCTCCCCCCCCCCCCCCCCCCCTCTTTTTTCTCTCCTGAATTTATATTCTTTTTGTTGAAAGCATTTAAATGACTGGAAACTTAAATATTCAAGATCATTAACATTATCTCACATTGCAGGCACTAAAATTGTTTGCAAATCAAAAAAGTTATTTTGACAAACTGGTTGAGATTTCTATTGGATCATTAATTAAAGATGGTGGCATTGATGATGGATTCTCCCTCTCTTCTGCTATTGTGAATTTTGTTCTACAAAAAGATGGAATTCAGCAGGCTAGAGAGATGTACAAACGGTAGGTCATGAATAATGAAGTGATGATTTTCTTTAAAGTATTACTGACATTCACAATAAATCTGTATTTTAACCTTTTAAGACCTCACAATGCAAAGCAATTTGTATGTCGTTTGCATACATTGAAGATACTGAGCTTGTATTTAGCTTCAATTAGAAGATACTGAGCTTGTATCTTGCTTCAATTGCAGCTTTCTTGCTTTACCACGTCCAGGGCTTGCTATATACAGAAACTGTATTCAATTGGAATCCAATCTTGCATCAATTGGTGATAAAGATGGCCTAGTAAACGCGAGGAGATTATATGAATCTGCACTTGCAACTTACAGTCAAAATGTGAGCTTATGGCAAGATTTCCATAAAATGGAGACCAAGGTGAGCTTTCCTCTTTAAGCAAAGAGATATTGCAGTTTCAAGTCAAAGATTTTATGTTTTTAGGGGGGGATGAAGATTTGCGATGTAATTTATGATTCCATCACTTGGGGCTTTTTAGCTAGAAGACTAGTTTGGTATACATTCTAATTCTGGTGAAAATATTTATTCGCTCACAAGTTTATTCTGACTGTACAGTTAGGGACATCAGAAACAGCTAGTGCAGTCTATTGGCGTGCAAGGAAGATTCTAAAAGACACTGCAGCGCTTCTAATGCCGGAGTTGTAATGTATGTTTGTACATCCAATTCAATTTTGACCTTTAGACATAGTCATCACTTTTTATAGTTGAATGGTAAGCAGATGCGAAACCGTAATGCAAGTTGTGTTCCCCAACACAAAAGAAGTGGGAGCTTAAAGGGGGTAACGGGTTTGTAGCATAACCCGTTTGTATTCATGGGGTAGTATTAATTTTATTTTTGTGCTTTCTATTCCAGTAATTGAGTTTCCAAATTTTTTTTTAATCTGTATTGATCAAACTGTTACTTCTGATGAAAACACTTAGAATTTGCTAATTTATTGAACGTTAGAACCGGATTTTGTTGATATTGGGAAGTGGGTTTTTCTTTAGGAAGCTGTTTACGGTTCCCCACGAAACAATCAAGAACACTTACATCAGCTTCAATGGAAGATTCCAGCAGATTGCAAATTTGTTTAGGGTGTTTTTAAATGGAACAGGACCAAGTTTCAGACTGCCAAGATTTCCAAGGCGGATGGTAGTAAATCTGACTTGCTTTCTAAAACGTTGTTACCAATATAAGGGATATTCGACCAGCATAGATTCTATAAAGTAAATAGCATATACGGTGTCTAGCTTGTGAAGATTTATAGAACACACAGCAGCCAACTTTCCATACCCTAGTTATATGATCATTATATATATATATATATATATAATTTTTTTTTTTTCTTCCCTTATTTTGCCCTTTCACTTTTTTCTTTTACTTTTTGCATTTAAAATGGTTTTAGGCTATACTAACTTACTAAAAAAAAAAAAAAAATCCTGAAGGCTAAGAAAATGAGGAGATTTTTCAGAACTGAAGCGCTATACTCTAGGCCATTGTGGACTCACCACCTGCAATGCACATAATTTACCGAGTGAGTATTCAACAAAGATGAACACTTAAGCTAATTCCTTTACGAGCCTAACTGATTTGTTACCATCTGAAAATGGCTACTCGTGAAAATATAAGATAATATTCTGATGCTAGGGACTAAATTTCTTTCAGATATCACCTAGAAGTGAAATTGTGTCCGTTATAAGCTTAATTTACCATTCGTTACTAAGATAATATTATAATATTCAGCTAACCTCGAGCGTACTAAACACTAATCGCATTCGGCTAGCAACAACTGATGGCTCCTCAGCTCTTCCCACCACTGCCATTTGTTCGAGTTGAAGAGTCTTTACTGGAAGCCTGAGGAAAACATACATGAAAAAGTAACTCATGGAAACTTTTACCTTCAACGCAAAGGAATTGAAAATTTTAATTTTGTTTTGAAAGCTCATGTAAAAGCTCATATCAGGAGAAATTCCTCATCCCTCATGCTAATTAAGAACTAGATGTTGATTAAAGCATCTCACCATGCCATTCCTCTCACATAATATGCATTCGCTATGAGAGCACAAAAGCCTTTCCACTGAAGCCTTACTTCATCTGACACTGGAGGAGTGGATGACCACCTAACTACAGTCGGTTGTGGCGTACACAATATGGTGATGAATAAAATGCTCAACCACAGAATACACTCATCAACCTGCATCACCAAAAAGCAAGAAACGGGCTTTACATCTTTACCCATTCAGAATATTTAATAAACACCTGAAACTTTAATAGATTTATAACCTGTTCGTCGTAGGGGACGGTGTCTTCATTCAAGAATAACAATACAACATTATGTCTTACAGCTCTAAATCATGATAAATACTTCTCTAGTCGTCTTATAGATTGATATATCAGTGAATGTAATTATGCAGGTGATGCTTTGCCTTCACAAGTTCGTTATCAACTTATAGATCGATATATCAGTGAATGAGATTATGCACGTGATGCTTTGCCTTCACAAGTTCGTTATCAACTTAAGACAGAAGTGCCTTTTTTTACCTCTTCTGATGCAATCTTAGATTTCAAACTGGTTCTTCCACCATAACTTTGCATTGCCTCGATTTCCTCACCGGATTCCATCATATCAATGAGCTCTTTCCTTAATCCTTCATCAGTGCAGCCCAGTGCATAAGCATTCACTCCAGCACTTATAAACTCCTGATTGATCAAACATGTTATTTGAGAAAGACAATAGAGGAAATCTCACACAATAACAGGTCAAGCAAACCATTGAATATACTTTTAGGTTGTCACCTCCTCCACGATCAACTACGTTCCTGTACCGCCTAAACAAACTGATTGCTATGTTGCGTGATGAACGATACTCATCATCAGATGGAATTGAATCATGCAATCGGCACTGCAAAATCCAGAAATTCAAAACACTTAAAAGCAGTTACACTAAACTTAAACTCAGTGAAAAACCAAAACTTTCACCAAAAACTTTGCAAGACAACTTACCAGCCACTTTTTTGAAGATCCAAGCTGGGACACATGATGGGTGTTTGATAGAAAACGACCTTTCCAAGAAATTGAGGAACTATGGAGTACATAATTACAAGGAGCTCTGATGTTAAGGCTGGGACAAAATGAAATACTACTCAAAGAATTGAGATGGGTTATCTTGGATAATGATGACTCTTTTAGCGAGCTAGAGTCTGGATGTGACCAGCATTTGGTATTAGCTCCAGGAGCATGGACCGTCAGCATGTTTAGACCATTATAATATTACCTTGAATCCAAAATGAATGTTGGAGTTTAGGCACTGAATGCTTTTCTACTTAAACGGATATAATAAATATAGCCAAATTCATAACAAATTTAATAATAAAATTTAACCAACAATTTTCTGAGAAAATTTGTACTTTTTCCTCAAAGGGTAATGACAGCATAATATTAGAACCCAATCAATTTTTTGTTTATTTATTTATTTTATTATTATTTTTTAACCTTATTTTCCTGATGAATCAGATAGTTAAAAGAGAATTCTAGCAAGCAATGATCAAATTCATCCTAAATTCAATATTCAATACAGTTGATTGAACCTGCGCAGACAATGCTGAAATATCATCTTTCAAGGAAATAAAAAAACATTTATGATTGTTCAACAACAATTTCTCAATTAAGCTCAAAAGGGTAGGCAATTTCAAAGCCAAACAATCCAACCATGCATTATGTCAAGAAAAAGCTTGGAATTGATAAACTATTTGAGGAGAATCACACATATGTATATAGGCAAGTAAGTTTTGAACAGTGATGATCAATATAGCAAACAAAAAAGCTTATATATGTAGAGACAAGTAAAACTAACCTGGTTAGGATGATTTAGATAATCTCATCTGCAACAAAAATTAAGAAAACAAAAAAAACTTAAAATATAAGTCAGAAACCAGCAACAACTGAGAGAGAGAGAGAGAGAGAGAGAGTCAATAAGAAAGAAAAAGAAGAAGAAGAAGAAGAAGATTAAAGATAGAGGAATTTAAAGTAGGAATCTAGTGGGTTGGAGGATCTCACAGAGGCCACCAATTTTATGAATGGCTCCAGAGATTCGGTTTGGAATAATATTGATTCAGAGTATGTATATATATATATATATATATAAATTCCAGGAAAAATATTTCTGGCTATTATAAGAATCCTCAACGTAGGGACTTTCCCAGTTCGACATTTGCAAGGCAACTCTGATAACGACTCGCTTCCCTCATCATTTTCAATTCTAAATTCACCACCCATGTTTATACTTCTATTTATCGCCAGAAAAAAGTTTAAACTTTTATTAATAAGCTATATTAATTAATATATATATATATATATATATATTTTTTTTTTGAAATATATGGAATACTAATTTATTTCATACGATTGGCAAATCTCTTTTTTTTTTTTTTTTTTTTTTTTTGGTTTTCACTGTTTCTCTTTAAACCCCATCCAAGCCCAAATACAAAAGGCCAGCCTATCCTATCACAAATCACTGTGATCTAAACCCAAGCCCACTGCCCCGATTCATGACCCATTGCCCATTGCTACATTTTATTTCTTTACCAATGTTACATTAGGACATAGAGCTCTGCAATGAATGGAGAAACATAAAAGCACCCACAATAATAAGTCTGGGTAATGTGAGTCTTCTCAGCTTTCTCTCTTTCTGTCTTCGTTATTGATTCTTCATAATTATAATGTGGCTTGGCTTGAACTTGGTAATATATTCTGGCTGTCACTCTTGGCTTAGTCTTCAGAGCTAACATATTGGAGTAGCTAATGAAACTAGAATGAAGAACAGCAATTTGACACTTTACGTTGGACTTCTGGTTCAAACATGATCTTAGTTATTATTATGCAAGAAATATGGACATCAAACAGTGATATGTTGTTGGCAACTAGCAAGACTCTTTTGTTCTCACCTTTGGTTACTTTCATTGTTACATTCTTTCTGAAAAATAGCTACTTTTATTGGTTTAGAGTGTAATTTGGTAGCCAATTGCATTTATGGAGGGTGATTGGTTGAACAACTTTGATCTGGATTTCATTTTTATAGATCAAAGGATTACAAATTTACAGTTCCCCTGGAGTTTTTACACTTTAGTCAAGTTATCATATTACCCACCAGTCATTTAGAATAAAGATTTTATGTTCAGGTTTGTCACCTTGTGCTCAGGCAGTGGAATTTATGTTTGTGCTCTTGAAATTTTGTTTATTCTTAAAAGTTTATATGATAATTAATATATGAAATTAATGTCTTTTTAATTTTAAGATAGTCTTAGAATTTCCATCATCATCAATTTTCTTTAACTGATGTTATGTTTGTCATTGCTTTCTAAAGTGCCTGCTGAAAACTGGAAAGTAAATTGTATTTGATTTTTATTTTTCTGTTGCTGGTTTGGTTACCTTGCCGATCTTCCCTGCGACGCAGTAGCTCATCTTGTAGATTTCGTTGACACTTTAGGGGATTTCTGACAATGTTTTACCAATAAACTTTTCTTTGCATTTCATCAATTATGTGCAGATGAAAAAGAGAAAGGAAATATCTGCCACTGATCCCATTGCTATTCTTGACTTGAAGTCATCATTCATCAGCATTCTTTCTTCTGTGACTACAAGTCAAGGAAAGACTATGGTTTCAGGGCTTCAGCAAGGCTTCAAAGAAGGAATCAAAAGAGAACATTAGGAAAGCTCGAAGAGCTTGTATGCTCCTTGAGAAGTCTTCTATAACAACACTTGATTTACTGAAGCAAGGGTTGGAGAAAACTAAATTAAATCATAAGAGTGATGATGATGATGACAATGATATGGAGGTCAAACCTACGAGGTTTGGAGGTTACAACTGGTCAGCGACATATGAAGAACTCTGGCAGAGGCTACATTGCAAAATTGAAGAATGTGGGGCTTCTTGGGCTTCTGGAGATCTAGATAAAGCAAAGAAGAGGCATGAGAAAAATGACGAAAAGAGGAACTCAGCAAAAGAAAAACTCAAGATGGACATGGGATCTGATGCTATGGTACTTCTAGAGGTAATCCAATTAATAAAGTGGAGAAAGATGTCGCAGAGGCTTAATAAGAGCTCACATTCAGTCATGTCAAACTTGGGAACGAAGATGAACATCAAAGACGAAGAGAAAACTTTCAAAATCAAAGGAACTTGAGAGAGCAAGAAAGTTGGAAGAAGCAGAGAAAGATCCAAAGAAAGGTGAAATTATCTAAAAGAAACATTTGTGGAATGCTGCAACAAGTGGAACTGCAGGGATCAAGGTTCATGATGACGCGAAATTGTTGAATAAGAGCATCCAAAAACGGAGAAGAAGAAGCATAAGAAGAATGCTGAGAAATGGAAGGAAAGAGTAGAAACCGCTGGGAAAATGAAAGCAGTGCATGGCAAAAAGAGATCAGAAGATATATCACAGAGAATTCATGACAACAAGGTGCGACGAATTGCAAGAGAGAGAAGAAGCTCATGCAGCCTGGATTTGAAGGTCGCAAGGAAGGCTTTATCAGTGAAGCTTCAGCTTAGGTCGCTACTCAATGACCAACAGTTTCTGCTTTGATACTGTTATGGCGTTCTATCTACTTCCCTCCTCGAGAATTACGCTAAACAGTGTATGACATGTTCAGGATTATGTTTTAGGTGTGTATTCTTATTACAGGAGTATCCGCTTTCTTCATCGTGGCAGCTCCTTGTGTTGTTTCTCTTTTCACTGCTTGCCTATAACTACATTATTGAGGAATGTGATTCAAGCATGGTGGGAAAACGGTGTTGACTGATATTTGATGTTATTTATTACAGGAAATATATATATATATATATATATATTTCAGCTGCAATACTGTCTAATGAATCTAAGTAATTTTTTCTTTTTTCTTGTTTTGGTTTCTTCAAGGTCCATTTCAATCTTTCTTATTTTTGCCTTCTTTATGTTGTATCAGATAATCTACCACAATCAGGATATTTGGAAAAGACAGGTTTTCTGGAAAAAGTCAGAACGATGACTTATGGTATCAGATCCAGGCAGAATGAGAATATAAACTTCAGAATGCTTATCTCTTCCACTAATATAAGCGGATGAATAGAAGAATGTGGACTATATCATCAACTTATTCCATTTGGCTTGGAAACCATCGCCAAAATGGTTGAAAACCTTTATAAATGGAAAAGCAAATACTTTAACAGGGATACTTGGTGTGTCGAATCAAGGTTCTGAATTTCTTTCCGAAAACCAAATTGATGTCCCTCTAAAACATGTACATTCAGATTTTAAACGTTTTTTGTTATGTCTGATATAATTCTTTAATCAAAATTTATTGAATGAAAACTTTTCATTTTTTCCCCAGTTTATGTCCCACAATGATGGTCAGTCTCCACGTTTCCTACCTTGACCCTTCTGTTCCATCCTCTGTTTTGTGCTTTTTAATCTTACTTATGCAGAAGTATGTGATATGTCGTGATTCGGCTGTGTAGAGAAGTGTAATATATTAATATTGGACAAATAAATGACCTCTTATATAAAGAATGTTAATTTAAATTAACGACAATATATTAAAATATAAAAGATGTGTCTTTTTTTGTTTTTTGGCTTGAATATTAGTCAACCTTTTTTTTTTTTGGCTAAGAAAATATATAAATACATATATATATATATATATTGGTCAACCTTACTTACCCACTTGCCATACAAATACATTTTTTTCATTATAGTTATATGACAAATTGATTTCACAAATGTATATGTATATGACAAATTGAGAATCCTCTAAATTTAGAGGCTATTGGCACTGGCAGGTTTCATATTTGCTGCTTCCAAAATTTCACTAACCATTTGCCATTTGGTCTTTCCCCAACTTAGGAATCCCTGCACTACTAGATCTCAACAGCTTTTTGTCATTCATTCTCTCTCTATACCTATTATACCCTTAAAGCGATCCCTCAACAACTTTGATGTTCCGTTAGTTACTCTGATCACCTACTCTAAGCTCCACTAGATTAAACCGTACACCCTTTCCCCGACTTTGAATCCTTTTTTAACTTCTTTTTGGGTAGCTCCAGCTCACCTACTCTACCTCGGACAAATGTCAACGGCATGTAAACTATCATCTAATATTCTTCCTCGTATCAACCGTCAGATGATTCAAGTACATGGGAAACTAGGTGCTCCTCAGAACACCCAAGTAGGAAAAAAGAGTGGGGAATGGTTAAATAGATTTGGATGTCCTTTGTCACGTAGTGCTACCGCCACTCGCTAACGATGGGGTGCTATTTTGGCTGTCTCTTTTAGCAAGAGAAGAGAAACCCTCCTCCACCCACTACAAATTACCAAAGATTATTCTTTTTAAATATAAAAATTCGACAATAAATATTTGGATGTAGTATCTCTGTCTCTCGTATAGTCTTACATAATATAAAAGCCAATCGCTTTTAATCTTTTATCCGGGTGTGGATGTGGGAGGCTCATTTGGGCTCTCAAATTTGTGCTTGTTTCTGAAGAAGAGAAGATAAGAGTAAGGCTACCCATTTTTATTTGTGAGCTTTTCTCACTCCCCTCTTCTTTGTATTGTTGCATTTAATCATCTGGGTTTTAATTGTTGAGCATATCTGCATCAATACTGTGTGTGTGTGTGTAATTTTTTTTTTTTAATTCAATTTAAAAGATGTACCATATGGAGATCTGTGTGGTTGGATTAGATGGTGATGGAAAATCTCGTTGGGATCTAGATGGCTTGTTGATATTGGATTTTTTATAAAGGTCTCATTTTTATGAACAAAGAGTGCGTGTAGCTGGTAGAAAATTGTGGGAATGTAACTATTGCTTCTATTCGATATTTGGGTTTTCAATGCCAAGTTTTTATTTTTTCTTGCTTTTGGTTTGTATGATGATCTGGTTGCCGTTTTCCGATTTTGTTTTACTGCCAGCGGATGACTTGAAGGGTTCTAATATATTCCTGGACCTCTATTTTGAAAAAGTGGTCATTCACAGATTTATAAGTTAGCTTTCTACTTTTGGTGATTCTGGCAATGTGCCAGTGCAATGCTGCCAAGCCGTCTGTATCAAGTACATTTGACTAACTGAATTTCCACGTCTTGTCCAATTACTCTTTTGCTTGCGCAAAATTTACATGGATTCATTGGTTATCTCATTGCTCTGCACATTCTCTCACATGAGCAATTGAAAGTTATGTTGTCTATGAAGTGTGAAGATAATTGTTCTTTTTACTAATCTATATATAATCTAGTATATATACTGGCTTCTCAATTAGGAATTACTAATCCTAGACATATGCATGGTCGAGTGCATCTGTTTTGAGTAGAGTACTGTACTATATTTGAGATTCATCTGGATGTTGTGTGTACCTGTAAATTTCCTCTGATTCTGTTGATCAGATACTCTCTGCCAAGAAAATGAGAGGGAGTTTGTGGCAACTTGGGCAGTCAATTACCCGTCGTCTTGCTCAGGCTGATAAGAACTCTGTAGCTCGTCGATTCTATTCTGCAGATTCTGAGCTTAAGAAAACAGTTCTCTATGATTTCCATGTCGCTAATGGTGGGAAGATGGTGCCGTTTGCTGGGTGGAGCATGCCCATACAGTACAAAGATTCAATTATGGACTCTACTCTGAACTGTAGGGAGAATGGCAGTCTTTTTGATGTCTCCCACATGTGTGGCCTGAGCCTCAAGGGAAAAGACAGTGTTCCTTTCCTTGAAAAGCTTGTTATTGCTGATGTTGCTGGGCTTGCCCATGGAACAGGGACCTTAACTGTTTTTACAAATGAGAAAGGAGGGACAATTGATGACTCAGTGATTACCAAAGTCAACGGCGAACATATATACCTGGTGGTGAATGCCGGCTGTAGGGATAAGGATCTGGCTCATATTGAGGAGCATATGAAAGCATTCAAGGCTAAAGGTGGGGATGTATCATGGCACATCCATGATGAGAGATCTCTTCTTGCCCTCCAGGTCAAACCTTGAATCCATTTATTTATTTATTTCTATCATCAAATTTTGATTTTTTTTTTCTTATATTTTCTATCAGTAAATGTATAATTTGATCGGATTTTAGTAAATGTATCATCTGGTCTGATTTGAGGAGATTCTATCACCCATTTGTTACAGCTTGTATTGTAAGTGTTATGTGGTAAGTATTGTTGTATATGATGCATTGTTCAAGAATTGTCTGATTTAACTGTTTTGGACTGAGATTCCACCACCCATCCCCCTCTTCCTCTTTAAAGTTCCTTTGAAGAAATAGATAAAGTGAATGTGGTTCTTTGCTATGATTTTTTCTTCCTTTTGACTCTATCTTCCTTTATTGAATTGTATTTTTGACTAAGTTTCTCTGGACATGTCTCTTCTTAGAAATCATGTATGATATTCTGTTTCATTCAAATGAGTCTATCAGAGCAAGCAGTTCCTGACTACCAAAACCTCTGTGTTTTTAATTTTTTATACTGTTTCTCTACCTTTTTCTTTTGTCTTCTCTTACAACAAAAAATCTGGACTGTTAATCATAACAATGCTAAATACGATATTATTGTTTTGTTTTTGTCTTTTTTAAAACTGTTACCACTCTAGGATCGCTATCACACATACTTTGATTATTGTTCTTTTCCTAATTATTATCTTTTCTAGTGACATCAAGGAGAATTTCTTGATTTTTCGCAGGGTCCCCTTGCTGCTCCAACTCTTCAACATTTGACAAAAGAGGATTTAAGTAAGATATATTTTGGAGGGTTCAGAATATTGGACATCAATGGGGCGAGCTGTTTTCTCACAAGGACTGGGTATGGTTCCCTTGTCTAATTTTTGGCCTAAAGCTATCAACATAAGGGACTTGATGTGTAATGCATTTTCACATATGAATTTTCAGCCGATGATCCTTGATTTATCTCAGTATAGTTTACATTTCCTGTATTCTTACCAACTAACCAATTATCCTTTATCGTTGGAGATAGCCATAAGGATATTTGATTGCTATTTTCCTTTTTACCGAGTGTTTTAGGTACACTGGTGAAGATGGATTTGAAATTTCTGTTCCATCCGAGCATGCAGTTGACCTTGCCAAAGCGATCTTGGAAAAATCTGAAGGAAAAGTGAGGCTGACAGGACTTGGTGCTCGAGACAGCCTCCGGCTAGAAGCCGGTCTGTGTTTATATGGCAATGACATGGAACAGCACATAACACCTGTAGAGGCTGGACTTACATGGGCCATAGGGAAGAGAAGAAGGGCAGAAGGTGGCTTTCTCGGAGCTGAGGTGATTCTCAAACAACTTGCTGATGGTCCATCGATCAGGCGTGTTGGCTTCTTCTCTTCAGGCCCACCTCCAAGAAGCCACAGTGAGATTCAAGATGAGAAAGGTACAAACATAGGGGAAGTCACTAGTGGGGGATTTAGTCCCTGCCTCAAGAGGAACATAGCTATGGGATATGTGAAATCCGGATTACACAAGGCCGGGACCAAAGTGAAGATTGTGATTCGAGGAAAAGCCAATGATGGTGTTATCACAAAATTGCCATTTGTACCATCAAAGTACTACAAGCCATCCTAATTCAAGTGTGGCCTCTCAGCTCCGGAATAATCTAATTGGCTCTCTTTGACTTCTTTCTAAAATTTGAGTACTGCACTCGGTACAAATTTTCGATTTTCTATTTATTATGTGTTTGGAATGGAATGAAGTATGTGCTTTTGACTTGCATTTGAGTATGTTTCACCATGGCTGGGTCGTCCTTTCAATCAAACTGAAGGAAACTAGGCCAATCTTTGATGTTTAAGTTGGTGATGGATTGCAAGAGCACGATCCTTATCCTACAAGTGAGAAGCTTCTGACCTTTTTTGCACCACTTCTTAGTCAGCAATTTATCATATTATTGAACATTTTTTAATCCAAAAATCAAACACAACTTCTACTTATCTTATTGGCTTTGCATTCTTCTCATGACATTATAATAATGAACAACTAATTATTTTTATTTCTTTCTACAATGTTTAACAGTGTACCAATTTTTCAACATAGTTTAAACCAAAAATAAAATAAGATAGATATATTACTCTTTTTTTTTTTTTTTTTTTTTCCCGCTTTGTAATGTTTCTGGGTTCCAATTACTCTTCCCAACTTTTTAAAATTTAGCATTGATATGAGTTTTACAATGGTAAATGTCAATGGAACTGTTAAATTTTATCATTTACTTTCTAAAGGCATGATAAAAAATAGTATTGTCCAATTATAAATATTATTAAATAGTTGCGGGCTCCACTTTTGGTTTACTTTTAACAAATTAAAAACAAAATAATGTTGATTAATTTAACATGTAACATAGGACTTACAAACTTTATGACAGTAGGATCCAATGTTAAAGTTTGCTCATTGCAAAATTGATGCTGGGTTTGAGACCGAATTTACCATTAACAAAATTTGCAATGCCCCATTGAAGTATCCAAATGAAAGGCTAGTGATATATATTGGCAATGACATTGTTCAAATCCAATATCATAGGAGATTCTCTCATGTTTGGAATATAATTCCAACATATTATTACCCATACATATATATAGGATTTCTATGCCCCACTAATATTATCAACCTATTTATATCCATCCAAACAATAGTACATCATTAAAATATATTTTTATATTTAAAAAAATCTAAATAGAAAAAAAAAATATAACATAGTATATTTATGTGAACCCATTGATAATTATTGTTAGTTGTTATTTTAACTTTTTTAACATTCATTACAATATTTTTCTCTCTATGATCGGTGATATGACATGCATTCCTTATAAGACCTTCATAAAGTTTTTATTATATTAAAACTGTATATATAAATATAATATAATAAAATAAAAGAAATTAATAAACTGCTTTGTCTTTTCGGAGTAAGAGAAAGCCTAATTGCATGGCAACATGGAGATATAAAACTTCAATGTTGGATAGTTTTTAGTTTATTAATTTTCATTGTTAGTTTATTTTATTTTATTTTTTTAACAATTTTAGATGGTTATATACGTAAAAAGAACAAACCAACCAACGTATTAATTATAGCAGCCATATACTCTAAACTTATTATTTTGTGAAAATTTTATTTTATTTTTTGTAAAACTTTAACACGTAGCAAAATAATATTCGACCGTGAAAGAACATGAGTGAAAAAATATTCTGAAAAAATATAATGAAATATATAACCATTTTTTTATTTAAAAAAAAAATGCCAAAACAATTTTTTTTAGGATATTTTGTTTTCAAACCCAAAACCAAAACATTTTGTCCAATTTGAGCCCATGGCGATGAGTTTAGAGTATAAGGAGGATCGGTAAACGGGTTATATTCGACCCGTTCCGTGTGGGTTTGGTTTCGTAGGGTAAGGAGGAGGACTAAGGGAAGAATTGCGAAGAAGAACCGCTGAAAGAAGGAAAAGCTCAGTGAAAACAGCAAGAAGAAGAAGAAGAAGAAGAAGTTGGGGGTGGTTTTGATATTCTGCTTCAGCAGTAAGAGCGAAAATGGATGAAGATGAATTTCGGCGGCTTCTTGATCTCTTCCCCACCGTTCGATCTCCCGATTTTTATGTCAGTGTACAGTTTACTCTCTCTTCCTGTGTTTGTTTTATCAATCGCCGAAAGTGATTGTTGTATTCACTGTTTCGTTGAAAGAACTGGACCTTTAATTGGATTCTTTATGTTAATAGAATTGTTGAGAAAAAAGAATAAAAGATGGGAAAAAAAAAATTTCTTTGTTTTATTTGGAAATATGTCTCTTTTCAACTTCTGGGTATGCGAGGAAATTGATGAAAAAATCAGATAGCAATGTTTCCCATTGAAATGTGTATATATTTTCTTAATGGGTTTCTTGAAATTGATTCATTAGATCACAATTTACACTATGAACTGTGCATTTTTTTTTTTTTTTTTTTATAATTTTTCTACTGGAATTTATTAGCTGAATGTTTCTAAGATAAAGTAATGAATAAGCACTTATATGTATGTTAGCTTGCGGTTATTATCGAAATTGGACCAAAAATAGGCTATAAACGAAGCATGCTTTGGCTATACCTGTATTTGTCAATAATTGAACGCTGGCACAGCTAATTAAGTAGAGTCGAGAAAACGTATTCTCCACCTGGAAAGTTGGTGGAGAAGCAGTAATATTCTTCTTCTCTTCAACTGGTTTCACATGAGTGAAGTATAAGTAGTCATATGAGGAAAAACATTTTCAAGATAAATGCACAAAGTGTGCAAAATCTCTTGAACGAATTTACCAGATTCATCTACCTGTTGTTTTCATTCTTCCTACTTGGTTTATTTATAGCATGCTTGAGTTTTGTTAATGGATTCTGTCACAAATTTACTGAGTGGTAGTTGTGTTTTTGTCTGGAGATTTATGTGATAAATTTAATGGTGAGTTAGCTTTGTATGAGCTATTGTCTTAAACAAGTATTTAATGCAATTTCAGGGTGAGTCAGAATCATCAAGTCAATCACCTTCTACAGCGGCACAGAAAAAAGAGGTACAACTGAATACAAAAAATTTCAATAGTTCTCTAAAGTTTATATATATATATATATATATATGCTACTTGACATTTGTGAATTACCTAACAGCTAAAAGAATGGCAAGATGCATGGAATGACAGAGATCATAAAGAAGTTGAGAGTCGTGAACTTGACCATCATGGTATGTCATAATGTTACCACCTTAAAAATGTAAAAGACTAGTATGCTTTCTACCAGTTTAATGGGATTTGTACAGATGTATATTCTGTTGCTTTGGGCTGAAAAACATGTGACCTCACCCCAACCTTTAAGACTTTTAGTTGCTTAGTTGTGCTACATCTATCATAACCTTGGCATATATATGATTAACAATGTTGCACGACCATGTTCCAGTAATTGGACATTAATATGTACTCGATTATTGGACTTGTTTGATTTTCTAAGTACTTTTAGGCGTTTGGAGTGCCAGTAATCATTTCCATACAGTACCATGTCCTAGCATTATAGGTCTACACGGAGTGAAGGGGTTCATTATTCTGGGATATATATGTTAAAGTGATCCTTCTAAAGCTTCACCTTTTTTTTGGGGAGTTTTAGAGTGGAATGTTCTTTTTATTGGAAAAGTATATGCTGACATTTACATTAAATTTTAAAGTACTTTTTGGTGATCCTCTGAATTGAGTCTTATTATTTGCCACTTCTGAGATTCCCTTCCATTTTATATTTCATCATTTCGCATTTAATCTTTATTCCTCAAAGATATGTGTGTACTTATGTTCTTTTTGTCCTTCTCCAAAAATTTCTAAGGATTTATGTCTATTTATCTTCATCCTATGTGTGGCCAGGAACTGAAGAATAAAAAATAAAAAATGGTGTTAATTTGTTGCAATGTGTAACTAAGACACATTTCAACTTTTTAGATACTTTTAAACTTATTTTTTTCATGTGAAAATGCTCTGTCAGATGCATTCTGGGAGAAGCTGAAGTCGGCTGCTGAGAAAAAGGTATGTTAACCTTCACCTACTTTTTATCCAATAATCACTGAAGTTGCTACTACTGCTGATTGTGGAATTTTGAATATTTTACATATTCTTGCATTTGAAACATTTTGGCTGTTCCTTTGGTGATGATTTGTTTTCTGGGTGAATATCCATCTTCCATGCCTATCAGGTTCTCTTTCGAATATATTAGAAATCTAGACAGAATTCCCTTGATACAATTGGGAATTAGTCCATCCATGTAAATGAAATGTTTTGTTCTAGTTATGTCAGTATTATTTATTTTACGTGTAATTTTCAAAAGCAACAAAGTAAACACGTGTTGGGAAACTAAATAAGCTTGTGCTTGATTGTTTTTGTTTAGGTGGGTGCGGCAGAAGCAGAAAGGTTTTGTAAGACATTTCAACGGATTCATAAGAAACTTGTATGCTGTGCAGTATCTCATTTTAAATATTAGTTCTTCATTTAAATTTCTATTTTGTATTTTGATCTTGTGTTAAGCTCTTCCTTTTTTAACTTTATTTTACAGGTTTATGAAGAACTGAGTCCAGATGCTGCACGAAACTTTCTCACCTTGTCAAAGAGTTCTGAACGTTAGTTTTTATTTTCTTGTATGATTTGTACATTTTTATGATATCATATGCCATTGGTGACTATAGCAGTTGTAACTGGATCAAATTGTAAACTTTAGGGATGAATTAAATGAGTTGATTGATGGATGTTAAATTTTTGAGAATGCTATGGAAGGCTTCCCAAGATACATCTGTTTTTGGACCAAATAAATGCATTATGACAATGAAATTTTGTTCAGAATAGAATTGTTTAACTGATTTTTTATGGTTAACTGTGCGTGACACGGTTTTGCCTTTTTGTTTTCTGGGGAAGGAGGGTTGCCCATCTAAATTTGTTTTTATGTTTTTGCTTTTGTTTTTGTTTTTGTTTTTTGCAACACTAAAAGATGCAGTTAAATGATGTGGGGGACGAGGGTCATTTTGCACGTATAACGTCAATCCTTCCAAAATATTTACTTTTGTGTCAATGCCATGGTTTTTTAATTTATAGTAGCTAGTATCTCTTTCAGAAAAGTCCGGTAGCAGAATTACTGTATTCTCAAGCACCTCCATATTAAATTTAGTGCAAGTTACTCACTTTTTTTGAATGTTCCAAAAGTTATTTATTTTATTTATTTATTTTTGAATCTAGTTTAGTTGATTTATTTTTAAGTCTATAGGCTCGATGGTTTATCAAAAAGAAAAAGTTGTCAATTCCTTTTTGACACGATCAGAGTGATGGCATCGCATTTCCTTTTTATCCCCTTTAAATATTTTGTTACATCATCATCATGCACCATAAAATAAGCTGGGTGCACACTAGATCAAAACTCTCTCTCTCTCTCTCTCTCTCTCTCTCTCTCTATATATATATATATATATATATGCATATATATTTTCTCATCGTGTTGATCTATAAATACTAACAACTATTTGACACGACACAGATAGATTAGATGTCAAATTTCAATCTGAAAGAAAAACTACTTCTGTGAAAAAGAAAAGATAATTGATAATTCCCAATAAGGATTACAATGCAATTACAGAACTTGTTTCCATGAAAATAGCATAGGAATGTTGTGTCTTTTGTCTAATAAAAGTCTCAAATGGCAAAATGCTACAGCATTATCAAATTGCAGCTATTAAAAACTTAATTCAGCGTAGCAAGGAACAGCTCTCCTCAAGGTGCAGTCCAATTCTCCGACACAATAGAAGAACACAATGCCACGTTAGTCATGAAGAGTTCCCAAGATATCGTCCTCTCTAAATAGATGATACCTGAAACAGTATAAAAGCCACACAATCAGTAGGAATAAAAAAAATTAAAATTTTTACTACACCTTAGGCAGAAACACTACAATCAGTCAGACAACCATATTTCCAATATTTGTAGATCCTTGAAAGCAAGAGATTCAAGCAGGCTGTTCAAAATACTGAACATACCACGCAACCGGACTTTGACCAGACACATTTCCATTTGCTTAGTCTTGTAAAAATTATTATTTTCCTTTGGATTTTAAAAATATATCTGGTTCTTCAACTCCCTAACACTCTCTCTGCCCTTTACTCATGTCTCACCCTGATCTCAAAACTCAACTACACTTCATAACCTCAGGCACCATCAATACCTCACAGCATTAACATCAATCATTCACTATTATTGGTTCCTTTAAGAGCTTGGCTCCAACGCAAACGAACAGGACATGTGCAATTCTACGCTCTGCCATTGAAATGAAATTCAATGAATTGTTCTAAAGCTGTAAAAAAAACTCATGTTTGGCCACACATAACATTAGAGGCTATACTTAATGATTTGACTAACAGATATCAGCAGCAGACATGAAATTCACTACCACTTACAAAGCATGATACAGATTTACACACTGCAAGAGAAATGAAACTACAATGCATAATTCTAAGCAATTGACTTTTACAACTAAATAACAATGGGACTTCATTTGCAAATCAGAATACATTGAACCTCATAGGATAAGATTGCCTCTATGGAATCACTGCCCTGGAACAGGCTACTATAACCCTACAAGCCTTTCATATATGATCATTGTAGAAAGACAGCTTGCCTTCTTAGAGAATGCTCCAAATAGCACAAAGGTTAAGCAAGCCAATTCTCACCATGAAGAAAGGAAAAAAGAATGCTTTCTTGGGAATCAGGGAAAACTTTATTATTTATAATTATTTAAATCATGTAAACTGTAAAGTGATTCCAAGTGCCATTACAAAGATGCTAAAAGATAATATATCATTTCTACGCCATTCTCTAACTGTAGCTCAATGAGCTTATAAACTGAAAGTAGAAATTAATTACTTGCTGATAAAGCCGAAATGGTATGGGTGACAAGCATATAATAAAAATAAACAAAATCTTACTCTTTATCATTGAGCTTCACTTCAGTTCCTCCATATTCAGGCAAAAGAACTGTGTCTCCTTCCTTCACATGTAGAGGAATAAGTTTCCCATCTCTGTCCCGAGCTCCCAGGCCAACAGCAACAACTTTTCCAGAGTTAAGCTGAATTATCAAGCATTGACAAAGAAGATATAAATCAATCCAGACGAATAACAGCCATGACATGAAGTGGCTCAACTTAGAGGATAAGTATGTAATTTGTCATTAGAGTATTGCATTTTCGGCAACCTTCTAATGTAGAAACAACTTTTGCAGGAGTCATAGACATCAATTTAAAACCATCAAGTGTATTCAATTTATAACAAGAGGACAAAAGGAAGTCGGATAAGCTTTGTCAAATATTTCAGTCTATCATTTTTCATGAAACAGGGAGAAAGTAACTAATAGCTTAATAGTTGTCTCTACTTTACAAAGACCATCAGCATATTAGTCAACTTTACGTTTTAACTTTCTGCTAGTTGTTATCTGATTTTCCAATAGATAAGCAAGAGAACAGAAAAACATAATTTTAAAGATATTAAGACTTCAGAAAGGGGTAAAATTACAGTACATATATCAAGTCCATGAACCAAAAAGGAAAAAAAAAAAAAAAAAAAAGCAGAGAAAAATGAACATATGGAATTAATATAATGAATTGAGAAACAATCCGTTACTGCCAAAAAAAAAAAAAAAAGGTAGAGAACAGCGTAGAACCACACATCAAAACGCACTCAGAAGATTAAAATCAAAAAGCGATTACCACACTAGGAAAAAGCTTAGGCAAAGAAACAAACTAGATTTCTTCTAGATACAAATATTGCAATCAAAATCAAACTAAACTACAAATAAATTCACAAAATCAGCTTAAAAATATGAATTACCAACAAGGAACAAAACCCGTTTTCAAAAGATATAGCTAAGACCCAGATGACGTGCATTTCCGATCAAAACAAGAACCAAAATCCAAAGAGAAAAGAACTAAAATCCTAACTACCCAAGACCCAATCGCAAAAGATAAACAGAACCCAAATGACTCAAAGTTGGAAATTTTCAAAACCACCCAGTTTTGCAACAGCTCTGCAGAAGAAGAATGGAGGTGAAGAAAGGGGAAATGAAGAAGAAACCTTGGTGGTTTTCTCCGGAAGAATGATCCCGGAGTTGGTCTTAGAAGGAGGAACAATTTTCTCAACCAGAATGCGATTAAATAACGGGATCAGACGCTTCGCCATTGCGACCCAAAACAAGGCAGAAATGGAGACACAGCTTGAAAGCGACAAGAAGCTTGTTCTTCTTCTTCTTCAATGGGTTCGTAGCCTAATTTGTAGGGTTTTAGAGGGATTTAGTGGATCCGTGAATTTACGTTACTACCCCCCGTGACTTTAAAATATGAAATATCATATTCAGTATGGGCATGCCACAACCCACTCTGTGTGCGGGGTTCGATCCTGGTGGCGCGGGTGCCCGGCGGCCATGCCACACTAGCAAAAAATAAAATAAATAAAAATAAATAAATAAATTCTTAGCCAAAAAAATAATAATAATAAATTAAATTAAACTTCTTTGTTTTATATGTATATATAAATATATTTTAAAAAAATATATTTCATAGTTTAGTCCTTTGGTCTTTTTAATTTTATTTGAATTTAACCCATCATGATAATTTAAATTGTACTATTACTGTTTGGCTATTTGCTTAATTAATCGATCACTGTACATATAATGAAACAAATATATGCGAAGTAGTTTTTTGGAGCAGAATTAACTAAAGTATTGCATTATTAATATAAAACCAATAAATTCTATTACTTCTTTAATTAAGAATAAGCAAGTAATTAATTATTAAAACTAAATAGCTAGATTTATTATTAACGAGAGGTAGCTCAGCAAGTCTATTTCTACACAGACAACAAGTTCATCGATAGACTGGAGATGAACATCCTATGCTGATGACATGTTTGTGTCCAAAGTTTTGACAAGGATGGACAATCAATAGAGCTTCCTATGATGTACAGTTTCCTCTTCCTTGAAAGACCTGAGTTTTGTCGGTAAACAAACTCCATGCTTCATTTTCTACTAAAAGTAGATTAAATTGGGAAATTCTTCTCAAACATCCATATCATTACATAAAGCATCTTGGAGTTCGCTAACAATGGCTTCCCTTATCTTCTTTTCTTTCCTACTTGGCCGATGGCTTGAAAGTTGAAACCAAATTCAGAACTGACCAAATTGATGAACAATTGGTTGCTTGGCCTTCAAGGCATTTCTCCGTTCCACATACTCTATTCAGCCACTTTCAAAGTTGATCTTCAATTCCATCACCTTTATTCTTCTACCATCATCAACAGAATGCCTAAACTTGTCTTTCAAATGTCTCAAGTGCTGGATCTTCTGAGGCTGTCAAGGTTGTTTGCTCTTTCCTCTCTCACTCTCGCTTGTCTTTACTCCTGATAGGATCTCATACAACGAACATTTGCACTTCTAATAAAAAAACCGATAATTTATTGTTGATTTAAAAAAACTATTTTACATTAAAAAAATATACTAGAGGTCCACCAACACATACAAATAATTGACATAGATTCAGAACATGCATACAACGGAAACTGTTCAAATCCACATGCACAATTGAGCCAATATATAATAAAGAAGTGCAAATTAATAAAGAAGATCAACCATATCAGAATTTTGACCATGATGTCTAGAGTAAGTATTCTGAGCCTCTATCAACATTAAACAAGGTTTTACACTAAAATGTCATCTTCAAAAGTACAACTTCACATAGATTAATCAGCTTTATTTCCGGCTTCAAATCTAATAAAAGCAAATTGAGATCTGGGTCATCCTCTTTAATTACAACCATAAGCTACCACCCAGCAAACAAGCTCAGCCTCCCTGTGACAGCCAATCTTGCACCCCTATTATAAAGCAGAATAGAAACATGAGTTCCTTGTTTTTGATACCGTACTCATTAGATAGGTTTACAGAATCTTCTAAGTATACAAGTCTCAAGTAGTAAATTAATGTAGTATTCAAACCTTTGAAGTGTTACTGTGCTCACTTCAATATCTCCAGCCAGAGAGCATTGCCACCACAAGGAGATGTTTGAGTGCATGAAAGATTTTTCCTTGTTGGATGTTTCTGATTCTGATAATTCTGAATATATCTGTATAAAACCTCATAATAAGTTAAAAGAGTTTCATGAACCCGATGAAAGTTATGCATTATGTAAGAGTTAGCTAATTAAAATCTTTTACATTCTTAAGTTTGGTTTTTTCCTAACACAACTTGTTTTTCGCACAAGATTAATCACTGCATAAAATTTAAATATGTCTACTCTGTAGCTTGTGGTATTTGCGCTTTAAGCCTATTTAAATATGTCTACTCTGTCGCTTGTGGTATCTGCATAAAATTGAGATCTTCTATTTACAATTTGTTATCTATAGGTCCAATCCAAATAATTCAAATTGCCTAAAAATATGGAGATAAAGTTCTGAAAAATGAAGATCTAAATTCCAATTTCTCCCAAACTATAGGCACTAAAAATGAAATTACAAAATGATAATAATAGTAATAAACAAGTCCGCAGGTAGAGATAAATGAACATGTGGAAATATATATATATATATATATATATTTCCAGCAGTTATAAATATTATAATTTCTCAGATAATAGAGAAAAGAATACTAGAGAAAAAACAAGCTCCATGCTCATATAGTCATATTTAATTAATTAATGTTGAAAAGTGTATTATTTTGAAAGAATATTAATGGTGATGAACTGAATTAGTAAGATTTTATTTTCTCTCTGACCTAATCCCTCTTATCAAATGCATGCCTCGTTAATATATCTCCACCACCACAAACATTAAATTTGTCTTCTTCAAGAAATTAATAAATAAATCATCATCTTAAGAGATAATACATACCATGTAATGTTGGGTTGTGATGAGGTAGCAGCAGTTTGATGGTCCTCCCAATGCTTTTTTAGAGTTCTATTAACATCACCCTCCAAAAGCCTCTGGTATTCCACTTCATCATTTCTTGCACGTTTTGGAAAATCAATAAGCCAATCATGTTTTAATTTAATCGTTATTCTATACAGCCTTGGGGTGTATACAGTACCGTGAGAAAACGTCCCCATCTCAGGGCATTTATTCACAATTAATTCTTCCAAATTCGGAAGTCTTATTATGTTATTTCCAGAGTAGAACTTTCCAAGGCTGCACAAGTCATGAAGAGTTAAAATCTGCAGGTTGCTAAACCCAATCTCGTTTTGCTCTGTTTCAACATCACATTCTGCTTCATGATTATTCCCAATTATTTGTGTCATTCTTTTGCAATTGCGTACTTTCATTTCTGTAAGTTGTTGCAGACTTTTAGCCGCTGCTGCCGAAGCCATTAAATTTTCCAATGCATCGCAATCTGATACACTCAAAGTTGTCAAATTTTGGAAACACATTGAAGAAGTCATTAGGCTCTTTAATCTCTCACACCTCGATACGTTCAGAACTTCCACAACCCGAAAGGTTTTGCATGTTTGGACACCTTCATCACAGAGATGCACCAACTTTGGAAGTGCATCCAAATCCAATTTTCTTAAAGGCATGGGTATATCATGTGCTTCATCAGAACTAATAATTGATTCCATGAGTAGACTGCTAATACCAACATGGTCAAGATGTTCAAGTCTTTGAAAGAATTTGAATGAAAATTTACATGATTCAGAGAGTATGGAATCCAACTTTATACTCTTTAGCTTCGGAAAAGGCAATGTTGAAGACTGATCATCATGCCATATCTCACTAATGACTTCATTGCTTCGAATCGTCAGTGCTTCTAAGTTTGGGAATTTAACCTGATTATTAAGATATTTAATAATAAATAAATAAGTAGATAAAAATAATTTAAAAAAAAAAAGAAAGAAAGAGAGGAAAGTACCTTATCTTTGACGAAGAAAGGTGTTTTATTGACTGATTCTATTTCTTCATTTTCATTGTCAATGTGACTTGGAAGAGAGTCGCTGATGAAAGTCTCCATTTTTCCACAATTTTTTATAGCTAATTCTTTTAATGATGGACATTCAATACAATCTCCGGCACAAAACCTCTTAAGTTCTGGAAGGTCATATAGCACAAGAGATTTAAGTTGAGGGAAAAAAATCTTTCCAAACTTTTCTTGTCCTGCTGATTCTTCTATGGAAACTACCTCTCTTATGCTTTCACATCCACTTATCTCCAGGCAATCTAAATGCACGAGACTTCCACACAAAGACGAAGGTATTAGACTTTTCAAATTATCACACCTAGTCACAATCACTTTTGTTAAATTATTATCGAACTTTTCAAGAAGTTGCGTGTCCCATATCATTTGCAAACTATCAAGTGATTCCAAATACAATTCCTCCATGTTGCGGAACTCGACCTGTGGAATAAATAATAAATAATAATCAATCACTTAATTAAGCATGGCACATGGGCTTAATTATTTAATTAAGAAAATGCAATGAATTAAAAACGACATTGATAACTAATTCATATAAACTATATATGTGGGGAAGTTCGCATTGCTTAAAGGTTAATTTTTGGTTTTGCCACTCCAAATAATAACAATACTAATAATAACTATAACTCACTACAATAAATAAATTATCAAAATAAGTTTATCTTTTGGCCAAATAAATTTCCTAATTTTTGTTTGCTAAGAAAATAAATTTTCTAATTAAAAGCAATATTTTAAAGCAAATGTATTTTCAATGAAATTAAAAGTACCTTTTAGTCAAAATTTACTTTGTGATAAAAATTTGCAACATACAGTGTAACATTAGGTAATAAAACATTTAGTTATCTAGATATATGCTTGCCTTTGGTAAAAGTGTAACCAAACATAGGATCTCATATTCGGCCCCTCAAAAAAATAAAACGACGTAGCATATTATCACCAATTTATGGTGGTGATATCAAATATGTAACATCTCGTCACAACATATATATGACTGCAAAATATACTTTGAATTGGCAATTGACACCAAAAATGGTTAGACAAATATTGAGACCAAGTATTAAAAAAAAAAAAAAAGGTAAGAAAGAAAATTAATAATAAAAAGTAAACAAGACTATAAACACTAACAAAAGAACAAGTGATACAAATATGAATAAAGACCATATTTGCACTCCACTAAAAGTTTACACACTTCATTTTAATTTTTATAAAAGTTTTTTGAATTGACTAATTACCTAAAAATGGAAGTTATATATATAAATATATACACTCCAGCTTAAATAAAATTCATCTTAATTTATTAAATGGATTGAACTCAAGTATAAAAAAAAGGAAAGAGATTAAATTAAAAATAAAAAGGACTACAAACACTTACAAAAGAACAAGTAATACAAATATGAAAAAAGACGTTATTTGCACTCCACTAAAATTTTACACGCTCACTTTAACTTTTATATAAGTTTTTGGAATCAATTAATTTGACCCCATCTAAAAATGGAAGTTATAGATATGAATATTTACACTTTGGCTTAAATAAGATGCATCTTAATTTATTAAATTAAGGATGGACAATTTAATATGAGGATTCATTCCAAAAACAAAATCATAAACTAAATACAGAACACACACACACACACACACACACATACACCATACATATATATATATATATACACACACACACAATTGGATTGATAATTTATTTTTCTTATGTGGCTACTAACATAGATGATATAACTTGTCTTATAGAATGTCCTAACCATAAGATTTTGATGGCGCCTTTACTATATCGAAATTTATATATATATATATACTAGCTATACATATTAAGAAGATTATCATTTGATTGAAGAGAAATTGGTCTGGTCAACAAATTCTTACTTTGAATTTCATTCTTGAACCCTTATAATTTGGTAGCAATAGCACAAATTAATTAAGTTTGAATAGGAGTTTTGGCATTACTCTAGGCTAGAAGAAACGACGATGTGTCTTGTCTCCGTCGACTCTAATTAATTAACAACCAAACCATTCATAATAGAAATGTTAATCATTGTTTCATGGGAGATAAAACAAAACACTTTGTTATCTAGGTATATGCTTGCCTTTGGTAAAAGTGTAACTTATAGCATTTTATATTTTGCCCACAAAAAAAAAAAAAAGGATAAAAAAAAAAGTATTTTATCACCAAATTATGGTTTTTTTTTTTAATAATTCAATCATCAATTTTGGTTGTGATCAAATATATAAAATCCTGTCACAACATCTATATTAGTGCAAAATATTGGCAATTCCACCCCATAAATGGTTAGTCATATATTCATATCAAGTATTAAAAGCAAAAAAACATAGAGAAAATTAATAACAAAATATAAATAGAACTATCAGAGCATTTTCAATGGTTTTATAAATTGTTTCCTATATTACATATAGGTTGAGAAGACTTCTAGTCTATGTGGTATAAATGTTTATTTGATAGATATTCAACCCAAAAATCATTCTCCAATGATTTTATTTAAATCTTAATTGATTGATGATGTTTATATATATATATATATATATATATATTTTCCTTAAGAAAGAATAATATGATTTAACTTTTTTTTTTTTCTTCTTGAAAAATATCATGATAAGGAATATTTTGATAAATCATACTATCTAACTAACCACCTAAAATAAACCGTATTTTTAACAATGTTTATTTTATTTTTGCCATATCAGTTTGCAGAGTTCATATACAGTCATTTGAGTTTTTTTTTTTTAATATCTATTTATATTTCTCATATGGCAGCAAAAATATAACAATCTACAGAGCCATGGAAGTTTTTCTAATTGACTGATTTGACCTCACTTAAATATGGAAGTGATATACCTAAATATATATATATATATATACAGTTTCGCTATAGAAAGGACCAAGTTCTTTCCATAAGGTAAAATCTTAATATTAAATATTATTTTGGAAGGACCAGTTTTATATATATATATATATATATACAACTTTGATCTAGTTTGCTATTTATCTATATATCAACCTTATGGCCTAAATAGTGGCAAAATAAGAATTGCATAAAATTTTCTTCTTTTTTTTTAAGAAAAATTAAGTATGAGTGACAATTTATGATTTGCCAATTATACTCCAATGTAGCTAACCATAAAATAAGCTAAGTAGTTCTCTAAATCATAACTGGATATATATATATATATATATGTATATGTATATGTGCAGGGTTCCACTTACAAAAGTTTTTGGACAAAGATATTTAACAAATAATCTAATAGTTTTAATTTATCTAATCTAAAGGTTATATTTGTCTTTTTAAAAACCTTTAAATATCTCATATTCATATCCAAACAGCATAAATTTTTTTTTTTTTTTTTTACCTAATCTATTGATTGCTTCCAAAATAATCTTTCTTTTTTCTCAATCACAATCATCTATCTCTCTCCTTAATCCCCAATTCTTTTTTTTTCTTTTTATATGTATTATACTTATTATTTGAAATAGATCCTTATATCCTTAAGATCTCTCTAAAATATACTATTTAAATAATTAAATGATGAAACTGAAGAAGAAACTCTTTTTTAGAAGAAAAAAACTTATAATTTTTTGTGCCAAAAATCACTAAAGCCATGAAACTCTTCTTCAATCTTCATATATATATATATATATATATATGAATTTTGGTGAGAATAAAATAAAGTATATATGTTATAATTAGAAATCAAATAAGAACGCGAAAAAGCATTTGAACTTTATTAGGAGTGAATTGAGAGTAATTTTAGCAATAATAAATGACATAGGTAAATAATAACAATGTTTGAATATGAATATAAAATATCTAAGGATTTTGAAAAGATAAATATGAACACTTAGTTTAACATTATTTGCCAAATTCTTTGTCAAAAACTTTGTATGGGAACACTCCTCTATATAGCATTTCTTGTATGGTTTTTGACCAATATTTATGATAACATAATGGCCATTTAAATGGTCTAACCCAATGTTGGATAAAACAGGGGAGGTTATATATATATATATATATATACACATCAAGGGATACTTTTAAAACTTCCCTTTTAGTTTTAAACTTTTCCACATTAACCATTCTATTTTAATTCCTTTTGTAGTTTCAATTTTTTTTTTTTTGGTAGAATTCACTTTTTCTACGTACAATTCATTTATTTTTTTAGAATAACATATAAAATTTAATTGTAAAGTGGAAAAAAATAATAAAATAATAATAATAATAATAACCATCTCATTGACAGAGTAAAATAAAAATATTAGATTTTATAATGACAATATTTAAATTATAACATTTTTGGAAATTAAATTTTTGAGCACTAGTTATTACTTTTTTTGTATTGAATCTGAAAATATACATGCTAAATTAATAAAAACTAGAATAAAAAATATATATGATAAAAAGACAGTTGATATTTTAATAATGTAATAATTAATATTTGTTCACAAATAATAATTAATATAATTTTCTTTTTCAAATGAGAGCAAAATTAGTTTATTTAAAGAAAAAAAATAAACGTGGGAATGCAATTGAAAAGATATATAACAAACATAAAACAAGAAGGAAAGGAAAAAAAGAAGAAATTACCTTAGAAGTGAAAAGAGGTTGTTTATATGCCACCGAGTCAATTCCTTCAGCTTCATTGTCAATGCGTGTTGACTTGGAGTCCCTGATGATTGTTCCAAGCTTTGGAATCGAGCTTAGAGAAAGAAATTCAAGTTTAGGGAACAAAATATTTTCCAGCCTAATTTCTTCCCCTGATTCCTCTGTACTGTAAACTATCTCTTCCATGACCTTACATCTTCCAACATTTAGGACTACGAGATGCACAAGACTTGTAGCCAAAGATAATGGTATTAAAGCCTTCAAATTATCACACCCAGACACTTCAATGTTTCTTAAATTACCAAATGCTCCTTGGTCAACAAATGTTTTCTGATAATATTGAAGTTGATCACTCCATACCCTTCCGATATTGAGGTCGAACAATATCAGGAACCCTAAGTTGGAAAACTCAACCTGAGGATTCATTCCACAAACAAAACCAAAAATTAAATAGAGATCGAAGAGACAAACACATTCACATACACATACATACACATATACACACACACAAACACATATATATATATATATATATATATATATTTATCAACTAGCTATCCAAATTAAGAAGATTATAATTTGATTGAAGAGAACTGGATTTACTCAACAAATTCTTACTTTGAATTTCATTCTTGAACGCTTCTAATTTGGTAGCAATAGCAAATATTAATTAAGTTGAATATATAAGAGTGTTGGCAGTCCACACTTGACTAGAAGAAACTAAGATGTGTCTAGTTTTCATTAACTCTAATTAATTAACAAACGATACCATTCCTTATAGAAATAATGTTAATAATTGTTCCATGGGATATAGAACAAAACATATTAACCCCTTCAGAGCTAGCCTAAGTAATAATTATTTTGGCATGGTTGTTTTAAAGAATACGAATAGAAACTAAAGTGTATATAGAGCTTGGGATATAGTGAGCACTCAATGGTAATTAAGCACCACTTATTATTTAAACTAGAAGAATATGATTTCTATTATATATGTTTTTTTTCTCAGCATTTTATCATCCTTGCTCTTATATTCCTGTCCTCTCATGTAACATGAAAAACAACCTTCAACATGGAAAAACACACCATAACCTGAAAATTTCCTAATTTTTTGTTTGCTAAGAAAATGAATTTCCTATTTAAAAGCTTAGGTTAAAGAAAATGTATTTTCAATGAAATCAAAAGTACCTTTCAGTCAAAATTAACTTTGTGATAAAAATTTACAATGTACAATTAGATTGTAAAAAATTTTGTTATTTAGATCTATGCTTGCCTTTGGTAAAAGTGTAACAAAAAAAATAAAAAAATAAAAGAAAAAAATAAAAGAACATAGCGTTTTATCACCAAATAAGGATCGTGATATCCAATATACAACATCTTGTCACAACATATACATCAATGCAGAATATACTTTGAATTGGCAATTCCACACTACAAATGTTTAAACATATATTCGTATCAAGTATAAAAAAAGGAAAGAGAGAAAATTAATAATAAGAAATAAATAGGATTGTAAACACTTACAAAAGAACAAAGCAATATAAATACGAATAGACACTATATTTACCCTACATTAAAATCTTACAAACTTCACTTTAAATTTTATAAAAGTTTTTTGAACAGACTAATTCAATCTCATCTAAAAATAGAAGTTATATATATACAATCCGGCTCGCAATTGAATTTATAGTTTACTTTTTTTATGTACCAACCAACATATATGAGATAGCTTGCCATATATGAAATTCTCACCATAAGATTCTCACGCGCATACTTGCTATATCAAATTCTATATGTACATATATATATATATATACACATATATGTACATATATATATATATATTATATATATATATATAAATATATATATATGTGTGTGTGTGTAAATCAACTGGCTACACATATATGTACATATATATATATATTTATATATATATATATAAATATATATATATGTGTGTGTGTGTGTGTAAATCAACTGGCTATACAAATTAAGAAGATTGTCATTTGATTGAAGAGAAATTGGTTTGATCAAAAAATTCTTACTTTGAATTTCATTCTTGAACGCTTATAATTTGGTCGCAATAGCATAAATTAATTAAGTTTGAATAGGAATTTTGCATTTACTCTACACTAAAAGACGCCACGATGTGTCTAGTCTTGGTTAATTTTAATTAATTAACAGCCAATATCATTCATAATAGAAATGTTAATAATTGTTACATGGGAGATAAAACAAAACATTTTGTTATCTAGATATATTCTTGCCTTTGGTAAAAATGTAACCAAACATAGCATTTTATATGTTGCCCCACACACACCAACACCCCACACCCCACACACCCCCCCAAAACACCAAAAAAAAGAAGAAAAGAAAAAAGCATTTTATCGTGAAATTACTTTATTTTATTTTATTTTTTTATTCAATCACCAAATTATGGTAGTGATCAAATATATATATATAAGCGCAAAATGTACTGAATTGTTAATTCCACCCCATAAAATGGTTAGTCATATTTTCTTATCAAGTACTAAAAAAGATAAAGAAACAGAGAAAATTAATAATAAAAAATAAATAGGACTAAAAGAACATCTCCAATGGCTTGTGTATTGTTTCCTATGTGCCACATAAGTTGAGAGGACTTCTAGCGTATATGTTATAAATGTTTATTTGATAGACATTCAACCCAAAAATTATTCTTCAATGGTTTTATTTAAATCTCAATTAATTAATAATCTTTATTTATATTTTTTTTCTTAAAAAGCAATAATAATTAATATCGATTTAACTATCTATTTTTTATTTCTGAAAATTATTTTGAAAAGGAATATTTTAATGAGTTATACTACCTAACAAACCATCTAAATCAACAGTCTATAGTGTTTATTTTATTTTTTATTATATTAGTTTGATATAATTTATAGACAAAGCCACTGGAGATATATATATATATTTTTTTTAATTCTCTGTCCATATTTGTCATGCGGCAACAAAAATATGACAATCCACACAGCCATTGGAGATGTCCTTCTAGTTCATATATATACTCTTTTTTGAAGTCACAAACACATAATTTTTGGTGCCAAAAATCACTAAATCCATGAAACTCTTTTTCAATCTTCATATATATAGATATATGATTATATTCTTGGTGGCTGGTGAGAATAAAAGAAAATATTTATTTGTTAAAATTAGATAGTAGAAATCAAATAAGAGAGAGAAAAAGTATTTGAACTTAATCAGGAGAGAATGGAGAGTAATTTAGCAGTAATAAATAATTTAGATAAACAATAAATAATGTTTGAATATGGATATAAAATATTTAAGGACTTATAAAATATAAATATGAACCCTTAATTAAAATTAACTAAAAAGCTTATATTATTTATTAAAAAAATTTGTATGAGAACTCTCCCCTATATATATATGGGAAGCATTTCTTGTACCATAGTTTTCGACCAATATTTATGACAACGTAATTGCCACTGAAATGGTCTAATTCAATATTGGATAACATGGGAAGTTATATATGTATGCACATTAAGGGGTAATTTTAAAGCTTCCCTCTTCGACTTGAACTTTTCCACATTAACCAATCTATTTTCCCTTTTTATTATTATTTTTTTTCCATAAACTTTCATTTGTAGTTTGAATTTATTTATTTATTTTTTTTGTTTTTGGCCTACATCACTTTTTTTTTTTGGTACAATTTTTTTTTAGCATAAAACATTAAATTGGATTGTAAAGTGGAAAAACAAGATAAATCAAAAAAAAAAAAAAAAAACCATCATCTCATTGATAGACTAAAATAAATTATTAGATTTGATAATGACAATATTTAAATTATAACGTCTTTGGAAATTTAATTTTTGAGCCATAGTTATTACTTTTTTTGTATTAAATCTGAAAATATACATGCTAAATTAATAAAAACTAGAAATAAAAAATAGATACGATAAAAAGACAGTTGATATTTTAATAATGTGATAATTAATAATTGTTCACAAATAATAATTAATATAATTTTCTTTTTCAAGTGAGAGCAAAATTAGTTTATTTAAAGAAAAATATAAACGTGGGAATGCAATTGAAAAGATATATAACAAACATAAAACAAGAAGGAAAGGAAAAAAGAAGAAATTACCTTAGAATTGAAAAGAGGTTGTTTATATGCCACCGAGTTAATTCCTTCAGCTTCATTGTCAATGCGTGTTGACTTGGAGTCCCTGATGATTGTTCCAAGCTTTGGAATCGAGCCTAGAGAAAGATATTCAAGTTTAGGGAACAAAATATTTTCCAGCCTAATTTCTTCCCCTGAATCTTCTGTACTGTAAACTATCTCTTCCATGACCTCACAACTTCCAACATTTAGGTCTTGGAGATGCACAAGACTTGTAGCCAAAGATAATGGTATTAAAGCCTTCAAATTATCACACTCAGACACTTCAATCTCTTTTAAATTACCAAATGCTCCTTGGTCAACAAATGTTTTCTGATAATATTGAAGTTGATCACTCCATACCTTTCCGATATTGAGGCTGAACAATTTCAGCAACTCTAAGTTGGAAAACTCAACCTGAGGATTCATTCCACAAACAAAACCAAAAATTAAATACAGATCGAAGAGACAAACACATACACATACACATACATACACATATACACACACACAAACACACACACACACATATATATATATATATATATATATATATTTATCAACTAGCTATCCAAATTAAGAAGATTATAATTTGATTGAAGAGAAATTGGTTTACTCAACAAATTCTTACTAAGTCTACCGTTGGCTAGAAGAAACTAAGATATGCTAGTCTTCACTAACTCTAATTAATTAACAAACAATACCATTCCTTACAGAAATAATGTTAATAACTGTTCCATGTGATGTAAAACAAAACTTATTAACCACTTTGGAGCTAGACTAAGCAATAATTATTTTGACATGCTTGTTATAAAGAATACGAATAGAAAATAAAGTGTTTATAAAGCTTGGGATATGGTGAGCACTCAATGGCAATTAAACACCACTTATTATTTAACCCAGAAGAATAGGATTTCTATTATATATGTTTTTTTCTCAGTATTTTATCATCCTTGCTCTCATATTCCTGTCCTCTCATGTAACATGAAAAACAACCTTCAACATGGAAAAACACAACATAACCTGGAATTTTACATGTGCAAGATTGTTTTTACATGATGAATGAGAGATGACCAAGAACAATATTAGAGCAGAGATAAGAAAATACAGTAGAACAATACAAGATAAATATTTTTTCTTTCCGAGTTAAAGAGGCGCATACCATAAGCATTTGGCGTTTAGTATTGAGTGCTCAATATATCAAAGTTCTATTTATGTATCAGAAAATTTACAGCAATTACTTAAAAGGGTATACAATATATATATATATATATATACACACATAATTGATTCGATAAATACCATGTATATATTTTTTACAACTCTGCTATAGTGGACAGCACACATTCTATTACTGTTGGTGGAACGTAAAAAAAAAATAATAATTCAACATGATGGAAACATCCCATCAAAATTTGTGTGATGTGTGTTATCACATGTACATTGGAAATTGGGTATTGTTAAACCACGCACTGCATGCCTAGTTGGAATTATGTTTTTCCAAAAGAGTTAAGGCATGTTTGGTAGTGTTTTTCTATAAGCACTTCTGTAGTAATATTTTCTTCAGTGGTACTTTTGTCAAATAGCACTAAAAAAAAAAAAAAAAACAAAAAACAAAAACAAAAATGAAACAGTTATCGGTTAAATATTATATAAAAAAATTTTAAAATTACAATTGGGTAATTTTAAACAAAATGTTTTCAATTAAAAAAAAAAAATTATTTGTCACCACTACTAGGTGCTCATCATCAGTAAAATCTATATTTACATTTCAATTAGTAATAAGTTCATGGTGCTAAAGGTTATTTTCCTTTTAGGATTTTAGTTTTAAAAAGTCAAAACTGATTTACATGTATTCAATTACTAATTGATATGTAAGTATGGATACCACTAAATGGTCACTAATAATGATAAATAGCAACACTCATTGTTTTGCACCTTATGTGCTTTTATTATCCATAGCACTACTTTTTTTTGCCAGTACATTGCCAAAATGCTTTTAATTCTTAAAAGGCATATCAATCACATGAACTTAGCAAGTTGCCTCTTGCGAAATGGCCATCTTTCGTACTTTGAAATTTTCCAAAAAAGTTAAGTGTTGTTAAAAAATAAAAAAATAAAAAAATAAAAAAAAAGGGATGGATTTGTTAATAAATCAATAAAACTATTATTTTTATATAAGAATAAACTATAATTGCTATTTGTAAGTAGATTCTTTATATCTATAGATAGATAAGATAAAAGATTAGAAGGTCATTATGAGTAAAATACATAACTTGACATACAGTTTGATTAATAGAGGGACTAAATAACTAAATATGAAATGTAAGAGAGTGTGAAACGTATTTGTATAACAGAAAGGCTATGTAATTTGCCCTTTTACTATTACCATTTTGTTATACTGAATTGTAATATTTCAAAATCATATGGTAGGTGGCAAATAAACCATTTAGACTTAGAATCTTAAAATACTTAAAATTCAATAAATTATTAGTGAATATTTACATCAAGACAAATTAGTAGAAAATATTTATTCAAGCAGGCCAGAATTTTGTTCAACCCATTAAATTAAACTTTAACTTAATTTAGAATCCCCGGAGAATAGCACATATATATATATATATACACACACACACACACATGTACATTGAAGAGGTATGAATTTTTTATTCTTTTTGAGAACTTGAAGAGGTATTAATTAGAGAAATAAATGAACACCAAAGAAACCATACATGAAAAACCAAACCAATTCCATCCGTAGACCTTGGCAAATAACAAATATTATGGACATCAAAAGAAGAAAAATTAACTATAAATCGAATTTATAGAATAGATATATATATATATATATATTACATACCTTTTCATTAAAAAGAGGAATGGAGCTGGTATTAGTTGTACTCTTCGGTTGACGATCAGTGCAATACTGTAGAAGCTGCGGTAAATTTTCCAACCGTAATGAGCGCAGACGGGGAAACTCAATCTTAACATTAATGGCTTCATCGTTGTCAACTATCTCCTCTATCATCTCGCAATTCTTCACTTTAATTTCCTCAAGCAGTTTGGCGATGGAGAAACAGAAGATATTCTTCAATCTATGACATACAGTTACATCAAGTCGCCTCAAATTGCGAAAAGAGTCCGGCGAGAGTATTCCATGGCAGATCTTTTCCAACTTCACCAATCTTTGAAGCTCCAAAATCTCCAACTTCCGAAAGGCAGTTTGTCCAACCGAGTTTACGATGTACAGAATTCCAGCGTTATTTGCAACCTGAAGATGCTTACAATGTGGAAAACCGTCTTTATCTAATTCATAAGCAACACTATTCATACCCTCTAATCCATTTATTTCTATCGCCTCAGACCCTTTTAACAAATATCTACGCCCAAGCTCATCTAATTGACTGCTTCTTTCCAGGTCCATCGACAATTTTCTGTAATAAGAAGCTAGATACCGGTGAGAACCTGGCGTGGAAGGTGCGAAAATCCTTCCCAAGTTTATGGAAAAGCTTTCCAGTTTTTCCCCAAAGATGTCTTTTGGTAGAACATTAACATCGGGAATTGTTAGATCTAACAAAGAGCTAAGTTGAGGTAGATTTTTTAGCTCACTGAGACTGGCATTTCTTCTTTCACGGCCATTCTTTCCTTCAACCTCCCAGTTTTCAAACCAGGAACTTAAATTCAGCCATTCTAGATTTCGCAAACTCCCCAGGACATTTGGTTGAATAACACTAAGTCCTTCACACCTCCTCAAATCCAACACCCGCAGTCGAGTCAGTTGTCCGATTTCACTTCCCAACTCCACAACTATAGAACTTGAAAGGTCAAGAATTTCTAAATTTTTGAGCTCTCCAATTAGAGCTATGTTGCCCAATCTGCATTCATCCAAACGCAATGTTCGAAGATTCTGAAGAAAACGAAAGGATGAAGGCAGTGGATCCAAATTCACATAACTCAAATATAAAACTCTAAGCTCTTTCAATCCTTCCAAAAATCGATCTGCAATTTGACAATCAGACGGTCCACGGCGGTGCCCGGCAATCAATAATAACTTAAGCTGTGGACATTCCAATCTTTCATCTGGAAGCTGTTCAACGACATCTGTGCAGCTAAGGAGTGAAATTGCAATGGCATCTTTGAAATTTTTGTGGTCCCTCCTTCTCATGTATTCAACCAACTCATGACGATTTCTGATATTATACCAACGCCTCTCTTTGGATGCAATATCTATAGCAACATCACGGATCACATCATGCAATTTTACCCTGTCCTTGCCATAAGAACCTTCCAACAGAAGACTAGAACGTTTAAGATTTTCAACAAGCGTATTCATCTTACTTTTTGCCGTTTCCATCTCAGGAAAAGGGCCTTGAAGCAAGTCCAAACCAAAAGCATATTTCAACAAATCACCAGTGTCGATGTTTTCATCTTCTGGAAATAAACTACAGAGCAACAACAATGACTTTGCTTCTTCACTTGGCAGAAAATTGTAACTTAACTTGACACTGGAATACACTTTGTCATGCATTCCTTCGATGTTATCTGGTCTTGCCCTTCTTAACTCATCCAAAGCATTCTTCCAAACGTGGCAATTAGGTTCCTTCTTCAATGCACTTGCTACTACTGTTATCGCAAGCGGTAAGCCAGCACATTCTTTAACAATCTGAGTTGCCAAATCTGGAAACTCGGGCTTTCCATCTGAATCGTCTGTTGCTGTTTTATTAAATAAATCCATGGATTCACTTCCAGATAATTTTCCAACCTCAAAAGTACTTTCATTTCTCACATCATTCTTTAATGCATTATAAAACCTGGATGTCAATAGTATCTTGCATTGATTCTGATCACCCCCAAATGATATACCAACATCTTCATCCAAGTCGATCCTTTTCCATACATCATCTACAACCATGAGGATCCTCTTTTCTTGCCTCAATCGACTTCGTAGTCGATCTGCTCTGGCAGATAAGCTTGTCCGATCATCCAACGTAAGACCTAGCTCGCCTGCAATTTGTTGTTGAATACTTTTATAATCTGGGTATTGGGATACAGTGACCAGAATAGCTTGACTGAAAAGCTTTTCTTCCATTGCTTTTCTAGCAACTTCTTTAGCCAGCATGGTTTTACCAACGCCTCCCATCCCATACAATCCAATCATATTAACATTGGGATCTCTCAGTGCCTCCATCACCTTCCTCAAAGTTGACATTCTCGATTCAAATTCCTCGTAACCTTTGTTTCTGATTGAACTTTGACGGGTGGGAAGGTAAGAAACCTTCTCACCAAACCCCTCTGCAACTAGAATTTCACTGGTAATGCTCTGTACCATCTTCTTTGCTTTTCTGCTCAGCCGATGTCGCCGCACCGGGTTTGGGAATGAAACATTTAAACACCTCGTATTTGCTCGGCATTCGTCTCTTCGAAAATTTCTAGCCTCCTCAGTGACTGCAGGTACTCTGTCAAGCCACTCTTGAACATCGGCTTCGATTTCATGAGCATTATTTTTGGCCTCATCAACAGAATGTTGAAGCCGGTTTTTCTTATGCTCCAACTGTCGAATTACGGAGTCGAGGTTTTCCATATTGCTTCCATAGGAAAAAACATAGCCAATTTGTCGACCAACTGGTGCCACTGTGTATTCCGCAATTTTCGCAACAATTGCAATCACAACATCCATTTTTAATTCCAAAGCCCTGCCTCCCTGTTAGGTACTGTAGCTCTTTCGCTTCTTTTTTTACTTTTTTTTTTCTTTTTTTTTTTTTTCAATTTCACATAAACAAATAAAAAGGACAATACAATATGACAGCAAACGAAATGAAATGATGCTGATCAATACATAGCGTAGATGAAAATATGGAAAAATAAATGAGAATCAATATCACCAGCAGAGAAAGGCTCCGTCATGGATACTGATTAACAGAGGAAGCTGAAATAACAGGTATAAACTATGGATTCCACAACAACCTTCTTTTTTTTTCTTTTTTTTTTTTTTTAAATATTCTTTAGCAAAACTAAAACAGATCTATGTGCAAAAGTGCTCCCTTCTTTTTTTTTTTTTTTTTTTTTTTTGGGGGGGGGGGGGGGGGGGGGTTTCAAACAAACAACAAATCAACAGCAAGGAGACTGAAAATCAAGAAAAAGAAAAATAAAAAAGGGAAATTAAGTGCATACGCAATTATATACTGAAACGGGGAGAGCTGCTGCTTGCCTGCAAATGAATTCACTCAATTGGATCATAAAGCAATCAAAGATAGTCCACGCGACCTAGCTGATGAACGAGTGTTGGATATGAAAATTGTTGAATAATATTGGTAAAGTGTTGCTTTGAACAATAATGGATGGTAAAGTATCCTTTCTTTTCTAAAGGGAATCCTACAATATCCTACAACACTGGTTTAAATTTAATACTCTATCTTTAATCAAGATGGTATGGTCCCATTCCTTTTAATTAATTCATTTTCATCTCATGCTTTCCACCTTAATCCAATGTACGAGTCTTTTGAATAATTCTCCACAATTTTAAAAAGTTACTTGTATTGTGGGTGGGGTAATCCATGTTCACCAATTATTTTTTTATTTTTTGGACGTATATGATCCCCATTTTGAGATGCGGCCAGATAAATAAAATAATGCAGAGAGACAGCCTGTGTGTTGGGGCAGCTGACCGGCGCTGATTTTGAAATTTTCAAAAAGTATATATTTTCAAATTTTATAATTTTGCCCCTTTAACACGAGTGACCCATGCACTGTCCGTTTGTAATTGTACCTTGTAATTTTTAAAATTGGAACGCTAATGGACCTTTGGACCAATTTGCACCGATTTAAAAAGTTGAGAGTCCAATTATAATGTTGAGGGCCCAAAGTTAAGAGGCAGAGCTTGACCATCTCTGTTTTACAATGGAAAGAGTAAAAAACAATTAATAATTCAAATATAATAATGTGAAAATACAATTCTAAACCATTAATAATAAAATTTTACTGATGGAAGGTGAGTTAATACTGATTTTTCTAAAACGTATGATTTAAATGTAATCAAAATAAAATTAAAAAGTCTAAATCAAAATTTCTCATATATATATATATATATATATTATTTGTATATGTATAAAGTTCCTTTATTAGCTTGTAGTAGTATTTCATCTAAGCTTCCATCAATTATCTCTTTTCTATGTTTTAATAACTATATCTTTTCTCTTTATTATTTTATTGGATGGACTGACTACAATTATATTCGGTCTAAGAATTTATAAGCTTTTCTCAGTTTTTATGTCAACAACCATGAAATGATCATTTAAACCTTGCATTTTACATATAAATTTAAGTCTAAATCCATATCCATGCATATGCATGTTAATAAAAAAAATTATATTTAAAAAAAAAAAGCAAAGACGAAGCATATTGTGATAGTAAGTACTCAAACAACTACTAGCTGCTGCATATTGTTTCCAGCGTCGTTTTTTGCTTTCCTATACAAACCGTGTGTAATCAAATCCCTTTAAAGATTTGGACAAATTACATTCCACATTCCTATTACTAGAAGAATCATTGAAATTGATGAAGAACATTCATTCTTCATTATTTTTCCCTTTTATTATTATTTTTTTTACCTGACTTTTTTGATCTTTCTGTTTGCTTTCGTATCCGTACTGTCGTTGTATATATATATATACATATATACATATCAGGGTGCACGTATATATATACATATATATATATATATATACATATTTCATAAGAATTCTTTTTCTGTTTTTTGTTTTGTTTTTTAACTTGTTCCCTCAAAGCCCAAGCCTGAAACCTGCCCTCGTTCTCGGCTTCTTGGCCTTATTTCCCTTTGGGCTGGATATGGAGCCCTGAACTGAATTCGTACTTCCAAGTTGGTTCAGCCTGGCTCAGTCCAATATCTCGATAAACTGAAAGATCTGCTCCCACATTGACGTGCTCAAAATTAAAAACGATGTTTCACAACAACAACAACAAAATCCCAAAATTTCATGTTTTTTAGTGATAATTTGTTCACGTTGAATATAAGTATGCAATTCAAGTAATATATCAATGAATTTATCATTTATAAGACAGTTATATATGTGTATACATGTAACCCTTATAGGCTTATACAGCAAAATATATATATATATATTGGAGCACACCTCAAACATTTTTATTTTTATTTTATTGGGAAAATCATCTCACACATTTTTAAGTTGTCAATTAAAAAGTAAATTCTAATATACTGTTATTTATCCTCTTTGCAAGAGAAAATTCTTATAATATATCATTAGTTTATATTCTTAAACCCCACCAATGACATGCATGTTGCCAATGCCACGTCACTCGTAAAAACTTCTTTTGTTCTGACAACTGATAGATAATTTATCCTGATCAATAAATTAACTATTCAATTTTTTTAACCGCCAAACAAAATTTAAAGTAATTTCTACTTTTAAGTTCCATTTTTCTACTTTTAATTTCTAACGGCCAAACAAAATTTAAAGTAAGCTAAGCTAACTCTAATTGTGGAATGTCTATAAAATATGCTCTTGTTAATTTTGTTACGTTTACTTCCAACTTCGAGTTAAGTAGTTAGAGTAGTTACTCTTTATTATAAAATTAATTTCCGTATATATTATTAATTTGTGTATTTTGTTTTGTCTTTTGGTGCAGATCTACAGGTGGGATAATGTTGATGATGAAGCAGTAAAACGAAGAGAGGGGAATATGAATATAGTTTGTGTGGGAAATGTAAAAATATTTGAATTAAAAACAAACATTAAATATTTTTTTCATATTATTTTAATAAAATTCCATAGTCTTTAATTTATTTTTGGATTTGTATTCAAAGCCAGCCGACTTAAAACATAATTTCACTACACTAAAACAAGCTTAATTTACCTTCTTTGAACTCAATAAATTGATAAGCTAGTGGATTCAGAACTACGCTTATTCATCATAATTTGATAAACTCAACCATAAGATATTTTTTTTTTTGTTTTTTTTGTTTATGGTAACCAGAATAATTTGATATAACTCAACCATAAGCTTCCTTATAGGTAACCAGCATTACTCAATTATGAAAGCTTAACAAATATGATAGTGATACACACACACAACACACATAAATTTCACCACTAATTAAAATTGAGGAAATATTACAAACATTTATTTATTACTTGTCCCGTTTTATTTGTGTTAGTTTTATAAAATTACTTGTGCTTTATGAGTTCTTTTGTAATTTTACAATTAACATTTTTTTTTTTAAAAAGAAGAAGAAGAAGAAGCAAAAGCCAAGCTTCGGACTCAAATATCAAGCCCAAGCCAGGTACTAATTCTCAGCGTTATTGTATCCATAGCGGCTGAGTTCGTCCAAGTTCGAAGATCTATTTGTAACTCACGAACGACCAAAGAAAAAAGGGGGGGAAAAAATATTATAATTTTGCTTTTCGGGTTTAGATACGAACTCCATCACATAAGCTTGATTATATTGGTAACATAGCCGAGTAACATTTCTCAACTAGCAATAGCATACTATATTTTAAATATTATAAATTTACACATTGAAAAGCAAGGCAACGTGAAAAATCTACAGTATATCCTCAAGGCAATGCCGCAATGGCTTACTACTATACCATTTTCAATGATATTGGAACAGGTGTTGAAATGCGGTAGCTGGAGAGCACTCCCAAAGACTGTAGAGTTTATTAACATCACCGTCATCATCGTCCAAATCCCAAACTTGTTTTTCAATTTTCAAATCATCAAAATGCTTTGCCAAATTTTCTTGTCGCCAAATCCGCTTCCTTTATAGTTCAACAATTATTCCATCCAACCTTGGTGTATCCACTAAACACTGGGAAAAGCACCAAATTTCTAGACATTGATTCACCATCAATGTCGTCAAATTTGGAAAACTCATAAATATTATTTCCACTGTAAAATTTCCTGAGACTGGATTAATCATGGAGTATTAAAATAATCATGGAGTATTAAAACCTTCAGCTGGTTAAATACAATCTCATCACTTTCTCTTTCAAAACCTTTTATTTATGTCATTCTTCTGCATTTCGACACACTCATTTCGGTGAGTTGTTGCAAACTCTTTGCAGTTGAAAAAGACATTAAATTTGTCAATGAATGGCACCCTGAAATACTCAAAGCTTTCAAGTTTTTGAGACACATTGAGGAAGCAATTAGGCTTTTCGATTTGTAACATCTTCGAATGTCCAGAATTTCCACAGCTTCCAAAGGCTTTGCAGGGTTGGAGTAGACTAATTTTATGACATAGATACATCAACATCGGAAGTTCGAACAACTCCAGTTTCAGTTCTATTCTATGTTTTTAATTTTTTTTTTTAAATCTTTAATATATAATGTGATTCCATTTGTTCTTAAAAAAAAGGAAAAAAAAAGAAAGAAGAAAAAAATGATCCATCAATCTTTAAAAAGGTAATAAATAAAAATTGCATTGAAAATGATATAATTAATGCTTTTTTAATATAATAATTAATGTATGTAGTTGTAAGACATATTTATTTTATTATTATTTTTTTAAAGCGACTATAGTTGGAAAGTCTTTTAATTTAACTAGAAGAGAGAAGTAATCTTAACCGTATAACTGCTTGCTTGCCATACGTCGTTAAATTTTTAAATGCTTAGGTAAAACTTTAGATGATAAGAGGATCTACATCCATATATAAAAAGGAACTAAGAAATAAATGTTAATGCTTCTTCACATTTTCCTAAAAATAAAAAATAAAAATAAAAAATTAAAAATTGGTACAAGTAATAAATAAATAAATTGCTGAAGTATTTTCCTTTTGGATATGGTAATGACATATGATTTAAATATTGAGTTATAGTTTATTTCAATTTAGAACTGATATGAATAGTTCCCTTTTTTTTTATTGCTTCAAATAAATTTATTTATTTATTTTTAGGTGGATTAATATTTCTTTTACATTTTTACTACTGATTTAGATTTTTTTTAATAAAAAGAGAACTTTTTTAAATTTATTACATTTGATCCTTGAAAAATGACCAATCATACCTCTGACTGACAGACCTCGTGATATGTACGTGCCACTAAGCGGATGGAAAATTTAAGAAGAATTAGGGTGGACTTTTTATTGTATTTGAGGATCAAAAGTAAGAAAATAGATAGAGGAACGGAAGTTAGATTCACCCTATATAGTCTAGGGATTAATAGTTAGGATTATTCACAAAATAATGTTTTTTTATGGTTTATTATTATTTACAACTCTTTAGCAAAAGAAAGTTAAAGGAAAGATATACGGTAACAATAACAAATTAAAGTCTAGAGGATAAAAAATGGAAACAGAGTTAAATGATCAGAAAGTGCAATACACACACACACACACATACATATATATATATATATATATATAGCCAATTTCAATGAAAATGCTAATTTAAAGATATTGTGGGAGTCAAATTCATCACACCTCCCACAACATGCTGCACAATATATATCCATATAATATTCTCAAATTAACATCTTCATTAGAGCATATATATATAGAGCACTAGCTGCTTGTGTAGGTAGGTGCATCTTAATCAGCTAACTTAGACCAATCAAAGCTCACAGGGCTCCAATGAATTTTGAATGGATATGGGAAGTGGATTTGAATATTAGTGCTGTAAAGTTTAGGATGTGAATGCTCTTGAATAAAAAAATGTAATCCTATTCTCATTGTCTACACGGTGCTATATAATGCCCCTATTCTAGCTACTATTTTATTCCAAACCCATAGCTTTTATTTAACCCAATGTCTGAGTTTGGAATAAAGAGTTTTTTTTTTTTTTTTTTTTTTTTTTTTTTTACCTACTATGAGTTTTGGAATAGAGTATCATATGTTTATCTTTTGCTTTAGGTTAATAGTTAAAGAACAAATTTCCGCCTAAGCAAAGCATCGTGTTCCTGATGACATAATATTATAAAGTTTTCTTCTTTCTTCTTTGGGCTTTGATTTCTCTCAATTTGTGGGGTTATAGAGGTATTAAATAAAGCTGTGAATTTACGTTGATGCCTGCGACTTGTCATTCAATTATGCTTTTCTTTTTCCAATAGTGCTACTTAAAACTTCAAGTTTTCAAACACAACCTCAGCATTTGTGTCATCTCCTTCATTCGCCACGATTTCAATAATCCCCTCGCAGTCTGTTATGCTTAGCCTTATAAGTTGCGATAGACTTGTGGCCATTGAGGAAGCCAGTAAGTTTTTAAATGCATAGCATTCTGATACTCTCAGAGCTGTCAAATTCCGGAAGGACATTGAGGATGGCACTAAGCTCTTTAATATTCCACATCTTATTACACCTAGAATTCTCAAGTTTCGAAGGACCTTGCCCTTTTGAACTTCTGTCAGCAAATGCATCAGATTAGGAAGTCTGGACAATTTCAATGCACTTAAGCATATTGGTATAAAAGCAGATCCAGCAACAACCCCTTTATGACAGTAAATCTCTTTCAGAAAAACACCACTCAAACAAGATTCTCAAGATTCTGCAGTCTATAAATACATTCGAAAAACAACTGGTTTATGTAGAACAACTCAAATGCAGTACCTTTAGCTCGTAGAAATATGCTGCTGGAGATTGTGTATGCCATATCTCATCCATGACTCCACTCGAATCCACTGTCAACTCTTCTAACTTGTCCAAGACGACCTGTGAAATGAAAGTTTAATTATTAAACTTTAGGATAGTATAATCCTCGAGAACATCAATGAAACTTAAACATTGTTGCAAAATATGGAGTAGGCATACAGTATTTGCCCCTGGTTAACGCATTCTCTGCTATATGTTGGTATTGATTATTTTACAAAAATTACAAAATTAAGAAGATGACAATGACAATGTTGTTACCAAAGAAAAGATGGAAAGAAAAAGACAGAAGGTAATGGTATTGTAAACACAAAAAAATCAGATTTCCAAAAAATAAGGCCTGAAGAGATAAGAAAACAAACAAGGATATTGGGAAAGGAAAGACAGAGAAGATGAAAAAAGAAAGAAAAAAAGAAAAAAAAAGAACCTACCTTATCGTTGAATAAAGGTAGCATAGCCAGCGAGTTTATTTCTTCAGGTTTATCAGTAAAATTTGAAATGAATGTCCTTAGTTTACAATAATTTTCTATCATCAGTTTTAACAAGGATGAGCATTCAATACAATTTCCCGAACAAAACTTTTCAATGACCTTACATTCACTTACCTCTTGGTTTTTCAAATGAACAAGGCTTTTTAAAAATACATGATATTAAATTCTTTAGCTTACGACAGCTTTTCACAGCCAATCTCGTTAACTTATGCGTGTATAACCTTTTTGGAAATTGATTGTTCGAATTTTTTGTAAAATTAAGTAAAATAGTTCCAAGATCTCCAAGTTGGGGAACTCAATCTGTGAATCAAACACAATCATGAACATAAGTACTTTTCTTTCATGAAATTTGGTAGAGATTGCAATAGCAGGGAGTGTAACTGTGGAAAACTCAAAATCACATCATCAGCTACATTATTAATGCTGTGAGCTTCATTTTATCTTCCACATGTGACTATCTTCTGCATGATTCTGCATTCACTCATTTTGGACAGCCTATACTTCCCTTTCTTGTGCTTTGTTTTATAAACATAAAAATCATGTCTACCAAAATAGCCATAAAAGTAAAACTCCACAGTCTACCCATCAACCAAAATGTACACAGCATGACTTAAGGGGGGAAGGAATTCCCCTACTCTTTACAAACTGACAATTTGCTAGTAGATTGCATACCACTTCAATAAACAGTTTTCCTAATTAAGCGGTCAATGGATGGTCCTTCCATAGCTTTTTCTTGGTTGCACTAATATCACTCTTCCAAAGATGCTAGCTGTTTTGGTTTATGATATTCAATGAATTGAAAATACCAACCTATATATTTTATTTTTGCCAAATGCATTTTTTGTCCTCTATTTCTGTTGAAATAACACTTATTCTAAAAGCTTAAACTGATGGAAGGTAGACTTTTATCATTTGATTTATATTTTTCTCTAACACTCTCCCTCAAATGTAAGCCCGCCTCTTTTGGATTTCTTTTTGGGTCTTTATATTTGTTTTTTTATTTTTGGTGGAGTTGTTAAGTTTGAACTCAAGATCTCTTGGATCTTTGGCTCTGATACCATGTTGAAATACCACTGATCCTAACAATTTCTATTGTTATAGCCTCATAAGAGTAAATCTGCATCTCAGGGGCAAATTGACTCCCACTTTCTTTTTCTGAAGATGGAAATTTCATTATACTATATCCAGAGTAAACTCTTCATCGTATTAGGTAAATGGTGGGGAGCCTAAATCTTCAAGTTGCTAAACAAAACTTCACCATTGGTGTCACCTACCACATTTGCAGTTATTTCAATTCACTCTCTTGCAGTATGCTATTCTTAGTCTTGTAGCTTCTGAGGAAATTAATTGATTTATTGATGCTGTCAAATTTAGAGAGGACATTGAGGATGAAACTTAGCTCATTAAACTGCCATATTATTTCCCAAAGTCTAGAAGGCTTTATGGACTTCTGTACATAGATGCATCAACTTAGCAATTCTATCCAATTTTCAATGCTCTTATGCATGTGGATCCTTCAATCCATTTTCAGCTTTTCTAAGATAACCAAGACTACTTGTCAAATGATTATTAGAATGTTTAAGTAAAGTAGTTAAATACACCTTCTTAGTTAAAAAAAAAGAAAATGTTAAAATACACCTTAAAAGCTTTAGGATTAACTTATGTTTTGGCATTGGTTCTTTTAGAAGGGGAAAGAAAGAATACAAAATTCTACAAAGAATTTAACACAGTGATCATGTTGCTAGAGGGGGGGATAAAAAATGAAATGAAAAAGGACATCAGGTAATGACATATAAACACAACAACAATTAAATTTCTATAACAGAAGACCTAAAGTGAGAAGTAAACAACCAAGGATACCAGGAAAGGAAAAATTGAGTAGCTAGATTTATTATTGATGAGAGTTAGCTCAGCAAGTCTATTTCTACGCTAATGACAAGTTTATCTGTAGAATGTAGATGAACATCCTACGCTGATGATAAGTTTGTATCCAAAGTTTTAACAAGGATGGACAGTCAATAGAGCTTTCTATAATGTACAGCTTCATATGCCTTGAAAGATTGAGTGTACTTTTTTTTTTTTTTGGCCCACAATGTTGGTAAACAAACTCCATGCTTCATTTTCCGCTAAAAGTAGATCAGGAAATTCTTTTCAAACATCCATATCATTACATAAAACACCTTGGATTCGCTAAAAATGGCTTCATTCATCTTCTTTGCTTTCTTGCATGGTCGATGCCTTGAAAATTGAAACCAAATTTAGAAACGACCAAATTGATGAACAATTGGATGCTTAGTCTTCAAGGCATTTCTCTGTTTCTTCACTAATTCCACATACTCTATTCAGCCACTTTCAAACTTGATCTTCAATTACATCACCTTTATTCTTCTACCATCATCAACAGAATTCCAAAACTTGTCTTTCAAATGTCTCAAATGCTGGGTCTGGCTTTTAATGCTATCAAGGTTATTTGCTCTTTCTTTTATAACTCTCAATTGTCTTTTATAGTATCTCATACAACAAAAATTTGCACTTCTAATCAAAAAATGATAATTTATTATTGATTTTACAAACTGTTTTACATTAAAACATACTAGAGGTCCACTAGCACATACAAATAATTGACATGTAGCCAAATTCACAACATGCATACCATGAGAAACTATTCAAATCCACCACACACAACTGAGCCAATATATAATAAAGAACTAAAAATTAATAAAGAAGATCGAACATATTAGAATTGTTGACCATGATTTCTAGAGTAAGTATTCTGAGCCTGTATCAACATTAAACAAGGTTTTACACTAAAATGTCATCTTCAAAAATACAACTTCATGTAGATTAATCAACTTTATTATCGGCTTCACGTCTAATAAAAACACAAATTGAGATTTGGGTCTTCCCCTTTAATTACAACCATAAGCTACTAGCCTCTATATGACAGCCAATCTTGTACCCTAAATAAAACAGAATTGTTTTAATATAGAGTAAGAGCTCTTTAGCTGTGATATTGTACTCATTAGATAGGTTTACAGAATCTCGTAAGTATAGAAATCACAAGTAGTAAATTAATGTAGTATTCAAACCTGAAGTGTTACTGTACTCACTTCGATATCTTCAGCCAAAGAGCATTGCCACTACAAGGAGATGTTTGAGTGCATGAAAGATTTTTCCAGGTCGGATGTTTCTGATTCTAATAATTCCGAATATATCTGTACAAAACTTTGTAATATGTTAAAAGTTCCATGAACCTAAGAAAACTTATATAACTTTTAATATGTTAGGAGTTCCATGAACCTGATGCATCATGCAAGAGCTAGATAGTTAAAATATTTTACATTCTTAAGTTTGTTTTTTTCTAACACAACCTGTTTTTTGGACAAAAGTAATCACTGCATAAAATTTAAATATGTCAACTATGTAGCTTGGGGTATTTGCACTTTAAGCCTTTATTTTTAAAATGTTGGAATAAATAAAATGTTGCAATAAAATTGTGATCTTCTATTTACAATTTGTTATATATAGGTTTGAAGTCCAACTACTCCCAAACTATAGGCACCAAAAATGTAGTTACAAAATGATAATAATAGTAATAAACAAATTGGCAGGTAGACATAAGTGAACAAGTGGAAATCTATTGTATTCTCGATAGCCTACAAATACATGGATTGGCCTTCGACTATCTCTGCTTATTCATTCAGGGATACAGAATTTTGGTCCAAACACCTTCAACTTTATTTATCAGATTCTTTTGGATGTGTGGCTTTGTGTGTGTGTGTGTGTGTGTGTGTGTATTTATGTGTGTGTATATTTCCAGCAGTTACAAATATTATAATTTCTCAAATAACAGAGAAAGGAATAATAAAGAAAAAACAAGCTCCATGCTCATATAGTCATATTTAATTAATTAATGTTGAAAATTGTATTATTTTGGAAGAATATTAATGGTGATGAACTGAATTAATAAGATTGTATTTTCTCTCTGACCTAATTATTAAATGTATGCCTCGTTGATACATCTCTACCACCACAAACATTAAATTTGTCTTCTTCAAGAAATTAATAAATAAATCATCATCATCTAAAGAGATAATACATACCATGTAATGTTGGGTTGTGATGAGGTAGCAGTAGTTTGATGGTCCTCCCAAAGCTTTTTAAGAGTTGTATTAACATCACCCTCCAAAAGCCTCTAGTATTCCACGTCATCATTACTTGCAAGATCCAAACGCTGAATAAGCCAATCATGTTTTAGTTGTTGTGGTTCTCTGACCATTTTAGAGAAGAAATGTGAGAAGAAAAATAAAAATAAATCTATTACTCTCTTAAAAATAGATTACAAAACACGAAACTTCTCTCTTGGAGGATTCTCACGTGGAACCTGTCTCTACACTATCAAATTCTCTCTGGAATTGCTCACTCTTCTCTCAAGCTCTCTCTGGAAGTTAGACACTCTCTCATGGAGTTTACTCTCAACACTCCCCACTTAGGATGATATTGAGCTTTCTTGGGTTTGCTTGCCATGCATGCAATGGGATAAGCCTATTTATAGGCTTACAAGCTCTGACAGTTGTCCACAATTGTTGAGCAAGTTGGAGTTCGGTGTTAAATGCAGCAATGGCCATTGTCACAAATGGTGAGTTGCTGGTTTCACACTGTCGGTGCAGTGTGGTGTAGCTGGACTTCACAATTCTACCCCTCCAGCTGCATTTAAACTAATGGCCATCTGCCATCCATTCCAGCTATGTCTCTGCACAGCTTAGCTTCTCTTGAGCAATGAATTTTGTTAGCATATCCACTGGATTCTCCTTTGTATGGATCTTCATCAGTTTCAACAACTGTTGATCTATTACTTCGCGTATCCAATGATAGTGGATATCAATGTGCTTTGTACGGGAATGATACATTAAGTTCTTGCTCAAATCTATGGCACTTTGGTTATCACAATGTATCTTGTAGTTTTCTTGCTTGATGCCCAATTTTGTGAGAAAACGTTTTAACCACAATGTTTCCTTACCCGCCTCTGCTGCAGCAATGTACTCTGCTTCTGTAGTGGATAAAACAACATACTTTTGCAATCTTGACTGCCATGACACCGCTCCCCTTGCAAAAGTGTAGAGATAACATGATGTAGACTTTCTATTATCGAGTCATAAGCTCTTATTTAGCTTACATACGATTCTTTCCTTGAAACCTCAAATCCTTCTAGCTGCTCCATGTAGATTTTCTCATGTAAATCACTGTGAAGAAATGTTTTCTTCACATCCATCTATTAAAGCTCTAGGTTTAAACTTGCTACTAAACCAAAAATGACTCGAATTGAGGTCATTTTTACTACTGGTGAAAAAATCTCGTCAAAGTCAATTCCTTTCTTCTGAAGAAATCCTTTGACCACCAATCGAGCTTCGTATTTCGCTACCCTTTTGCTGCCATCTTTCTTGAGCTTGACCACCCATTTATTCTTTAGTGACTTCTTTCCTGTTGGAAGCTTAACCAACTCATAAGTATGATTTTTCTACAAAGATTCCATCTTATCTTGCATTGCTTGCAACCACTTTTCCTTGTTTTAATGAGAAATAGATTCCTGGAAACTCTTTGGCTCCCCTTATTCAGTAAATAGAATATACTTAGATTCTGGAAATCTCTTTGATGAAATTCGACCTCTCTCAAATCTCCAAACTTGTAAACTACTGGCTTCAAGAGGTGTACCATCATTTAACTACTGTGATGGCCCTGCAGCTTCTTAAAAGGATTGAGTCTCCCCCTGCTCAACGTCCCCTTCTTCCTCCTGGTTTGCTTCTGGCATATCTTCACGCACCTCATTATCCTCTTTGGCTATTTGTGCTGGTGCTAGAGTAGGACCAAAATTCTCAGCACTAGAACTACAATTAGAAGACATTCTAGGCTAGAACTACAATTAGGAGACATTCTGGGCTTTTTGATGTCTTCCATTGTCTGGTTTTTATGTAATATTACATCTCTGCTTCTACTAACTTTCCTTATTTTCGAGTCCCATAACCTGTATCCGTATTCTTCATCTCCATATCCTATAAAGATGCATGGAGGAGATCTTACATCGAGCTTCTATATGAGCTCCTTGGATACATGTACATAAGCTAAACAACCAAATACTCTTAAGTGAGAGTAGGAGGGAATCTTACCCGATCATACTTTCTCTGGAATTTCAAAATTCAACGGTACTGACGGTAATCTGTTGATTAAATAGCAGATGGCACGAACAACTTCTCCCCAGAATGGCTTTGGCAGCGTAGCCATACTAATCATGCTTCTGACCTTTTCCGTAATTATCCAGTTCATCATCTCGGCTACTCCGTTATGTTGTGGGGTGCAAGGGACCATCTTCTCATGTCAAATGCCGTGTCTTATGCAATAGGATCGAACTCCTTTGAAGTATACTTGCCTCCATTATCTGCGCGGAGACATTTCAGCTTCTTTCCTGTTTCATGCTCTATCATGGCATGAAATAGTTTGAAGTAATCCAATACCTGGTCCTTTGTCTTCAAGAAGTATACCCACACCTTCCGAGAAGCATCATCAATGAAGGTCAAAAAATACCTGTTGTCACTTAGTGATTCCACCTCCATGGGACCACAAACATTAGAGTGCACCAGACTAAGCAACTCTGATCTTCTCGATGCATAGGAACTAAAAGAGACTCTATGTTGCTTACCAAACAAGCAGTGACTGCAAGGATTTAGCATAACATCCTTGCAAACAGTGATAATCTTTTTGTTTGCCAAAGTAGACAACCCTTTTTCACTCATGTGACCAAGTTTCTGGTGCTACAGATTTTGAGATGCCTCTTACAATGTTGAGGCTGTCTGCACATATCTTCACATGAGTCTTGTATAACATTCCATAAATATGTCCTCGGGCAATAATTATGGCACCTCTCATCATTTTCCATATGCCTTTGCTGAAATGGTTATCATAGCCTTACTTATCTAAGGCTGCTCCCGAAAGTAGATTAAGTCGAAGGTCTGGAACATGACGGATATCATTCAAAGTGATTGTACAACCAACATTTTTTTTTACCTGAATATCACCAGTTCCCACTATTTTTGTGAAACTGAAATTTTCCATCTTTACTGTACCAAAGTCTCCTGCTTTGTACATTTTGAAGAAATCTCTATGTGGAGTGACATGGTAGGATGCTGCAGTATCGACTACCCACTCAATGTCTTGGGTTGATATATGAAGGTATGTCTCTTCTTTAGTGGAGCAGAGCGCCACTTCTCCTATAACAGTGACTAGTATCTCTCCATCCTTTTTCGACTGATTACCTTGGAGTCTCTGCTTTCTCAACAACTTTCTGCAGTTCTTTTTCAAGTGACCCTCCATGCCATAATGATAGCATTTATATGATGATTTCCTACCGTCTGTAGATCTACCTCTGCTCTTTCTCCTTCCTCTCCCCCCTATCTCGACCACCTCTTTGCTGTCTTCTCTTTCTGTGACGAGGGCATGTGATTGGTCCATGCCAATGTCTTTTCTCCTGGCCTCTTCATTAAATAAGGCATCCTTAACCATAGATATAGTAAGTTTTCCATTCGGGGCTAAATTACTGAGAGAGACTACCAATGTCTCCCAACTTATCGAAGAGAGATTAGAAGTAGGAGAGCTTGATCATCATCCCCTAGTTAGTAATCCACAGCAGATAGTTGATTTACCAAGCTCTGGAACTCACTGGTATGCTCGACTACAGAAGTTTCACTCTGTGATTTTAGATTTACCAATCACTTAAGCAATAGGGCTTTGTTCTAAGCAGTCTTGGTTTGGTACATTTCCTCCAATTTTGTCCAGAGGAAATATGCATCCATGTCCTTCGCTACATGATGGAAGACACTGTGGTTGATCCATTGCCTAATCTGACTGATCATTTTCTTGTTTAATTTCTTCCATTTTGCTTCTTTGCTGGGATCATGGTTTGCTCCTTTAGCTTCTATAGGATTAAACAAATCCTTACAATTGAGGAGATCTTCCATCCGAGGTCTCCAAAGTATATAATTTGTGGCAGTGAGCTTAACCATAGCTCCCGAAGATGATTCTTCCATTGACATAATGACTTGATAAAAAACAGAGCTGAATTTGGTAAAATGAAGTTAACCATTGCATTCGGAACGGCCGAAAATGGTAGACTTGACTTGTCCGAGGTCAAAATATAATTACCAGAAATTTTAGGGCAAAAATGCAGTTTTCCAAAATTTTGGAGTCAAACTATAAATATAGAACTACAGTGGTCAATATGTAAATTTTGAAAATATAGGGGTTGTTCCGTAATTTCAAAAATTTTTGCTGGCGTCGCAGATTGTGATGACGTGGTGATAGCGTGGCTGATGATGTGTTGGATCGCGTGGCTGATGTGTCTGATGACGTGTCAGCTGACGTGGTCATTTTCAACCTCCAGACGGAGTGTGTGGGGCGTGACCTATTATAGAAAATTTTGGGAGGCGCGTGTGGGCGCGTTGAACATTGCGTTACTCTTCTAAGAACTTCTTTTTTCTCATCTCGTCGTGTTCTTTCACCTGGTATTTTTAAATTATCGATTTGAATAACTTTTTGAAACACCATCTTGAAGAACAGATGCTATGTTTCTTCAAATTTGGAACCCAAGCTCTCAACCTGGAGCTCTGATACCACTTGTTGTGGTTCTCAAACCATTTTAGAGAAGAAATGTGAGAAAAAAAATAAAAATAAATCTATTACTCTCTTGCAAATAGATTACAAAATACGAAACTTCTCTCTTAGAGGATTCTCATGTGGAACCTCTCTCTACACTATCAAATTCTCTCTGGAATTGCTCACTCTTCTCTCAAGCTTTCTTTGGAGTTTAAACACTTTCTCTTGGAGTTTACTCTCAACACTCCCCACTTGGGATGATATTGAGCTTTCTTGAATTTGCTTACCATGCATGCAACTGGATAAGTGTAACAACCCAGTCCACCCGTATGAGATATTGTCCGCTGTGGGCCCAGCTCGCACGGTTTTAAAAGGCCTCTCAAGGGAAAGGTATTCACACCCTTTTATAAGGTATGCTTTGTTCCCCTTTCCAACCGATGTAGGATCTCACAATCCACCTCCTTTAGGGCCCACCGTCTCAGTAGCACACTGATCCGGGTCTGGCTCTGATACCAACTGTAACAGCCCAGTCCACCTACATGAGATATTGTCTGCTTTGGGCCAGCCTGCATGATTTTAAAAGGCCTCTCAAGGAAAAGGTATCCACATCCTTTTATAAAGCATGCTTCGCTCTCCTTTCCAACTGATGTGAGATCTCACAATGAGCCTATTTATAGGCTTACAAGGTCGGTTGCAAGGCCACCATCTTCAACAAGTTCTGACAATTGCCCACAATTGTTGAACAAGTTGGAGTTCGGTGTTAAATGCAACAATGGCCATTGTCAAAAAATGGTGAGCTGCTAGTTTCACACTGTTGGTGCAGTGTGGTGCAGCTAGACTTCACATTAGTTTAATTGTTATTCTATACAGCCTCGGGGTGTATACAGTACCATGAGAAAGAGTCCTCATCTCAGGGTATTTAATCACAATTAATTGTTCCAAATTCGAAAGTCTTATTATGTTATTACCAGCGTAGAACTTTCCAAGGCTGCACAAGTCATCAAGATGTAAAATCTTCAGGTTGCTAAACCCAATCTTGTTTTGATCTGTTTCAACATCACATTCTGCTTCATGATTGTTCCCAATTATCTGTGTCATTTTTTTGCAATTGCGTACTTTCATTTATGTAAGTTGTTGCAGACTTTTAGCCACTGCTGCCGAAGCCATTAAAATTTCCAATGCATCGCAATCTGATACTGTAAGAGTCCAATCCACCCACATGAGATATTGTCCATTTTAGGCCCAGCCCGCACGGCTTTAAAAGACCTCTTAGTGGTTTAGGGGTCCCACCCCTTCACCTGCTAGTCCCACTGACCTAGACCTCCCAGGCCCAACCGAGATATTGTCCGTTTTGGAAGCTAGATGGTGAGCCCAATCCTACCCCTCACAGTTTTATTTCCTCACATGAAGGCCTCTCAAGGGAAAGGTATCCACACCCTCTTATAAGGCATGCTTTGTTCCCCTTTCCAACCGATGTGGGATTTCACAATCCACCCCCATTGGGACCCAGCGTCATCGCTGACACACCGATCTGGGTCTGGCTCTGATACCAACTGTAACAGTCCAGTCCATCCGCATGAGATATTGTTCGCTTTGGGCCCAGCCCACACGGTTTTAAAAGGCCTCTCAGTGGTTTAGAGGTCCCACCCTTTCACCTGCCAGTCCCACTGGTTCGAGCCTCCCACGCCCAACCGAGATATTGTTCGCTTTAGAAGCTAGGTGGGGAGCCCAATCCTACCCCTCACAGTTTTGTTTCCTCACAGGAAGGCCTCTTGAGGGTAAGGGAAAGGTATCCATACGCTCTCATACGCCATGTTTCGTTCCCCTTTCCAACCGATGTGGGACTTCACAGATACACTCAAACTTGCCAAATTTTGGGAACACATTGAAGAAGTCATTAGGCTATTTAATCTCTCACACCTTAATACATTCAAAACTTCCACAACCCGAAAGGTTTTACATGTTTGGACACCTTCGTCACAGAGATGCATCAACTTTGGAAGTGCATCCAAATCCAATTTTCTTAAAGGCATGAGTATGTCAAGTGCTTCATCAGAACTTATTAGTGATTCCATGATTGGACTGCGAATACAAAAAAACTCAAGATGTTCAAGTCTTTGAACAAATTTGAATGAAATTTATATGATTAAGAGAATTTGGAATCCAACTCTATACTCTTTAACTTTGGAAAAGGCAATGTTGAAGACTGATTACCATGCCATATCCCACTAATGACTTCAATCTTGTGAATCTTCAGTACTTCTAAGTTTGGGAATTTAACTTGATTATTAAGATATTTAATAATAAACAAATAAGTAAATAAAAACAATTAAAAAAAGAAAGAAAGAAAGAGAGGAAACTACCTTATCTTTGATGAAGAGAGGTTGTTTATTGACTGATTCTATTTCTTCATTTTCATTGTTAATGTGACTTGGAAGAGAGTCGCTAATGAAAGCCTCCATTTTTCCACAATTTTTTATATCTAGTTTTTTTAATGATGAACATCCAATACAATCTCCGGCATAAAACCTCTTAAGTTTTGGAAGATCATATAGCTTAAGAGATCCAAGTTGAGGTAACAAAATCTTTCCCAACTTTTCTTGTCCTGCTGATTCTTCTGTGGAAACTACCTCTTTTATGTTTTCACATCCATGTATCTCCAGCCGTTCTAAATGCACGAGACTTCCACACAAAGATGAAGGTATTAGACTTTTCAAATTATCACACTTTTTCACAGTCATTCTTTTTAAATTATTCTCGAACTTTCAAGAAGCTGCGTGTCCCACATCATTTGGTAACTATTAAGTGACTGGAAATACAGTTCCTCCATGTTGGGGAACTCAACCTATGGGATAAATAATAAATAATAGTCAATCACTCATTGTTTGAAATAATAATCAGTCACTTAACAAAGCATGGCACGTGGGCTTAATTATTTATTTAAGACAATGCTATGAATTAAAAATTACATTGACAACTAATTCATATAAACTATATATGTGGGGAAGTTCGCATTGCGTAAAGGTTAATATTTGGCATTGCCACACCAAATAATAACAATACTAATAATAACTATAACTCACTACAATAAGTAAATTATCAAAATAAATTTATCTTTTGGCCAAATAAATTTCCTAATTTTTCTTCGCTAAGAAAATAAATTTCCTAATTAAAAGTTTAGTTTAAAGCAAATGTGTTTTCAATGAAACTAAAGGTACCTTTTAGTCAAAATTTACTTTGTGATAAAAAATTACAACGTACAATGTAACATTAGGTTATAAAACATTTTGTTATCTAGGTCTATGCTTGCTTTTGGTGAAAAGTAACCAAACATAGGATTTCATATTTGGCCCCCCAAAAAAATAGAACGACATAGCATTTTATCACCAAATTATGGTTGTGATATCGAATATATAACATCTTGTGACAACATATATATGCCTGCAAAATATAATTTGAATTGGCAATTGCACACCATAAATGGTTAGACAAATTTGAGATCAAGTATAAAAAAGGGAAAGAGAGAAAATTAATAATAAAAAGTAAACAGGACTATAACACTTACAAAAAGGACAAGTAATACAAATATAAATAAGACATTTCACTTTTAACTTTTATAAAAGCTTTTAGAATTGATTATTTTGACCTCATCTAAAAATGGAAGTTATATATATAAATATATACACTCCGATTCAAATAGCGTTTATCTTAATTTATTAAATTAATGATAAAAAACTTAATTTGAGAATTCATTCCAAAAGTAAAACCGAAAATTAAATACAGAAGACACACACATATATATACACTACACATACATACATGCATACATAGACATATATATATATATATATATATATATATAAACATAATTGGATTGATAATTTTTTCTTTTTTATGTGGCGACCAATATGGATGAGATAATTTGGCATACAAAATATCCTCACTATAAGGTCTTCACATCTTTACTATACCGAAATTATATATATATATATATATATATATATCAAACAGCTCTACAACTTAAGAAGATTATCATTTGATCGAAGAGAAATTGGTTTGGTCAACAAGTTCTTACTTTGAATTTCATCCTTGAACGCTTATGATTTGATAGCAATAGTATAAATTAATTAAGTTTGAATAGGAGTTTTGGCATTACTCTACACTAGAAGAAACGATAATGTGTCTTGTATTCGTTAACTTTAATTAATTAACAACCAATACAATTCATAATAGAAATGTTAATAATTGTTACGTGGGATAAAACAAAACATTTTGTTATCCAGATCTATGCTTGCCTTTGGTAAAAGTGTACCCAAACATAGCATTTTATATGTCGCCCATTAAAAAAAAAAAAAAAAAAAAGACAGCATTTTATCGCCATATTATGTTTTTTTTTTTTTTTAATTCAATCACCAAATTATGGTAGTGATCAAATATATAAAATATTGTCACAACATATATATATATATATATATAAGTGCAAAATATACTGAGTTCGCAATTCCACCCCATAAATGGTTAATCATATATTCATATCAAATATTAAAAAAAAAAAAAGAAACAGAGAAAATTAATAATAAAAAATAAACAAGATTATAAGAACATCTCCAATAGCTTTGTAGATTATTTCCTATGTGGCACATAAATTGAGAGGATTTCTAGTTTATGTGGTATAAATGTTCATTTGATAAACATTCAATCCAAAAATGATTCTCTAATGGTTTTTATCTAAATCTCAATTAATTAATGATATCTCTTTAAATTTTTCTATAAAAAAGAATAATAATTAATAATGTTTTATTTATCATTTTTTTCTTTCTGAAAAATATTTTAATGAGGAATATTTTGATGGGTTATACTGTCTAGCAGACCATCTTTGACAGTATTTATTTTATTTTTTTACTGCACCAGTTTAAAAGAGTTTATAGACAAAGCTATTAGAGATACTTTTTTTTTTTCCCCTTTTATTAAATCTATGTCCATATTTTTCATGTGGCGACATTTGCACTCCACTAAAATTTTACACAGTTTACTTTTAACTTTTAGAGTATCTCTAAAGGTTATGTCCATTGGAACTTAGGTGGCAAGGGATTTGGAAAATGTTAAAGCTTGGAAAGCATAGTATCTATTAATGAACAATGTCTATTTAAATTTCTTTTCCAATGGATCATGTTTAAAATTTTAAATGAAATGAGTTGGCATTCTGTAAGAGGAGATGAGAAGAGATGAGAAACAAAAGGCTGTAAATTAATGATAAGAAAGGAGAAAGGAGAAAGAAGAGGGAATATATTGAATTTATGATTCACATTGTCTAACAAATCTCCTACGAAGAGAGGGTACAATTTCTTTTCTTTTCTTCTTTTTTTTTTTTCTTTTTTTTCACTTCACCTTAACAAATCTCTTGCACATGCCAGTAGAAAATATTGTTTTAAAAGGTTATTTATCCATTTGATGTGGTAAAAATATTTTTAGACGGATAGAACTAATTGATATTCTATTGAAGATGCTCCTATAGAATTTTTTGAACAGACTAATCTAACCTTGCTTAAAAATGGAAGTGATATATGTATACACATATAGTTTTGATCTAGTGAGCTACTTAGCTCACCTTATGGTCAATGATATGATGTGCACAATACTCAATGCGGGCAAAAAAAAATTGCATAAAATTTTCATTTAAAAAAAAAATTAGTATAAGTAAATTGGCCGCTATTAAAAGATTCATATTCCTTTCTAAGTTTTTCATATTAAAGAATGAAAAATAAAAAGATATTGAAAATTAATATCACCATTTACAATTTTCAAATTTTACTCCTATGCAACTAACCATAAGATAAACTAAGTGGTTCACTAGATCATAATTCGATATATACACACACATAGGTGTTAGGACCCATGCAAAATTCCTTACCGGAATCCTAGACAAGTCCTAATTCCAGAAAAATCCTATTGGACCTTCCGATGGAAAATCCAGCAGCATCTCCCCTAAGGGTTGGACTTACTACAAAATTCCCTGCAAAAAAAAAAAAAAAAAAAAACACACTTCTAACAATATCTCCTTATTCCTCCCACCTTACTACAATTTATTTCCACAAAGTTCAGCACATCAAATTTTAACAGGGAACCAGTGAAATATTTTATAAATACATCCATATAATATACGGTGCGTCAAAGGTTTACAATTAATTTTGGAATTAATACAACAAAGTATATAAACAAATAGTGCAAGGTAGAACAGAAAAGAAAGAAAGGACTCCTTGGAATTCGGCAGCAACTAAAACATCGAGCTCACTCCAGTCGATCACATCTACTAACCTGGGTCTAAGGAAACAAAATTTAAAAACATGAGATGCTAATCATCTCCATGAGTGATCCAATCCATTATACAAAATAAACTTAACCAATTAATAATAAATAAGTTAATAAATAAATACTAAGCATTTGAAATAATGTTGTCTCTCAAAACCCTCACAGTTCACTCAGTTGGAAATGTTCCCCTTTTAAAACATTTTACAAAACCCAATAATTGTATATGACCCAAAAACCAATAAAGTAATTAACCAATAAAATAAATAGAATACAAAATAATTTTAGAATCTAAAATTTACACTTTGAGATTAATAATAACAAATAATTGAATCCATATTAATGATTATAATACAATCACAAATAAATTAACCAAGCCAAGGGAATAATCAAGGAATATTAATAAATAAAATGCAAATAATATGCAACAAATCAATTTAGTAATAAATGGGTTTAACGTAAAACAAAATTGATTTTAATGAATCTTAAATTTATGTAATCCTTAAAAACATGATAAAATATATTTTTGGACACAATAAAAATAAATAATAAAATCAATATAAATAAGATTCATGTAAAAACCTCGATTTAAATAAATAATAAAAACATGAATAAAATACTTTTAATTTCAAATATCACTTTGAAAAACATTTAATTTTTGATAATCGATTGGGAAAATATCTTGACGCATCATACTATATACCAGTGATGTCCAACGGTGTCCAGCGTCCCAAAGCACTGTCTAATGGGGAGATTAAGAGAGAACCTACATTCGGTCACCGTGGTGTCCCATCGGGCCAATGCTATCAACAGTCACCAGGCCATGGAGGGGACGGCTGATGCTCACTATGCATTATATCCTGCCAGCCCTCAAGTCCAATGGCCTAATCATGTGCCCTAATCATATCCATGTAAATCCAGTACAGAATACTAGTACTGTATGAGTGCATCTAAAAATCATAAAATCAATATATTTTTAAATATCCAAATCTCATAAATCCCACTTTTAAAATCCGTTGGTTCACATCACATTTAAACCCATAATATTTTTACATTTCTTTTTAATCATCAACATCATAAATCCACCACTTAAAAATCCATCAATTTCAAATCCATCGATTTAAATATAACAATTTTCAACACCATGAAAACCAGATCAATAATCAAACGTATAAATATGGATTTTGAACTCAATACTTTAATACAACTATTTTTCTCAAAACCTTAAAATTAATTTATATCAAAATCACATAAATTTCATATTTGCTTAAATCCACATCAGTACATTTATTATACGCAATAAATTCCATAATATAAATTTAACAATAATTGACCATAATTTAAATCCATAACTTCTTTAAAACCAAATATATGAATTCCATGCAATATGTGCTTAAATCAATAAACTTTTGGCATCATAAATTCAAAAAAATAAATTTAATAACAATTTAAAACATAATTTATTTAAAAACCTGAAATATAATTTTTGATGCAATACATGCACTAAGTCAACATAAATCATCATCATAAATTCAAATAACAATTTCTTAAATATTAAACATATATAGCACATTTTTCATAAACAAGCACATTTTTCATAAATTCAATTAACACCATATATATATATATATATATATATTCACAATCCCAAAATATAGTTTGGTGACATTACATATATTAATTAATCATAAATTTGACATTACATATATTAATTAATCATAAATTGACATTATAAATTTTAAATACCAATTTGTCTCAAATATCAAACACAATTATTTTTCATAACTTCAAATAACATAAAATATCCATAGTTTAACTTCTGAAAATAATTTGAAGGTGGGTCACTCACCTCGAGCATGCAATTCAATCAAGATCCTCCATAGGATCAATTCCACAATCCACACATGCTCCTCCTGGAGATCGGACCCGTGGTGGCTAGGATCTCACCGGAAAGCTCTTGGATTTAATGCCCTTGATTCTCTCAAACCGTTGCGAATTGGAGAAAATTGACCTTAAATTTGGGTTTAGGGAGGTCGAATTAATGGAGAAGAATAGGTGGGATGATAGGAAACTCACTGGAACTGGGTTTTCTAGTGAGCCGCCATGGTCATCGGAATCCGCCACCTCCGGCGGCCATGGGCTATAAAATTGGGTGGGGAGGTAGATCTGGTGATGGATAAACCAATGGGATCGGCGATGAGGAAACATAGATTTGGTTTGGGAGAAATCGACCGGAGAAGGAAACGGGCCACTCACAGAAAAACACCCCGATCCCGGCGCGTTGCAGCTATCTGGCCATGATTTTTGGCTAGTCGGCCAGTTTTGATGGGTGGGTCAAGGTGGTCAGGCGTGTGTACTGTTCTGGTGGCCAGAAATGGGTGAACAGCGATTGCCGATGGTGGTGGCTTCCTCCCTCTCTCTCTCTCCTCCCCTTTTTCTCTCTCTTTCCCCCGGCCCACACGAGTTTTGGCCAAATAAAAGCCACCCGTGGGTGACACTGTTCACTCATGGGATTGGCTGAGAGAGCAACACGTGGCACACAGTGTTCACTTAATTCAAATATATATTAAAATATTACGCTATTCAGAAAATGTTGCAGGTCCATAACTTTTCAACCAAATGTCCAAATTAGGCGTGCCGTTTGTCTATGAACTTGTATCAACGAGTACTTTATCATTATATAAGAGTCAAATCAAAATTCTACATAAATAAAAAGTCAAACTCGGCACCCTTGGACAACTTGGACCGCAACTTGTCTTGCTCATAACTTTCAAACAGTAATTCTAATTTCGACGTGCTACTTGTCAGGACTCGTCCAAAATTCCTCATCGGAACCCTAGACAAGCCCTGATCCCAGAGAAACCCTACTGGACCCTCCAATGGAAAATCCGGCAGAACCTCCCCTAAGGGTTGGACTTACCACAAATTTTCTGTACTGAAAACACACTTCTATATACGTCCCCGTTATTCCTCCCACGTTACTACAATATAATTCCACAATTTGTAGCGCTCCAAAAGAATAATAGGGAATTAATGCAGTATTTAATAAAATGCATCCAATACAGTATACAGAGCATTATACAAATGAATGTCGAATTAATACAATGTCAGATAAAGAAGCAATACAAGATGAAGAGGAAAAAGGGAAGAAGTGCTCCTTAGACTTTCGGCAATGAACTGAGACGTCGGGCTCGCCCCGGACGATCAACGTCTCCCAACCTGGACCTAGGGGAACGGAATTTAAAAATATGAGATGCTAATCATCTCAGTGAGTGACCCTATCTACTGTACGATTATAACCGTAATAATAATTATAGCACACTTGATTAATTAAGAGTAAATAAATAAATAATAATTAATTAAAAAAAATATTTTCTCTCAAAACCCTCACCATTCACTCCATTTGGAAAGTTCCCCTTTTTAAAAGTCATTTCACCAAAACCCAAATTTGTACCCCAATTAATATCATAAAAATTGATGCTCAAAAATATGAATGAACAATCATTGTAATGTTATGAAATATCTCAAATCAAGATGTAAACATTTGAGCATGCACTGTAATAAATACAGTCCACCAAATAAATATGAAAATGTAGGAATCACCCCAATATTTGTAACTCAACAATATATATATATATATACAAACATATACAATGTACCATACGACGTACCAATCTGTAAACCGTAGAATACACCCACCTCACGACTCTCAATATTGAACGGTGTCGTGGAAATAATAAATAACCGTTGGGACATACCCAACCTCATGGTCCGTGGCAATAATAAACCGTTGGATGATACCAACCTCACGGCACCGTGGTAATAATACTAAAACCATCGGATGAACCCGACCTCACAGTCCATGGTAATAATAGAAAACCGTTGGATGAAACCAACCTCACAGCACCGTGGTAAACCCAGCACGCTGTAATATAATACTGAACCAAACTCTGGTACTATATGGTACATCGATTAAAATAACCAATACAGTATCCTACTGTATCATAATCATAATTTAATTGTCAAGTTCAACCGCTTGTTCAAATATTTCAAAATCTTAAAATATCATTTCATACGAAAACCATAAATACCACAGTGACATTTATTCACCATAAACCAATTTTAAGCACCTAAAACTATAAATTATTTGATCGTGCTTAAAATTATATGATTTTCAATCTGGTTTCTCAAACCAAATAGTTTCCAAAATGATTTAAAATCTCAATTTAAATACCAAAATATTTAACTACTCCAAGTTCACTTATGAACCCATTAGAATATAAAACCATTTAATACATTGTCAAACCTTACATAAAATGACAACTCATATTTAATAAGGCAAATATTTTTATATGCATAATCCAAATTTTCAATCAAATGGTATATAAGCCAAATTATTTGAACACCTATATATTATATTATACCCCAAAACAATTTTTTTTAAAACTAATAACCATAGCAATAATTACAATAAATCAAACCACAATTTCTTTAAATTTTCAGTATATTCTTTTGGCACCAAAACGTATATTAAAAACATTATAAATTAGCAATACCATTCTAGATAGAAATTCTCATGATATCGAACACATAAACATATTTTGGAAATATTCAATTATGAAATATTCCAACAAATTAATTTAATAATTAATAATTTCAAATTCAATTTCGTAAAATTCTTTGAATCAAAATATTTTTTTAATATATAAATATTTTGATTCACTCAATTGGGCATCAAATTTTCACAAATAAATCCACTAAATATTTGGCACATAAAAATATCAATTTCAAATATTCAATTCACACAAAATATTCACAAATTTAATTTCCGAAATTAATTTGAAGGTGGGTCACTCACCTGGAGCACGCCATTAAACCAAGATCCTCCATGGGTTCAATTCCATGACACATCCGTGCTCCTAAAACAACAATATTACACAACTCAAATAAATTAATATTTTATTCGGATAAATAATACCCGGTACCCGAGGGCTTAAACACAAACGTTAACCAAAATTGACGGGTAATATACCGAATTGAAGCTTGAGTGACGAGGATTATGAATCTGGTCTTACTTTCCGGAGATCGGACCCGAGATGGCCGGAATCTCGTCGGAAAGCTTTCAGCCTTTAGAGCCTTGATTCTCCCAAACTGTCACGAATTGGAGGAAAATGACACTGGATCTTGGTTCAGGGGGTCGAAATTAGGAGGGAGGGACCGGAGACGTGACTGGGTACTCGCCGAAACTGGATTTTCCGGTGAGCCGCCTCGATCACCGGCAACCGTCGTAGGCGGCGGCGCATCCGGTGGCCGATGGCTGAGATTTTTGGGGGTTTTGTAGATCGAGGGGAGAAGGTTCCAATGGGACCGGCGGTGAGGCAAACGGAGGTCGGACGGCGAAGAGATCTGGGTTTGAAGATTTTCGGCCCCTAGCCGGAAAATACTCCGATCCCGGCATGTTACTGGTCGGTTGGCCGAGAGATTTGGGTGGCCTATCGGAATTGAGGAGACGGAGGTAGTGGGGTGGCGCGTGTGGCCCTCTGGTGGCCGGACGATGGCCAACCGGTGGTGGCCGGTGGTTCTCTCTCTCTCTCTCTCTCTCTCTCCTCTCTCTCTTTCTCACTCCTTCCCTCCCATTTTGCCAAAATAAAAGCCACCGTGGGTGATACTGTTCATCCACATGGACCTCTCACATGTCGACACATGGCATCACTGTTCACTGATTCAAAAACATTAAAATATTACGGTAGTCTGAAAACTTCACACGTCCATAACTTTTTAACCAAATGTCCAATTTAAGCGTGCCATTAGTCTATGAACTTGTATTGACGAGCACTTTACAACCATACAAAATTTAAAGCAAAATTCTACAACCATAAAAAGTCAACTCCCGGCACCTTTTGGACAATTTGAATCTCGACTTGTTTTGCCCATAACTTTCAAACCGTAGCTCCGTTTTCGACGTGCTACTAGTCTACGAACTCGTGCCAATGTGTACTTCATAATAGTACTTCAGTCAACCTAGAATTCCATCCGAGTCAAAAAGTCAACTTTTGACCTCTTGGTCAACGGTCAACGGTCAACGATCAAAGTCAACAGTTAACGGTCAACCTCGGTCAAAGTTGGAAAATTTCCGTTGTACTTTGGGATGGGATGTTACACTACCAGTCTACAAACTCGGGATGATACGTACTTCGTATTGGTGCCTCGCTCAATGCAAAATTCCACCCGAAACAAAAAGTCAAAAATTTACCTCTCCTCGGTCAACGGCGATCAAACTTGGTCAATCTCAGTCAATGTGAGAAATTTTCCTGCGTATTTTGGGATGTCGTGTTACATAGGTTTCACATATCAAGTTTTTGGACAAAGGTATTTAATAATAATCTAATCCTTCTAATTTATATAATCTAAAGGTTCATGTTTGTTTTCTTCAAAACCCTTGAACATCACATAATCATATCAATTAAACAACATTTATTTTTTACCTAAACTATTGATTACTTCTAAAATAACCTCTTTCCTCAATCTGAATCATCTATCTCTCTCATTCCCCAATTCTTCTTCTTTTTTTTCCCTCTTTATCTACATTACTATTATTTTTATTTGAAATAGATCCTTATATCCTTGAAACCTCTCTATATTATACTATTTAAATAATTAAATAATGAAGTTGAGAAATTCTTTACATGATCAACAAAAGATAAAAATTCTATATTATATCCTTATAGATTGTTTGTATATACAGACAGATAAGATAAAAGATTAGAAGTATCATTATGAATAAAATATATGACTTGACAAATAGTTTGATTAATATAGGGACTAATAATAAATATGAAAGTAAGAGAGTGTGAAACATATTTCTATAGTAGAAAGGCTATGCAATTTGCCGTTTCTATTATTACCATCTTGTTATACTGTAGGTCAAAAGAAGATGGCAAGTAAACCCTTTAGGTTTAGAATCTTAAAATACATAAAATTCAATAAATTATTGGAGAATATTTACATCAAGAGAAATTGGTAGAAAATATTTATTAATTTTTTATTCAAGTCGGCCATAATTTTGTTCAACCAATTAATTACACTTCAACTTAATTTAGAATCCCCATAGAATAGCGTACATATATATATATATATATATGCGCGTACGTTGAAGAGGTATTAATTCTTTATTCTTTCTGAGAATTGGAAGAGCTATTAATTAGAGGAATAAATGAACACCTAATAATCCATACATGAAAAACCAAACCAATTCCATCCATAGACCTTGGCAAATAAGAAATATTATGGACATCAAAGGAAGAAAAATTAACTATAAATTGAATTTATGGAAGATATATATTACATACCTTTTCATTAAAAAGAGGAATGGCGCTGGTATTAGTTGTACTCTTCGGTTGATGATCAGAGCAATACTGTAGAAGCTGGGGTAATTCTTCCAACCGTAATATATGCAAACGAGGAAACTCAATCTTAGCATTCATAGTTTCATCATTGTCAACTATCTCCTCTATCATCTTGCAATCGTCCATAACAATTGCCTCAAGTAGTTTGGCTATGGAGAAACAGAAGATACTTTTCAATCTATCACATTTAAATACAATAAGTCGCCTCAAATTGTGAAAAGAGTCCGGTGCAAGTCTTCCATGGCAGATCTTTTCCAACTTCACCAAATTTTGAAGCTGCAAAGACTCCAAATCTAGAAAGGTAGTTTGTTCAACCGAGTTTACGATGTACAGAATTCAAGCGTTATCTGCAACTAGAAGAAACTTACAATGTGGAAAACCCTCTTTATTTAATTCATACACAACACTATTTTTACCCTCTAATCCATATAGTTCTATCACATCAGACCTTTTTAACAAATTTCCAAGCCCAAGCTCATCTAATCGACTGCTTCTTTCCAGCTCCATCGACAATTTTCTGTTATAAAAAGTTCCAAACATGTATTCATGATGATGTATCATGGGAAGTCTTGGACACGATGCTAAGTTTATGGAATAGCTTTCCATTTTTTCCCCAAAGATGTCTTTCGTTAGAACATTAACATCAGGAATGCTTAGATTTAACAAAGAGATAAGTTAAGGTAGATTTTTAGCTCACTGAGACTGGCATTTCTTATTTTATGGCCATTTACTCCTTCAACCTCCTAGGACATTTGGTTGAATAACTCTAAGTTTTCCCCATCCTCCCAAATCCAACACCCACAGTTGAGTCAGTTGTCTGATTTCACTTCCCAGTTCCTCAACTTCAGAGCAAGAAAGGTCAAGAATTTCTAAATTTTTTAGCTCTCCAATTAGAGCTATGTTGCCCAATCTGCATCCAATCAAACGCAATGTTTGGAGATTCTAAAGAAAAGGAAAGGATGAAGGCAATGGATCCAAATTAACTTTATTCAAATATTAAACTTTAAGCTCTTTGAACCCTTCCAAAAATCGATCTGTAATTTGAGCATAAGACAATCGAATCAATAATAACTGAAGCTGCGGACCTTCCAATCTTTCATCTGGAAGCTGTTCAATGACATTTGTGTAGCTAAGGAGTGAAATTGCAATGGCATCTTTGAATTTTTTGTGGTCCCTCCTCATGTATTCATCCAATTCATCAAGATTTCTGATATTATACTAACGCCTCTCTTTGGATGCAATATCTATAGCAACATCATGGATCACATCATGCAATTTTACGCTGTTCTTGCCATAAAAAGTACAAGCATCCAACAGAAGACTAGAACGTTTAAGAATTTCAACAAGCGTAAGCATCCTATTTTTTGCCACTTTCCAATTAGAAATAAAGCCTTGAAACATGCCCAAACCTTAAGCATATTTCAACAAGTCACCAGTGTCTATGTTTGCACCTTCTAGAAATAAACTACAGAGCAACAACAATGACTTTGCTTCCTCACTTGGCAAATAATTGTAATTTAACCTGACACTGGAGTACACTCTTTCATGCATTCCTTTGATGTTATTTGGACTTGACATTCTTAACTCATGCAAGGCATTCTTCCAAACATGGCAAGGTTGCTTCCTCAATGCACTTGCTACTACTATTAACACAAGCGGTAAGCCATCACATTCTTTAACAATCTGACTTGCCAAATCTGGAAACTCGGGTTTTCCATTTGAATCGTCTGCTGTTTTATTAAACAAATCCAAGGGTTCACTTCCAGATAATTTTCCAACCTCAAAAATATTTTCATTTTTCACATCATTCTTTAATGCATTATAAAACCTGGATGTCAACAATATCTTGCATTGCTTTTGATCACCACCGAATGATACACCGATATCTTCATCCAAGTCGATCCTTTTCCACGCATCATCTACAATTATAAGGATCATCTTTTCACGCCTTAGTCGATCTACTCTGGCAGATAATCTTGTTTGATCATCCAACTTTAGACCTAGCTTGCCTGCAATTTCTTGTTGAATACTTGTTAGTGTAATGTCACTTTTGTTGCTGTCATAAGTTGCTTTGTAATGATTAGTTATTGTACTTCAATTTTTGGTAAAAACATTGTTGTATTATGTAGCCAAAGTATGGCTTGTCTTTTGGCAATATGATTACTGCAATAGTAGGTGAAAATTAAGTGGTTTACTATTTATGAAAACTTGTGGTTATATGTTCTGTCCAAAATGAACGATGGTGTACACCACACCAATTTAAGCTTCTTTCTCTTTCATTTTTGTTGTGTTTTTTGTCAAAAAATCCTACAAATGGTATCAGAGCTCTAATGATCTTAGTGGGGCTGTAAGTGAAATAGCAAAAAATACAGAAATCTTCCTTCTACCTTTCCTTCCTATTTTAAATGGCTTCAACTCATTTTTCTGCTCCATCACCTCCTATATTTTCTGGAGAAAATTATGCCATGTGATCTATAAAAATGAAAGCTTACCTTTAAGCTTTTGACTTGTGGGAAGTAGTAGAGACCGAAAGAAATCCTCCCCCTTTGATAACAAATCCCACTATTGCTCAAATAAACCAACATAGTGAGGAGGTTGCTAAAAAGTTTAAGGCTTTATCTGCCTTATATGCTGGTGTTTTAGAAGTGATGTTCACTAAAATTATGGCTTGCACTACAACTAAAAAAGTCTGGGACAAACTGAAAGAAGAGTTCTAAGGAAGTGCAAGAACAAGAAAAATGCAGGTATTGAACTTAAGGAGGGAGTTCAAAACTTTAAGAATGAAGGATTCTAAGTTGGTAAAAGACTTTATTGACAGACTTATGAAGGTAGTAAACCACATCAAAATTCTTGGAGAGAAGCTAGGAGATAAAAGAGTGGTTGAGAAAGTGCTGGTCAACTTACCAGAAAAGTTCGAAGCAAATATCTCATCCTTGGAGGAGTCAAGAGACCTGAATCAGATTTCTTTTTCAAAGCTTGTTAATGCTTTACAAGCAACTGAACAAAGAAGATCTATAAGACAAGAAGAAACCTCATAAAGTGCTTTTTTAGTATTACAAAAAGGTAAGGCTCCAGTAAACAATAATCAAAGGAACCAGCAAGGTGGAGGAAGTAATGTCAAAGAAAAACATGGTGTTGGCACAAGTAGAGAGGGTGAAAGAAAGAAGTTTATGAAGTGCTCTCATTGCAAAAAGGACAACCATCTTAAAATATATTGTTGGTTTAGGCCTAATATTCAATGTAGAGCTTGCAAACAACTTGGATATATTGAAAAAGTTTGCAAAAACAAAGGAGGACCAGTGCAACAAGCACACCAAGTACAAGTTGCTGATGAAGCACGGCAAAGTGAGGAAAGGATGTTTGTTGCTACATGTTATGCAGAAAAAGGCAACAAAGAAGCTTGGTTGGTGGATAGTGGCCACACTCAACATATGACTCATGATGCTAATCTCTTCAAGGCCTTGGATAGAAGCTTTGTTTTCGAAATCCAAATAGGAAATGGAGATTTTATTCAAGTTCAAGGCAAAGGAGAAGTGGCTGTGGAAACTTCAACAGGTACTAAACTCATTTCAAATGTGTTATATGTACCCGAAATTAATCAAAGCTTGTTAAGTGTGGGACAAATGCTTGAAAATTGATATTCTTTGAATTTTCAAGATAAGTCTTGCATAATATATGATCAACATGGAAGTGAAATTCTAAATGTTGGAATGAAAGATAAAAACTTTATGGTAGAGTGGAACAAGAAGGAAAATAATATTTTTTACGCCAAAACTAGTGATGAATCTAAGTTGTGGCATAAAAGACTTGGTCATTTTAACTATGACTCATTGAATCTAATGCATGAAAAGAAATTGGTGGAGAATATACCTGCTGTTAGCAAAAACCTGGAAGTGTTTGAAGTGTGTCAGCTTGATAAGCAACAAAGGCTACCATTCTTTTTGAAAGGCGCTTGGCAAGCCTCTGAAAAGCTTCACTTGATTCATAGTGATGTATGTAGACCTATGAGTGAGAATTCTATCAATAGTAGTAGATATTTTCTCACTTTCATAGACGATTTCTCCAGAATGTGTTAGGTGTATTTTTTGAAACAAAAATCTGAAGTTGCTGAGATATTCACCAGCTTTAAAGCCATGGTAGAAAATCAAGCAAAATGTAGCATAAAGGTGATACGATCAGATAATGGGACTGAATATACAGCTCAAAAGTTTGAGTTGCAATGGAAAGAAGCTGGAATTCAACATCAGCTGCCTTCTCCCTATACTCCTCAGCAATATGGGTTAGTAAGAGGAAGAACAGGACTATTATGGAGATGTGTAGATGCTTGTTGTTTGAGAAGCAATTACCAAAGAAGTTTTGGGCTGAAGCAGTGAATACCTTAGTGTATTTGCTAAATAGATTACCAACTAAAGCATTGGAGTTTAAAACTCCATATGAGGTATGGTATGGGGTCAAGCCTACTGTGGAGCATTTGAAGATATTTGGGAGCATTTGTTATACACATGTTCCTGAAATTCAGAGAGACAAGTTGGATCAAAAAGTTGATATGGGAATTTTTATTGGTTACAGCAGTAAAACAAAAGGGTACAGAGTATATCATTTGAAGACTAATAAGTTAATTGTTAGTAGGAATGTTCAAGTTGATGAGGTTGCTGCTTGGAATTGGGAAAAGAGTGAAGTTTAAGCCTCAGAAAAGAATTTTATCCAAGAACATGATGAGATTCAGGAGGAGAATGATTCAAATGATGAAGATGCTGTTGGAATCGAGCTACAAAATCCTTGACTGATATATATGAGAAAAGCATCCGAGGTACAAGACCTCTGAATGATGCATCCGAGAGAAGCATCCGAGGTACAAGACCTTTGACTGATGCATCTGAGAGAAGCATCCAAGGTACAAAATCCTTCATTGATGCATCCGAGAGAAGTGTCCGAGATACAAGACACCTATCTGATATCCGAGATACAAGATCCTTATCCGATGTCTGAGCTATAAGACCCCTGTCCGATGTCTGAGATACAAGACCCTTGTCCGATGTCCGAGATACAATACCCCTGTCTGATGTCCGAGCTATAAGACCCTTGTCCGATATCCGAGATACAAGAACCCTATCCGATGTCCGAGATATAAAGCCCTTGTCCAATGTCCGAGATACAAGACTCCTGTCCGATGCCCGAGTTACAAGACCCATGTCCGATGTTCAAGGTACCAGACCCTTGACTGATGAATATGAAAGATGCAACCTAGCATTGTGTGATCCAATTACTTTCTATGACGCCAATCAGTTCGAGACAAGGAGAGAGGCCACGAAAACAGAAATCAATATGATAAATAAAAACAAAACTTGAAAATTGGTGAACAAACCCCAAGGCAAAAAGGCCATTGGAGTTAAATGGGTCTTTAGGACCAAGGTCAATGTAGATGGTACAATAAATAAGCATAAAGCAAGATTGGTAGTTAAAGGTTTTGTGCAGCAACCTGATATTGATTATGGAGATACGTTTGCACCAGTTGCAAGACATGAAACAATCAGATTTCTACTAGCACTTGCCGCTCAAAAAGGCTAGAAAGTTTACCATTTAGATATGAAATCTGCATTTCTAAATGATTACCTACAAGAAGAAGTATATGTTGAACAACCTGAAGGCTTTGTTGTTCAAGAAAAGGAAGACAAAGTTTATAAATTGCATAAGGCTTTTTATGGCTTGAAAAAGCTCCTAGAGCTTGGTATAGCAGAATTGACTCATACCTTGTTGGAAAAGGATTAAAAGGAGTGAGAATGAGCCTACTATGTACGTGAAGTCAGGTTCAAATGATGAAAAATTGATTGTTTCTCTATATGTTGATGACTTGTTTGTTACAAAAGGAGATTCACAAAGTGTGTTGGAGTTTAAATCTGAAATGCAAAAGGTGTTTAAAATATCAGATTTAGGAGTGATGAACTACTTTCTTGGCATGGAGATATATCAATTTAGTCATGGCATTTTCTTATCCCAAAAGAAGTATGTTGTGGAATTACTCAAAAAGTTTGACATGGATAAGTGTAATCCAGTTGACACTCCAATGGTTTACAATCAAAAATTTGAACTCGAAGATGGTGCTGCCAAGATTGAAGTTTCAACCTATAGAAGCCTTATTGGAAGTTTTCTGTATTTATGTGCTTCTACACCTGACATTATGTTTTCTGTGAATTTGCTTTCCAGATTTATGCATGCTCCATCACATATGCATTATTCTACAGCTAAAAGAGTGCTAAGGTACATTAGAGGCACCATAGACTATGGTGTTTGGTTTTTAAAGCAAGAAGAAGACAAGTTGATGGGCTATGTTGATAGTGATTGGGCTGGAAGCATGGAGGATTCAAAAAGTACTTCAAAATACTTATTTTCTCTTGGTTCAGGTCCTTTTTCATGGAGCTCACAAAAACAAGGTTCGATTGCTCAATCCACAGCTGAAGCTGAATATATTGCTGCTGGAGCTGCTTCAAATCAAGCTTTATGGCTAAGGAAGTTGCTTGTTGATTTAAATGAGAGGCAAGAACAAGCTACCACTATATACTGTGACAACAAGTCTGCAATTTCCATTGGTGAAAATCCAGGTCAACATAGAAGAACAAAGCATATTCCAGTCAAATATCATGCTGTGAGAGAAGCTGAAAGAAATGGTAAAGTGAAGCTGATTCATTGCAGTTCTAAGGTCCAGTTTGCTGATATTTTGACAAAAGCTTTTCCAAGAAACAGGTTTGAAACATTAAGAAATGATCTTAGTGTTTCTAGCAAAAGTGCCAAGGAGGAGTGTTAGTGTAATGTCACTTTTGTTGCTGTTATAAATTGCTTTGTAATGATTAGTTACTGTACTTTCAATTTTTGATAAAAACATTGTTGCATTAGGTAGCCAAAGTATGGCTTGTCTTTTGTCAATATGATTACTGCAGTAGTAGGTGAAAATTAGGTGGTTTACTATTTTTGAAAACTTGTGGCTATATGTTCTATCCAAAATGAATGAGGGCGCACACCACACCAGTTTAAGTTTCTTTCTCTTTTTTTTTTTTTTTTGTTGTGTTTTTTGTTCAAAAAATCCTAATACTTTTATAATCTGGGGTTTGGGATGTAGTAACCAGAATAGCTTGACTGAAAAGCTTAACTTCCATTGCTTTTCTAGCAACTTCTTTAGCCAGCATGGTTTGACCAACACCTCCCATCCCATACAATGCAATCATATTAACAATGGGATCTCTCAGTGCCTCCATTACCATCCTCAAAGTTGACATTCTCACTTCAAACTCCTCATAACCTTTGTTTCTGATTGAACTTTGAAGGGTAGAAAGGTAAGAAACCTTCTGACCAAACCCGTCTGTAGCTTGAATTTCACTGGTAATGCTCTGTACCATCTTCTTTACGTTTTTGCTCAGCCGATGTCACCAAATGAAACATTTAAACACCTCGTATTTGCTCGGCATTCATCTTTTAGAAAATTTATAGCCTCCTCAGTGACCCCATTTGCTCTGCTAAGCCACTGTTGAATTGCAGTAAAGATTTCTTCATCGTTTCTCATGGCCTCGTCCACAAAACGTTGAAGCTGGTCTTTCATAGTCCCCAACTGTTAAGCTTTGTTCTTGAGGTTGTCTATATAGCTTTTATAGGAAAAAACATAGGCAATTTGTCGACCAATTGATGCCACTGTTTATTCACCAATTTTTTCAACAATTGCAAACACAACCTCCATTTATAATTCTAAACCTTTATTTCCTTGTCTTTTTTCACCTCCCTACCTCTGTTAGGTACTGTAGCTCTCTATGTCTCCGCTATTCAACTTCTTTTCTTTCTTCTTTTTTTTTTCTTTTTTGTTTTTTTTGTTTTGTTTTTCATTTTCACAAAAACAAGGGAAAAAGAATGTGACAGCAAAAGAAACAAAATGATGCTGATCCATTAGTGTAGATAAAAATATGGAAAAATAAATGAGAATGAATCTATGGATTACACAACAATTTTTTTTTTCTTCTTTTTGGACTTTTTCAAGTAGTCTTTAGCAAAACAAAAACAGATCTAAGTGCACAAGTGCTTTTTTCAGGTTTTCAAACAAACAACAAATCAACAGCAAGGAAACTGAAAATCAAGAAAAATAAAAATAAAAAAGGTAAAGTACATATGCAATTATATACTGAAAGGGGAGAGGAGCTGCTTGCCTGCAAATAATTCACTCAATTCGATCACAGAGCAATCAAAGATAGTCAACGCTAGCTAGCTGATGTATGAATATTGGATATGAAAGCTGTTGAATAATAGTGGTAAAGTGATAGCTTTGAACACTACTTTAATGGATGGTAAAGTATCATTTCTTTCCTAAAAGGGAATCCTAAAATATCCTACAACACTGGTTTAAATTTAATACTATATCTTTAATCAAGATGGTATGGTCCCATTCCTTTTAATTAATTCATTTCATCTTATGCTTTCCACCTTAATCCAATGTACGAGTCTTTTGAATAATTCTCCACAATTTTAAAAAGTTACTTGTATTGTGGGTGGGGTAATACATGTGCACCAATTATTTTTTATTTTTTGGACATATATGATCCCCATTTTGAGATGCAGCCAGATAAATAAAATAATGCATAGAGACAGCCTGTGTGTTGGGGCAGCTGACCGCACGCTGATTTTGAAATTTTCAAAGAGTATATATTTTCAAATTTTATAATTTTGCCCCTTAAACATGAGTTAGTTACCCATGCACTGTCCGTTTGTAATTGTACTTTTAATTTTTGAAACTGGGACGTTAACGGACCGTTGGATTAATTTAAAGAGTTGAAAGACCAATTATAATGTTGAGGGCCCAAAGTTAAGAGGCAGAGCTTTACCATCTCTGTTTTATAATTTTTATTACTATTATTTTTTAGAAATATTTTATTTATACTTATGAAATTTGGTTTAAATATAAAAACATCTTTTAGATTTCTAATAGTATCATCTATACCCTTTGAAAGGGTTTAAATTACCTTTATATATTTATTTAACTAAATTACTTTCAACATTCATTTTATTTCTTTTCTTACAATAATTAATTCAAAATTTCAAAATTTTGTTAATCTATATTTTAATTGATTTTATTTAAACTAAATGATAAGTTTTCAATATGAAAAAAAAAAAAACCTATGTGGTGATTTTAATAAATTAATTTTTCTTTTTTTTAAACCAAGTGATAATTTGTCAAATATATTTTACTAAATGTATTTAACTAAGTATATTATAATTTTTCAAATATATTTATAAATATATAACTTACTAAAGAAAGCTTATGTAATTAAAATTATTATATAATTTTTTTTATAAAACATGGAAAAAAAATTTATCACATAATTTAAATAAAAATTAATTAAAAATATTATAAAAAACTTTAAAGTTTTCATATCAATTATTGTGAAAAATAAAAAATTAAAAAATTAAAAGTAATTTAACTTAAATAAGAGTATAAAAATAATTTAGATTCTTTCAATTAATATAAATGATATTGTTAAAAACTTTAAGGATATGTTTTTTTTTACATATTTAGTCCAAATCTCTAAATGAAATATTGCTTTATTTTTTTGTTCTTATTTGTTTTTCATATTCCCTTCACTTTGCTTTTCCTTGGAATTGCACATGCATGTTTATGTGCAGTGTCATTCCCAGTCCCCACTTGTCCCTTGCTCACGGGCTCTTATATATGCACCTTTGGTTTACTTCTCTTTCCACCTCGGACATGTCGTCTTGGGAAGACCTATCCTCTACAACTCATTTTACTTTTACCTGTAATCGGATCTGTCTTTTATATGCTTGGGCCTTGGAATACAAACAAAATACTGTCCAGTGTTAGTTTTCAGTGTTTGGCCAACCAGGGAGTGCCATATTTTTGTTTGAGAATATTATTCATAACCAGATAATCATGCTCATTCATCAAAGATAACAAAAAATAAATAATTAATTTTTGTAGCTTGTGCTTGGTTGCATTAATATCACTCTTCTAAAGATGCTAGCTGTTTTGGTTTGTGATATTCAATGAATCGAAGATACTAATCTATATATATTATTGATCCCAAATGATTTTTTTTTCCCCCTCTATTTCTATTGTCATTGCCTCCGCAAAAGAAAATCTGCATCTCAGGGGCACATCGACTCCCAACTTCTTTTTCTGAACATGGAAATTTGATTATACTATATCCAGAGTAAACTCTTTATCAAACTAGCTAAATGGTGGGAAGCCCAAATCTTCAAGTTGCTAAATAAAAGTTCACCATTGGTGTCATTCACCTACTACATTTGCAGGTTTTTCGATTCACTCTCTTGCAGTATGCTATGCTTAGTCTTGTAGCTGCTGAGGAAATTAATTAATTTATCAATACTTTCAAATTTAGCGAGGACATTGAGGATGAAACTTAGCTGATTAAACTGCCACATTAGTTCTTGATGTGTAAAATTCACTCGCAAGTATACGAATCGTTTTCAAGTAATAAAGTAGAAAACTAGGGTTGTCATACCCAAGGGATTAAGAATTAAGTACCAAAGATAATTAGGTTTTGATAATATTTGAACTAAAATTTAAGATGGCAATTGAAAATAAATAAACTAAATTAAACAAAAGCAATCAATTAAAATTAGATCAATTTCAAGTAAAGAGAGAGTTAAATTAATAATTATGAATACTAGGGCACTTGATTTCACCACTAACTATTCCAATTTAATTACTTAAATATGTGAATTTAATTAACTAGTAATTTTGTTAACCACACTTAATCACAAAATTAATCAAAAGTAGTTTCCACTCACAATTGATAATATTCACCTAACCTAATTTATTCCTTCCGGCCTATAAATTAAATCATGCAAATTCATCAAGCATAGATTAAGCAAATAATATGGCATGAGACATAACTATTTTCCAATCAATTATGCATTCATGTAAATCATTGGAGATCCATAATATTATCCTTTTCCAAGCTCAAATATTGTTAAAATCATTCATTCCTTCCGACCTATGAAAGCATTAAGCATACCAATGATTTATTAATAAAACACATTACTAATTAAATAAAACTCAACATATATTAAAATAATTAAACCTTCACAGTTAGGGCTACATCATAGCCCTAGCTATGAAAATTAGTTCATGCAAAAAATAAATTCAACATCCATAATTATTAAAAATAATAAGATTCAAGAGAAAGGAAAAGAGAATAAAAACTATTGAAGAAATTCTCCTCCAAGAGCTCTCAAAGTCATAGCCTTCTTCTCTAGGCAAGCCCATGTCTCTATGCCTCCTCCAAGCTCTCCAATTAATCTTCTAAAACTCTAAAACTTTAAAACTCTAGAACTCTTAAGAGAATCTTAGAAACTCCCAAAATTTGGTTTGTTTCTATTTAAGCCTCCTAAAAGCTCTTAAATAACTCTCTAAACTTGTATATCTCCTTTCAATGTGGTGGGGGCTATATATATAGGACCTTGGAAACCTTTTTCTCTCTTTATTTTCAATGTGGGAGTCTTGTAAGATACCTTTTTTAGGCCATGAAGAGGGTTGGACAAATTTCATGTGTAAAAAGGAAACTTGATATTACTTGCTCTCCAATACTTTTCTTTTATCAAATTCCTCCTAAAAAAATAGTTAATTAGTCTAATTTACCTTTAATGAAGCATGTGACATGACATGTGCCTCATTAATGATAAATTAACCAATTATTAACACTTGTTTTTATCTTGGCCCTCAAATTACCTTGATTCCCTCTTTTGATCAATGGTAGAGATTTAACTAGAATATTCCTTTTTATAAATTCCAAACTTTAAATGATGATAACTCTTTACACGTACCTCAAAATTCAAAAATAACGGGACATTTGAAATCCTCAGATCGTGATGATGCATATGACATCCACTTCCACCATGAAATTCTCGATAGAATCTTTACGGAATCTTCAAGGTATCTTTTTGGAATCTTTTTAATGCTTAGTCCGTTCGAGCTTAATCTTGCTTCCCGCCATAATTCGACCCAAGGAATCCATCTTTATGGTTGTTTTCTTAAAATTCCTCCTCTTTCACCTAGATTAAGAAAAATACATAATTAAGTATTTTTCCATAACAAACTAACATAAACTAACAAATATTAAGCTATAAATATGGTATAAAATTATCAATATTTTAGACCTAACAGTTCTCAAAGTCTAGAAGGCTGTTTCCTTATGGACTTCTGTATTAGATTCATCAACTTAACAATTCTATAAAATTTTCAGCTCTTCTAAAACAACCAGGAATACCTATCAAATGATTATTAGAATGTTAAGTAAAATAGTTAAATACACCTTCTTAGCTTTAAAAAAAAATAATAATAATAAGGTTAAAATTCAGGTTAAAAGCTTCAGGGTATACTACAAGAATCGCAATGATAGACGACATAATTAATGCGTCGCACAAAATAAAAACCGACGTTTTATGAAACATCACCTAATATCCTGTTGCTAAAACTATAAGACAAAAGGCGACGTATTAATAATGTCGCTTAATATTAAAGAAAAGCTGACGTTGTACAAAATGCATCGCTAAAAGTTTAAAGAAAAGCCGACAGAGTTAAAATACATTGCCTATTTTTTGAGTTTTTAGCGACGCTTTTTCAAATGTGTCGCCTATTTTTTGAGTTTTTATCGACTTTTATATTAATTTTTAACGACGCTTTTTTGTAATGCGGCCCCTTTTTTTAAAAAAATTGCTTATTTTAATTTTGTGAAAATTGATTAAAATAGTAAAAATATAAAATAATTAAAATACAAAAAAAATTAAAACTAGCTTCATCCAAAATTATTAGAATACAAAATTTAAAATAAACATTTTCATAACAAAATAATTATCAAATAAATTAAATATTATTTCATGAAATATTTTTACAATTTGGTAAACTGCTGTATATGCAAAAGCAAAAGCAATATTAATTAAACTTCCATGAATGCATAGTCATTGAGATGGAAGTTAACATCTTCTTGTTGATGATATTACACCCTCATACTGCATATGGAAAAATTAAAAAAAATTATTAACACTTATGCAAAATAAATAAATGTTAATTATCATTAATAAGTAATTTAGTGAATGAAAATTTAAAGAATATTACCATTGTTGATACGAACCTAGGACAACCTGCTCTTAAACCCGTATTATATTAGCCCGGATCTTAATTAAGTTCAAGTTCTAATGGAATTGACCTCAACCCCTAACCAACCTGTGATTAGAAACCTTGGTATAATGTAGACGCCACAATAGGGGATGGAAAACCTATTAATAAGTCAAGCTAAAACAACCAATTCTCTAATGGTCTTTTAGGTGTTCTCAAAGAACAAAGAGATAATTAATCTCACAAGTATTTACTCAATCAAATCAAAGTTTATTCTTATTGATAACTAAGCCTTTAAATAAGCTTTGAAAAGACAACTTAAAAACCCTAGAACATAAAGAAAACTGGCCACCACACATAAACAAACCTAGTTGGTCGAAACTACACTTCCTTTCGTAATCTAAGTTTGATTAATTAATTTGTAACACCCCATCCCGAAGTACACCGGAAATTTTCTAACTTTGACGGAGGTTGACCGTTGACCGTTGACCAATGGATTAAAAGTTGACTTTTTGTTTCGGTTGGAATTCTAGGTTGACTGAGGTACCATTATGGAGTACACGTTGGCACGAGTTCGTAGACTAGTAGCACGTTGAAAACGGAGCTACGGTTTGAAAGTTATGGGCAAAACAAGTCGAGGTGCAAACTGTCCAAAAGGTGTCGGGAGTTGACTTTTTCTTGTTATGTAATTTTGTTTTGACTTTTGTATAGTTATAAAGTACTCGTCGATACGAGTTCATAGACTAGCGGCAGGCTCAAATTGGACATCTGGTTAAAAAGTTATGGATGTTTGAAGTTCGCCGGATACCGTAATATTTTATTATATCTGGCTTAAGTGCACAGTAACGCCACGTGTCAACACCTGAATGGTCCACGTGGTGAACAGTGTCACCCACAGTGGCTTTTATTTGGCAAAAGCACCGAGGAGGAGAGAGAAAGAGAGAGAAGAGAGAGAGAGGGAGAGAGAGAACGATCGGCCGCCAGAAATCGTCCAATTTTCCGGCCGACCCTTGCCACACGCGCCAGCCACCGGTGAAGCCCAGTCCCCCGCGACCCAACCTCCAATTTTCCCGGCCAGTTGCCACCGGATGCGCCCAAATCGGGCCGGTGAAGTCGGCTGCGGCTGGGTAAGTTTTTCCTGCGATTCTCGCCGTTTCCGGCCAACCCAGCTCGACCCATACCTCTATTCCACCATTTTCGACCCCTCTAAATCCATTTCCGGGGTTAGATTGCCCAAAATCCCCACCGTTTGAGAGATCTTTTAAGTTTAAATTCGGCCAAAGCTTTCCGACCAAATTCCGGCCACCGCCGGTCAAATTGAACTCAATGGAGGCCGGTAATACGATTCTCGTTCCACAAGCTTCGATTCGGTATATTATTCGACAATTTTGGATATTGTTTGTGTTTGACCCGGTACCCGACCCCCCGGGTACCGAGTATTATTTACCCGAATAAAATATTAATTTATTTGACTGTGTGTGAATTGTGTTCTAGGAGCACGAGTGAGCGTGGAATTGATCCCATAGAGGATCTTAGGTTAATTGCGTGCTCCAGGTGAGTGACCCACCTTTGAAAATGTTTTGGGGTAATTAATTATATTTATTTGGTGTTAATTGATATCTGCAATTATGCTCATGTGGTGTATTTTAAATATAATCGGGAAAAAAATATTATTTTATATATATATATTTTTCCATTGATGCTAAACGGAATTTTGGGTCATTAAGAAATTCCCAATTATTATTTTAATGTGATTTAATTGTATTTATTATACATGAGCAAGTATTTTCATTAATTAATTGTGTTTGGATTTTAATATTATTTTTGGGCATAATTGGTTTAAATATTTTGTGAAAATATTTGTTTAATTGGTGGTTTAATTTTTATAATTATGCCCATGGTATTTTATTTGTTGAACCTCGTGTTACGAGAAAAACTATTGTTTTATTGTTATCGATGGTATCGTACCAGGTCTGTTAAAGGAAAATATGTGGGATGGTAAATGTGAAAATTGGTATATTTCTCACGGTGATTTTGGAAAAAGGGTACGATTGTAATTAATTTAGTAATTATTTTAGACGCACTCATACAGTATTGGTGTTCTGGTATATATGTGGTTTAGCGCGCAAGTATTATGTCTCCCGTGAGTTGCCATTGGACCTAGGGCAGGCAAGTCTTATATATTGCGCATCAGCCGCCCCCCTCCTTGGCCGGGATGACGGTTTCAGCAGCGGTACTGTCGGGACGCCGAAGTGCCGTTTACAAGTTTCTCTCTTTAATCTCCCCGTCAGTCGGTGCTCGGGACGCTGGGTATCGGAGGGCATCACTGGTATATGGTGTGGTGCGTCAAGTAGAAATTTTTCGGATAGAAATTTCAAACCCCAAAGTGTTCAAAAATTATTTATGATAATTTATTACATCTTATTTATATTTGGGCTATTTATTTATTGTTTATTAAATTAATTGATCCCTTGGTTTTCGGGAAGTACAAATATCGGATTTTGTGAAAATGTTTTAAAAGGGGAACATTTCCAACTGAGTGAATAGTGAGTATTTTGGGAGAAAATATTACTTCAATTGTTTATTATTATTTATTTACGTAATTGTTGGTATTAATTAAATTTCTTTATTTGTTATATTAATAATATTAAAGGTGTTCAGTAGATAGGGTCACTCATTGAGATGATTAGCATCTCACGTTTTTAAATTCCATTCCCCTAGGTCCAGGTTAGGAGACGTTGATCGTCCGGGACGAGCCCGACGTCTCAATTCGTTGCCGAAAGTACAAGAAGTATTTCTTCCATTTTTCCTCTCCATCTTGTATTACTTCTTTATCTGTCATTGTATAAATTCCACATTCATTTGTATGATACTCTGTATACTGTATTGGACATGTAGTTATTATTTATGCACTTATTGCTGTTGTTATTTGAAGTGCTGTAAAATTGTGGAATCAATTTGTAGTTTTGTGGGAGGAATAAGGGGATGTTTATAGAAGTGTGTTTTCAGTGTAGGGAATTTTTGGTAAGTCCTACCCTTAGGGGAGGTGCTGTCGGATTTTCCGTTGAAAGGTTCGGTGGTATTTCCCTAGGATCAGCACTTGTCTAGGGTTCCGGGGAGGAATCTTGGACGGGTCCTGACAAATTCCTTTATATTAAATTAGGAATTAATTAAATCTACAATGGAAAGAATAAAATAAAAACCCTCCTAAAGTTATTTGTCTAGAAAATAAATAAATAAAAGCCAAAAAGTAATGGTAGTTTCCTAAAACAAAAAGTAAAAATAAATTAGGAAACTAAAAATGCTAGCCTTTTGATCAAGTTGACTTTGATCAATCTTTGACCTCTTTGAGCTCCAAATCAGCTTCTAGATGCTTTGTAGGATGCTAAATAAGCTAAATATGAAGTCCCACACGTTTCCCATGCTTGGAAAAATAAGAAAAGGCTAATACGGTAAAATACAGTAAAGCCAGCAAGCAATACAAATTCGGCCAAATTGTTGATGCTGTCCGTACAAGCCCTTTTTTATTGCATTTGATGCTGCTTTAACTTGATTCCATGACCTCTTAGGCATATGTATTGAACCCATAAAGCATTGGAACCATTTCATGCTTCCCGGAATCCAAAAATGTACCAAAATCGTCACCCGGGTCCGTACCAGTCTCCAGCACTTGTCAGCAAAACAGGTCTTGGTTCTTTGGTCATGATCATTCCTTCTTGATTATGATTTATCCTTTGAATAAGCACAGCAAGGTTATCCTTGAACTTCTTGGCTTGTGCTCTAGTGATTGGTCCCACTTTCATCCGTAACGGATCGGCACCCCAGCGGGTTGTCGGTTGTACAGGTTCGGGCGGATTCGCATCAATTGTTCTTAAAATTTGACGAGACACATTTCTTCTAATTAAAAGTGAAAACTCATAATAAAGTGGATCAAAAAATTAATTAAATGAATAATAATAAATGTCATAAATATTACTTAAAACATAAGCAATAAATCTACGTATCACTTTATTTAGAAGATATTTTTTATCCAATATTCCTTCACAGTCAATATGAACATAGTCACTCTCACATTCATCCTCATTATTATTTTTATCTACACTTGCCAACTGTATGACAAATAAATTGTGAGCTATCGTAGTATCACCAAGAACATCTTCTTCAACAAAAGTACGATGTTATGGTGAAGTTAAAACAACAGACCATCTAGAATCAAGTTAATAACAACAGACCATCTAGAATCAAGTTAATCTTCAACATAAAATACTTGTTGAATTTAGCAAAACAATGTCAAGCAATATCACAAACAAAATATCTACAAAAGCAAGATTAGGAAAACCCAACAAACCTAATTTAAAAAACCCAACGAATCTAACCTGAGGTTAAAAATAAAAAAATAAAAAAAATAACCCACCACATGTCTTTGCCAACCACAAAGAAAAAAGAAACTCGCCTAAACGATGGAGGCAAACGAAAAATGAAACCCAAAATATACCACTCTTCAAGTCTCTCTTAGATTTCTTCCAAATCTAATATCTTTTAGATAATGTACTTGATATAGTTTTAGAAAAGAAAAGGGATTTAAAAGCACGTGTAAAAATTTTAAAACACGCCAAAACTTTTCGGAAAATGGCAAAAAGGCGATCCTTTTGAAGATTTTTTTTATAAAAAAAAAAATAAGAGAACAGGCGATGCATTTACATCTTAAAGCAACCCCTGTTGCATCAATGTCATTATTTTTTTTGTTTTTTAATTAGTTTTTTATTTTTTATCTAAAAATAAATACTAAAAATATTTCTTATATATGTGAAACAAAATTACCAAAATGGTAGTTTAATTATTTTGTTTTCCAAGTATAGTTTATTTACTTTAAAATCTTGTAAATTTCTAATTTTTTTTTTTTTTTGGGTTAATCACACTAAGCACCCCCGAGGTTTCCCTTACTTACAACCGGGTACCTTCCATGTTTTCATAATTACATTGCACATCTTCGAGGTTTTCCTTATTTACAACCGGATACCTATATGTTTCCATAATTACATTACACACTCTCGAGGTTTTTCCCTTAATTACAACCGAGTACCTTCATCTTTATATAATTACATCCGCCTCCCTTCTGACAAGGTTTCATCTATAAAAATGTACTATCTCTCTTATGTAGCAGTTAAAATTTTATTAATTGTCCCTTGTATATATATTAATTAAATGTGGATTTTGATTGATTTGAAAAATTAAATTTTTTTTTTTTAATTTGAAAAGGTTGAAGCCTAATGGATAGTAACTTGTTTGGCCATTCATTTACAAAAACAATTTTTGAAATCAAATTTTAAAAAAAAATTAGAAAACATAAAAATTATGTTTTAAACATTTCAGAGTGTGCCGTTAAAAATTGGTAGTTATTCTTCTACTTACTATCTGTTAGGCTTCAACCTTTTCAAATTAAAAAAACTTTATTTTTCGAATAAATCAAAATCAACGTTTAATTAACATATATAAGGGACAATTAATAAAATTTTAACAGCCAGATAAGAGAGAGAGTACATTTTTATGGATGAAGTTTTGTCAGAAAGGATGCGGATGTAATTATAGAAACATGAAGTTACCTGGTTGTAATTAAGGAAAAAACCTCGAGGGTGTGCAATGTATTTATGGAAACATAAAGGTATCTGGTTGTAATTAAGGAAAATCTCAAGGGTGTGTAATGTAATTATAGAAACATGGAAGATACCCGGTATAATTAACCCTTTTTTTTTTTAGAAAGGGAATAAGCGACGCATTTACAACAGAAAACATCGCCTGTTCTAAGTTTTATTTTTTGTTCCTTAATTTGATGGAACAAGCAATGCATAAAAAGCAAAAAGAGTCACATATACTTTTTATTTTTTCCTTTTTTAGGAGTTATTAATTTGCTTTTAAAGTAAAGTTTATTTATTTTTAAAAGTTGCAAGTATTAAAATATTTTTTTCTTAAATTAAGAGAACAGGCGATACATTTACAATTTAAAGCATCGCATTTTCTCTCAATTTCATTTTTTTCTTTGATTAATTTTTTATTCTTCATCTACAAATAAACACTGAAAATTTTTCTAAAAAATGCAAAGAAAAATATTGAAGATTGCTATTTATTTTTCTGTTTTTCAAGTACACTTTTATTCTTTATAAAATTTGCATGTCTTTTAATTTTTTATCTTTTTTAATTAAGAGAACAGGCGACACATTTTCTTCAAAAAGGGTCGCCTGCTCTTGAATTGTGGGATCAAGCGACTCAATATGGTCAAAAAGCGTCGCCTGTTCCATTTTTTATATTTTCTTTATAGTCTTTAAATAGTTTTTTAATTGTTCATCTACAAACATATTCACGTAGCACTCCAGTGAACATCAATTGCATTGATCTAAAAACAGAAAACGATCTTGTCAATGCTCTTATCAATTATTCACATATATATGTATTCACGAAACACAAAATTTTTCAAGAGATATACCAAATGTAGAATTCTAATTCAACAAGGACTTATTAACCAATTTCTATATATAAAAATGTTAAATGAGCTGAACTTTCAGGTGTTTATATTTTAATGATAGTTTATTCGCTTTTTAAAAATTTGCAAGCCTATTCAATAAATTTGTTTCTTTATTTAATTTGAAAGAACAGGCGACGCATTTACAGGAAAAAGAGTCGCCAAATCCTTTTTTCTTTTTCTTTAGTTAGTTATTAATTTTTTTTTTTTTTGTGTTTTCAAGTACAATTTATTTGTTTTTAAAATTTGCAAGTCTCATAAATATTTATTTAAAAATAATTAAGGGAACAGGTGATGCATTTACAATATAAAGCACTGATTCCTGTAATATCAATTATTTTTTTGGTTCTTTAATTAGTTTTTTATTGTTCATCTACAAATAAACACTGGAAATATTTCTTAAAAATGTGAAGTAAAATTACTAAGCTGGTTGTTTAATTTTTCTGTTTTTCAAGTACAGCTTTATTATTTTTAAAATTTGCAAGTCTCCTAAATTTTTTTTTTTAAATTGAGGGTACAAGCGTATTTCTAGCAAAAGGCGTTGCCTGTTCGTAAATTTTTGGGCACAAGCAATGCATTTTGCTCAAAAAGAGTTGTCTGTTCCGTGTTTTATATTTTTGTTTTTTCTTTAATTAGTTTTTTGAACTTTCATCTATAAATATATTAATGTAGCAATCCAATGAACATAAATTCCATTGATCTAAAAATAAAAAATAGTTTTATCAATGTTCTTCTCAATTATTCACATATATGTGTATAGAAAAGATACAAAAGATCTCAAGATTTAATTTGAGATAGGGTACCGAATATAGAATTCTAATTCAACAAGGACTTATTGACCAATTTATCTACATAAGCATGTTAAATAAGCTTAATTTTCATGTGTTTGTGTTCAATGACAGCTTACTTGTTTGTAAAATTTGAAAGTCTATTAAATTGTTTTTTTTTTAAAAAAATTGAAGGAACAGCGTTGCCTATTCCATGTTTTATTTTATTTGTATCTTTAATTTTTTTTTTTTTAATGCTCATCTACAAATTAAAAAAATCATATTTACAAAATAAAAAAATATATTTACTAAAAACAACTTTCAAATTAAAAAAAAAAGGTAAAAATTAAAATTAAATAAAAAAAAGGTAAAAATTGGTTAGGTGAAAAGGCAACACATTTGTTGAAAAATATGTCACCTATTCCTATATTTGGCGACTCTTTTTTAAAAGCGTTGCCTGTTTCATTTTTTTTTATTTTTTCTTTAATTCTAATTATTTTTTATCTATACATAAGTGCTAAAAATATTTGTTGAAAAAGGTAAATAAAAAAAGGCAAAAATAAAAATTTTAAAAAAAGGCAAAAATTGGTTGGGTGAAAAGGCGATGCATTTGTTGAAAAATGCATCACCTATTCCTATATTTGGCAACTCGTTTTTAAAAGCATCTCATGTTCCATTTTTTTTTTCTTTAATTATTTTTTTTTTCATCTACAAATGAAAATACTTGTTGAAAAACTTAAAAAAAAAAAAAGGTAAAAAATTTAAATTAAATAAACAAAAGGTAAAAATTGGTTGGGTGAAAAGGTGATGCATTTGTTGAAAAATGCATCACCTATTCCTATGTTTGGCAATTCTTTTTTAAAAGCGTTGCTTGTTCTATTTTTTTATTTTTTCTTTAATTATTTTTTTTTTCATCTGCAAATAAGCATTGAAAATATTTGTTGAAAAAGATAAAAATTAAAATTAAATAAAAAAGATAAAAATTGGCTAGGTGAAAAGGCAACACATTTGTTGAAAAATGCATCACCTATTCCATATTTGGCGACTCTTTTTTAAAAGCATAGCCTATTCCATTTTTTTCTTTAATTATTTTTTTCATCTACAAATAAGCACTAAAAATATTTGTTGAAAAAGGTAAAATAAAAAAATATATAAAAAATTAAAATTAAATAAAAAAAGGATAAAATTGGTTGGGTGAAAAGGCGATGCATTAGTTGAAAAATCCGTCACTTATTCCTATTGTCACACCCCTAGTCTATACTTAGAATGTGATAAAGATCATATTTAAAATACTTAATAAAACTTATAATACAGAACATAAAAACTCTTCAAACATCATTAATAAATAATATCTAAAAAATATCTTCAAATAAAAATGAACAAATCTATTAGCATCCTGTGTTCGTTTTTTTTTTTTTTAATAACTTTTTTTCCAAGTACATTTTATTTTTTGTTTAAACTTGCAAATCTATTAACTTGTATTTTCATTTTTTAAAATTATATTTGTAGATGAACAATCAAAGAACTAATAAAATAAAAAAAAATTCTTAAAGTACGAAACAGGGGATGCGTTTTGAGATTATTGCATTGCCTATACACTAAATTAAAAAAAAATAATAATAATAATTTTAGAGACTTGCAAATTTTAAAAGAAAATAAACTATACTTGAAAAGCACAAAAATTAACCAACCACCTTAGTAACTTTGCTCCACATTTTTAAGAAATATTTTCAATATTTATTCGTAAATGAACAATCAAAGATCTAAATAAATAAATAAATAAAAGAACAAGCAACACGTCATGTTACTAATGCATTGCCTATTCCTCAAGTTTATTGTAAACTAAAAATTTAATAGAATTGCAAATTTTAACAACAAATAAACTGTACTAGAGAAACAAAAAAATTAAATAACCAGCTTATTAATTTTTCTTAACATTTTAAGTAATATTTTAAGTGTTTATTTGAATATGAACAATCAAAAAAAAAATTACAAAGAAAATAGTCGATGCGTTTTTAAGGTAACGCGTCATCTATTTTCTTTTGTAAAAATAGAATAAAAAAAAAGACTAAGAGACTTACAAATTTATAAGCAAATAAACTTGACTTGAAAAACAAAAATATTAGACAACCACCTTAGTATTTTTCCTTTACATTTTTAAGAAATATTTTGAGTGTTTATTTATTGATAAGCAATCAAAAAACTAATTCAAAAAAAAAATATATATATATATATATATATATGATTGAAGGTACAGGCAACGCGGCTATATGTGAATGCGTCGCCTATTACTTTAATTTAAAAAAAAAATTATTTCTAACAAACTTGCAAATTTGAATAGCAAATATGCTGTACTTGAAACAAAACAAAAAATAATAATAATAATTTCGGGGCAATGTTTGCCATTTTTTTGTTTGCAATTTCCACTTAATTTATTTTTGTAATAATAACTACTTTGTTTGTTAAATTAAGGAGTTTCAATTTTTTTTAATCGTATTAAATATTATGTGACACATTTTCTATTATAAATGTCACCTATTTTCATATGTTTCTTTGGTATTCATATAATTAAACTTTGTGATTATGTAAACATAGATAAGTAGTTGGTTAATCATTTTGCATGAGTCTAGCATTTAAACAATACAATTGAAATAAAAATATAAAAACAATATTAAAGACGTCGCATTTCAGATACATATTCAGTGAAAAAGCAGCATCGCCTATTTATGTTTTTAGCGACCTTTTAACTTCGTCAGTTTTTGAATGCGTCGTATATTTATAGAATTTTAACTGATCTGTTTGCCTCGGCAGCACAGTTTAATTTTTTCAAACGCTTTTGTTTCTTAGCATCGCTAAGTTAGTGTCGCTAGATCTCAATTTTCAAATATTGGTATTTCAGTATATGCTGCTAGTTAATGTTTTTTTCTGTTATGCTCTTTCATCTCTCAGTCTCACTTGTCGTTACTCCTAATAGGATCTCATACAACAAACATTTGCACTTCTAATCAAAAAATGATAATTTATTGTTGATTTAAAAAACTATTTTACATTAAAATATACTACAGGTCCACTAACACACATAAATAATTGACATACAGCCAAATTCACAACATGCATACAATGGAAACTGTTCAAATCCCCACGCACAACTGAGCCAATATATAATAAAGAACTACAAATTAATAAAGAAGATCAACCATATCAGGATTGTTGACCACAATGTCTAGAGGATGTACTCTGAGCGTGTATCAACTTCATATAGATTAATCAGCTTTACTTCTGGCTTCAAATCTAATAAAAGCACAAATTAAGATATGGGTCATCCTCTTTAATTACAACCATAAGCTACCACTCAGCAAACAATCTCGGCCACCCTGTGACAGCCAATCTTGTACCCTATTATAAAACAGAATAGAAACATGAGTTCCTTTATTTGTGATACTGTACTGATTAGATAGGTTTACAGAATCTCCTAAATATAAAAGTCTCAAGTAGTGAATTAATGTAGTATTCAAACCCTTTAAGTGTTACTGTGCTCACTTCAATATCTACAGCCAAAGAGCATTGCCGCCACAAGGAGATGTTTGAGTGCATGAAAGATTTTTCCTTGTTGGATGTTTCTGATTCTGATAATTCTGAATATATCTGTATAAAACTTTATAATATGTTAAAGAGTCTCATGAACCTAATAAAAGTTATGTAAGAGTTAGCTAATTAAAATCTTTTACATTCTTAAGTTTGTTTTTTCCTAACACAACTTGTTTTTAGTACACGAGTAATAGCTGCATAAAATTTAAATATGTTTACTCTGCAGCTTGTGGTATTTGGACTTTAGCCTTTATTTTTAAAATGTTGCAATAAAATTGAGATCTTCTAATTCAAATTGCCTAACAATATGGAGATATGTTCTAAAATGAAGGTCTGAAGTCCAACTTCTCCCAAACTATAGGCACTAAAAATGCAATTACAAAATGAAAATAATACTAATAAACAAATTGGCAGGTACAGATAAGTGAACATGTGGATATATATTGTACTCTTGATAGCCTACAAATACATGAACTGGCCTTCGACTGTCTCTGCTAATCCATTCAGGGATAGAGAATTTTAGTCCAAACACCTTCACCTTTCTTTATATGATTCTTTTCCTTAGATAAGTTGGTTCATGGTGTATGGGTGTATGTGTGTGTGTGTGTGTGTGTCTATATATATATATATTTCCAGCGGTTATAAATATTATAATTTCTCAGATAATAGAGAAAGGATTACTAAAGCAAAAACAAGCCTCATGCTCATATAGTCATATTTAATTAATCAATGTTGAAAATTTTATTATTTTGAAAGAATATTAATGGTGATGAACTGAATTAATAAGATTGTATTTACTCTCTGACCTAATCCCTCTTATCAAATGCATGCCTCGTTGACATATCTCCACCACCACAAACATTAAATTTGTCTTCTTCAAGAAATTAATAAATAAATCATCATCTTCTAAAGAGATAATACATACCATGTAATGTTGCGTTGTGATGAGATAGCAGCAGCTTGATGGTCCTCCCAAAGCTTATGTAGAGTTGTATTAACATCACCCTCCAAAACTCCTGGTATTCCACGTTGTAATTTTTTACAAGCTCCGTAAGATCAATAAGCAAATTATATGCTAGTTTAATCGTTATTCTATACAACCTTGGGCTGTGTACAGTACCATGAGAAAAAGTTCTCAACTCAGGGCATTCATTCACAATTAATTGTTCCAAATTCGGAAGTCTTATTATGTTATTTCCAGAGTAGAACATTCCGAGGCTGCACAACTCATGAAGTCGTAAAATCTTCAGGTTGCTAAACCCAATCTCGTTTTTCTCTGTTTCAACATCAAATTCTGCTTCATGATTACTCCCCATTATTTGTGTCATTCTTTTGCAATTGCATAGTATCATTTCTGTAAGTTGTTGCAGACTTTGAGCCGCTGCTGCCGAAGCCATTAAATTTTCCAATGCATCACAATCTGATACGTACACTCAAAAGTTGTCAAATTTTGGAAACTCATTGAACAAGTCATTAGGCTCTTTAATCTCTCACACCTCCATACTTCTAGAACTTCCACAACCCGAAAGGTTTTGCATGTTTGGACACTTTCGTCACACAGATGCATCAACTTTGGAAGTGAAATCAAATCCATTCTTAAATGCAATGAGTATGTCATGTGCTTCATCTGAACTAATTAGTGATTCCATGAATAGACAGTAAATACGAACATGCTCAAGATGTTTAAGTCTTTGAACGAATTTGAATGAAAATTTATATGATTCAGAGAAATTGGAATCCAACGCTATACTCTTTAGCTTCGGAAAAGGCAATGTTGAGGACTAATCACCATGGCATATCTCACTAATGACATCAATCTTGTGAATCTTCAGTACTTCTAAGTTTGGGAATTTAACCTGATTATTAAGATATTTAATAATAAATAAATAAGTAAATAAAAATACCAAAAATAATTAAAAAAAAAAAAAAGGGGGAAAGAAAGAGTGGAAACTACCTTATCCTTGACGAAGAGAGGTTGTTTATTGACTGATTCTATTTCTTCATTTTCATTGTCAATGTGACTTGGAAGAGAGTTGCTGATGAAAGTCTCCATTTTTCGGCAATTTTTTATATCTAGTTCTTTTAATGATGGACATTCAATACAATCTCCGGCACAAAACCTCTTAAGCTTTGAAAGGTCATATAGCTTAAGAGATTTAAGTTGAAGGAACAAAATCTTTCCCGGCTTTTCTTGTCCTTCTGATTCTTCTTTGGAAACGACCTCTCTTATGTTTTTACATCCACCTATTTCCAGCCATTCTAAATGCACGAGACTTCCACACAAAGATGAAGGCATTAGACTTTTCAAATTATGACAGCCATTCACAGTCACTCTCCTTAAATTATTATCAAACTTTTCAAGAAGTTGCATGTCCCATATCATTTGCAAACTATTAAGTGATAGCAACTGCAATTCCTCCATGCTGGGAAACTGATCCTGTGGAATAAATAATAAATAATAATCAATCACTTATTGTTTGAAATAATAATCAATCACTTAATCAAGCATGGCACATGGGCTTAATTATTTAATTAAGACAATGCAATGAATTAAAAACGACATTGATAACTAATTATTTAATTAAGAACAATGCAATGAATTAAAAACGACATTGATAAATAATTCATATAAACTGTATATGTGGGGAAGTTCGCCTTGCTTAAAGGTTAATATTTTGTATTGCCACTCCAAATAATAACAATACTAATAATAACTATAACTCACTACAATAAATAAATTATCAAAATAAATTTATCTTTTGGCCAAATAAATTTCCCAATTTTTGTTTGCTAAGAAAATAAATTTCCTAAGTAAAAGCATAGTTTAAAGCAAATTTATTTTCAATGAAACTAAAAGTACCTTTCAGTAAAAATTTACAACGTTAACGTACAGCGTAACATTAGGTTATAAAACATTTTGTTATCTAGATCTATGCTTGCCTTTGGTAAAAGTGTAACCAAATATGGAATTTCATTTTTTGCACCCCACCCACCAAAAAAAAAAAAAAAAACAAAACAAAACAAAACAAAAAAGCATTTTATTTTATTTTATTTTATTTATTTATTTATTTTTTTGGTGCTAAAAATCACCAAATTATGGTTGTGATATCAAATACATAACATCTTGTCACAACATATATATCACTGCAAAATATATTTTGAATTGGCAATTCCACACCATAAATGGTTAGACACATATTCATATCAAGCATAAAAAACAATGAAAGAGAAAAAATTAATTAAAAAAAAAAGGACTATTAACACTTAAAAAAATAAGTAATACAAATATGAATAGAGACGATATTTTCACTTCACTAAAATCTTACACACTTCATTTTAACTTTTATAAAGTTTTCTGAATCGAATTTAACCTCACCTAAAAATGGAAAATATATATATATATATATATATAAGTAGATAAATAATTCAGTTCAAATAAGATCTATTTTAATTTATTAAATTAAGGTTGGAAAACTCAACATGAGAATTCATTCCACAAACAAAACAATAAATTAAACTCAGAAGACACACACACATATACATACACATACACATACATACATATATACATCTATATATATATATATATACACAATTGAATTTATAACTCAATTTTTTTAACTCAATTTTTTTATGTGGCAACCAATATAAATGACATAGTTTGCCATATAAAATGTCCTTACGATAAGGTTTTTCCAGCATCCTTACTATATCAAAATTCGATATATATATATATATATATATATAAATCAACTAGCTATACAAATTAAGAACATTATCATTTGATTGAAGAAAAATTAGTTGGTCAACAAATTCTTACATGGGAGATAAAACAAAACATTTTGTTATCCAGATCTATGCTTGCCTATGGTAAAAGTATAACCTAACATAGCATTTTATATTTCACCAACACCCCACCCCATCCCCCCCCCAAAAAAAAAAAAAAAAACAAAAAAAAAAAAAAGAAAAAAGAAAAGAAAACATAGCATTTTATCACCAAATTATTATTATTTTTTTTTTTGTTTTTTTCATTCAATCATCAATTATGGTTGTTATCAAATATATAAAATCTTGCCACAACATATATATTAGTGAAAATATTGGCAATTCCACCCCATAAATGGTTGTCATATATTCATATCAAGTATTAAGAAAAAAGAAAAAAAAAAAAAAAAAAAAAAAAGAGAAAATTAATAACAAAATATAAATAGGACTATAACAGCATTTTCAATAGCTTTATGGATCGTTTCATATATCTCATATAGGTTGAGAACAGTTCTAGTCTATGTGGTATAAATGTTTATTTAATAGACATTCAACCCAAAAATCGTTCTCCAATGATTTTATCTAAACCTCAATTGATAATGTCTATATATATATATATATATATTTTTTTTTTTTCCCCTTAAAAAAATAATAATTAAAAATGATTTATTTGTCTATTTCTTCTTTTTGAAAAATATCATGATGAGGAATATTTTGATAAATCATACTATCTAATAGACGTCTAAAATACACAGTTTTTTTAACAATGTTTATTTTATTTTTTGCCACATCAGTTTGCAGGGTTCATAGACAAAATCATTGGAAATGTTTTTTTTTTTTTTTTAAATATCTATTTATATTTCTCAAGTAGCAGCAAAAATATAACAATCCATAAAGCCATAGAAGTTTTTTTAATTGACTAATTTGGCCTCACTTAAATATGGAAGTGATATATATATATATATATATATATATATAACTTTGATCAAGTGGGCTATTTATTAACCTTAGGGGCCAAACAAGAGTTGCATGAAATTTTCATTTTTCAAAGAAAAATTTAGTACAGCTACAATTTAATTGGCTACTATTAAAGGATTCACTTTCTCCTACTAAGCTTTTAGTATTAAAAATTAAAAAATAGAAAGGTATTGAAAATTAATACTACCATTTATGATTTACCAATTATACTCCAATGTAGCTAACCAAAAAGTAAGCTAAGTAGTTCGCTGAATCATAATTGGATATATATGTATATATATATATATATATTTTTTTTTTGACATGCTTGTTATAAAGAATATTAATAGAAAATAATGTGTATGTATATAGAGCTTGGGATAGAGTGAGCAGTCAATGATAATTAAGCACCACTTATTATTTAACCTGGAAGAATATGATTTCCATTATATTTTTTTTTTTCTCAGCATTTTATCATCCTTGCTCTTATATTCCTACCCGTCACTCATGTAACATGAAAACAACCTTCAACATGGAAAAACACTCCATAACCTGAAAATTTACATGTGCAAGATTGTTTTTACATGATTAGTGAGAGATGACCAAGAATAATATTAAAGCAGGGATGAGAAAATACAGTGGAACAATACAAGATAAATATTTTTTCTTTCCGTGTTAAAGAGGCGCATACCATAAGCATTTAAAGTGCTTTTATGATCCAAAGCACTACTTTTTCTTGCCAGTACATTGCCAAAATGCTTTTAATTCTTAAAAGGCATATCAATCACATGCACTTAGCAAATGGCCTCTTGCTAAGTGGCCATCTTTCATACGTTGAAATTTTCCAAAAAAGTTCAATGTTGTTTAAAAAAAAAAAAAAAAAAAGGGATGAATTCGTTAATAAATGAATAAAACTATAATTTTCATATAAGATAAAACTATAATTGCTGTTTGTAAATTATATTCTTTATATATATGGATAGATAAGATAAAAGATTAGATGTGTCATTATGAATAAAGTATATAACTTCACAAATAATTTGATTAATATAGGGACTAAATAACTAAATATGAAATGTAAGAGAGTGTGAAACATATTTTTCTTTTTATACTGAATTATAATATTACAAAATCATATGGTAGATTAAAGAAGATGGCAAATAATCCATTTAGACTTAGAATCTTAAAATACATAAAACTCAATAAATTATTAGAGAATATTTACATCAAGACAAATTGATAGAAAATATTTATTCAAGCAGGTCAGAATTTTGTTCAACCAATTAAACTAAACTTCAAGTTAAGTTAGAATACCCAGAGAATAGCATATATATATATACACACACGTAGATTGAAGAGGTATTAATTTTTATTCTTTTTGAGAATTTGAAGAGGTATTAATTAATTAGAGAAACAAATGAACACCGAAGAAACCATACATGCGAAACCAAACCAATTCCATCCGTAGACCTTGGCAGATAAGAAATATTATGGACATCAAAAGAAGAAAAATCAACTATAAATCGAATTTATAGAATAGATATATGTTACATACCTTTTCATTAAAAAGAGGAATGGAACTGGTATTAGTTGTACTCTTTGGTTGATGATCAGAGCAATACTGTAGAAGCTGCGGTAATCCTCTCAACCGTAATGAGCGCAAACGAGGAAACTCAATCTTAGCATTAATGGCTTCATCGTTGTCAACTATCTCCTCTATCATCTCGCAATCTATCACATCAATTTCCTCAAGAAGTTTGGCTATGGAGAAACAGAAGATACTCTTCAACCTATCACATCGAATTACAGTAAGCCACCTCAAATTGCGAAAAGAGTCCGGTGCGAGTCTTCCACAGCAAATCTTTTCCAACTTCACCAATCTTTCAAGTCTCAAAATCTCCAAATTCAGAAAGGCAGTTTGTCCAACCGAGTTTACGATGTACAGAATGCTAGCGTTATGTGCAACTATAAGATGCTTACAATGTGGAAAACCCTCTTTATCTAATTCATAAGCAACACTATTCACACCCTCTAATCCATCTAGTCCTATCAAATCAGACCTTTATAACAAATCTCCAAGCCCAAGCTCATCTAATTGACTGCTTCTTTCCAGCTGCATCGACAATTTTCTGTAATGATAACTTCGATCTTCGTCATAGTCTATCAAACTCATTCCCAATTTTATGGAATCGCTTTCCAGTTTTTCCCCGAAGATGCCTTTTGGTAGAACATTAACATCGGGAATTCTTAGATGTAAACTATATCTGGTTCTTCAACTCCCTAACACTCTCTCTGCCCTTTACTCATGTCTCACCCTGATCTCAATTCTCAACTACACTTCATAACCTCAGGCACCATCAATACCTCACAGCATTAACATCAATCATTCACTATTATTGGTTCCTTTAAGAGCTTGGCTCCAACGCAAACGAACAGGACATGTGCAATTCTATGCTCTGCCATTGAAATGAAATTCAATGAATTGTTCTAAAGCTGTAAAAAAACTCATGTTTGGCCACACATAACATTAGAGGCTATACTGATTTGACTAACAGATATCAGCAGCAGACATGAAATTCACTACCACTTACAAAGCATGATACAGATTTACACACTGCAAGAGAAATGAAACTACAATGCATAATTCTAAGCAATTGACTTTTACAACTAAATAACAATGGGACTTCATTTGTAAATCAGAATACATTGAACCTCATAGGATAAGATTGCCTCTATGGAATCACTGCCCTGGAACAGGCTACTATAACCCTACAAGCCTTTCATATATGATCATTGTAGATAGACAGCTTGCCTTCTTAGAGAATGCTCCAAATAGCACAAAGGTTAAGCAAGCCAATTCTCACCATGAAGAAAGGAAAAAAGAATGCTTTCTTGGGAATCAGGGAAAACTTTATTATTTATAATTATTTAAATCATGTAAACTGTAAAGTGATTCCAAGTGCCATTACAATGATGCTAGAAGATAATATATCTATTTCTACACCATTCTCTAACTGTAGCTCAATGAGCTTATAAACTGATAGTAGAAATTAATTACTTGCTGATAAAGCCGAAATGGTATGGGTGACAAGCATATAATAAAAATAAACAAAATCTTACTCCTTATCATTGAGCTTCACTTCAGTTCCTCCATATTCAGGCAAAAGAACTGTGTCTCCTTCCTTCACATGTAGAGGAATAAGTTTCCCATCTCTGTCCCGAGCTCCTGGGCCAACAGCAACAACTTTTCCAGAGTTAAGCTGAATTATCAAGCATTGACAAAGAAGATATAAATCAATCCAGACGTATAACAGCCATGATATGAAGTGGCTCAACTTAGAGGATAAGTATGTAATCTGTCATTAGAGTATTGCATTTTCGGCAACCTTCTAATGTAGAAACAACTTTTGCAGGAGTCATAGACATCAATTTGAAACCATCAAGTGTATTCAATTTATAACAAGAGGACAAAAGGAAGTCGGATAAGCTTTGTCAAATATTTCAGTCTATCATTTTTCATGAAACAGGGAGAAAGTAACTAACAGCTTAATAGTTGTCTCTACTTTACAAAGACCATCAGCATATTAGTCAACTTTACGTTTTAACTTTCTGCTAGTTGTTATCTGATTTTCCAATAGATAAGCAAGAGAACAGAAAAACATAATTTTAAAGATATTAAGACTTCAGAAAGGGGTAAAATTACAGTACATATATCAAGTCCATGAACCAAAAGGCAAAAAAAAAAAAAAAAAAAAAAAAAAGAGCAGAGAAAAATGAACATATGGAATTAATATAATGAATTGAGAAACAATCCGTTACTGCCAAAAAAAAAAAAAAACAAAAAGGTAGAGAACAGCGTAGAACCACACATCAAAACGCACTCAGAAGATTAAAATCAAAAAGCGATTACCACACTAGGAAAAAGCTTAGGCAAAGAAACAAACTAGATTTCTTCTAGATACAAATAAATTCACAAAATCAGCTTAAAAATATTGAATTACCAACAAGGAACAAAACCCATTTTCAAAAAATATAGCTAAGACCCAGATGACGTGCATTACCGATCAAAACAAGAACCAAAATCCAAAGAGAAAAGAACTAAAATCCTAACTACCCAAGACCCAATCGCAAAAGATAAACAGAACCCAAATGACTCAAAGTTGGAAATTTTCAAAACCATCCAGTTTTGCATAAGCTCTGCAGAAGAAGAATGGTGGTGAAGAAAGGGGAAATGGAGAAGAAACCAAAATCCAATGAGAAAAATACTAAAATCCTAACTACCCAAGACCCAATTACAAAAGATAAACAAAACCCAAATGACTCAAAGTTGGAAATTTCCAAAACCACCCAGTTTTGCAACAGCTCTGCAGAAGAAGAATGGAGGTGAAGAAAGGGGAAATGAAGAAGAAACCTTGGTGGTTTTCTCCGGAAGAATGATCCCGGAGTTGGTCTTAGAAGGAGGAACAATTTTCTCAACCAGAATGCGATTGAATAACGGGATCAGACGCTTCGCCATTGCGACCCAAAACAAGGCAGAAATGGAGACACAGCTTGAAAGCGACAAGAAGCTTGTTCTTCTTCTTCTTCTACAATGGGTTCGTAGCCTAATTTGTAGGGTTTTAGAGGGATTTAGTGGATCCGTGAAGTTACGTTATTAACCCCCGTGACTTTAAAATATGAAATATCATATTCAGTATGGGCATGCCACAGCCCACTCTGTGTGCGGGGTTCGATCCTGGGGGGGACGGGTGCCTGGAGGCCATGCCACACTAGCCCAAAAAAATAATAATAATAATAATAATAAATAAATTCTCAGCCCAAAAAAAAAATAATAATAATAATAAATTAAATTAAACTTCTTTTTTTTATATGTATATATAAATATATTTTAAAAAAATATATTTCACGTTTAGTCCTTTGGTCTTTTTAATTTTATTTGAATTTAACCCATCATGATAATTTAAATTGTATTATTCCTGTTTGGCTATTTGCTTAATCAATCGATCACTGTACATATAATGAAATAAATATATATGAAGTAGTTTTTTGGAGCAAATTAACTAAAGTATTGCATTATTAATATAAAACCAATAAATTCTATTACTTCTTTAATTAAGAGTAAGCAAGTAATTAATTATTAAAACTGAATAGCTAGATTTATTATTAACGAGAGGTAGCTCAGCAAGTCTATTTCTACGCGGACGACAAGTTCATCGATAGACTGGAGATGAACATCCTATGCTGATGACAAACTCCTACTAAAAGTAGATTAAATTGGGAAATTCTTCTCAAACATCCATATCATTACATAAAGCATCTTGGATTTCGTAAACAATGGCTTCCCTTATCTTCTTTACTTTCCTACTTGGCCGATGCCTTGAAAGTTGAAACCAAATTCAGAAATGACCAAATTGATGAACAATTGGTTGCTTGGCCTTCAAGGCATTTCTCCGTCTCTTAACTGATTCCACATACTCTATTCAGCCACTTTCAAAGTTGATCTTCAATTCCATCACCTTTATTCTTCTACCATCATCAATAGAATGCCTAAACTTATCTTTCAAATGTCTCAAATGCTGGATCTTCTGAGGCTGTCAAGGTTGTTTGCTCTTTCCTCTCTCACTCTCGCTTGTCTTTACTCCTGATAGGATCTCATACAACGAACATTTGCACTTCTAATAAAAAAACCGATAATTTATTGTTGATTTAAAAAAACTATTTTACATTAAAAAAATATACTAGAGGTCCACCAACACATACAAATAATTGACATAGAGCCAAATTCAGAACATGCATACAACGGAAACTGTTCAAATCCACATGCACAATTGAGCCAATATATAATAAAGAAGTACAAATTAATAAAGAAGATCAACCATATCAGAATTGTTGACCATGATGTCTAGAGTGAGTATTCTGAGCCTGTATCAACATTAAACAGGGTTTTACACTAAAATGTCATCTTCAAAAGTACAACTTCACATAGATTAATCAGCTTTATTTCCGGCTTCAAATCTAATAAAAGCAAATTGAGATCTGGGTCATCCTCTTTAATTACAACCATAAGCTACCACCCAGCAAACAAGCTCAGCCTCCCTGTGACAGCCAATCTTGCACCCCTATTATAAAGCAGAATAGAAACATGAGTTCCTTGTTTTTGATACCGTACTCATTAGATAGGTTTACAGAATCTTCTAAGTATAGAAGTCTCAAGTAGTAAATTAATGTAGTATGCAAACCTTTGAAGTGTTACTGTGCTCACTTCAATATCTCCAGCCAAAGAGCATTGCCACCACAAGAAGATGTTTGAGTGCATGAAAGATTTTTCCTTGTTGGATGTTTCTGATTCTGATAATTCTGAATATATCTGTATAAAACCTCATAACAAGTTAAAGAGTTTCATGAACCTGATGAAAGTTATGCATTATGTAAGAGTTAGCTAATTAAAATCTTCTACATTCTTAAGTTTGTTTTTTTTTTCCTAACACAACTTGTTTTTCGCACAAGATTTCACTGCATAAAATTTAAATATGTCTACTCTGTAGCTTGTGGTATTTGCGCTTTAAGCCTATTTAAATATGTCTACTCTGTAGCTTGTGGTATCTGCATAAAATTGAGATCTTCTATTTACAGTTTGTTATCTATAGGTCCAATCCAAATAATTCAAATTGCCTAAAAATATGGAGATAAAGTTCTGAAAAATGAAGATCTAAATTCCAATTTCTCCCAAACTATAGGCACTAAAAATGAAATTACAAAATGATAATAATAGTAATAAACAAGTCCGCAGGTAGAGATAAATGAACATGTGGAAATATATATATATATATATATATATATATATTTCCAGCAGTTATAGATATTATAATTTCTCAGATAATAGAGAAAAGAATACTAGAGAAAAAACAAGCTCCATGCTCATATAGTCATATTTAATTAATTAATGTTGAAAAGTGTATTATTTTAAAAGAATATTAATGGTGATGAACGGAATTAATAAGATTTTATTTTCTCTCTGACCTAATCCCTCTTATCAAATGCATGCCTCGTTAATATATCTCCACCACCACAAACATCAAATTTGTCTTCTTCAAGAAATTAATAAATAAATCATCATCATCTAAAGAGATAATACATATCATGTAATGTTGGGTTGTGATGAGGTAGCAGCAGTTTGATGGTCCTCCCAAAGCTTTTTTAGAGTTGTATTAACATCACCCTCCAAAAGCCTCTGGTATTCCACGTCATCATCACTTGCATATTCCAGAAAATCAATAAGCCAATCATCTTTTAATTTAATCGTTATTCTATACAGCCTTGGGGTGTATACAGTACCGTGAGAAAACGTCCCCATCTCAGGGCATTTATTCACAATTAATTCTTCCAAATTCGGAAGTCTTATTATGTTATTTCCAGAGTAGAACTTTCCGAGGCTGCACAAGTCATGAAGTCGTAAAATCTGCAGGTTGCTAAACCCAATCTCGTTTTGCTCTGTTTCGACATCACATTCTGCTTCATGATTATTCCCAATTATTTGTGTCATTCTTTTGAAATTTCGTACTATCAGTTTTGTAAGTTTTTGCAGACTTTTAGCCGCTGCTGCCGAAGCCATTAAACTTTCCAATGCATCGCAATCTGATACACTCAAAGTTGTCAAATTCTGGAAACACATTGAAGAAGTCATTAGACTCTTTAATCTCTCACACCTCGATACGTTCAGAACTTCCACAACCCGAAAGGTTTTGCATGTTTGGACACCTTCATCACAGAGATGCACCAACTTTGGAAGTGCATCCAAATCCAATTTTCTTAAAGGCATGGGTATATCATGTGCTTCATTAGAACTAATAAGTGATTCCATGAGTAGACTGCTAATACCAACATGGTCAAGATGTTCAAGTCTTTGAAAGAATTTGAATGAAAATTTACATGATTCAGAGAGGTTGCAATCCAACTTTATACTCTTTAGCTTCGGAAAAGGTAATGTTGAAGACTGATCACCATGCCATATCTCACTAATGATTTCATTCCTTCGAATCGTCAGTTCTTCTAAGTTTGGGAATTTAACCTGATTATTAAGATATTTAATAATAAATAAATAAGTAGATAAAAATAATTTAAAAAAAAAAAAAGAAAGAAAGAGAGGAAAGTACCTTATCTTTGACGAAGAAAGGTGTTTTATTGACTGATTCTATTTCTTCATTTTCATTGTCAATGTGACTTGGAAGAGAGTCGCTGATGAAAGTCTCCATTTTTCCACAATTTTTTATAGCTAATATTTCTAATGATGGACATTCAATACAATCTCCGGCACAAAACCTCTTAAGTTTTGGAAGGTCATATAGATATCTAAGTTGAGGGAAAAAAATCTTTCCCAACTTTTCTTGTCCTGCTGATTCTTCTATGGAAACTACCTCTCTTATGTTTTCACATCTACTTATCCCCAGCCATTCTAAATGCACGAGACTTCCACACAAAGACGAAGGTATTAGACTTTTCAAATTATCACACTTATTCACAGTCACTTTTGTTAAATTATTATCGAACTTTTCAAGAAGTTGCGTGTCCCATATCATTTGCAAACTATCAAGTGATCGCAAATACAATTCCTGTGGAAGAAATAATAAATAATAATCAATCACTTAATTAAGCATGGCACATGGGCTTAATTATTTAATTAAGAAAAAGCAATGAATTAAAAACGACATTGATAACTAATTCATATAAACTATATATGTGGGGAAGTTGGCATTGCTTAAAGGTTAATATTTGGTTTTGCCACTCCAAATAATAACAATACTAATAATAACTATAACTCACTACAATAAATAAATTATCAAAATAAGTTTATCTTTTGGCCAAATAAATTTCCTAATTTTTGTTTGCTAAGAAAATAAATTTTCTAATTAAAAGCAATATTTTAAAGCAAATGTATTTTCAATGAAATTAAAAATACCTTTTAGTCAAAATTTACTTTGTGATAAAAATTTGCAACATACAGCGTAACATTAGGTAATAAAACATTTAGTTATCTAGATATATGCTTGCCTTTGGTAAAAGTGTAACCAAACATAGCATCTCATATTCAGCCCCCCAAAAAAATAAAACGACGTAGCATATTATCACCAAATTATGGTGGTGATATCAAATATATAACATCTTGTCACAACATATATATGACTGCAAAATATACTTTGAATTGGCAATTGACACCAAAAATGGTTAGACAAATATTGAGACCAAGTATTAAAAAAAAAAAGGTAAGAAAGAAAATTAATAATAAAAAGTAAACAAGACTATAAAGACTTACAAAAGAACAAGTAATACAAATATGAATAAAGACCATATTTGCACTCCACTAAAAGTTTACACACTTCATTTTAATTTTTATAAAAGTTTTTTGAATTGACTAATTACCTAAAAATGGAAGTTATATATATAAATATATACACTCCAGCTTAAATAAAATTCATCTTAATTTATTAAATGGATTGAAATCAAGTATAAAAAAAAGGAAAGAGATTAAATTAAAAATAAAATGGACTACAAACACTTACAAAAGAACAAGTAATACAAATATGAAAAAAGACGTTATTTGCACTCCACTAAAATTTTACACACTTCACTTTAACTTTTATATAAGTTTTTGGAATCAATTAATTTGACCCCATCTAAAAATGGAAGTTATAGATATGAATATTTACACTTTGGCTTAAATAAGATGCATCTTAATTTATTAAATTAAGGATGGACAATTTAATATGAGGATTCATTCCAAAAACAAAATCATAAACTAAATACAGAACACACACACACACACACACATATACACCATACATATATATATATATATATATACACACACACAATTGGATTGATAATTTATTTTTCTTATGTGGCTACTAACATAGATGATATAACTTGTCTTATAGAATGTCCTAACCAAAAGATTTTGATGGCGTCTTTACTATATCGAAATTATATATATATATATATATACTAGCTATACATAAGATTATCATTTGATTGAAGAGAAATTGGTCTGGTCAACAAATTCTTACTTTGAATTTCATTCTTGAACGCTTATAATTTGGTAGCAATAGCACAAATTAATTAAGTTTGAATAGGAGTTTTGGCATTAATCTAGGCTAGAAGAAACGATGATGTGTCTCGTCTTCGTCGACTCTAATTAATTAACAACCAAACCATTCATAACAGAAATGTTAATCATTGTTTCATGGAAGATAAAACAAAACACTTTGTTATCTAGATGTATGCTTGCCTTTGGTAAAAGTGTAACTTAACGTAGCATTTTATATTTTGCCCACAAAAAAAAAAAAGAAAAAAAGAAAAAATAAGCATTTTATCACCAAATTATGGTTTTTTTATTTTATTTTTATTTTTTTTATAATTCAATCACCAATTATGGTTGTGATCAAATATATAAAATCCTGTCACAACATCTATATTAGTGCAAAATATTGGCAATTCCACCCCATAAATGGTTAGTCGTATATTCATATCAAGTATTAAAAAAAAAAAAATAGAGAAAATTAATAACAAAATATAAATAGAACTATCAGAGCATTTTCAATGGCTTTATAAATTGTTTCCTATAGTACATATAGGTTGAGAAGACTTCTAGTCTATGTGGTATAAATGTTTATTTGATAGATATTCAACCCAAAAATCATTCTCCAATGATTTTATTTAAATCTCAATTGATTGATGATGTTTATATATATATATATATATATATATTTTCCTTAAGAAAGAATAATATGATTTAACTTATTTATTTTTTCTTCTTGAAAAATATTATGATAAGGAATATTTTGATAAATCATACTATCTAACTAACCACCTAAAATAAACCGTATTTTTAACAATGTTTAATTTATTTTTTGCCATATCAGTTTGCAGAGTTAATATACAGTCATTTGAGTTTTTTTTTTTTTTTAAATATCTATTTATATTTCTCATATAGCAGCAAAAATAGAACAATCTACAGAGCCATGGAAGCTTTTCTAATTGACTGATTTGACCTCACTTAAATATGGAAGTGATATACATATATATATATATATATATACATATATACAGTTTCGCTATAGAAAGGACCAAGTTCTCTCCATAAGGTAAAAACTTAATGTTAAATATCATTTTGGAAGAGCCAATTTTACACCGGTACAAACAGGTGTATATATATATATATATATAACTTTGATCTAGTTTGCTATTTATCTATTTATCAACCTTATGGCCTAAATAGTGGCAAAATAAGAATTGCATAAAATTTTCTTCTTTTTTTTTTTTTTTAAGAAAAATTAAGTATGAGTGATAATTTATGATTTGCCAATTATACTCCAATGTAGCTAACCATAAAATAAGCTAAATAGTTCTCTAAGTCATAATTAGATATATATATATATATATATATGTATGTATATGTATATGTGCAGGGTTCCACTTACAAAAGTTTTTGGACAAAGATATTTAACAAATAATCTAATATTTTTAATTTATCTAATCTAAAGGTTCATATTTGTCTTTTTAAAAACCTTTAAATATCTCATATTCATATCCAAACAACATTATTTTTATTTTTTTACCTAAACTATTGATTGCTTCCAAAATAATCTTTCTTTTTTCTCAATCACAATCATCTATCTCTCTCCTTAATCCCCAATTCTTTTTTTTTTCTTTTTATATGTATTATACTTATTATTTGAAATAGATCCTTATATCCTTCAGATCTCTCTAAAATATACTATTTAAATAATTAAATGATGAAACTGAAGAATAAACTCTTTTTTAGAAGAAAAAAACTTATAATTTTTTGTGCCAAAAATCACTAAAGCCATGAAACTCTTCTTCAATCTTCATATATATATATATATATATGAATTTTGGTGAGAATAAAATAAAGTATATATGTTATAATTAGAAACCAAATAAGAGCGCGAAAAAGCATTTGAACTTTATTAGGAGAGAATTGAGTGTAATTTTAGCAATAATAAATGACATAGGTAAATAATAACAATGTTTGAATATGAATATAAAATATCTAAGGATTTTGAAAAGATAAATACGAACACTTAGTTTAACATTATTTGCCAAATATCCTTGTCAAAAACTTTGTATGGGAACACTCCTCTATATAGCATTTCTTGTATGGTTTTTGACCAATATTTATGATAACATAATGGCCATTTAAATGGTCTAACCCAATGTTGGATAAAACAGGGGAGGTTATATATATATATATATATACACATCAAGGGATACTTTTAAAACTTCCCTTTTAGTTTTAAACTTTTCCACATTAACCATTTTATTTTAATTCCTTTTGTGGTTTGAATTTTTTTTTTTTTTTTGGGGCAGACTTCACTTTTTCTACGTACAATTTATTTATTTTTTTAGAATAACATATAAAATTTAATTGTAAAGTGGAAAAACATAATAAAAATAATAATAATAATAACCATCTCATTGATAGAGTAAAATAAAAATATTAGATTTTATAATGACAATATTTAAATTATAACATCTTTGGAAATTAAAATTTTGAGCATTAGTTATTACTTTTTTTGTATTAAATCTGAAAATATACATGCTAAATTAATAAAAACTAGAAATAAAAAATATATATGATAAAAAGACAGTTGATATTTTAATAATGTAATAATTAATATTTGTTCACAAATAATAATTAATATAATTTTCTTTTTCAAGTGAGAGCAAAATTAGTTTATTTAAAGAAAACAATAAACGTGGGAATGCAATTGAAAAGATATATAACAAACATAAAACAAGAAGGAAAGTAAAAAAGAAGAAATTACCTTAGAATTGAAAAGAGGTTGTTTATATGCCACCGAGTCAATTCCTTCAGCTTCATTGTCAATGAGTGTTGACTTGGAGTCCCTGATGATTGTTCCAAGCTTTGGAATCGATCTTAGAGAAAGACTTCGAAGTTTAGGGAACAAAATATTGTCCAGCCTAATTTCTTCCCCTGAATCTTCTGTACTGTAAACTATCTCTTCCATGACCTTACAACTTTCAACTTTTAGGTCTTCGAGATGCACAAGACTTGTAGCCAAAGATAATGGTATTAAAGCCTTCAAATTATCACACCCAGACACTTCAATGTTTTTTAAATTACCTAATGCTCCTTGGTCAACAAATGTTTTCTGATAATATTGAAGTTGATCACTCCATACCTTTCCGATATTGAGGTGGAACAATCTCAGCCGCTCTAAGTTGGAAAACTCAACCTGAGGATTCATTCCACAAATAAAGCAATAATTATTTTGACATGCTCATTATAAAGAATAAGAATAGAAAATAAAGTATATATAAAGCTTGGGATATGGTGAGCACTCAATGGCAATTAAACACCACTTATTATTTAACCCAGAAGAATAGGATTTCTATGATATATGTTTTTTTCTCAGTATTTTATCATCCTTGCTCTTATATTCTTGTCCTCTCATGTAACATGAAAAACAACCTTCAACATGGAAAAACACACCATAACCTGGAATATTACATGTGAATAATATTAGAGCAGAGATAAGAAAATACAGTAGAACAATACAAGATAAATATTTTTTCTTTCCGAGTTAAAAGAGGCGCATACCATAAGCATTGGCGTTTAGTATTGAGTGCTCAATATATCAAAGTTCTATTTATGCATCAGAAAATTTACAGCAATTACTTAAAAGGGTATACAATATATATATATATATACACACACACACAATTGATTCGATAAATACCATGAATATATTTTTTACAACTCTGCTATAGTGGACAGCACACATCCTATTATTGTTGGTGGAACGAAAAATAATAATAATAATTCAACATGATGGATACATCTCATCAAAATTTGTGTGATGTGTGTTATCACATGTACATTGGAAATTGGGTATTGTTAAACCACGCACTGCATGCCCAGTTGGAATTATGTTTTTCCAAAAGAGTTAGGGAATGTTTGGTAGTGTTTTTCTATAAGCACTTCTGTAGTAATATTTTCTTCAGTGGTACTTTTTCAAATAGCACTAAAAAAAAAAAAAAAAAAAAAAAACGAAAAACAAAAAACAAAAACAAAACAAAAATGAAACAGTTATCGGTTAAATATTGTATAAAGAAATTTTAAAACCAAAATTGAGTAATTTTAAACAAAATGTTTCAATTAAAAAAAGAAAATTATTTGTCACCACCACTAGGTGATCATCATCAGTAAAATCTATATTTACATTTCAATTAGTAATAAATTCATGGTGCCAAAGGTTATTTTCCTTTTAGGATTTTAGTTTTAAAAAGTCAAAACTGATTTACATGTATTCAATTACTAATTGTTTGATATGTAAGTATTTATACCACTAAATGGTCACTAATAATGATAAATAGCAACACTCATTAATTAAAGCATGAAAAACTTTTTGTTTTGCACCTTATGTGCTTTTATTATCCAAAGCACGACTTTTTTTCGCCAGTACATTGCCAAAATGCTTTTAATTCTTAAAAGGCATATCAATCACATGAACTTCGCAAATTGCCTCTTGCGAAATGGCCATCTTTCGTACTTTGAAATTTTCCAAAAAAGTTAAGTGTTGTTAAAAAATAAAAAAAAATAAAAAAAGGGATGGATTTGTTGATAAATGAATAAAACTATTATTTTTATATAAGAATAAACTATAATTGCTGTTTGTAAATAGATTCTTTATATCTATAGATAGATAAGATAAAAGATTAGAAGGTCATTATGAGTAAAATACATAACTTGACATACAGTTTGATTAATAGAGGGATTAAATAACTAAATATGAAATGTAAGAGAGTGTGAAACGTATTTGTATAACAGAAAGGCTATGTAATTTGGCCTTTTACTATTACCATTTTGTTATACTGAATTATAATATTACAAAATCATATGGTAGGTGGCAAATAAACCATTTAGACTTAGAATCTTAAAATACATAAAATTCAATAAATTATTAGAGAATATTTACATCAAGACAAATTAGTAGAAAATATTTATTCAAGCAGGCCAGAATTTTGTTCAACCCATTAAATTAAACTTTTAACTTAATTTAGAATCCCCGGAGAATAGCACATATATATATATATATACACACACACACACACATGTACATTGAAGAGGTATGAATTTTTTATTCTTTTTGAGAACTTGAAGAGGTATTAATTAGAGAAATAAATGAACACCAAAGAAACCATACATGAAAAACCAAACCAATTCCATCCGTAGACCTTGGCAAATAACAAATATTATGGACATCAAAAGAAGAAAAATTAACTATAAATCGAATTTATAGAATAGATATATATATATATATATATATTACATACCTTTTCATTAAAAAGAGGAATGGAGCTGGTATTAGTTGTACTCTTCGGTTGACGATCAGTGCAATACTGTAGAAGCTGCGGTAATTTTTCCAACCGTAATAAGCGCAGACGAGGAAACTCAATCCTAACATTAATGGCTTCATCGTTGTCAACTATCTCCTCTATCATCTCGCAATCCTCCACTTCAATTTCCTCAAGCAGTTTGGCGATAGAGAAACAGAAGATATTCTTCAATCTATGACATTCAAATACACCAAGTCGCCTCAAATTGACAAAAGAGTCCGGTGCGAGTCTTCCACGGCAGATCTTTCCCAACTTAACCAATCTTTCAAGTCTCAAAATCTTCAAATTCAGAAAGGCAGTTTGTCCAACCGGGTTAACGATGTACAGAATTCCAGCGTTATTTGCAACTAGAAGACGCTTACAATGTGGAAAACCCTCTTTATCTAATTCATAAGCAACACTATTCATACCCTCTAATCCATTTAATTCTATCGCATCAGACCTTCTTAACAAATTTCCAAGCCCAAGCTCATCTAATTGACTGCTTCTTTCCAGCTCCACCGACAATTTTCTGTAATAATAACTTCCATCTTCTTCTTCTTCGTAATCATAATCTGTAAAACTCTTTCCCAATTTTATGGAATAGCTTTCCAGCTTTTCCCCAAAGATGTCTTTTGGTAGAACATTAACATCGGGAATTGTTAGATCTAACAAAGAGCTAAGTTGAGGTAGATTTTTTAGCTCACCGAGACTGGCATTTCTTCTTTCATGGCCATTTACTCCTTCAACCTCCCAGTTTGTAAAGCTGGGATATAAATTCAGCCATTCTAGATTTCGCAAACTCCCCAGGACATTTGGTTGAATAACTTTAAGTTTCTCACATTTTCTTAAATCCAACACCCGCAGTCGAGTCAGTTGTCCGATTTCACTTCCCAACTCCACAACTGTAGATCTTGAAAGGTCAAGAATTTCTAAATTTTTGAGCTCTCCAATTAGAGCTATGTTGCCCAATCTGCATCCCTCCAAACGCAATGTTCGAAGATTCTGAAGAAAACGAAAGGATGAAGGCAGTGGATCCAAAGTCACAGAACCCAAATATAAAACTCTAAGCTCTTTCAATCCTTCCAAAAATCGATCTGCAATTTGACAATCAGACGATCCACGGCGGTGCCCGGCAATCAATAATAACTTAAGCTGTGGACATTCTGGAAGCTGTTCAACGACATCTGGGCAGCTAAGGAGTGAAATTGCAATGGCATCTTTGAATTTTTTGTGGTCCCTCCTCATGTATTCATCCAACTCATGAAGATTTCTGATATTATACCAACGCCTCTCTTTGGATGCAATATCTATAGCAACATCACGGATCACATCATGCAATTTTACCCTGTCCTTGTAATAACCATCCAACAGAAGACTAGAACGTTTAAGATTTTCAACAAGCGTATTCATCTTACTTTTTGCCGTTTCCATCTCAGGAAAAGGGCCTTGAAGCAAGTCCAAACCAAAAGCATATTTCAACAAATCACCAGTGTCGATGTTTTCATCTTCTGGAAATAAACTACAGAGCAACAACAATGACTTTGCTTCTTCACTTGGCAGAAAATTGTAACTTAACTTGACACTGGAGTACACTTTGTCATGCATTCCTTCGATGTTATCTGGCCTTGCCCTTCTTAACTCATCCAAAGCATTCTTCCAAACGTGGCAATTAGGTTCCTTCTTCAATGCACTTGCTACTACTGTTATCGCAAGCGGTAAGCCAGCACATTCTTTAACAATCTGAGTTGCCAAATCTGGAAACTCGGGCTTTCCATCTGAATCGTCTGTTGCTGTTTTATTAAATAAATCCATGGATTCACTTTCAGATAATTTTCCAACCTCAAAAGTATTTTCATTTCTCACATCATTCTTTAACGCATTATAAAACCTGGATGTCAATAGTATCTTGCATTGCTTCTGATCACCCCCAAATGATATACCAACATCTTCATCCAAGTCGATCCTCTTCCACACATCATCTACAATTATGAGTATCATCTTTTCTTGCCTCAATCGACTTCGTAGTCGATCTGCTCTGGCAGTTAAGCTTTTCTCGTCGAGTTGTAGACGAAGCTTCTCTGCAATTTGTTGTTGAATATCTTCATACTTTGGGTTTTGGGATACAGTAACCACAATAGCTTGAGTGAAAAGCTTTTCTTCCACTGCTTGTCTAGCAACTTCTTTAGCCAGCATGGTTTTACCGACGCCTCCCATCCCATACAATCCAATCATATTGACATTGGGATCTCTCAGTGCCTCCATCACCTTCGTCAAAGTTGACATTCTCGATCCAAATTCCTCGTAACCTTTGTTTCTGATTGAACTTTGACGAGTGGGCAGGTAAGAAACCTGATCAAACCTGTCTGCAACTTCAATTTTACTGGTAATGCTCTGTACCGTCTTCTTTGCTTTTCTGCTCAGCCGATGTCGCCACACCGGGTTTGGAAATGAAACATTTAAACACCTCGTATTTGCTCGGCATTCGTCTCTTCGAAAATTTCTAGCCTCCTTAGTGACACTGTCAAGCCACTCTTGAACAGCCGGATAGATTTCATGACCATTGTTTTTGGCCTCATCAACAGATTGTTGAAGCCGGTCTTTCTTATATTCCAACTCATCAATTTTGGAGTCGAGGTTTTCCATATTGCTTCCATACGAAAAAACATAGCCAATTTGTCGACCAATCGGTGCGACTGTGTATTCAACAATTTTCTCAACAATTGGTGCAATCACAACATCCATTTTTAATTCCAAAGCCCTGCCTCCCTGTTAGGTACTGTAGCTCTCTATGTCTCTCTGTATTCGCTTCTTTTTTTACTTTTTTTTTTTTCAATTTCACATAAACAAATAAAAAGGACAATACAATATGACAGCAAACGAAATGAAATGATGCTGATCAATACATAGCGTAGATGAAAATATGGAAAAATAAATGAGAATCAATATCACCAGCAGAGAAAGGCTCCGTCATGGATACTGATTAACAGAGGAAGCTGAAATAACAGGTATAAACTATGGATTCCACAACAACCTTCTTTTTTTTTCTTTTTTTTTTTTTTTTAAATATTCTTTAGCAAAACTAAAACAGATCTATGTGCAAAAGTGCTCCCTTCTTTTTTTTTTTTTTTTTTTTTTTTGGGGGGGGGGGGGGGGGGTTTCAAACAAACAACAAATCAACAGCAAGGAGACTGAAAATCAAGAAAAAGAAAAATAAAAAAGGGAAATTAAGTGCATACGCAATTATATACTGAAACGGGGAGAGCTGCTGCTTGCCTGCAAATGAATTCACTCAATTGGATCATAAAGCAATCAAAGATAGTCCACGCGACCTAGCTGATGAACGAGTGTTGGATATGAAAATTGTTGAATAATATTGGTAAAGTGTTGCTTTGAACAATAATGGATGGTAAAGTATCCTTTCTTTTCTAAAGGGAATCCTACAATATCCTACAACACTGGTTTAAATTTAATACTGTAAGTTTATCTTTAATCAAAGATAAGATGCTCCCATTTCTTTTGATTAATTTATTTTGACCTTAATCCAATTTACGAGTCTTCTGAATAATTCTCCACAACTTTCAAAAGTTACTTTTATTGTGGGGTCATACATGTTCACAAATTACGTTGTTTTTTGGACATATATGATCACCAATTTGAGATGCAGCCAGAAATTAAAGGAATGCAGATAGACAGCCTTTTATAAAGAGGAGACAATGAGGACACCGATTTTGAAATTTCAAAAAGTATATATTTTCAAATTTTATAATTTTGCCCCTTTAACACGAGGGACCCATACACTGTCCGTTTGTAATTGTACCTTGTAATTTTTAAAATTGGAACGCTAATGGACCTTTGGACCAATTTGCACCGATTTAAAAAGTTGAGAGTCCAATTATAATGTTGAGGGCCCAAAGTTAAGAGGCAGAGCTTTACCATCTCTGTTTTATAATGGAAAGAGTAAAAAACAATTAATAATTCAAATATAATAATGTGAAAATACAATTCTAAACCATTAATAATAAAATTTTACTGATGGAAGGTAAGTTAATAATGATTTTTCAAAAACGTATGATTTAAATGTAATGAAGATAAAATTAAAAAGTCTAAATCAAAATTTCTTAAATATATATATATATATATATTATTTGTATATGTATAAAGTTCCTTTATTAGCTTGTAGTAGTATTTCATGTAAGCTTCCATCAATTATCTCTTTTCTATGTTTTAATAACTATATCTTTTCTCTTTATTATTTTATTGGATGGACTGACTACAATTATATTAGGTCTATAATATATTAGATTGCGTTCAATTATATCTGGTCTAAGGCATTTATGATCCTCTCTCACTTTTTATGTCAACAACCATGAAATGATCATTTAAACCTTGCATTTTACATATAAATTTAAGTCTAAATCCATATCCATGCACATGCATGTTAATAAAAAAAATTATATTTAAAAAAAAAAAAAAAAAAAAACAAAGACGAAGCAAATTGTGATAGTAAGTACTCAAACAACTACTAGCTGCTGCATATTGTTTCCAGCGTCGTTTTTTGCTTTCCTATACAAACCGTGTGTAATCAAATCCCTTTTTTAAAAAATCCCTTTAAAGATTTGGACAAATTACATTCCTCATTCCTATTACTAGAAGAATCATTGAAATTGATGAAGAACATTCATTCTTCATTATTTTTCCCTTTTATTATTATTATTTTTACCTGACTTTTGTGATCTTTCTGTTTGCTTTCGTATCCGTACTGTCGTTATATATATATATATATATATGTATACACATATATACATATATATATATATATGTATAAATATATATATATATATATATACATATCAGCGTGCACATATGCACATATATAAACATATATATATATATATATATATATAATTTCATAAGAATTTTTTCTGTTTTTTGTTTTGTTTTTTTCCTTGTTCCCTCAAAGCCCAAGCCTGAAACCTGGCCTCGTTCTTGGCTTCTTGGCCTTATTCCCCTTTGGGCTGGATATGGAGCCCTGAACTGAATTCGTACTTCCAAGTTGGTTCAGCATGGCTCAGTCCAATATCTCGATAAACTGAAGGATCTGCTCCCACATTGACGTGCTCAAAATTAAAAACAATGTTTCACAACAACAACAACAACAACAAAATCCCAAAATTTCATGTTTTTTAGTGATAATTTGTTCACGTTGAATATAAGTATGCAATTCAAGTAATATATCAATGAATTTATCATTTATAAGACAGTTATATATGTGTATACATGTAACCCTTATAGGCTTATACAGCAAAATATATATATATATATTGGAGCACACCTCAAACATTTTTTTTTTTTTTGGACAAATCATCTCACACATTTTTAAGTTGTCAATTAACAAGTAAATTCTAATATACTGTTATTTATCCTCTTTGCAAGAGAAAATTCTTATAGTATATCATCAGTTTATATTCTTAAACCCCACCAATGACATGCATGTTGCTAATGCCACGTCACTCGTGAAAACTTTTTTTGTTCTGACAACTGACAAAGATAATTTATCCTGATCAATAAATTAACTATTCAATTTTTCTAACCGCCAAACAAAATTTAAAGTAATTTCTACTGTTATGTTCCATTTTTCTACTTTTAATTTCTAACGGCCAAACAAAATTTAAAGTAAGCTAAGCTAACTCTAATTGTGGAATGTCTATAAAATATGCTCTTGTTAATTTTGTTACGTTTATTTCCAACTTCGAGTTAAATAGTTAGAGTAGTTACTCTTTATTATAAAATTAATTTCCGTATATATTATTAATTTGTGTATTTCGTTTTGTCTTTTGGTGCAGATCTACAGGGGGGATAGTGTTGATGATGAAGCAGTAAAACGAAGAGAGGGGAATATGAATATAGTTTTTGTGGAAAATGTGAAAATATTTGAATTAAAAACAAACATTAAATATTTTTTTCATATTATTTTAATAAAATTCCATAGTCTTTAATTTATTTTTGGATTTGTATTCAAAGCGAGCCCACTTAAAACATAATTTCACTACACTAAAACAAGCTTAATTTACCTTCTTTGAACTCAATAAATTGATAAGCTAGTGGATTCAGAACTAAGCTTACTCATCATAATTTGATAAACTCAACCATAAGATTTTTTTTGTTTTATTTTTTTGTTTTATTTATTTATTTTTTTTTGGGTGACCAGCATAATTTGATATAACTCAACCATAAGCTTGTTTATAGCTGACCAGCATTACTCAATTGTGAAAGCTTAACAAATATGATAGTGATACACACACACAACACACATAAATTTCACCACTAATTAAAATTGAGGAAATATTACAAACATTTATTTATTACTTGTCCCGTTTTATTTGTATTAGTTTTATAAAATTACTTGTGCTTTATGAGTTCTTTTGTAATTTTACAATTAGCATTTTTTTTTTTTAAAAAAGAAGAAGAAGCAAAAGCCAAGCTTCGGACTCAAATATCAAGCCCAAGCCAGGTACTAATTCTCGGCGTTATTGTATCCATAGCGGCTGAGTTTGTCCAAGTTCGAAGATCTATTTGTAACTCACGAACGACCAAAGAAAAAAGGGGGGAAAAAAAATTATAATTTTGCTTTTCGGGTTTAGATACGACCTCAATCACATAAGTTTGATTATATTGGTAACATAGCCGAACTGCATTTCTCAACTAGCATACTATATTATAAATATTATAAATTTACACATTGAAAAGCAAGGCAACGTGAAAAATCTACACTGTATCCTCAAGGCAATGCCGCAATGGCATACTATACCATTTTCAATGATATTGGAACAGGTGTTGAAATGCGGTAGCTGGATGGCACTCCCAAAGACTCTGTAGAGTTTATTAACATCACCGTCATCATCGTCCAAATGCCAAACTTGTTTTTCAATTTTCAAATCATCAAAATGCTTTGCCAAATTTTCTTGTCGCCAAAACCGCTTCCTTTATAGTTCAACAATTATTCCATCCAACCTTGGTGTATCCACTAAACAATGGGAAAAGCACCAAATTTCTAGACATTGATTCACCATCAATGTCGTCAAATTTGGAAAACTCATAAATATTATTTCCACTGTAAAATTTCCTGAGACTGGGTTAATCATGGAGTATTAAAATAATCATGGAGTATTAAAACCTTCAGCTGGTTAAATACAATCTCATCACTTTCTCTTTCAAAACCTTTTATTTATGTCATTCTTCTGCATTTCGACACACTCATTTCGGTGAGTTGTCGCAAACTCTTTGCAGTTGAAAAAGACATTAAATTTGTCAATGAATGGCACCCTGAAATACTCAAAGCTTTCAAGTTTTTGAGACACATTGAGGAAGCAATTAGGCTTTCCGATTTGTAACATCTTCGAATGTCCAGAATTTCCACAGCTTCCAAAGGCTTTGCAGGGTTGGAGTAGACTAATTTTATGACATAGATGCATCAACATCGGAAGTTCGAACAACTCCAGTTTCACTTCTATTCTATGTTTTTAATTTTTTTTTAAATCTTTAATATATAATGTGATTCCATTTGTTCTTAAAAAAAAAAAAAGAAAAAAAAGAAAAAACAAAGAAAGAAGAAAAAAATGATTCATCAATCTTTAAAAAGGTAATAAATAAAAATTGCATTGAAAAAGATATAATTAATGCTTTTTTAAGATAATAATTAATGTATGTAGTTGTAAGACATATTTATTTTATTATTATTTTTTTAAAGCGACTATAGTTGGAAAGTCTTTTAATTTAACTAGAAGAGAAAAGTAATCTTAACCGTATAACTGCTTGCTTGCCATACGTCGTTAAATTTTTAAATGCTTAGGTAAAACTTTAGATGATAAGAGGATCTACATCCATATATAAAAAGGAACTAAGAAATAAATGTTAATGCTTCTTCACATTTGCCTAAAAATAAAAAATAAAATATAAAAATTGGTACAAGTAATAAATAAATAAATTGCTGAAGTATTTTCCTTTTGGATATGGTAATGAAATATGATTTAAATATTGAGTTATAGTTTATGTCAATTTAGAACTGATATGAATAATTCCCTTTTTTTTTTTATTGCTTCAAATAAATTTATTTATTTATTTTTGGGTGGATTAATATTTCTATTACATTTTTACTATTGATTTAGATTTTTTTTAATAAAAAGAAAACTTTTTTTAAATTTATTACATTTGATCCTTGAAAAATGACCAATCATACCTCTGACTGACATACCTCGTGACATGTACGTGCCACTAAGCGGATGGAAAATTTAAGAAGAATTAGGGTGGACTTTTTATTGTATTTGAGGATCAAAAGTAAGAAAATAGATAGAGGAACGAAAGTTAGAATCACCCTATATAGTCTAGGGATTAATAGTTAGGATTATTCACAAAATAATGTTTTTTTATGTTTTATTATTATTTACAACTCTTTAGCAAAGGAAAGTTAAAGGAAAGATATAGGGAAACAATAACAAATTAAAGTCTAGAGGATAAAAAATGGAAACAGAGTTAAATGATCAGAAAGTGCAATACACACATACACACACACACACACACACATATATATATATATATATATAGCCAATTTCAATGAAAATGCTAATTGAAAGATATTGTGGGAGTCAAATTCATCACACCTCCCACAACATGCTGCACAATATATATCCATATAATATTCTCAAATTAACATCTTCATTAGAGCATATATATATATATATATATATATAAAACAAAACGATTTACAAAGAATATTAAAAACGAAGAGACAGAAAATAATGATAAAGACAAATATTAAGGAAAGGAAAGTGCGTACCTTATAGAGGAAGAGCACTAGCTGCTTGTGTAGGTAGGTGCACCTTAATCAGCTAACTTAGACCAATCAAAGCTCACAGGGCTCCAATGAATTTTGAATGGATATGGGAAGTGGATTTGAATATTAGTGCTGTAAAGTTTAGGATGTGAATGCTCTTGAATAAAAAAATGTAATCCTGTTCTCATTGTCTACACGGTGCTATATAATGCCCCTATTCTAGCTACTATTTTATTCCAAACCCATAGCTTTTATTTAACCCAATGTCTGAGTTTGGAATAAAGAGTGTTTTTTTTTTTTTTTCCCCTGCTATGAGTTTTGGAATAGAGTATCATATGTTTATCTTTTGCTTTAGGTTAATATTTAAAGAACAAATTTCCGCCTAAGCAAAGCATGGTGTTCCTGATGACATAATATTATAAAGTTTTCTTCTTTCTTCTTTGGGCTTTGATTTCTCTCAATTTGTGGGGTTATAGAGGTATTAAATGGAGCTGTGAATTTACGTTGATGCCTGCGACTTGTCATTGAATTATGCTTTTCTTTTTCCAATAGTGCTACTTAAAACTTCAAGTTTCCAAACACAACCTCAGCATTTGTGTCATCTCCTTCATTCGCCACGATTTCAATAATCCCCTCGCAGTCTGTTATGCTTAGCCTTATAAGTTGCGATAGACTTGTGGCCATTGAGGAAGCCAGTAATGCATAGCATTCTGATACTCTCAGAGCTGTCAAATTCCGGAAGGACATTGAGGATGGCACTAAGCTCTTTAATCTTCCACATCTTATTACACCTAGAATTCTCAAGTTTCGAAGGACCTTGTCCTTTTGAACTTCTGTCAGCAAATGCATCAGATTAGGAAGTCTGGACAATTTCAATGCACTTAAGCATATCGGTATAAAAGCAGATCCAGCAACAACCCCTTTATGACAGTAAATCTCTTTCAGAAAAACACCACTCAAACAAGACTCTCAAGATTCTGCAATCTATAAATACGTTCGAAAAACAACTGGTTTATGTAGAACAACTCAAATGCAGTACCTTTAGCTCGTAGAAATATGCTGCTGGAGATTGTGTATGCCATATCTCATCCATGACTCCACTCGAATCCACTGTCAACTCTTCTAACTTGTCCAAGACGACCTGTGAAATGAAAGTTTAATTATTAAACTTTAGGATAGTATAATCCTCGAGAACATCAATGAAACTTAAATATTGTTGCAAAATATGGAGTAGGCATACAGTATTTGCCCCTGGTTAACGCATTCTCTGCTATATGTTGGTATTAATTATTTTACAAAAATTACAAAATTAAGAAGATGACAATGACAATGTTGTTACCAAAGAAAAGATGGAAAGAAAAAGACAGAAGGTAATGGTATTGTAAACACAACAAAATCAGATTTCCAAAAAATAAGGCCTAAAGAGATAAGAAAACAAACAAGGATATTGGGAAAGGAAAGACAGAGAAGATGAAAAAAGAAAGAAAAAAAGAAAAAAAAAGAACCTACCTTATCGTTGAATAAAGGTAGCATAGCCAGCGAGTTTATTTCTTCAGGTTTATCAGTAAAATTTGAAATGAATGTCCTTAGTTTACAATAATTTTCTATCATCAGTTTTAACAAGGATGAGCATTCAATACAATTTCCCGAACAAAACTTTTCAATGACCTTACATTCACTTACCTCTTGGTTTTTCAAATGAACAAGGCTTTTTAAAAATACATGATATTAAATTCTTTAGCTTACGACAGCTTTTCACAGCCAATCTCGTTAACTTATGCGTGTATAACCTTTTTGGAAATTGATTGTTCGAATTTTTTTGTAAAATTAAGTGAAAATAGTTCCAAGATCTCCAAGTTGGGGAACTCAATCTGTGAATCAAACACAATCATGAACACAAGTACTTTTCTTTCATGAAATTTGGTAGAGATTGCAATATCAGGGAGTGTAACTATGGAAAACTCAAAATCACATCATCAGCTACATTATTAATGCTGTGAGCTTCATTTTATCTTCCACATGTGACTATCTTCTGCATGATTCTGCATTCACTCATTTTGGACAGCCTATACTTCCCTTTCTTGTGCTTTGTTTTATAAATATAAAAATCATGTCTACCAAAATAGCCATAAAAGTAAAATTCCACAGTCTACCCATCAACCAAAATGTACACAGCATGACTTAAGGGGGGAAGGAATTCCCCTACTCTTTACAAACTGACAATTTGCTAGTAGATTGCATACCACTTCAATAAACAGTTTTCCTAAGTAAGCGGTAACTGGATGGTCCTTCCATAGCTTTTTCTTGGTTGCACTAATATCACTCTTCCAAAGATGCTAGCTGTTTTGGTTTATGATATTCAATGAATTGAAAATACCAATCTATTTATTTTATTGTTTCCAAATGCATTTTTTGTCCTCTATTTCTGTTGAAATACCACTTATTTCAAAAGCTTAAGCTGATGGAAGGTAGACTTTTATCATTTGATTTATATTTTTCTCTAACACTCCCCCTCAAATGTAAGCCCGCCTCTTTTGGATTTCTTTTTGGGTATTTACATTTGTTTTTTTATTTTTGGTGGAGTTGTTAAGTTTTGAACTCAAGACCTCTTGGATCTTTGGCTCTGATACCATGTTGAAATACCACTGATCCTAACAATTTCTATTGTTATAGCCTCATAAGAGTAAATCTGCATCTCAGGGGCACATTGACTCCCACTTTCTTTTTCTGAAGATGGAAATTTCATTATACTATATCCAGAGTAAACTCTTCATCGAATTAGGTAAATGGTGGGGAGCCTAAATCTTCAAGTTGCTAAACAAAACTTCAGCATTGTTGTCACCTACCACATTTGCAGTTATTTCAATTCACTCTCTTGCAGTATGCTATTCTTAGTCTTGTAGCTTCTGAGGAAATTAATTGATTTATCGATGCTGTCAAATTTAGAGAGGACATTGAGGATGAAACTTAGCTCATTAAACTGCCATATTATTTCCCAAAGTCTAGAAGGCTTTATGGACTTCTGTACATATATGCATCAACTTAGCAATTCTATCCAATTTTCAATGCTCTTATGCATGTGGATCGTTCAATCCATTTTCAGCTTTTCTAAGATAACCAAGACTACCTGTCAAATGATTATTAGAATGTTTAAGTAAAATAGTTAAATACACCTTCTTAGTTAAAAAAAAAGAAAATGTTAAAATACACCTTAAAAGCTTTAGGATCAACTTATGTTTTGGCATTGTTCTTTTAGAAGGGGAAAGAAAGAATACAAAATTCTACAAAGAATTTAACACAGTGATCATGTTGCTAGATGGGGGGATAAAAAATGAAAGGAAAAGGACATCAGGTAATGACATATAAACACAACAACAATTAAATTTCTATAACAGAAGACCTAAAGTGAGAAGTAAACAACCAAGGATACCAGGAAAGGAAAAATTGAGTAGCTAGAGTTATTATTGATTAGAGTTAGCTCAGCAAGTCTATTTCTATGCTAATGACAAGTTTATCTGTAGAATGTAGATGAACATCCTACGCTGATGATAAGTTTGTATCCAAAGTTTTAACAACGATGGACAGTCAATAGAGCTTTCCATAATGTACAGCTTCATCTGCCTTGAAAGATTTGAGTGTATTTTTTTTTTTTTTGGCCCACAATGTTGGTAAACAAACTCCATGCTTCATTTTCCGCTAAAAGTAGATTAGGAAATTATTTTCAAACATCTATATCATTACATAAAACATCTTGGATTCACTAACAATGGCTTCATTCATCTTCTTTGCTTTCCTGCATGGTCGATGCCTTGAAAATTGAAACCAAATTTAGAAACGACCAAATTGATGAACAATTGATTGCTTAGTCTTCAAGGCATTTCTCTGTCTCTTCACTGATTCCACATACTCTATTCAGCCACTTTCAAACTTGATCTTCAATTCCATCACCTTTATTCTTCTACAATCATCAACAGAATGCCAAAACTTGTCTTTCAAATGTCTCGAATGCTGGGTCTGGCTTCTGATGCTATCAAGGTTATTTGCTCTTTCCTTTCTAACTCTCAATTGTCTTTTATAGTATCTCATACAACAAAAATTTGCACTTCTAATCAAAAAATGATAATTTATTATTGATTTTACAAACTATTTTACATTAAAACATACTAGAGGTCCACTAGCACATACAAATAATTAACATATAGCCAAATTCACAACATGCATACCATGAGAAACTGTTCAAATCCACCACACACAACTGAGCCAATATATAATAAAGAACTAAAAATTAATAAAGAAGATCGAACATATTAGAATTGTTAACCATGATGTCTAGAGTAAGTATTCTGAGCCTGTATCAACATTAAACAAGGTTTTACACTAAAATGTCATCTTCAAAAATACAACTTCATATCGATTAATCAACTTTATTACCGGCTTCACGTCTAGTAAAAACACAAATTGAGATTTGGGTCTTCCCCTTTAATTACAACCATAAGCGACCAGCCTCTATAGGACATCCAATCTTGTACCCTAAATAAAACAGAATAGAGAGTAAGAGCTCTTTAGCTGTGATACTATACTCATTAGATAGGTTTACAGAATCTCGTAAGTATAGAAATCACACGTAGTAAATTAATGTAGTTTTCAAACCTGAAGTGTTACTGTACTCTCACTTCAATATCTTCAGCTAAAGAGCATTGCCACTACAAGGAGATGTTTAAGTGCATGAAAGATTTTTCCTAGTCGGATGTTTCTGATTCTGATAATTCTGAATATATCTGTACAAAACTTTGTAATATGTTAAAAGTTCCATGAACCTAAGAAAACTTATATAGCTTTTAATATGTTAGGAGTTCCATGAACCTGATGCATCATGCAAGAGCTAGATAGTTAAAATATTTTACATTCTTAAGTTTGTTTTTTTCTAACACAACTTGTTTTTTGGACAAAAGTAATCACTGCATAAAATTTAAATATGTCTACTATGTAGCTTGGGGTATTTGCACTTTAAGCCTTTATTTTTAAAATGTTGCAATAAATAAAATGTTGCAATAAAATTGTGATCTTCTATTTACAATTTGTTATATATAGGTTTGAAGTCCAACTATTCCCAAACTATAGGCACCAAAAATGCAGTTACAAAATGATAATAATAGTAATAAACAAATTGGCAGGTAGACATAAGTGAACAAGTGGAAATCTATTGTATTCTCGATAGCCTACAAATACATGGACTGGCCTTCGACTGTCTCTGCTTATTCATTCAGGGATACAGAATTTTGGTCCAAACACCTTCAACTTTATTTATCTGATTCTTTTCCTTTAGTTAAGTTGGTTCATGGTGTGTATGTGTGGCTTTGTGTGTGTGTGTGTGTGTGTGTGTATTTATGTGTGTGTATATTTCTAGCAGTTACGAATATTATAATTTCTCAGATAACAGAGAAAGGAATACTAAAGAAAAAACAAGCTCCATGCTCATATAGTCATATTTAATTAATTAATGTTGAAAATTGTATTATTTTGGAAGAATATTAATGGTGATGAACTGAAATAATAAGATTGTATTTTCTCTCTGACCTAATTATTAAATGTATGCCTCGTTGATACATCTCTAACACCAGAAACATTAAATTTGTCTTCTTCAAGAAATTAATAAATAAATCATCATCATCTGAAGAGATAATACATACCATGTAATGTTGGGTTGTGATGAGGTAGCAGTAGTTTGATGGTCCTCCCAAAGCTTTTTAAGAGTTGTATTAACATCACCCTCCAAAAGCCTCTAGTATTCCACGTCATCATTACTTGCAAGATCCAGACGCTGAATAAGCCAATAATGTTTTAGTTGTTGTGGTTCTCTGACCATTTGAGAGAAGAAATGTGAGAAGAAAAATAAAAATAAATCTATTACTCTCTTAGAAATAAATTACAAAACATGAAAATTCTCTCTTGGAGGATTCTCACGTGGAACCTCTCTCTACATTATCAAATTCTCTCTGGAATTGCTCACTCTTCTCTCAAGCTCTCTCTGGAAGTTAGACACTCTCTCATGGAGTTTACTCTCAACACTCCCCACTTAGGATAATATTGAGCTTTCTTGGGTTTGCTTGCCATGCATGCAATGGGATAAGCCTATTTATAGGCTTACAAGTTCTGACAGTTGTCCACAATTGTTGAGCAAGTTGGAGTTCGGTGTTAAATGCAGCAATGGCCATTGTCATAAATGGTGAGCTGCTGGTTTCACACTGTCGGTGCAGTGTGGTGTAGCTGGACTTCACAATTCTACCCTTCCAGCCGCATTTAAACTAATGGCCATCTGCCATCCATTCCAGCTATGTCTCTGCACAGCTTAACTTCTCTTGAGCAACGACTTTTGTTAGCATATCCACTGGATTCTCCTTTGTATGGATCTTCATCAGTTTCAACAACTGTTGATCTATTACTTCGCATATCCAATGATAGTGGATATCAATGTGCTTTGTACTGGAATGATACATTAAGTTCTTGCTCAAATCTAGGGCACTTTGGTTATCACAATGTATCTTGTAGTTTTCTTGCTTGATGCCCAATTTTGTGAGAAAACGTTTTAACCACATTGTTTCCTTACCCGCTTCTGCTGCAACACTGTACTCTGCTTCTGTAGTGGATAAAACAACACACTTTTGCAATCTTGATTGCCATGACACAGCTCCCCTTGCAAAAGTGTAGAGATAACCTGATGTAGACTTTCTATTATCATGGTCTCCAGTTATATCTACATTTGTATAGCCTTCTAAGACTGGATCACCTTTCCCGTAGTACAAACATAGCTTTGATGTACCTTTAAGATATCTAAGAATCCACTTGACTGCTTTTCAGTGTTTTTTTCCAGGATTTGAAAGAAATCTGCTCACAATACCTACTGTGTGAGCAATGTCTAGTCTGGTACACACCATTGCATACATCAGACTTCCTATCGCTAAAGAATATGATACTGAAGCCATCTCCTCTATCGTTTCTTTGGATGAGGGGCACAATCTTTTGCTCAACTTGAAATGATTTGCAAATGGAATGTTGACTGGTTTGGCTTTATCCATGTTGAACCTCTTTATCACTCGTTTAACATACTTCTTTTGAGTTAGCCATAACCTTTTGTTCTTCCTGTCTTGGATTATATACATTCCGAAAATTGTTAAGCTGGTCCTAAATCCTTCATATCAAAGGACTTAGATAGTTCCTTCTTCAGCTGACTAATTTTCATTGCATCTTGTCCAATGATCAACATATCGTCTACATATAGCCAAAGTGCAATGAAGTTTCCATCTGGAAATTTTTGAATATAAACACACTGGTCTGCTGCAGTCCTCTTATAGCCTTGACTCACCATAAACGAATTAAACTTTTTGTACCATTGTCTTGGTGCTTGCTTGAGGCAATATAAGCTCTTCTTTAGCTTACATACGATTCTTTCCTGAAAACCTCAAATCCTTCTAGATGCTCCATGTAGATTTTCTTATGTAAATCACTGTGAAGAAATGTTGTCTTCACATCCATCTATTCAAGCTCTAGGTTTAGACTTGCTACTAAACCAAAAATGACTCGAATTGAAGTCATTTTTACTACTGGTGAAAAAATATCGTCAAAGTCAATTCCTTTCTTCTGAAGAAATCCTTTGACCACCAATCGAGCTTTGTATTTCACTACCCTTTTGCTGCCATCTTTCTTGAGCTTGAACACCCATTTATTCTTTAGTGACTTCTTTCCTGTTGGAAGCTTAACCAACTCATAAGTATGATTTTTCTACAAGGATTCCATCTTATCTTGCATTGCTTGCAGCCACTTTTCCTTGTTTTGATGAGAAATAGATTCCTGGAAACTCTCTGGCTCCCCTTTTTCAGTAAACAGAATATACTTAGATTCTGGAAATCTCTTTGATGAAATTCGACCTCTCTCAAATCTCCAAACTTGTAAACTACTGGCTTCAAGAGGTGTACCATCATTTAACTACTGTGATGGCCCTGCAGCTTCTTAAAAGGATTGAGTCTCCTCCTGCTCAACGTCCCCTTCTTCCTCCTGGTTTACTTCTGGCATATCTTCACGCACCTCATTATCCTCTGTGGCTATTTGTGCTGGTGCTAGATTAGGACCAAAATTCTTGGCACTAGAACTACAATTAGAAGACATGCTAGGCTAGAACTACAATTAGGAGACATTCTGGGCTTTTTGATGTCTTCAATTGTCTGGTTTTCATGTAATATTACGTCTCTACTTCCAATAACTTTCCTTATTTTTGGGTCCCATAACCTGTATCCGTATTCTTCATCTCCATATCCTATAAAGATGCATGGAGTAGATCTTGCATCGAGCTTCTGTTTGAGCTCCTTGGATACATGTACATAAGCTAAACAACCAAATACTCTTAAGTGAGAGTAGGAGGGAATCTTACCCGATCATATTTTCTCTGGAATTTCAAAATTCAACGGTACTGACGGTGATCTGTTGATTAAATAGCAGGCGGCATGAACAACTTCTACCCAGAATGGCTTTGGCAGCTTAGCCATACTAATCATGCTTCTGACCTTTTCTGTAATTATCCAATTCATCATCTCGGCTACTCCGTTATGTTGTGGGGTGCGAGGGACCATCTTCTCATGTCAAATGCCGTGTCTTATGCAATAGGCATCGAACTCCTTGGAAGTATACTCGCCTCCATTATCTGAGCGGAGACATTTCAGCTTCTTTCCTGTTTCATGCTCTATCATGGCATGAAATAGTTTGAAGTAATCCAATACCTGGTCCTTTGTCTTCAAGAAGTATACCCACACCTTCCGAAAAGCATCATCAATGAAGGTCAGAAAATACCTGTTGTCACTTAGTGATTCCACCTCCATGGGACCACAAACATCAGAGTGCACCAGACTAAACAACTCTGATCTTCTCGATGCATAGGAATTGAAAGAGACTTTATGTTGGTTACCAAACAAGCAGTGACTACAAGGATTTAGCATAACATCCTTGCAAACAGTGATAATCTTTTTCTTTGCCAAAGTAGACAACTCTTTTTCACTTATGTGATCGAGTCTCTGGTGCTACAGATTTTGAGATGCCTCACCTTCTGCAATGATGAGGCTGTCTGCACATATCTTCACATGAGTCTTGTATAACGTTCCATAAATATGTCCTCGGGTAATAACTATGGCACCTCTCATCATTTTCCATATGCCTTTGCTGAAATGGTTATCATAGCCTTACTTATCTAAGGCTGCTCCCGAAAGTAGATTAAGCCGAAGGTCTGGAACATGACAGACATCCTTCAAAGTGATTGTACAACCAACATTTGTTTTTACCTGAATATCACCAGTTCCCACTATTTTTGTGAAACTGAAATTTTCCATCTTTACTGTACCAAAGTCTCCTGCTTTGTACATTTTGAAGAAATGTCTATGTGGAGTGACATGGTAGAATGCTGCAGTATTGACTACCCACTCAATGTCTTGGGTTGATATATGACGGTATGTCTCTTCTTTGGTGGAGCAGAGCGCCACTACTCCTATAACAATGACTAGTGTCTCTCCATCCTTCTTCGGCTGATTACCTTGGAGTCTCAGCTTTCTCAACAACTTTCTGCAGTTCTTTTTCAAGTGACCCTCCAGGCCATAATGATAGCATTTATATGATGATTTCCTACTGTCTGTAGATCTACCTCTGCTCTTTCTCCTTCCTCTCCCCCTATCTCGACCACCTCTTTGCTGTCTTCTCTTTCTGTGACGAGGGCATGTGATTGGTCCATGCCAATGTCCTTTCTCCTGGCCTCTTCATTAAATAGGGCATCCTTAACCATAGATATAGTAAGTTTGCCATTCGAGGCTAAATTATTGAGAGAGACTACCAATGTTTCCCAACTTATCGAAGAGAGATTAAAAGTAGGAGAGCTTGATCATCATCCCCTAGTTGGTAATCCACAGCAGATAGTTGATTTACCAAGCTCTGGAACTCACTGGTATGCTCGACTACAGAAGTTTCACTCTGTGATTTTAGATTTACCAATCACTTAAGCAATAGGGCTTTGTTCCAAGCAGTCTTGGTTTCGTACATTTCCTCCAATTTTGTCTAGAGGACATATGCATCCATTTCCTTCACTACATGATGGAAGACACTGTGGTCGATCCATTGTCTAATCTGACCGATCATTTTCTTGTTTAATTTCTTCCATTTTGCTTCTTTGCTGGGATCATGGTTTGCTCCTTTAGCTTCTATAGGATCAAACAAATCCTTACAATTGAGGAGATCTTCCATCCGAGGTCTCCAAAGTATATAATTTGTGGCAATGAGCTTAACCATAGCTCCGAAGATGATTCTTCCATTGACATAATGATTTGATAAAAAACAGAGCTGAATTTGGTAAAACGAAGTTAACCATTGCGTTCGGAATAGCCGAAAATGGTGGACTTGACTTGTCCGAGGTCAAAATATAATTACCAGAAATTTTAAGGCAAAAATGCAGTTTTCCAAAATTTTGGAGTCAAACTATAAATATAGAAACTACAGTGGTCAATATGTAAATTTTGAAAATACAGGGGTTGTTCCGTAATTTCAAAAATTTTTGCTGGCGTCGCAGATTGTGATGACGTGGTGATAGCGTGGCTGATGATGTGTTGGATCGCGTGGCTGATGTGTCTGATGATGTGTCAGCTGACGTGGTCATTTTCAACCTCCAGACGGAGCGTGTGGTGCGTGACCTATTATAGAAAATTTTGGGAGGCGCGTGTGGGCACGTGGAACATCGCGTTACTCTTCTAAGAACTTCTTTTTTCTCATCTTGTCATGTTCTTTCACCTGGTATTTTTAAATTATTGATTTGAACAACTTTTTGAAACACCATCTTGAAGAACAGAGGCTATGTTTCTTCAAATTTGGAACCCAAGCTCTCAACCTGGAGCTCTGATAAAATTTGTTGTGGTTCTCTAACCATTTTAGAGAAGAAATGTGAAGAAAAAAAATAAAAATAAATCTATTACTCTCTTGCAAATAGATTACAAAATACGAAACTTCTCTCTTAAAGGATTCTCATGTGGAACCTCTCTTTACACTATCAAATTCTCTTTGGAATTGCTCACTCTTCTCTCAAGCTTTCTTTGGAATTTAAACACTCTCTCTTGGAGTTTACTCTCAACACTCCCCACTTGGGATGATATTGAGCTTTCTTGGATTTGCTTGCCATGCATGCAACTGGATAAGTGTAACAACCCAGTCCACCCGTATGAGATATTGTCTGCTGTGGGCCCAGCCTGCACGGTTTTAAAAGACCTCTCAAGGGAAAGGTTCACACCCTCTTATAAGGTATGCTTTGTTCTCCTTTCCAACTGATGTAGGATCTCACAATCCACCCCCTTTAGGGCCCACCGTCCTCAATGGCACACTGATCCGGGTCTGGCTCTGATACCAACTTAACAGCCCAGTCCACCTACATGAGATATTGTCCGCTTTGGGCCAGGCTGTACGATTTTAAAAGGCCTCTCAAGGGAAAGGTATCCACATCCTTTTATAAAGCATGCTTCGCTCTCCTTTCCAACCGATGTGAGATCTCACAATGAGCCTATTTATAGGCTTACAAGGTCGGTTGCAAGGCCACCATCTTCAACAAGTTCTAACAATTGCCCACAATTGTTGAACAAGTTGGAGTTCGGTGTTAAATGCAACAATGGCCATTGTCAAAAATGGTGAGCTGCTAGTTTCACACTATTGGTGCAGTGATGTGATTCTGCCCAAGCCCGCTCAACCGATAACCCGCTGTGGTGCTAACTCGACACGGATGAAGACTAGGCCAATCACAAGAGCTCAAATTAAGAGATTTAAGGAAAACCTGGGAGTATTTATACAGGGGGTAATCAATCTCAACAGAGCTTGTCCATACTAGAAGATACAAAGTCTATTCTAAGCATCCAAGTGGTGGAAGCCGATACGGACCCGGGTGACGGTTTTGGTACATTTTTGGAGTCCGAGAAGCATGAAATGCTTCCAATGCTTTATGGGTTCAATACATATGCCTAAGAGGTCATGGAATCAAGTTAAAGCAGCCTCAAATGCAATCAAAAAGGGCTTGTACAGACAGCTTCAACAATTTGGCCGAATTTGCTGTATTGCTTGCTGGCTTTACTGTATTAGCCTTTTCTTATTTTTCCAAGCATGGGCAACGTGTGGGCCTTCATATTCAGTTTATTTGGCATCCTACAAAGCATCTAGAAGCTGATTTGGAGCTCAATTTGGTCAAAGATTGATCAAAGTCAACTTAGTCAAAAAACTAGTATTATAGTTTCCTAATTTGATTCTACTTTTTGTTTTAGGAAATTACCATTACTTTTTAGTTTTTATTTATTTATTTTCTGGAAAAATAAGTTTAGGAAAGTTATTATTTTATTAATTTCATTGTAAATTAATTAATTCCTAATTCAAAATAAAGGAATTAATTAATCCAAATTAGATTAGGAAAGGAGTGAGAATTTCGGCCACCATAGAACTCTTTATTGTGTGGCCTGTTTTACCTAGGGTTTTTAGGGTTTACTTTGTTTCTTTCAAAGCCTATTTAAAGGCTTATTTTTCAATATGAATACAACTTGGATTTGATAAAGAAAATACTTGTGAGATTAATTATCTCTTTGTTCTTTGAGAACACCTAAAACACCATTAGAGAATTGGTTGTTTTAGCTTCACTTATCAATAGGTTTTCCATCCCCTATTGTGGCGTCTACATTATACCAAGGTTTCTAACCACAGGTTGGTTAGGGGTTGAGGTCAATTCCATTAGAACCTAAACTTAATTAAGATCCGGGCTAATATAATACGGGTTTAGGAGCAGGTCGTCCTAGGTTCGTATCATGCAGTGTGGTGCAGCTAGACTTCACTTTAGTTTAATTGTTATTCTATACAGCCTCGGGGTGTATACAGTACCATGAGAAAAAGTCCTCATCTCAGGGTATTTAATCACAATTAATTGTTCCAAATTCGAAAGTCTTATTATGTTATTACCAGCGTAGAACTTTCCGAGGCTGCACAAGTCATCAAGATGTAAAATCTTCAGGTTGCTAAACCCAATCTTGTTTTGATATGTTTCAACATCACATTCTGCTTCATGATTATTCCCAATTATTTGTGTCATTCTTTTGCAATTGCGTACTTTCATTTATGTAAGTTGTTGCAGACTTTTAGCGACTGCTGCCGAAGCCATTAAAATTTCCAATGCATCTCAATCTGATACTGTAAGAGCCCAATTCACCCGCATGAGATATTGTCCACTTTAGGCCCAGCCCGTAAGGCTTTAAAAGACCTCTTAGTGGTTTAGGGGTCCCACCCCTTCACCTGCTAGTCCCACTGACCTGGACCTCCCAGGCCCAACCGAGATATTGTCCGCTTTGGAAGCTAGGTGGTGAGCCCAATCCTACCCCTCACAGTTTTATTTCCTCACATGAAGGCCTCTCAAGGGAAAGGTATCCACACCCTCTTATAAGGCATGCTTTGTTCCCTTTTCCAATCGATGTGGGATTTCACAATCCACCCCCCTTGGGACCCAGCGTCGTCCCTGGCACATCGATCCGGGTCTGGCTATGATACCAATTGTAATAGTCCAATCCATCCGCATGAGATATTGTCCGCTTTGGGCCCAGCCCGCACGGTTTTAAAAGGCCTCTCAGTGGTTTAGGGGTCCCACCTTTTCACCTGCCAGTCCCACTGGCTCGGGCCTCCCAGGCCCAACCGAGATATTGTCTGCTTTGGAAGCTAGGTGGTGAGCCCAATCCTACCCCTCACAGTTTTGTTTCCTCACAGGAAGGCCTCTTGAGGGTAAAGGAAATGTATCCATACCCTCTCATAAGCCATGCTTCGTTCCCTTTTCCAACCGATGTGGGACTTCACAGATACACTCAAACTTGTCAAATTTTGGAAACACATTGAAGAAGTCATTAGGCTATTTAATCTCTCACACCTTAATACATTCAAAACTTCCACAACCCGAAAGGTTTTACATGTTTGGACACCTTTGTCATAGAGATGCATCAACTTTGGAAGTGCATCCAAATCCAATTTTCTTGAAGGCATGACTATGTCAAGTGCTTCATCAGAACTTATTAGTGATTCCATGATTGGACTGCGAATGCAAACATACTCAAGATGTTCAAGTCTTTGAACAAATTTGAATGAAATTTATATGATTCAGAGAATTTGGAATGCAACTTTATACTCTTTAACTTTGGAAAAGGCAATGTTGAAGACTGATTACCATGCCATATCCCACTAATGACTTCAATCTTGTGAATCTTCAGTACTTAAGTTTGGGAATTTAACCTGATTATTAAGATATTTAATAATAAACAAATAAGTAAATAAAAACAATTAAAAAAAAAAAGAAAGAAAGAAAGGAAACTACCTTATCTTTGATGAAGAGAGGTTGTTTATTGACTGATTCTATTTCTTCATTTTCATTGTTAATGTGACTTGGAAGAGAGTCGCTAATGAAAGCCTCCATTTTTCCACAATTTTTTATATCTAGTTTTTTTAATGATGAACATCCAATACAATCTCCGGCACAAAACCTCTTAAGTTTTGGAAGGTCATATAGCACAAGAGATCTAAGTTGAGGGAAAAAAATCTTTCCCAACTTTTCTTGTCCTGCTGATTCTTCTGTGGAAACTACCTCTTTTATGTTTTCACATCCACGTATCTCCAACCGTTCTAAATGCACGAGACTTCCACACAAAGATGAAGGTATTAGACTTTTCAAATTATCACACTTTTTCACAGTCATTCTTTTTAAATTATTCTCGAACTTTTCAAGAAGCTGCGTGTCCCACATCATTTGCTAACTATTAAGTGACTGGAAATACAGTTCCTCCATGTTGGGGAACTCAACCTATGGGATAAATAATAAATAATAGTCAATCACTCATTGTTTGAAATAATAATCAGTCACTTAACAAAGCATGGCACGTGGGCTTAATTATTTCTTGAAGACAATGCTATGAATTAAAAATGACATTGATAACTAATTCATATAAACTATATATGTGGGGAAGTTCGCATTGCCTAAAGGTTAATATTTGGTATTGCCACACCAAATAATAACAATACTAATAATAACTATAACGCACTACAATACGTAAATTATCAAAATAAATTTATCTTTTGGCCAAATAAATTTCCTAATTTTTCTTCGCTAAGAAATAAATTTCTTAATTAAAAGTTTAGTTTAAAGCAAATGTATTTTCAATGAAACTAAAGATACCTTTTAGTCAAAATTTAGTTTGTGATAAAAAAGTACAACGTACAATGTAACATTAGGTTATAAAACATTTTGTTATCTAGGTCTATGCTTGCTTTTGGTGAAACGTAACCAAACATAGGATTTCATATTTGGGTCCCCAAGAAAATAGAACAACATAGCATTTTATCACCAAATTATGGTTGTGATATCGAATATATAACATCTTGTCACAACATATATATGCCTGCAAAATATAATTTGAATTGGCAATTGCACACCATAAATGGTTAGACAAATTTGAGATCAAGTATAAAAAAGGGAAAGAGAGAAAATTAATAATAAAAAGTAAACAGGACTATAACACTTACAAAAAGGACAAGTAATACAAATATAAATAAGACATTTCACTTTAACTTTTATAACAGCTTTTAGAATTGATTATTTTTACCTCATCTAAAAATGGAAGTTATATATATAAATATATACACTCCGGTTCAAATAACGTTTATCCTAATTTATTAAATTAATGATAAAAAAACTTAATTTGAGAATTCATTCCAAAAGTAAAACCGAAAATTAAATACAGAAGACACACACATATATAAACACTACACATACACACATGCATACATATATATATATATATATATATATAAACATAATTGGATTGATAATTTTTTCTTTTTTATGTGGCGACCAATATGGATGAGATAATTTGGCATACATAATATCCTTACTATAAGGTCTTCACATCTTTACTATACAGAAATTATATATATATATATATATATACAACCAGCTCTACAACTTAAGAAGATTATCATTTGATCGAAGAGAAATTGGTTTGGTCAACAAGTTCTTACTTTGAATTTCATCCTTGAACGCTTATGATTTGATAGCAATAGTATAAATTAAATAAGTTTGAATAGGAGTTTTGGCATTACTCTACACTAGAAGAAACGATAATGTGTCTAGTATTCGTTAACTTTAATTAATTAACAACCAATACAATTCATAATAGAAATGTTAATAATTGTTATGTGGGATAAAACAAAACATTTTGTTATCCAGATCTATGCTTGCCTTTGGTAAAAGTGTACCCAAACATAGCATTTTATATGTCGCCCATTAAAAAAAAAAAAAAAAAAGACAGCATTTTATCGCCATATTATGTTTTTTTTTTTTAATTCAATCACCAAATTATGGTAGTGATCAAATATATAAAATATTGTCACAACATATATATATATATATATATATATAAGTGCAAAATATACTGAGTTCACAATTCCACCCCATAAATGGTTAATCATATATTCATATCAAATATTAAAAAAAAAAAAAGAAACAGAGAAAATTAATAATAAAAAATAAACAAGATTATAAGAACATTTCCAATAGCTTTGTAGATTATTTCCTATGTGGCACATAAATTGAGAGGATTTCTAGTTTATGTGGTATAAATGTTCATCTGATAAACATTCAATCCAAAAATGATTCTCTAATGGTTTTTATCTAAATCTCAATTAATTAATGATATCTCTTTAAATTTTTCTATAAAAAAGAATAATAATTAATAATGTTTTATTTATCATTTTTTTCTTTCTGAAAAATATTTTAATGAGGAATATTTTGATGGGTTATACTGTCTAGCAGACCATCTTTGACAGTATTTATTTTATTTTTTTACTGCATCAGTTTAAAAGAGTTTATAGACAAAGCTATTAGAGATGCTTTTTTTTTTTTTCCTTTTATTAAATCTATGTCCATATTTTTCATGTGGCAACATTTGCACTCCACTAAAATTTTACACAGTTTACTTTTAACTTTTAGAGTATCTCTAAAGGTTATGTCCATTGGAACTTAGATGGCAAGGGATTTGGAAAGTGTTAAAGCTTGGATAGCATAGTATCTATTAATGAACAATGTCTATTTAAATTTCTTTTCCAATGGATCATGTTTAGAATTTTAAATGAAATGAGTTGGCATTCTGTAAGAGGATATGAGAAGAGATGAGAAAGAAAAGGCTGTAAATTAATGATAAGAAAGGAGAAAGGAGAAAGGAGAGGGAATATATTGAATTTATGATTCACATTGTCTAACAAATCTCCTATGAAGAGAGGGTACAATTTCTTTTCTTTTCTTCTTTTTTTTTTTTATCACTTCACCTTAACAAATCTCTTGCACATGCCAGTAGAAAATATTGATTTAAAAGGTTATTTATCCATTTGATGTGGTAAAAATATTTTTAGACGGATAGAACTAATTGATATTCTATTGAAGATGCTCCTATAGAATTTTTTGAATAGACTAATCTAACCTTGCTTAAAAATGGAAGTGATATATGTATACACATATAGTTTTGATCTAGTGAGCTACTTAGTTCACCTTATGGTCAATGATATGATGTGCACTATACTCAATGCGAGCAAAAAAAAAAAATTGCATAAAATTTTCATTTAAAAAAAAAATTAGTATAAGTGACAATTTAATTGGCCGCTATTAAAAGATTCATATTCCTTTCTAAGTTTTTCATATTAAAGAATGAAAAATAAAAAGATATTGAAAATTAATATTACCATTTACAATTTTCAAATTTTACTCCTATGCAACTAACCATAAGATAAACTAAGTGGTTCACTAGATCATAATTCGATATATACACACACATAGGTGTTAGGTCCCATGCAAAATTCCTCACCGGAATTCTAGACAAGCCCTAATCCCAAAGAAATCCTATTGGACCTTCCGATGGAAAATCCAGCAGCATCTCCCCTAAGGGTTGGACTTACTACAAAATTCCCTGCCAAAAAAAAAAAAAAAAAACACACTTCTAACAATATCTCCTTATTCCTCCCACCTTACTACAATTTATTCCCACAAAGTTTAGCACATCAAATTTTAACAGGGAACCAGTGAAATATTTTATAAATACATCCATATAATATACGGTGCGTCAAAGGTTTACAATTAATTTTGGAATTAATACAACAAAGTATATAAACAAATAGTGCAAGGTAGAACAGAAAAGAAAGAAAGGACTCCTTGGAATTCGGCAGCAACTAAAACATCGAGCTCACTCCAGTCGATCACATCTACTAACCTGGGTCTAGGGAAACAAAATTTAAAAACGTGAGATGCTAATCATCTCCATGAGTGATCCAATCCATTATACAAAATAAACTTAACCAATTAATAATAAATAAGTTAATAAATATATACTAAGCATTTGAAATAATGTTGTCTCTCAAAACCCTCACAGTTCACTCAGTTGGAAATGTTCCCCTTTTAAAACATTTCACAAAACCCAATAATTGTATATGACCCAAAAACCAATAAAGTAATTAACCAATAAAATAAATAGAATACAAAATAATTTTAGAATCTAAAATTTACACTTTGAGATTAATAATAACAAATAATTGAATCCATAATAATGATCATAATACAATCACAAATAAATTAACCAAGCCAAGGGAATAATCAAGGAATATTAATAAATAAAATGCAAATAATATGCAACAAATCAATTTAGTAATAAATGGGTTTAACGTAAAACAAAATTGATTTTAATGAATCTTAAATTTATGTAATCCTTAAAAACATGATAAAATATATTTTTGGACACAATAAAAATAAATAATAAAATCAATATAAATAAGATTCATGTAAAAACCTCGATTTAAATAAATAATAAAAACATGAATAAAATACTTTTAATTTCAAATATCACTTTGAAAAACATTTAATTTTTGATAATCGATCGGGAAAATATCTTGACGCATCATACTATATACCAGTGATGTCAAACGGTGTCCAGCGTCCCAAAGCACTGTCTGACGGGGAGATTAAGAGAGAACCCGCATTCGATCACCGTGGTGTCCCACCGGGCCAATGCTATCAACAGTCACCAGGCCATGGAGGGGACGGCTGATGCTCACTGTGCATTATATCCTACCAGCCCTCAAGTCCAATGGCCTAATCATGTGCCCTAATCATATCCATGTAAATCCAATACAGAATACTAGTATTGTATGAGTGCATCTAAAAATCATAAAATCAATATATTTTTAAATATCCAAATCTCATAAATCCCACTTTTCAAATCCGTTGGTTCACATCACATTTAAACCCATAATATTTTTACATTTCTTTTTAATCATCAACATCATAAATCCACCACTTAAAAATCCATCAATTTCAAATCCATTGATTTAAATATAACAATTTTCAACACCATGAAATCCAGATCAATAATCAAACGTATAAATACGGATTTTGAACTCAATACTTTCATACAACTATTTTTCTCAAAACCTTAAAATCAATTTATATCAAAATCACATAAATTTCATATTTGCTTAAATCCACATCAGTACATTTATTATACGCAATAAATTCCATAATATAAATTTAACAATAATTGACCATAATTTAAATCCATAACTTCTTTAAAACCAAATATATGAATTCCATGCAATATGTGCTTAAATCAATAAACTTTTGGCATCATAAATTCAAAAAAATAAATTTAATAACAATTTAAAACATAATTTATTTAAAAACCTGAAATATAATTTTTGATGCAATACATGCACTAAGTCAACATAAATCATCATCATAAATTCAAATAACAATTTCTTAAATATTAAACATATATAGCACATTTTTCATAAACTAGCACATTTTTCATAAATTCAATTAACACCATATATATATATATATATTCACAATCCCAAAATATAGTTTGGTGACATTACATATATTAATTAATCATAAATTGACATTATAAATTTTAAATACCAATTTGTCTCAAATATCAAACACAATTATTTTTCATAACTTCAAATAACATAAAATATTCATAATTTAAAATCTGAAAATAATTTGAAGGTGGGTCACTCACATCAAGCATGCAATTCAATCAAGATCCTCCATAGGATCGATTCCACAATCCACACATGCTCCTCTCGGAGATCGGACCCGTGGTGGCTAGGATCTCACCGGAAAGCTCTCGGATTTAATGCCCTTGATTCTCTCAAACCGTTGCGAATTGGAGAAAAATGATCTCAAATTTGGGTTTAGGGAGGTCAAATTAGTGGAGAAGAATAGGTGGGATGATAGGAAACTCACTGGAACTGGGTTTTCTGGCGAGCCGACATGGTCACCGGAATCCGCCACCTCCGGCGGCCATGGGCTATAAAATTTGGTGGGGAGGTAGATCTGGTGATGGATTAACCAATGGGATCGGCGGTGAGGAAACGTAGATTTGGTTTGGGAGAAATCGACCGAAGAAGGAAACGGGCCACTCACCGAAAAACACCCCGATCCCGGCACGTCGCAGCTATCTAGCCATGATTTTTAGCTAGTCGGCCAGTTTTGATGGGTGGGTCAAGGTGGTCAGGCATGTGTACTGTTCTAGTGGCCAGAAATGGGTGAACAGCGATTGCCGATGGTGGTGGCTTCTCTCCCTCTCTCTCTCCTCCCCTCTTTCTCTCTCTTTCCCCAGGCCCACAAGAGTTTTGGCCAAATAAAAGCCACTCGTGGGTGACACTGTTCACTCATGGGATTGGCTGAGAGAGCAACACGTGGCACACACTGTTCACTTAATTCAAATATATATTAAAATATTACGGTATTCGGAAAATGTTGCAGGTTCATAACTTTTCAACCAAATGTCCAAATTAGGCGTGCCGTTTGTCTATGAACTTGTATTAACAAGTACTTTATCATTATATAAGAGTCAAATCAAGATTCTACATAAATAAAAAGTCAAACTCGGCACCCTCGGACAACTTGGACCGCAACTTGTCTTGCTCATAACTTTCAAACAGTAATTCTGATTTTGACGTGCTACTTGTCAGGACCCATCCAAAATTCCTCACCTGGAGCATGCCTCACCTCAAACCAAATAGTTTCCAAAATGATTTAAAATCTCAATTTAAATACCAAAATATTTAACTACTCCAAGTTCACTTATGAACCCATTAGAATATAAAACCATTTAATACATTGTCAAACCTTACGTAAAATGACAACTCATATTTAATAAGGCAAATATTTTATATGCATAATCCAAACATTCAATCAAATGGTATATAAGCCAAATTATTCGAACACATATATATTATATTATACCCCAAAACAATTTTTTTTAAAACTAATAACCATAGCAATAATTACAATAAATCAAACCACAATTTCTTTAAATTTCCAATATATTCTTTTGGCACCAAAACGTATATTAAAAACATTATAAATTAGCAATACCATTTTAGATAGAAATTCTCATGATATCGAACACATAAACATATTTTAGAAATATTCAATTATGAAATATTCCAACAAATTAATTTAATAATTAATAATTTCAAATTCAATTTCGTAAAATTCTTTGAATCAAAATATTTTTTTAATATATAAATATTTTGATTCACTCAATTGGGCATCAAATTTTCACAAATAAATCCACTAAATATTTGGCACATAAAAATATCAATTTCAAATATTCAATTCACACAAAATATTCACAAATTTAATTCCCGAAATTAATTTGAAGGTGGGTCACTCACCTGGAGCACGCCGTTAAACCAAGATCCTCCATGGGATCAATTCCACGACGCATCCGTGCTCCTAAAACAACAATATTACACAACTCAAATAAATTAATATTTTATTCGGGTAAATAATACCCGGTACCCGAGGGGTTAAACACAAACGTTAACCAAAATTGACGGGTAATATATCGAATCGAAGCTTGAGTGACAAGGATTACGAATCTGGTCTTACTTCCCGGAGATCAGACCCGAGGTGGCCGGAATCTCGCCAGAAAGCTTTCAGCTTTTAGAGCCTCGATTCTCCCAAACCGTCGAGAATTGGAGGAAAAGGACACTGGATCTGGGTTCAGGGGGTTGGAATTAGTGGGGAGGGACCGGAGACGTGACTAGGTACTCGCTGGAACTGGATTTTCCGGCGAGCCGCCGCGGTCACCGGCAACCGTCACCGGCGGCGGCGCGACCGGTGGCCGATGGTTGAGATTTTTGGGGGTTTTGTAGATCGAGGGGAGAGGGTTCCAATGGGACCGGCGGTGAGGCAAACGGAGGTCGGACGGCGAAGAGATCTGGGTTTGAAGATTTTCGACCCCTTGCCGGAAAATACTCCGATCCCGTGGCCGTGAAATTTGGTGGGCTGGCCGGAAATGAGGAGGTGGTGAGGAGTGGCTGGAGCGTGTGGCCTGAAAATGGCCGGAAATGGGTCAAACGGCAGTGGCCGGTGGTGGAGGGGAAAAATCACCGTCGCCGAAAAACGCTCCGATCCCGATGCGTTACTAGCAGGTTGGCCGTGAGATTTGGGTTGCCGGTCGGAATTGAGGAGGTGGAGGTAGTGGGGTGGCACGTGTGGCCCTCCGGTGGCCGGACGATGGCCAATCGGTGGTGGCCAGTGGTTCTCTCCCTCTCTCTCTCTCTCTCTCTCCTCTCTCTCTTTCTCTCTCCTCCCCTCCCATTTTGCCAAAATAAAAGCCACCGTGGGTGATACTATTCACCCACATGGACCTCTCAGATGTCGACACGTGGCATCACTGTTCACTGATTCAAAAATATTAAAATATTACGGTAGTCGGAAAACTTCACACGTCCATAACTTTTTAACCAAATGTCCAATTTAAGCATACCATTTGTCTATGAACTCGTATCGATAAGCACTTTACAACCATACAAAATTCAAAGCAAAATTTTACAACCATAAAAAGTCAACTCCCCGCACCTTTTGGACAATTTGAATCTCGACTTGTTTTGCCCATAATTTTCAAACCGTAGCTCCGTTTTCGACGTGCTACTAGTCTACGAACTCTTGCCAACGTGTACTTCGTAACGGTACTTCAGTCAACCTAGAATTCCATCCGAGTCAAAAAGTCAACTTTTGACCCCTTGTTCAACGGTCAACGGTCAACGGTCAACCTCGATCAAAGTTGGAAAATTTCCTTTGTACTTTGGGACGGGGTGTTACACTACCAGTCTACAAACTCGGGATGATACGTACTTTGTACTGGTGCCTCGCTCAATGCAAAATTTTACCCGAAACAAAAAGTCAAAAATTTACCCCTTCTCGGTCATCAAAGTTGGTCAATCTCGGTCAATGTGAGAAATTTTCCAGCGTACTTCGGGATGTGGTATTACATAGGTTTCACATATGAAGTTTTTGGACAAAGGTATTTAATAATAATCTAATCCTTCTAATTTATCTAATCTAAAGGTTCATGTTTGTTTTCTTCAAAACCCTTTAACATCACATAATCATATCAATTAAACAACATTTATGTTTTACCTAAACTATTGATTAGTTCTAAAATAACCTCTTTCCTCAGTCTGAATCATCTATCTCTCTCATTCCCCAATTCTTCTTCTTTTTTTTTCCCTCTTTATCTACATTACTATTATTTTTATTTGAAATAGATCCTTATATCCTTGAAACCTCTCTATCTTATACTATTTAAATAATTAAATAATGAAGTTGAAAAATTCTCTACATGATCAACAAAAGATAAAAATTCTATATTATATCCTTATAGATTGTTTGTATACACAGACAAATAAGATAAAAGATTAGAAGTATCATTATGAATAAAATATATGACTTGACAAATAGTTTGATTAATATAGGGACTAATAATAAATATGAAAGTAAGAGAGTGTGAAACATATTTCTATAGTAGAAAGGCTATGCAATTTGCCATTTCTATTATTACCATCTTGTTATACTGTAGGTCAAAAGAAGATGGCAAGTAAACCCTTTAGGTTTAGAATCTTAAAATACATAAAATTTAATAAATTATTGGAGAATATTTACATCAAGAGAAATTGGTAGAAAATATTTATTAATTTTTTATTCAAGTCGGCCATAATTTTGTTCAACCAATTAATTAAACTTCAACTTAATTTAGAATCCCCATAGAATAGCGTACATATATATATATATATATGCGCATACGTTGAAGAGGTATTAATTCTTTATTCTTTCTGAGAATTGGAGGAGGTATTAATTAGAGGAATAAATGAACACCTAATAATCCATACATGAAAAACCAAACCAATTCCATCCGTAGACCTTGGCAAATAAGAAATATTATGGACATCAAAGGAAGAAAAATTAACTATAAATTGAATTTATGGAATATATATATATATATTACATACCTTTTCATTAAAAAGAGGAATGGCGCTGGTATTAGTTGTACTCTTCGGTTGATGATCAGAGCAATACTGTAGAAGCTGGGGTAATTCTTCCAACCGTAATATACGCAAACGAGGAAACTCAATCTTAGCATTCATGGCTTCATCATTGTCAACTATCTCCTCTATCATCTTGCAATCATCCACAACAATTGCCTCAACTAGTTTGGCTATGGAGAAACAAAAGATACTTTTCAATCTATCACATTTAAATACAATAAGTCGCCTCAAATTGTGAAAAGAGTCCGGTGCGAGTGTTCCATGGCAGATCTTTTCCAACTTCACCAAATTTTGAAGCTGCAAAGACTCCAAATTTAGAAAGGCAGTTTGTTCAACCGAGTTTACAATGTACAGAATTCAAGCGTTATCTGCAACTAGAAGAAACTTACAATGTGGAAAACCCTCTTTATTTAATTCATACACAACACTATTTTTACCCTCTAATCCATATAGTTCTATCACATCAGATCTTATTAACAAATTTCCAAGCCCAAGCTCATCTAATCGACTGCTTCTTTCCAGCTCCATCGACAATTTTCTGTTATAAAAAGTTCTAAACATGTATTCGTGATGATGTATCATGGGAAGTCTTGGACACGGTGCTAAGTTTATGGAATAGCTTTCCAGTTTTTCCCCAAAGATGTCTTTCGGTAGAACATTAACATCAGGAATGCTTAGATTTAACAAAGAGATAAAGGTAGATTTTTAGCTCACTGAGACTGGCATTTCTTATTTCATGGCCATTTACTTCTTCAGCCTCCTAGGAAATTTGGTTTAATAACTCTAAGTTTTCCCCATCCTCCCAAATCCAACACCCACAGTTGAGTCATTTGTCTGATTTCACTTCCAAGCTCCTCAACTTCAGAGTAGGAATGGTCAAGAATTTCTAAATTTTTTAGCTCTCCAATTAGAGCTATGTTGCCCAATCTGCATCCAATCAAACGCAATGTTTGGAGATTCTAAAGAAAAGGAAAGGATGAAGGCAATGGATCCAAATTAACTTTATTCAAATATAAAAATCTAAGCTCTTTCAACCCTTCCAAAAATCGATCTGTAATTTGAGCATAAGACAATCGAATCAATAATAACTGAAGCTGCGGACCTTCCAATCTTTCATCTGGAAGCTGTTCAATGACATTTGTGCAGCTAAGGAGTGAAATTGCAATGGCATCTTTGAATTTTTTATGGTCCCTCCTCATGTATTCATCCAATTCATCAAGATTTCTGATATTATACCAACGCCTCTCTTTGGATGCAATATCTATAGCAACATCATGGATCACATCATGCAATTTTATGCTGTTCTTGCCATAAAAAGTATAACCATCCAACAGAAGACTAGAACGTTTAAGAATTTCAACAAGCGTAAGCATCCTATTTTTTGCCACTTTCCAATTAGAAATAGGGCCTTGAAACAAGCCCAAACCTGAAGCATATTTCAACAAGTCACCAGTGTCTATGTTTGTATCTTCTAGAAATAAACTACAGAGCAACAACAATGACTTTGCTTCCTCACTTGGCAGATAATTGTAATTTAACCTAACACTGGAGTACACTCTTTCATGCATTCCTTTGATGTTATTTGGACTTGACATTCTTAACTCATGCAAGGCATTCTCCCAAACATGGCAAGGTTGCTTCCTCAATGCACTTGCTACTACTATTAACACAAGCGGTAAGCCATCACATTCTTTAACAATCTGACTTGCCAAATCTGGAAACTCGGGTTTTCCATTTGAATCGTCTGCTGTTTTATTAAACAAATCCAAGGGTTCACTTCCAGATAATTTTCCAACCTCAAAAATATTTTCATTTTTCACATCATTCTTTAACGCATTATAAAACCTGGATGTCAACAGTATCTTGCACTGCTTCTGATCACCCCAGAATGATATACCGACATCTTCATCCAAGTCGATCCTTTTCCACACATCATCTACAATTATGAGGATCATCTTTTCATGCCTCAGTCGATCTGCTCTGGCAGATAATCTTGTTTGATCATCCAACTTTAGACCTAGCTTGCCTACAATTTCTTGTTGAATACTTGTTAGTGTAATGTCACTTTTGTTGCTGTCATAAGTTGCTTTGTAATGATTAGTTACTGTACTTCAATTTTTGGTAAAAACACTATTGTATTAGGTAGCCAAAGTATGGCTTGTCTTTTGGCAATATGATTACTACAGTAGTAGGTGAAAATTAGGTGGTTTACTGTTTCTGAAAACTTGTGGTTATATGTTCTGTCCAAAATGAATGATGGTGTACACCACACCAATTTAAGCTTCTTTCTCTTTCATTTTTGTTGTTTTTTTTGTTCAAAAAATCCTACAAATGGTATCAGAGCTCTAATGATCTTAGTGGGGCTATAAGTGAAATAGCAAAAAATACAGAAATCTTCCTTCTACCTTTCCTTCCTATTTTAAATGGCTTCAACTCATTTTTTTGCTCCATCACCTCCTATATTTTCTAGAGAAAATTATGCCATGTGGTCTATAAAAATGAAAGCTTACCTTTAAGCTTTTGACTTGTGGGAAGTAGTAGAGACCGAAAGAAATCATCCCCCTTTGACAACAAATCCCACTATTGCTCAAATAAACCAACATAGTGAGGAGGTTGCTAAAAAGTTTAATGCTTTATCTACCTTATATGCTGGTGTTTTAGAAGTGATGTTCACTAAAATTATGGCTTGCACTACAACTAAAGAAGTCTGGGACAAACTGAAAGAAGAGCTCCAGGGAAGTGCAAGAACAAGAAAAATGTAGGTATTGAACTTAAGGAGGGAGTTCGAAACTTTAAGAATGAAGGATTCTAAGTTGGTAAAAGACTTTATTGATAGACTTATGAAGGTAGTAAACCACATCAAAATTCTTGGAGAGAAGCTAGGAGATAAAAGAGTGGTGGAGAAAGTGCTGGTCAACTTACTAGAAAAGTTCGAAGCAAAGATCTCATCCTTGGAGGAGTCAAGAGACCTGAATCAGATTTCTTTTTCAAAGCTTGTTAATGCTTTACAAGTAACTGAATAAAGAAGATCTATTAGACAAGAAGAAACCTCATAAAGTGCTTTTTTAGTATTACAAAAAGGTAAGGCTTCAGTAAACAATAATCAAAGGAACCAGCAAGGTGGAGGAAGTAATGTCAAAGAAAAACATGATGTTGGTACAAGCAGAGAGGGTGAAAGAAAGAAGTTTATGAAGTGCTCTCATTGCAAAAAGGACAACCATCTTGAAAAATATTGTTGGTTTAGGCCTAATATTCAATGTAGAGCTTGCAAACAACTTGGACATATTGAAAAAGTTTGCAAAAACAAAGGAGGACCAGTGCAACAAGCACACCAAGTACAAGTTGCTGATGAAGCACGGCAAAGTGAGGAAAGGATGTTTGTTGCTACATGTTATGCAGAAAAAGGCAGCAAAGAAGCTTGGTTGGTGGATAGTGGCCACACTCAACATATGACTCATGATGCTGATCTCTTCAAGACCTTGGATAGAAGCTTTGTTTCCGAAGTCCAAATAGGAAATGGAGATTTTATTCAAGTTTAAGGCAAAGGAGAAATGGATGTGGAAACTTCAATAGGTACTAAACTCATTTCAAATGTGTTATATGTATCCGAAATTAATCAAAGCTTGTTAAGTGTGGGACAAATGCTTGAAAATGGATATTCTTTGAATTTTCAAGATAAGTCTTGCATAATATATGATCAACATGGAAGTGAAATTCTAAATGTTGGAATGAAAGATAAAAACTTTGTGGCAGAGTGGAATAAGAAGGAAAATAATATTTTTTACGCCAAAACTAGTGATGAATCTAAGTTGTGGCATAAAAGACTTGGTCATTTTAACTATCACTCATTGAATCTAATACATGAAAAGAAATTGGTGGAGAATATACCTGCTGTTAGCAAAAACCTGGAAGTGTGTGAAGTGTGTTAGCTTGATAAGCAACAAAGGCTACCATTCCTTTTGAAAGGTCCCTAGCGAGCCTCTGAAAAGCTTCGGTTGATTCATAGTGATGTATGTGGACCTATGAGTGAGAATTCTATCAATGGTACACTTTCATAGACGATTTCTCCAGAATATGTTAGGTGTATTTTCTTAAACAAAAATCTGAAGTTGCTGAGATATTCACCAGCTTTAAAGCCATGGTAGAAAATCAAGCAAAATGTAGCATAAAGGTGATACGATCAGATAATGGGACTGAATATACAGCTCAAAAGTTTGAGTTGCAATGGAAAGAAGCTGGAATTCAACATCAACTGCCTTCTCCCTATACTCCTCAGCAAAATGGGGTTAGTAAGAGGAAGAACAGGACTATTATGGAGATGTGTAGATGCTTGTTGTTTGAGAAGCAATTACCAAAGAAGTTTTGGGCTGAAGTAGTGAATACCTTAGTGTATTTGCTAAATAGATTACCAACTAAAGCATTGGAGTTTAAAACTCCATATGAGGTATGGTATGGGGTCAAGCCTACTGTAGAGCATTTGAAGATATTTGGGAGCATTTGTTATACACATGTTCCTGAAATTAAGAGAGACAAGTTAGATCAAAAAGTTGATATGGGAATTTTTATTGGTTACAGCAGCAACACAAAAGGGTACAGAGTATATCATTTGAAGACTAATAAGTTAATTGTTAGTAGGAATGTTCAAGTTGATGAAGTTACTGTTTGGAATTGGGAAAAGAGTGAAGTTCAAGCCTCAGAAAAGAATTTTATCCAAGAACATGATGAGATTCAGGAGGAGAATGATTCAAATGATGAAAATGCTATTGGAATCGAGCTACAAAATCCTTGACTGATGTATATGAGAAAAGCATCCGAGGTACAAGACCTCTGAATGATGCATCCGAGGTACAAGACATTTGACTGATGCATCCGAGAGAAGCATCCAAGGTACAAAACCCTTCATTGATGCATCCTAAAGAAGTGTCCGAGTACAAGACACCTATCTGATATCCGAGATACAAGATCCCTATCCGATGTCTGAGCTATAAGACCCCTGTCTGATGTCTGAGATACAAGACCCCTGTCCGATGTCCGAGATACAATACCCCTGTCCGATGTCCGAGCTATAAGACCCATGTCCGATATCTGAGATACAAGAACCCTATCCGATGTCTGAGCTATAAAATCCTTGTCCAATGTCTGAGATACAAGACTCCTGTCCGATGTCCAAGTTACAAGACCCATGTTTGATGTTCAAGGTACCAGACCCTTGACTGATGAATATGAAATATGCAACCTAGCATTGTGTGATCCAATTACTTTCTATGACGCCAATCAGTTCGAGACAAGGAGAGAGGCCATGAAAACCGAAATCAATATGATAAATAAAAACAAAACTTGGAAATTGGTGAACAAACCCCAAGGCAAAAAGGCCATTGAAGTTAAATGGGTCTTTAGGACCAAGGTCAATGTAGATGGTACAATAAATAAGCATAAAGCAAGATTGGTAGTTAAAGGTTTTGTGCAGCAACCTGATATTGATTATGGAGATACGTTTGCACCAGTTGCAAGACATGAAACAATCAGATTTCTACTAGCACTTGCCGCTCAAAAAGGCTAGAAAGTTTACCATTTAGATGTGAAATCTGCATTTCTAAATGGTTACCTACAAGAAGAAGTATATGTTGAACAACCTGAAGGCTTTGTTGTTCAAGGAAAGGAAGACAAAGTTTATAAATTGCATAAGGCTCTTTATGGCTTGAAACAAGCTCCTAGAGCTTGGTATAGCAGAATTGACTCATACCTTGTTGGAAAAGGATTTAAAAGGAATGAGAATGAGCCTACTATGTACGTGAAGTCAGGTTCAAATGATGAAAAATTGATTGTTTCTCTATATGTTGATGACTTGTTTGTTACAAAAGGAGATTCACAAAGTGTGTTGGAGTTTAAATCTGAAATGCAAAAGGTGTTTAAAATATCAGATTTAGGAGTGATGAACTACTTTCTTGGCATGGAGATATATCAATTTAGTCATGGCATTTTCTTATCCCAAAAGAAGTATGCTGTGGAACTACTCAAAAAGTTTGACATGGAGAAGTGTAATCCAGTTGACACTCCAATGGTTTATAATCAAAAATTTGAACTCGAAGATGGTGCTGCCAAGATTGAAGTTTCAACCTATAGAAGCCTTATTGGAAGTTTGCTGTATTTATGTGCTTCTAGACCTGACATTATGTTTTCTGTGAATTTGCTTTCCAGATGTATGCATGCTCCATCACATATGCATTATTATGCAGCTAAAAGAGTGCTAAGGTACATTGAGGCACCATAGACTATGGTGTTTGGTTTTTGAAGCAAGAAGAAGGCAAGTTGATGGGCTATGTTGATAGTGATTGGGCTGGAAGCATGGAGGATTCAAAAAGTACTTTAGAATACTTATTTTCTCTTGGTTCAGGTCCTTTTTCATGGAGCTCACAAAAACGAGGTTCGGTTGCTCAATCCACAACTGAAGCTGAATATATTGCTACTGGAGCTGCTTCAAATCAAGCTTTATGGCTAAGGAAGTTGCTTGTTGATTTAAATGAGAGGCAAGAACAAGCTACCACTATATACTGTGACAACAAGTCTGCAATTTCCATTGCTGAAAATCCGGGTCAACATAGAAGAACAAAGTATATTCCAGTCAAATATCATGCTGTGAGAGAAGCTGAAAGAAATGGTGAAGTGAAGCTGATTCACTGCAGTTCTAAGGTTCAGTTTGCTGATATTTTGACAAAAGCTTTTCCAAGAAACAGGTTTGAAACATTAAGAAATGATCTTAGTATTTCCAGCAAAAGTGCCAAGGAGGAGTGTTAGTGTAATGTCACTTTTGTTGCTATTATAAGTTGCTTTGTAATGATTAGTTACTGTACTTCCAGTTTTTGATAAAAACACTGTTGCATTAGGTAGCCAAAGTATGGCTTGTCTTTTGTCAATATGATTACTGCAGTAGTAGATGAAAATTAGGTGGTTTACTGTTTCTGAAAACTTGTGGTTATATGTTCTATCCAAAATGAAAAAGGGCATACACCACACCAGTTTAAGTTTCTTTCTCTTTTGTTTTTGTTGTGTTTTTTGTTCAAAAACTCCTACAATACTTTTATAATCTGGGGTTTGGGATGCAGTAACCAGAATAGCTTGGCTGAAAAGCTTAACTTCCATTGCTTTTCTAACAACTTCTTTAGCCAGCATGGTTTGACCAACACCTCCCATCCCATACAATGCAATCATATTAACAATGGGATCTCTCAGTGCCTCCATTACCATCCTCAAAGTTGACATTCTCACTGCAAACTCCTCATAACCTTTGTTTCTGATTGAACTTTGAAGGGTAGGAAGGTAAGAAACCTTCTGACCAAACCCGTCTGTAGCTTGAATTTCACTGGTAATGCTCTGTACCATCTTCTTTGCGTTTTTGCTCAGCCGACGTCACCACACCGGGTTTGGAAATGAAACATTTAAACACCTCGTATTTGCTCGACATTCATCTCTTAGAAAATTTATAGCCTCCTCAGTGACCCCATTTGCTCTGCTAAGCCACTGTTGAACTGCAGTAAAGATTTCTTTATCGTTTCTCATGGTTTCATCCACAATACGTTGAAGCTGGTCTTTCATAGTCCCCAACTGTTAAGTTTTGTTCTTGAGATTGTCTATATAGCTTTTATAGGAAAAAACATAGGCAATTTGTCGACCAATTGATGCCACTGTTTATTCACCAATTTTTGCAACAATCGCAAACACAACCTCCATTTATAATTCTAAACCTTTCTTTCCTTGTCTTTTTTCACCTCCCTACCTCTGTTAGGTACTGTAGCTCTCTATGTCTCTCGCTATTCAGCTTCTTTTCTTTCTTCTTTTTTTTTCTTTTTTGTTTTTTTTTTTTTGTTTTTCATTTTCACATAAACAAGGGAAAAAGAATGTGACAGCAAAAGAAACAAAATGATGCTTATCCATTAGTGTAGATAAAAATATGGAAAAATAAATGAGAATGAATCTATGGATTACGCAACAATTTTTTTTTTTTTCTTCTTTTTGGACTTTTTCAAGTAGTCTTTAGCAAAACAAAAATAGATCTAAGTGCACAAGTGCTTTTTTCAGGTTTTCAAACAAACAACAAATCAACAGCAAGGAAACTGAAAATCAAGAAAAATAAAAATAAAAAAGGTAAAGTACATATGCAATTATATACTGAAAGGGGAGAGGAGTTGCTTGCCTGTAAATAATTCACTCAATTGGATCACAAAGCAATCAAAGATAGTCAACGCTAGCTAGCTGATGTATGAATGTTGGATATGAAAGCTGTTGAATAATAGTGGTAAAGTGATAGCTTTGAACACTACTTTAATGGATGGTAAAGTATCCTTTCTTTCCTAAAAGGGAATCCTAAAATATCCTACAACACTGGTTTAAATTTAATACTATATCTTTAATCAAGATGGTATGGTCCCATTCCTTTTAATTAATTCATTTTCATCTTATGCTTTCCACCTTAATCCAATGTACGAGTCTTTTGAATAATTCTCCACAATTTTAAAAAGTTACTTGTATTGTGGGTGGGGTAATACATGTTCACCAATTATTTTTTTATTTTTTGGACATATATGATCCCCATTTTGAGATGCAGCCAGATAAATAAAATAATGTAGAGAGACAGCCTGTGTGTTGGGGCAGCTGACCGCACGCTGATTTTGAAATTTTCAAAGAGTATATACTTTCAAATTTTATAATTTTGCCCCTTAAACATGAGTTAGTTAGCCATGCACTGTCCGTTTGTAATTGTACTTTTAATTTTTGAAATTGGGACGTTAACAGACCGTTGGATCAATTTAAAGAGTTGAAAGACCAATTATAATGTTAAGGGCCCAAAGTTAAGAGGCAGAGCTTTACCATCTCTGTTTTATAATTTTTATTACTATTATTTTTTAGAAATATTTTATTTATATTTATGAAATTTGGTTTAAATATAAAAACATCTTTCAGATTTCTAATAGTATCATCTATACCCTTTGAAAGGGTTTAAATTACCTTTATATATTTATTTAACTAAATTACTTTCAACATTCATTTTATTTCTTTTCTCACAATAATTAATTCGAAATTTCAAAATTTTGTTAATCTATATTTTAATTGATTTTATTTAAACTAAATGATAAGTTTTCAATATGAAAAAAAAAAAACTATGTGGTGATTTTAGTTTTAAAAAATTAAGTTTTTTTTTTTTAAACCAAGTGATAATTTGTCAAATATATTTTTACTAAATGTATTTAACTAAGTATATTATAATTTTTCAAATATATTTATAAATATATAACTTACTTAAGAAAGCTTATGTAATTAAAATTATTATATAATTTTTTTTATAAAACATGGAAAAAAAATTTATCACATAATTTAAATAAAAATTAATTAAAAATATTATAAAAAACTTTAAAGTTTTCATATCAATTATTGTGAAAAATTAAAAATTAAAAAATTAAAAGTAATTTAACTTAAATAAGAGTATAAAAATAATTTAGATTCTTTCAATTAATATAGATGATATTGTTAAAAACTTTAAGGATATATTTTTTTACATATTTAGTCCAAATCTCTAAATGAAATATTGCTTTATTTTTTTGTTCTTATTTGTTTTTCATATTCCCTTCACTTTGCTTTTCCTTGGAATTGCACATGCATATTTATGTGCAGTGTCATTCCCAGTCCCCACTTGTCCCTTGCTCACGGGCTCTTATATATGCACCTTTGGTTTACTTGTCTCTTTCCACCTTGGACATGTCGTCTTGGGAGGACCTATCCTCTACAACTCATTTTACTTTTACCTGTAATCGGATCTGTCTTTTATTTGCTTGGGCCTTGGAATACAAACAAAATACTGTCCAGTGTTAGTTTTTAGTGTTTGGCCAACCAGGGAGTGCCACATTTTTGTTTGAGAATATTATTCATAACCAGATAATCATACTCATTCATCAAAGATAACAAAAAATAAATAATTAATTTTTGTAGCTTGTGCTTGGTTGCATTAATATCACTCTTCTAAAGATGCTAGCTGTTTTGGTTTGTGATATTCAATGAATCGAAGATACTAATCTATATATATATTATTGATCCCAAATGATTTTTTTTCCCCCTCTATTTCTATTGTCATTGCCTCCGCAAGAGAAAATCTGCATCTCAGGGGCACATCGACTCCCAACTTCTTTTTTTGAACATGGAAATTTCATTATACTATATCCAGAGTAAACTCTTTATCAAACTAGGTAAATGGTGGGAAGCCCAAATCTTCAAGTTGCTAAATAAAAGTTCACCATTGGTGTCATGCACCTACTACATTTGCAGGTTTTTCGATTCACTCTCTTGCAGTATGCTATGCTTAGTCTTGTAGCTGCTGAGGAAATTAATTAATTTATCAATACTTTCAAATTTAGCGAGGACATTGAGGATGAAACTTAGCTCATTAAACTGCCACATTAGTTCTTGATGTGTCAAATCAACTCGCAGTACACAAATCGTTTTCAAATAAAAAAGTAGAAAAATAGGGTTGTCGTACCCAAGGGATTAAAAATTAAGTACCAAAGATAATTAGGTTTTGATAATATTTGAACTAAAATTTAAGATGGCAATTGAAAAGAAATAAACTAAATTAAACAAAAGCAATCAATTAAAATTAGATGAATTTCAAGTAAAGAGAGAGTTAAATTAATAATTATGAATATTAGGGCATTTGATTTCACCACTAACTATTCCAATTTAATTACTTAAATATGTGAATTTAATTAACTAGTAATTTTGTTAACCACACTTAATCACAAAATTAATCAAAAGTAGTTTCCACTCACAATTGATAATATTCACCTAACCTAATTTATTCCTTCCGGCCTATAAATTAAATCATGCAAATTCGTCAAGCATAGATTAAGCAAATAATATGGCATGAGACATAACTATTTTCCAATCAATTATGCATTCATGTAAATCATTGGAGATCCATAATATTATCCTTTTCCAAGCTCAAATATTGTTAAAATCATTCATTTCTTCCGACCTATGAAAGCATCAAGCATACCAATGATTTATTAATAAAACATATTACTAATTAAATAAAACTCAACATATATTAAAATAATTAAACCTTCACAGTTAGGGCTACATCATAGCTCTAGCTATGAAAATTAGTTCATGGAAAAAATAAATTCAACATCCATAATTATTAAAAATAATAAGATTCACAATTAAAGAGAAAGGAAAAGAGAATAAAAACTATTGAAGAAATTCTCCTCCAAGAGCTCTCAAAGTCGTAGCCTTCTTCTCTAAGCAAGCCCATGTCTCTATGCCTCCTCCAAGCTCTCCAATTGATTTTCTAAAACTCTAAAACTTTAAAACTCTAGAACCCTTAAGAGAATCTTAGAAACTCCCAAAATTTGGTTTGTTTCTATTTAAGCCTCCTAAAAGCTCTTAAATAACTCTCTAAACTTGTATATCTCCTTTCAATGTGGTGGGGGCTATATATAGGACCTTGGGAACCTTTTTCTCTCTTTATTTTCAATGTGGGAGTCTTGTAAGATACCTTTTTTAGGCCATGAAGAGGGTTGGACGAATTTCATGTGTAAAAAGGAAACTTGATATTACTTGCTCTCCAATACTTTTTTTTTATCTAATTCCTCCTAAAAAAAATAGTTAATTAGTCTAATTTACCCTTAATGAAGCATGTGACATGACATGTGCCTCATTAATGATAAATTAACCAATTATTAACACTTGTTTTTATCTTGGCCCTCAAATTGCCTTGATTCCCTCTTTTGATCAATGGTAGAGATTTAACTAGAATATTCCTTTTTATAAATTCCAAACTTTAAATGATGATAACTCTTTACACGTACCTCAAAATTCAAAAATAATGAGACATTTGAAATCCTCAGATCGTGATGATTCATATGACATCCACTTCTACCATGAAATTCCCGATAGAATCTTTATGAAATCTTCAAGGTATCTTTTTGGAATCTTTTTAATGCTTAGTCCGTTCGAGCTTAATCTTGCTTCCTACCATAATGCAACCCAAGGAATCCATCTTTATGGTTGTTTTCTTAAAATTCCTCCTCTTTCACCTAGATTAAGAAAAATACATAATTAAGTATTTTTCCATAACAAATTACACAAACTAACAAATATTAAGCTATAAATATGGTATAAAATAGTTCTCAAAGTCTAGAAGGCCGTTTCCTTATGGACTTCTGTATTAGATTCATCAACTTAACAATTCTATAAAATTTTCAGCTCTTCTAAAACAACCAAGACTACCTGTCAAATGATTATTAGAATGTTAAGTAAAATAGTTAAATACACCTTCTTAGCTTTAAAAAAAAAAAAAAAGGTTAAAATTCAGGTTAAAAGCTTCAGGGTATACTACAAGAATCGCAATGATAGACGACGTAATTAATGCGTCGCACAAAATAAAAACCGACGTTTTATGAAACATCACCTAATATCCTGTTGCTAAAACTATAAGACAAAAGGCGACGCATTAATAATGTCGCTTAATATTAAAGAAAAGCCGATGTTGTACAAAATGCATCGCTAAAAGTTTAAAGAAAAACTAACAGAGTTAAAATACATTGCCTATTTTTTTAGTTTTTAGCGACGCTTTTTCAAATGTGTCGCCTATTTTTTGAGTTTTTAGCGACTTTTATATTAATTTTTAACGACGCTTTTTTGTAATGCGGCACCTTTTTTTAAATTGATTAAAACTAGTAAAAATATAAAATAATTAAAATACAAAAAAAAAATTAAAACTAGCTTCATCCAAAATTATTAGAATACAAAAATTTAAAATAAACATTTTCATAACAAAATAATTATCAAATAAATTAAATATTATTTCATGAAATATTTTTACAATTTGGTAAACTATTGTATATGCAAAAGCAAAAGCCATATTAATTAAACTTCCATGAATGCATAGTCATTGAGATGGAAGTTGACATCTTCTTGTTGATGATATTACACCCTCATACTGCATATGGAAAAATTAAAAAAAAATTATTAACACTTATGCAAAATAAATAAATGTTAATTATCATTAATAAGTAATTTAGTGAATGAAAATTTAAAGAATATTACCATTGTTGATACGAACCTAGGACGACCTGCTCCTAAACCTGTATTATATTAGCCCGGATCTTAATTAAGTTCAAGTTCTAATGGAATTGACCTCAACTCCTAACCAACATGTGGTTAGAAACCTTGGTATAATGTAGACGCCACAATAGGGGATGGAAAACCTATTGATAAGTCAAGCTAAAACAACTAATTCTCTAATGGTCTTTTAGGTGTTCTCAAAGAACAAAGAGATAATTAATCTCACAAGTATTTTCTCAATCAAATCAAAGTTTATTCTTATTGATAACTAAGCCTTTAAATAGGCTTTGAAAAGACAACTTAAAAACCCTAGAACATAAAGAAAACTGGCCACCACACATAAAGAAACCTAGTTGGCCGAAACTATACTTCCTTTCCTAATCTAAGTTTGATTAATTAATTCCTTTATATTAAATTAGGAATTAATTAATTTACAATGGAAAGAATAAAATAAAAACCTTCCTAAAGTTATTTGTCCAGAAAATAAATAAATAAAAGCCAAAAAGTAATGGTAGTTTCCAAAAACAAAAGGTAAAAATAAATTAGGAAACTAAAAATGCTAGCCTTTTGATCAAGTTGACTTTGATCAATCTTTGACCTCTTTGAGCTTCAAATCAGGTTCTAGATGCTTTGTAGGATGCCAAATAAGATGAAAATGAAGTCCCACACGTTGCCCATGCTTGGAAAAATAAGAAAAGGCTAATACAGTAAAATATAGTAAAGTCAGCAAGCAATACAAATTCGGCCAAATTGTTGATGCTGTCCGTACAAGCCCTTTTTGATTGCATTTGAGGCTGCTTTAACTTGATTCCATGACCTCTTAGGCATATGTATTGAACCCATAAAGCATTGGAACCATTTCATGCTTCTCGGACTCCAAAAATGTACCAAAACCGTCACCCGGGTCCGTACCAGTCTCCAGCGCTTGTGTCAGCAAAACAGGTCTTGGTTCTTTGGTCATGATCATTCCTTCTTGATTATGATTTATCCTTTGAATAAGCACAGCAAGGTTATCCTTGAACTTCTTGGCTTGTGCTCTAGTGATTGGTCCCACCTTCATTCGTAACGGATCGGCACCCCAGGCGGTTGTTAGTTGTACGGGTTCGGGCGGATTCACATCAATTGTTCTTAAAATTTGGTGAGACACATTTCTTCTAATTAAAAGTGAAAACTCATAATAAAGTGGTCAAAAAATTAATTAAATGAATAATAATAAATGTCATATATATTACTTAAAACATAAGCAATAAATCTACGTATCACTTTATTTAGAAGATATTTTTTATTCAATATTCCTTCACAGTCAATATGAACATAGTCACTCTCACATTCATCCTCATTATTATTTTTATCTACACTTGGCAACTGTATGACAAATAAATTGTGAGCCATCGTAGTATCACCAAGAACATCTTCTTCAACAAAAGTACGATGTTATGGTGAAGTTAAAACAACAGACCATCTAGAATCAAATTAATCTTCAACATAAAATACTTGTTGAATTTAGCAAAACAATGTCAAGCAATATCACAAACAAAATATCCACAAAAGCAAGATTAGGAAAACGCAACAAACCTAATTAAAAAAACCCAACGAATCTAACCTGAGGTTAAAAATAAAAAATAAAAAAAAAATAACCCACCACATGTCTTTGCCAACCACAAAGAAAAAAGAAACTCGCCTAAACGATGGAGGCAAACGAAAAATGAAACCCAAAATATACCACTCTTCAAGTCTCTCTTAGATTTCTTCCAAATCTCATATCTATTAGGTAGTGTACTTGATATAGTTTTAGAAAAGAAAAGGGATTTAAAGGCACGTGTAAAAATTTTAAAACACGCCAAAACTTTTCGCAAAATGGCAAAAAGGCAATCCTTTTGAAGATTTTAAAAAAAAAAAAAATAAGAGAACAGGCGATGCATTTACATCTTAAAGCTACGCCTATTGCATCAATGTCATTATTTTTTTTGTTTTTTAATTAGTTTTTTATTCTTTATCTAAAAATAAATACTAAAAATATTTCTTATATATGTGAAACAAAATTACCAAAATGGTACTTTAATTATTTTGTTTTCCAAGTATAGTTTATTTACTTTAAAATCTTGTAAATTTCTAATTTTTTTTTTTTGGGTTAATCACACTAAGCACCCCCGAGGTTTCCCTTACTTACAACCGGGTACCTTCCATATTTCCATAATTACATTGTACATCCTCGAGGTTTCCCTTATTTACAACCAGATACCTATATGTTTTCATAATTACATTACACACTCTCGAGGTTTTTCCCTTAATTACAACCGAGTACCTTCATGTTTATATAATTACATCCGCCTCCCTTCTAACAAGGTTTCATCTATAAAAATGTACTATCTCTCTTGTGTAGCAGTTAAAATTTTATTAATTGTCCCTTGTATATATATTAATTAAATGCGGATTTTGATTGATTTGAAAAATTAATTTTTTTTTTTTTTAATTTGAAAAGGTTGAAGCCTCATCAATAGTAACTTGTTTGGCCATTCATTTACAAAAACAATTTTTGAAATCAAATTTAAAAAAAAAATGAGAAAACATAAAATTATGTTTTAAACATTTCAGAGTGTGCCGTTAAAAATTGGTAGTTATTCTTCTACTTACTATCTGTTAGGCTTCAACCTTTTCAAATTAAAAAAACTTTATTTTTCGAATCAATCAAAATTAACGTTTAATTAACATATATAAGGGACAATTAATAAAATTTTAACAGCCAGATAAAAGAGAGAGTACATTTTTATAAATGAAGTTTTGTCAGAAAGGATGCGGATGTAATTATAGAAACATGAAGTTACCTGGTTGTAATTAAGGAAAAAACCTTGAGGGTATGCAATGTATTTATGGAAACATAAAGGTATCTGGTTGTAATTAAGGAAAATCTCAAGGGTGTGCAATGTAATTATAGAAACATGGAAGACAGCCGGTTGTAATTAAGGGAAACATCGAGGGTGCTCAGTGTAATTAACCCCTTTTTTTCAAAAAGGGAATAAGCGATGCATTTACAACAGAAAACATCGCCTGTTCTAAGTTTTATTTTTTGTTCCTTAATTTGATAGAACAAGCGATGCATAAAACGCAAAAAGAGTCACATATACTTTTTATTTTTTCCTTTTTTAATAGTTATTAATTTGCTTTTAAAGTAACGTTTATTTATTTTTAAAAGTTGCAAGTATTAAAATGTTTTTTTTTTCTTAAATTAAGAGAACAGGCGATGCATTTGCAATTTAAAGCATCGCATTTTCTCTCAATTTCATTTTTTTCTTTGATTAATTTTTTATTCTTCATCTACAAATAAACACTGAAAATTTTTCTTAAAAATGCGAAGCAAAATATTGAAGATTGCTATTTATTTTTCTGTTTTTCAAGTACACTTTTATTCTTTATAAAATTTGCATGTCTTTTAATTTTTTATCTTTTTTAATTAAGAGAACAGGTGACACATTTTCTTCAAAAAGAGTCACCTGCTCTTGAATTGTGGGATCAAGCAACTCAATATGGTCGAAAAGTGTCGCCTGTTCCATTTTTTATATTTTTTATAGTCTTTAAATAGTTTTTTAATTGTTTATCTACAAACATATTCACGTAGCACTCCAATGAACATCAATTGCATTGATCTAAAAACAGAAAACAATCTTGTCAATTCTCTTATCAATTATTCACATATATATGTATTCACGAAACACAAAATTTTTCAAGAGATATACCAAATGTAGAATTCTAATTCAACAAGGACTTATTGACCAATTTCTCTATATAAAAATGTTAAATGAGCTGAACTTTCAGGTGTTTATATTTTAATGATAGTTTATTCGCTTTTTAAAAATTTGCGAGCCTATTAAACAAATTTGTTTCTTTATTTAATTTGAAAGAACAGGCGATGCATTTACAGGAAAAAGAGTCGCCAGATCCTTTTTTCTTTTTCTTTAGTTAGTTATTAATTATTATTATTATTTTTTTTATGTTTTCAAGTACAATTTATTTGTTTTTAAAATTTGCAAGTCTCATAAATATTTATTTAAAAATAATTAAGGGAACATGTGATGCATTTACAATATAAAGCACTGATTCCTATAATATCAATTATTTTTTTGGTTCTTTAATTAGTTTTTTATTGTTCATCTACAAATAAACACTGGAAATATTTCTTAAAAATGTGAAGTAAAATTACTAAGCTGGTTGTTTAATTTTTCTGTTTTTCAAGTACAGCTTTATTGTTTTTAAAATTTGCAGGTCTCCTGAATTTTTTTTTTTAAATTGAGGGTACAGGCATATTTCTAGCAAAAGGTGTTGCCTGTTCATAAATTTTTGGGCACAAGCAATGCATTTTGCTCAAAAAGAGTTGTCTGTTCCGTGTTTTATATTTTTGTTTTTTCTTTAATTAATTTTTTGAACTTTCATCTGTAAATATATTAATGTAGCAATCCAATGAACATAAATTCCATTGATCTAAAAACAAAAATAGTTTTATCAATGTTCTTCTCAATTATTCACATATATGTGTATAGAAGAAATACAAAAGATCTTAAGATCTAATTTAAGATAGGGTACCGAATATAGAATTCTAATTCAACAAGGACTTATTGATCAATTTATCCACATAAGCATGTTAAATGAGCTTAATTTTCATGTGTTTGTATTCAATGACAGCTTACTTGTTTGTAAAATTTGAAAGTCTATTAAATTGTTTTTTTTTTAAAAAAAATTGAAGGAACAGGCGACACAATTCCATCCAAAAGCGTTCCCTATTCCATGTTTTATTTTATTTTTATCTTTAATTTTTTTTTTGAATGCTCATCTACAAATTAAAAAAATCATATTTACAAAATAAAAAAATATATATTTACTAAAAACAACTTTCAAATTAAAAAAAAAGGTAAAAATTAAAATTAAATAAAAAAAGGTAAAAATTGGTTGGGTGAGAAGGCAACACATTTGTTGAAAAATACATCACATATTCCTATATTTGGCGACTCTTTTTTAAAAGCATTGCCGGTTTCATTTTTTTTTTAATTTTTTCTTTAATTCTAATTACTTTTTATCTATAAATAAGTGCTAAAAATATTTGTTGAAAAAGGTAAATAAAAAGAGGCAAAAATAAAAATTTTAAAAAAAGGTAAAAATTGGTTGGGTGAAAAGACGACGCATTTGTTGAAAAATGCGTCACCTATTCCTATATTTGGCGACTCGTTTTTAAAAGCATCTCATGTTCCATTTTTTTTGTTTTTTCTTTAATTATTTGTTTTTTCATCTACAAATGAAAATACTTGTTGAAAAACTTTTTTTAAAAAAAAAGGTAAAAAATTTAAATTAAATAAACAAAAGGTAAAAATTGATTGGGTGAAAAGGTGATGAATTTGTTGAAAAATGCATCACCTATTCCTATATTTGGCAATTCTTTTTTAAAAGCGTTGCCTGTTCTATTTTTTTATTTTTTCTTTAATTATTTTTTTTTCATCTGCAAATAAGCATTGAAAATATTTGTTGAAAGAGATAAAAATTAAAATTAAATAAAAAAGATAAAAATTGGCTGGGTGAAAAGGCAACACATTTGTTGAAAATGCATCATCTATTCCCATATTTGGTGACTCTTTTTTAAAAGCATCGCCTATTCCATTTTTTTCTTTAATTATTTTTTTTCATCTACAAATAAGCACTAAAAATATTTGTTGAAAAAGGTAAAATAAAAAAAATGTAAAAATTAAAATTAAATAAAAAAAGGATAAAAATTGGTTGGGTGAAAAAGCGAAGCATTAGTTAAAAAATCCGTCACTTATTCCTATTGTCACACCCCTAGTCTATACTTAGAATGTGATAAAGATCATATTTACAATACTTAATAAAACTTATAATACGGAACATAAAAACTCTTCAAACATCATTAATAAATAATATCTAAAAAATATCTCCAAATAAAAATGAACAAATCTATTAGCATCGTCTGTTCTTTTTTTTTCTTTTTTCTTTAAATAACTTTTTTTCCAAGTACATTTTATTTTTTGTTTAAACTTGCAAATCTATTAACTTGTATTTTCATTTTTTTAAAATTATATTTGTAGATGAACAATCAAAAAACTAATAAAATAAAAAAAATTCTTAAAGTACGAAACAGGGGATGCGTTTTGAGATTATTGCATCGCCTATACACTAAATTAAAAAAAAAAAACAATTTTAGAGACTTGCAAATTTTAAAAGAAAATAAACTATACTTGAAAAGCACAAAAATTAACCAACAACCTTAATAACTTTGCTCCACATTTTTAAGAAATATTTTCAGTATTTATTCGTAAATGAACAATCAAAGATCTAAATAAATAAATAAATAAAAGAACAGGCAACACGTCATGTTACTAATGCATCGCCTATTCCTCAAGTTTATTGTAAACTAAAAATTTAATAGAATTGCAAATTTTAACAATAAATAAACTGTACTAGAGAAACAAAAAAATTAAATAACAAGCTTATTAATTTTTCTTAACATTTTAAGTAATATTTTAAGTGTTTATTTGAATATGAACAATCAAAAAAAAAATTACAAAGAAAATAGTCGATGTGTTTTTAAGGTAACGCGTCATCTATTTTCTTTTGTAAAAATAGAATAAAAAAAAGATTAAGAGACTTGAAAATTTATAAGCAAATAAACTTGACTTGAAAAACAAAAATATTAGACAACCACCTTAGTATTTTTCCTTTACATTTTTAAGAAATATTTTCAGTGTTTATTTATTGATGAGCAATCAAAAAACTAATTCAAAAATATATATATATATATATATATGATTGAAGGTACAGGCAACGCGGCTATATGTGAATGCGTCGCCTATTACTTTAATTTTAAAAAAAAAATATTTCTAACAGACTTGCAAATTTGAATAGCAAATATGCTGTACTTGAAACAAAACAAAAAAAAATAATAATAATTTCGGGGCAATGTTTGCCATTTTATTGTTTGCAATTTCCACTTAATTTACTTTTGTAATAATAACTACTTTGTTTGTTAAATTAAGGAGTTTCAATTTTTTTTTAATCATATTAAATATTATGCGACACATTTTCTATTATAAACGTCACCTATTTTCATATGTTTTTTTAGTATTCATATAATTAAACTTTGTGATTATGTAAACATAGATAAATAGTTGGTTAATCATTTTGCATGAGTCTAGCATTTAAACAATACAATTGAGATAAAAATATAAAAACAGTATTAAAGGCGTCACATTTCAGATACATATTCAGTGACGATGAAAAACAACATCGCCTATTTATGTTTTTAGCGACCTTTTAACTTCGTCAGTCAGCATCACAGTTTAATTTTTTCAAACGCTTTTGTTTCTTAGCATCGCTAAGTTAGTGTCGCTAAATCTCAATTTTCAAGTATTGGTATTTCAGTATATGCTACTAGTTAATGTTTTTCTGTTATGCTCTTTCATCTCTCAGTCTCACTTGTCTTTACTCCTAATAGGATCTCATACAACAAACATTTGCCCTTCTAATCAAAAAATGATAATTTATTGTTGATTTAAAAAACTATTTTACATTAAAATATACTACAGGTCCACTAACACACATAAATAATTGACATATAGCCAAATTCACAACATGCATACAATGGAAACTGTTCAAATCCCCACGCACAACTGAGCCAATATATAATAAAGAACTACAAATTAATAAAGAAGATCAACCATATCAGGATTGTTGACCACAATGTCTAGAGTATGTACCCTGAGCCTGTATCAACATTAAACAAGGTTTTACACTAAAATGTCATCTTCAAAAGTACAACTTCATATAGATTAATCAGCTTTCCTTCTGGCTTCAAATCTAATAAAAGCACAAATTAAGATATGGGTCATCCTCTTTAATTACAACCATTAGCTACCACTCAGCAAACAATCTCGGCCACCCTGTGACAGCCAATCTTGTACCCTATATAAAACAGAATAGAAACATGAGTTCCTTTTTTTGTGATACTGTACTGATTAGATAGGTTTACAGAATCTCCTAAGTATAAAAGTCTCAAGTAGTGAATTAATGTAGTATTCAAACCCTTGAAGTGTTACTGTGCTCACTTCAATATCTACAGCAAAACAGCATTGCCGCCACAAGGAGATGTTTGAGTGCATGAAAGATTTTTCCTTGTTGGATGTTTCTGATTCTGATAATTCTGAATATATCTGTATAAAACTTTATAATATGTTAAAGAGTCTCATGAACCTAATAAAAGTTATGTAAGAGCTAGCTAATTAAAATCTTTTACATTCTTAAGTTTGTTTTTTCCTAACACAACTTGTTTTTAGTACACGAGTAATCGCTGCATAAAATTTAAATATGTTTACTTTGCAGCTTGTGGTATTTGGACTTTAGCCTTTATTTTTAAAATGTTGCAATAAAATTGAGATCTTCTTATTCAAATTGCCTAACAATATGGAGATATGTTCTAAAATGAAGGTCTGAAGTCCAACTTCTCCCAAACTATAGGCACTAAAAATGCAATTACAAAATGAAAATAATACTAATAAACAAATTGGCAGGTACAGATAAGTGAACATGTGGATATATATTGTACTCTTGATAGCCTACAAATACATGAACTGGCCTTCAACTGTCTCTGCTAATCCATTCAGGGATAGAGAATTTTAATCCAAACACCTTCACCTTTCTTTATATGATTCTTTTCCTTAGATAAGTTGGTTCATGGTGTATGTGTGTTTGTGTTTGTGTGTGTGTGTGTCTGTGTCTGTGTGTCTGTGTGTGTGTGTGTGTGTGTGTGTGTGTGTGTGTGTGTGTGTCTATATATATATATATATATATATATATTTCCAGCGGTTATAAATATTATAATTTCTCAGATAATAGAGAAAGGATTACTAAAGCAAAAACATGCCTCATGCTCATATAGTCATATTTAATTAATCAATGTTGAAAATTTTATTATTTTGAAAGAATATTAATGGTGATGAACTGAATTAATAAGATTGTATTTTCTCTCTGACCTAATCCCTCTTATCAAATGCATGCCTCGTTGACATATCTCCACCACCACAAACATTAAATTTGTCTTCTTCAAGAAATTAATAAATAAATCATCATCTTCTAAAGAGATAATACATACCATGTAATGTTGCGTTGTGATGAGATAGCAGCAGCTTGATGGTCCTCCTAAAGCTTATGTAGAGTTGTATTAACATCACCCTCCAAAACTCCTGGTATTCCACGTTGTAATTTTTTACAAGCTCCGTAAGATCAATAAGCAAATTATATGCTAGTTTAATCGTTATTCTATACAGCCTTGGGCTGTATACAGTACCATGAGAAAAAGTTCTCAACTCAGGGCATTTATTCACAATTAATTGTTCCAAATTCGGAAGTCTTATTATGTTATTTCCAGAGTAGAACATTCCGAGGCTGCACAACTCATGAAGTCGTAAAATCTTCAGGTTGCTAAACCCAATCTCGTTTTTCTCTGTTTCAACATCAAATTCTGCTTCATGATTACTCCCCATTATTTGTGTCATTCTTTTGCAATTGCATAGCATCATTTCTGTAAGTTGTTGCAGACTTTGAGCCGCTGCTGCCGAAGCCATTAAATTTTCCAATGCATCGCAATCTGATACGTACACTCAAAGTTGTCAAATTTTGGAAACTCATTGAACAAGTCATTAGGCTCTTTAATCTCTCACACCTCCATACTTCTAGAACTTCCACAACCCGAAAGGTTTTGCATGTTTGGACACTTTCGTCACACAGATGCATCAACTTTGGAAGTGAAATCAAATCCATTCTTAAATGCAATGAGTATGTCATGTGCTTCATCTGAACTAATTAGTGATTCCATGAATAGACAGCAAATACGAACATGCTCAAGATGTTTAAGTGTTTGAACGAATTTGAATGAAAATTTATATGATTCAGAGAAATTGGAATCCAACGCTATACTCTTTAGCTTCGGAAAAGGCAATGTTGAGGACTAATCACCATGGCATATCTCACTAATGACTTCAATCTTGTGAATCTTCAGTACTTCTAAGTTTGGGAATTTAACCTGATTATTAAGATATTTAATAATAAATAAATAAGTAAATAAAAATACCAAAAATAATTATAAAAAAAAAAAAGGGGGAAAGAAAGAGTGGAAACTACCTTATCCTTGACAAAGAGAGGTTGTTTATTGACTGATTCTATTTCTTCATTTTCATTGTCAATGTGACTTGGAAGAGAGTTGCTGATGAAAGTCTCCATTTTTCCGCAATTTTTTATATCTAGTTCTTTTAATGATGGACATTCAATACAATCTCCGGCACAAAACCTCTTAAGCTTTGGAAGGTCATATAGCTTAAGAGATTTAAGTTGAAGGAACAAAATCTTTCCCGGCTTTTCTTGTCCTTCTGATTCTTCTTTGGAAACGACCTCTCTTATGTTTTTACATCCACCTATTTCCAGCCATTCTAAATGCACGAGACTTCCACACAAAGATGAAGGCATTAGACTTTTCAAATTATGACAGCCATTCACAGTCACTCTCCTTAAATTATTATCAAACTTTTCAAGAAATTGCATGTCCCATATCATTTGCAAACTATTAAGTGATAGCAACTGCAATTCCTCCATGCTGGGAAACTGATCCTGTGGAATAAATAATAAATAATAATCAATCACTTATTGTTTGAAATAATAATCAATCACTTAATTAAGCATGGCACATGGGCTTAATTATTTAATTAAGAACAATGCAATGAATTAAAAACGACATTGATAAATAATTCATATAAACTGTATATGTGGGGAAGTTCGCCTTGCTTAAAGGTTAATATTTTGTATTGCCACTCCAAATAATAACAATACTAATAATAACTATAACTCACTACAATAAATAAATTATCAAAATAAATTTATCTTTTGGCCAAATAAATTTCCTAATTTTTGTTTGCTAAGAAAATAAATTTCCTAATTAAAAGCATAGTTTAAAGCAAATTTATTTTCAATAAAACTAAAAGTACCTTTCACTAAAAATTTACAACGTTAACATTAGGGTATAAAACATTTTGTTATCTAGATTTATGCTTGCCTTTGGTAAAAGTGTAACCAAATATGGAATTTCATTTTTTGCACCCCACCCACCAAAAAAAAAAACAAAAAAACAAAAAAACAAAAAAACAAAAAAACAAAAACAAAAAAGCATTTTATTTTATTTTATTTTATTATTATTTTTTTTTTTGGTGCTAAAAATCACCAAATTATGGTTGTGATATCAAATACATAACATCTTGTCACAACATATATATCACTGCAAAATATACTTTGTATTGGCAATTCCATACCATAAATGGGAAGACACATATTCAATTCAAGCATAAAAAAAATGAAAGAGAAAAAATTAATAATAAAAAAAAAGGACTATTAACACTTAAAAAAATAAGTAATACAAATATGAATAGAGACGATATTTTCACTTTACTAAAATCTTACACAGTTCATTTTAACTTTTATAAAGTTTTCTGAATCGAATTTAACCTCACCTAAAAATGGAAGATATATATATATATATATATAAGTAGATAAACAATTCAGTTCAAATAAGATCTATTTTAATTTATTAAATTAAGGTTGGAAAACTCAACATGAGAATTCATTCCACAAACAAAACAATAAATTAAACACAGAAGACACACACACATATACATACACATACACATACATACATATATACATCTATATATATATATATACACAATTGAATTTATAACTCAATTTTTTATGTGGCAACCAATATAAATGACATAGTTTGCCATATAAAATGTCCTTACGATAAAGTTTTTCCAGCATCTTTACTATATCAAAATTCGATATATATATATATATATATAAATCAACTAGCTATACAAATTAAGAAGATTATCATTTGATTGAAGAAAAATTAGTTGGTCAACAAATTCTTACATGGGAGATAAAACAAAACATTTTGTCATCCAGATCTATGCTTGCCTTTGGTAAAAGATTAACCTAACATAGCATTTTATATTTCACCAACGCCCCACACCCCCCCCCCCCCCCCCCCCCCAACAAAAAAAAAAGAAAAGAAAACATAGCATTTTATCACCAAATTATTATTATTTTTTTTTTGTTTTTTTCATTCAATCATCAATTATGGTTGTTATCAAATATATAAAATCTTGCCACAACATATATATTAGTGAAAATATTGGCAATTCCACCCCATAAATGGTTGTCATATATTCATATCAAGTATTAAGAAAAGAAAAAAAAAAAAAAAGAGAAAATAGTAACAAAATATAAATAGGACTATAACAGCATTTTCAATAGCTTTATGGATCGTTTCATATATCTCATATAGGTTAAGAACAGTTCTAGTCTATGTGGTATAAATGTTTATTTAATAGACATTCAACTCAAAAATCGTTCTCCAATGGTTTTATCTAAACCTCAATTGATAATGTCTATATATATATATATATATATATTTTTTTTTTCCCTTAAAAAAATAATAATTAAAATGATTTATTTGTCTATTTCTTCTTTTCGAAAAATATCATGATGAGGAATATTTTGATAAATCATACTATCTAATAGACGTCTAAAATACACAGTTTTTTTAACAATGTTTATTTGATTTTTTGCCACATCAGTTTGCAGAGTTCATAGACAAAATCATTGGAAATTTTTTTTTTTTTAAATGTCTATTTATATTTCTCAAGTAGCAGCAAAAATATAACAATCCACAAAGCCATAGAAGTTTTTTTAATTGACTAATTTGGCCTCACTTAAATATGGAAGTGATATATATGTATATATATATATATATATATATAACTTTGATCTAGTGGGCTATTTATTAACCTTAGGGGCCAAACCAGAGTTGCATGAAATTTTCATTTTTCAAAGAAAAATTTAGTACGGCTACAATTTAATTGGCTACTATTAAATGATTCACTTTCTCCTACTAAGCTTTTAGTATTAAAAATTAAAAAATAGAAAGGTATTGAAAATTAACACTACCATTTATGATTTACCAATTATACTCCAATGCAGCTAACCAAAAAGTAAGCTAAGTAGTTCGCTGAATCATAATTGGATATATATGTGTATATATATATATATATATATATATTTTTGACATGCTTGTTATAAAGAATATTAATAGAAAATAATGTGTATGTATATAGAGCTTGGGATAGAGTGAGCAGTCAATGATAATTAAGCACCACTTATTATTTAACCTGGAAGAATATGATTTCCATTTTTTTTTTTTTCCTCAGCATTTTATCATCCCTGCTCTTATATTCCTGCCCATCACTCATGTAACATGATAACAACCTTCAACATGGAAAAACACTCCATAACCTGGAAATTTACATGTGCAAGATTGTTTTTACATGATGAGTGAGAGATGACCAAGAATAATATTAGAGCAGGGATGAGAAAATACAGTGGAACAATACAAGATAAATATTTTTTCTTTCCGTGTTAAAGAGGCGCATACCATAAGCATTTAAAGTGCTTTTATGATCCAAAGCACTACTTTTTCTTGCCAGTACATTGCCAAAATGCTTTTAATTCTTAAAAGGCATATCAATCACATGCACTTAGCAAATGGCCTCTTGCTAAGTGGCCATCTTTCGTACGTTGAAATTTTCCAAAAAAGTTCAATGTTGTTTAAAAAAAAAAAAAAAAAAAAGGGATGAATTCGTTAATAAATGAATAAAACTATAATTTTCATATAAGATAAAACTATAATTGCTGTTTGTAAATATATTCTTTATATATATGGATAGATAAGATAAAAGATTAGATGTGTCAGTATGAATAAAGTATATAACTTCACAAATAATTTGAGTAACATAGGGACTAAATAACTAAATATGAAATGTAAGAGAGTGTGAAACATATTTTTCTTTTTATACTGAATTATAATATTACAAAATAATAATGTAGATCAAAGAAGATGGCAAATAATCCATTTAGACTTAGAATCTTAAAATACATGAAATTCAATAAATTATTAGAAAATATTTTTATCAAGACAAATTGATAGAAAATATTTATTCAAACAGGTCAGAATTTTGTTCAACCAATTAAATTAAACTTCAACTTAAGTTAGAATACCCAGAGAATAGCATATATATATATATATATACACACACGTAGATTGAAGAGGTATTAATTTTTATTCTTTTTGAGAATTTGAAGAGGTATTAACTAATTAGAGAAACAAATGAACACCGAAGAAACCATACATGCGAAACCAAACCAATTCCATCCGTAGACCTTGGCAGATAAGAAATATTATGGACATCAAAAGAAGAAAAATCAACTATAAATCGAAATTTATAGAATAGATATATATTACATACCTTTTCATTAAAAAGAGGAATGGAACTGGTATCAGTTGTACTCTTTGGTTGATGATCAGAGCAATACTGTAGAAGCTGCGGTAATCCTCTCAACCGTAATGAGCGCAAACGAGGAAACTCAATCTTAGCATTAATGGCTTCATCGTTGTCAACTATCTCCTCTATCATCTCGCAATCCTCCACTTCAATTTCCTCAAGCAGTTTGGCGTTGGAGAAGCAGAAGATATTCTTCAATCTATGACATTCAATTACACCAAGTCGCCTCAAATTGACAAAAGAGTCCGGTGCGAGTCTTCCACGGCAGATCTTTTCCAACTTAACCAATCTTTCAAGTCTCAAAATCTCCAAATTCAGAAAGGCAGTTTGTCCAACCGAGTTTACGATGTACAGAATGCTAGCGTTATGTGCAACTATAAGATGCTTACAATGTGGAAAACCCTCTTTATCTAACTCATAAGCAACACTATTCACACCCTCTAATCCTCTTAATACTATCGCATCAGACCTTTCTAACAAATTTCCATGCCCAAGCTCATCTAATTGACTGCTTCTTTCCAGGTCCACCGACAACATTCTTTTATAAGTTCCAAACTCCATTTCGGGATGACGTGTCAGGGAAGGTCTAAAACACGCTCCCAAGTTTACGGAAAAGCTTTCAAATTTTTCCCCGAAAATGCCTTTTGGTAGAGTATTAAAATTGGGAATGCTTAGATTTAACAAAGAGCTAAGTTGAGGCAGATTGTTTAGCTCACTGAGACTGGCATTTCTTCTTTCAAGGCCAATTACTCCTTCAACCTCCCAGTTTCCAAAGCTGTAACTTAAATTCAGCCATTCTAGATTTCGCAAACTCCCCAGGACATCTGGTTGAATAACTCTAAGTTTCTCACATCCTCCTAAATCCAACAGCCGCAGTCGAGTCAGTTGTCCGATTTCACTTCCCAACTCCACAACTTCAGATGTTGAAAGGTCAAGAATTTCTAAATTTTTGAGCTCTCCAATTAGAGCTATGTTGCCCAATCTGCATCCATACAAACACAATGTTCGTAGATTCTGAAGAAAAGGAAAGGATGAAGGCAGTGGATCCAAATTAACAGAACTCAAATATAAAACTCTAAGCTCTTTCAATCCTTCCAAAAATGGATCTGCAATTTGACAATAAGACGATTCAATCAATAATAACTTAAGCTGTGGACATTCCAATATTTCATCTGGAAGCTGTTCAACGACATCTGTGCAGCTAAGGAGTGAAATTGCAATGGCATCTTTGAAATTTTTGTGGTCCCTCCTCATGTATTCATCCAACTCATCAAGATTTCTGATATTATACCAACGCCTCTCTTTGGATGCAATATCTATAGCAACATCACGGATCACATCATGCAATTTTACCCATTCCTTTTCTGGTTCAAGAAATTTTAGATGGGAATTGCCATCCAACAGAAGACTGGAACGTTTAAGAATTTCAATAAGCGTAAACATCCTATTTTTTGCCATTTCAAAATTACGAAAAGGGCCTTGAAGCAAGCCCAAACCAAAAGCATATTTCAACAAATCACCAGTGTCGATGTTTACATCTTCTGGAAATAAACTACAGAGCAACAACAATGACTTCGCTTCTTCACTTGGCAGAAAATTGTAACTTAACTTGACACTGGAGTACACTCTTTCATGCATTCCTTCGATGTTATCTGGTCTTGCCCTTCTTAACTCATCCAAAGCATTCTTCCAAACGTGGAAATTAGGTTCCTTCTTCAATGCACTTGCTACTACTGTTATCACAAGCGGTAAGCCAGCACATTCTTTAACAATCTGAGTTGCCAAATCTGGAAACTCGGGCTTTCCATCTGAATCGTCTGTTGCTGTTTTATTAAATAAATCCATGGATTCACTTGCAGATAATTTTCCAACCTCAAAAGTATTTTCATTTCTCACATCATTCTTTAACGCATTATAAAACCTGGATGTCAATAGTATCTTGCATTGCTTCTGATCAACCCCAAATGATATACCAACATCTTCATCCAAGTCGATCCTTTTCCATACATCATCTACAACCATGAGGATCCTCTTTTCTTGCCTCAATCGACTTCGTAGTCGATCTGCTCTGGCAGATAAGCTTGTCCGATCATCCAACGTAAGACCTAGCTCGCCTGCAATTTGTTGTTGAATACTTTTATAATCTGGGTTTTGGGATACAGTAACCAGAATAGCTTGACTGAAAAGCTTTTCTTCCATTGCTTTTCTAGCAACTTCTCTAGCCAGCGTGGTTTTACCAACACCTCCCATCCCATACAATCCAATCGTATTAACATTGGGATCTCTCAGTGCCTCCATCATCATCGTCAAAGTTGACATTCTCGATCTAAATTCCTCGTAACCTCGGGTGGGGAGGTGAGAAACCCGATCAAACTCGTCTGCAACTTGAATTTCACTGGTAATGCTCTGTACCATCTTCTTTGCTTTTCTGCTCAGCCGCTGTCGCCACACCGGGTTTGGGAATGAAACAATTAAACACCTCGTATTTGCTCGGCATTCGTCTCTTCGAAAATTTCTAGCCTCCTCAATGACTGCAGGTACTCTGTCAAGCCACTCTTGAACATTGGCTTCGATTTCATGAGCATTATTTTTGGCCTCATCAACAGAATGTTGGAGCCGGTTTTCCTTATACTCCAACTGTCGAATTTTGGAGTCGAGGTTGTCCATATTGCTTCTATACGAAAAAACATAGCCAATTTGTCGACCAACTGGTGCCACTGTGTATTCACCAATTTTCGCAACAATTGCAATCACAGCATCCATTTTTAATTCCAAATCCCTGCCTCCTTGTTAGGTACTGTAGCTCTCTATGTCTCTCTGTATTCGCTTCTTTTTTTCTTTTTCTTTTTCTTTTTTTTTTTTTAATTTCACATAAACAAATAAAAAGACAATACAATGTGACAGCCAAAAAAATGAAATGATGCTGATCAAAACGTAGCGTAGATGAAAATATAGAAAAAATAAATGAGAATTAATGTTACCAGCAGATAAAGGCTCTGTTATGGATATTGGTTAACAGAGGAAGCTGAAACAACAGGTATGAGCTTTGGATTACGCAACAATATTTTTTTTTTTTTCCTTTTTTCTTTGTAACTTTTTCAAGTAGTCTTAGTAGTCTTTTAGCAAAACAAAAAACAGATCTAAGTGCACAAGTGTTACCTCCTGCTCCTTTTTTTTTTTTTTTTTGGGGGGGGGGGGGGGGGGGGGGGTTTCAAACAAACAACAAATCAAGAAGAAGGAGACTGAAAATCAAGAAAAAGAAAAATAAAAAAGGAAAATTTAAGTGCGTACGCAATTATATACTGAAACGGGAGAGCTGCTGCTTGGCTGCAAATTAATTCACTCAATTGGATCGCAGAGCAATCGAAGACAGTCCACGCTAGCTAGCTAGCTGATGAATGAGTGTTGGATATGAAACTCGTTGAATAATATTGGCAAAGTGATAGTTTATGGTAAAGTATGCTTTCTTTTTTAAAGAGAATCCTAAAATATCATACAACGCTGGTTTAAATTTAGTACAATAAGTTTATCCTTAATCAAAGATAAGATGGCCCCATTCTTTTTAGTAAATTATTTTGATCCTATGCTTTCCACCTTAATCCAATGTACGAGTCTTCTGAATAATTCTCCACAACTTTCAAAAGGTCTACTTCTAGAGTGGGGTCATACACATGGTCACCAATTTAAGATGCTGCCAGAAAATTAAAGTAATGCAGATAGACAGCCTTTTATAAAGCTGAGACAGTACGGGGCAGCTGTCCATGCGCTGATTTTGAAATTTCCAAAAAGTATATATTTTCAAATTTTATAATTTTGCCCCTTTTACATGAGTTACACGTGAGCTGTCCGTTTGTAATAATATTGTACTTTTACTTTTTCAAATTGGAACGTTAATGGACCGTTGGATCAATTTGCACCAATCTAAAGATTTGAAAATTCAGATTGTGCAACTATAAAGTTGAGATCTAAATTAGTTTTATATATTTATTTAAGTTAAATTATTTATACAATTTTTTTTTGTAATAATTAATTTTAAAATTTTAAAATTTTGTTGATCTATATTTTAATTAATTTTATTTAAACTAAATGATAATTTTTCAATATTAAAAAAAAAGCTATATGATCATTTTAATAAGATTGGCTTTTTAAACCAAGTGATAATTTGTTAAATATATTTAACTAAATATATTCTAATTTTTCAAGTGTATTTATCAAATAAATAACTTACTTAAGAAAGTTAATGTAATTAAAATTATCATATTTTTTTTTTATAAAATATAAAAAATATATTGCATAATTTAAATAAAAATTAATTAAAAATATTAATAAAACTTTAAAATTCTCAAATTAAAGTTTACCAATTATGTTTCAATTTGAGATGCAGCCAGAGAGAAAATCTTCTACGACACGGTGGTACCACATCAGATGCTACCACTCCCTTTAATGTATTGCCATCTGTTAAAATATTTAGCATGTGTCTTTTTAATATTAAATTATCCAGCTCAGCATTATTTTGAAATATAGAATAAATTTTAAAAAATTTTAAAATCTTCCGTGAGGAGATAAATAAAATAATGCAGAGAGACAGGCTGTGAGTAGGGGGGGCTGCCGACAACACGCTGATTTTGAAATTTTCAAAAAGTATATATTTTTCAATTTTACAATTTGGCCCCTTTTCACATGTGTTACACATGCACTGTCCATTTGTAATTGTACTTTTAATTTTTCAAATTGGAAAGTTAATGGACCGTCCACCTGCAAGTGAAATTGCATGGATCAATTGGCACCAATTTGAAGCGTTGAAAGTCCAATTATAATGTTGAGGGCCCAAGGCACAGCGGCGTAAATATAAAAACATCTTTCAAATTTATAATAGTATCATCCATAACCTTTGAAGGGGTCTAAATTATCTTTATACATTTATTTAAACTAAATTGCTTTCAAAATTTATTTTATTTCTTTTTTTAAATAATTAATTTAAAAACTTCAAAATTTTGTTAATCTATATTTTAATTAATTTTATTTAAACTAAATGATATTTTTTCAATATAATAAAAAAAAAACTATGTAGTGATTTTAATAAAACAAATTTTTTTAACCAAGTGATAATTTATCAAATATATTTTACTTAATATATTATAATATGTTAAATATATTTAATTAAATAAATTATAAATTTTCAAATATATTTTATCAAATATATAACTTATTTAAAAAAGCTTATGTAATTAAAATTATCATATAGTTTTTTTTAATAAAATATCGAGAAAAAATTATCACATAATTTAATTAAAAATTAGTTAAAAATATAAAAAAAAAACTTTAAAGTTTTCAAATCAATTATTGCAAAAATAAAAATAAATAAATAAATAAAAGAAATTTTAGAAATAATTTAATTTAAATAAGGGTATAAAAATAATTTAGATGCTTTCAATAAATATGAATGATATTGTTAAAAACTTAAGGGATATGTTTTTTGTAAATGAAATATTGCTTTCTCTTTTTTGTTCTAACTTGTTTTTCATACCTCCCTTCACTTTGCTTTTCCTTGGAATTGCATATGCATATTTATATGCAGCGTCATTCTCAGTCCCCACTTGCCCCTTGCTCATTCGCTCTTATATATGCACCATTGGTTTACTTGTCTCTTTCCACCTTGGACATGTCATGGTGGGATGACCTATCCTCTACAGCTCATTTTACTTCAGCTCATTTTACTTTTACCTTTAATCGGATCTGTCTCTTATTTGCTTGGGAATGTCCATTGGTAGTTCTTTATGTTTGGCCAACCAGGAAGTGCCATATTTTTGTTTGAGAATATTATTCATAACCAGATAATCATACTGATTCATCAAAGATAACAAAAAATAAATGGTCAGTTTTTTTGTAACTTGATCGAAAGGTGGAAATCAATCATTCAAATAATTTATGAAATCAAGACAATATCGAAGGGGTAGAGCAGGAAATGGCAGATTGAGGAAGTGCATATGTGAGTCGTGTGTACAATGATAGGTAGTAAATAGTAGTAAAGAGCAAAAGAAATAGAAAAGGAAAATGGGGGGTTTGTAATTGTGCTAAATGAGCTTTGCTCCTCGTAAACCCTTCACATTTGTAGGGAGTGTCTAAAAATTGATTAACTTTCCAGAGAGATAAATAAAGCTGAAAATCGTTTGAATATGAAGAATATTTCTATATGTTTAAGGTGTAAAATATGCAGTTTTGAATATCACTTTCTTAGAGAACAGGGAATGAAAAAAAATAAAAAAAGAAGAAACAAAATTCCTACGCTAAACTAATGAAAGAAAAATAGTGGAATGAGTAAAAACAACTAATAGTTCGAGTATAATATTGTAAAAATACAATTCTAAACCTTTAACAGTAAGATTTTACTGACGAAAAATAAGTTAGTAATAATTTTTCAAAAATGTATGATTTAAATGTAATTAAAACAAAATTAATGAGTCTAAATCAAAATTTCTCATATATATATATATATATATGTATGTATGTATAAAGTCCCTTAATTAGCTTGTAGTAGTACTTCATCTAAGCTTCCTTCAATTATTTCTCCCTTTTATATTTTGATAACCATGTCTTTTCTCTTTTCTATTATTATATCCGACAGATTTTTTTTTTTTTTTGGTAGATTGCCTTCAATTATATTCGGTCTAAGGCATTTATGATCCTCTCTCACTTTTTATGTCAACAACCATGAAATGATCATTTAAACCTTCCATTTTACATATCAATTTAAATCTAAACCCATACATATGCATATTATTATTAAAAAAAAAATTAAATAAATAAAAACCACCCGAGACGAAGCAAATTGCGATAGTAAGTACTCAAACAACCGCTAATTGCTGCATATTGTTTCCAGCATTGTCTTTTGCTTTCCCATACAAGCTCTGAGTAATCAAATAATCATTCAAATTGATAAAGTACATGCCATTTCATTCTTCATTCTTTATTCTTTTTTCTTTTTGCTTTCCTTTTTGCTTTTCTTTTTTGTTTTTGTTTTTAGACCTGACTTTTGCGATCTTTATGTTTGCTTACTTATCCCTACTTTCGTTATATATATATATATATATATATATATATATTCATAATAATTTTTTTTTTGATTTTTCTTTTTTCTTTGTTTGTTCCCTTGCAGCCCAAGCCTGAAACCTGGCCTTGTTCTCGGCTTCATGGCCTTATTCCCCTTTGGGCTAGACATGAAGCCCTGAACTGAATTTGTAGGTCCAAGTCGGTTCAGCCCAATATCTCGAGAAACTGAAGGATCTACTCCCACATTAACGTGCTGAAAATCAAAAACATTGTTTCACAACAACAAAATCCCAAAGTAACATTTTTTTCAGTGATAATTAAACGATATATATTGTCTCAAAAAAAATAAAATTAAACGATATATATTATCAAATTCATAATATATATAATTCGTAATATCTATCGTATATCATTTTGTCTGCAATCTGTTGTTTATTTCTTCAATTCAAATAGTGAACTTTGATGCTTTCAATTCTATAATTATTTTCTCGGTCTAGTTTACTATATATCTTATTACAACAAATTCCAAGTTACAATACTTTTTTTCTATTTTCTAACAAAATTATAATAGGCCCATTTTTCCTTTCAAAGAAAAAACTTATTTTATTACCCAGCGGGATCATTAACGGGTAGCATATAATCACATATAGTCAGTTAGGACAAACCAAGTATCTTTACTATGTATGACTTGACAAATGATTTAGGATGGGCGTTCAATGTACAAATCTAAATATGACTTTTCTAAAGCGAACAATGTCGTTTTGGAATAAATTATTATTTTATTAAGAAGAATTTATAATAAAATTCGATAAGTGGATTTTCTTACCTTCATTTTGAGTGATATATAATAGAACTTCACTAATTCAGATTTTATTTGGTGTAGTTTTTAAAACTTAAAAAGAAAGTCTTTGGATATTTTTTAAAAAATACTTCAACGATTTTTAACCAAAGCTAATAAAAAATAGCTTATTGAGAAATTACTTATAGAAAAGCAAAAGCAAAAACAAAATCAGAAACTACACCAAATAAGGGCTACTAAAAAGAACATGAATAATTGTATAGGCGTTCCAACTCTAATACCAATTTATGCAGGACAAGCAACCATTTCTTCTCATCCTATCAATCACCTGACCTAGATCCGGTCCAAAACTTCAAATTTTGCAGACTTCTATTGAGAGAGGAAAACAATTTGGAAATCCAATATAGACTCACTCCGACTTCCGACAATGGTCCTGCATCAAATAATTATAATTTATAAATAAATCAAGATCAAAGAATGGTATATATATGGATTAGCAATCAAAATGATTGAATGTATGCGATTTAACCAATGGTGATTTATATATATATATATATATATAAATGAATTGGCCTAGAAGTGTTGTGATCACATAACTGGATTGTCTTCATAAAACTTAGAAAAAGTTGCATTAACATCACCCTTCAAAAGCTGATATTCAACTGTACCTCTGTCTCCTACAAAATATTGATTCATAGTCGTTTCATCCCAACCAATGTATTCTACTACTTTAAAGATAATGGGGATGTAACAGTACCGCCACAAAAGCTTTTCATTCTGTTGCATCGATTTGCCAGTAATATGTCCAAACTTGGAAAGCTTATAGCATTTTTCCCATTACAGAAGCTTTTCAGATTGTGCATTTGAAAAAGTAGAATACCATACAATTTGCTGAAAGCAACCTCATTTTGATCTTCATCTTCGTCTTCAAATTCTTTTTCCTGGCTGATAATTGCTGTCATTCCATCACAATGAGATATGTTCATTTTCCTGAGTTGTTTTAGACTTTTTGCAGTTGAAGAAGCCATTGTATTTGTCAATGAATGACATTCTGAAACAAGCAAGCATTTCAGATTTCCAAAAGTCATTGAGGAAGTCATCATTAGAGAGTTTAGTTTAAAACATTTATAAACACGCAGAGTTTCCACAGCTTCAAAGGCTTGTAATTTGGATGGTTGGGCTACGCTGTCTTTACACAGATTCATCAACTCTGGAAGATTTATCAAACTCAACTATCTTAAATTTGTGAGTGACTTAAGTTGTTCTTCATCATCCCATATCTTACTCAAAAATTTATTCCCTTTAATACTTGGTACGGCTAACTTGTTAGAGGCATGACCACCTGGTCATCAAAATAAACTCTTAGCACTTTTAGACATACGGTTAAGAATGAAACAATTTAATTTAAACAATCTAAATACTTTAACATTCGATAGACAAATATGCAAAACAGAGGAATCATGAAACGAAAATTAGGAAAGTCATGTTTTGGCTGAAGAAAGATTGTCGTTTTCCCCACCAAGTCGACATTGTTTATGAAGGTTTTCATGTTCTCACTGCCATTTATTTATTCCAAGATAAACCAAAGATGGACATTCAATATAATCTCCTGTATAAAACCATTTGATTTTCTTAAGCCATTTCAGCTCCAGAGTTTTAACATTAGGAAACAAAATTTTTCCCAACCTTCTTTCTCCTGATTCGTCTGTGATTACCTTTTCAACTGCATCACAATAATCTATTCTCATAATTTTCAGATGCACAAGACTTGTAGCCATAGATGATGACATCACAGTCTTCAATCTACAACAATAAAGCACTTCCAACGTTGTCAAGTTATGAAACCATCTTCCTTTAGACTTGTCAATATCCCATGCTGTTTTAACGTTGAGTGTGTGTAATTGCAATTGCTTAAAGTTTGAGAGAATAACCTGCATGTATGCACACATTTCTCATATTTTTTCCTTTAATAAATAAGAATGTACAATACCAAAAAAAGAATAATAAATAAGCAAGAAAAACAAGTCCATTTAATGATCACATTATAATTGAAGAGAAGTTGTTTACCACATGACCATGTCCATTTCTTCAACTTCATCATACATTTTCCCATTGTCACTTGTTCGAGTATTCAATAATGGGTAATCAGTATAATCTCCTTGACAAAATCTTTTAAGATTTGCAAATACTCCATGTAGCTTAAGAGATTCAAGTTTAGTTAACAAAATATATCCAATCCTTCCTCGACCTTCTGATCTGTCAATGGAAACTGCCTCTTCCATGACATCACATATACTGATATCTAAGCTTTTCAAATGAACAAAACTGCTAGACATAGACGATGATAATAGACTCTTTGATTTATGACAATACCTTTCAGTGTCGCTAAGTTATGAGACCCTCCTTGAACTTTATGGTCACTATCCAACAGTTTTCCAAAACTGAGTGAATACTGTCGCAGTTCCTCTAAGTTGGAGAGCATAACCTGTGGATACATTGCAGCAAGAAAAATTAATTTTATCATGCAGTACACACAGAGAGAAAATTGTGAATTATTACTCTTTTCCTTTTGACTTTCGTGAAACCCAAAAACAAAACAGAGAAGAATGCCTTAGGGTTGAAAAGAGAGGGGTTTGTCATGATCAGGGGGTTCGTTTCTTCAACTTCAATGTGAAACTGATCTTAAAACTGCTAACGAAGAGTCAGTTAGGACAAACAAGTATACCTGTCCTTTATGTACTTGATAAGGATGAAAATTAGAGATATATACATACATATTTCCAATGGTTGATTATGCCCTTGAACTGAAAATAACTAAAGTTTTGTGCTTTCTAACCTTTATGCGAGAAGTTTATAAACATTTGGGAAGCTAAGGATTGAAAATGCAATTGAATCTTCAAATTTTATGTTCTTTAGGTACTCTCCCAACTCAACAAATGATTCATGGCATACCAATGTTTATCTCTATATGCAATCTCTATGGCAACACCATGAACGATATTATGCAATTTAACTTGATCTTCTAAAGTACTATCTGACAACAAAGCAGAACTTTTCAGATTTTCAACAAGCGTTGTCACCCTGTTTATTGCCTCTTCCAAATTCTTGAAACAGGCACAAACCAATACCATATCTCAAGAAGATGTTTGCATCTTCTCAAAATAAACTACAAAGCAACAACAATGACTTTGGTTCTTTGTTTCGTAAAAAATTGTAACTTATCATTACACTAGGGTACACTTTTTCGAGCATTCCTTTAATGTTATTTGGATTAGACATTCTTAGCTCATGTAAGACATTTTTCCAAATAGGACACCTCCTCTTTCTCAATGCACTTGCTACTGTTGCAATTAGAAGTGGTAAGCAACATGTTCATCAACAATTTGGATTGTCGAAGATTAAAACTTAGTTTTTTCAGCTAATCATCACCTGCAATTTTATTAAACAATTAGATCGATTCACTTTCCAATAAAGTTCCAACATGGAAATTCTTTTCGACCCCATATCATTACATAAAGCATTTTGAAACCTAGAGGTCAGTAGTATCTTGCATTGCTTTTGATAATCCCCAAAAGATATTCCAATTCTGTACAGGTCAAGTTCTTCCCAAACATCATCTACAATTATGAGGTTATTCACTCAATTGATGTCTTAGCCAACTTGCTCTTGCAGATAAGGTTTTCATGCCGAACTCCAATCCTAGATTATCTCCAAATTCTTGTTGAATATTTTCATAACTTGGGTTATCGGATACGGTAGTACAAACTACCTTACTGAATAGGCTTTTTTCCATTGCCTACTTGGTAACTTCATTAGCCAACAACATGGTTTTGCCAACGCTTGCCATCCCAAATATTCCAACCATCATAAAATTAAAATCTCTTAGTGCCTCCATCATTCTTCTCAATGTCAATTTTCTTGATTCGAACACCTAGTAGCCTTTGGTTTTGGTTGACTTCTTCGAATGGGATGGTAAGAAATGTTGTGTGACTAATCTGCTTCTGGAATTTTAGCAACTATATTCTTGGCCATCTTCCTTGCTTTTCTGCTTAGTTGATGCCGCGAAACCAGATATGGAAATGACCCATTTAAACACCTGGTAGTACTTGCTTGGCTTTAGTTTGTTAAGAAATCCAGAGCCTCATCGATGACACCACTTACTCTGCTCAGCCAGACTTCAATATCAATTTCTATTTCTTCACCTTTTCTTACAGCCTCATTAATAGAATGTTGCAGCCTTCTTTTTGTAAGCTTCAACCATTGAATTTTGGTTCTGAGCTTCTCTTTGATACTCATATAGGAAAATAGATACCTCACCTCTCGACCAACTAGGTGAAAAGTGTACTCACAATTTTTGCAACAAGCTCATTAATAACTAATTCCATGCCTTATTCCATGCTCTGATTCGCTTCCAGTGTATTATTCTTCTAGCTGTTTTTCCTATCAAAGTTCATAGCTAGCTAGCTCTTTATATATATATATATATATATAATGATCTAAATCAAATTGAAACAAAAAGCACAAGGTGGAAAGCAAAGGAAGTGGAATTAATGATGGTACCTAACCTAACCTCACACAAGCTTTTTAGATATATAGATATTTATATATATATATATATATATTTATATAGAAAGTTAAACTAAAATTAAATAGAATTTAAATTCAAGTAGATCAAGTAAAGACAGATCAAGGAATAAAAGTGAACGTATGAAAACAGCACAACAAAGTAAACAGGGCAGTAATATGGAAGAAGTGCTGTTGCTTGCCTGAACCTTAATTTTGTTTAGAACATAGGACCTAGACCGTCCTTGCTGATCACGAGTGAATGCATACAAGAAATTGAATGTATATCAAATTTTATCTTATGGATAACTTTTTAACGAAATACGATGATGTAACATGTTTGATTTTCTGGACACTTTGTAACGAAACATGGTTAGGTGCCGTGTTTATTTCTCTTACACTAACTACAAAGAAACAAATAAATACTTGTCAAAATCTATGCTTTTCAAACCCAAATACAACACGCCGCATTGAAAATTCACTCTCCTTTATGCAAAAATATTTGTCAATAATGAAATTCTCAAGAACCGGTGGGGTGGGGTATGTATATATATACATATGATGAAATTCTACGATACACAAACCATTTCAAAGACGATAGTTTTTAAAGAAACTGTCGTCAATGCTCATCTCTGTGTGACAATATTGAAGACAATTTTTTTTTAAAAACCGTTATTTTTACAGAAGTCTACATGATAAAACATGCAGACGTTCATATCATAGACCGCCTATATATTGTTCAAAGTATCGTACCCTATTTTGTAGGGTTGAATTTATTATTATTATTATTATTTTTTTGAGTCGACTAGGCTTGAAATTAATTGATTAAGTTTATTTTTACTTATTTTATTGGTTTTTTTTTAATATATTTACTTAGCTTATTACATTAATTTGTTTAAGTGAAAAAACAGTAATAATTACCAAAAAAGGTAACTTTCAATGACAAAATTTACTGGACGGACCATTGACGAAAAGAAATCCAATCCAAAGCTTTAGCCAACACCCGAAAGATTGTTCTTTAAGTAAAAAGTCCAGCCCATTGTAGCAACCCGGTTATAGATCTAGATTTTTACCCGAGCGCTTTTGCTGAAAGGGTTTTATTGAAAACTAACCACTTTACAAATCACTTTTTGAAAAATAGCAAAATTTTTATTTTTTTAATTTTTAGCCAACTTTTAGTACATCAGGACCAAAATACCCTTTGTACTTTTTTTTTTGGAGTATTTTTTCTCTACCGAAATGCAACTTTCTTTTATTTTGTTGTTTTTGGTTTTTTTTTTCCTCCTTTCCCTTTTCCTTTCGAAACACAACTAGGGCTTTCGAACAAAGCTAAGCTTTCCCTTTCCCTTTAGAAACACACCTGCGCCATTTTCACTTCAAGCAAAATTGTCCTCCCATTCGCCGGTGTCATAGACGAACCAGTTTTTGGAAAATTGTCCTCCCTCCCCATGCCCATGCGATGTTGTTTGATTTTCGTCTTTGAGCAGAGAGACAAGTTTCTGGAAAATCAAAATTAGCTTGCAAATTTCTATAGAAGGTCCACATTTTCGTTATTTAGTTTGCCGAAGAAGAAAGTGAAGGAATCGTGACAGAAGAAAGTGAAGGAATTGCTGAAGAAGAAAGTGAAGGAATAGCTAAAAGAGGTAAGAGTTTCAAGAACTTTTTTTTGACTAAAAATATGGACTGAAAATCAGATTGTGGAATGTAGGGGCCACGTGAAGCCGATTTTCTTCTACATACTGTCTCTCTCTCTTTCTTTTTCTCTCTGCCTTTGCTAGCTTCTATCACTCTCACAAGAACACTAAGCTCAGAGACTCACACACTTAGATCTGAAATCCACAAACCCCAAAATTTCTTAGTTTCTAGGATGATCTGGGTAAGCATTTTTCTCTTCTATACTAGCAGTTTTGTTTTTGTTTTTTTTCGTTGTTAATTCGCTGTTTATGGTTCTGTGGAATTGTTTACTTGTCTTTGATTCGGGAAATGGTAGGCAATCTAAGAAGTAGAGCTTTGGTCCTGCTCTTGGCTTTTAAATGTGGCGTTTTTGGGTTTAGGGTGGTGGTGCTGCATTTTTGGGGGCTCTATGTTTGTCGATGCTCTAGTTTGAAATGGGTTTAATGAGATTATGTTGATGGAAGCTTATAGTTGCTATTGGGTTTATGATCTTGTTCATGTAATCTATGATTTAGTGCTTTAATTTTGTCAATTAAGTGATTTAGGTGGAATGAGCTACTAGTTCTTTGTGGGGTGAATATTTGTGGGGTTCTGCTAAATTGAGTTAATGCTCTGTTCGGGTCGAGAGAAAATGTGAGAAAAGAAAATGTAATCTTGTTCATGTAATCTTCGTCAATTGCATGTAGTTACCTCATATCCTGACATCTAAAGTGTTGTCATTTTTTTGGATGTTTGGATAGAAAGAAAAGAAAAAGAAAAAGAAAATAGAAAGGATGTTTCTCCTTTTCATTATTGTAGAGTTATTAGTTAAGCATTTCTGATCCTAGTTTTTGAAAATTTTGTGCAACCCCATTTCTGATCTTTAGGTTGCTGTAAGGTTTCTCTTCTTTCTTGCAAACTTTTCGTTCTTAGTTTTGAAGCTTTTGTACTATTAGTTAATATATTTTTGATCATTGAATTTGTTTTGTTCGATTTTGATTTCCTATTAATGAGTTTTGTTCTTTCTCTTTGTTTTGGACTACGGCAAGAAAATTTCAGTTACTTTGACAAATCATATTCTCCTCCAACTCCAAACATTAGGCTCAAAAAATATCAACTATATTAAATATAATCAAAACAGTATAATAGTACAAACTCAAGAAGAAAATACATTTAATAATATATAGGGAATACAAATTGAAAACCAAAAAGCTGTGGATGATATAGTGCATAGTTAAGTAGAATGTCTAAATCAATGCCTGATTAACAAAGTAGCATTCACCAGCTTTATCAACTTGATGGTTGATGCACAGCGCATTCTAAATTATTTTACAAGACATTAATATCCAAGTGAAGGTTTGACTTCTCATTAGCATCATCGAATAGAACTTATTATGGGATAGCTTTATAATTTTCATTCAATTTGGACTTCATAAGCACCATAAAAAGTTATAGATATATGTGCGAAAATCATCAAACCTCACTTGTTTTGAGCTTACCGACCCACCTCATTAAAGTTTATGTTACAACAATGCATGATCGGATTATATATATATATATATATATATTAAGAGTCAAATATAGTATCCAAAGGACCATAGAACCATCATGTTTCAATCAAACCATGTTGCTCTTGTTCTATTACACAAAATGTATTTTTTAGGTGGATATAGGGAATTTTTTTTAGTTCCTTTTCAGCGATATTCATATTGATCATAAATGATACACAATTAATGCTAAAGATGATTGTTAGTGGGACCTATGTATCATACGGTAATCTAAGTTGTTACTAGTAAATTATTTATTTTTAAAGATTTTACTATAAAAAATAATATAATTAAATATATTAATTAAAATTTATGAGGTAAGCTAATAATTATCATCAATAATATCAAATAGTAGGATTCGATTATTTAGTATATAAAATATTTTTAAATCAAAACAAATTGTTATAAGAATTATAATATTTAATTTGATTTTTTTAAAACTAATATTGAAGAAATTCCAGTAGCACATTAATCTTTCTCATTTCAACTACAAGTTATTTAATGGTTCAACGAAAAAGGAAGTGGAAAAATGAAAAAGCCTTTCTCTCTTCCCTCCTAAGTAAGAACTTACAGAATGAAAAAGAAAAATGAAGTCCACAATCAATAATAGTACTGCACCCCATTCTATACCCTTCAAAAATACACGCCTCCAAGTCATTAACTATTTTTTCTTTTTTTTTTTTTTTTGGGTAAACTCCAAGTCACTAACTTAAGTCAAAAAAAAAAAAAAAAAATCAAACATGCTTGATCTTCCAAATCCTTATTGCAAAAAATACAACATTGAATTTAAATCTTATTTTTATTATTATGTGCTCAAAACTTAAGGGGAAAAAAAACTCTAATTAGTATCTTTTTTTTTTTTTAATAATTTAACTCTTTCTCTAACAAACAATTCGTAATTTTCATAAGGAGAAGATTAAAATACATTGAAATTTATTTGCAGTTGAAGCTGTTATGTATGGATTTTAGTAGACTACATATATATATATATATATATATATATATGTTAAAACAACTGTATTTAGAACATGTAATTTTGATTGGCCATCAACTAGGCATAGCTTAGAAAATATGTAACAGTAGTACTTTGATTAGATTTATGAAATACACTTGAGCTAGCTTGCCATTTCTTGCCACCAAAAGGAATAAATAAATTCCTTATAGCTGTCAGCAGACGAAATTAAACAAATTAATAAGACAAGTTAAAATATTATCCTTCTTTGTTCGTCTTGTAAATGTCATTTGTAAATAATTCACCTTTATTTTATTCATGTTATTGGGGATGATGATGGTCAGCTTGCAATCCTTAATTTATATCTATAAATATAACAAGGGGACAGATTGTCAGGTCCAAAACAGCAAAATTAAAATATTGCAAATAATTTTTTTTATGCTATGCTAGTGAGTGAGTGTTATTATGGTTGCATAAAAAAGAAATAGAGAGAAATGGCAATGGGGATTGGTGTTATGGTTTAATATTCCTACTTTAGTATTCCTACTTCTTGATCCAAGAAACAAAATAAAACCTTTTATATTGCCCTTTGAAATATATAAAAAGTGAGGAAATCTGGAAATTTTATGCAATGATTTTTTCCTTAATTTATTTTTTTATTATTTTGTATATTTTTGTAGTTATTTAGTTGTTAGTAGTTCTTGTGGTTTTTTTCTGTTGGTGGAAAATTTCCAAATTTCTCATATGCTCTTGTTCATTTGAATAGAAATCAAAGAAAGAATATACAAGAAGACATTTATCTATTTGAACCTCCAGACTCCATCTTATCATTAACTAGGTAAGCAGTATTCTGTGCCCTTTCATATGCACATCTTACACATATAATATGCTAAGTTTGATTGCTGCATGGTTACTAATATTGATTTTCTATTTCTTTCAGCATTGGAGGAGCAAGTGATGGACCGAGCAGAAAATTGAAGCACAAAATTTGCGATCGTAGAGTTACAAGTGCAAGATGATAAAATTACACATACACTCACAGAGATAGAGAAAGAGAGAGAGAGATATATAAATAGATAGAGAAGCATTGGTGGTGGTTTGTCCCCCATTAATGTAAGTTGCTTCTCTGAACAACATAGAAAATATTTTGCAAACTAATTTTGCTTTAATGTAACGAACTTATCTGAAAACCTTTAGTTGTGCTGTATTGAATGAGTTTTAGAATTGTTGATAATTTCCATGATGGGTTATTTTAGAGATGATAAGTCATCTCTTTATAAATTGCTCAATTTTGAACCTTTGTCATTATGCGCTATGCTTATAATATTGTGTTATTTGGTATGACGGAAATGTTTGTGTTGCATGATTAGAATGTGAAATGTGAAATTAAAACTATTGTGAAGTTCTGTTTTTGTTTGAATTTAATGGGAGGTTTGAATGTGAAACCATACTATATCTATAGGTTATCCTTAGAAAGCAATGTATAATGTACACTACTAATGTATAATGTACAATACTATATAGAAGATATTGTAGCTTTTAAATCCACATATGAATTGGTTCGAAAAGATTCTTTAGCCATTTTCATTATATTGTTGCACAAATCCCGTTAGGTGTATGTCATTTAGGTTCTGGAAAATTTTCCATCCGGAGGAAAATATTTCCTCTTTTTTTCCTCTTGGAGGAAACTTTTTCCTCGAGGCGAAAATTTTTTTACTCCAGGCAGAAAATGTTTTCCTCCGGGATGAAAATTTTTCCTCCAGGTGGAAAATTTTTTCCTCCAGGCGGAAAAATTTTCCTCCAGGCTTTCCTCGTGTTGGAAAAAACATTTCCTCCATCTGTTATGCTTTGTTGTATTTGATTTGCAGATAAATAGATTCAAATTACCAATGAAGGTTTTGGGACTCGGAGATATCGAGGGTAAAGGTTAATTGTAGATCAAACTTCTGGAAAGCCGTGTCGGATATTAAGTTCAAGCTGACTCCAACCCAAATAAAGAAGTTTGAGGATAGCTGTTTTGGCCACTTTTTGAAGGCCAACGAGATACAATTTAGTGGCCACATCGTCAACAGCATGCTGTATAGGCAGTGTGGTTGCGACGACAAGGATTTTATGGCATTCAATTTTGGAGGGCGTGGTGCTAAATTTACATCGAGAGACTTCACCATAATTACAGGTCTACAGTTTCGTTACGAATCCAATAGGCGAGTTAACATCTCTACTCGTATTAGTGACACGTATTTTGGCGGAAAGCGAAAGGTCACTAACTCGGAGATAACCGAAGCTTTCATGACCGCATAGTGTCAAGATGATGATGAAGCCGACGAAGATAGATTGAAGTTGGCTTTATTATATTTCCTAGAGACGGTTCTTCTAGGCAAAGAAAGCATGGCCACCGCACCTCATAATCACTTGGAGATGGTGGACGATTTAGAGTACTTCAATAACTATCCATGGGGTACTTTATCATATACTACCATCATTAGATCGTTGAAGAGTGCTTTTGAGCATAGAGAGTCCATGGCTTTAAACAAGTCAAAGAGTTATAGTCTTTGTGGGTTTCCTTTGGCTTTCATGGTAAGTTTGTTACACTATTATTTAAAGTTTGTTACACTTGTATTTATGGTGTGTATTTCTTTACTTATTCATTATTAGTTAATTGTTTGACAGATTTGGGGTTTTGAGATAATTCCTTCGTTAGGTCAAGCATTAGAAAAGAAGTTGCCAGACATGGCATTCCCTCGAATTCTTAATTGGCATATTTCACAAGTGTCAAGATTTGAGAAGGCCACTGAACTCTTCGATCATCGTGATGTAAGTATATGAGTTCTTTCACTTATATGTACAAATATATATATATATATATATATATAAATATACATTCCAACATAGTAATATTATTTATACACTTTTGCAGTATTTGTAGGAATATTAGTATTACTTACTACTTGATGATAATCCCTTTTGTCTTTTGCAGTATCCTGTTCATGGCTTAATGAATGTAATTGAATTTGAGCATGCATATATCGGCAACTTTGCATGGGATGTACGTCATGATAGTACTCCATACAATGTTACACTTGTTGTCCGAGACAAGCCACCACAGGCAAGTCATGATGAAAAAGATGAAGGTCTTCCACTTACAAAAAGTGGAAGAAGTAAGAAACAGAAAGAGGAGTCTGTGGAAATTATGGGTAAAGGAGGGAGGCGGCAAATGGGACATAAGCTGATAGACCAGCCTTCATCATCGATTGCAGAAGTTGCTGCTCATGTTCGTGTTAAACCATCGACTCCATCCCAACCTCCAGCGACTCCATCCCATGATGAGGTTTGAATAAATTGTATGAATGTTTATCTTTTTTATTATTGCAAGTATTAATCATTATTGTTTCTTTTAGGTACCTTTGAGAGAGAGATTAACAATCCTTGAAGGTGAAGTGGCTAATGTACGGCAAGACGTTAAGGATTTAAGAATCGCCATGCTTAGAGAGTTTGCAAGTTTTGAAACCATGCTTGATAAGTTAATAAAGCACCAAGGAATGGGAGTTAGTGCTGACAGGTTGGGAGATGGGATGGAAGTGGACGTTGAAGGGGATGAAAATAAAGAAGAGTTTGGTCCCGATGCGACCCCCCTTTGATAGACAGTCACATCCATCTATTGTAGACGATGCAGGAGCAAGTGTTACAATTATCGAGAAAGTGTCTCCATCAAAGTTTCCTGCCGGGAGACGTGTAAGAAAGGTAGCAGCTGCTAAGTAAAGTATAGATATTGGGAGGTGGGATAGAAAGGCGGCAGCAGCTATTACAACTCCTTATAGTGTTGGAGGCTTGCGGAAAAAATTATAGCACACTTTACCCGGTGCATCTTCTACTTTGAAGTTCGACCCATACAAACCAGTACCCACGAGACTTGTAAAAAATTTTGACCAATTTATGAAGTCTGGTTGGGAAGCAAAGGTTGATATGGACATTTTGACTGCGGGTAAAGACTTTTTCCAGTTGTTTATAACCAGTGAGAAGTGGCTGAATCACGATATAAGTATTTTTCGATCAAGATTTTTATTTTATAATTTGATAAATTCCATAGATAGTTGTTCAACTGCATGGATGTAATTTAAAACTAACTTGTATTTCAATGCAGTATATGGAAGTCCTGCCTTACTTATTTCGTGTACGTGCCAATCGATTTCCTGATATTTTTTATCCTAGTTTTGAGGTGATAGATGGAGGATTTTGGATAAGTAACGACCAGGTGTCCTATATGTGGCTATTGTGATTTTGGGTAACTAATAAATTATTTTGTTGTAGGTATACATTGAGCAGTGTTATGAAAAGTTCCTCGTCAATCCATCTAAGTTCCAATTCTCATACGCAATGCAAGAATATGTGGTGGGGATTCGAATAAAGGAGTCAAAGCCATGGAAATGTGTAAATCATGTAAAATATACATGTCCAAATTGTGTAATGTTAACTATTCATTTATTCATGTGCCTTCCTTTATTTGTTGTACTAACTAAAATCCTGTAATGTATTGACAGTTGTTGATTCCACTAAACAAGCGCAACATACATTGGCTGGTAGGGCACGTGGACTTGAAAGAGCGTTGTATGACTGTATATGACTCAGATAAGGTTGGTAACCGAAACAGGGGAGAAATTTATTTCCACAAATTATGCACAATATTACCATATTTACTGCTGTCTGCATCCTTTTATAAGCAGCGGCCGAATCTTGTAGACCCCGTTGATGAGTTTACATGTGAATTGGCACAAAATACCCCTTAGCAAAGTAACGGATAAAACCCCTTAATATGTACATGTTTGTTGAATAAATATTAACTATTGAATATGGTTCTAATAATACTAATATATGTTATAATAATTGTTTTTTTTTTGTAGTGGTGATTGTGGCATGTTTACACTCAAGACCATCGAGTTTTTACATGCTAGATTACCAGTGATATTCACACAAGATGACATGGAGTTCTTTAGGAAGAAGTATGCATATGAGGCTTACGACAAAGAACTAAGCATATGAGCTGAGTGGTGATGCATTTTTCTTTCCTTTTGTCATGTATATAGATGCATATTCTTTATTATATTTGACTTTTAATTGTAAATATAATGGTGGCTTATAATGTTCATTTAACAAAGATAACAATGTGGTATTGATGTAAGGATAAGTAATTGACCTTATAGGAAATGTGCCGTGTTTATTTATTAGAATTCCGTTATGCACAAATGCCTTACGAGCTCAATTGCAAATTTTAAAAAATTTTCCGCTTGTCGGAAAATATTTCCTATAGGCGGAAAAATTTTCCTCCAGTCGGAAATCCCATATGGAGATAAATTGAAGCCTCTGGATAAATTTCCGCCAGGCAGAAAATTTTTCCTCCAAGCGGAAATAGTTTTCCTCCTGTTGGAAAAAATTTGCTTGAAGCGGAAATCGTTGAATAATTTTTACTCCTATCAGAAACTAATTTCCTCCACTTGAAAAATCAATTTCTAATAGATTATATAAGTTAATAGTGGGGTAAAAAACAATTGAGAGTGGAGACAAATATTATATAAGATAAAGATGGAATTAACAAAAAATGTAGTGACATTTAAAATCAATAACCATTTTAAATAAAAGAAAAAATGATATATGTTTGTTTTTCTTTTCAAAATCATTTGGACATTTCATAAAATGATATGTAAACTAAAGATTTAAAATCAACTCCAGAAAGCTTCTTTTCATTTGGGATTAAATTAAAAAAAAAAAAGATTGCTAATAAATCTTCCACCATGGAGTAGAAAATATTATATCCAATATATGAAATAATTATCAAAACATATTAAACCATAACACTAAATTAAAACTTTCTAATTCGAAGCACAAGACAATGGATTCGTACATCTCTGCCTATAATGTCCAACACCACCGCATCGGCTACATCTACGTCCAATAACATCTTCACCTTCGGATGGTATGCGTTGCATCCTCGGCCTACCGGCTCGCTTTGTGTCCATCTTGGTGGAAGAACAATACGACTTGCCATGTCATTCGGGGCATGTTACTGTTTTTCATCTAACAAAGGGTACTCAGCATAAGCTACACGATATGCATCTGCGGTGTAGTAATGAGAACACATGCCATAAGGAGCAATTTTACGGTCTCTGCAAGCGGCAATACAATGATCACAAGGATATTGATCAAGATCGAAGACTTTGCATGAGCATGTTTTTGATTGGAGATTAACTGTACCCCTCAAACTCCCACCTTCCACAAGAAATTCATGCATATTAATTGCTTTCACGCGTAGTCCGATGGACTCCAAATTTCGTAGTTTGAGTTGCTCTTCCATATGGTCAATCACAGGCTTTGTCAATTTTGCACATGCAGTACATCGCTCATAAAACCACCTTTGCAGTAAATCCCGTATGTGCTCTATTAATGCTACTATTGGCATCTCTCTATCATCTAGCAAAATGTCATTCAAGCTTTCTGCAATATTGGTGGTCATGATAGTATACTTTCTACATGGACAAAGAGAACATGCCCACCTTGTAGGGTCACATGATCGAATGTACTGGGCAGCACTTTTGTTTATAAAACTCAAAATCTTCAACCAAATATGCACTAGCTGAGAGCATGAAACATTGTATTATTGATTCATCTTTCACATGTCCATTTGCTTTAATATTTCTGCTTATATGGTACGTGCACAACGCATGGTATGCATTGGGAAAAACTTTGCGTAATGCCCTTTCAATAGCGGGGTGTCTATCACTCACAAACACCAAATCCGGAAAATCTCCGATGGCATTCTTGAGGTTTTGGAAAAACCATGTATATGCTTGCTCGTTCTCTCCATCTCCAATGCCGAAAGCCAAAGGATATATTTGCTTATTGCCATCCATGCCCGATGCAATATACATGTACCCTTTTTATTTCCCTTTCAATGTAGTTGCATCAACAGCCAACACGGGTCTTATGTGGGATTTAAATCCCCTAATGCTTGCTCCAATTGCCATAAAGAAATATACAAAATTGTTATTATCGTCTGTTTTGATATGTGTAACAGTCCCAGGGTTCTTTGACACTAACTCATAACAGTAGGCAGGTAACTTAGCAAAATTCTCCTCTGGAAATCCCCTAACAATATTAAGTGCATACTCTTTACCTCCGTTTCACCATAAACAGAGGAAAATTGGTGAAAAATTAGCGGAAAACTTGTGAAAACTGACAAACTGGAGGAAAATGGTGTAAGTTCATCTTTTTCGCCAAATTTCCTCCGTTTTTACTGTTTTTCGCAATTTTTCAGTTTTACACAAAATTTCCCCCATTTTCAAACTATATGCCACCTAAGTATCTTTAAAATCACATATAACAGCTCATAAATTAATTTCTTGCATACCCATATTAAATAAAAAGCTTAAAAATTCCAAAACTAACAAAAAATACAAGAAAAAAGAGAAAGAAAAAAAGAAAAAAAACACATATTTCCTTAGTTTCATCTAATAAGAAAAAAGATAAAAATTTTACCTGAGTTTAGTTTCAGATATGAGAAAATACAAAAAAATGAGAGTGAAAGGAGATGAGATGCAAAGAGTGGCTTTAGAGAAATCCTTAGACGAATGGCTATGTAGAGGAAGAAGGAAAGGGTAAAAAAAACCTTTTGCGTAATTTTCAGTTTTATCAAAGGTATTTTTGTCCCAAGGTGGTTATTTTTTTTTAAAATTTTTTTTCTTATTTTTCAAAAATGGAGTTGTAAGGTGGCTATTTTTCGAAATAACCCTTTGCTGAAATATTTCGTTCTGAATATGACCTGGGCCAGGCAACCTCAATTCAATCTTTTTATTTATTATTATTGTTATTATTATTATTTTGTAAATAACCTCAATTTACAAAGCACATAAATGAAACAATTGGATAAAAAAAAAGTACATAAATGATCAATTATACGAACAGGTGTAACATACTAATAAATTTTTTGGATGAATGAAACTAACAAACTAACAAATTAATATCACTTTAGTTGCTATTAAAAAAAAGAATGGTACAAACTGTTATTCATAGTGTTATCACTATAAATATCCTACTATTTCAAGTTCTCTTTAATTTTCTTTACATATTAGTAAATGTGTAAACCAATTAAAATATCAATAAACGCAAATATTTGCATAAAACAAAATAATCATTGATGTGGTCCTGCGGAAAGACAACCATATAGTATCAAGTCCATGGTCTATATGGATTGAAATTGTAAAGCTTTTTCTTAATTTGCTACGCATAGAAACAGAGTCTACCTTCTAGATTCTACATTCAAAGGATGAGCTGCAGGCCTCCTCTTCATAATTCTGGACATCCTGTTACAAGCCAAAGAAAAAAAAAAGGAATAAGCATATTGAGGCAGAGCAAAATTTGCTGCATTATTTGTCTCATACTATAGAAGATGGACAACAATGGCATGCCTCATATAATTAGCAAAAGAGAGAAACATTTATAGAATAACTCATTCAAGCATACCGCTTCAGTAAACAATCGTTGCAATGCAGTAACTGGATGATGATCCTCCCATAGCTTGTGCACAGTTGCATTGATATCACCCTCCCAAAGCTGCTTTATTGGTTTATCATATTCAATGTATTCAAAATACCATTCTATATTTTCTGGTTCAGAATACCATTCTATATTTTCATGTTCCCATATCCATTCTTTCTCTATTTCTATAACTATTGAATTGACCTTCCTGCTGTCTATAATTCCACAAGAGAAACTCCGCATCTCAGGGCACTGACTCACAACTACTTTTTCCAAGCATGGAAATTTCAGGCTACTGTTTCCAGAGTAAAAGCTTGTTAGACTAGGTAAATGGTGGAGAGCCAAAATCTTCAAGTTGTCAAACACAATCTCAGCATTTGTGTCACCTCCTTCATTTGCAACTATTTCAATAATTCCCTTGCAGTCTGTTATGCTTAACCTTGTGAGTTGTGATAAACTTGTAGCTGTTGATAAAGCAAGCAAGTTTTTCAATGCATGGCATTCTGATACTCTCAGAGCTGTCAAATACTGGAAGGACATTGAGGAGGGAACTAAGCTCTTTAATCTTCCACATCTTATTACATCTAGAATTCTCAAGTTTCGAAAGGCCTTGTCCTTTTGAACTTCTTCTGTCAGCAGATGCAACAGATTAGGAAGTCTGGACAACTTCAATGCACTTAAGCATATTGGTATACCAGCAGGTCCAGCACCAAGCCCTTTATGACAGTAAATCTCTTTCAAAAGAACACCACTCAAACAAAGATTCTCAAGATTCTGCAATCTATAAATATGTTCAATGGAGAAGACAACTGGTTTATATCGAGAACAACTCAAATGCAGAACCTTTAGCTTGCAAAATGAGGCCGCTGGAGATTGGCCGTGCCATATCTCACTCATGACTTCACCCCAATCTACTGTCAATTCTTCTAAATTAGCCAAGATAACCTGTAAAATGAACATATAAGAATGTTCAGTAACATGTTTAGATACAGCTTAAAAAAAGTACAGGATAGCACATATAATCCTCGACAACATCAACTTGATGCACATCACTGTAAAATAACGAGTAAACAAACATTGTTAGCCCCTGGTTAGTGCTTTCTCTGAGTTTTTGGAATTAATTATTTTACATAAATACAAAATTCAGCATCAAATTTGAAACAATGACAGTGTTCTTACCATATCAAACATGGAAAGGAAAAGAAAAATGGCAATGGAAATGTAAACACAACAAAAATTAGATTTCTGAAAAACAGGGCCTAAAGAGAGAAGAAAACAAACAAGGATACTGAAAAAGGAAAGAATGAGAAAAATAAAATTTACCTTGTCATTAAAGAGTGGTAGTTTAGCCGGCGAGTCCATTTCTTCAGGTTCATCAGTAGAATTGGATATGAATGTCCTTAGTTTACAACAATTTTCTATCCTCAGTTTCAACAAGGATGGACATTCAATGCAATTTCCTGAACAAAATCTGTTGAGGTTCGGAAGGTTCAAAAGTATAAGAGACTCTAGATTCGGGAGACATATATTTTCTAACTTTCCTTTGTCTCCAGATTCTTGAGTTCCTATGACCTCTTTAATTATGTCACAGTCACTTACCTCTAGGTTTTTCAAATGAACAAGGCTTTTACAAATAGAATATGATATTAGATTCTTTAGCTTACCACAGCTCTGCACAGTCAATCTCGTTAATTTATTGGTGTAAAACCTTTCTGGAAATTGATCGTTCCAAATTTTTGTAAAACTAAGTGAGAACAGTTCCAAGACTTCCAAGTTGGGGAACTGAATCTGCAAATCAAACACATAACTTTTTCATGAACACAAGTACTTTTCTTTCATGAAATATGTTAGATAAATTAATAAACCATGGTTCATATGACATGTTATAAATAGAGAATTACATAAAAGCTAGCTCCTTGCAGAAAAAGAAATGCAAACAATAATATCAACCAATTCTTAACAAAGAAGTCAAGGCAAGGAGGACGGAAGAATTAGACATTAATTAAATTTAAAGAATGTACATTTACCTTCCCATTGAAAAGAGGCATAGAAACATTTGCAAACAAATGTCCTTCTCTGCTTTCAGATTGAAAGAACTGAATAAGATTGGGTAGAGATTGCAATATAAGGGAGTGTAACTGTGTGAATACAATCACATCATCAGCTACATTATTAGCGCTGTGAGCTTCATGTTCATTTCCACACGTGACTATCTCCTGCATGATTTTGCATTCACTCACCTCAATTTCTTCAAGCTGTTTAACGATGGGCAATGAGAAGATACTTTTCAGCCTATCACACTTGATAACTGTGATACTTTTTAATTTTCCAAAAGACCCTGCTGTGAGTTTTCCATGGAATATGTTTTCCAAGACTATCAATTTGTTCAGATACAATGACTCCAAACTTGGAAAGGCACTGCAAAGAACAATCTCTTCCATTGGTTGAAGAATGTAGCGAATCTCAGTATTATTTTCAAATTCAAGATGTTTCAACCGTGGAAAACCTTCCTTATGTAACTCATAAACAACATTGTTGACACCCTCTATACCATCTAAATACAACTCTTCAGACCTTTCCAGCAATAATTTGAGACCGTGCTTGTCTAATAGACAACTTTTGTTGAGCTTCAATTTCAACATCGTCCTTGGATTTGATCTTCCATGCTTATCATACCAAAATACATCTCCAACTAGTATATTAAATCTCTCCAGTTTTTCACTAAACAAGTCTTCTGGCACAATGTTAACATGTGGTATATGCATATATAAAGTTGTCAAATGAGACAAGTGCTTTAGTTCCCTAATATTGGCATTACTTTGTTCAGCATTCACTCCTTCAATTTCCCATTTTGTAAAGCTTGCTTTCATATTCAGCTCTTCTAATCTTTGCAAGTTCGATATGATGTTGGGTTGAATCACTTCAAGATCGTAGCAACATCTCAAATCTAACAGCCTTAGATTAGTGAGTTGACCTATTTGTTCGGGTAATTGCTTGATATTAGTCCTTGAAAGGTCAAGAATTTCTAAATTCTTTAGCTCTCCCAAGAGACTTATATCTCCCAGTTTACACTGAAACAAACACAATGTTTGGAGATTTTGAAGGAAACATAAAGATGATGGCAGTCGTTCAAAACATAGAAAAGTCAAATCTAAAACTTGAAGCTCTTTTGTTTCTTGAAAAAAGTTATCTGGGATTTCCAAAGATTGATTTATGGAATTGATAAAAAAGAACTCAAGCAGTGGACATTCCATCCGATCAGGAAGTTTATCAACATTAGTGGATAGTAGAGAAATTGCATAGGACTCCTTGAGCTTTTTCTTCTTCAGGCATTCATTTATCTCAGCAACACTTCCTATATTATATATTTGTCTTTCTTTCGAACCAATTGATGTGATAACATCACGAACAACGTCATGCATTTTAACTGTATCGGCATAATCACCGTCCAATAACAGGCAAGAACTTTTAAGACTTTCGAACAGCGTAAGCACCCTGTTCCTTGCCTCTTCTAATTTCGTGATACCTTGAAACATGCCCAAACCAACACCATATTTTACTAAGTAGTTAAGAGTTATGTTTGCATCTTCTTCATGTAAACTGCAAAGCAACAGCAATGATTTTGCCTCTTCACTACCTAAGAAGTTATAGCTCAACTTGATAGTTGAGTACACATTTGCATGCATCCCCTTGATATTAGTAGGGTTGGACATTTTTAGTTCTTGCAACGCATCCTTCCAAACAGGATAACTTTTATTCTTCAACGCATTTGCAACCGTGGTGATTGCAATTGGCAAGCAAGCACATTCTCTAACAATTTGAGTTGCCAAAGGTTGAAGGTCAAAATTTTTAACAAAGTCACCCACAATTTTGCCAAACAAACTCCGTGCTTCATCTTCTGATAGAAGTTCTATCTTGAAATTCTTTTCAACACCCATATCATTGCATAAAACATCTTGAAACCTAGAGGTCAGCAATATCTTGCATCCCTTCTGATCATCCCCAAAAGATATTCCAACATCATGCAAGTCAAGTTTCTCCCAAACATCATCTACAATTATGAGCATCTTCTTTTCTGGCCTCAACCTATGTCGAAGTCGATCTCCTCTTGCAGATAAACATTTTTCTGTAAATTCTAAACCTAACCTGTCTCCAATTTCTAGTTGAAACTTCTTATAATTTGGGGTTTGAGACACAGTAGCCACAACCACATGAGTGAACACATTTTCTTCCTTTGTTCGTCTAGCAACTTCTTTGGCCAGCATAGTTTTACCCACACCACCCATTCCAAACAACCCAACCATGCTGACATTAGGATCTTTTAGAGCCTCCATAATTTCCCTTAAAATGGGGGTTCTCGTTTCAAAGGCCTCATAGCCTTTGACATCGACAATTCTCTCCAAAACAGGGCGGTAAGAGACCTTATCAAATCTGTTCCCATTTTGAATTTCACTAAAAATAGCTTCCTTCATCTTTTTGGCTTTCCTACTTATTCGATGCCTTAAAGCCAGATTCGGAAACGACCCAATTGATGAACACTTGGTATTTGCTTGACCTTCATGTTCAAGGTATTTCTCTGTCTCTTCACAGATTCCACATACCTTAGTCAGCCAAGTTTGAACTTCAACTTCAATTTCATCGCCTTTCATTGTAGCATCATCAACAGCATGCTGCAGCCTGTCTTTCACATATTTCAAACGCCTAATTTCGTTTCTGAGCTCGTCAATGTTTTTCTTGTAGCGGAAGAGATAACCCAGATGATGAAGTACTGGTGAAACCATGTATTGACCAAGTTCTGACACAATCGAAATAATAGCCTCCATGCTTACTTGTTAATCATATGCAAATTTAAAGCCATAAGTTCAAAGGAGAATAATAAAGAATAAAAATAAAAAGTGAAACTTAAATATAAAAAAAGAAGAAAATGAAAACAAAGAAAGGAGAATGTAATACGTACCTAGTGCTTCCTTGTATGGTGCTAATAACAAAGTGAAATGAGGGACAAACCTCAAAAACCAGAAATCTAAATCTAAATTTTTTTTTTTTTTTTTTTGGGGGTTGTTGGGGGGGTAGGCTTGTGTATTATGTGTATAATTTAAGGAGTATACACATAAAACCAACAGAAAATGTATGGTTCTGCAATAAAAATAGTGCAAACGAAACTCAAATCGAACTACAAAATAAAAATGGCGAGATGAAAACTACTTTGCAAGTCGTTTCTTGATGTCAACAGAAGAGAAGCTGCGTTTCTGCACCTTAAACTGGCTTTGCTTGGAAATATCAGCGAAAAGAGTCGTAAATGGTAGGCAGGGAGAGAAAAGCTAAAGCTACCCAGCCAACGAAAAAACTCTAGTACTCCCGGAGTCCTGGGTGGGTGGCTACTTCTGCATACGTATTTATGCCACGTGGAATGATTTTCCACGTCAGCTAACACTAGACTTAAAACGGCTCTTTCCCTATCATAACCAAACATCTTCTCTGCAACAACAAGCTAAAACCCTGTTTCTCTTATTTTTCCTACAAAAAAACCAACTACTAACCAGAGACCCCGCATCAGAAAACTTGAAAACTCTCACTCCCCTGGACTGTACTGCCTATTTTTCCCTTTCTTTTCTCTTATCTTCTCTTGTTCAGCAAAACAGTGAACCATTTAACTAGTTGATCAACAAAATTTACAAATAGAGACTCTTTCCCACTCTTTCTCTTCCGCAATCTGATTACGAACCATGACCCAACTCCATTCATCAACAACTGTGGCTTCTCCGTTGGAATAATCAAATAAAGACACTCACTCTCATTATTACAGAAAATACAAAATTAAATTAAATTTTTTAACAAAATCATATCTCCTTTAGTTAAACAAATGCCCAACTGTTGGTAAGTATCAATATTTTTCATCAATTTAGTTTTGAGTCGTTTTGGACCCTTGTGACTTTGAAAGGAATCTATGGGTCTATTTTTCAAAGAGTGAGAATGATAATTTTTTTCTTTTTTAATATAATTTTGTGACAACATTGTTTACCCAAAAAAAAAAAAGAAAAAAGAAAGCAAAATCCACATGGCATAAATATACGCAGGAGTAGCTATTCGCTCAATACTTCGGGAGTACTAGAGTTTTTTCCCCCACCTAACGAATAATTTTTTAAGATTTTGGAGAAGAGAAAGCATAAAGCATATGTTGACTAATTCAACGTGCTAAACCCCACGACTTTAGCTAATATTTTCATTAGAGAATCTCGTCCACTATTATCTCTTTGGAACTTGGAAGTCATTTCTTATAAAACCTTTATTTAATTAACAACTCTTTAATTATTGTTATCTATATAATTTTGCTACAATGGTATCAATATTCATATTATAATTAGTGTTTAATTATGTATAATTAAAAAATAAAACACAATTTTATGAACATTGACTTTAATTATGATTTAGGCATCGAGTTCCATCTTAAAATTTAAAAAAATTAAAAAAACCTTTATAAAAACATCATTTTATATATATATATATATATATATGTAATATTATAGATTATTTTTAAAAAGCATTTATTATAGATTTTTTTTTAAGGGCATTCCACAAGCTTTAGCACAAAGGGAGATTATATTGGCCAACACCTCGACTATTTAATTTTATTTTACACCCATCTTGTCCCATGACAATTTGATTGTGATTTCACCAAGGAACAACCTTGGTGCTTTCCAAATAAAAAACAGGAACTATCTTAGTGGTAACATGCCTCTAGATCCGGAATGAGCTTTACGAATTAGAAGTTGAAATACAAGCTCATCGTTTTAATTTTTCTTCAAGGTATCAAATTTATAAGTTGAAATAATTAAATAATGAATACACTGTATGTATTCTGTATAGGTCCATGCTTGTATAATTTATCAAGACCAGTCCCCGACTACAAGGGAAATCTCTTTCTTTAATTTTATTCAACCTTTTCATCGTGCGACAAGCCAGATAGCATAGGTCCAAAAAAAAAGAGGAAGAGGGGGGGGGGGGGGGGGGGGGGGGGGGGGCGCAAATATTCCAAGATAATATGTACTGGCATGTTATGCAAAAAGTTTAGGGACACTGCAAACGGACGGAGTATGGAAAAGATTCAAAGGTAAAGTTCCTTATAAACCAATAGTTCAAGGGGTCAAAATACAAACATGAAAAAACCAACTGATCAAAGTACAAATATCCAAAAGTTTGGGATCAAATTGAGAATATTAGAAAGTTGAGTGGTCAAAGTACGAATATGGAAAAGTTTCAGGTTGATTGGAAAATATACAAAAGTACAGGGATCGAAAAATGAAAACTTAAAAAAATGTAATATTTTCAGCAGCTTGGAGAACATGTTTTGTGAAACTGTCCCCCTTAAGCTTGACAAATTAGTTGACTTAATCAAAATGCAAGTTTTTGCTTAATTAGCAACATTACAAAGGAGATGATGTTGAAAAGAAAATACAGATTCAGAAGAATAAGAACCAATACTATTTTATTTTCAATGATGTTGGACCTAATAATTGTTAAAATGCTGTTGATGGATGGTCCTCAAAAAGCTTTTTTGGACTTGTAGTAGTATCACCCTCCCAAAGGTGGTTTTGAATTGTATAATTTGTCATACCTCCAAAACACCATTCCATGTTTTCATGTTCCCAAAGGCATTTTTGTTCTTCAAAAATCGTGAAGTAGTGAAGTCTTCAGCTGGCTTAAAACAATCTCTTCTTCTTCCTTATTATTCTTGTTGGCTATTATTTTTGTCAATCTATCGCATTTAGATAAGCTCATTTCTGTAAGTTACTGCACACTTTTCACTGTGGAGGAAGCTATTAAATTTCTCAGTTCATCACATCCTGATACATTTAAACTAGTTAGGTTTTGGAAGGACATTGAGATGGTCATTAGGGCTCTTAGTTTGCCACATTTATGGAGAACAAGATCTTGCAAAGGCTTTGCATGGTTGGACACTAGTACCAGTTTCCTCCGACAAAATTAGTTAGTTAATTATACCATTATCACATGGAAGAATTGTGAATAATAATCCAATTGAGTTTTATACTTGTGCATACATAGCCCACATGACAATAATATATGGTATCAAGAGAAATTTCATAATCCAAATTCGATGTTATGAACTCACAAACTAAGACTTCTGAGTTTACCCTTTTTTATTTCTTAAATTAATTATTTTAATTTCCTTAATGATTGTTAATTATTTTAATTTCCTTAATGATTTTTTTATTAAGTCTATCTTCGATTTTTTTTTTTTTTGTTCTTTTCAAAATTCTTAAAATGCAAATATTTTCTCATTCATGGACAAGAAGGGGACATATAAGGGAGACAGGGGATCTGTGTCTATCAATTTTGTGGTTTTAAAATGCTGCCTTAGAACAAAAGACAGAGGATTAGTAAAACTTCAAGTTTAAAAGGTAGTACAAGGAAGATTTAATCCAACTGAGTTTACCATGTACTGAAATAGTTTCAGTTTAGAAAACTAAGATCCTTACATAAACCCACATTTCCTAATTGGTAAACAACATAATCCGTACCCTCTAATCCTTTTAAATGCATTGAAGTGGATCTTTTCAACAAATTTCCAAGGCCAAGCTCGTCTAGTGTATTCTTATTCTGGAGTCTTTAGCATCAATACTCATGAATTAGTTTCATGATGAATAGTGTAGTCTGTCCCATCCATTCTGAGAAGTATGTGATCTCCTTACAATTTCTCATTAGGGGTATTGCTTTTTGGCAAAGCGTTATAACTTCTGGTAACATAAAGATAAAGTGTTAAGTTGAGGCAAATTGTTCATTTCATTGCGGCATTTTCTTCTTTTTTTGACCGTTTGTTAATCCTTCAACCTCCCAGTTTTGAGAGCTCCTTTCCGATATTCAACTTTTCTAAACGTGACAAACTCCAAATCATGCTAGGTTGGTCTATTAATGTCCTACTATTTCAAACCTTTCTATTATTGTTCTGAACACCTTTAATTTTTCTTTACATATTAGTAAGGGTGCAAACCTAGAAAAATATCAATGTGAGAATTAATCCTCAAAACTTTTGTAACATGTGTTCACTGGTTTGATATTGTGACAGAAGAAAGAAGAGGAGAGAAGCTGCAGTTTTGGTTGTTAGTTTTTTGATAGAATGGCATCGTTTATGGAGCTGAAAATATATTTGTTGTATTGCCACATCAGCAAAGTTATTGGGCTCACTTAAACAATGTTGTGTCGTTTTGTTTCTTATCAGTTATATCAGTTTTTGATGCCACATCACAGCAAAACAAGGTGTTTTTAAGAGAGGCAGTTCACAAAGAAATACGGGGGTCTTTTTTCAAGCTTAAAAAAAAAAAAAAAATAGAGAGAGCAGCTGGTGTGTGTCTTCTTCGTGGTTCTAGAGAGAGAAAGTTCCAGAGCAGTTTTTTAGAGAGAGAAATTCCAAAGTTCTTTGTATGGGTTTTTCTACACCTTGTTTTTCTATGTGAAAGAGAGTGGTTTCTTTGTGAAACACAAGAGTGAGGGTGTAATTGGGACTTTGGGATTGGTTTCGGGTTTCTTGTGTGAAATCACCATTGTTGATTTGGTTTTGAGCTTGTAAACATAGATTTTCTTATAGTGCAGAAGCTTCACATTGGAGCATGAGGACGTAGGTCAATTTCGACCGAACCTCGATAAAATTTCTGTGTTGATTTGTAGTTTAGATTCTTGGATTTTATTCTTAGAATACGTAACATTGGTATCAGAGCTTGTGTGCTCGTTCTTGGAGGCTTATTCTTTGAGTCTTGATTATCTAAGTTTCTGCAATTGGGTTCTTTGAATAATCAACAATGTCTACGAGACTTGAAGTGAAGGTTTTCAATGGAAAGGGTGATTTCTTGCTCTGGCGCAAGAAGATGAAAGCCGTGCTGGTTCAACTGAAAGTTGTGAAAGGCATTGACAAGTCCTTTGCTGCAGACGTTCCAGAGGAAAAACGTTTAGAGATTGATGAAATTGCTATGAGCACCATCATTCTACATCTTTCAGACAATGTTTTAAGGAAAGTTGATGAAGTTCAGATCACTGCTGAGATGTGGGCTAAATTGGAGAAATTATATCTGGTAAGATCTCTGCCAGATCGTATTCTTGTACTTGAACAATTCTTTGGATTTAAGATGGATGTCTCTAAGGATTTAGATGCTAATTTGGACATCTTTAATAAGTTGATTCTTGATCTTACCAATTGCAAAGTTGTTTTCAATGATGAATATAATGCTGTTATTCTGTTAAATTCATTGCTTGAGACTTACAGAGAGGTTAGAAATGCCATTAAGTATGGTAGAGATTCTTTGTCATTAGATGTAGTAGTAAGTGCTTTGACGTCCAGAGACTTGGAATTAAAATCTGAGTCTAAAAGGGTAGGACTTGCTGTGAGAGGAAGTAGTACTACCAGGAATTGGGTACAAAATGATCACAGGAGCAAGTCTAGAGAAACTTCAAGGTCTAAGTCTAGAATTAGAGGCAAGAAGTGTTTTTACTATAAGAAAGAGGGACATTTTATCAAGTATTGCTTCAAGAAAAAGAAAGACGAGAAAGCAAAGAACCAGGAAAGTGGAGATTTGGCTATAGCCTCCACAGATTCAGACCCTGCTGAGGTGTTAGTTGTAACACCTAACCAAAATAACTTTGAGTGGGTTTTGGATTCAGGGTGTTCCTTTCATATGTGTCCAAACTTAGAGTATTTTCAGTTCTATACCAAATATGATGGTGGTCATGTTTTGTTGGGTAATAATGTCTCATGCCAAGTGGTAGGAATAAGTAATATTCAATTACAAATGTTTGATGGAACTGTGAAGACTTTATCTTTTGTTAGACATGTGCCTGATTTGAAACGAAATTTAATATCACTTGGTGTGCTTGATGAATCTGGTTACTCTTGTAAGACTGAAAATGGAAGTATGAAAATTTCTAGAGGTTCTTTTGTTGCAATGAAAGGTACTATGAAAAATGGCTTGTATGTTTTGTGTGGTAAAGCTGTTTTGAATGCTAGCAATGCATCTGTAGCATCATCAATTGATAAAACTAATCTGTGGCATAAGAGATTAGGCCATATTAGTGAGAAAGGTTTGTTTTATTTGAATAAAATGAATGTTTTTGGAAAGGACATGGTCAGCAAGCTTGATTTTTGTGAAAATTGTGTTCTTGGAAAACAACATAGGTTGAGTTTCAACTTGAGTACAAGTAAAGCTAAATCTATGTTAGATTATGTGCACGCTGACTTATGGGGCCCTGCCAAAGTGCAAACACAATCTGGAAATAAATATTTTCTTTCTATAATTGATGATTACTCTAGAAAAGTTTGGATTTATTTGTTAAAATCAAAAGATGAGGCTTTTACAAAGTTTAAAGAGTGGAAATTGTTAGTAGAAAACCAAACCAGCAAGCTTGTTAAAGCTTTGAGGACTGATAATGGTTTGGAATTTCGCAACAAAGAATTTGATGATTTCTATAAAAATCATGGCATCTTGAGGCATAAGACTGTAAAGCATACACCACAACAAAATGGTGTAGCTGAAAGAATGAATAGGACACTTCTTAATAAAGTTAGATGCATGTTAGTGTCTTCTGGTTTGCCTAAAATGTTCTGGGGTGAAGCTGTTATGACAGCCATGAATTTAGTGAATTTATCACCCTCAACAGCACTTGATTTTAAGACACCAAAATAGGTTTAGACAGGTAAGCAAGCAGATTATTCGAATCTGAGAATTTTTGGGTGTGCTGCCTATGCTTATCAATCTGAGGGAAAATTAGAACCTAGGAGTGTTAAATGTGTTTTCCTAGGCTATCCACAAGGTGTCAAGTGGTATAGGTTATGGGTTAGAGAAAGTTAAGGATTTAAGGTGATTATTAGTAGGGATGTGATATTTGATGAAAATACCATGCCTTGTAAAGCTACTAACCATGCAGGTATTGAAGCCAATGAACAATTAGAAACAAGGCAGCTTGATTTATTCTCTAAGGTGGAGACTCAAAGAGCTGTTAAAGGAGATGATGACTCTCAAGTGGAGACAATTACGGAACCTACTGAACCTGTTATATCTAGACAGCAAGCATTTGATCAATTGGATGAAGAATCAGATGAAGAACAACCTGTCCAACCTTCACCAAGATCAAATCAAAGGAGATATGCTTCACCAAGCTATTTGCTCACTCGAGATAGAGCAAGGAGGCAAATCAAGCCTACCAGAAGATATGGTTATGCATATTATTTAGCTTATGCCCTGGTTTCTTTTCAAGATTTAACCGAAAGTGAGCCTAAGACTTATGCTGAAGCAATTAAGTCAAAGCAAGCAGCTCAATGGAAGGAGGCAATGGTTAAGGAGATGGAATCATTGCACATGAATAAAACGTGGACTTTGGTCCCATCCCCAACAAATCAGCGAGTTGTAGATTGTAAATGGATTTACAAGGTCAAAGAGGGTTTAACTAGTTCTGAACCAATGAGATTCAAGGCAAGACTTGTGGCCAAGGGGTTCACATAAGTTAAAGGTATTGATTACAATGAAATCTTCTCACCGGTAGTTAAGTACACAACAATCAGAACTATGTTAGCTTTAGTGACACAATTTGATTGGGAGCTGGAGCAACTTGATGTAAAAACCGCTTTTTTACATGGAGAGTTGGAGGAAACTATATATATGAGACAACCTGAGGGTTTCGAAGTCAAGAAGAAGGGGTGAAGAGCTTGTGTGCTTATTGAAGAAGTCATTTTATGGGCTTAAACAGTCACCAAGACAATGGTATAAAAGATTCGACTCTTTTGTGGTGAAAATTGGTTTCACAAGAAGCAGCTTTGATAGTTGTTTCTGCTTTAAGGATTCCATGAGTGATGAAGTAGTATATCTATTGCTTTATGTGGATGATATGCTGGTTACAGGTCCAAAGATGAAGATCATACAATCGGTGAAGGAGCTACTCAAGTCTGAATTTGATATGAAGGATCTTGGTCCAGCTAAGAAGATTTTGGGAATCACAATTCTAAAGAATAGGAAGAAGTCTGAAATGAAGTTGTTACAGTCATCATAAATACAGAAGATTGTTTCAAAGTTTTCAATGGAGAATGCTAAAGTGGCAAATGTGCCACTTGGGGGACATTTTAAGTTGTTTATTGATCAATGTCTAACCACAGATCAAGAAAGAGAAGAAATGTTAAGAATTCCTTATTCGAATGCTGTTGGTTCTGTAATGTACCTCATGATACGCACTAGACCAGATTTGGCTTTTGGAATTAGTGTATTGAGCAGGTATATGGCTAATCTGGGAAGAGGTCATTGGGAAGCGATGAAGTGGCTGTTGAGATATCTTAAGCAAACAACAAATGAAGGACTAATTTTCAAAGGAAATCAAGATGAAATTAAGTTAAATAGTTACTTAGACTCGGACTATGCAGGAGATAGGGACAAGAGGAGGTTTATTTCTTCATATGTTTTTACCCTATGTGGTAATTATGTGAGCTGGAAATCACATCTACAACCTGTTGTAGCTTTATCAACAACCGAGGCAGAATATATAGCTGCAACAGAGGTTGCTAAGGAGGCAATATGGCTTAAAGGTCTACTAATGGAGCTGAAAATACTTAATCAAGATGTGGTGTTGTTTTCGGACAGCCAAAGTGCAATACATTTGTGCAAAAATCCTGTTTTTCATGAGAGGTCTAAACATATCCAAGTAAAGTATCATTTTATTCGGGATATGGTTTCACAACAAGTGTTTAAGTTGGAGAAAATTCCAACTGTGTTCAACCCATCAGATATGGGAACAAAGGTCCTACCTATGAGCAAGTTTAACGCTTGTAAAAACTTGCTCAGGATTGGGGCAGGTTAGACTTGAAGAGAGATGAGATTGCTGGGAAGGAGTTTGAGTTTCTGCACGTTTTGTGTTTTGAGGATCAGGTGGAGATATGTGAGAATTAATCCTCAAAACTTTTGTAAAATGTGTTTAGTGGTTTGATAGTGTGACAGAACAAAAAAGAGGAGAGAAGCTGCAGTTTTGGTTGTTAGTTTTTTGATAGAACAGCATCGTTTATGAAGCTGAAAATATATCTGTTGTATTGACACATTAGCAAAGTTATTGGGCTCACTTAAACAATGCTGTGTCATTTTGTTTCTTATCAGTTATATCAGTTTTTGATGCCACATCACAGCAAAATGAGGTGTTTTTAAGAGAGGCAGTTCACAAAGAAATACGGGGTCTTTTTTCAAGATTAAAATTAAAAAAAAAAAAACAGAGAGAGCAGCTGGTGTGTGTCTTCTTCGTGGTTCTAGAGAGAGAAAGTTCCAGATCAGTTTTTTAGAGAGAGAAATTCCAAAGTTCTTTGTATGGGTTTTTCTACACCTTGTTTTTCTATGTGAAAGAGAGTGGTTTCTTTGTGAAACACAAGAGTGAGGGTGTAATTGGGACTTTGGGATTGGTTTCGGGTTTCTTGTGTGAAATCACCATTGTTGATCTGGTTTTGAGCTTGTAAACACAGATTTTCTTATAGTGCAGAAGCTTCATACTGGAGCACGAGGATGTAGGTCAATTTCGACCGAACCTCGATAAAATTTCTATGTTGATTTGTAGTTTAGTTTCTTGGATTTTATTAGAATACATAACAATCGATAAATACAATATATGCATGAAAAAGAAATAATCATTGCTGTGGTCCTGTGATAATGTTCAGAAAATGAACTTAAGGTTTGAGAACTGGTGTTTGACAGAAAAGAAAATGAAAGGAAAAACAAGAAAAGCTGAGAAAACCAGCAAGTGATAATGTTCAGAAAATAAACTTAAGGTTTGAGAACTGGTGTCTGGCAGAAAAGAAAATGAAGAGAAAAATAAGAAAAGCTGAGAAAACCAGCATGCAAAACGAAAAGAAACAGAGGAAAAATTTCAGAGAATAATAGACAGAAAAAAAATGATTATTGCTTACACTGCAAAATAGTTCGAGAGCTATTTAAATAGCTCATTACAATCTAAACAACTAGCCAACTAGAAAGGCAGCTACCAATCTTATTGATACACGTAGGAGGATTAAAAACTGATTTTAGAAAAACTAACTCTGACTGTATAAAAGAAAAGCACGTGCAAGCACATGGCTATTTTAACAAACTCTAACATCCTGTGGAAAGATAGGCACACAGTATCAACTATCAAGTCCATGGTCTACATGGAATGAATGTGCAAACAATTTGTAATTTGAATTTGAAAAGTAGTACATTCTAGATATTAATTCCAAAGGATGAGCACCTTGTCTTCATGCTTCAGGACACTCTGTTACAAACCAAATATGTATATTTATACATATATACATATATATATATATATACGCAAACCAAAATTTGCTATTTTATTATTTGACTCATGTTATAGAAGATGGACAACAATAACATGCCTCACATAATTAGCTAAAGAGAGAAATGTTTATAAAATTAATGAATCATGCATTCCACTTCAGTAAACAGTCGTTGCAACACAGTAACTGGATGATGATGATCCTCCCATACCTTATGCACAGTTGCATTCATATCACCCTCCCAAAGCTGATGTTTTGGTTTATCATATTCATTGTATTCAAAATAACATTCTATATGTTACGGAATTGAGAGAAAAAAATAGCAACAGAAACAAAGAAAGCGAAGAACAAACACACAATTTACGTGGAAACCCTTGACGGGAAAAACCACGGGCAGGGAGAAGCAAATCCAATATCGAAAAATTGGTACAAAGGTGAGCAAAATTGCGCGATATCCTCAAATCCCAATTACAGCCGAAAAACCCCAAAAGCATCAAAATATATATATTGTACGGAAGACACCTTAAAATTGAACAGGTCCGTACCTATCGGCCCGAGACCTCCGCTTCCACCACAGAGCCCCAAATTTTTCTCCAAAATTAGTTTCACCAAATGGGTCGCACCGCGAGCTTTTCGGGTCGGGTCCACAAGAATTCGGGTCACTAACTCTAACAATCTCCACCTTGACACGAATTCCATATAAGGAATAAAAAAAAACATACAAAACTCCAATCTTCGATAAAAGTTGCCATCCTCTTCCACAAAAGCCCCTAAAGGCAAAGCTCAACAACAAACACCAACCAAGTCCAAGCAATGCTCAAACTTGGCTACTGGAAGTGCCTTGGTCATCATGTCAGCAGGATTATCATGAGTACTCACCTTGCTGACAACAATATCTCCACGGGCAATAACATCACGTACAAAATGATACCGAACATCTACATGTTTTGTCCTCTCGTGAAACATCTGATCCTTAGTGAGATAGATAGCACTCTGACTATCACAATTGATGACCGTACTCTCCTGCTCAGAGCTCAACTCACCTATCAACGCCTTTAACCAAATAGCTTCTTTCACCGCTTCAGCTATAGCCATATATTCAGCTTCTGTAGTTGATAGTGCAACTGTTGCTTGCAAAACAAACTTCCAACTGATAGAAGTATCTCCATGAGTAAATACATAACCAGTAGTGGACCTCCTTCTATCAAGGTCCCCAGCAAAATCTGCATCAACATATCCACTTACACCCTCCTTACTTCCACCAAACTCTAAACAAGTGTTAGTAGTGCCTTTCAAGTACCTTAGAATCCACTTGACAGCTTGCCAGTGTTGTTTGCCAGGATTAGCCATATACCGGCTCACAACACTAACAGCATGTGCAATGTCAGGACGGGTACACACCATAGCATACATCAAACTACCAACAGCACTAGAATAAGGAACATGTGATATATACTCAATATCTCTATCCGACTGTGGCGACATATCAGCAGACAATCTAAAATGAGTAGCTAATGGAGTACTTACAGGTTTAGCGTTCTTCATTCCAAAACGCTCCAGAACTTTCTCAACAAAAGATCTTTGAGTCAAGAAAAGTTTACCTGCAGATCTATCTCTCTCAATCTCCATACCAAGAATCTTCTTTGCCGCTCCCAAATCTTTCATCTCAAACTCACCACTCAATTCTGCTTTCAATCTGTTGATATCGGATTTCTTCTTGGCCACTATCAGCATATCATCAACATAAAGCAACAAATAGATAAATGAGCCATCTTCCAACTTCCTAAAATACACACAGCTATCATATTGGCTTCTAGAATAGCCATGGCTAACCATAAACCCATCAAACCGCTTGTACCACTGACGAGGGGATTGCTTCAAACCATACAAGGACCTTTTCAACAAACACACATGATCCTCTTTTCCTTCAACCTCGAAACCTTCGGGTTGCTGCATATAAATTGTCTCCTCAAGCTCACCATGCAAGAAAAGCGGTCTTCATATCTAGTTGCTCCAACTCTAAATCATGCATAGCAACTAGCGCTAACAAAGCACGAATAGAAGTATGTTTAACGACAGGGGAAAATATATCATTAAAATCAACTCCCTGTACCTGTGAATACCCCTTCGCTACTAAACGTGCTTTGTACCTTGCATCTTCAACACCAGGAATGCCTTCTTTCTTTTTGTAGACCCACTTGCATCCCACAATCTTCTTACCCTCTGGAGGTAATGCCAACTCCCAAGTGTGGTTCTTATGAAGCGACTCCACCTCTTCCTGCATAGCATTAACCACTTTGCAGAATCCTCACATGAAATGGCTTCATAATAGTTGCAAGGATCACTGGGACTCTCGATCTATTGTGCTGCAACACAAGCAAAAGTGACATGCTCCTACACCTCCTCAATTCTCTCTTCTTCCACATGAGTGGGTGTCTCAAATGGGCCTGAAACTGAACCATTCTGTGAAGTACTTACTTCCTCCACCCTAAACTCCACCTGCTTTGGCACACTGTCTGAAACAACGAGCACCTTTTTCGGATGCAGCATTGCCATCTCATCAAACACAACATCCCTGCTAATCACAACCTTAGATGACTTTGGATCAGGAAGCCAAACTCTGTATCCTTTTACACCCTACGGGTAACCAAGAAATATGCCCTTCTTCGATCTAGGCTCAAGCTTACCATCATTAACATGAACATAGGCAGGGCATCCAAACACCTTCAAATCTAAATAATTAGCACGTTTTCCAGACCATACCTCTTCAGGAGTCTTGCAATCGATTGCTGCCGATGGCGAATGATTCACCAAGTAGCAAGCTGTAGCAGCTGCTTCTGCCCAAAAGTCCTGTGCTAACCCAGAATTTGACAGCATGCATCGGACTTTCTCCGTAAGAGTTCTATTCATCCGCTCAGCCACACCATTTTGCTGCGGAGTTCCTCTAACTGTGAGATGTCTAACAATCCCTTCGTTTCTACAAAACTCATTGAAAACACCATCACAGAACTCCAATCCATTATCTGTACGAAGGCGCTTCACCCTTCTTTCCGTCTGCTTCTCTACCAAAGCTTTCCATTGCTTGAAGATAGCAAATACGTCATTCTTGTGCTTCAAAAAATATACCCAGACCTTCCTGGAGAAATCATCAATGAAGGTCAACATATATCTGCCACCACCCTTAGAAGCAGTACGTGCGGGTCCCCAAAGATCTGAATGAATGTAGTCTAGAGTACCTTTAGTTTTGTGAATTCCAGTACTGAAGCTAACTCTCTTCTACTTCCCAAACACACAATATTCACAAAACTCCAACTTCGAGATACTCTGATCACCAAGCAAACTCCGTTTGCTCAAGATCGCCAAACCTTTCTCACTCATATGGCCCAATCTCATATGCCACAAACGAGTAACATCCGAATCTGACATGGACACTAAAATAGCAGCAGACCCCATTACCACAGAACCCTGTAGCCTGTATAATGTACCAACCAGGCTAGCTTTCATCACCACCAAAGCACCCTTCAGAACCCTCAAAACTCCACCTCCACTAGAAAAAGAACAACCAGATTTGTCCAAAACAGATAAAGAAATTAAATTTTTAGACATATCTGGAACGTGACGTACCTCAGATAGTGTTCTGATAATTCCATCATGCATCTTCACCTTTACAGTTCCAATGCCGATGACATAGCAAGAATGATCATCTCCCATCAGCACAACACCTTTATCCACCGGAACATAAGAAGAGAACCAATCCCTGTGGAGACAGATGTGAAACGAACAGGTTGAATCCAAAATCCATCCCTGCTTGCCCGAACTATCCTCAGTCACTGAATAAACATCTCCATCTTCAATTTCCTCATGTGTGACACTGGCTTCGGCATGTTCCTTACCCTTTTCATTATTTTTATTCTGAAGCTTACGACATTCAGTTTTGATGTGCCCTTTTTTCTTACAGTAGTGACAAATAAGGTTTCTGAACCTTGACTTCGATCTTGGCCGACTACCACCATTGTTATTTTGATCTCTAGATGATGTTCTACCTCTAACAATCAAACCCTCTCCTCCGGAACTCCCAAAGTTATTGTTATCCGAACTGCTGGTCAACTCCTTATCAAACAACTCCTTAGAATACAAAGAAGCTTTCACGTCCTCCAATTTTAGGGTTTTATTACTGTAAATCAAAGTCTCCCTAAAATTTTTATACGACGGAGGTAAGGAACACAGTAGCATTAGGGCTTGATCTTCATCATCATATTTTATGTCCATGTTCACCAGATCCAACAAAATAGTAGAAAAGTCATCTATGTGTGTTTTAATAGATGTACCTTCAACCATAGAAAGGGTGTATAGACGGTGCTTCGCAATCAGTTTTGTTGTGAGATTCTTTGTGATGTACAAAGATTCCAACTTGTCCCATAAGTCCTTTGCTGTCTTCTGATCAAGGACCTCCCTCAAAACTTCATTGGACAAGCATAGCTGAATGGTGGATAGGGCACGCTCATCAACCTCGGCTTTCTTTTCGGTATCCCACGAAGACGGCATCTGCTCCTTGCCAACCAACGCCTTGTGTAAACTGTTCTATGTCAAAATCGCCTTCATCTTGACTTGCCACATGGAGAAACTCATGTTGCGCTCAAATTTCTCAATGTCGAACTTTGTTGCCATGATTGAAAAAAAAATTTCCCAAATAGATCGACGCGGCTCTGATACCACTTGTTACGGAATTGAGAGAAAAACAAATAGCAACGGAAACAAAGAAAGCGAAGAACAAACACACAATTTACGTGGAAACCTTTGACGGGAAAAACCACGGGCAGGGAGAAGCAAATCCAATATCGAAAAATTGGTACAAAGGTGAGCAAAATTGCGCGATATCCTCAAACCCCAATTACAGCCAAAAAACCCCAAACGCATCAAAATATACATATTGTACGGAAGACACCTTAAAATTGAACAGGTCCATACCTATCGGCCCGAGACCTCCGCGTCCACCACAAAGCCCCAAATGTTTCTCCAAAATTAGTTTCACCAAATGGATCGCACCGGGAGCTTTTCGGGTCGGGTCAACAAGAATTCGGGTCACTAACTCTAACACTATATTTTCTTGTCCCCATATCCATTCTTTCTCTATTTATATAACTATTGCATTGACCTCCAGATTATCTATAATTCTATAAGAGAAACTCTGTATCTGAGGGCACTGACTCAACTACTTTTTCCAACCATGGAAATTTCACGCTACTGTTTCCAGAGTAGAAGCTTCATAGACTAGGTAAACGGTGGAGAGCCAAAACCTTCAAGTTGCCAAAGACAATCTCAGCATTCGTGTCACGTCCTTCATTCGCAACTATTTCAATAATTCCCTTGCAATCTGTCATGCTTAGCCTCATGAATTGCAATAGACTTGTGGCCGTTGAGGAAGCTTAAGTTTTTCAATGCATGCATTCTGATACTTTCAGAGTTGTCAAATTCTGGAAAGACATCGAGGATGGAACTAAGCTCTTTAACCTTCCACATCTTGTTAGATTTAGAATTCTTAAATTTTGAAAGGCCTTGTCCTTTTGAACTTCTTCTGTCCACAGGGGCATCAGATTAGGAAGTCTAGACAATTTCAATCCTCTTAAGCTTATTGGTATATCAGCAGGTCCAGCACGAAGCCATTTATGGTAGTAAATCTCTTTCAAAAGAACACCACTCAAATAAAGATTCTCAAGATTCTACAATCTATAAATATGTTCCATGGAGAAAACATCTGGTTTATATCGAGAACATCTCAAATACAGAAACACTAGCTTGGAGAAATATGCTGCTGGAGATTGGGCGTGCCATATCTCATCCATGACTCCACTCCTATCCACTGTCAACTCTTCTAAGTTAGCCAAGACAACCTGTGAAATGAGCATTTAAATACACATCAAAAACTTCAGGATAGTATAATCCTCGAGAACATCAATGAAACGTAACTATCGCTGCAAAATATGGAGTAGGCATACAGTATTTGCCCCTGGTTAATGTATTCTCTATTAGACGTTGATATTAATTATTTTACAAAAATCACAAAATTCAGCAAAGAATTTAAAACAATGGCAAAGTTTTGTTACCAAATAAAAGATGGAAAGAAAAGGATAGAAGCTAATGGTAATGTAAACACCACAAAAATTAGATTCCACAAAATAAGGCCTAAAGAGATAAGAAAACAAACAAGGATATTGGGAAAGGAAACACTGAGAAGATTATTAAAAAATATAAAAAAAAAGCCTACCTTATCATTGAATAGAGGTAGCGTAGCTAGCAAGTTTATTTCTTCAGGTTTATCAATAGAATTTGAAATGAATGTCCTTAGTTTACAACAATTTTCTCTCATCAGTTTTAACAAGGATGGACCCAAAAAAAATTTTTGAGGTTCGGAAGGTCTAAATGTATAAGAGACTCTAGTTTCAGGAGACAAATATTTTCTAACTTTCCTCTGTCTCCATATTCCTGAGGTCCTATGACTTCTTCAATGACCTTACAGTCACTTTCCTCTTGGATTTTCAAATGAACAAGGCTTTTAGAAATAGATGATGATATTAAATTCTTTAGCTTACTACAGCTCTTCACAGCCAATCTCGTTAACTTATGATGCATAATCTTCTGGAAATTGATTGTTCCAAATTTTTGTAAAATAAAATGAAAACAATTCCAAGACATCCAAGTTAGGAAACTCGATCTGTGAATCAAACGCAATCATAAACACAAGTACTTTTCTTTAGTGAAATTTGTTGAGATTGCAATAGCAGAGAGTGTAACTGTGGAAAACTCTAATCACATTATCAGCTACATTATTAATGCTGTGAGCTTCATTTTCTCTTCCACATGTGACTATCTCCTGCATGATTCTGCATTCACTCATTTCAGAGAGCCTATACTTTCCATTCTTGTGCTTAGTTATATAACTATGAATGTCATGTCTTCCAAAATAGCCATAAAGTAAAACTCCACACTCTATCCATCAAATAAAATAGTACACAACATGAGTTATAAACGAGTGAGGGGCCAAAAAAAAAAAACAAAAAAAGATGAATACCACTTTAATAAACAGCTGTTGCTAATTAAGTGGTAACTGGATGGTCCTCCCATAGCTTTCGCTTGGTAGCATTTTTTTTTCCCCTCTATTTCTATTGTGATTGCCTCAAAAGAGAAAATCTGCATCTCAGGGGCACATTGACGCCCAACTTCTTTTTCTGAACATGGAAATTTCATTATACCATATCCAGAGTAAACTCTATCAAACTACGTAAATGGTGGGGAGCCCAAATCTTCAAGTTGCTAAACAAAACTTCACCATTGGTGTCACCTACCACATTTGCGGTTATTTCAAGTCACTCTCTTACAGTATGCTATTCTTAGTCTTGTAGCTGCTGACGAAATTAATTGATTTATCGATGCTGTTAAATTTAGAGAGGACATTGAGGATGAAACATAGCTCATCAAACTTCCACATTGGTTCTCAAAGTCTAGAAGGGCTTATGGACTTCTGTACATAGATGCATCAACCTAGCAATTCTATCCAATTTTCAAAGCTTTTATGCATATGAATCCTTCAATCCACTTTCAGCTTTTCTAAGATAACCAAGACTACCTGTCAAATGATTATTAGAATGTTAAGTGAAATAGTTAAATACACCTTCTAAGCTTAAAAAAAAAAGGTTAAAATGCACCTTAAAAGCTTCAGGATCTACTTCAGTATGTGCCGCTATTTAATGTATTTTCTGTTATGTTTTGGCATTGGTTCTTTTAGAAGGAAAAAAAATATATATATATATACAAGATTCAGCGAAGAATTTAGAATAGCAGTCATGTTACTAGATTGGGGGGGGGGGGGGGGGTAGTAAAAAATGAAAGGAAAAAGACATCAGGTAAATGACATATAAACACAACAACAATTGAATTCCTGAAACAGAAGACCTAAAGTGAGAAGTAAACAAACAAGGATACCAGGAAAGGAAAAACTTAGTAGCTAGATTTATTATTCATGAGTGGCAGCTCAGCAAGTCTATTTCTACGCTGATGATAAGTTTATCTGTAGAATGGAGATGAACATCCTACGCTGATGACAAGTTTGTATCCAAAGTTTTTATTAAAAAATAAAATAATAATAATAATATAATTTGTAATTTGCCAAAGTCTGAGTGGTTTTTCCTTGAGATTGAAGAAATGACACCTGGTTGCAATTAATGGAAAGGATGTCCAAATAGTTTACGTAAAAATATATTAAGTTAACATGTGTAAAAGGTAAAAACCATGGGCTTGGGCTTGGTTTCTAACTTGGGCAAGAATGGCGGTTGTGAACCTTTTCACCGCCTCTTTAAGCTTATATATAGGCTTGTACCAACTTTTTTGCTTGTATTAGACATAGCAATAATGACGTTCATAAACTTTTCTTTTAGCTATTGTATCAGAACCTAGTTTAACCCCTTCATAAAAACCCATGATAGCCAATAACCATTCAACCTTTAATTATGCCCAAAATCTAATTTCCATCTTTATTGGTGTGAGTTATGATTTTTGGTGCATCCAAATGAAAACTCTTTTTATCTCACAAGATTTGTGGGATATAATTGAAGAAGGCTATGATGAGCCTGAAAGTCAAGAGCAACTACAGTAGTGGACGGAAGCAGCAAAGAAAGAGTACAAGCAAAACATCCAAAAGGATGCAAGAGCACTGCTTTTTATTTAACAAGGGGTAAGCAAAAGTATCTTCCCTAGAATATCAAATGCAACAAAATCAAAAGCTACATGGGAAATCCTAAATCAACAATTTGGAGGCCATGAAAATGTAATCTCCATTAAACTTCAAACTCTTTGGAGAGAATTTGATAATTTAGCAATGAAAGATAACAAAACTATTCAAGAATTCTCTTCAAGAGCTTCTGCAATTATTAACCAAATTAGAAGTTATAGAGATACTACTGCCGATCAAAAAATTGTAGAAAAAAATATTAAGATGTTTACCAACAAAATTTGAGCATATTGTTGCGGCTATAGAAGAGTCCAAAGATTTGAAAACATACTCTTTGGATCAACTATTTGGCTTTCTCGAGGAGCATGAAAAAAGAATGAGCAAGTTTTCTAACCAATCTGTGGAGCAAGCATTCAAATCAAATTGCAACATCACAGAAAGGAATTCGGCAACCTTAACAAGCAACTCAACAAGAAGAGGAGGTTCCTTCAGAAGAGGACGTGATAATCAAGGCTGAGGCAGAGGAGGAATAAACAATTATGAGCAAAGAAATTTCCTGGGTAATTCTAAACCTTATTACATTATTTGCAAAAAACCTGGGCATGAGTCAAAAGATTGTAATTTAAGTGCACAAAGTGCAAAATTTCTAATCATTCACAAAGAGATTGTTGGTATAAAGACATGCGAGAAAGAAATGAAGTTAACTATTCTGAAAAAGGTTGAAGAAAGTCAAGTATTTTATTCATGCATGTCTGTTAAACAAGAATCAAAACATACATGGTATTTGGATAGCGTATGCAGTAGTCATATGACAGGTGATGCACAACTCTTTGAAAAGATGGATAAGACATTTTTATCTGAAGTAAAGCTTGGAGATGGAAAGTCACATGAAGTTAAAGGAAAAGGAGCAATAGCAGTAAACTCCAAAGGAGGTAATTGTAAGCTTATCCATGATGTGCTTTATGTTCCTAGCTTGACATCAAATCTCTTAAGTGTTGGCCAATTACTTCGTAGGAATTATTCTATAATTTTTTATGGAGAAGAAAGCACAATTATCGATAAAAATAAAAACATCATGGTGGCAAAAATAAAAATAAATCAAAATAATGTTTCTCCTCTTGTTATGCCTTATGATGAAAAATTAGCTTTTCAAAGTCAAAAATTGGATGAGTCATATTTATGGCATATCCGATATGGCCAATTAAATTATAATGGCTTAAAATTATTAAAAGATAAAAATATGGTTTTAAGCCTACCTCCTATTGCCCACATAAATAAAGTCTGTGAGGCATGCATATATGGAAAAATGCATAGACTGCCATTTCCTAAAAATACTTGGAGAGCAAAGGAACCATTAAAGTTGGTACATTCTGATATTTTTGGACCAACTCGAACTCCATCTCTAAATGGAAGAAGGTACTTCCTTCTATTTGTTGATGATTATACCCAAATGATATGGGTATATTTCTGAAAGAAAAGTCAGAAGCTTTTTTGGTATTCCAACAATTCAAGGCGCTTGTAGAAAATCAAGTAGAGAAGCTGCTGAAGACACTCCGAATAAATCGTGGTGGAGAATTCATTTCTAAACCATTTATGGAGTACTGCAAGAAAAATGGAGTTCAAAGATAGGTCACTGTTTGGCACACCCCCCAACAAAATGGTGTTGTAGAGCTAAAAAATAGAACAATTGTAGAAATGGCTAGAAGCATGCTAAAGGAGAAAGGCCCCAAATGACTACTAAGCAGAAGCCGTCAACACTGCCATCTACATCTTGAATAGATCTCTAACAAAAGCTATCATGAACATGACTCCATATGAAGCGTGGCATAAACAAAAGCCCCATGTACAAATTTTAAAAGTATTTGGATGTATAGCTTACACATATGTCCCCTCACAATACAGAGAAAAATTTGATAAAAAAGGAGAGAAATATATATTCCTCGTATACAGCAGTGAGTCAAAAGATTACCGACTATACAATCCAAAAACAACTAAGCTGATAATTTCTAGAGATGTTATCTTTGACGAATCAGCAGCATGGAATTGGGAAAGCACTCCCGAGACAGGGCAAAAATATTTGAAGAAATTCCTATTTAGGATAAGTCAACTTCTCAACCAAGTCAAGACCCTGGTCCAAGCATAATTTGTCAAGAAACTCCAAGCCCAAATCCAAAGAATGAATATGTCTTCAGACGATGAATCACCGCATAGAAAGGTACACTCACTCGTAGATATCTATGAATCTACAAATATGGCATTTTTTGCATGTGAGCCTCAAAATTTTGAAGAAGTAGTAAAAGAAGATGTTTGGATTAAAGCAATGGTTGAAGAAATTACAACAATTGAAAAGAACGATACGTGGGAACTAGTGGATCTACCTGAAGGCAAAGATGTTATTGGACTCAAATGGGTCTACAAAACCAAGTACAAAGAAGATGGAATAATTCAGAAGTACAAAGCATGTCTAGTCGCCAAGGACAATAGCCAGGAATCAACTTCAATGAGATATTTGCACGAGTTGCTCGAATGGAAACTATTAGAATAGTCCTTGCATTAGCTGCTCAAATGGAGGTATCCGTTTATCAACTGGATGTCAAATCTACCTTCCTTAATGGAGAACTCAAAAAGGAAGTATATGTGGAACAACCTTTAGGCTATACCATCAAAGAAAAAGAAAACAAAGTCTTACGATTAAAAAAGGCACTATATGGACTAAAACAAGCACCATGAGCTTGGAACAACAAAATTGATTCATACTTCAGACAAAATGGATTTCAATGGAGTCTAAGTGAGCCTTCCTTATATGTCAAAAAAGTACACAAGATATTCTCATTGTCTGCTTATATGTTGATGAAAAATCTCATTCTCATTGTACTTGAAGCTGATAATTTCTAGAGATGTTATCTTTGACGAATCAGCAGCATGGAATTAGGAAAGGACTCCCGAGACAGGAGCAAAAATATTTGAAGAAATTCCTATTTAGGATAAGTCAGATTCTCAACCAAGTCAAGACCTTGGTCCAAGCACAATTTGTCAAGAAACTCTAAGCCCAAATCCAAAGAATGAATATGTCTTCAGATGATGAATCACCACCTAGAAAGGTACACTCACTCATAGATATCTATGAATCTACAAATATGGCATTTTTTGCATGTGAGCCTCAAAATTTTGAAGAAGTAGTAAAAGAAGATATTTGGATTCAAGCAATGGTTGAAGAAATTACAACAATTGAAAAGAACGATATGTGGGAACTGGTGGATCTACCTGAAGGCAAAGATGTTATTGGACTCAAATGGGTCTATAAAACCAAGTACAAAGAAGATGGAACAATTCAAAAGTACAAAGCATGGCTAGTCGCCAAGGACAATAGCCAGGAATCAACTTCAATGAGATATTTGCACGAGTTGCTCGAATGGAAACTGTTAGAACAGTCCTCGCATTAGCTGCTCAAATGGAGGTACCCGTTTATCAACTGGATGTCAAATCTACCTTCCTTAATGGAGAACTCACAGAGGAAGTATATGTGGAACAAAATTTGGGCTATACCATCAAAGAAAAAGAAAACAAAGTCTTATGATTAAAGAAGGCACTATATGGACTAAAGCAAGCACCATGAGCTTGGAACAGCAAAATTGATTCATACTTCAGACAAAATGGATTTCGACGGAGTCCGAGTGAGCCTTCCTTATATGTCAAAAAAGAAGATACACAAGATATTCTCATTGTCTACTTATATGTTGATGATTTGATTTATACTAGGACTAATCCAAAAATGGTAGAAGAATTCAAAAGTGTAATGATGAAAGAATATGAAATGACAGATCTTGGCTTGATGAAATATTTTCTTGGCATCCAAGTTCAACAAGCAAAAGGAGAAATATTTATTTCTCAGGGAAAATATTTAAATAATCTTCTCAAACGGTTTTATATAGACAACTGTAAACCGGTATCTACACTAATGGCGTCAAATGAAAAGTTGCATAAGGATGATGGCGCAGAGAAAGTTGATGCAAAAAATTACAAAAGCTTAGTTGGATGCCTCATTTATCTAACAAATACCAGGGCAGATATTGTCTTTGCTGTTAGTTATGTTTCCAGATTCATGCATGAGCCAAGTAAAAATCACCACACTGCAGCAAAGAGAATCCTTCGCTATATACAAGGTACCAAAAACCTTGGAATTAAGTATGCAAAAGAAGCAGATAACAAGCTCATTGGATATACGGACAGTGATTGGGCATGCTCTGTAGATGATGTCAAAAGGACCTTAAGATATTTATTTTGCTTGGGTACAAAACCAATTTCTTGGTCACCAAAGAAGCAAAGGACCGTGGCATTATCTTCAGCATAAGCAGAATATATATTTGCTACAGACGCAACAAGTGAAGCATTATGGCTCAGAAGAATTTTATCAGATCTGCAACATGAAGAAATTGCTTCAACAATTATCAGATGCGATAATATGTCAGCAATAGCAATGACAAAAAATCCAGTCTTCCACTGCAAGACAAAGCACATAGAAATTCGACATCACTTCATTAGATATTTGATCGAAGAAGAAGAAATTAAACTTGAATTTGTCAACATATCTGAGCAACTGACAGATATTTTTATAAAGCCAACAACAATAGAGAATCTAGAAGATTTCAAAAATGTTACCAAAATTACAAATTAAACGGGTGTTAAAAAATAAAATAATAATAATAATAATATAATTTGTAATTTGGCAAAGTCTGAGTGGTTTTTCTTTGAGAATGAAGAAATGACACTTGGTTGCAATTAACGCTGCAATTAATGAAAGGATGTCCAAATAGTTTACGTAAAAGTATATTAAGTTAACATGTGTAAAAGTAAAAAGCATGGGCTTGGGCTTGATTTCTAATGGGCAAGAATGGCGGTTGTGAACCTTTTCACTGTCTCTTTAAGCTTATATATAGGCTTGTACCAACCTTTTTGCTTGTATTAGAAAGAGCAATAATAACGTTCATAAACTTTTCTTTTAGCTATTCCTTCCAATTGCCATCAGTCTCGGCCCTCTCCTTTTCTCTTTACCAAACAGTATTTTTTCAATCTCCTTTTATATTCAAGCCTTCAATTTTAAATATATTTTGCATATTATCCAACAGTTTTAACAAGGATGGATAGTCTATAGAGCTTTCTATAATGTACAGTTTCCTCTGCGAAAGATTTGAGTTTTTTTTTTTTTTTCCTCACAACACCCATGATTCATTTTCTGCTAAAAGTAGAATAAATTAGGAAATTCTTTTCAAAAATCCATATCATTACATAAAACATCTTGGATTTCTCTAACAATGGCTTGACTCGTCTTCTTTGCTTTCCTATTTGACTGATGCCTTGAAAGTTGAAACCAAATTCAGAAACGACCAAATTGATGAACAATTGGTTGCTTGGCCTTCAAGGCATTTCTCTGTCTCTTTTCTGATTCCACATACTCTATTTAGCCACTTTCAACCTTGATCTTTGAGTCCATCACCTTTATTCTTCTACCATCATCAACAGAATGCCGAAACCTGTCTTTCAAATGTCTCAAATGCTGGGTCTGGCTTCTGAGGCTATCAATATTATTTGCTCTTTCCTCTCTCACTCTCACTTGTCTCTTATAGGATCTCATACAACAAACATTTGCACTTCTAATCAAAAAATGATAATTTATTGTTGATTTAAGAAACTATTTTACATCAAAATATACTAGAGGTCCACTAATACACATAAAAGGTTGACATATAGCCAAATTCACAACATACATACAATGGAAACTGTTCAAATCCACCACGCACAACTAAGCCAATATATAATAAAGAACTACAAATTAATAAAGAAAGATTAACCATATCAGAATTGTTGATCATGATGTCTAGAGTAAGTATTCTGAGCCTGTATCAACATTAAACAAAGTTTTACACTAAAATGTGATCTTCAAAAGTACAACTTCATACAGATTAATCAGCTTTATTACCGGTTTCAAATCTAATATAAACCCAAATTGAGATCTGGGTCTTCCCCTTATAATTACAACCATATGCTACCACTTAGTAAACTAGCTAAGCCTATCGGTGACAGCCAATCTGGTACCCTAATATAAAACAGAATAGACAGTAAGAGCTCCTTTAGCTTAGCAAACTTATGCATTACGTAAGAGCAGCTAGCTAAATAAAATCTTTTACATTCTTAAGTTATTTTTTTTTTCTAACACAACCTTTTTTTTTTTTTGGTACAAAAGGAATCACTGCATAAAATATAAATATGTGTCTACTCTGTAGCTTAGGGTATTTGCACTTGTAGCCTTTATTTTTAAAATGTTGTAATGAAATTGAGATCTTCTATTCACAATTTGTTATGTATGGGTCCGATCCAAATAATTCAAATTGCCTAACAATATGGAGATAATATTCTAAAAATTGAAGGTCTAAAGTCCAACTTCTCCCAACCTATAGGCACGAAAAATGCAATTACAAAATGATAATAATAGTAATAAACAAATTGGCAGGTAGAGATAAGTTAACATGTGGAAATATATTGTACACACGATAGCCTACAAATTGCTGAAAAGATTAGGGCAAGGTTAAGCTAAAGAGAACAAGGTTTTATGTTTGGAAAATTGATTTGGAGTTTGGTTGTTCTTGGCTTTGCTTTGGTTAATGTGAAGTTCCATATCGGTTGGAAAGGGGAATAAAGCATGTCATATAAGTGGATGTGGATAGTTTTCCCGTATGACTCGTTTTGACAAAACCTTGAAAGCTGAGTTGTAAGAGGATTCCCTAGGCCCAAAGAAGACAATATCAGACACGGGTGGTCTGGGCTGTTACAGTTGGTATTAGAGCCAGTACCCGAATCAGTGTGCCAATGAGGACACTGGTCCCCAAGGGGGGAGGATTGTGAAGTCCCACATCGGTTGGAAAGGGGAACGAAGCATGCCATATAAGTGGGTGTGGATACATTTCCCGTACGATGCATTTTGACAAAGCCTTGAGGGCTGGGTTGTAAGAGGATTCTCCAAGCCCAAAAAGGACAATATCGAACGCGGATGGTCTAGGCTATTACAGTTAAGCTGCTGGAAAATTCCAGTTTTGGCCGGTTTGTGTTTCTTTTGGTTTCAAAATGGAAACTAAGGTATTTTCTCCAACATTCAATTCAATTATTCATTTAAATGTAATACATACTTATAGTAGACAAAATAGGTGTGAAAGCACACAATTGCCAATTTTAAACACCAATACAAAACAAGTCCTTCATGGTGAAGCAAAACACATGTGTAAAGTAACTTTGCCACATGCATCATGGTTTGTTGACAAGTGTTGCTGCCTCATTAGGTGCTTCATGTTGAAGTAGTCTTCATGCATGATGACACATATCCTTCTATGCATTGGATGAGAAAGAGGCTGAATGGTTTTGTGAAGTCCCACATCGGTTGGAAAGGAGAATGAAGCAAGCCTTATAATGTGGTGTGGATACCTTTCCCTTACGACACGTTTTGATAAAATCTTGAAGGTTGGGTTGTAAGAGGATTTTTTAGGCCCAAAGAGGACAATATCGCATGCGGGTGGTCTGGGCTATTACAGTTGGTATCAGAGCCAAACCAGGATTGGTGTGCTAGAAAGGATGCTGGGCCCCAAGGGGGGAGGATTGTGAAGTCCCACATCGGTTGGAAAGGGGAACAAAGCACGCCATATAAGATGGTGTGGATACCTTTCCCTGCAATACGTTTTGACAAAACCTTGAGAGTTGGGTTGTAAGAGGATTCCCCAGACCCAAAAAGGACAATATCGCATGCGGGTAATCTGGGCTGTTACAAGTTTGGTTACATGTCACCAAGTAGCTTCCATGTCATTATCTTGGTCATCAAGATGCTTTCCATGTCATCAAGGTACTTCATTTCCCTAAGCTTCCTAATTCTCTAATTTAACTAATACATATTAACTAACACATTTTGATGTCTTTGTGCACCAACTTAACAAGCTTAGAAAACATCACAAAAGGACTTACTTCAATACAAAACTGAAATACAAACCAAACAAAGGAAGTTGTTTCTCGGCCAAGGCATTAGGCTTGGTCTCGGGTTTGGCTTGTTTATGGCTAGCAATTGCCATGATTCTCTAACAAGTACATGAACTGGGATTCGACTATCTTTACTTATTCATTCAGGGATAGAGAATTTTGGTCCAAACACCTTCACCTTTCTTTATATGATTCTTTTCCTTTAATTAAGTTGCCTCATGGTGTGTATGTGTATTTGCATGTGTGTGTATATGTGTACACACACACATATATATATATATATATATGTGTGTGTGTGTGTGTGTGTATTTCCAGCAGTTATAAGTATTATAATTTTTCAGGTTAATAGAGCAAGGAACACTAAATAAAAAACAAGCTCCATGCTCATATAGTCATATTTAATTAATTAATGTTGAAAATTGTATTATTTTGAAATAATATTAATGGCGATGAACTGAATTAATAAGATAGTATTTTCTCTCTGACCTAATCCCTCTTATCAAATGCATGCCTCCTTGATATATCTCCACCACCACGAACACCAAATTTGTTTTCTTCAAGAAGTTAATAAATAAATCATCATCATCATCAAAAGAGATAATACATACCATGTGATGTTGTGTTGTGATGGAGTAGCAGCAGCTCGATAGTCCTCCCAAAGCTTTTTTAGAGTTGTATTAACATCACCCTCCAAAAGCTTCTGGTATTCCACTTCATCACGCGTAAACCAACCATGTTTAATCATTATTCTATACAGCCTTGGGGTGTATACAGTACCATGAGAAAAAGTCCTCATCTCAGGGCATTTATTCACAATTAATTGTTCCATATTCTGAAGTCTTATTATGTTGTTTCCAGAGCAGAACTTTCCGAGGCTGCACAAGTCATCAAGATGTAAAATCTTCAGGTTGCTAAACCCAATATCGTTTTGTTCTGTTTCAATATCACAATCTGCTTCATGATTATTCCCAATTATTTCTATAGACAAATATGCAAAACAGAGGAATCATGAAACGAAAATTAGGAAAGTTACCTTTTGGATGGAGATAGATTATCGTTTTCCCACCTAATCGACGTTGTTTATGAAGATCTCTATGTTCTTCTCACAGCCATTTATTTCAAGATAAACCAGAGATGGACATTCAATATAATCTCCTGCGTAAAACCTTTCCAAGTTTCTCAACTCCATTCAGCTGGAGAGTTTCAAGGTTTAGGAAACAATATCTTTGCCGACCTTCTTAATTTCTCCTCATGTCTCTGCGAGTACCTCTCGATCAACTGCCTCACAATAATTTATTCTCAATATGTTCAGTTACATAAGACTTGTAGCCATAGATGACGACATTGCAGTCTTCAATTTAGAACAATAAAGCACTTCCAATGTTGTCAAGTTATGAAACCATCCTCCATCAAATTTATCAATATCCCATATTGTTTCAAAATTGAGTGTGTGCATTTGTGAGTGTTTAAAGTTGGAAAGAACAACCTGCATGTGTGCACAAATTTTTCATACATGAAATTTTTTTCTCTTTAATTAATAAATAAGAATATACAATACCTAAAACAATAATAATAAACAAATAAGGAAAAAAAAAAAAGTACGAAACAAAAAGGAAATTTAATGATCACCTTACCATTAATGCGAGTCTGTTTACCCATGATCAAGTCCATATTATACTGAATGTATGCTCCTATATTCGGCATAATCTCCGGTTTTTGAGTTTTGCATACTCCCCATCACATATACCAATATCTAATTTTTTTAGATGAACAAGACTGCTAGTCATAGACGACGATATTAGACTCTTTAATTGATGACAATACCACACTTTCAATGTTGCAAAGCTGTGGAGTTTCCAACCTTTGAGGAAGCTTGCCTGCAATTTCTTGTTGAGCGTCCTCACCAACTTTTTCCACAATGCTAGTCCCAATCTCCATCTTTACTTTTCTTTTTTCACCTTTCCTATTCTTCCCAACTCTAGCACTCTATATATATATATATATATATTTCTCTCACTCTCTGTATTATTTATTTATTTATTTTGAAATGGATAAGGAAACAAATAAAACCCAATACCAACTCAATAGACAGGTAGATAAAATTAACAATAAAATAAAATGAGAATTGAATACCCAATAGTGACCCAAAAAAAAAAAAAAAAGTTTAATACCTAAACGAGCAAAGTGGCTTAACAGCAGGCAGAGAGTACGGTGTAACTTTTTTTTTTTTTTTTTTTCCTGCCCAAGTTTTTTGCAAAAGAAATTCAAATTGAAAGGAAAGATATATCTGGTGATAATAATAAAATGAAAACAAGGGGACAAACAAAAACACAAAAACACAAAAACACAAAAACAGAGTGTAAATCCTCAGAATTCAAGGTTTTTTTTTTTTTTTTCATGGTTTTTGAAATTTGTGAAATAAATATTGAAGATCACTCAAAGTAAAACTAAAAGAAAGATGACTAGCCGAAATTTAAAAAAAAAAAAAAAAAAAAGGGCTAAAAATATATGAAGTGCAAATTAGAGAGTGAAAATGAAAACAGAGAAAGTTCAGTACCATACTTCGCTTTGATGGGTGAGAGGGCCAAATCAATAAAATTATGTATGAATATATTGGATATATGTGAAGTTGATGAAATACTTGTGCTCTTCTTAATCCTTAACCAAAGCTCTTAATCTTCTTCCTCATTGTTTACATGGTTTCCTATAAAACCTCTTACAATTTTATTATAAATTTATTCCAAACGCATGCTGTTTGTTAAACCTATTGTTTGAGTTTTCGAATAATTATTAATTAATTAAAATTAATTATATCCTTACATTTGGTTTGGGTAATTAATTAATTAATTAATTAGTTCAAGTGGGTACTATAAACTAGACTCAAAAAGCAAAAGTTAATACTTACCAAAAAAATAAAAAAGGAAGCAAAAGTTAATTATTTAATTTGTAGTATGGATTATATTAACAAAGTAAGGTATAGGACAATTGTTGTAAATTATAATTAAAAAAAAAAAGTAAGATATAGGAAAGCACATAGGTACATATTAAATCGAGCAACATATGTAAAACTCTCTTTAATTTTATACCATCAAAGAATGAACTTCTCAAAATTAATAACAAATTCATCGGATCTAATAATATGCACTAAACCTTTATAATAACAAATTATAAGGAAAATGTCCAAGACAATAAGATAATATATAAAAATTTGTAATAATCACATAAAAATAAATAAAATAAATTTGATATGTTTATATTGGGGGTGGATAGATACGAACATATTGTTTTTACTTTCAAAGGATTACAGATTTGTTTAAAATTTTTGGTATATTATATGAATCGATCAGTCAGTTGCTCAAATTAATTGTAGTACTTCACTACCATAATTTTTTTTTTTTTTAATAATCATAAACTTATTTCTTTTGATTCATCCATTCTACCAAATAAATCTACTTTTTACATTGAAAAAAAACTATTTGATATTTATTAAAAAAGAAAAAAAAAACCCATTCACATAAAATTTACTCTTTTTTTTCACAACATGAATAAATTAATGCAATATTCACACAAATTGATTAATCAGGAATCTGCAATTGTTAGCTTGGCACCAAGAAACAGTTTTATTTCTTTTTACAGCAAGCCAAACAGTTTTAGCAAACCAATTAAACATTTATTAATTAAAGTGAAACCGCCATAGAGATGTGGGCAATGTTCCTTCCACAAGCTAGCTCTGTGACTGCATGTAAAGTTGTGAATATTAGAATATAAATGCATTGGCTGGGAATAAATTATCAATTTACTAACTTAATTGAATTAAAGAAAAATAAATTAATTTCCATAGCAAAGAAGAAATGAATATTGTAATCAAATTTTATGTACGTAAGTGGTTAGTAAACAGTAAACAGTAAACAGTACTCCATTAAACCTTGAATTTGTTTTTTTTTTTTTTTTGAAAAATAAATAAAATATATAAACAAGAGAAATAAACCATAAATCAAGATCAAATTAATATATATATGAATATATATATATATATATATATATATTCATATCAGTAAAGCTTAAATGTGAACATCTTTAACATTTTAAATTCAGAATAAGTGGGCCTAATTATTTATAATGCTTAGACTTGATATTATATCACTTATCGGATCCAAGGCCTCTATAAGATTAGGCTCGCTTAAAGTAAAAAGTTAAGGACATCCTTATTGGAGTCTTTTGTGCATACATACATACATATATATATATATATATGTATAAATATACATACCATTTCATTTAAGTATCTTTTTATTTTGTATAGAAATTTCAAAATTTTGGAATGGCTATGGAATTTTTTTTTATTTTTTATCAAAAAAATTCATAAATATTATTTATTTTTAGTAAAAAAATTTTACCTAATAGTTTTTTTCTCTTATAATTGTCTTTCAAATATTTAGCAAAAGTAAAATAAAAAGAATTGTATTGAATAACTTTGATAACTTCTATTAATTGATAGTGTGTATATATATATATATATAGGGAATATTTTATCTAGAGCCCCTGAGGTTTGCATCAATTTCAATTTAGTTCTTCAAGTTTTGAAAATTATAACTGGCACTCTTACATGAGTGTAGATGAAATTATTTTAAGAGGTATGAATGAAATAACAAATGAGGAAAATGATGATTGTTTGAAACTTGATGGGAGCTAAATAACAGTTTTGGAACTATAAAGATAAAATTATGTTAAATTAAACCTCAAGGAAGGTAAATGGAACTAACTCAAAAGCAAAAAACTATAAGAATTGAGAAAATGGATATTTCATATCTCAAAATGAAAATAAGAAAGAGATCAATAATTTTCAACCATCTAAGAAATGTATGTGGTATTAAGATGACATTTATGAAATAGAATATAATTGTAGTAATTATTTTGTATATCTTAATTAATAAATAATTTTATTAAATATGTATTTTTTTTAAAGCTTTTATATGATGACAATTGATATCCTTTGAGGCGGAATGAATACTTGCTTGTACAGAACTACTCATGAGTTTAATTTTAGTATTTATTTTCTACAATTCAGTTGTAATTTTAATTTTAATTTTCACCAATAATATTAATTGAATTAGTTCCATAGAATTGATTAATCAAATACTAAGACTCCTTTACGTTTTAAATAAAATTTAAAATACAACAAAATTACTCCTTTACATTTTAAATAAAATTTAAAATATAACAAAATTAATGTGATTTAAAAATTGATTATACATAATTGATTTGCGAATGTATATTGCTTCGATAAAAGAAGCATAACAACAATGACAAATAATATCATACTTATGGTACTATTAACAAATACACAATAACATTTAATTAATCAATGCTTAAGTTTTCAAGACAAATATATATATACACACACACACACTTAAGTTTTCAAAAATTAATTTATTTGCATATTTTGACAGATAAATATCAATTTGAATACAATTGCATTAAACACAATTGCTACTTAGGTAGTGTGTTTTTTCAAGATTATTTTATTTGCATATTTGACAATTACACCAACATCATAGTAACTTTGGTACTACACTTGCGAAGTAGGTTGCTGTGCCTAGTGTGTGTCTATATATATATATATATATATATATGTATGTATGTATAAAATGGTTTTTTTTTTAATCAAAATTAACTAAATTATTACATTGATAATATAAAAACCAATAAATTCCATTATTTCTTTAATTAAGAGTGAGCAAGAAATAAATTAATTAATGATGAGTTCCAAAACGAAAATCAAGTGTTAATTAAAAGCTATTATCAAGTAATAAAGTTATTATTTTCTTAAGGATCAGATTCTGAACTTTGAATTTTCTCCAAAACAAAAATAAAAAATAAAAAATTAATAATAATAATAATAGGATCTTGATATAAAAGTTGATTTTCTTACTCTCATATAATTCCAAATGAAATATATCAATATATATAGCTAGCCTCCTGCTCCTCCCCATCAATATTCAAACTAATGACAAGCATATATATACACACATTGAAATGAATTGAAAAGTAGTTAGAAATTGATTATAAAACAAGATAAATAAGAAATGAATCAAGATGAAAGAATAGTATATGTATATGTGTATATATATATATATATATATGTATATGACATATAATATAGCATACCATATCTCATGAACGATGATGGTGATCTTCCCAAAACTTCAAAAAAGTTGCATTAACATCACCCTCCAAAAGCTGGTATTCATGCTCTCCTGATTTTAAACGTTGTTGATAGGCTTCATCTAAAGGATAAGAATACCAATACGATTTTGAGTATTGTTTTAGTGCAAAGAGAATTTTATCAAGCATGGGGGTTTTTACAGTAGTAGCAGCGGTACCACCACAAAAGCTTTTCATATTTTTGCAACCACTAGACATTAACATCTTCAACCTTGAAAAGCTCATGGTATACTTTTCGTTGTAGAAGCTCTTCAGATTGTTCATGCCATGAAGTCGTATAGCATACAATTGGCTAAAAACAAGCTCATCATCATGATCATGATCATCACTCTGATCTAATTTTACTGTTTCATCTTCATGAGCAATTATTTCTGTCATTCCATAGCATCATATAAGCTAATGTCTTCACATTGTTGTAGACTTTTTGCAGTTGAATAATCCATTAGATTTGTCAGTCTATTATTGCATGCTATAACGGACAAACTCTTCAAGTTTCTGAAAGTCATCGAGGAGGTCATCAATATTATTAAGGGAGAGTACTTTAGTTTTGGATGGTGATCAGTTTCCATAGCTGCACTATTTTCTTTACAGTACAGATTCATCAACTCGGGAAGACCTCTCAACCTCAACGCTCTTAAATTTGTGTGAGTGCCTGCATTTGTTCTTCATTATGCCATATATCATTCATGATACGAACCTAGGTCGACTTGCTCCTAAACCCATATTATATTAGCCCGAATCATGATTAAGTTCAAGTTCTAATAGAAACCTTAACCCTTAATCAACTTGTGATCAGAAACCTTGGTATATGATGAAGACACCATAATAGGTGATGATTGTCCTATTGATAAGTCAAACTAAAACACGTGTTTTCTATTTAGTGTTTTAGGTATTCAAAGAGAACAAAGAGAATTCAATCTCACAAATAATTTTCTCAAATAATATCAAAGCTGCTTTCTCATTGAAAAATAAGCCTTTAAATAGGCTAAGAATATAAAACAAAAATCGTAAAGAATTAGGTCAAAAACCGGCCACCATATTGGTTTCCTTAATGTGGCCGAATTCCACCTCATTTTCTATTATAATTTTGATTAATTAATTCATTTATTTTGAATTAATAATTAATTAATTTACAATCAAAATAATAACTTTCCTAAAGTAATTTTTCCAGAAAATAAATGATTAAAAACTAAAATAAAAGGCTATTTCCTAAAACAAAAGACAATGTTCAAATTAGGAAACTAGTTAACTAATTTGACAAACAAACTGTCTTTGTCCAATCATCAGCTAGATTAGGCTCCAAATCAACTCCCATATGCCATATAGGATGCCAAATAGGATGAATATGAGTTCCTACACGATGCCATTGATTGGAATAACTCAAGCTTGCTTAATCAACAAAAGAAGCCAAAGTTAGCACCAAAATGGGTGATTTTAAGCCAAATGGAGTCTTGTGTGCAAATGACCTGTTTCATCACTCTTGCTTCCACCTTGATAGGATTCCATGGCCTCTTGATAATCCCAATCTCATTCATAAGCTAACAAACTCAACCCTTACTCCCCGGAGCCCATAGAAGCACTAAAACAACTTCCTGGGTCCATTTCAGCTTTCACTACTTGGATGCATAAGAATGGCTTTTGCTCTTTGGGTATTGTCATGCCCTCTTGAGATCTAATAACTCCTTGTATGAAACCAGCCATGTTATTTTTAAATCTCTTAGCTTGTGCCCTTGTGATTGGTCCGATTTTCAATTGTACAGGATCAGTGTCCTAGCAGGTTCTAGGTTATATGGGTACAGGTGGATTCTCGTCATTCCCCTCTTCTTGAAAAGGATTTTCCCTAAAATCAAAATCATCACCTACAACAAATGGAGATAAGTCAAAAACATTAGTAGCATTAACGTTATACTCACCTGGTAAGTCAAGCTTGTAGGCGTTTTCATTAACCCTCTCCAAAACTTGAAAATGTCCATCTCCTCGAGGCATAAGCTTTAACTTTCTTTGTTTGGGAAACCTCTCATTTCTTAAATGCAGCCAGGCCCAATCTCCAAGTTCAAATACAACATTTATTCAGCTTTGGTTAGCATTCTTTGCATATTGTTCCATCCTTCTCTCAATGTTTGCTTTTGTCTTCTCATGAATCTACTTTACAAAATTAGTTTTTTATTTTCCATCTAGATTAGCACGTTCACTTAAAGACAAAGGTGTTAAATCTAATGAAGTCAAAGGATTAAAACCATAGACAATTTCAAGAGGAGCGTATTTAGTAGCTGAATGCAAAGTCCTATTATAAGCAAATTTCACATGTGACAAACATTCCTCCCATGCTTTTAAATTTATACTAATTAATGCTCTTAACAATACAGACAAAGTTCTATTTACTATTTCAATTTGTCCATCAGTTTATGGATGATAAGTAGTTGAAAATGAATGTTCAGTTTCTAAGTTAGCCTACAAGGTTTTCTAAAAATAACTTAAGAACTTAACATCCCTATCCGAATCAATTGTCCTAAGCATTCTATGTAGTCTTACTATCTCCTTAAAGGATAAATTAGCCACATTAGATGCATCATCAGTTTTATTACATGCAATAAAATGAGTCATCTTAGAAAATCTATCAACAACTACAAAAATTGAATCTTTTCCATTCCTAGCTCTAGGCAAACCAAGAACAAAATCCATAGACAAATCAACCCATGGTAATGATGGAATCGGCAAAGGCATATAAAGTCCATGCCGTTTCAATTTCGACTTAAACTTTCGGTATTTTAAGCATCTTTCACATATCCTTTCCACATCTCTCTTCATATTAGGCCAATAAAAATATTTTTACAATAACGATAAAGTTTTAACAACTCCAAAATGACCCATTAAACCCTCACCATGACTTTCCCTAACTATCAATTCCCTAATGCTACAATTAGGTACACAAAATTGACTTTCCCTAAACAAATATCCCTCAAAGATGTAAAATTTATTATAACCATGCTTAGCATAATTTTTAAATATTTCACCAAAGTCACTATCATGCTCATAAAGTTATTTCAATTGTTCAAATCCAAGCATTCTAGCATCTATGATAGAAAACAATACATATCTTCGGGGATAATGCATCGGCAACTACGTTTTTCTTACCTTTCTTGTAGCGGATGACATAAAGAAAGGTCTCAACGAACTCAATCCACTTATCATGCTATCGGTTAAGCTTTCCTTGGCCTTTAATATGCTTTAATGATTCATTATCTATGTAAATCATAAATTCCTTTGGCATCAAGTAATGTTGCCATGTCTCCAAAGCCCTCACCAATGCGTACATCTTTTTGTCATAGGTCGGGTACTTCAATGTTGCTCCATTCAATTTCTCACTAAAGTATGCTATGAATCTTCTTTCTTGCATCAAGACAGCTCCAATACCTACACCCAAAGCATCACATTCAATTTCAAAGTTTTTATCAAAATTCACCAATATCAATAAAGGAGCATTAGTTAATTTTTCTTTCAACAAATTGAAAGACTTTTTATTGTGCTTCGCCCCATTTGAATCCAACATTCTTCTTTACAACTTCAGTCAAAGGTGCTGTAATGGTACTAAAATCCTTGGCAAATCTTCGATAGAAACTAGCCAAACCATGAAAGCTTCTCATTTGGATAATAGAGTTAGGTTTTGACCATTCTTGAATTGCTTGGACCTTGAATTGGTCAACTTTAATTCTTACACCACTTACAACAAATCCTAGAAAAACAAGTTCATCTTCATAAAAATTACACTTCTTAACGTTAGCAAATAATCTGTCCTTTCTAAGTACTCCTAAAGCTAATGTAATATGTCCTACATGATCATCTAAGTTTTTACTATATATAAGAATATCATGAAAATAGACAACTATAAATTTTCCAATGATTGGACACATAACATAGTTCATTAATCTTATAAAAGTGCTAGGTGCATTTGTTAAACCAAGAGGCATGACTAACCACTCATACAAACCATATTTAGTCTTGAATGCAGTTTTCGATTCATCACCCTCTTTCATTCTAATTTCATGATACCCACTCCTAAGGTCAATTTTAGTAAACATGCATGCACCATGTAATTCATAGCATATCATCTAACCTAGGAATTGGATGCTTATATTTAATAGTTATATTATTAATACCTTTACAATATAAACACATGTACCATGATCTATCCTTTTTAGGTATTAATAAAACAGGGACAACACATGGACCCATGCTCTCACGGATATAACCCTTGTCTAACAACTCTCTTACCTGCATTTGTAGTTCCTTTGTCTCCACGGGATTACTCCTATATACAGGCCTATTAGGAATTGCAGCTTCTGGAATAAAATCAATTTGATGTTCAATCCCTTTGATAGGTGGTAAACCATTAGGAATTTTCTCTGGAAAGACATCTTCAAATCCTGTAAAAGATAAGAAATAGAACTTGGCAATACAAGCTCTTCAAGGTTAGCTTGATGATTTAGATAAGCATCTTTGTAAATCATAATCAGCATTGGTTTATTACTCACAAATGCCTTTTTAAGATCACCTAAACTAAGATAAAAATTCTTGTTTTTCTTTTCTTTCCTCTCTTTTCTTTATCACACTCAGCCACCACTTTCTTTCCTTCACTTTTGGTTTTCTCGTACTTTTTCTCTCTCTCAGGTTCATCTCTCTTTTTCCCCTCAAATTCAATTTTAAAAGATTTACCTTGCTTAGGTGAATTAGCTTTACCTCCCTTTTCAATTGGTGAAGCCGTAGGTGACATACTTGCCCTCTCCTTATGCCGTTCAGCCTCCCTCTTTTGTTGCATTTGAAGTTGGTCACTAAATACTTCCTTTAGAGTTAAAGACTCTAGCTTAATATTCTTTCCCTTAAATTTAAATAAAATGGAATTCTCTCTACCATAGTGTATGATATCTTTATCAAATTGCCATAGCCTATCCAATAAAATATGGCTAGCATGCATGGGAACAACATCACATAAAACAATATCCACATATTTATCAATGCTGAATTTTATCTTGGCTTGTTTGTTTACTTTCATCTCACCACTATCATTAAGCCATTGTAGTCTATATGGTTCGAGATGTTTAATGGTTGTTAATCCTAACTTCACAACCACCACATTACTAATTACATTAGCATAACTTCCATTATCAATTATCATACTAACAATATTACCTTGAATTTCACATTGGATATGGAAGATGTTTTCTCTTTGAATTTGATCCTCATCTTTGTACACGGTCAAGACCCTCCTTCTCCCTAAACTCAATGCAACCTTTGAAGCTTTAAAAGTCTCAGCTTTTTCATGTTTTTCATCTCCAATTTCTTCATCAACCAATTTAGCCTCTTCCTCGTATCCTTCACTTTCGGGCTCCAACTCTAGATTACCATTCAGCACCATTATTCTTTGATTCGGACACTGAATGACAATATGTCCTCAACCCTGGCACTTAAACAAATAATGTCACAAGTTCTAGAAGGTTTAGAATCAATTTTACCACTCGATTTAGGTGCTGGTGGGTGTTCGGCCAGATTGTCCTTCATTGGCCGGTTGGAGCTCTCCTCACCATGTTTCAGTTTTGGCCTTAAAATCAAATACGAGATTGCTTCTCCAAGCACTTGAACTTGACCTCTCGCTGTTTGAAATACCTCCAAACCGTGAGCTTGTACTCCTCCTCTTTAATCGGTTTTAATCTTGATGGCCACATGAAACATCTCTTCCAATTCTACATGTTGTTGTAGCTCCACTTGGTTGGCTATCTCGCGATCCAAACCACCCTAAAACCATGCCATGGTTGCTTCTCAATCCTCATTCATACTCAATCTCATCATGAGCATCTCCATCTCCTTGTAATAGTCCTTCACAGTCCTACTTCCTTGTGATAATGATTGGAGTCTTTGATGCAGTAACTTATGATAGTGAGTCGGCACAAACCTCTTTCTCATGGCTCCTTTCATTTGTTGCCAAATGGTAATCAATTTATCACCAACTCTTCTTCGGTTACTTTGCTTATTAGTCCACCATTGGAATGCATATGTCCAAATTTCAAGGTGGCCAATTTAACCTTCTTTGCCTTAGAATAGTTGTATCATCTCCATATGCTCCTCCCACTCTAGAAATGCCTCCGGATCACTTTTCGCCAAAAATGGTGGGATGTTCACTTTAACATTCCCAAGGTCATCATCCTCATCTCTAGCTTGCCTCCCATGGTTTTGCTTTCCTTGTAATTCAAAATATCATCAAACTCCTCTTCTAGATTGTCTCCAAAAGTACCTTCCTCAAATCCTTCTCTAGGACATCCATGGCCTCATCAACCTCGCTTTCGGCCTTCATGCATATCCACCTTAGGATTTGACCTACCTAGTTGTGGCAATCAAATATCATCTCCATACGCTCCTCCCACTCTAGGAATGCCTCCAGATCACTTTTCCCCAAAATTGGTGGGATGTTCACTTTTAACATTCCCAAGGTCATCATCCTTATCTCTAACTTACCTCCCATGGTTTTGGCTTATCCTCGACCTCCATGTAAATCCACCTAGGATTCAGCCCACCTTATGAAGCTTCAAATCCATCCATCCTTTAATCTACATTATCAAAGTGAGCATTCATCCTTTCAAGTTGTTCCAAAATCGCCATCATGTCAGTAGGTTCACCTCCACTTTCCTCGGCTTTAGATTCCCCTTTGAATCCCACGGATTCCTCTTCAAGATTCCTTAATGAATCACCTCCTATTCTCATCCTTGAATCTATCATATTAGTATAAATAATACAAAAATCCTCACCAAAATCACTCCTTCATGTGTTTCACTCAAACAAGGTCTTAACACTCATGTTTGCACACTAGTTTCGGCTTTTAACCGTCTTTTAAGCTCACACTCTCTTTCCTTTTTCCACTCACAAGAATATCTCAAAGTTTTATTAAAACACACTCAAAAAAGAAACTAGATCACACGTATGCTTGAGTTCATCTTGTCAATAAAACAACAACAAAAACAAGCAAATACCGAGCAGACTGATAAAAACCTAGTCTCGGCCTAACTAACCAAAACAAAGGTAGAATTAACAAGGCAAATTTTTGAATTTAACAAGAGATAAATCAGAATATTAAGGAACAATAATTCAAGGATAAAATCTGGAAGAAAGATTCAAACAACAAACAAGAAACAATTCGAACAAGTATAGAATAATTGACCACCTGTGTTTATCAAAATATATAATAAATAATTAATTAATTTAATATCTAAAACAACTCTACCTAGCAAAAGTTTGGACATTATATTATTATTAGTTAAGTGTCATGAATTGGATTAATTTTTAATTTAAACATTAATTACTCTATATATATTTATATATATATATATATATATATATCAAACTTACTTTTAACATTAATTTAACAGATAATTAATGTTCATCAAAGAAATCTATTAGGGAAATTAATTAAATTACCTTATGGTTGAAGAAAGGCTGATGTTTACCTGAAAGATTTAGGGAAAAGTTATTCTAAAGAGAACAAGGTTTCTAAGTTGATGGAAATTGATTTTGGATGATGTTATACTCGGCTTTGTTTGAATAAGCTGCTGGAAAAAGCCAGTTTTGTGTTTCTCTTAGTTTCAAAAGGAAAATAAGGTATTTTTCTCCAAAATTCAATTCATTTTATTCAGTGAAATGTCATACATGTTTATAGCACACAAAAGTGGTGTGAAAGCACACCATGACCAATTTTAAGCACCAATGTTTTACAAGTTCTTCATGCTTTGTAAGGTGTTGACAAGTGTTGCTGTCTCATTGAGTACTTCATGGTAAAGTAGTCCTCATGCATGATGACACATGTTCTTATATGCATTGGACGAGAGAGAGGCCGAATGGTTGATCTCCATGTCACCGAGTAGCTTCCATGTCATTATCCTTGTCACTAAGGTGCTTTCTATGTCATCAAGATGCCCAGTGTTTCTAAAACCCTAATTTGGCTACTACACTTTAATTAAAACATTTTGGTGTCTTTGTGCACCAACTTAGCAAGCCTAGGTTACACAAAAATTGGCTTTAACAAATTACAAAATAAAGTGCAAAAACAAACTAAGGAACTAACCCCTTAGCCAAGGCACCTTGCTTGGTCTTGGGTTTGTCTTGTGTTGGTCTCGGGTTTAGGTTGTTCATGGGTAACAATTGCCATGATTTTCTAACACTCCTCCTTGGAAATGTTAGGCATGATATGTAGAAGACTGCTAAGTATTTGAAGTCCTTCTTTTGGTGAAGGTTTTTAAGGATGTCAGCCAGCTGGTCTTGAGTGGAACAATGCACCAAGTTGGTTTCCCTATTTCTTTCAGCCTCTCGGATGCTATGATACTCACAGGAAAGTACTTGGTTCTTCTATGTTGTACTGGATATTTGGTAATGGAAATGGCTGAAGTGTTGTCACAATAAATGGTGGTTGTATTTTTTTGTGTACAACCTAAATCATCAAGCAATTTCCATAGCCAAATTGCTTGGTTTAATGTTGCTGCCGCCAAGATATATGCAGCCTTTACTGTTGATTGTTCCATGGTTCTTTGCTTCTATGAATTCCATGAAAATGGACCTGAATCAAACATAAACAAGTATCCAAAGGTGTTCTTCATGATGAGAATCCGCCGGAACCCGTTCAACCGACAACCCGCAGGGGTGCCGACCCGATACAGATAAAGACCGGGCCGATCACTAATACTCAAGCTAAGAAGTTTAAGGACAATCTTGCTGCCTTTATCCAGGGAGTAATTCATATTCAAAAGGGCTTGTCCATACCCAAAGATCCAAGACCTAGCTTGAGCATACAAGTGGTGGAAGCCGGTATGAAGCCGGGTAGCAATTTTGGTGCAATTATGGAGGTCGGCAAGCATGAAATGGTTCCAATGTTTGATGGATTCAATAAATATTTCTAATAGGACATGGAATCAAGTCAAATCAACTTCAAATTTGTCCAAAAAGGGATTATACGGACAGTTAGTAAATTTGGCCTGTTTTCGCTGTATTTTAGGCTGGCTTTACTGTATTGTGCTGAGTTGGCTTTTTCTCTTTCTTCCAAGCAAGGGAAATGTGTGGGACTTCATGATCAGCTTATATGGCATCCTACAAAGCATATTGAAGTTTATTTGGAGCTCAAATTGGTCAAAGAATGGTCCAAGTCAACTTAGTCAAAAAGCTAGTGTTTTAGTTTCCTAATTTGATTCTACTTTTTGTTTTAGAAAATTACAATTCTTTTTTTATTTTTATTTATTTATTTTCTGGAAAAATAAGTTTAGGAAAGTTATTATTTTATTATTTTCATTGTAAATTAATTAATTCCTAATTCAAAACAAAGGAATTAATTAATCCAAATTAAATTAGGAAAGGAGTGAGAATTTCGGCCACCATAGGAAACTACTTTGTATGGCCGGTTTTTCCTTTGTTCTTAGGGTTTTATTTCATGAATTTGTAGCTTATTTAAAGACTTATTTTTCAATAAGAATAAAGCTTGAATTATATACAGAAAATTATTTGTGAGATTAAATTCTCTTTTTTCTGGTTAAATTTCGGCCACCACTGGCGAGGTTGTGATCAATGGAGGTCAGAAATATGTTCCTTGTCTCATTAGCTTTCTGTAGGTACCTCATTTGTGAATTACAGTGTAATATTTTGAAAGATGCCATTTTTTGAATAAAATATTATTATTTTAATAGGTAGTCTAAAAAATATACATGTTTAATATTTAAATAATTATTATTTATATTGGAGATGTCAAATTTATGTTGAATGGAATAAGTATGGCTTTCAAATAATATTTCCAAAAATTTAGGAAACTGTAGTTTTAAGTCGCTATTAAATTACTGTTAATTTTACTGTGAGGTTATGACACCCATTAGAATATATTTTTATACTTAATTAGAGGTGAAATTGTATGTGGTGTTAATGATGGTTCATGAGAATTGATTTGAAGGTCGAGGAATTAATTGTATCAAGATTTCCGCGATAATAAAAATATGTTTATGTGTTTAATTATTCATTTATTTATGGAATTGAATATTTGAAAATTATATTTTATGTGTTGAATATTTAGTAAATTTATAATGGAAATTTTGATGCATAAATAATGCATTATGTGATTTTAATTATATATGACTTTTATATATTTTTCTTTATATTGTTTTGGTGTACATTGACTTCATGAATTTGAAGAAAAATATTTATTTAAATTTTTAGTATTTCCAAAAATATATGCTTATGCATTAATTAATTAATTTATTTATTTATTTATTTATTATTCATAAACTTGATTTTTATCTAATTTTATCAAAACTCATTATTTTAATAATACTATAAAAATTTAGATTTTTTCTTGATGCGGCATACACATACCGGTCTTCTGTATATGTGGATATGATTAGCGCGCAAGTGGATATGATTATCGCCCAGGTGAATATGATTAGCGCGCAGGTTTAGCTATAGGGTTGTCCTGTGGTTACCATCGGACAGATGGTAGGCAAGTTTGATATTAGCCATAGCCGTCTCCTCCATGGTTAGGACACCTATTAGGAGTGGTGTCGTGGGACGTCACGTGACCGTATGCCAGTTTCTCTCTATAACCTCCCTGTATGGCAGTACTTAGGATGCTGAGTACCGTCGACTCCACTTGTATATAGTATATGCATCAAATATATATATATATATATATATGGATGTGTTGTTTGTATGTATTACACTGTGATGTGGTTCATGAAGAGCTAGCCTCGTAACTATGTTGCCTACGAGTCTAGAGAATTGGACAGCCAATTTAGGCAACCATCCCGAACTGCATTGGTAGCAAGGTACCGACGACAGTTGGAACCCTGGATCGGGCAGCATATTAGAGAGTATCGTTTGTACCTCCGATGCGGGTGTATATTTTACAATATGATTTTAATTTTAAAATATTATTTTACCTTACATGATCTTATTTATTCATAATCTAATTTTCTAATGTTATGCTTAATTGCCTTTATTATTATTATTATTATTATTAATCTTATTTTTTTATTGTTATTAATATGGCTATTATTATTATTGTTACTGTAGTTATTATTATTTGTTATGATTATTTTTATTATTAATCTCATTATTTATTATTATTATCATTGTCATTAATTATTATGGTTGCTACTATTTTATTATTGGTATATTGTGATTATTATTGTTATTAATATTGTTATTATAATTATTAGTTATTTATTCCTTATTATTATTATTATCATTATTTTTATTGGTATTATTATCATTTATTGTTATTTTTATTATTATTACCATTGGTATTATATGGAAGCCTTCGATGTAGAACAATATTAACACAGAATATAGTATTAAGTGGGTGGTGTGGGCAAACGTGAACATCTAAAGGTATATTTTTGTCCTTTACTTATTAGTTCATTTCCATGGTGTATATATTTTTATATAGTTTGATATCGAAGTGTTGCAAATTGTGGAAATTATTATAGTAAAATGGGAGCAATAAGGTGGTATCATAGAGGAGTGTGTTTCTATGCAGGTAAATTTTGGGGCATATCCTACCCTTAGGGGAGATGCCGTAATATTTTTCATAGAACGGTTCGGTAGGGTCTCCCTGGGATCAGGATTTGTCTAGGTTCCAGTGAGGAATTTTAGATGGGTCATGATATTTGATGTAGAGGGTAGGCTCATTTTCACTTCTTGAAAAGCCTTCATAAGTGAGATATTCATCAATTCTTGCATACTAAGCTCTTGGAGCTTGTTTGAGCTCATACAAAGCTTTATGGAGCTTGTACACTTTCTCCTCCTCTCATTCTTTGAAAAAGCCTTCAAGTTGCTCAACATAAACTTCTTCTTCTAATATACCATTTAGAAAAGCTGATTTCACATCCAAATAATATATTTTCCTTGAATTGTTGGCTGCATATGCAAGTAAAAGCCGAACAGTTTCATGTCTTGCGACCGGTGCAAAGGTCTCTATGTAGTTTATTCCATATTATTGAACGTATCCTTTTACAACCAGCATTGCTTTGTGTATGTCTAAGTTCCATCAGGGTTTAGTTTGGATCTAAATACCCATTTAACACCTTTAACATGTTCATCAGTTGGTCTCGGCACCAAGCTCCATGTTTCATTCTTTTCAATCATATGAAGTTCCTCCTTCATTGCAGCTTGTCATTATTTGTGTTGTGTAACCTCACTATATGTTGTTGGATCTTGTGTTGTCATGCTTGCTCTTGCATAAAGTTCTGCAATTGATTTTGTGCCTCTCTTCCCCACATAATCTTCATTGGCCAAATCATCATCTTCATCATCCTTGACAACATCAAGATCACTTTGATCGGTGGAAGGAGTTCTTGATTGAATATAAGTGTTTGCTTCCACTTTATGCTCTTTCCAATTCCAATATGAGTTCTCATCTATGATAATACTCTAGAAACAACAACCTGCATCTTTGATACATCATATATTCTATAGCCTTTTTAAATCGAGCTATAGCCAACAAGAATGCCTATATTTGCTTTCTTGTCTAGCTTGGACCTCTTTGTGCCATGAATATGCATATAAAAAAAATACTTCCAAAGAATTTTAAATGAGCAATTGAAGGTTTAAAACCATACCATAATTCATTTGGAGTTTTGGATTCAATTGCCTTACTCGGAAGTCAGTTTAGTAGATAAACACTTGTGTTGACAGCTTTGGTCCAAAATTTCTTTGGTAAGCACTTCTCAAACAGCAAGCATCTTGACATCTCCATGATAATTCCATTCTTCCTTTCACTAACTCCATTTTGTTCTGGTGTGTGTATGGAGTTGTGATTTGATGTATGATGCAATTTAGCTTGCAAATATCTTGAAAAGCTTTGAAAATGTAATCACCATCATTGTCGGTTCAGATCACCTTGATGGTTGTTTGTGCTTGGTTTTCTACAAGTTTTTGGAACTTTTTAAATGTGGTTGCTGCTTCTGATTTTTATTTAAGGAAGTATATCCAATACTTTCTTGAATAATCATCAATAAAGATGATAAAATACCTCTTCCCTGCATGTGTTGCTTCATTCATTGGTCCACACAAATCTGAATGCACCAATTGTAACTTTTCCTTTGCTTTGCTGAGAGTTGTTAAAGGAAATGGTTGTCTTTTGATTTTACCAAGTTGACATGTTTGGCAAACAGCTTCAACTTCTTGGATTTTTGGTATGTTCTCAACAATTTGTTAAGTTTGCATCTTCTATATAGTGGCATAGTTGTAGTGGCCAAGCCTTCTATGCCACAATTCCGAATCTTCTAGGACTTTGCTTCTCATAGCCAATTGATTTGGTTGATTGAAATCAATCACAAGGCTATTATCTTTCATATGGACAAGTAACACATCTTATCCATCCTTATATATTTCACAACATGTATTTAAGAACTTTAAAATATATCTTTTCTTCATAAATTGTGGAACACTTAACAAATTTTTGGAAAGATTTGGTACATACAAGACATTTGTGATTTAAATTGTACCTTTTGGTGTTTCAATGACCAAAACTCCTTTTCCTAAGGCCTTTATGATTTTTCCATTTGCTGCCTTGATTTTTGTTGCAATTCTTGGATTAAGCTTTACAAACAGGTCACAGTTGTTGCACATGTGATTTGTACACCTATTGTCCAAAATCTAAGAATTTTTGGTTGAGCTTGCAAGGTTATAAGTTGCTGTGAAAATATGTTCATGCTCTCCACTTGACTTTTCGGGTTCATGAGCATGTATTGCCTCTTGCCTTTGGTTCTTTTGCCTACAAACTCTTTCCATATGACCGAATTACTTGCAAATTTTTCATTGAGCATTCGGTCTCCACCAGCACACATTGGCCGTGAGTCCCCACTTTTTACAAATTGTGTAAGGACCATAGGTCATCTTGTTCCCTCTTTAATTGGTGATCTTCTTGCCTTTGAAAGGGCTTTGGTTGCTAGATTGATTTGCCTTTGTTGTTGCAGCCTCACCCAAGCTAGATTCACCTTGCAGGTGTAGACTACTCCTTTGTTCCATGGCTTGCTAGACATTAATCAATTCATCAATTGTAACTTATGAAAGGTCTCTTGTTTCTTCCAAAATTGAAATCTTTGCTTCATATTTCTCTGGAAGACATATGATGATCTTTTCAACAATCCTTTGATCTGGAAAGACCTCTCCATGCAGCCGAATTGGATTGACAATCTTCATGAGGTTGTTGGCAAACTCCTTCACGGTTTCATGTACTTGCACCTTCAAATTTTCAAATTGTCTTCTAAGATTGTTGTCTTGATCTTGTGCTTCCTTGGAATTTTTCTTGAAGCCTTTCCCAAGCTTGTTTAGGTGTTGTGCAAGTCATGATTCTTGTAAAAATTTCATCGATCATAGAAACTTGTATTGTTGTGAGAGCCTTGTATGGTTTTGCAATTTCTTCACTATGGAGCTTGATTTGGTTTACAGTAGCTCCTACCTTTAAGGGTTCCACTTCATGGTCTAATTCAATCAGCTCCCAAAGGTCATAGGCTTGAAGATAGGCTTTCATTTTGATTGCTCAAATAGCATAGTTTTGGCCATCAAAGACAGGAGGTGAAGGTGCTGAAAAGTGTGAGGAAGCCATTGACAAAGGTTGGTGTTCTTTGAGTTTTCAATCGGTTTTGACAAAGGATTGATGGAAGAAAGCTCTGATACCAATTTGAAAGGTTTAAGGCAAGGTTAATCTAAAGAGAACAAGGTTTATAAGTTGATACAAATTGATTTTGGATGACGTTGTACTCCGTTTTGTTTGAATAAGCTGTTGGAAAATTGTCCAGCAAAGCCGGTTTTGTGTTTTTGTTTGTTTCAAAAGGAAACTAAGGTATTTTTCTCCAAAATTCAATTCATTTTATTCATTGAAATGTCATACATATTTATAGCATACAAAAGTGGTATGAAAGCACACCATGACCAGTTTTAAGCACCAGTATTTTACAAGTCCTTCATGGTGAAGTAAAACCATGTGTAAAGGTTATTTCATCTCATGCTTTGTAAGGTGTTGACAAGTGTTGCTGTCTCATTGAGTACTTCATAGTGAAATAGTCCTCATGCATGATGACAAATGTCCTTACATGCATTGGATGAAAGAGAAGCCGAATGGTTAAGCTCCATGTCACCAAATAGCTTCCATGTCACCATCCTTGTCAACAAGGTGCTTTCCATGTCATCAAGGTGCTTAGTTTTTCTAAAACTCTAATTTGGCTACTTCAGTTTAATTAAGACATTTTGGTGTCTTTGTGCACCAACTTAACAAGCCTAGATTACACAAAAATTGGCTTTAACAAATTACAAAATGAAATGCAAAAACAAACTAAGGAAGTAACCCCTCGGCTAAGGCACCTTGCTTGATCTCGGGTTTGTCTTGTGTTGGTCTCGGGTTTAGGTTGTTCATGGCTAACAATTGCCATGATTTTCTAACATTACCCACCGAGTTGACATCATTTATAAAGGTCTTCATGTAATAACAGTCAATTACTTGAAGCTCAACCAAAGATGGACATTCAATGTGACCGCCTGCATAAAACGTTTTGAGGTTCCAATTTTTATATAGCTCAAGAGTTTCAAGTTTAGGAAGCAAATTCTTTCCCAGCCTTCTTTCTCCTGATTCCTTTGCGATTACCTCTTCAACCTCATTGCACTCATTTATTCTCATTCTTCTCAGATGCACAAGACTTGCAGCGATAGATGATGGCATTACAGTCTTTATTTTATGACAATAATTCACTATCAGTGTTGTCAAGTTATGAAATCCTCTTCCTTCGAGTTTATCAGTACCCCATATTGATTCAATATTGATCCCTTGCAATTGCAATTCCTTACAGTTGGAGAGGACAACCTGTAACACATATGTGTACGTGGACACATTTCCCAAACAAAATTATCATCATGTATTATTATTATAATTTATAGACAAGAGACGAGGAGAAAAACTACATATAACCAAAATCACCTTATCCTAGAAGTGATGTTGCAGACTGATAAAATAGTGGCGAGCTTATCCTAAAGCATCTAGATGATTAAAGAAAACTAGTATAGAAAATTAAGTTACTATAATATTCTAGTGTTATTTGAGTTTAGGGTAAATAGAAAAAAAAAGGTGAATGGCTGTAAATAGGTTAAGAGGAAGATGTCTAGATTAGCCAATTATGACCAAGAGTTAAGTCGGTATTCTAGAATTTTACCAAACAAATCCGGTTGCTGTGTAATGGAAGAAACCAATCAAGCTATTCTACTATGCTAACCCACTATTCCTTTACTAACCTTCCACACTAGCTTATCTCCCCCTTCATCACCAAACCAATCTGTATCTGATCCCATTCTATTAAACTAATAACATATTTACCCATTAACTCAATTGCCAATCTCTCCCACTTAGTCTTCCATTTATCTATTAAACCAAAACCATTCTTATTCTAATATCCCAATAACCCAAAATTCTATCACAAGACTGTTAAGCCTTTTAAGATATGGAAGCCACTCAATTAGCCAAAGAGATTCAAGTGCAGGGAAGAAAATCTTTCCTGAACATCCTTGGTCTTCTGATTCGTAGTCCATGGGAACTACCTCTTCCATGAGCCAACAGTCACGGCTTTCCAAGTTTTGTCAGATGAACAAGACTGCTAGCCATAGATGATGATACTAGACTCTTTAATTTATCACAATTTCCTATTTTTAGTTTTACTAATTTATGAAACCCTCTTCCTTTAAATTTATGATAACCATCCAGTAGTTTTCCATTATACATATTTCCGAAACGAAAATTAACTAGCAGATGATGATACAGAAAAAACATGGGTTAGTCATGATCAGTAGGTTCAACATGATTTCTTCGACTTCAATGTGAAAATTATTGAACTCATGGCATGCGTGTTCAGTATTGTGGGATATATATTCTAGAAAGCTTCTATAATTATACAAACGTACGTACATATATATCTGTATATACACATATATATATATATATATATATGCTTTCTTCTTTGCTGAGTAATATATAAAAGAGAAACTGACTAATGAGAGAGGCCTTATGGCCAGCTTTTGAATCTGAGCTTGTGGCCGTTTAACGTTTTTCAAGCTCTTTTTGGTTCATAAAATCCAAATTATTCAGCCAAAAAAAAAAAAAAACTAAGTAATAATTTGAACTTCACCTAACCATTTGAAATGCAATACAATATATAACAAACAGTAAGAATTGTAGGTTAACATCGCTTGAGGAAATTAATTAGACTTCAAGCAATTGTTAGAAAGGTGACAAGCTACTAATTAGAATCCACAAAGACATATACAAGGAGGACTCTTTTAATTGTATTTTTTTAAATATTTGTTGGAATGTGCTAACAAATTCTCATTTATATCTATATATATATATATATACACATATATACATACTGGAAAATTAATTAATTTGGAGTCGGTCCGCAAATATAATGAAGCAAAAATAAAATAAAAAATTATTAACCACCTTCATCACCAAAGTCCAACACCAGACGTTATATATATATATATATATATATGTATATGTATAAAGAAAATGGAAAAGAAATTAAAGTTTTGAAATTGTATTTAACGATTAATTTACCTTTTGATTGAAAAGAGGCATATGGTGGGAAGTTGTCTCCGTCATTGCAGACTCAGCGCAATACTGTTGAAGGTTCCGTAACTTTTTCAACCTTAACACCCGCAGGCGAGGAAACTCAATCTTAATGACTTGATTATTGTCAACACTAGGGGCATCATCACCTTCCCCTTCGTACGTAAATATCTTCTCTATCTTCTTGCAGTCAGACACCTCGATTACCTCAAGCAGCCTTTTTGCTATGGGGAATGGGAAGATATTCTTCAAACTATGACACTCGCTTACTTGGATTCGTCTTAGTTTGCCAAATGAATCCGATGTGAGTTTTCCACAACAAATACTTTCCAAGTTCCACAAATTGATGAGAGACAAAGATTTCAGGCTTCGAAACACACTAGAAGGACCACGAGCGATGAATCGAATCTCATAACTATGTTTGACTTGGAGATGCTTACATTGTGATAAACAATTGTCTTTATCTAATTTGTCAACAATGTCGTTCATGTGACCATCTAGTGTGTCTAAACTTATAACAGCACATCCTTTTTTTAGCAAATCTCGAAGGCCATACTTGTCTAATACATTTTCATATTGGTAGAGATTGAGCTCCAATCCTCTTGAAGCAACATTTAGATCATGGAGACCAATGTTCATAGCCTCTGAGTGATGCATTCCTAGTACAATGTAATATCTTTCCAATTTCTCACCAATAAATTTAAAGATATCTTCTGGCAAAGCATCGATATCTGGAATGCATAAATCTAAAGCAGTAAGTCGATGCAAATCCTTTAGCTCGCTAAGACTAGCATTGCTTCTACCACCCTTTTCTACGTCTTCAACCTCCCAATCTGTAAAGCCATTTGCCACAGTCAACTCTTCCAAACTTGTCAAGCTACGAATGACATTAGGGTGAATCTCACGAAGATTGGAACAATAGTTCAAATTCAACGACCTTAGTTGAATCAGTTTCGCAATTTCTCTTCCCAACTTCTCAACATTGTTAGAGAATGACAGATCGAGAATTTCTAAATTCTTGAGCTTTCCGATCAAAGCTATGTCTCTCAACTTGCATCCTCTCAAACACAAGGCTCTGAGATTTTCGAGACGACAAAATGACGACGGGAGCTGGTTTCCATGTAAACCTCCGCTCAAATCTAAAACCCGAACATCTTTCATTCCTTGGAAAAAGAGATCTGGAAATTGGAAAGCTTTTTCATGTTTGGAGTCACAAAAAAGCAACTGCAACTGCGGGGTTTCCAACCTTTCAGGAAGCTTGACAACATCAACATTTATGTTGTCAAACAGGAGTGAAATTGCAATTGGGTCTTGTAATCTTTCAACGTTATTCTCGAGGCTTTCTTCCATTGTCTCGTCATCAACATTTCTTAAAACATACCAACGCCTATCTCTGGATGCAATCAGTAGGCAAAAATACCGAATGACATTATGCAATTTGACGCAACTTTTGCTGTCATTAACATCCCACATTAATAGACTATGATTCTTTAAATCGTCGATAACCATAAGCACCTTACTTCTTGCCTGTTCAAAAGTTTCAACGCCCTGAAACAAGCCCAAAAACATTCCATATATCAACAAGCGTTCAATAGGTATACTTGCATCTTCTGGGAATAGACTACAAAGCAACAACAATGACTTTGCTTCTTCATTCTCTAAATTTTCGTAGTTCATCTTTGTGCTTTGGGAAATAGTTTTATTCCTTGTAATGATGTTATCTGGATTATTGGACATTTTTAGCTCCTTCAAGAAGCTCCTCCAAGAAGGACGACGTTTCTCATCCAATGCTTCGGCTAATATTTCAGTGATTGCAATTGGTAAGCCAGCACATTTCTCAACAATTTCGGTTGCCAAAGGTTGGAACTCTATATTCTCAGCTGAATCGCCTACTATTGTGTTACACAATTTCACCGATTCACTTTTGGATAGAGTTCCAACATGGAAATTCTTTTGAGCCCCCATGTTACATAGTAAACCTCGAAACCTTGAGATCAATAATATCTTGCATTGCTTCTGAGACTTCCGAAAAGATATACCTGCATCGTCCAAGTCAAAACTTTGGCACACATCATCCACGATTGTAAGGACATTCTTTCCTTGTCTCAACCGCCGTCGTAGCTCATCTGCTCTTACAGAAAAGTCACTTCCCTCAAATTTAAGCTCCAGCTGTTCTGCAGCTCTTTGTTGAAGACTTTCATCATCCCGGGTTTGAGACACAGTAAGCATAACTAACTCACTGAATAGGTTCTCATAGCTTGTTTGTCTGGCAACTTCTTCAGCCATCATGGTTTTTCCAGTACCAGCCATCCCATACAATCCAATCACTCTAACATTGGGATCTCTTAGTGCCTCCATAATTTCCCTCGAAATCGAGCTTCTTGATTCAAACACCTTATAGTTCTCTTTGTTTTCAATTAAAACTTGTATGATGGGACGGTGGAAAATGCTTTCAAATTCCTTTTCCCTTTCAATTTCACTTGTAACTTTCTGCACCATATCCATTACTTCTCTGCTTAATTTAAGCCGAGACGACAAATTCGGAAATGACAGACTTAAACACCTGAAGTTTGCTTTGCTTTCGGCTTGTTGCAGCCATTTCTTAGCCTCCTCAGCGATCCCAGGAGCTGTGCTTAGCCATTTTTGAACATCAGGATTGAGTTTTTTACTATCTTTTTTGGCCTCGTGATCATAAAAATCTTGCAGCCTTTTTTGGGCTGCCAATAACTCCTCAGTTTTGGTGTTGAGGTCGTCTACTTTGTTTCTGTAAGGATATACGAGATCCATTACACGCCCAACCAGTCCAACCGTGCACTCACCAACCTTTCTCGCAGTACTAGTACTACTGATCGCAATCGCTTTCTTCATTTTTCTGTTTCCGGTCATCTTCTTCTTCCAACTCTTGCACTATATATATATATATATATATATACATATAGAGAGAGAGAGAGAGTTACACGAAAAACAGATAAGACCCAGTGCATAGCAAAATAAGTGAAATGATTCTCAATGCATGGGGAAGATAAAAATACCATAGAAGGAAAAAGCATGCAGAAAAACACCTAGCTGAGCTTTCTTGGATATATTGACCATTCAGGAAACACCTTTAACGAAAAAAGGAAAAGGATAAATTCTCATTGTCAGTCCCTAAACTATAGTTTAAATTTTCACTTTGATCCCCCATTTTGGTCCTCAAATGTGATGGAAAGTCCATCGTCAGTCTCTATTTAATTTTCTATATGTTTGGCTAGTGGAAATGACACGTGCGTATCACGTGCTCTCTATTAGTGATGGATATGGTTGGTCATTTTTTAGGAGCCAAAATAAGATTTTTGCATAGTTTAAGGACAAAATACAATAATTCATTAAAAGTTGATTTTTAAAAGGAAAATAATTTTTAAAATATAAAATGAATATTTAAAAAAATATATAAAAGAAATATTTATCCACCTCAATAAAAAAGATAAATTTGCTTCAAAAAAAAAAATAAATAAATGAACTTGGACAAAAACATGTGTATACAATTTTTTTTCCAAAATAACTAATGTAGAATTTTTAAATTGTGTTGAATTTAAATTACAGAAATTAATTTTTAAAGTATACAAATTTGAAAAAAATTATGTACATATGAAAGAAATACTAGTTTTATAAAATATTAGAAAATAAAATTGTTACATGTTATTAATAAAAGTTATTAAAGTACTCAAACACATATGATTCATTATGTCCAAATTTTGTTTTTTAAAAATAATATATTTTCTAAAAATTTCTTCCCAAAAAAATAAGTTAGAGAGATATATTAAATACTAATATATAATAATGAATTTTCCAAACAAATTTTGAAAGGAATAATAGAAATCTGTCCAAATATTTGAAAAATATGAAAAGAGCATTTCTTTTCATCGTCATTCACAAAATTTTAAAAATAGAAAGCTTTCTTCTTCTTTTTTCAATTATTTGTTTTTTTTTTTTTTTTTTTGGGGGGGGGGACTTAATAGACTACAAAAGTTTGAAAAACATTTTTATAAGAAGAAATAAAATTATAGAATACTGGTACCAATATATCTTAACCTATACATGAACTTCACTTTTCCTTGCATTGTTGCACCAATTCTCCTTTTTTTTATTAACTTTTTAATAGACTTATTACATAGCTGGTGCATGAGGCAAAAAATGAAAGTGTGAAGTGCAATTCTATATAGTTTAAGGTATAAAATGCAAAAAATTTCGTATAAATAAATTAAATAAAATGCCAAAAAAAGTACTAAATAATACCTTTATATTTTAAAGAAGTTTATAAGAAACTAAAAATAAAAATAAAAATTTAATTGTAAATAGTAAAAATAAAAATCTTTATATAAGTATATATCCTGAAAAATTAAATAAATAAAGACTAATAAAAAAATTGAACGCGTGCTTAAAAATATTTTATTGGGAAAAGTAAAAATTTTATTAAAAAATACATATTAATAAATCTTATAAGTATCCTTTTCCTAAATAATAATATAAATATTAAAAATACATGTAATAAATAAAAATAATATATTTTGTAACAATAATTTTCCAATTCTTTTAGATTTTATAAATGGTTTATGTCTTTTTATACGTCTTTATGTTTTTTTATTTAAAATCTTTATAATATGTATAAATTATTATTTAAATTTTATAAAAATAAAATAGATATTATTTAAAAATTTTATTTGAAAACTTGTATGTTGCACTCTAAACTATATAGAATTGCATTTTGCATCCTCATTTTTTGCTTTATGTGCCAACCATATAATAGATTGTTAAAAAGTTAAAGGGAGAAGGGTGCAACGGTGAAAGGAAAAATAAAGTTTAAAATGCAAAATATTAAAAAAAAAAGTTTAGAATGTAAAGTGTGAGAGTATTTATAGTTGCGGGGTGCATTGGTGCCAATATCCTTAAAATTATTTTAAAATATACTGAAAATATAAGTAAAAATATTTTTTTATGAGAACGAATTGCAATATATATATATATATATATATTAAAATCTTGTTGCAGTAGTTAAAATTATGGGAAAAAATAATCTTTCAAAGACAATGCAGTAGTTTTTTCCATCTCTGTTTGGACCATTTACCTTTGGAAAAAAAATTATTAAAGAATGACCCTTTTTTTTCTTTTTTTTATTGAAAAATATGAGCCAAAAAAAAAAAAAAAAACAATCTCAAACAAATTTTTGAATGCAACCAATAGGGGTAAGAAGATTGCATGTTCTATTCTATATTTTTAAAGTTTTGCTATTTGTTATAACTAGTCACAATCCCCATTTTTTGTAGTAAATTTTAATTGAAGTATTTAATTCTATAATTTTTTATTTGAAAATCTTAAAAATAAGTCATGTAATAGTAATTATTTAAATTGTCATTTGATATATAAATTTCATTGTCATTTACCAATGATGATGAATAATACTTTTCATATTTTTAATATTTTTAAAATCTTTAATATATATCATATGATTCATCAGTTCTTGTGAAAAAAAAAAAAAAAAGATTCATCAAGCTTTAAAATTAATAAATTTTGAAAAGGATATGATTAAAGCTTTTTTAAGATAATTAATGTTATTTTTAGACATATTTATTACAAAACAGTTATATTTGGAGGCCTTTTAATTTAGTGGGAGAGAGAAATAATATTAACCATTTGCTTGCTTGCTTGCCACATGGAGGAACTAGGAAACAAATGTTAATACTTCTTCACATTTATTTTAAATAATAAAATAAATTTAAAAATTGACACAAGTATTTTCTTTTCAATATTTATTAATTTAACTGGTATAATGTTTTTCTTTTTGGATATGGTATTGAAGTATTATTTAAATATTGAGTTTATAGTTTATGTTAATTTAGAACTGATATGAATAGTTCCTTTTTTTATTATTGCTTCGAATAAATTTATTGTTATTTATTTAGGTGGATTAATATTTTTTTTACATTTTTATTATCTATTTACATTTCGTTTTTCTGTTTAAAGAGTAAACTTTTCAAATTTATCACAATTGGACTTCGAAGAAAAACCAATCATATCCATGATAAACAGAGCATGTGACATGCATTACCACTTCGGTTAGTAAAGTGTCACTTCTGTTAGCCAAATGGATAAAATTTAAAAAGGACGAATGGTGGATTATTGTTTTTGAAGATCAAAGTGAGAAAAAAAAAAAAAAAGTTTGAGGAATGAGATTCACCTTATATACTATACAGTCTAGGAACTAACAAGTAGAATTACTCAAAAAAGAATGTCTCCATTTACGTTTTTTTTTTTTTTTTTCCAAGTCTTTTGTAAAGGAAAGTAAAAGTGAAAGGAAAGATATATGATGGCAATAACTAAATTAAAATCAAGGGACAATCAATGGAAACAAAGCTAAATGGTTAGAGAGTGCAATACAAGTTCTTACAAAATTGTAGAAATTAATATTTATGGTATACAAATTTGATATCAAAAAATAAAAATCGTTACATGTTATGAATTGTTATCAAAGTATTCAAACACATATGATTTATTTTGTACAGATAATTTTTAAAAAATTTATTCCCCAGGAATAATTGTAGGGGAAATTTTAAATATTATTATACAATAATGAACTTTTGAAATAAATATTAAAACAAAAAAAATATGAAAAGAACATTTCTTTTCATCACTATTCACAAAATTTAAAATTTTCTTCATGCAATAACGAATAAAAGGAACTAGGAAACAAATGTTAATACTTTTTCACATTTATTTTTTAAAAAAATTAATAAACAAATTTGAAACTGGTGCAGGTAATAAACAAATAAACTACTAAAGTTATTTCTTCTTGATTATGGTAGTGAAGTAAGATTTAAATATTGAGTTTATGTTTATGTTAATTTAGAACTGATATGAATAGTTGTTTTTTTGTTTTTTTATATTTTTGGTCGTAAGTTCTTTTTTTTTTTTTTTAATTGCTTCAAATAAATTTATATTTTTTTATTTTGGTGGATTAATATTACTTTCACTTTTTTAATATTTATTTAGGCTCTTTTTTTTCCTTCGCATTTAAAGAGTAAACTTTTTAAATTTATCACATTTGGTCTTTGGAAAATTATCAATCATAACCCTGACTAATGGAGCATGTGACATTAGAGAAGTGAATGGAAAATTTAGAAAGGACCAACAGTGAACTTTTTATTGTATTCGAGGACCAAAGTGAGAAAAATTAATTCAGAAACCAAAGTGAGATCCATCTTACATTAGTACCGTACCCATGGGTACCGTATTAGGATCCATGAACCAGGGACTAATAGTAAGAAATACTAACAAAAGAATGTTTCTTTTCCCTTTTTTTTTTCCTTTTTTTTTTTTTTTCTTTTCATCCATTGTTTGCAAACGAAAGTTTAAGTGAAAGGAAAGATATAATTTAACTAATTAAATTAAAATCAACGTATAATTAACGGAAACAAAGCTAAATGATCAAAGAGAGTACTGTATTATATAACAAAACGACTAACAATGAATTGAAAGCGGAGAGACTGAAAATAATGAAGACAAATATTAAGGAAAAGAAGGTGCTTACCTTATAGAGGAAGTATACTGTAGCTGCTTGTGTAGGTTAATGCACCTTAATCAGCTAACTTAGACCAATCACAGCTCTCACAGGGCTCCAATGTATTTTGAATGGGGATATGGGAAGTGGATATTGCTGTAGGGTCTATGATATGAATGCTCTTGAATGAAAAATGTAATCTTTGTTTTCGTTGTCTACTTGGTGTTATATAATGCACCTATCCTAGCTACTATTTTATTCCAAACCAACCTTTTTATTTAACCCAATGTCTGAGTTTTGGAATAAAGTGTTTTCTTTTTGATTTTTTCTGCTATGAGTTTTGGAATAATGGTTTTCTTTTTGTTTTATTTCTGCTACGAGCTTTGGAATAAAGTGTTGTGCACTATTAATAACTTTTTTGCTTTTCTTTTGCTTTAGATTAAATACTTAAAGAACAAATTTCCACTTAAGCAAAGCATCAAGCTATCAACTGTCATTGAAGCTGATAATATTATAAAGTGTTCTTCTTCTTAGTCTTTGGGATTTTATTTCTCTCACTGGTTGTTCGTATCCTAATTTCTAGGTAGGCTTTTAGAGGAATTTAATGTAGCTGTGAATTTACGTTTCCGCCCGAGATTGGCCATTCTATTATGCTTTTTATTTTCCAAAAGTGCTATTTAATAATAAAAAAAGAAAGTAAAATTTATAATAGGCCTATTTTTCCTTTTAATGAAAAAACTCTTTTTATTATCCAACGGAATCATTAACCGTTAATGATTATGTAGTCAGTTAGGACAAACCGATATGATTATTGAGTACGCATTTTGTACTCACATCATGCGTGATATGGTACACATAACCAATATAATAGATCCATATATACCATTAATTATTATTATGTCAGATTTTTTAGCAAAAAGAAAATATTATTATGTCATATTAAAAAGCTCAGTTTCTTGGAGACTTTAATGCCTTTAGTTTCCGTTAATTTTCTTTTTTCCCTTTTTGTGGACTTTAATGCCTTTAGTTTCCGTTAATTTTCTTTTTTCCCTTTTTGTTTTTTTTCATCTTGCTCACCACCGTAAAACTCCACATACGGAACTGGATCCTCCATCGCCGGTTCTCTCGTTGGTCTACCATCTATATAGCTGTACAGTTTGACTTCCTCTCTCAATTTATTATTAACAAATTCATTCTCTTCCTCTAAAAAAAACCACACACAATAAAGTTAATTATTTAGATTTTTTAATTAATTTAAATCAATTCAACAAAAGAGCAATTATGAAACACCCAATATTTTCTACATGAAGAAATAGAGCATCGATATTGGATCTGAAACTCTTTATTTTATTGGGCCAAATTAGGAAATTAATGGTTTCATTGATGGATTATTATTATTATTACTATTTTATTTTTAAGTAGATGGATCTGTGAGTATGTCAATGGAGGTAATTAAAAAGAAAACAAATGGTAGGTTAAGAAAAGGGGAAAAAAAAAACATAAAAAAAAAAACAAAAATGAAAAAGAGGACGATTGGAAACTCTTATTTTTAGAGGCAAGCATTGTCGGAGATAAATTTGTAATGGAGTATCTGCAACTGCTCGGGAAGAATAATGGCAAGCAAAAGAAAATAAATAAATAAATTAAAGATGAAGAGTAACAGCGTGAAATTAGAAATGCTAATTTATCATTTTAATCTGATGTGTAAATAATAATAAATGTATCATTCTTTAATTGATTATGTGTACCAACTCAACTTATAAACTACATGTGTATGGAATAATTTTTCTATTTGACAAATGATTAACAATGGGCATTCAATGTAGGTATCTAAATACGACTTTTCCAAAGTAGCCAATGTTATTTTGGAATAAATTATTATTTGATTAAGAGAAATTTATAATAAAATTTGATAAGTGTTTTTTTCACTCTTATTTTGACTAATATATATTATTTGTTAGACTAATTAAGGTCCTGTTTAGTATAATTTCTGTTTGGTATAGTTTTTGGAAAGTGAAAGTAATTTTTGAAGTTTAAAAACTATTACTGAAATTGTTTTGATATTTTTTAAAAAATATTTTTAATTTTCAAATGATTTTTTACTAAAACCAATAAAGAGTGGATTTTTTATAAAATACTTATGGAGAAGTAAAAGCAAAAGTAAAAGAAAAAGTAGAAGGCATGCCAAATAAGGGCTATTATAAAGGTCATAAATAATTTTATAGGCCTTGCATCTCTAATAACAATTTATGTAGGACAAGCATGATGATCTAACAGATGCGAGATCTGTCATCTTTTCAAACCAGGAATTTTTCTTCCTCCTGATTCATCCTTTACGTTCTAATTCCCTGCCTTTTGTCATCCATGGATTCAACCCAGAGCCAGAATCACTTGACTCCTTTAAATGAGTCTCTTAAGACTCTTTCCTTCCAACCTAAAACCAACCCAACAACACAAGTGAATCTTAGAATTCTCATTGGAAAAGTCCTGACTACTAGAAGCTTTCGGCGATTCACAATCTCAGAAATTATCACCAAAACCTGGAAGCTGAAGGGCAAAGTTCAAATAGAGAAAATTGACGAAAATATTTTCAAGTTCTCTTTTTCCAGAATTGAAGACAAAGACTTTGATGCAGAAAATCCTAGACGGAATCACCAAAGAGCAGATCTCAGGCTCTCATTCCTGTCCAGACCCAACTCTGGTCCAATTCCATCACAGTCACGAAGAAGATTAGGAAGTTTGGCCCCGGGTAGTGAGGAAGATTAGGAAGTTTGGCCCCGGGTAGCAAGTCAATAGCATGTTGGATGTCTCTCATGGGTGGTAGAGAATACGGAAGTTCACTTGGACAGATTTCAGCAAATTCTTGAAAAAGTTGTTGAATGGGTTGTGGAAACTGAGAATCTGCAGGGGCTTGAATTGAAGCTACAATACCGAAACAAATCTGTGAGTGTTTAGCTTGAAGTTCAAAATGTTTTCCCGAGGTTGTTAAAAGTATAGGACCCTTTCCCGAAAGTTGTTCTAGTGGTACTCCAGATGTGGGCAGCAAAGTAGGGTCATTTTGGGGCTTGGAATGGAGTAGGACAATTTTCTTCCCATTCCATTGAAACGAATGTGTGTTTTGTTGACCATCATGCGATACAGAGTTGTCGAACTGCCAAGGTCGACCTAAGAGAATGTGATAAGCGTCCATCTCCACAACATCACAAACAACCTCATCAGCATAATGTTTTCCTATACTAAAATGAACTTTGCACAGCTCAGTGACCTTAGTTTCGATGCCTTTTTTTATCCAACCCACCTTGTAAGGATTCGGGTGACTCATAGTAGGAAGCTTCAAGGCTTTAACCAAGGACTTGGACACTATGTTCTCGCTGCTCCCGCTGTCTATAATCACCTCACACACCTTCTTGTTGATAGTACATTTGGTTTTGAAAATTGAATGTCGTTGAGGCTCCATGGGGTGTTTAGGAGAGAACAATAGCTTCTGGATGATGCAAATAACTGGTCCCCCCTTGGTCTTCATCCACCAACTCAGTTTCATCCCCCACGGTGGCAAACTCTTCTCCCGAATCGTCTTGAGTTTCCACTATATTAACCTGTTTACGCAGTGGACATTCATTAGATTTGTGGCCCTGCTGGCCACACTTGAAACACTTGAGTGGAAAGTTTCGGGCATAAGGATTTGAAGGCCTGTTGGGTTGATTTTGGGGTTTGCTGGTATTTTTCATGGAATTATCAGCAAGGGTGGCCTTTTGGTAAGGTGCTGGTGGTGATAGGGATTTAATTTTTGGTGGGTACAATTCACTCATGGGTTTCCATTTAGTTGGTGTCTTAGTTACATGCCTCTCAATTTGCTTTTCAATCTTGAAAGCTAAATTGACAGCTTCACTAAGATTCCACACAGGACTAAGCTCTATTCTTTCTTGAATTTGAGTAAGTAACCCAGTCACATATCTAGTAACTAGTTGGCCTTCATTTTCATTCAAGTTCACCCGAGCACTGAGTCTATAAAATTCTTCAGTATACTCACTAATCGAACGGTTACCTTGGTGGCAATGGTGATACTGCTGGTAAAGGATTTGCTCAAAATCAACGGGAAGAAATCTGGCTCGTAACATTCGGCGTGACCGTGACTAAGATTGTATCGGACCCTTTCCTTGTTTCTGTCTATTACTCAGAACCTGTTCCCACCATGCCGAGGCTCCCCCACAGAATTTGTAAGCCACCAAACGAACCTGTTTATCCTCCGGTATGGACATATACTCAAAGAAAGACTCAACAGTTTGTACCCAATCAAGGAAATCCTCAATATCCAGAGACCCATCAAAATTTGGAATATCAACTTTAATTCGGTAGTCTGAAGGTTGGTGGTCTCGAGCATACCTATTAGGAACAGCTTGAGGGGCTCAATTCATGGCCATTGTCTCCATCTCATCTTCCGAGTCCGAGTCGATTGAGAGTGGAATACATTGCTGAACATCCAGAAATTGACGGTGTTGAGTTCTGGGAATTCAAGGAGGAGGCGAGTCTTGGAGGTGTGGATCTGCTGGATGTGCCAAAGGAATGGGCGTCTGTGGTATCTGTGTTGCTGTAGATCGGTCGCCGGAGTGCTCTAGGAGGTGAGAACCAGCAGCTCCAGATTTCAACGTCAGACCAGAATGTATTGCAGCACAGAGTTCCGGAATCTCATTAGAAAGGGTGTCGAATTTCTGATCTAATTTAGCCACAGCAGATAAAAGCATTTTCGAGCTTGGGTCCTCGCCAGAATTTCGTTGAAAGTTTTCACCGAAACTAGCCATGGAAATTTCAGAGAGGATAACCTGGCTCTGATACCAATTTGATGCAGAAAATCCTAGAGGGAATCACCAAGGAGCAGATCTCAGGCTCTCATTCCTGTCCAGACCCAACTCTGGTCCAATTCCATCACAGTCACGAAGAATGAGAGAAAACAAGCATTTTTAGTTTATTTCAAAAATAGAAAATCTATCTTTTACAACTTTGTAGGCTAACTTTTATATCTCTGTTTTGTCACCACGCAGGGTGAAGGTTAAAAGGCACAAAGCCACCTCAGCAGTTAAAATAACAAAAACAAAGCCATATCAGCAAGGAAAAGTAAAAGGAAATAAAACGCTGCGTTTAGACAGGAAACAAATATATTGCAGCTGCATCAGACTTTATCTACAAAAATAGACCCTGGACAGTGAACGGAGCTCACCTTGTCCTTAAGGAGTGGCCAGACTCGATTACTCTGTCCGAAATCTCTTTTCAATTCTCAACATTTTCAGTTCAAATCCATGGACTTCCTCCTATGTTCCTACACAAAGATACGGCTTTTCTAATTGGTAACAAATTAGGGAAAATACACAATGAATCCATAAACAAAAAGTGCGTGGTGGCTCAGAGATTCCTACGTTTCAGGGTGGATCTGGACATTGAACAACCTATTCCAGCCAGATTCTTTTTGGAGAGGCCTGAAGGAAATGAACCTTGGGTCCAGTTCAACTTTGAGAGGCTAGGAGACCTCTGCTACAAATGTGTTCGGCTAACTCATGTAACCGGAAAATGTTCACTCGAATCATCGGTGATGATAAAAACATGGACCGGAATGGAAGCTTCGTTATACGGCCCCTGGATGTGATTAGAATCACCGGAATCCATCACTTTCATCCAATCACTGGTGGATACCAGGGAGCAGCTTTAGATCAGCAAAAATTTCCTCGAGACCCATGCCTTGGAATCCCCAAACCCTGAGCGGCTTGACACAACTCTCTACACCAATTACTCTGAACCCAAGGACTTGGAGCAAAACAACAGCAGCAATTGTCAAAATTTTTCGGAGGCTGATTTTATGAATGTCAAAGAGTTATGCCCAGAGTTGGAAACCCTAAGCACCACACTAAGAAGACTTGGATGGGATTTAGAGAAGGAACTCCAAAATGCCGTTTTACAGAAAATTGAGAATCCTTTATTCAATTTAGTGGGCCTAGATGAATGAGCCACCAACTTGATTCATCTAAGGGGAATTTGGCCCGATACCTTTCAATGAAATATACCCACCTTCTTTTGAGGTTTTTTGTTTTACCCTCTGTTTTTTTAATATTCCCAAACCACCCTTTTCAAATATCAAAAGGAAAAAATATACATGAAAAGCACAAAGAAAAGAGGAAGAGAAAGTAGGAGAGAATGGCGAAGCAGCTACCGAAGAGTTCTTCGAGAGGAGAGATGAGTGGAGGAAGTATCCTACGCTCAGCGATCAACTCCGCCATACTTTTCCAGGATTTAGCCTTGGAGTCGCCCCCTTTGGTGTCTACCTGGTCGATGACCAGATCTACAACCTTCCTCCTCCTCTTCTTCTGGGTCTACTTTTAATGGTGTGCTTTTTGTTGGGTTTTTCAAGAAATCTTCAAAATAGAAAAATACAATTAGAATCCTATAGTCAGAACCCTAGTTTGGCTTTTGTCATTGGGACTTGGTAGGTGGAAGTTTATTTTGGAAGCTGCAGTAGGAGGAATCAGTCATGGTTAGATTCAATTCTGCTATATTTTTCATCTTTTTTTCTTAATTTTATTGCTTTTCTTACTTTGGGTAGGGAAAAAAAAAGTGAAAATTTGTTTTAAAAATGCAAAACTTTAGCATTTCAGTTTTATCAAGTTTTATGAATTCTTGATTGTGTATGTTTTTATGATAAATTTTTAGGTGAAGTATTCGAGAGAGCCTAATCCTACCAAGTGTGAGTAACTTTTCCACCTTTTTTTTTTTTTAAATTGTTGTTGTTGATTTGTAGAATTTTGTTGGCCACTGAGAAAATCTTGGAAAAAGGAGGAGCGAAGTTAATTTTCTAAAATATTAAAGTTGCATTTTTGAGCGAAAGATATTGATTTTTCTTAGTTAATGATATTGAATTTGGTCTAAAACAAGGCTTTTCACTAGGGATCTTCTTCAGTGTTTAAACAAAAGTTAGATTGGTTAAGCATGGTTTTATTTTTGGAAAATTTATTGTTAATTTTGTTTTTTATGATCTTAATCAGTCTGCAAAGCCAGAGGATTAGACTCATGAGTTCGTTTTAAGGTATGCTCGTTCAACTTGATTGCCTTTGGGATTTCAGTGTTTTATTGGAAGTCTGAGATGGTTAATGATGGTGAATACCTTTAATAATGTTAAAGTTCAATGAAAAAGTAATTATTAATATAGTAAATCAGTGATAGTATGTCAAGGGTTAGGTTAGATCAACAATACAGGAAATTTGACTTAAAAAATAATCAGTAAATAGAGCTCAATCTCAGAAAAAATTGGTTTGATATCTTGTATGCTAATGATTTTGAAATATGACTTAACCAAGTTAATGCTTTGTTTTCATTATATTCTCTCTTCAGAATACTAGGGAAACAGCCAATGCTACCATGCAGGCCCTTTGGAATACTGTAAGCAACATGTCACTTACACAGACCCTCCTAGAACATAAGGAGTGAAGAAAAAGGGATAGTAATGCAATAATGACAATGGTGATTAAACGGTAAAGCCTTCTAAGATTGTGCTTTACTCTCGACTTAGCACCAGTGAACTACTTATGGCAATAGATCCAAATACGAAGCATCTGTTGTATTATGAGGACAAGGCAGACCATTCAAAAGGATCTATATCTAGAGAAGTTGTTGCTTGTTGAAAATACTTTGATATCTCTGCACAACGACAAATAGGTTAATTCCTCAAATCTCTCCATCAAAAGTAATTTGGTTGTTTTTAGGTTGCTTATTACTATGGTATGGAAATGTGGTAATTTTCAGTCTTCAGTTATTTTTTCTGCCATTATTATTATTATTATTATTTTTTCACCTTCCATTTTTGATAAGTACATATGAGTGGAATGAAAAAGGTACTGGTACATGATGTACATTGTTCAGTTTAGCTGCTTATGTTATATTTATAAGTTGTGGTTGAAATTCTAAGCGGATAAACACAATATTTCTTTATCCTTCTAGTATGATGCAAATAATGGGGAATTTTTCTTTTTCACCAATTTAGATTTTATATTAAGTTAATTGTTTATTCAGTTTCCTTTTCACTACTTTCTTTCTTGTAGTCATGACTCATGACCAAGCTGTTTAGTTTTTGGCACCTTTGTCTTATATTGGTTCCTATTTTGTCATATCCGCTGTTTTACTTTTAATTTTCTGTACCTTGTGATAAGCAATAGTTCTACAAACTACCATCTATTCTTTAAAGCCCATTTGATTGGTGGACCTATAAGGTATATTATTAGGTTCATTGGAATATAATAATGGAAGCTGTATTGAGTTGGGACATATGAGGGTCCTATGCTGTTATTGGAAGATAGAAATTTCTTTTTTGTTCACTTCCTTCCTTTTACTATGGTTTTATGTACCAAAATGTCTTTTAGAGTTAAGGTCTTTGTATGCATGATACACATGGATATTTTTTCCATGGGCTTGTCATTTCTTATTTTGATTGAATCTTGAATCTATGCTTACAAAGTTTCTCATTTGTAGGATTGCCACATTGACATCTGCTCCCTAGAGGTTCTTAGCCTTTTTACTGACAATTTTGATCACCAACATCTACGATGCCATTTTGTCAAGGGATTGCTTGTTGATGATGTATGTATTTCAAATTAACTATCTATTATGTTAAAAAAAAATTAAACTGTCAGCTAGATTTACATTTCCATCTTATACTTATATATTATATTACATAAATGGAGGCATAGATACACATACATGATGCTTGTGCCTCCACCGACATGAATTGTGCATATATTATTGAAACTCTATGTTTTAAAATGTAACGGAACTCTCTTTGATTAGAATGTAGCAGAATTATTTCATGACTATGCTTAGCTGTCCATAAACTAGTCTAGTTATGTTGGATAAGAATGCATATGGATAAAGATTTATTCATGGTAGAAATTTCTTATATTTTTTTGTTGATATGTAGCTTAGTACCTTTTGTCAAGTGAATATGCATTTTGACCTCTTGGACATGTCAACCTTTATATTCATTTTAGTTTTGGAATTGTTCTAAGGTAACCGTATATCCATGCAGATTATGGGTTACAAAATATTCACACATGAAATTCATTCAAGCTATGCGGCTAGACTTGACAATTTCCGCAGTTATGAAACTGTTAGGAAGGACATAATTCAGCGATGGACATATCCATTGGTGCCACGTGTTAAGTTTTTTGGGAACTCTTCGGTCAAATTGGAAAGATAGGGGATGTTTTAAGCATCAGGTAATTATCACAAAGTTGTTATGGGATATCCTTTTTATAATTGTTTGAAGAGTTGAGAATTTTCTCATGTACTCATAGCTTTATGAATGGTATCATTTATGTTAAATATTCACATAAAAGAGAGTACCAAGTAATTTGACTTTAAGTCTGCTAGAATCCTTATTTAAACATTTCTTTGTTACTTACGTTAAACTAATATTTATTTCTGTTGATATTAATAAATGCAACTAAAACAGTAGAAAAGCTCTTATCAGATAGTTGCACCTTATTGGTGCTTATTACTGAAGAATAGCTTCACCTCTCTCTCTCTCTCTCTCTGAGAGAAAGGAGCTTTCACCTATTTTCATGGAAATGACCAAATAGATGTACACAATTTAAAGTGCAACATAATCTTCATTTTTAGAGTACAACATATCACCATCTCTACTTTCTACTGTGCTTCTCAATTGCATTTATACATAAGCTTCTTTGAGTATCCTGTATGGATTTTAAATTATTTTATAATGGAATGAAAATTAGTGTGATTCTTGAGGGAAATACCAAAATGTGAATGGTTGCATGCTAACGTTACTGAATTCCTACTATTTTGTTCAAGCTACAAAAATTCTTTCTCTTACATCTGTTTGACTTTTATATGCTGCCACAGAGATAACATGTTTTTTCATTGGTATGGCAGATAACTAGACTTGCTTTCTCCTCAATCGATTCAAACCATATCTATGTGGAAGGGGTTGATTATGAGGTGAATTATTTAAAGGTTGATTAAGAGGGTTCCAGTGCAACATGATTTTCATGGATCTATGAAATCTAGCTTTCAATTCAATAGCAAGGATTAGGTCATTTTTGAAATTGTACTCTAATATGAGCTACTTGAATCATCTATAGCCCTTGTAACATTCAAATACTTGCAATTTTTTTTTCTTTTTCATGTTTCTTAATGGAAAATTTACTTTCTTCATTGTCGGTTGGAGGAGCAAGACCATATGTCAGTCGAACTGCATCTTAATAAAACATTTGTGTTAATATTTTATCAAAAAGTATAAACATTTTAAAAATATATGTTATATTTTCATAAGGTACATTCACAATTATTAATATAATTATATTTAAGCATAAAAAAATATAAAATACATATATGCACGATTATTTTTATTAATAATATAGATGCTAAATATAACTTTAGTACTGATCCTTAACAAAGGAATCCACAAAAAATGGGAAACAAGTGGAAAATTTTCAAATAAATTTGATTACAGATGGTGCATCGGTATATTTTAGGGTTTTTTCTATTTAGGATCATTGAAGAATGTATATTATGCATGTTGTTACATTTAACACACATTAGGGATCTTATGGGGGCCAAAAGATTGGTAAAATGTGATTACCATAGGGATTTCGATAACTCTCAATGAAACCTACGGTAATTTTTCCAGCAACTACAAATTGATTACCATAGGTTTCATCGGTAATTACCAAAGTCACTGCGGTAATCAAATTTTTGGGCCAATTTGAGAACTTTTTCAGGAATTTTGGAGTTTTTTCTCTTTAGGATCATTGAAAAATGTATATTTTGCATGTTGTTGCATTTAACACACATTAGGAGACTTGTGGGGGCCAAAAAATTGGTAAAATGTGATTATCATAGGGGTTTCGGTAATTACCGATGAAACCAATGGTTATTTTTCTAGCAACTACAAATTGATTACCGTAGGTTTCATCGGTAATTACCGAAGGCCCTATGGTAATCAAATTTTTGTGCCAATTTGAGAACTTTTTCAGAACTTTTGGGATTTTTTTCTCTTTAGGATCATTGAAGAAAGTATATTTTACATGTTGTTGCATTTAACACACATTAGGGGACTTGTGGAGGCCAAAAAATTCATAAAATGTGATAACCATAGGGGTTTCGGTAATTACCGATGAAACCTACGGTAATTTTTCCAGCAACTACAAATTGATTATCGTAGGTTTCATCGGTAATTACCGAAGGCCCTACGGTAATCAAATTTTTGTGCCCATTTAAGAACTTTTTCAGAACTTTTGGGGTTTTTTTTCTTTAGGATCATTGAAGAAAGTATATTTTGCATGTTGTTGCATTTAACACACATTAGGGGACTTGTGGGCACCAAAAAATTGGTAAAATGTGATTATCACAGGGGTTTCAGTAATTACCAATGAAACCTACGGTAATTTTTCCAGCAAGGACAAATTGATTACCATAGGTTGCATCGGTAATTACCGAAGACCCTATGGTAATAAATTTTTTTTGGCAATTTGAGAACTTTTTCAGAATTTTTTGGATTTTTTCTCCTTAGGATCATTAAAGAATGTATAGTTTGCATGTTGCATTTAACACACATTAGGGGACTTGTGGGGGCCAAAAAATTGGTAAAATGTGATAACCATAGGGGTTTCGGTAATTACCGATGAAACCTACTGTAATTTTTCCAGCAACTACAAATTGATTGTCATAGGTTTCATCGGTAATTACCGAACGCCCTACGGTAATCAAATTTTTGTGCTCATTTGAGAACTTTTTCAGAACTTTTGGGGTTTTTTCTCTTTAGGATCATTGAAAAAAGTATATTTTGCATGTTGTTGCATTTAACACACATTAGGGGACTTGTGGGCGCTAAAAAATTGGTAAAATTTGATTACCACAGGGGTTTCGGTAATTACCGATGAAACCCACAGTAATTTTTCCAGAAATGACAAATTGATTACCGTAGGTTGCATCAGTAATTACCGAAGACCCTACGGTAATAAATTTTTTTTGGCAATTTGAGAACTTTTTCTGAACTTTTGGACTTTTTTCTCCTCAGGATCATTGAAGAATGTATATTTTGCATGTTGTTGCATTTAACACACATTAGGGGACTTGTGGAGGCAAAAAAATTGGTAAACTGTGATTACCATAGGGGCTTCGGTAATTACCGATGAAACCTACGGTAATTTTTCCAGTAAGGACAAATTGATTATTGTAGGTTTCATCAGTAATTCGCGAATGCCCTACAGTAATTAAATTTTTTTGCCAATTTGATCACGTTTTCAAAATTTTTGGTGATTCTATTCACGGCTTCTCCAGCCTCCTTGATGCTGATTTTTCAAAAGAAACCTTGGCGAGCAACGTTAGAAACTTAAAAACACCCACAAACCCTAGTAGAACCGCCATAAAACCACCATTTGCTAAAGACCCAGATTCTTCCGATCCACCATTCAAGTATTTCTGAAGTAGCAGAGAAGAAACAACCACAAGTGAGAAGGTAAAAGCATTCCGATACTCGTAGAAATAAAGGCGGGATTGAAGATAGGCATCGTCAAGCATTAGCCTGAAGATCTGAGCATTGCTTTCTTCGAACTCAAACTTGTTGTCTTTAGATTTGGTCCTCTTTCTAATCTCAGTAATGAGAACCCAGAAGTCAAATCGGAGGAGCCATAAAATGTTTCCTTATATTATCCAAAATAAAGGACATACAGGTCTTTTAAAATTTTTTTAAGGATGTAATGGATATTAAAGGACAAAAAAAAAAAAAAAGTTGACCGATGAAGGGGTATATATCATCATAGCCCTTCTAAAAGGGACATTGGGCCATTCCCCTTTATCTAATTGTGGCCTCAAAAGCTAGAGACAGGAAAAATCTAGAACAAGCTGAACTTGACTTCCTAGAGCTCATAGGAATGGGTCATCCTTCATTTTTAAGGGCTTCTAGTCATGAAAAGTTATTTTACTCCAAAGAAAGTCCACGGGAGAACTGGAAAAGGCCTACCTTAGAAGAATTAACTGGGCCTCCATAAGGGATCCTAAGGTTGGAAGAGACCTCAGAAAAGGAAAAAAGTGAAGTTACTCAAGACCATTTAGAATTTTCTAACCATTTGTCTTTAAGGGAGGAACAAGCCAACACTGTTCTCCCAAGTCAAATTATAAGTTCTTATGACAGACAGGAAGAACAATAGGTTACAATTTGCAGCTCTCAAGCCATTTTAGTTTCTCCAAATTCGAGCAACAAGGAGGTGTCAAGAAGTCTTCCTTCGGCTACCTCGACTGGCAGTAAAGCCACCCTCTCTCAAGACAGAAATCATGATGAACATTGGTCATGGAAAAGGGAAGCGAGGAGAAGGGCACAGAGAAATAGGGAAGGGGAAGCCAGCTCTTCTTCGGCTCACCAACAAGATTTTCACTAGGTCGCGGAGGTGGACCTTATCATGCCGCCCCCAAAACATAAAGATTTTGTCATGGAATTGTAAGGGATTGGGGCATCCTTTCGTCATCAATGTCCTTAAAAACATGGTGAGAAAACATAACCCGTCTTGCGTGTTCTTGTGTGAAATGAAAGGAGGACAGAGTCATATGGAACGAATTTGTAGAACTTTAGGTTTTGCTAAGGTGGAGATTGTAGAGGCTAATGATAGTGCTGGAGATTTATGCCTTATGTGGTCGGCAAATGTCGAGTTGGAAGTCATCTGGAAATCTGAACATCTCATCTGTGGTAATGTCTTAGGAGGACACAGAATTCCCTCATGGAGTATGCTAACCTGTTATGGCCCGCCTTACTATAGAGAAAAGAATGATTTTTAGACTCATATTACTAAATTTGTTACTGAACACAAAAATTCCTGGATGATGTTTAGCGATCTCAACGAGATTGTAGATAGTTCTGAAACTTTTGGAGGCAAACATATCTGGAAAAAGAAACTCTTTCTTAAAAATTTTATTCATGATGTTGCTGGATTTGACTTAAAGTTTATTGGAGGTCACTTCACATGGGATAATCACCAAAGAGGTCAGGTGCTCATTAGAGAAAGATTAGACAGAGCATTTACGGATAGACTTTGGTTGGAAAGAAATCCTCAAGCTCTTATTAAACACCTCAATTTTGAGGAATCGGACCATTGCCCCATCTTAATTCGTACCGAAGGAGAATACAGAACTCAAAAAAGACCTTTCCGATTCTTTAAGGCGTGGACTACAGATAAGTCTAGTTCCTATGTGGTTGACAATGCCTGGAACTCAGATTGGCACCCGGGCTTGGATATTATTAAGCTAAAAAGAAGTCTTTCAGAGACCACCAAGGCTCTTCGAATTTGGAACAAAACAGTTTTTGGATTTGCCGATAAGCAAATTCAGGAGTTCGAAATGGAATTAAAGTCCTTACAACAAACAGATAAGCAAAAGTTTGACAAAGAGCATCAGATCTTGGACAAGTTGAGTGTTTTTAGGGCCAGATGGGAATCTATTCTCAGGCAAAAGTCACGACAGATGTGGCTGAAGGAAGGAGATAGAAATACTAATTTCTTCCATGCTAGCCTTTTAGTAAGGAGAAGAATGAATAGAGTGCAGGCTATTAAAGAGAACCAAGAGTGGATTTATGATCACAACCAATTCAGCCATTACTTCATTAAGAGCTTCCAAGAGTTATACAATTCAGAGAAATGAATGAATCTTGTAAAGACCTTGCGGATAAATGTATTTCTCACAAAGACAATTTGGAATTGATGCGAATTCCTACAGTTGAGGAAGTTAAAGACGTTATCTGGAACCTCCATCCCCTTAAAAGTCTCGCCCCAGATGGTTTTTAAGGAATTTTTTTCCGAAGCTACTGGAGAACAGTGCAAGATAAAGTAGTCAACTTCACCTAAGAATGTTTTAGATTGAGAAGAATCCCTCAAAACGTCAACGAAACTTTCATTGTTCTCATTTCCAATAGCAACAGCCCCCAGAATTTAACAATTTCCTTCCAATTAGCCTCTGTAATTTTATTTACCAGATTGTAGCTAAAATTGTTGCAAACAGACTCAGTCAAACTCTTGGTAAAATCATTTCTCCAAATCAAGGGGCATTCGTTAAAGGACAATTGATTACTGAAAATACTGTGGTAGCCCAAGAAATTATCCACAAAGTTAGAACACACAAAGGGACGAAAGGTCTCATGATCATCAAGATAGATCTCAAGAAAGCTTATGATCGGCTTGAATGGAAGTTCCTAGACCAAGCTCTCGAGGCTTTGGGTTTTTCTTAGGAATTTCGAGAGTTTATTCTTAGCTGTGTAGGCTCGGTTAGATTTTCCCTTCTTCTGAATGGCAGTGTTTGTGGAACTTTTATCCTGGAAAGAGGACTACACCAAGGTGACCCTTTATCCCCACTCCTTTTCGTTTTATGCTCTGAATTCCTTTCTAGACTGCTATCAAAAGAAGAGGAAGGAGGAAGAATTCATGGAATCAAAATTTCCTAAAATGCTCCTGCTATCACTCATCTTATGTATGCTGACGATCTCCTTATAATGTGTCGGGTTGATCCCATGGAAGCTTTAGCTGTCAGTGAGTGTTTCACTACCTATTGTGGTTGGTCGGGGCAACAAGCCAATGCTGAAAAATCAAACATTCTCTTCTCTAAATCCACTCCCCAAAAAGACAAGAAATCTATCAAGGATATTCTTGGTTTTAAAGACATGGGTCCTAAGGCTATCTATCTTGGAAATTCTTTTATCTTCGGTAGGAATAAAACCAAGGAGTTCTACTTTCTTAAAGAAAGGGTCAAAAGCAGATTGGAAGGTTAGAATAAACACCTTTTATCCAAAGCCGACAAAGCGACTCTCATCAAATCCGCCATACAAGCTATGCCTACTTATGGACTGGAAATTGGGCATTGCTTGCTAAATTGGGCTGGAAATTGGCTAGCGGAGAGGAGAGCTTATGGACGAAACTTTTGAGGCGAAATACCGGCAGAATGACACTTTTTTCAGCTATAAATTAAAGAAAGGAATCTCATGGATGTGGAAAGGAATAATGAAATCAAGGAAAATCCTTAGAGAAGGCACATGCTTTCGTATTGGAGATGTCACTACTATTGACATCTGGAGGGACCCGTGGGTCCTTGGTCTTCCTAACAACAGTCCTTTGGTGAAGGAAGGGGTGGACAGCATAAATATTAGGAGAGTTTTTGAATTACGGGATTCAAGCAACATTGCCTGGAACGTGGATTTAATTCACAGCATTTTTACTGAAGAATCAACTGAAGCTATTTTAAGGTTGGAGTGGCCCTGTTTCCAATGCTCTGACAAAATCATCTGGACAGGGAATAAAGAAGGAAGATTTTCGGTCAAAAGCTGTTATAATATGCTTTTTCGATCTACTGAACCAAGCAATACAGTTGAAGGCTAGAAGAAACTTTGGAAACTAAAAATCCATGAACGCCTAGAACTGTTTTTGTGGAGACTTAAATCTAATGTCATTCCCACTCGTGATCTGATCTTTAACAGAACTGGAAAGGGAGACCGTAATTGTATTTTCTGTGATGCTGAGGAAGAGACTTCCATCCACATTTTCAAGGACTGTCACAATATAAGAAGACTTGCTTTTGCGTGCAATTGGAGTTGTAGACTGGATTGTTAGGATTTTGCCAGCATTGAGGATCTTGTCGAGTTCTGCATAAACCCAAAGCTGGATGTCTGGTCTCAGAATTTGGAGAGTAAAGATATTTCTATTTTCATGTCAACTTTGCTGTACTTTGTTTGGAATTGTCGAAACAGGAAGCTTTTTTTAGGATCGGGTTGTTTCTCAGAGGATGTGACTCGTTTCAATTGCTTGGTGAAAGAGTTTCTTTTAGCCTCCGCAGACTCCGACTCTCCATCTCGTTGAAACTTGGTTGCCTGGCAACCTCCCCCTGAAGGATGGTGGAAAATAAATACGGATGCTGCCTTCTGTAACTATGAAGTTGGTATAGCTTTTGTTGTGAGAGATTGGAAAGGAAATCCTCTCTTTCTTGCTTCTAGCCATTTAAGTTGTAATTCCCCACTTGAAGTTGAGTTAAAGGCAGTGCTTTGGGCTGCCTCTGAAGCATCCAATCGTCGGTGGGAGAAATTAATTTGGTCTACAGACTCTGTCATGGTTGCAAATGCAATTACTAATCCTGAAGAACCAACTGCTTGGGACACCAGATACTCTTTCCTTCAACTTCAAACTTTGTTTAATAGTCATGATTGGAAGGTGTCCTGGAGTCCTAGAGAGTCCAATTCTCTTGCTGATCATATTTCTAAATTAGCTCTTCATGACAATGTTATTTTTTAGTTGAACTCCTGTTGTCTTAGTTATCTCCCAAGGGAATTACTTGATATTGAGGTCACTGATATGCTTAGCTGTGGCCTCATGCTGTAATTCCCCTCTTAGGAGGCCTTCTCTTTTGTTCTACTTTTCTAATGAAATGCTCTTTTTATCAAAAAAAATTTATGTAAGACAAGCAACCATTTTTTCTCATCCTATCAATCACCTCACCTAGATTCAGTCCAAAACTTCCAATTTTGCAAACTTCTATTGAGAGAGAAGAACAATTTGGAAACCCAACATAGACTCACTCTGTCTTTAGACAATGCTCCTGCATCAAATAATTATAAATAAATCAAGATCAAAGAATGGTACACATATGAATTAGCAATCAAAATGTAAATGACTGAATGTATGCCATTTAGCAAGCCAATGTATATATATATATATATATATATGGATTGGCTAGAAGTGTTGGGATCACACAACTGGACTATCTCAACGGAACTTTGAAAAGATGCATTAGCATCACCCTCCAAAAGATGGTATTCAACTACAACTTTGTCTCCTCCAAAATATCGATTCATAGTCAATTCATCCCAACCAAAGTATTCTACTACTTCAAAGATAATTTTATCAAGTATGGGGAATTTAACAGTATCGCACCGCAAAAAGCTTTTCATTCTGTTACATCTATTTGCCAGTAATATGTCCAAACTTGGAAAGCTAAAAGCATTTTTACCATTCTAGAAGCTTTTCAGATTGTGCATTAGAAATAGAATACCATACAATTTGCTGTAAAACAACCTTATTTTAATCTTCATCTTTGTCTTCAAATTCTGTTTCGGATATGATAATTTCTATCATTCCATCGCAATGAGATATGTTCATTTTCCTAATTTGTTGCAGACTTTTTGCAGTTGAAGAAACCATTAGATTTGTCAATGAATGACATTCTGAAACAAGCAAACATTCTAGGTTTCTGAAAGTCATTGAAGAAGTCATCATTAGAGAGTTTAGTTTTGGACATTTATAAACACGCATAGTTTCCACAGCTTCAAAGGCTTGTAATTAGGATGGTTGGGCTACACTGTCTTTACACATATTCATCAACTCTGGAAGATCTATCAAACTAAGCTATCTTAAATTTGTGAGTGCCTTAAGTTGTTCTTCATCATCTTATATCGTACTCAAAAATGTATTCCCTTTAATACTTGGTACTTGTAACTTGTTAGAGGGCATGACCAACTGGTCATCAAAATAAACTCTAGCTCTTTTAGACATACGGTTAAGAATGAAACAATTTAAGTTAAACAATCTAAACACTTCAACTTACAATAGACAAATATGCAAAACAGAGGAATCATGAAACTAAAATTAGGAAAGTCACCATCCAATAGTTTTTCCAACATTGAGTGAATACTGTCGCAGTTAATATCGAGTTATAATTAATGATCCATTTTATCCCTTTTCTTTTTCCCTTCAAATTAAAAAGAAAATGGTTCTTTCCCGTATTGTCCTTGTTTACAAAATTTTGATTTAAACTTCCTAATTTCTTCAATTTTTATTTAACTAAAAAAAGGAAAACTTTTTAAAAAATTTATGAAAGCATGTACTGTTCATTTAGTTTTATAGGTTTTTTATCCAATAAGAGTATTTTTAATATAAAATTATCCAATGAGTAGGCTTAATATTTTTTTAGTTTTATATTTATTGTTTTCTATTTACTTTTAAACTTTTTTTGATAGATATTTATTTGTAAACTTGCAAGAGAATTTTTAATTTTCATAAAAAATATATACTATGTATCGTTTTCTATCTTAATTATTAAACTATTTATTTCCCCAATTTTTTTTTCTTCTCTGTTATCTTTTGTCTTTCCTTTTTTTGAACAATATATATATGATTTTGAACAAAAATAATAATAATAATAATAATAATAATACCTGCTATTTTTTTTCTTACGGAATATAATACCTACTATATATGTTAAGGAAAATTCACAATTAATTTGATAATCATTTTCTTTTTGTAAAGCATAAGACAAATATAGGAAAGAAAAATTAAGTTTAATTCTTGTTTAAAGATTCTTTCAGAAAAAGAAAAAATTCTTGTTTAAAGGACATATTGGGAAATTCGGAAAGCTGGACATTAACGGTTTGAGTTTTTGAACCAAATTCAGTTGTCGTTGTTGTTGCTTTTTTTTCTCTCTCTTATTATTTTTTTTTTTTCAATTTAGGAAAAACAAAACCTCGTTAAAATTGAACTTGGACATTTTTCAAGTTGCATAAACTCAAATGTTAGTATTATCTATGCATCTGGCTAGCTATCACATACAACCCGCCTATAGCTTTTTGTCGAAAGTAAGATTTCATCATTACTTTTTCAATTTTTTAATTCTTTAGTCAACTTGATTTTATTATTATTTTTAAGTTTGTGATCAAAATCTAGATTCAAATTAATATATAATGGTTCTGGTTCTCTTGCATTGTCCTAAATAACTAGTAATAATTGTTTCTCCTCAAATAAAAATGATTAATTAAAAAAAAAAAAAAAACCTTTATGATTGAAATAGAGTTCAAACATGGAGGTGATTCTAATATTTGATTTGAGACTAATAAACTCATAATGATTTTTTAACCATAATACTAGATATGTATTGTTTAAGCATACACAACATATAGTATTTGTTTGGATTCTATTGTTAGATGCTATGACATGGGTGTGTATTAAGTTACATTTTTCTACTTTTAATTTCTAACCGCCAAACAAAATTTCCAGTAAGCTAAGCTAACTCTAATTGTGGAATGTCTATAAAATATTCTCTTGTTAATTTTATTACATTTTCTTCCAACTTCGAGTTAGGTAGTTAGAGTAGCTACTCTTTATTATAAAATTAATTTCTGCATATATTGTTAATTTGGGTATCATGTTTTGTCTTTTGGTGCAGATCTACAGCTGGGATAATGTCGATGATGAAGCGGTAAAACGAATAGAGTGGAATATGAATATAGTTTGTGTGGGACGTGTAAAAATATTTCAATTAGAAACAAACATTTAATATTTCTTCGTATTATTTTAATAAAATTCCATTGTTTTTAATTTATTTTTGAATTTGAAAACAAAGCCAGCCCAATTAAAACATAATTTCATTACATTAAAACAAGCTTAATTTACCTTCTTTTAACTAAACAAATTGATAAGCTAGTGGATTCAGGACTTAGCTTGCTCATCATAATTTGATAAACTCAACCATAAGGTTTTTTTTTTTTTTCCTTTTTTTGTTTTGTTTTTGGTAACCAGCATAATTTGATGTAAACTCAACCATAAGCTTACTTGTAGCTAACCAGCATTACTCAATTATCAAAGCTTAACAAATATGATAGCGATACACATACACACACAACACATGTATAAATTTTGTTGTGATCCTTTCATTAAAAAAAAAAAAAAAAAAACAGACAAAACTAATACAGAAAAATACAGAGAGACAAAAATATGAAAATTGAGAAGAAAAAGATGTATTATAACTATAAAATTTATACACAAAAAAATTTCTCTCAAACGCTCTCAAAAATCTATATTGTCTATACTGTGTGTTATGTGATACAAGACTGAAAGCATCAATTTATAATGCTCTCTCTAGGGTTTCTAGGGTTGAAATCCTAATGGGCCGAACTTTTGGGAGAAGGCTGGACCCCCACAATTCTCCCCCTCCAGCCGCATTTCAAAAAACTTGATGGTCACCCACCATCTAAACCAACTATGTCTCTACACAGCTTCAACTTATCTAGTATAACAACCTTTGTAAACATATCTGCTGGATTCTTTTTTGTGTGAATTTTCACCAATCTAAACAATTTATGTTCAGTCATATCGTGTATCCAATGATAGTGAACATCAATATGCTTTGTCCGAGAATGATACAATGAGTTCTTACTCAAATCCATAGCACTTTAGCTGTCACAATGTATCTTGTAGTCGTTCTGCGTGATGCCCAGTTCATGGAGTAAGCGCTTTAACCACATCATCTCCTTACCGGCTTCCGCTGCAGCAATGTACTCTACTTCTATCATGGATAAAGCTACACACTTTTGCAATCTTGACTGCCATAACACAGTTCCTCCAGCAAAAGTGTAAATATAACCTGAAGTAGATTTCCTACTATTAAGATCTTCAGCCATATCTGCATCTGTATAGCCATGTAGAACTAGATCACCTCCCCCGTAACACAAGCATACTTTTGATGTACTCTTGAGATACCTGAGAATCCACTTGACTGCTTCCCAGTGTTCCTTTCTAGGATTTGAAAGAAATCTATTCATGGTACCAACTGCATGAGCAATATCCGATCTGGTACACACCACATACATCAGACTTCCCACTGCTGAAGAATAAGGCTCTGAAGCCATCTCCTCTACCTCTACTTTGGATAAGGGGCACGATCTCTTGCTCAACTTGAAATGGTTTGCTAATGAAATGCTGACTGTTTTGCCCTTCTCCATGCCAAATCTCTTTATCACTCGTTCGACATACTTCTCTTAAGATAGCCATAACTTGTGATTCTTCCTATCTCGAGCTATTTGCATTCCTAAAATCTATTGAGCTGGTCCCAAGTCCTTCATATCAAATGACTTGGAAAGTTCCTTCTTCAGCTGACTAATTTTCATTGCATCTTATCTAACAATCAACATGTTGTCGACATACAGCAAAAGTGCAATGAATTTTCCATTTAGAAATCTCTAAATATAAATACACTGGTATGCATCCATCTTCTTATATCCTTGACTCACCATAAAAAGTTAAACTCCTTGTACCACTGCCTAGGTACTTGCTTTAGGACATACAAGCTCTTCTTTAACTTGCAAACGAGGTTCTCCTTTCCTGAAACCTCAAAACTTTCTGGCTGCTCCATATAAATCTCTTCATATAGATCACCATGAAGGAACACTGTTTTCACATCCATCTATTCAAGCTCTAGGTTTAGACAGGTTACTAAACTGAGAATAACTCGTATCGAAGTCATCTTCCCCACTAGTGAGAAAATCTCATCGAAGTTAATTCTTTTCTTCTGCAGAAAACCTTTGACACCAATCGGGCTTTATGCTTCACCACCGTCTGTTTCCATCTTTCTTGAGCTTAAATACCCATTTGTTCTTTAATACCTTCTTTCCTTTTGGAAGTTCAACCAACTTATAAGTATGGTTCTTCAACAAAGACTCCATCTCATCTTGCATTGTATGCAGCCAATTTTCTTTGTCTTGATGAGAATTAGCTTCTTGGAAATTTTCTGGCTCCCCCTCTTCAGTAAGCTGAATATATTGACATTCTGTATATCTCTTTGATGGAACACGGCTTCGTTCAGATCTTTGGAGAGGTGTACCATCATTTGTCTACTGTGATGGTCCTGCAGCTTAAGCAGCCCTGCTCAACATCATCTTCTCTCTACTGTTCTGCTTCTGATAATTCTCTATGCACCTCGTCGTCATCTGTGGCAGGTTGTGCTGGTGCTGGATCAAGAACAAAATCACGGACACTGGTACTCGAAGACTTCATTGGCTTTTCAATGTCTTCTATAGTCTGGTTTTCTCAAAACACTACATCCCTGCTTTTGATAACCTTCTTTGCTTTTGGATCCCATAATCTGTATCTGAATTCTTCATCTCCATATCCGATAAAAATGCATGGAGCAGTCACTGCGTCAAGCTTCTATCTAAGCTCCTATGATACATGTGCAAAGACTAGACATCCAAATATTTTTAAATGAGAGTATGAAAGATTCTTACCAGACCACACTTTCTTCAGAATTTCAAAATTTAGTGGTACTGATGGTGATCTGTTAATTAGATAGCAGGCGGCATGATCAGCTTCTCCCCAGAATGACTTTGTTAACTTAGCCATACTGATCATACTTCTGACCTTCTCCATAATTGTCCAATTCATTCTTTCAGCTACATCATTATGTTGCGGGATGCGAGAGACCGTCTTCTCATGCCGAATGCCATATCCTCTACAGTAGGCATCAAACTTTCAGGAAGTATACGCACCTCCATTGTCTGAGTGAAGACACTTCAGCTTCTTTCCTGTCTCACGCTTTACCATGGCATGGAACTCTTTGAAGTGATCTAAAACTTGATCCTTCATCTTTAAAAAATAAAGCCACACCTTCCGAGAAGCATCATCTATAAAGATCAGAAAATATTTGTTACCACCTAGAGATTCCTCTTCCAAAGGTCCACAAACATCAGACTACACCAAACTAAGCAACTCTGATCTTCTCGTTGAAGAGGGAAATAGTGATAAGCTTCTTATTTGTCAAGGTAGACAAACTTTTCTCACTTATGTGACTGAGTCTCTAGTGCCACAGATTTTGAGATATCTCTCCTTCTGTAATATTGAGGCTATCTGCACAAATCTTCATATGAGTCTTGTAAAATGTTCCACAAATATGTTCTTAAGCAACAACCATAGCACCTTTTGTCATTTTCCATGTGCTGTTGTAAAAGTGGTTGCCGAAGCCTTCCTTGTCAAAGGCCAATCCTGAAAATAGATTGGGCCGAAGGTCTGAAACATGTCGGACATCCTTCAAAGTAATTATATATCCAACATTAGTCTTTATCTAAGTATCACCACTTCCAATGATCTTAGCGAAGCTGTTATTTCCCATCTTCATTGTGCCAAAGTCTACTACTTTATACATTTTGAAAAACTCTACATGTGGAGTAACATGGTAGGATGTTGTAGTATCAACTACCTACTCGACTTCTTGGCTTGAAGTGTGAAGGCATGATTCTTCATGTGTGGAACAATATGCCACTTCTCCTTTAACAGTGACCAAAGTTTGACCATCCTTCTTCGGCTAATTACTTGTCTGTCTCTGCTTTTGTAGCATCTTCCTGCAGTACTTTTTCAAGTGTCCTCCTCGGCCACAATAATGACACTTATATGTTGGCCTTCTTCCATCTGTGGATTTGCCTTTGCTCTGGCTCCTGTCTCTTCCCTTGTCATGAGTTCCTTCTTGCTATCTCCCTCGTTTCTCTGTGACAAGGGCATGTGTTTGATCATTGCCAATGTCTTTTCTCCTGGCCTCCTCATTAAATAAGGCATCTATTAGCATAGCCATGGTAAGTTTGTCGTTATGGGCCGAATTGCTGAGAGGAATGACTAGTGTCTCCCAGCTGTCCAGAAGAGAGCTAAAAAGTAAAAGCGCATGTTCCTCATCCCCTAGTTGTAACTCCACCGCAGACAATTGGTTTACCAAGTTCTGGTGTGCTTGGCTACAGAAGTTCCATTGTTCAACTTCAAATTCACCAAACGCCTCATCAATAAGGCTTTATTCTGAGCAGCCTTGGCTTGGTACATGTCCTCCAGCTTCTTCCAAAGGGTGTATGCATCGGTCTTCTGTGCAACATGATGGAAGACATTGTGGTCAATCCATTGTCGGATTTGACCAATTGTTTTCCTATTCATCTTCTTCCATTTTGCTTCTTTGGTGGGATTGGGACTCCTTCCTTAGGCATCCAATGGGTCAAACAAGTCCTTGCAATTTAGAAGATCTTCCATCCGAGGTCTCCAAAGCGCATAGTTGGTGGCAATAAGCTTGATCATAGCTCCTGAATATGACTCGTCTATTGACATCTTATCTTTAAAAAAATTCGAGCTAAATTTCACAAAATAGAGTCCACCAATGCGTCTGGAACGGTCAAAAAAGTTGGATTTGACTCTTCTCGGGCCAAAATCTAAATCTTCAAAATTTGGGATCAAAGTGCAAATTTCAAAAATTCTGGGTCAAACTACAAATATCAAAACTTCTAGAAAAACCTGCAAATACCAAAAATATAAGGGTATTTATACAATTTTTGAAAAGTCTGGGCTGGCGCTGACGTGGCTAATGACGTGGTGGATTGGATGATGTGGCACCACGTGGCAGCCAGCTAGCGGACGACGTGGCGTATGATGTGGCTTAGCTCAGTTTAGCGGCTTGTCTCTCGGCTTAGCTGGAATCGGCTCAATGGCTTGGCTTGGCTAGGCTCCTGCATGTGTGTGGCGCATGTGCATTGACTAGCGCATGAAAACCTACACAAAAACTTTGACCGGCATGTGTGGGCTCTTTCTCTTCGTCTCGGCGAGATCTACCTCCTGGTGTGCTCAAATCTTCTGTTTGAGCTTTTGAACGGCAAACCCTATGTCTAGATCTTGGCTCTGATACCACTTGTTTTGATCCTTTGATCATAAAAAGCACACAAAACTAATACAGAAAAATAAAGAGAGACAAAAGCATGAAAATTGAGAAGAAAAAGATGTATTAAAACTATAAAATTTATACACAAAAAAACTTCTCTCAAATGCTCTCAAAAACCTGTATTGTCTATACTGTATGTTATGTGATACAAGACTGAAAGTAAGCATCTATTTATAATGCTATCTATAGGATTTCTAGGGTTGAAACCCTATGGACAGGGCTTTTGGGAGAAGACTGGACCCCTACAAATTTCACCACTAATTAAAATTGGGAAATATTACAAACATTTATTTATTTATTTATTTGTCCCATTTTATTTATATTAATTTTATAGAATTTCTTGTGCTTTATGAATTGTTATGTAATTTCACAGTTAATTTTTAAAAACAAAAAAAAAAAAAAGAAACAAAAAGAAGAAGAAGTAAAAGCAAAAGCAAAGCTTTGGACTCAAATACCGAGCCCAAGCCAGTTACTAATTCTCGGCCTTATTATGTCTATGGGCTGAGTTCGTCTAAGTCGAGTCTTTCTTGGACATCGAAGATCTATTTGCAACTCACGAACTACCAATGAGATAAGAAAAAAAAATTATAATTTTTTTTTTTGGATTTAGATATGAACTCAACCATAAGCTTAATTATATTAGTGACATGGCCAAACAATATTTCTCAACTAGTATACTATATTATAAATATTATAAGTTTACATATTGAAAAGCAAGGCAATGTGAAAAATGTACAATATATCCTCAAGGCAATGCTGCAATGGGATACTACTATACCATTTTCAATGGTTCTTTCAAATCTTTTAGGGTTTTATTAACATCATCGTCATCATCATTCAAATCCCGAACTTGTTTTCAATCTCCAAATCATTAAAATGCTTGCCAAATGTTCTTGTTGCCAAATCCACTTCCTATATACTTCAACAATTATTCCATCCAACCTTGGTGTATCCACTAAACAATGGGAAAAGCACCAAATTTTTGGACAATGATTCCCCTCCAATCTCGTCAAATTTGGAAAACTCATAAATATTATTTCCACTGTAAAAGTTCCTAAGACTAGATTAATCATGGAATATTAAAACCTTCAGCTGGTTAAACACAATCTCGTCACTTTCTCCTTCAGAACCTTCCTTATCTTCCTTATCATTTCCAATTATTTATGTCATTCTTCAGCATTTCGGCACACTCATTTCGGTGAGTTGTTGCAAACTCTTTGCAATTGAAAAAGACATTAAATTTGTCAATGAATGGCATCCTGAAATACTCAAAGCTTTTAAATTTTTGAGATATATTGAGGAAGCAATTAGGCTTTTCGATTTGTAACATCTTCAAATGTCCAGAATTTCCACAGCTTCAAAGGCTTTGGACAGTTGGAGCAGTCTAATTTTATGACATTGATGCATCAACTTTGGAAGTTCAAACAACTCCAGTTTTACCATGCGCTTGAATGCCTTGTTCTATTCTTTGTCACGCCATAACTCACCTAAGACTTCATTTCGGAAAATTTTGAGTTCTTTTAACTTAAGAGAACAAAAAATGAGATTTCACATATATACAGATACATAGTTAGGATAATTACTTGTTCAACCCCAAGTTCTAAGTTTGATCATGTTTGGAACTAAAAAGATAAACTAGTAGAAACATCTAAAAATAAACAAGAAAAAACATAACAAGTATATAACTAAAAAATGTAAAGGGAAATACTACCTTATCATGGAAGAGAGGCTGTTCAAACTTGGTTATCAATATTTATTGGCATACCATTGTTGATGAAATCTTCCATTTTCTTGCACTCATATATCTTTATTTTGACCAATGATGGACATTCAAGAGAATCCCCTACAGAAAACCTTCTAAGGTTTAGAAGCTGATTCAGCTGAAGAGATTCAAGTTTGAGGAACAAAATCTTTCCCAACCTTCCTTCTTCTTCTAATCCTTCTGAGATAGCTACTACCTCTTCCATGGACTTGCATTGGAATACCACTGGATTTTTAGTTGCACAAGATTTTTAGTCATAGATGATGGCATTAGACTCTTCAAATTATGACAGCACCACGCTTCCAATTTCGTTAAATTACGAAAGCTTTCTTGAAATCTACTATCCCATAGTTTTTCACAATGGAGCATTTCCCAATTTCAATTCCTCTATGTTGGATAGCATAACCTATGGAAAACAAAGTCACCATAGATGTAAAGGAAACATACCAAAACAAACAATATAAGAGATTAACAACATTGTATGCAAAATCTAAAAAACAACTAAATTGTACCTTTTCATCAAAAAGAGGCATGGACCTGCTAGTTGTCTTCGACTCATGATTAGTGTAATATTGCAGTAGCTCTGGCAAGTGATTCAACTTCAGTAAAAGCAAATGAGGAAACTCAATCTTACTGATGACTTGATTTTTAATATCATGGGCATGAGCATTGGCTTCCCTTTCATACAAAATTATTTCCTCTATCATCTTGCATTCAATCACCTCAATTTCCTCTTGCAGACTGGGATGGTGAACAAGAAAATATTCTTCAATTTATGACATTTTATTACTTGGACTCATCTTAATTTACCAAAAGAGTTAGATGTGAGTTTGTTGTTATAGATCTTTTCTAATTTTACCAACCTTATAGCACACAATGACTCCAAGTTTAGAAAGCCACTACGAGGATGAATTTGTCCAGTCAAGTTTATAATATATCGAATTTCAACATTGTTTACAACTAAAAGATCCTTACATTGAGGTAAACCCTCTTCATCAAATTCATCAACAACATTGTTTATACCCTTGAATCCATCCAAATGTATTAGTTTGGGAATTTTAAACAAACTTCTATGACCATGTTCATCTACTTGGCTATTATGGTAGAGCTTCAGCTTCAATTTTCTTAAAGTAATTCCTTGTGCATTCTGTTTGTAAAGCCGGAGCATCAAGCTTTTTGTAGTAAATCCATTAGCATAATCCTCATAAATAGTATATTTTGACCAGTGCTTTCCTACTGCTACTTTATATCTTTCCAAATGCTCACCAAATATGCCTTTAGGCAAAACATTAACATCTGGTATGCATAAACATAAATTGCTAAATTGAGGCAAATTCTTTAGCTCATCAAGACTAGCATTCCTTCATTCCTGACCATTTACTCCTTCAACCTTCCAATTTGTAAAGCTACTTTTGATATTCAATTCTTCTAACCATAACAAACTTTGAATGACATTAGGCTGAATCACTTCAAGTTCATGGCAAATTAACAATAACTCAAATCTAACAATCGTAGTCTAGTCAGTTTTCCTATTTCACTTCCCAACTCCTCGAAATCAGAGTGTGAAAGGTTAAGAATTTCTAAATTCTTCAACTCTCCAATTAAAGTTGTGCCTCCCAATTTGCATCCCGCAAGCCACAATGTTCGGAGATTATGAAAGTAAGAAGGAAGTTGCTTTAAAGCTACATTATTCAAACCTATAACTTGAAGACCATCAAAGAAGAAATCAGGAATTTCTAATGGTTGGCTATGCACCTGAACTGAAAATAACTGAAGCTGTGTGCTTTCCAACCCTTTTACGGGAAGCTTATCAACATTTGGGAAGCTAAGGACTAAAAATGCAATTGAATCGTCAAATTTTTTGTTCTTTAGGTACTCTCCCAACTCAACAAATGATTTCACGGTATACCAATGTTTATCTCTAGATGCAATCTCTATAACAACATCACGAATGATATCATGCAATTTAACTTCAAGAACTTTTCATATTTTCAACGAACGTTATCACCCTGTCTATTGCCTGTTCCAAATTAGTAATGTCTTGAAACACGCCCAAACCAATATCGTATCTCAACAAGATGATAATATCTATGTTTGCATCTTTTGGAAATAAACTACAGAGCAACAACAATGATTTTGCTTCTTCGCTTTGTAAAAAATTGTAACTCATCTTCATATTAAAGTACACTTTTTCATGCATTCCTCTAATGTTATTTGGATTAGATATTCTTAGCTCATGTAAGGCATTTTACCAAATAGTACGGCTCCTCTTTCTCAATGCACTTGCTATGGATGCAATCACAAGTGGTAAGCCAGCACATTTTTCAACAATTTGGATTGCCAAAGATTGAAACTCAATTTTTTCAACTAAATCATCACCTACAATTTTTTTTAAACAAGTAGATTGATTCACTTTCGGATAAAATTCCAACATGGAAATTTAGACCCCCATATCATCAGATAACACATCTTGAAACCTAGAGGTCAGTAATATCTTGCATTGCTTCTGATCATTCCCAAAAGATATTCCAATTCTATACAGGAAATGTTCTTCCAAAACATCATCTACAATTATAAGGATCTTTGTTTCTTCACCCAATCAATGTCTTAGTCAATTTGCTCTTGCAGATAAGTTTTTCTCATGGAACTCCATTCCAAGATTATCTCCCAGTTCTTGTTGAATATTTTCATAACTTAGGTTTTGTGATACAGTAGTCCAAACTACCTCACTTAATAGGTTTTCTTCCATTGCCTGCCTTGCAACTTCTTTAGCCAACATGTTTTTGCCAACACCTGCCATCTCATACATCCCAACCATCATGGTATTAGGATCTCTAAATGCCTCCATAATTCTCCTCAAAGTCAACTTTCTTGATTCGAACACCTCGTAGCCTTTGGTTTCGATTGACCTTCTTTGAATGGGACCGTAAGAAATTTTTTGGAACTTCTCTGATTCTTGAATTTTAGCAACAATATTCTTGGCCATCTTTTTTGCTTTTCTGCTTAGTTGATGCCATGAAACCAGATTTAGAAATGCCCCATTTAAGCACCTACTAGTAGTACTTGCTTGGCCTTGGTTTGCTAAGAAATCCATAGCCTCATCAATGACACCACTTACTCTACTCAGCTGGACTTCCAACATCAGTTTCTATTTCTTCACCTTTTCTTACAGCCTCATCAATGGAATGTTGCAGCCTATCATTTGCAAGCTCCAATGGCTGAATTTTGGTTCTGAGTTTCTCAATGATACTTGTATAGAAAAATAGATACCTAATCTCTCGACCAACTAGGTGAAAAGTGTACTCACTAATTTTTGCAACAAGCTCATTAATAACTAATTCCATGCTTTGATTTGCTTCCAATTTATTATTCTTCTAGCCGTTCTTCCTTTCAAAGCTCGCAGCTAGCCAGCTCTCTCTCTCTCTCTCTCTCTCGCTATCTATCTCTGTCTTTCTCTTTAATGATCTAAAACAAATTGGAACAATCCCCAGTACAAGCTGGAATGCAAAGGAAGTGGAATTAATAATGGTACCTAACCTAACACAAGCTTTAGATGAACATATATATAGAAAGTTAAACTAAAATTTAATGAGAATTAAAATTCAACCAGAGCAAGTAAAGACAAATCAAGGAACAAAAGTAAGCATATAAAAACAGCACAACAAAACAAACAGGGCGGTAATATGGAAGAAGAACGGGCTGCTGCTTGCCTGAACCTTGATTTTGCTTAGGTCATGGAACCCTGAACCTCCTTGCTGATACTGAGTGATTGCATATATACAAGAAGTTGAATGTTATCAGATTTTATCTTATGGATAACTTTTTAACGAAATATGGTGATGTAACACTTTTGATTTTCCGGAAACTTTGTATTGAAACATGGTTAGGTGCCATGTCAATGTCTCTTGCACTAACTACAAAGAGACAAATAAATACTTGTCAAAACCTACGCTTTTCAAACCCAATTAACACGCTGCATTGAAAATTGAAAATTTACTCTACTTCAAGCAAGAGTATTTATTAATCATTGGGGTTGCGCTCTTGACCAATATGCATAAGTTACCTTGACTCCAATAATATCTTTACACCGTTTGTAAAACACTAGGCAACAACCAATCAATTGGCGAAGCTAATAGAAATTTCTTGTTTTTACTTCATTTTTTTCTCATTCAAATTCAATGAAATCCATAAACATTGAAAAAGCCCAATAAGTCGCAAATATGATTTTGTTGTCTTTATGAATTCAAAAATGAAGCCCAAGTCCAAAAATTACTGGACCAAATCGAGGTGTGGCATTTTTTATTTATTTATTTTTTTTCCCTAAAGGACCAGTGTGGAATATATGTATTGTTCAAATGGGCAGGGTCATACCCTAATCTTTAGGCTTCAATTTATTTATTTATTATTTTTTTCAGTGGACCAGGCGAATTAATTAAATTAATTTATTTTTACTTATTTTATGGAGGTTTTTTTTCATATATATTAGCTTATTATATCAATTTGTTCAAGTAAACAACCAGTTTTAATTACCAAAAATGTTAACTTTCTGTGACAAAACTTTACCGGACGGACCATTGAGCAAATAAATCCAATCCAAAGCTTTAGCCAATACCCAAAGTATGTTCTCTAAGTCAAAAGCCCAGCCTATTGTGGCCATTTGGTTATTGATGTGAGTTCTGATCTGAGCCCTTCTAATGAAATTGGGTTTTTCCCATAAATAACCACCTTACAACTCCATTTTAGAAAAATAGCAAAATTGTTTTTTTAAAAAAAACTAGCCACCTTGGGACAAAAATACCCTTGATAAAATTGAAAATTACATAAAAGCTTTCCTTTCTTCTACACAGCCGTTCGTTCGTGGGGGTGGGGTTTATACAAAACTGTTCGTGGGGTTTCTCTAAACTCTTTGCATCTCATCGCCTCTCACTTTCATTTTTTTGTATTTTCTCAGATCTCAAACTAAAATCAGGTAAAAATTTTATCTTTTTTCTTATTAGATGAAAGTAAGGAAATATGTATTTTTTTTGTTTTTTCTCTTTCTATTTTTTCTTGTAAGTTTTATTAGTTTAGGGTTTTTTAAGCTTTTTATTTGATATGGGTATGCAAGAAATTGATTTATGAGACGTTCTATGTGATTTTAAAGATACTTTAGGTGGCATATGGTTTGAAAATGGGAGAAATTTTGTGTAAAATTGAAAAATCGCGAAAAACAGTAAAAACGGAGGAAATTTGGCGAAAAAGATGAATTTCCGCCAATTTCCTCCAGTTTGTCAGTTTTCGCAAATTTCCGCCAATTTTCTGCCAATTTTCCGCCAGTTTTCCGCCATTTTTCCGCCAGTTTTCCGTCAGTTTTCCGCCAGTTTTCCGCCAATTTTCCGCCAGTTTTCCGCCAGTAGGAAAAAGCTATATTTGGCCCGAAAAAAAAAACAGAATCAACTTTTTTAATACAGTTAATATGTTTGTTTAATATTATTCAAAATTTTATATATTTATTGATTTAGTTTAACGTTATTCATTTAATTTTGTAGTCAAATGGAAGATGATGACATTGTAATTGCGGTTTTATACAATGGAACATTGGTACAAAATGATAGTGGTGATTGGGAATATCGAAATGGTAAAAATGTAATGGTTTCCGTCGGCAAGAGATGCACAAAATCAGAGTTAGAGGATGAGATTTTCAATTCTATTGAGATAGATCGAAATGAATATTTTCTAAAGCTAAAATGGATATATGGACGATGTGCAGAAAAGTTGGATCCTACAGAAATACGATGTGATAGGGATGTAAAATGCTTTCTTCAAGAAGTGAGGAATGGAGGGATGACAATGATGCGGCCTCCATTGTATGTTGAGGTGATTTCAAAAGTTGAACATGTATGTAGAAATGTTCATCAAACAGCATTTGCTTCGGATAGTGGGAGTAATCTTCATTCTTTTTCTTGTCCTCCAATTGGCGGTCGTCTACCACAAGCTTCCGGTACTGAACCAATTCAGGCTACATCTCAGGAAATTATGGTTCAAGAAACTCAGTTTAGAGATCAAGTTGATGTTCGTGGGGGGGCCTGGACATCATTTAACATTCACGAAGGAGTTGATGTTGGAGGTGACTATGCTGAACGGTTTCCTAACGACGAGGAGTATGAGCAGTTGCATCATATTGATCATGATGAGAATTACAATGCAGCAGGGGATGATGTTGGTCATAATGATGTAGATTTTGATCATGAGTTGCCGGATAATGATAATGATATACATCCTGAAATGAACAATGAAGGAGTTGATGATGTTAGGGTTCATCGTGCTACAAGTGACCACATATCATCGAGCAACAAAAGTGGTTCTATGGCCATATTTTCGTCAAAGTTCACTGGCTGTGAGATCATAGTAGTTGAACAATTATTTCGCAACAAACGTGACCTACAGAATATATCCTTTGGCTTTCGGCATTGGAGATGGAGAGAACGAGCAAGCATATACATGGTTTTTCCAAAACCTGAAGGATGCCATCGGAGATTTTCCAGATTTGGTGTTTGTGAGTGATAGACACCCCGCTATTGAAAGGGCATTACGCAAAGTTTTTCCCAATGCATACCATGCGTTGTGCACGTACCATATAAGCAGAAATATTAAAGCAAATGGACATGCGAAAGATGAATCAATAATACAATGTTTCATGCTCGCAGCTAGTGCATATTTGGTTGAAGATTTTGAGTTTTATATGGGGCAAATTGAGGCAAAAAACAGTAGAGCTGCCCAGTACATTCGATCATGTGACCCTACAAGGTGGGCATGTTCTCTTTGTCCATGTAGAAGGTACACTATCATGACCACCAATATTGCAGAAAGCTTGAATGGCATTCTGCTAGATGCTAGAGAGATGCCAATAGTAGCATTAATAGAGCACATACGGGATTTACTGCAAAGGTGGTTTTATGAGCGACGTACTGCAGGTGCAAAATTGACAAAGCCTGTGACTGACCATATGGAAGAGCAACTCAAACTACGAAATTTGGAGTCCATCGGACTACGTGTGAAAGCCATTAATATGCATGAATTTCTTGTGGAAGGTGGGAGTTTGAGGGGTACAGTTAATCTCCAATCAAAAACATGCTCATGCAAAGTCTTCGATCTTGATCAATATCCTTGTGATCATTGTATTGCCGCTTGCAGAGACCAAAAAATTGCTCCTTATGGCATGTGTTCTCATTACTACACCGCGGATGCATATCGTGCAGCTTATGCTGAGTCCATTTATCCTTTGTTAGATGAAAAACAGTGGCATGTCCCGGATGACGTGGCAAGTCGCATTGTTCTTCCACCAAGATGGACACGTAGGCGAGCCGGTAGACCAAGGATGCAACGCATACCATTCGAAGGTGAAGATGTTATTGGACGTAGATGTAGCCGATGCGGTGGTGTTGGACATTATAGGCAGAGATGTACGAATCCATTGTCTTATGCTTCGAATTAGAAAGTTTTAATTTAGTGTTATGGTTTAATATGTTTTGATAATTATTTCATATCTTTTTTTTTTTTTGAATTTAATCCTAAATGAAAAGATGCTTTCTGGAATTGATTTTCAATCTTTAGTTTACATATCATTTTATGAAATGTCCAAATGATTTTGAAAATAAAAACAAACATATATCAATTTTATTTTTATTTAAAATGGTTATTGATTTTAAATGTCACTACATTTTTTGTTAATTCCATCTTCATCTTATATAATATTTGTCTCCACTCCCAATTTTTTTTACCCTACTATTAACTTATATAATCTATTAGAAATTGATTTTCCAAGTGGAGGAAATTAGTTTCTAATAGGAGTAAAAATTATTCAACGATTTCCGCTTGGAGGAAATGTTTTCCAACAGGAGGAAAACTATTTCCGCTTGGAGGAAAATTTTTCCACCTGGCGGAAATTTATCAAGAAGTTTCAATTTTTCTTCATATGGGATTTCCGACTGGAGGAACGTTTTTCCTCCATTTTTCCTCCAGTAGGAAAATTTTTCGGCCTATAGGAAATATTTCCGACAAGCGGAAAATTTTTTAAAATTTGCAATTGAGCTCTTAAGGCGTTTGTGCATAACGGAATTCTAATAAATAAACATGGCACATTTCCTATAAGGTCAATTACTTATCATTACATCAATACCACATTGTTATCTTTGTTAAATGAACATTATAAGCCACCATTATATTTACAATTAAAAGTCAAATATAATAAATAATATGCATCTATAAACATGAAAAAAGGAAAGAAAAAAGCATCACCACGCAGCTCATATGCTAAGTTCTTTGTTGTAAACCTCATATGCATACTTCTTCCTAAAGAACTCCATGTTATCTTGTGTGAATGTCAATGGTAATCTAGCATGTAAGAATTCGATGGTCTTGAGTGTAAATATGCCACAGTCCTCTAACTCTGATTTTGTGCATCTCTTGCCGACGGAAAACTGGCGGAAAATTGGCGGAAATTTGCGAAAACTGACAAACTGGAGGAAATTGGCGGAAATTCATCTTTTTCGCCAAATTTCCTCCATTTTTACTGTTTTTCGCGATTTTTCAGTTTTACACAAAATTTCTCCCATTTTCAAACCATATGCCACCTAAAGTATCTTTAAAATCACATAGAACATCTCATAAATCAATTTCTTGCATACCCATATCAAATAAAAAGCTTAAAAAACCCTAAACTAATAAAACTTACAAGAAAAAATAGAAAGAGAAAAAACAAAAAAAATACATATTTCCTTACTTTCATCTAATAAGAAAAAAGATAAAATTTTTACCTGATTTTAGTTTGAGATCTGAGAAAATACAAAAAAAATGAGAGTGAGAGGCGATAAGATGCAAAGAGTTTAGAGAAACCCCACGAACAGTTTTGTATAAACCCCACCCCCACGAACGAACGGCTGTGTAGAAGAAAAGAAAGCTTTTGTAGATAAGGGTACTTTAGTCCAAACGGGTAAAATATTGGTTAGTTTTTAAAAAAATAAAAAAATTTACTATTTTTCTAAAATGCAATTGTAAAGTGGCTAGTTATCGAAAAAACCCGATGAAATTTTATGCTCTGAACATGACATGGGCCGAGCAACCTCAATATACATTTTTTTTTTTTTTTTTTTTGCGTGAATAACCTAAATTTAGATCTAGTGATAAAAATAATAGGAGAAACCAAGTAAATAAATGATCAATAAATAACTATAACTTAAACATAAGACAGGTGTAAGAAACTAATAAATTAATATCACTTTAGTTGCCATGAAAAAAGGTGGTACAAATTTATGTCACTATATATATATATATATATATATATAAGTCCTTCTATTTCAGGCTCTACCTCTCTCTTCTTCTTTTTTGTTATTATTATTTTTTTTATCTAAGCACCTTTAATTTTCTTGCATATTAGTGTGTAAGCCAATCAGTAATTACAAATATTTGCATGAAACAAAATATTTGTTGATGTGCACTTGCGGAAAGATAGCCATACACTATCTAGTCCATGGTCCACAGAGAAATCGCAAACAGTTTGTGATTTAAATTCGACGTCACTGAGAATGGGACTAAAAGATTCTACATTCAAAAGATGAGCTGCATACATCCTCTTCATAATTCTGGACATCGTGTTCCAAGCCAACAAAAGAAAAAACATGTGGAGGCAAACCAGAATTTGCTTAATTATTTGTCTCATATTCTAGAAGATGGACAACAATAGTATGCCTCAGTCACATAATTAACAAAAGAGAGAAACATTTATAAAATTACTGAATCATTAATACCACTTCAGTAAACAGAAGTTGCAATGCAGTAACTGGATGATGATCCTCCCATGGCTTTTGCAAAGTTGCATTCATACATCACCCTCCCAAAGCTGATGTTTTGGTTTATCATATTCAATGTAGTCAAAATACCATTCTATATTTTCTTGTTCCTACATCCATTCTTTCACTATTTCTGTAATTATTGACTCGACCTTCCTGCTGTCTATAATTCCACAAGAGAAACTCTGCATCTCAGGGCATTGACTCACAACTACTTTTTCCGAACATGGAAATTTCGTGGTACTGTTTCCAAAGTAAAAGCTGAGACCAGGTAAATGATGAAGAGCCAAAATCTTCAAGTTTCCAAACACAGTCTCAGCATTTGTGTCATCTCCTTCATTCTCGACGACTTCAATAATTCCCTTGCAGTCTGTTATGCTTAGCCTCATGAATTGCGATAGACTTGTAGCCGTTGAGGAAGCTAGTAAGTTTTTCAATGCATGGCATTCTGATACTCTCAGAGCTGTCAAGTTCTGGAAGGACATTGAGGATGGCACTAAGCTCATTGACCATGTTCATGTTCGGAAGATCCAAGAGTATAAGAGACTCTAGTTTCAGGAGACAACTATTTTCTGACTTTCCTCTGTCTCCATATTCTTGAGCTCCTATGACTTCTTCAATGACCTTACAGTCAATTACCTCTTGGTTTTTCAAATGAACAAGGCTTTTTAGAAATATATGATGACATTAATGCTGTAAGCTTCATTTTATCTTCCACATGTGACTATCTCCTGCATGATTCTGCATTCACTCATTTCAGACAGCCTATAGTTCCCTTTCTTGTGCTTTGTTATATAAATATGAAAATCATGTCTTCCAAAATAGCCATAAAGTAAAACTCCAGAGTCTACCCATCAACCAAAATGGTACACAGCACAAGTTATAAACTGGGGGAGAAAAAAAGAATTTCCCTACTCTTTACAAACTGACAATTTGCTAGCAGATTGCATACCACTTCAATAAACCGTTGTTACTAATTAAGCGGTAACTGGATGGTCCTTCCATAGCTTTTGCTTGGTTGCATTAATATCACTGTTCTAAAGATGCTAGCTGTTTTGGTTTATGATATTCAATAAATCGAAAATACCAATCTATATATTTTTTTGTTCCCAAATACTTTTTTTTCTCTCTATTTCTACTGTCATAGCCTCCACAAGGGAAAATCTGCATCTCCGCGACACATTGACTCCCAATTTCTTTTTCTGAAGATGGAAATTTCATTACACTATATCCAGAGTAAACTCTTTATCAAACTAGGTAAATGGTGGAGAGCCCAAATCTTCAAGTTGCTAAATAAAACTTCACCATTGGTGTCACCTACCACATTTGCAGTTATTTCAATTCATTCTCTTGCAGTATGCTATTCTTCGTCTTGTAGCTGATGAGGAAATTAATTGATTTATCGATGCTGTCAAATTTAGAGAGTTCATTGACCATGAAACTTGGCTCATTAAACTGCCACATTATTTCTCAAAGTCTAGAAGGCCTTATGGACTTCTGTACATAGATGCATCAACTTAGCAATTCTATCCAATTTTCAATGCTCTTATGCATATGGATCCTTCAATCCACTTTCAGCTCTTATAAGATAACCAAGACTACCTGTCAAATGATTATTTGAATGTTTAAGTAAAATAGTTAAATACACCTTCTTAGTTAAAAAAAATAATAATAATAATATTAAAATACACCTTAAAAGCTTCAGGATCAACTTCAGTATGAGCCGTTAGTTAATGTATTTTCTGTTATGTTTTGGCATTGGTTCTTTTAGAAGGGGGAAAAAAAAAAACAAAATTCAGCAAAGAATTTAGAACAGTGATCATGTTGCTAGATGGGGGGTAAAAAATGAAAGGAAAAAGACATCTGGTAAATGACATATAAACACAACAACAATTAAATTTCTGAAACAGAAGACCTAAAGTGAGAAGTAAACAAACAAGGATACCAGGAAAGGAAAAACTGAGTAGCTAGATTTATTATTGATGAGTGGTAGCTCAGCAAGTCTATTTCTACACTGATGACAAGTATCTGTAGAATGGAGATGAACATCCTACGCTGATGACAAGTTTGTATCCAAAGTTTTAACAAGGATGGACAGTCTATAGAGCTTTCTATAATGTACAGTTTCCTCCGTGAAAGATTTGAGCCTTTTTTTTCTTTCTTTTTTTCCCTTACAAAATCCATGCTTCATTTTCTGCTAAAAGTAGATTAAATTGGGAAATTCTTTTCAAAAATCCATATCATTACATAAAACATCTTGGATTTCGCTAACAATGGCTTTGCTCATCTTCTTTGCTTTCCTACTTGACCGATGCCTTGAAAGTTGAAACCAAATTCAGAAACGACCAATTTGATGAACAATCGGTTGCTTGGCCTTCAAGGTATTTCTCTGTCTCTTCACTGATTTCACATACTCTATTCAGCCACTTTCAAACTTGAGTTTCAATTCCATCAATTGGTTGCTTGCCCTTCAAGGCATTTCTCTGTCTCTTCACTGATTCCACATACTCTACTCAGCCACTTTCAAACTTGATGAACCATTGGTTGCTTGGCCTTCAAGGCATTTCTCTGTCTCTTCACTGAGACCACATACTCTATTCAGCCACTTTCAAACTTGAGTTTCAATTCCATCACCTTTATTCTTCTACCATCATCAACAGAATGCCGAAACCTGTCTTTCAAATGTCTCAAATGCCGGGTCTGGCTTCTGAGGCTATCAAGGTTATTTGCTCTTTCCTCTCTCAGTCTCACTTGTCTCTCATAGGATCTCATACAACAAACATTTGCACTTCTAATCAAAAAACGATAATTTATTGTTGATTTAAAAAACTATTTTACATCAAAATATACTAGAGGTTCACTAACACACACAAAAAATTGACATATAGCCAAATTCACAACATACATACAATGGGAACTGTTCAAATCCACCACGCACAACTGAGTCAAAATATAATAAAGAACTACAAATTAATAAAGAAAGGTCAACCATATCAGAATTGTTGGCCATGATGTCTAGAGTAAGTATTCTGAGCCTGTATCAACGTTAAACAAAGTTTTACACTAAAATGTGATCTTCGAAAGTACAACTTCATATAGATTAATCCGCTTTATTACCGGTTTCAAATCTAACCAATAAAAGCCCAAATTGAGATCTGGGTCTTCCTCTTTTAATTACAACCATACGCTACCACTCAGCAAACCAGCTCAGCCTCTCTGTGACAGCCAATCTTGTACCCTAATATAAAACAGAATAGACAGCAAGAGCACCTTTAGCTTAGGAAACTTATGCATCACGTAAGAGCAGCTAGCTAAATAAAATCTCTTACATTCTTAGGTTTTTTTTTTTTTTTTTTTATCCTTCTAACACAACGTGTTTTTTTCACAAAAGGAATCACTGCATAAAATATAAATCTGTGTCTACTCTGTAGCTTAGGGAATTTGCACTTGTAGCCTTTATTTTTAAAATGTTGCAATGAAATTGAGATCTTCTATTTACAATTTGTTATGAATAGTTCCAATCCAAATAATTCAAATTGCCTAACAATATGGGGATAATGTTCCAAAAAATGAAGGTCTAAAGTCCAACTTCTCCCAACCTGTGGGCACGAAAAATGCAATTACAAAATGATAATAATAGTGATAAACAAATTGGCAGATAGAGATACGTGAACATGTGGAAATATATTGTACACTCGATAGCCTACAAATTACATGAACTGGCCCTCGACTGTCTCTGCTTATTCATTCAGGGATAGAGAATTTTGGTCCAAACACCTTCACCTTTCTTTATGTGATTCTTTTCCTTTAATTAAGTTGGCTCATGGTGCGTACGTGTGTTTGCGTGTGTGTGTGTATGTACATATATATATATATATATGTGTGTGTGTGTGTGTGTGTATATTTCCAGCAGTTATAAGTACTATAATTTTTCTCAGATTAATAGAGCAAGGAACACTAAATAAAAAACAAGCTCCATGCTCATATACTCATATTTAATTAATTATTTTGAAACACTATTAATGGTGATGAACTGAATTAATAAGATTGCATTTTCTCTCTGACCCAATCCCTCTTATCAAATGCATGCCTCGTTGATATATCTCCACCACCACAAACATCAAATTTGTTTTCTTCAAGAAATTAATCAATAAATCATCATCATCATCATCAAAAGAGATAATACATACCATGTAATGTTGTGTTGTGATGGGGTAGCAGCAGCTCGATGTTCCTCCCAAAGCTTTTTTAGAGTTGTATTAACATCACCCTCCAAAAGCTTCTGGTATTCCACTTCATCACGCGTAAACCAACCATGTTTAATCGTTATTCTATACAGCCTTGGGGTGTATACAGTACCATGAGAAAAAGTCCTCATCTCAGGGCATTTATTCACAATTAATTCTTCCAAATTCGGAAGTCTTATTATGTTATTTCCAGAGTAGAACTTTCCGAGGCTGCACAAGGCATCAAAATGTAAAATCTGCAGGTTGTCAAACGCAATCTCGTTTTGGTCTGTTTCAACATCACATTCTGCTTCATGATTATTCCCAATTATTTGTGTCATTCTTCTGCAATTGCGTACTGTTATTTCTGTAAGTTGTTGCAGACTTTTAGCCGCTGCTGCCGAAGCCATTAAATTTTCCAATGCATCGCAGTCTGATACACTCAAAGTTGTCAAATTTTGGAAACTCATTGAAGAAGTCATTAGGCTCTTTAATCTCTCACACCTTGACACTTTCAGAACTTCCACAACCCGAAAGGTTTTGCATGTTTGGACACTTTCGTCACACAGATGCATCAACTTTGGAAGTGCAATCAAATCCAATTTTCTTGAAGGCATGAGTATGTCATGTGCTTCATCAGAACTAATTAGTGATTCCATGAATAGAATGCCAATACGAACATGCTCAAGATGTTCAAGTCCTTGAATGAATTTGAATGAAAACTTAAATGAGTCAGAGATTATGGAAACCAACTCTATCTTCTTTAGCTTCGGAAAAGGCAATGTTGAAGACTGATCACCATGCCATATCTCACTAATGACTTCCTTATTGCGAATCTTCAGTACTTCTAAGTTTGGGAATTTAACCTGATTATTAAGATATTTAATATTAAATAAATAAAAATAATTAAAAAAGAAAGGAAAGAAAGAGAGGAAACTACCTTATCTTTGATGAAGAGATGTTCTTTATTGACTGATTCTATTTCTTCATTTTCATTGTCAATGTGACATGGAAGAGAGTTGCTAACGAAAGTCTCCATTTCTCCACAATTTTGCATATCTAGTTCTTCTAATGATGGAAATTCAATACAATCTCCAGCACAAAACCTCTTAAGTTTTGGAAGGAAACATAGCTTAAGAGATTTAAGTTGAGGGAACAAAATCTTTCCCAACTTTTCGTGTCCTGCTGATTCTACGGAAACAACCTCTCTTATGTTTTCACATCCACCTATCTCCAGCCAGTTTAAATGCACGAGACTTCCACACAAAGATGAAGGCATTAGACTTTTCAAATTATGACAGCCATTCAGAGTCACTCTTGTTAAATTATTATCAAACTTTTCAAGAAGTCGCATGTCCCATATTGTTTGCAAACTATTAAGTGATCGCAAATCCAATTCCTTCATGTTGGGGAACTCAACCTGTGGAATAAATAATAACCAATCGCTTATTGTTTGAAATAACAATCAATCACTTAATTAGCATGGCACATGGGCTTAATTATTTAATTAAGACAATGCAATGAATTAAAAACGACATTGATAACTAATTCATATAAACTATACATGTGGGGAAGTTTGCATTGCTTAAAGGTTAATATTTGGTGTTGCTACTCCAAATAATAACAATTCTATAATAACTATAACTCATTATAATAAATAAATTATCAAAATAAATTTATCTTTTGGCCAAATCAATTTCCTAATTTTTGTTTGCTAAGAAAATAAATTTCCTAATTAAAAGCATAGTTTAAAGCAAATATATTTTCAATGAAACTAAAGTACCTTTTAGTCAAAATTTACTTTGTGATAAAAATTTACAACGTATAGCATTAGGTTATAAAACATTTTGTTATCTAGATCTACGCTTGCCTTCGGTAAAAGTGTAGCCAAACATAGCATTTCATATTTGGCCCCTAAAAAAATAAAACAACATAACATTTTATCACCAAATTATGGTTGTGATATCAAATATATAACATCTTGTCACAACATATATATGACTGCAAAATATACTTTGCATTGGCAGCAATTCCACTCCATAAATGATTAGACAAATATTAAGATCAAGTATAAAAAAAGGAAAAAGAGAAAATTAATTAAAAAAAAAAAGTAAACAGGACTATAAACACTTATAAAAACAAGTAATACAAATATGAATAAAGACGATATTTGCGCTCACTAAAATCTATTTGCACTCACTAAAATCTTACACACTTCACTTTTAGCTTTTATAAAAGTTTTTTGAATCGACTAATTTGACCTCACCTAAAAATGGAAGTTATATATTTAAATATATACATCCCAGTTCAAATAAGGTTAATCTTAACTTATTAAACTAAGGATAGAAAACTTAATCTGAGGGGTGATTCAAAAAAAAAGCCATAAATTAAATACAGAAGACAAAACCATAAATTAAATATAGAAGATACACACACATACATATACACTACACATACATACATATATATATATATATATATACACACAATGAACTACCAACATAGATAACATAGCTTGTCGTATGTCCTTATCATAAAGTTTTAAGGGCATATTTACTATATCAAAATTATATATATATATATATATATATATCAATTAGCTATACAAATTAAGAAGATTAATCATTTGATTGAAGAGAAATTGGCTAGGTTGACAAATATTAATTACTTCCAATTTCATCCTTGAATGCTTATAATTTGGTAGCAATAGCATAAATTAATTAAGTTTGAATAGGAGTTTTGTCATTACTCTACACTAGAAGAAACCATGATGTGTCTAGTCTTCGTTAACTCTAATTAATTAACATCCAATACCATTCATAATAGAAATGTTAATAATTGTTAATGGGAGATAAAACAAAACATCTTGTAATCTATATCTATGCTTGCCTTTGGTAAAAGTTTAACCAAACATAGCATTTTATATTTCGCCCAAAACAATATAGCATTTTATCACCAAATTATGGTTTTTTTTTTTCTTTTTGTTTTATTCAATCACCAAATTATGGTTGTGATCAAATATATAGATTCTTGTCACAACATCTGTATTAGTGCAAAATATACTGAATTGGCAATTCCACGTCAAAAAATGGTTGGTCATATATTTATGTAAGTATAAAAAAAAAAAAAAAGGAGGAGGTGGCAAGAAAATTAATAACAAATATAAACAAGAATATAAAAGCATCTTCAATGACTTTGTTTTCTATATGCCACATAGGCTGAGAGAACTTCTAATCTATGTGGTATAAATGTTTATTTGATAGATGTTCAATTCAAAAATAATTCACCAATAGTTTTTTTTTTTCTAAATCTCAACTAATTAATCATATATATATATATATATATATACGTATTTCCTTAAAAAAGAATAATAATTAATAATGATTTATCTATCTATTTTTTCTTATCTAAAAACATCTTAATAAAGAATATTTTGATAGGTCAGACTGTCTAACAGATGGTCTAAAATAGATAATCTCTTTTACAGTGTTAATTTTATTTTTTACCACATCAGTTTGATAAAGTTCATACACAAAACTATTGGGGATTTTTTTGTTTTTTTAAATCTACGTCTATATTTATCATGTGGCAACAAAATATAACAATTCACAGAACCACGGGAGATACTCTAAACACTTACAAAAGAACAAGTAATAAATATTGATATAGATGATATTTGCACTCCACTAAAAGTTTCCACAATTTACTTCTAACTTTTATAAAAGTTTTTTGAATCAACCAATTTGATCCCACTTAAAAATGAAAGTGATATATATACATATATAGCTTTAATCTAGTGAATTATTTAGCTTACCTTATGGTCTATGATATGATATGGTACAATATTAAATGGAGGCAAAAAAGAAATTGCATAAAATTTTCATTTTTTTAAGAAAAATTTAGTATGAGACACAATTTAATTAGCTGCTACTAAGGGATTCACTTTTCCCTATTAGATTTTTAATATTAAAAATAATAAATAAAAAGATGTTGAAAATTAATATTATTATTTATGATTTACCAATTATACTCCTATACAACTAACCATAAGGTAAGCTAAGTACTTGACTAGTTCATAATTGGATATATATATATATATATATACGGACAGGGTTCCTATATAAAGCTTTTGGACAAAAGTATTTAACAAATTATCTAATCTTTTTAATTTATCAAATCTAAAGGTTTATATTTGTCTTTCTAAAATTCTTAAATAAGTCATATTCATATCCAAACAACATTTATTTTTAACCTAAATTATTGATTGCTTCCAAAATAATATTTCCCTTTCCTTAATCTTAATCATCTATCTCTCTCCTTAATCCCCCATTTCTTCTTCTTTTTTTCCATTTTTATTTGTATTATTAGTATTATTTTTTGAAACAGATCCTTACATCCTTGAAACCTCTTTACAATATACTATTGAAATAATTAAATGATGAAGTCGAACAATCCTTTATATTGTCAACCAAAGAAACACTTCTGATATATATATATATATATATTAAACTCTTTTTTTGAAGAAAAAACATGTAATTTTTTGTGCCAAAAATCACAAAAGCCATGAAACTCTTCTCCTATCTTCATATTACACACACACACACACACACACACACACACACATACATATATACATATATATATATATATATACGGAAATTCTATGGTGAGGACGGTCCGCATGAGGACGGCAGTATTAGTGACGGTTTTTCATAATATTAATGACGGTTTTTTAGAAAATCGTCACCAATACTATGAAAAACTGTCACCAATACTATGGTCCGCATGAGGACCGTCCGCACCATAGACGGACTATATATATATATATATATATTGTTCTTAATGAATAAAAGGAAATATTTATGTGTTAAAATTAGAGATTAGAAATCAAATAAGAGACTAGAAAAAGATTAAGCGAGAATGGAAAGTGATTTTAGCAATAATAAATAATTTAGGTAAATAATGAGTAATGTTTGAATATGAATATAAAATATTTAAAAATTTTAAAAAGATAAATATGAACCTTTAGTTAAACTTAATTTAAAAACTTAGATTATTTGCAAATACCTTTGTCGAAAAATTTTGTAGGGAAACGTTACTTTATATATATGTGCAGCACTTCTTGTACCAAAGTTTTTGACCAAATTTATGACAAAATAATAACCATTGAAATGGTCTAACTTAATGTTAGATAAAACATGGGAAGTTATACATATATATATATATATATATCTATGTGTGTGTGTACATCAAGGGATAATTTTAAAACTTGCCTTTTAGTTTTAAACTTTTGCACATTAACCAATCTATTTTCTTTTTTTTCTTTTTTTTTCACAAACTTCCTTATGTAGTTCGATTTTTTTTTTTTTTTTTGGCATACTTCACTATTTTTGGTACAATTGATTCATTTTTTCAGAATAAAATATAAATTGAATTATAAAGTGGAAAAACATAATAAAAAATAAAAAAATCATCATCCCATTGATAGACTAAAACAAAACAATTAGATTATATAATGACAATATTTAAATTATAACACCTTTGGAAATTTAATTTTTGAGCCATTAGTTATTACATTTTTTTATTATTAAATCTGAAAATATACACTCTAAATTAATAAAACCAGAAATAAAAAATAGATATGATAAAAAGGCAGTTGATATTTTAATAAAGTAACAATTAGTATTTGTTCACAAGTAATAATTAATATAATTTTGTTTTTCAAGTGAGAGCAAAATTAGTTTATTTTAAAATTTAAAAAAAAAAAAAAAGTGGGAATGCAGTATAAAAATATATAACAAACACAAAGCAAGAAGGAAAGGAAAAAAGAAGAAATTACCTTAGAATTGAAAAGAGGTTGTTTATATGCCACCGTGCCAATTCCTTCAGCTTCATTGTCAATGCTTGTTGACTTGGAGTCCCTGATGATTGTTCCAAGCTTTGGAATCGAGCTTAGAGAAAGAAATTCAAGTTTAGGGAACAAAATATTTTCCAGCCTAATTTCTTCCTCTGATTCCTCTGTACTGCAAACTATCTCTTCCATGACCTTACAACTTCCAACATTTAGGTCTTCAAGATGCAAAAGACTTGTAGCCAAAGATAATGGTATTAAAGCCTTCAAATTATCACACCCAGACACTCTAATTTTTGTTAAATTACCAAATGCTCCTTGGTCAACCAATGTTTTCTGATAATATTTAAGTTGACCACTCCATGCTTTTCCGATATTGAGGCTCAACAATTCGAGGGACTTTAAGTTGGAAAACTCAACCTGAGGATTCAATATTCCACAAACAAAACCATAAATTAAATACAGAAGAGACACACACACACACACATATCAACTAGCTATACAAATTAAGAAGATTATAATTTTGTTGAAGAGAAATTGATTTACTCAACAAATTCTTACTTTGAATTTCATTCTTGAACACTTATAATTTGGTAGCAATAGCATAAACTAATTAAGTTGAATAGGAGTGTTGGCAGTCTACACTTGACTAGAAGAAACGAAGGTGTGTCTAGTCTTCATTAACTCTAATTAATTAACAAACGATGCCATTCATTATAGAATAATGTTAATAATCGTTACATGGGACATAAAACAAAACATATTAATTACTTCTGAGCTAGCCTAAGCAATAATTATTTTGACATGCTTGTTATAAAGAATACGAATAGAAAATAATGTGTATGTAGATAGAGCTTGGGATATGGTGAGCACTCAATGGTAATTAAGCACCACTTATTACTTAACCTAGAAGAATATGATTTCTATTATATTATTACTTGACCTAGAAGAATATGATTTCTATTATATACATTTTTTTCTCAGTATTTTATCATCCTTGCTCTTATATTCCAGTCCCTCTCTCATGTAACATGAAAAACAACCCTGAACATGGAAAAACACACCATAATCTGGAAATTTTAAATGTGCAAGATTGTTTTTACATGATGAATGACAGATCACCAAGAATAATATTAGAGTAGAGATGAGAAAATACAGTAGAACAATACAAGATAAATCTTTTTTCTTTCGGGGTTAAAAAGGCGCATACCATAAGCATTTGTTGTTTAGTATAGAATGCTCACCATATCAAAGTTCCATTTATGTATGAGAAAATTTACAGCAATTATCTAAAAGGGTATAAAATATATATATATATATATATACCCAATTGATTAGACAGATACCATGTATACATGTATACAACTTTGCTGTAGTGGACTGCACACATTCTATTAATGTTGGTTGGATGTAAAAAAATAATTCAGCATGATGGATACATCCCACCAAAATTTGTGGGATGTGTGTTATCCAGTGTCACAAAATTGCACATACACATTTGAAATTGGGTATTGTTAAACGACACACCGCGTGCCTAGTTGGAATTATATTTTTCCAAGAGAGTTAAGGTATGCTTTGGTAGTATTTTTCTATAAGTACTTCTATAGTAATATTTTCTTTAGTGGTACTTTTGTCAAATAGCACTTAAAAAAAATGAAAACAAAAACAAAATGATTAGCGGTTACAAATTGTATAAAGAAATTTCAAAACTCAAATAGGATAATGTTAAACAAAATGTTTTAATTAAAAAAAAATTGTTATTTTTCATCACCATTGGTGACCATTACTAGTAAAATCTATACTTACGTGTCAATTAGTAATAGAGTCACGGTGCTAAGGGTTATTTTCCATTTAGGGTTTTAGTTGTAAAAAATCAAAACTGACTTACATGCATCCAATTACTAATTGATATGTAAGTATGGATGCAGCTAAATATTTACTAATAATAATAAATAGCAATATTGTTTAATTAAAACATGAAAAACCTTTTGTTTTGCCCCTAAAGTGCTTTTATTATCCAAAATGCACTACTTCTTTTCACCAGTACATTGCCAAAATGCTTTTAATTCTTAAAAGGCACATCAATCACATGAACTCAGCAAATGGTCTCTTGCTAGGTGGCCATCTTTTGTACTTTGATATTTTCCAAAAAAGTTAAATGTTGTTAAAAAAATTAAAAAAAAAAGTAAAAAAAGATGGATTCGTTAATAAATGAATAAAACTATAATTTTTATATAAGATAAAACTATAATCGTTGTTTGTAAATAGATTGTTTATATAGATAGATAGATAAGATAAGAGATTAGAAATGTCATTATGATTGTAATATATAACTTGACAAATAGTTTGATTAATATAGGGACTAAGCAACTAAATATGAAATGTAAGAGAGTGGGAAACGTATTTCTATAATAGAAAGGCTACTTAATTTGCCCTTTTATTATTACCATCTTGTTATACTGAATTACAATATTACAAAATGGCAAATAAACCATGTAGGCTTAGAATCTTAAAATACATAACATTCAATAAATTATTGGAGAATATTTTCATCAAGACAAATTCGTAGAAAATATTTATTCAAGCAGGCCAGAATTTTGTTCAACCAATAAAATTAAACTTAAAATTAAGTTAGAATCCCCAGAGCATAGCGCATATATATATATATATATATATATATATGTATAACGTACATTGAAGAGGTATTAATTTTTATTCTTTTTGAGAATTTGAAGAGGTATTAATTAGAGAAAGAAATGAACACCAAAGAAACCATACATGCAGAACCAAACCAATTCCATTTGTAGACCTTGGCAAATAAGAAATATTATGAACATCAAAAAAGAAAAATTAACTATAAATCGAATTTATAGAATAGATACATATTACATACCTTTTCATTAAAAAGAGGAATGGAGCTGGTATTAGTTGTACTCTTCGGTTGACGATCAGTGCAATACTGTAGAAGGTGCGGTAATTTTTCCAACCGTAATGAGCGCAGACGAGGAAACTCAATCTTATCATTAATGGCTTCATCGTTGTCAACTATCTCCTCTATCATCTCGCAATCCATCACTTCAATTTCCTCAAGCAATTTGGCTATGGAGAAACAGAAGATACTCTTCAATCTGTCACATTTAAATACACCAAGTCGCCTCAAATTGCGAAAAGAGTCCGGTGCGAGTCTTCCATGGCAGATCTTTTCCAACTTCACCAATCTTGTAAGTCCCAAAATCTCCAAATTCAGAAAGGCAGTTTGTCCAACCGAGTTTACGATGTACAGAATTCCAGCGTTATTTGCAACTCGAAGATACTTACAATGTGGAAAGCCCTCCTTATCTAATTCATAAGCAACACTATTCATCCCCTCTAATCCCTTTAGTTCTATCGCATCAGACCTTCTTAACAAATTTTCAAGCCCAAGCTCATCTAATTGACTGCTTCTTTCCAGCTCCATCGACAACATTCTGTTATAAGTTCCAAACTCCATTTCGGGATGACGTGTCAGGGAAGGTCTAAAACACGATCCCAAGTTTATGGAATAGGTTTCCAGTTTTTCCCCAAAGATGTCTTTTGGTAGAACATTAACATCGGGAATGCTTAGATTTAACAAAGAGCTAAGTTGAGGTAGATTTTTTAGCTCACTGAGACGGGCATTTCTTCTTTCACGGCCATATACTCCTTCAACCTCCCAGTTTCCAAAGCTGTAACTTAAATTCAGCCATTCTAGATTTCGCAAACTCCCCAGGACATCTGATTGAATAACTTTAAGTTTCTCACATTCTCTTAAATCCAACACCCGCAGTCGAGTCAGTTGTCCGATTTCACTTCCCAACTCCACAACTTGAGAGTATGAAAGGTCAAGAATTTCTAAATTTTTGAGCTCTCCAATTAGAGATATGTTGCCCAATCTGCATCCATACAAACGCAATGTTCGTAGATTCTGAAGAAAAGGAAAAGATGAAGGCAGTGGATCCAAATTAACAGAACTCAGATATAAAACTCTGAGCTCTTTCAATCCTTCCAAAAATGGATCTGCAAGTTGACAATAAGAAGATTCAATCAATAATAACTGAAGCCGTGGACCTTCCAATCTTTCAGCTGGAACCTGCTCAACGACATTTGTGCAGCTAAGGAGTGAAATTGCAATGGCATCTTTGAATTTTTTGTGGTCACTCCTCCTCATGTAGTCATCCAACTCATCAAGATTTCTGATATTATACCAACGCCTCTCTTTGGATGCAATATCTATAGCACCATCACGGATCACATCATGCAATTTTACAGGGTCCTTTTTTGGTTCAAGTAATTCTAGTTGGGACTTGCCATCCAAGAGAAGACTAGAACGTTTAAGATTTTCAACAAGCGTAAACATCCTATTTTTTGCCACTTTCAAATTAGGAATAGGGCCTTGAAACAAGCCCAAACCTAAAGCATATTTCAACAACTCATCAGCACTGTCTATGTTTTCATCTTCTGGAAATAAACTACAGAGCAACAACAATGACTTTGCTTCTTCACTTGGCAGATGATTGTAACTTAACTTGACACTGGAGTACACTCTTTCATGCATTCCTTCGATGTTATTTGGACTTGACATTCGTAACTCATGCAAGGCATTCTCCCAAACATGGCAAGGTTGCTTCTTCAATGCACTTGCTACTACCGTTATCGCAAGCGGTAAACCATTACATTCTTCAATAATCTGAGTTGCCAAATCTGGAAGCTCTGGTTTTACATCTGAATCCTCTGCTGTTTTATTAAATAAATCCATGGATTCACTTGCAGATAATTTTCCAACCTCAAAAGTATTTTCATTTCTCACATCATTCTTTACAGCATTATAAAATCTGGATGTCAAGAGAATCTTGCATTGTTTCTGATCACCCCCAAATGATATACCAACATCTTCATCCAAGTCGATCCTTTTCCACACATCATCTACAATTATGAGGATCATCTTCTCTTGCCTCAATCGACTTCGTAGTCGATCTGCTCTCTCAGATAAGCTTGTCTGATCATCAAACTTAAGACCTAGCTTGCCTGCAAGTTCTTGTTGAATAGTTTTACAATCTGGTTACTGGGATACAGTAACCAGAATAGCCTGAATGAAAAGCTTTTCTTCCATTGCTTTTCTAGCAACTTCTTTAGCCAGCATGGTTTTACCAACGCCTGCCATCCCATACAATCCAATCATATTAACATTAAGATCTCTCAGTGCCTCCATCATCATCCTCAATGTTGGTATTCTCGAACCAAATTCCTCGTAACCTTTGTTTCTGAGCGAACTTTGTGGTTTGGGACGGCAAGAAACCTTCTGACCAAACCCGTCTGCAACTTGAATTTCACTGGTAATGCGCTGTACCATCTTCTTTGCTTTTCTGCTCAGCCGATGTCGCCACATCAGGTTTGGAAATGAAACATTTAAACACCTCGTATTTGCTCGGCATTCGTCTCTTCGAAAATTTTTAGCCTTCTCAGTGACCCCATTTGCTCTGCTAAGCCACTGTTGAACAGCAGTAAAGATTTCTTCATCGTTTCTCATGGCCTCGTCCACAGAACGTTGAAGCTGGTCTTTCGTATTCCCCAACTGTTCAATTTTGGACTTGAGCTTGTCTATCCTGCGTTTATAGGAAAAAACATAGCCAATTTCTCGACCAACTGGTGCCACTGTGTATTCACCAATTGTTGCAAAAATTGCAATCACAACCTCCATTTATAATTCCAAACCTTACTTTTCTTATCTTTTTTCACCTCCCTGACCCTGTCACGTACTGTAGCTCTCTATGTCTCTCTCTATTCGCTTCTTTTTTCTTTTTTCTTTTTTCTTTTTTCTTTTTTTCAATTCCACACAAACAACTAAAAAGATCCAGCATAAGAAATGAAATGACGCTGATCAATACACAGCGTTAATAAAAATATGGAAAAATAAATGAGAATAAATAATACCAACAGAGAAAGAGACTGTTATGGATATTGATGAATTTAGAAAGTTGAAAAAACAAACATAAACTATGCATTATCGACAACTATTTTTTTTTTTTTTTACTTTTTTTTTTAAAACTTTTTCAGGTAGTCTTTAGCAAAACAAAACAGATCTAAGTGCACAAGTGTTACCTTCTTTTTTTCTCTTTTTTTCTTTTTTTGGGTTTTTCATACAAGCAGCAACAAAACCAGGAGATTGGAAATCAAGAAATGAAATGATGCTGATCAACACACAGCGTAGATGAAAATATGGAAAAATAAACAGAGGAAGCTGAAATTACAGGTATGAACCATGGATTACACAACAAATCCACGGCCGCCCCTTTTTTTTTTTTTTTTTTGTAAAAAACTTTTTCAAGTAGTCTTTAGCAAAACAAAACAGATTTAAGTGCACAAGTGCTATCTTCCTTGTTTTTTCTTTTTTTTTCTTTTTTTTTTTTCCTTTTTTTGGGGTTTTTCAAACAAACAACAAATCAACAGCAAGGAGACTGAAAATCAAAAAAAAAAAAGAAAAATAAAAAAGGGAAAAGTGCATACGCTATTTTATAAAATGGGAGAGCCGCTGCTTGCCTGCAAATTAATTCACTCAATTGAATCACAGAGCAACCAAAGATAGTCCACGCAACAATTTGAGATCAATAAAATAATGCTGAGAGTGTGTGGGGACAGCTGACCCCACGCTGACTTTTTTTTTTTTTTTTGAAAAAGGGGTAAAATATCATATATCACATTAAATCATTATACACATCAGCACAAAGCAAATTGAGAAGCCACTGTAGGCCCTCCTCAAGCCATGTTTCTAAATTAGAGATCCCCGTAGCATATTTTCCAATACAGTGGGCTACATTATTTTTTTCCCTGGACTCAAAAGAAAGTGTAAGAGTTGGCCATAATGTTAATAACTTGTGTAGTCTTTCAACCAAAAAACAGTTCTCATCCAAACTAGCTTCTGGTAAACCCACATTGACCGCACAAACTGCCCCCGACAATCACTTATAATTTCACCATGGACGAAACCAGCTTTCATGCAGAAATCTGTTGCCACACGAATAGCTATGAGTTCAGAATACATGACAGACCAGGAAGCTTCAAAAGGTTTTGCCATAGCACCCATCAATTCACCAGAAGAATTCCGCACTACCATGCCAATCCCAACTCTGTTTTGTCTAGCCAGAACAGAGGCATCTACATTTATCTTAAAATTACTTCCATGTGGTGGCTCCCACCGTTGGTGTGCTCAGTTCGGACGTTGGATATTGGTACTCATCATAGCCTCTTTAAACTCCACATGCAATCTCGAAATAGAGTCCAATAATTGAGTATCAGATTTAATACAATTGCCATGTACGAGGTCATTTCGGTTATTCCACAAACACCAACATGCCCATGAAAATTTCTCTAGTTGGAATTCTGGACACTGTGTAAAAACATAGAAACATAAAGCAGTAAAAGAATAATAGACACCATACTTCAGTTCTTTATAGAATTCTAAATGCTTCCAAATATGGGTCACATGCATACAACTCCATAAAGCATGTAATGTAGTTTCCTCAGCTTGGTAACATAATGGACACTCTTTAATATCAGTTATGTGACATGAGGCTAGGGAAGATAGACAAGGAATAGCATCCTGACATGCACGCCATATAAAAACCTTAACCTTGTTTGGAATTGATAATTTCCAGATACCTTTCCACCATATATGAACAGTCGAATCACTGGGGCCACTAATTCGATTTCCAACCCCAAGCTTCCTAGCTTCCCAATAACCAGTTCGAACGGTGTAGACACCCGTACGACTAAATTTCCATGCAAAACGGTCAGCCTTATCAGCACCATCAAATGGGATATTTTTAATGACTTCAACCTCATCAGTAGAGAAAGAAGCTTGTAACAGATTTAAATTCCAAGCTCCAGAATCAGTAAGTAAACATGCCACTATAGCATCCTCTGGTAAGATTCTAGGAGACAATATTCGAGATGGGCCCACCCCTGGCAGCCAAGAATCTTTATATATACGAATGGATTTTCCATCACCAACACGCCATATCCCACCAGTCTCCAGAATTCTTCTCCCCCATACAAGACTACGCCAAGAATGGGATGGTTGGCGACCAATACCTGCTTCCCAAAAGGAGCATCGTGGGAAATACTTTGCCTTCACCACTCTTGCTAGTAAAGAACTGGGATTTCTAACGATTCTCCAACACTGTTTTGCTAGCAAAGCACGGTTGAATTCATCTAGGGATCGGAAGCCTAGTCCACCTTGAGACTTTGGTTGTGTAAGTTGCATCCAATTTTTCCATGGAAGACCTCTCTTTCCAGCATAAGAACCCCACCAGAATCGGGTCATTAGACCAGTTAAATCTTTTATTAACTTCTTTGGAAGTTTGAAACAACTCATTGTATATGTTGGTATAGATTGAATAACAGCCTTAAGATGAATCTCCTTCCCTCCCCTAGAAAATAATTTTCCATTCCAACCCTCCAATTTATGCCACACCTGTTCTTTAATAGACTGAAAAAGCTCAACCTTTCTCCTACCAATAAATGACGGTAAACCAAGATATCTATCATGACCACAATTACGTTGAATTTTGAAACTCTTGAAACACAATATTTCGAATCGATTGTGGTGTGTTAGGACTGAAAGTTGCCATCGTCTTCTGCATATTAATCTTCTGGCCTGAAGCTCTTTCATATAAATGGAGAATTGATAATATTTGCTGACAATCACTTGGGGTAGCATGGGTAAACAAAATAGTATCATCAGCAAAAAATAGATAAGAAATTGGTGGAGAAGACGGTGCAATTGATATCCCAGTAAGTAGGTTGGAAAATAAGGACTTCCGAAGTAAGCAAGAGAGTCCTTCAAAGACAAATAGGAAAAGATAGGGTGATAAAGGGTCACCTTGCCGTAAGCCATAAGTAGGTTCAAAGAAACCCTGCTGTCTGCCATTAATCAAAAGTGAATAAGAAACTCCAGTAACACAAGCCATGACTAGGTTTATCCACCTTGCACTAAAACCCATTTCTTGCATTATCTACCGTAAAAAATCCCATTCCACCCTATCATAGGCCTTACTCATATCTAATTTAAGTGCCATAAGACCGGTTTGACACAAATGTTTTTTGCCAATAAAATGCATGTGTTCAAAGGCCACTAAAACAGTATCTGTGATTTGCCTTCCTGGAACGAAAGCACTCTGTTCTTCCGAAATAAGCTTAGGCAGAAAAGCCTTTAGACGATTCACAAGAGTTTTCGAGATCATTTTATAGATAACATCACATGAACTAATTGGCCGGTAATCAGAAACATTAGAAGGGTCATTAACCTTGGGCACTAAAGCAATTAGAGTGTGGTTAATGTTGCCCATATCTGCTCCATCATTGAGAATCTGTAGACATGCTTCAGTTATGGTTGCTCCAATGGAAGGCCAATAATGTTGATAGAACATTGCAGGAAAACCATCATGTCCTGGAGCCTTTGAAGGATTCATTTTAAACAAACCGGTTCTTAATTCATCTTCTATAAACGGTTTGCAAAGCTCGGCATTCATGAAATCCGTAACGCGTCCCCTTACTCCAAAGCTTAAATCACTCTCAATATGACTTCCTTTAGTAGTAAACAGATCCTAGAAATAAGCCATGAAAGCCCCAACTACATGCTGCGGGCCTTGAAGACCATAACCCATTCAAATCCATTACACCTCTAATCAAATTCCGTCGACGAGGAGAACTCGCATGAACGTGAAAATACCTGGTATTTCGGTCTCCTTCTCGTAACCAACATACTCTGGAACGCTGTTTCCATCGAGATTCCTCCTTATCAAGTAAACAATTTATTTCATCTTCAACCTGATGGAGTTCCCTCATATTATCAATAGTTGGTGATTTATACTGGAGGTCTGATAATGTTTGGTAACAACATGTGAGCCGTTGATTAATATAATTAAATGAATACTTATTCCATCTTCTCAGTTTCTTAGCACAGTTATTTACTTTTTGAATAACATCATGCATAGTGACAGTTCCACTAGGAGTAAAATTCCACTCCTCATCAACAATATTTGCACACTCAAGTTCTCCTAACCAAACCGATTCAAAATGAAATCTATTCCCTGGACGAAGGTCTAGTTGGGCACTACCATCCAAGAGCAAGCATAATGCCTGATGATCAGAAACAGAGTTTGGAAAATGCTGCACAACACCACAAGGGAATAGATTTTGGCCTTCAAAATTGGCAAAACACCTATCAATATATTCTTGAACATTTGCAGTTCCACTCCTTTTATTATTCCAAGTAAATTTATACCCTATATATGGTATTGAACATAAGAAGCAGTAATCCAGTACCTTTCTAAAGCCATCAACCTGCCATTCCATACGTGATCTCCCACCCAACTTATCAGTAGGTTACAAAATCTCATTAAAATCCCCAATTAGGAACCATCCCAAAGTACAGATCAAATTTAATTTTTCCAATAACTGCCAAAAGAATTGCCTCAATCTGGGCTTAGGATTTCCATAGAAGCCCGTTAATCTGAAAGGCCCCTTAGATGGGTGAACAACAATTGAATCAATGTGGCCTGGTGAGAAAGATTTGATTGAAACATTTAAACTTTGTTTCCATAGAAGAGCCAAACCACCATAAACCAACACAGTCAACACCAAACACACCAGCCATACTGCTGTAGAGACGAAGCCTCTCAAGTTGTCAAGAAAAAAGTTTCGTTTCCATCAAGAAAACAATATCGGGGTCTTGAGTTTTGAGCATTTTGGTAAATACTCGGAATGTCCGAGGGTTCCCCAAACCTCGGACATTCCAACTCAAAATTTTCATGACTCGTGGTGGGGCTGTTTCTCAGTCCCCACCACGTTTTCAGAATCAACATTCTTAAGTTTTAGAGCAGGACCTCTTAGTCTCTTCGAATTTCGTGGTCTGCAAAGAGCAAAGCTTCCAGGTCGTTTGACACCCACAAAAATTTTTCCTGCTAGTTGCAACTTAGAAGAGGAAAACACACTCATTTGTTCTTCACTCGAGATTGTCTTCAAGAGCTGTTGTGTAACAAGAGCCACATCTTCATTATTTTGGGTTGAAACAACGTCTATAGGCACAGGCACTAATGTATTCATAACTTTGTGATCAGGTCTCAAATTAGACTTCAACGACCCCGTTTCGGTTAAATCTGCCACATCAGCATATGGATCTGGAAGGAGCAGTTGCATGTTATCACCCTCACAACCACTTTGAACTGCAACCGTCCCAGTAACAGCCCCATGCACCGCCGCCGCCTCTTCCCCACTACCAGGACCAATCTTAGCAATCCTCGACGAAGATACAATTGGTGGATTACATTTTGCACCAGAATTTGATAGAACTAAAGAGTGAGATGAAACTTCATCATTTGAAATAGTTGGAAGAACAGGTTTCCGCCGAGCAGGTTTCCCACCAAAAGACAGAGGCACAGAATGATTTGCACGCAACCATGCTCCATATTGTTCCCCACAACCAGCATCTACCATATCGCAATCTTTTTGGGTGTGTTCCAAAAGTCCACACCGGAAACAAAAATCAGTTAGTTTTTCATATTGAAATTCCACCCATACCTGGTCATGGTCAGGCAAAGAAAGTCTCAGTCCTCGTCGTAGAGGCTTCCGAACATCCAGTCGCACTCGCACTCGCATAAACTTGCCTAAACATAAGCCTTCCTCATCAGAGTTCACCATAATACAGTTACCCAAATGGGAGCCAATCGTTTCACCAAATAACTTTGTCATATAAGGCAGTGGCATATTATGAATTTGAACCCAAAAGAGTGCTCTATGTAATGAAATGTAACGAGGAATGGCAGAATCCACGCTGACTTTGAAAATTTAAAAAAAGTATATATTTTCAAAGTAGTTACACCCGCACTATCCGCTTGTAGTTTTACTTTTCAATTTTTCAAATTGGAACGTTAATGAGCGGTTGGACTAGTTCCCACCAACTTAAAGAGTTCAAAGTCCAATTACAAAGTTGAGGGCCAAGGTAAAGAGACAGAGCTTTACCGTCTCTGTTTATAATTTTTATTATTATTTTTTTAAAAAAATATGTTATTCACACATATACGGTTTGATATAAATATAAAAATATTTTTTAGATTTATAATAATATCATCCAAATTTTGAAGGGGTTTAAATTTCCTTTATACATTTATTTAAGATAAATTACTTTCAAAATTCATTTTTTATTTCTTTTTTTTTTTTGCAATAATTAATTTGAAATTTTCAAAATTTTGTTAATCTATATTTTAATTAATTTTATTTAAACTAAATGATAATATTTCAATATAAAAAATAAAAATAAAAATAAAAACTGTGGTGATTTTAAGAAGACAAGTTTTTTAACCTCTATATTTTAATTAATTTTATTTAAATCAAGTGATAATTTTTCTATATGAAAAAAAATATATATGTGATGATTTTAATAAGACAAGTCTTTTTAACCAAATGATAATTGTCAAATATATTTTACTAAATAAATTATAATTTTTTAAATATATTTAACTAAGTATATTATAATTTTTCAATATATTTGTCAAATATATAATTTACTTAAGAAAGCTTATGTGATTAAAATTATCATATAATTGTTTTTATAAAATATTAAAAAAATATATCACATAATTTAAATAAAAATTAACTCAAAATATTAAAAAGAACTTTAAAGTTTTCAAATAAAAGGAATTTCTATGGATTGACTTCAATTATACTCGGTCTAGGGATTTATGATCCTCTCACACTCTATGTCAACAACCATGAACTGATCATTTAAACCTTGCATTTTACATATTAATTTAAGTCTAAATCCATGCACATGCACGTTAATATATATATATATATATATATTTGAGGGAAAAAAAAAAAAAAAAAAAAAAAAAAAAAAAAAAAAAACACCAGGACGAAGCAAATTGTGATAGTAAGTACTCAAACAACTGCTAACCGCTGCTTATTGTTTCCAGCGTTGTTTTTGCTTTCCTATACAAACTTGCGTAATCAAATCCCTTTTTTAAAGAATCCCTTTAAAGATTTGGACTAATTGCATTCCACAGTCTTATTACTAGAAGAATCATTGAAGTTGACGAAGAACATGCCATTTCAATCTTCATTCTTTTTCCTTTTTTATTTTTTTTTAACCTGACTTTTGTGATCTTTTTGTTTGCTTTCTTATCCCTACTTTCGTTATATTTCTATATATATACACATATAAATATATATATATACACATCAGAGGTGTGTCTACGGTTTTTTATACGGATTTGCATGTGGATTGTACCATAGCAACGGCCCATATCAAGTATATATATATATATATGGGTTTTTTGGAAAACTAGCCACCCCGTAAATTGTTTTTTGAAGAATAGCAAAAAAAAAAATTTTTTTTTTAAAAACTAGCCAACTTAGGACAAAAATACAAAGGGTTGGAGCATGCGTTAGGGGATTTATATCACACATAAGACCCATGTTGGCTGTTGATATGACTACATTGAAAGGAAAATACAAAGGATAGATGTATATTGCATCAGGCATGGATGGCAATAAGCAAATATATCCTTTGGCTTTCGGCATTAGAGATGGAAAGAACAAGCAAGCATATACATGGTTTTTCCAAAACCTCAAGGATGCCACTGGAGACTTCCCGAATTTGGTGTTTGTGAGTGATAAACACCCTGCTATTGAAAAAGTACTATGCAACGTTTTTCCAAATGCATACCATGGGCTATGCACGTACCACATAAGCAGAAATATTAAAGCAAATGGACATGCAAAAGATAAAACAATAATACAATGTTTCATGCTGTAGTGTTGGATATTATAGGCAAAGATGTACAAATCCATTGTCTTATGCTTCGAATTAGAAAGTTTTAATTTAGTATTATGGTTTAATATCTTTTGATAATTATTTTATATTTTGGATATTATATTTTCTACGCGATGGTAATGATTTGTTTATGTTGTGATAATGGTGTAGTATGTATTTAGTCTTTTTTTTTTTTTTTAAGAATTTAATCCCAAATGAAAATAGGCTTTCTGAAGTTAATTTTGAATCTTTAGTTTATATATCATTTTATGAAATGTCCATAAGATTTTGAAAAGAAAAACAAATATATATCATTTTTCTTTTCTTTTAATTGGTTATTGATTTTAAAAGTCAATGCATTTTTTGTTAAATCCATCTTCATCTTATATAATATTTGTCTCCATTCTCAATTTTTTTACTCCAATATTAATTTAAATAATCTATTACAAATTGATTTTTCAAATGGAGGAAATTAGTTTCCGATATGAGAAAATATTTTTCGACAATTTCCAACAGGAGAAAATGTTTTCCGACATGAGGAAAATAATTTCGGCTTGAAGGAAAAATTTTCCGACAGGCAAAAAATTATCCAGAGGCTTGAATTGACCTATATATATTAGAACTAGATTTTCCAACTGGCGGAAATTAGTTTTCGATAGGAGGAAAATGTTTCCGACAGAAGGAAAACATTTTAGACAATAGAAAAATGTTTCCGCTTGAAGGATGCGTTCCTAATCTTAAACTAAAAATGCAATTAAAGGTGAAAATTAACAACTTTAACATTTATGTCTAAAGAATTCTAAATTATTTAATTTATAACGGCATGGACAGTCCATATATCACAAAGAGTTTATAAGTGATGAAAACATCAACATGGAATTACCCATGCAAATATTAGGGGCCATTGAAAACACAAGGCAAATCAGTTTTACTCTTAAAGTTGTCAAAGAAGGTCTCCATTACAGATTAAAGACCATAAAAATAAAATTAGCAGTAAACCATGAAGTTGAAATATAGACTTGTAGAAACTTGCTGAGATTTATAATCACTCTGCAATATAATTGATTTGCTGCTCAAAGAACCATCCCTTTGTAAATCAATGCTTATGGGAGCCCGAGTTGCACCATTTTCACTAGTTGGTTGAAAGTAAATGAGAAATAAAACTTCAGAATAAAGAAGAAACTTCTATGCAGTTCTATCAGATAGAAAAAATAATCAAAAAGGATCCCACTCTTAAAATACAAATTCAACGTACCAAAACAAGATGTCCAATTAGACTATTCAAAACTGCTAATTTACCGGCATCCTGAATATTATGAGCACCAAAAAAGGTTCAAAGAAGATACATAAGGATCTCCAAACAGTTAAGAAAACAACTAGTGTAATAAAATTGTCAAGATTTAACACTTTGCAATATAGACTAATCATCAAATAGCTCCTCACAATCCATAAGGAAAAATAGCTAAAGAAACTTCAATGTTTCAGAGAACCACCAATGCGAGCATTGTACTTCTAAAAGAGGGAAAAGATCATGATATAATGGTTGGACCCATTTGATATCATTTTCCATGCAAAAACCAAGTTTGCAATTCAATAGACGAAACAAGTTGTGCTGTCCAACTATCTCGGAAGGCAACAACATTTAATTCCTGAAAAATTGAAAATTAAAAAAAATAAAATAAACTAAATTAAACTAAACTTAACAAAACTATACTGAAAAAGAACTCTGAAATCAAATGAGTAGGAGAAAATATAAGATGTCCTTAAGTTCGAAGCTATCTTCCACTGCAATGACCCATTTCCTTTCTCAAATCCTCAGTTCCTCGCCAATAAGATAAATTTCGTGAAGAACCAACCTCAAAACCGAAGTAGTTATCAAACCTAACCACATGAACCAACATCGCTAAAGATCCAAACACAAACCAGATTAAAAGATATATACATTAAACAGAGAAAAGCAAATCCAACCAATTTTAATGAATCAATCAGTGCTGTCTGAAAGTATAAAGACCCAACCACCCGAGCTACTATGCTAACACAAAAATGAATCAAAGCTAAGAGCGAAAAAAAATAAAAAAATAAAAAATAGCATCCATAATTTATCGTATAAAAACCAGAAAATCGGTGATAACGTAGAAAAGGACGAGGTTCGCTCACAACATTGCCGAGAACGACAACATTTAGGAAAGTAGAGACATGTTGAGAGGAACCGCTCAAACTGGAATTCTCATCAACTGTGGCGACGATGGTGTTGTGACGATGGTGGCGGCGACAAATGACAGATTGGAGTAGAGCCAACAATGGTGTGTCTCTCCTCTGTCTCAGAGTGGTAACAAAGATCAAGTTTTTGAAAGGGAAAGAAAGGAAAAGTAGAAAGAAACCCTAGATGCGTCGATGGATTCGAAGGTAGAGGAAAGAAAAGAAAACAAAAACAAGAAAAGAAAAAAAGAAGTGTTTTGATAGAAAAAGAAAAAAAAAATAAAGAACAAAAACCATTATGAAAAGGCATTTTCATCCAGATGAGTAAAAAGTGGGCTACTTTTTAAAAAAGCAAAAATTTTTGCTATTTTTAAAAAATGGGTTAATGGGATGGTTATTTTTCAAAAAAACCCTATGTATATTTCATAAGAAATCCTTTTTTGTTTTTTGTTTTGTTTTTGGATTTTTTCGAAAAATAGCAACCCCATTAATCCGTTATTGAAAAATAGCAATTTTTTTCTTTTTTTTTTAAAACTAACCCATTTTTTACGTTTTTGGACGAAAATACCCTTAATGAAGATATTTTTTTCTTTTCTCTATCAAAACGCACGTGTTTTTTTATTTATTTTTTTTTTTTGTTGCTTTTCGTTTTCTTATTACTTTCCCTTTCGACATAGGGCTTCTTTCAACTTTCCCTTTCAACAATTAGGGTTTCTTTCTACTTTCCCTTTTGAAAAGCTCAATCACTGTCACCACCCAGAGGTAGAGGAAAGATACACCATCGTCGTCGTTGATTGCTCTGGTCCAACCTCTCGTTCGCCGTCGTCATCTTCATTGCACTACTGTCATCTTCATCACGCCACCGTCGTCCAACCAAGACAAGTCTTCCAGGGAAGAGATAGAGAGGTAGGCAATTGGCATAACTTAAACCTCGAGCCGATGGGTCTCGCTTTTGGTATTGTGTTTGTTATTGTTAATATGGTTGGGTTTGTAATATGTATTATGCATCTGAGTAAGATTTTTTTTTTCAATTTTTAAAAGGTTGCCAAAATAATTATAAACCTTTGCTTTCTTTGTTTTCTAGATTTTCTTGGGCTTACTTTCTTTCCTTGATTTATAAACCTTTGTCAATATTTAGGCAATGAAGAGCTAGTCTCTTTGGAAATATCTAAATGTTACGTGGAAACAATTTAATCCCATTTTCATATTCATCCATAAAAAAATATAAATAAAAAATGTTACTGGAAATGGAGTAGTATCTTTGAAAGGAACTCTCTCCATTTCAGAACTCCTCTGTTTTATTTATTTATTTATTTTCCTCTGTTCCTCTATTTTCTTTCATTTGTTGCCAAGTGTTTGAAAAGTAATTGAATGTTGCAGTGTAGATAGGTAATGTTACATTTACTATTTAAATATGTAAATTTTGGAGAGCAGATTGAAAAATGGAATGTGATTCAAGAAGGAGGAAAAAAAAAAAAGATTGAAAATTGGAATAGTATTTTTCTTATTATGAATCAGGATGTGGATAAATAATACAATATTCAATAAGTTTGATTTGTTCACGCACTTCCCCATTTATCTAATGTCCACATCTCAATGACAAATTATAATTTCTTGTTATTTTTGTTTTGTTCCTTGTTAAAGAATCTAATGGTTTCTGGCTAGTAGTATTATGGACGTCGAGCTATTGTCTTGTTAACTTGATAATAAAATGCATCATCTAAAATCTTGTTATTGCATCTAGAATTTCTTTTAGTGATTCATTAGTTTTTCAAATTATAACCCATTATTTTGCCTCGTCTTTTGTTTCATGTACCCTGCATTTGATCAAACCACTAAGGAAATGAAATATAACTTGCAGTTTGGATTTAATTCTTGATGGTGATATTTTTGAGTGAGTGAATCTAATAAAAGATCGCCTTCTGCCTTGGAGTCATTTTCTGGTTTTAGCAAGAGATTGTTTTATTCCCTGGTCAATTTTCTGCTGGAAAAGAGGTGGTTTGGTCTAGATGGTCATATATCCTACACTGGGTGGTTAGACTGAATTTACATTTCTTTGTTAATAACCCAACCCTTTTTCTTTTTACTCCCTTATCTTTCACAAATAAAAGTAATAAGCAAACAAATATACAATTTGGCATTGGAATGAAAGCTTGTTTTCATCCATGTGTATACATATATATTTATATATATATATATATATATATGTAGAAAAACTATTGTTTTGAGTTTGAGACCATAATTTAAATAAATTATACAACATCCTAAATTTTGTATTTTTCTTAGTTTTTGCAAAGGTTTGGTTTAATTTATGGATGTTGATTAGTAGGGTCCTCATGATTGGCACCATCTTAGAACTTAGAAACTTTATTGGATCAAAATGTTAAATGTTCAAAGGAGAGAAACTTTAACAGTAGGGTTTTGAAACCAATTTTAGACTTAAAAATATCTTCTACTAAAACTTAAACATCAACCAGTAGGAGGAAAAAGTCATTAAGAAACACAAATTTATAAGGAGTCACAACTTTTTTTTTTTTAAATAAAATATGCTAACACATGGAAAATATTTTGGAAGCTCTAATCATTTGGTTGTTGGGAATATGATCAAGGAAGGAACAAATTAGACAACTCATGAAACTATTAATCTAGATATAATTCTTTTAGTCAATCTAACATAAGACTGGGCAAAACCCGACTAGGACCGACCAACCCATCCGAACCGAACTATTTGGGTCGGTTTGGGTTGGTTTTTAAGTCTTAATCGGGTCGGTTTGGTTACAGATGCATTGGATCCGTGGTTTTCGGTTCGGGTTACAGGTGGGTAGAAAATTTACCCAACCCAAACCGAACCGACCCATACCAATCGTCTCTCGTCTCTTTCATTTCCACCTCTCCAGGAATTTGATGCTTGAAAATTTAAAAGAAAATCTCTTGCTCTCTGCCAATCGAAATCTCTTGCTCTCTGCCAATCTGCCTTCAGGAAATCTCTTGCTCTTTGCCAGTCTGCCTTCGTCTCTCCTCTCTTTCCACCTCTCCAAGAATTGGATGCTTGAAAATTAAAAAGGAAATCTCTTGCTCTCTGCCAGTCTGCCTTCGTCTCTCGTCTCTTTCCACCTCTCCAGGAACTTTTCTAAGGTTAGCCATTTCTCATCTCAGATTGTATTATTGCTTCTCTCTCTCTCTCTGTGGCACCATCGGGCATTGACAACTAATCGGACAGCTTCTTTGTTAGGGTTTTGTTTTCATGCTTTTTTTTCTCATTTGTTTCTCTCTCTTTCTCGCAGATCTAGCCAGTGGTATTTGAAGAGAAGGGTACCATTCGAGCTTCAATGGTAGTTTCTTAACATCACTGTGAGTTTCTCTCTCTCTCTCTCTCTCTAAAAACCCTAATTTTATATCTTTTTGTGAAGCATTTGTATGGCAAAATCAAATTTTTTTTCAGTTTGTAAAGTAGGCATTCAGTGATTTTGTTTTTCAATCTTTGTGTGTTTTGTAATAAAAGTGCGAGATTCTGGAAATGGAAATGTGCGGTTGTGACTGTTTGGTTGCTTAGAATTTCGGATGATGAAAAGAAATACCTTTTTTTTTTATATATATATTAGGATTTTTCTGCCCCTGATTCTTTTCCAGTCATACAATTACCAAATATTTGTTTTTCTTGTGCCTTAGTCTAGTCTGGGGTGATTTGATTTCTTAGATTAAGCATATTATGTTTCTTTAACCTTAAGATATTAGACTTCCATGTAGAACTTTGTTCCTCAACTTATGGGCATCATGCAGTTGTTGTTCTGCATTCGATGCCCTTTCCGAAAGTTTTCCTATTGGAATGCATTTCGAGTGCAATTATATGTTGGCCTAATATAAACCATAGCATCTAGTGCATAAATTTTGTATTAATGTCTCGCAAATCAATTAAATTGGCATACTTTCTAGCTGATTTTCTGTTAACCTGTATGAGCACTGTTCGATTAATGAGTCTTATGTATCATTTCAATTTCAATTTTGGGCAAAATGATTATATGACACCTGCCTACACAATCAATCCGTGGACGTCTATACAGTTCAACAAATCATTAAACATTTGTTTAGATTATATGTATATATATGCTGTTTTCTATTTAGTAGGGAAAGAAAAGACATAAAAAGTTTTATATTTCTTTCTTTTAAAGTAAATATGTAAGGGAAATTCAGATATAAAATGGTTTGCACATGTTTTTTGCAGAGAGGAACAACTTCATTTGTTGTTTTTCTTCCTTACTTGGGTTCTAAATAAGAAAATGGCTATCATTTAAATTTTAATTTTTGCTCTTTGATTACATTCATTGGTAATTAACTAATTGGATACGAGGAAAGATTAAAAAAAAATATATATATATATATATATATATCTATGCATTGTGAGAACTTTCTCCTTTAAATTCATATGAATTCATTTTAGATTTTAATTATTTGTATAATTATCCAGATTTACAACATAGGTTGGTTTGTTAGCTAACTGAGCTACTCACTGTTGGTCTCAACTAGAAAGCATCCTGAGAGGAACAAGAAGGATAGGATTCCAAGTTCCGTTTGATTTTGGTGGTTGAGAAATTTGGAGGTAAGTTATTAGACTTTTTTCTCATTATTTTTGCATCAATTTGTGAAATTTGAAGTTCATTAGAAGTGGGAAGGTGAAAATTAGTTTTGGAAAGTGTAGTGAAGCTTAGGTTGTGAAATTGTTTGCTGTGAAGTTTGGAGATTGTGAAGTGAAATTTGTGTTATTTGATTTCTATGAAGTTATTATGAACAATGTGTGAATCTCATATTGATTGCATCCACAACATCAAAACATCAAACCATTAAATGTGTCATCTGATATGCATCTAAAAACCCTTCACATTTTTCTTCTATTTGATATGGACTTTACTCCTAAATCTTTTAAAACTGATCCTAAATTTATTTTTCATTTTTTCTGTTTTTTTCGATTGAAGGATTTGATTCTAATGTGTCAACAGATTTTTTTTTCTTTTTTTTGTCCTTTTTTGAGTAAACCGATAACCAAAAAAAAAAAACAAACAGCAAGCACCTTAATGTAGTAAATTAAGTAAAACTAATTCTTTTCACATGGATGTGCATGAAATCTTATTATATTTTTTGTTTTCTTGTTTCTTTTTATATGTTTTTCAATAGATTTTTTTGTTTTTAATAGGTTATATATGGATGAGGACCACAATGATTTGTATGATATTAATGAATTGAAAGAATATCTAAATGAATCAGAAAAAGCCGAGTCTCAACCTTCAAAATCGGATAAATCTTATAAGACACAAAAGAGAAAGCCTTTTAGGGCTCCATCTTGGGTTTGGGAACATTTTGAAAAAATTCCAGATAGTGATCCAAGTAATCCTAGATGCAAATGTAAATATTGTGGGGTAGATTATGCATGTGATACTAAGAGGTGTGGAACTAGTACGTTACAGAATCATTTGATGAACCAATGCAAGAAATACCCTAATAGGACAGTGGAGAAAAGCCAACAAGTTCTTTCTTTCGATAGTAGTAGTAGTAATTTGGTGTCTACAAGTACAACATTTAGTAAAGAGGCATGTAGGCTTGCATGTGCTCAAATGATCATCATAGACGAGTTGCCATTTAGCCATGTTGAAGGGGAAGGGTTTAGAAAGTTTTGTAATACTTTGAACCCTAAGTATGAACCTCCATCTCGTAGAACAATTTCTAGAGATGTGTTTCAATTGTACTTAGATGAGAAAAAAATTTTGAAAAGTGTGTTTTCATTGAGGAAGCAAAGGGTTTGTCTTACGACGGATACATGGACTTCCATTCAAAATAACAATTATATGACTCTTACCGCTCATTTCATTGATGATGATTGGAAGTTGCATAAGAGAATTATAAATTTTTGTATTGTCCAAAATCACAAGGGTGAGACAATTGGTAAGGTTATAGAAAATTGTTTAATTGAATGGGGTATTGAAAGGGTTTTCACAATAACGGTTGATAATGCTTCTTCAAATGATGTGCCTATTAATTTTGTGAACAAAAGATTAGATTATTGGAAAGGAAATGTTTTGGATGGTAAGTTTTTGCATGTTCGTTGTGCTGCACATATTGTAAATTTGATTGTGACATTTGGATTAAGGGAAATTCATGATAGTATTGCTGGAATTCGTAATGCTATTAGATATGTTCGATTATCGCCTTCAAGGTTAACCAAATTTAAAGAATGTGTAGAAAAGGAGAAGATGGAATTTAGAGAAACCGTGGTTTTGGATGTGTCTACTAGGTGGAATTCTACCTATTTGATGTTGAATTCGGCTTTGAAGTATCAAAAAGCTTTTGATAGGATGGTAGATGATGATGGTTTTTTTCTTGGATATTTTGAGGAGGATGAAGTTGGAAGGAAGAGAGCTGGGCCACCTCAAAGTAAAGACTGGGATAGTGCAAGGGTTTTTATGAAATTTCTTGCTACTTTTTATGAGATTACCTTAAAATTTAGTGCCTCTTTGACTGTTACTTCTAATATATGTTTTCATAACTTGAGTTTGATGTATAATGCACTTGTTGAATGGAGTAATAGTCAAAACCATTTGATGGCCGATATGGTAAAGAAAATGTTGACAAAGTTCGAGAAATATTGGGGTTCACTTGGAAATGTCAACAAGTTGTTACTTATTACCGTTGTGCTTGATCCACGATATAAGCTAGAATATGTATCATATCTTTTTGAGGATGCTTATGAAAGTGGTATGGTTGAATCTTTGACTAAGGATGTGAAAGATACTTTATATAATCTTTATGACTTTTATAAAGAAGTTGATTCTATGGATGAGAGTTCTAAAGTGTCTAATCCTAATGATAATCAATCAATACAAGCACAACAAAGTGGGATGATGGTGGATTCAATGGATGATGGAAGTATAGATGATCGTCGGTGTTTGAAAGAATCACAATTTAAAAAAAGAAAAATGGAGAAAAATGTATTGGAAATAAAGAATGAGGTTGATAAATTTTTGTTTGATCCATGTGAGGATGTGGAGAATGAGAAATTTGATATTTTGGCTTGGTGGAAAAATAATTGCACAAAATATCGAATTTTATCTCAAATTGCAAGAGATGTATATGCCATTCCAGTTTCTACAGTAGCATCTGAATCTGCATTTAGTACCGGAGGACGTATTCTTGATGCATTTCAAAGTTCATTGGGTCCAAAGATGGTGGAGGCTTTGATTTGTTCACAAACTTGGTTGAAATCAAATCCTATGAGATATGATTATAGAGTTGAAGTACCAATTGAGGATGTTGCATATTATGATTCTATTGAATCAGGTACGATTTTTTTTTAATTATTTGTAATTTTATTTTTATCATGTTTTTTAGAGCTTTTTAAATTTTTTTAGCAATATTTACAACGTCTTTTTAGTATTTATTGATTAATTTAATATTATATTTTAATTTGTTTAGGAGCATCTTGTGTTACAAAACAAAATCTACCTCCATCTAATTGATCTATGATTGCTTGGTAAGTTTGTTGTTAATTCCAATTATTTTTTAAATTAGATAATATTTTAGTAATATACTAAATTGCACTTAAGTTTATTGATTGCTAGTTACATTTAATATTTAATGTGTAATTTTAATGCTTGTTGAAGGATGAATGGAATATGGCTTTGCATGGCATATTGTGATAATGGGATTGTGGTTGATGGTGGTTGCTCGTGGAATGAAGTGTGTGGAATAAGACTATTTAAAATAATTTTTATTTTTATGTATTGTTAGTTTATTAAATTCTAAGTTAATTTTGAAGTTTAAGATATCAAATATGATTGTATTCTATTTTATAACTAATATTGGTTGTAAACTTGTTGGATAATTTATTTGTTGTTGTATGATGTATTTGTATAATTAGGTGATAGCTATAAACTTGTATTGTAGTTGTATAGTTTTATGTTGTATTATTTCACATGTTTGATGCTTAATAGTTAGTTTATTTAGTATTTTTACTTAGGTGAATGTATATTAAAATTATTTAAGTTAGATAATAGTTTGAAAAAGATATTTAATTTAAAATATAATGCATGAATAATAATATAATTAAAGATTGATAATTAAAAAGGTCTAAAAAAGATTTTAAACAATTTTGGCTCAATGTATCAAAATTCATATCTCAAAATAGTAAAAATAAAAAAATTTGGGCCGAAACCCATCATAAGGTCCAAACCGGCCCAAACCAAAAATAAAAAAATTTGGACTGAAAGTGAAGCTCATCATGAGGCCCAAACCAGCCTAAACCAAAAATAAAAAAATTTGGGCCGAAGCCCATCATAAAGCCCAAACCGGCCCAAATCGTGAACCCAACCCAAACCGAACAATGATCATTCAGTTCGGTTTTGTATCCAATCCAAATCGAACCGATCGGTTCCGTTTAAAAAAGTCCACAAAACCGAACTGAACCGAACCGAGCCCACCCCTAATCTAACGTATGTGACCTTTAAGTTGCTTACATTATGGTATAAGCAATTTGTTCTATCCACATGTGAGCATGAGGTCTTTTCTTTTTTCATTTTTTTACATGAAATACGTCAATATCATTAAGATGAAATAGCAGTACATGAATTCAGCAAAATGAAATTAGAGTATTATGAGTTAATCATGATAATGCCTCCTCTGTCCAGGTCTCATACTGAGACATACTGAGAAAATAATGAGTAAGCTCATTGAGTAAAGCTGTATTAGACCCTGTCAATCTTCTTTTTAAATTTGCAATTTTTTCACCTAATTATTTTTTCTGATGCACTCTAAGCCACGTGTTATATTATCTATGGACCATGGTCCACAAAATCTTTTTTCGTTTTATTAATATTTTATTTTTTGGGGGAAATTTGATGAAAGGATCGTAGAATATTTGAAAGTCAATTTCTTGTGAAACTGAACCTTAATTAAAGTATCAGAGTAAAGTAATTTTTGGTAATAGTATATAAGAATAGTTATTGATACATATAATTCTTTTAGCTTATTACTTTGGTCTCATCTTAATGAAATCAGAGAGTAATACCCGAAGATGTGAAAATTTCTGACTTTGAATTATTTTTCTTTCTTTTTTTCCTATCATATTAATAGAAAATTTAAAATATAGTCATTTTAGATCTAACAGATTTAGATTTTTTATTCTATTTTCAATGAATTTAGGTCTTTTCCTACCTCAGTGTTTATTTAACTTTCACACTGATAATAATAATCTGTCGGTTACTTTTTATTTTTTATTTTGCTTGTATGGAGTTGGTTTACTTCTTCTTATTCTTCTTCTTATTATTATTATTTCTGCTCATTCTTTGCTCATGTTGGAAACGTCTATGACAAGCTGATTGCTTTTGTATTATTATTTAAGTATTTGACGCCTTTTATTCTTTCATAGAAGCTAGAATCTATAAATTTCCTTGGCATATATCTATAAAAATTATAAGAGATGTATAGTGATATTATTGTCGTGATTAATAAATTTTTTATTGTAAATTCATTTCAGTTTAGTTAACTAATTTTAGTTAAACTAAGAAATACATAAATTTTTAAGTTTTGTTACTAATATTGATTTCCTATATTTTTCAGCATTGTCGGAGCAAGTGATGGACCGAGCAGAAAATTGAAGCACAAAATTTGTGTTCGTAGAGTTACAAATTATGCTAAGAAAATTACAAACACTTACACAGATAGAGAAAGAGAGAGATATAAATAGATACAGAAGCATTGGTGGATTTTTGTTCCCCATTAATGTAAGTTGCTTCTCTAAACAAAATAGAAAATATTATGCAAACTAATTTCACTTTAATGTAATGAACTTATCATTGAACCTTTACTTGTGCTGCATTAAATGGTGTTTCAAAATTGTTGATAATTTTCATAATGGATTATTTAAAGATGATAAGTCATCTCTTTATAAATTGCTCAATTTTGAACCTTTGTTATTGTGTTACTTGGTGTGACGGAAATGTTTATGTTGCATGGTTGGAATGTGAAATATGAAATTAAAACTAGTATGAAGTTGTGTTTTTGTTGAATTTAATGGGAAATTTGAATGTGAAACCATAATGATTAATATGTGTTAGAACCATAGGTTACCCTTAGGAAGCAATGTCACATGCGCGTGTTTGGTTTGTTGCCTAATGTATAATGTATACTAATATATAGAAGATATTGTAGCTTTTAAATCCACATATGTGCTGGTTCAAAAAGTTTCTTTAGCCATTTTCATTATAATTTTGCACAAACCCCATTAGATGCATGTCATTTGTAGGTTCCGGAAAATTTTTCGCCAAGCGGAAAATTTTTCCTCCAGGAGGAAATGTTTTCCTTCAAGAGGAAATTTTTTCCTTCAAGCGAAAAATTTTCCTCCAGGCGGAAATTTTTTTCCTCCAGGTGGAAATTTGTTTCCTCTAGGCGGAAAAAACATTTTCTCGTGTAGGAAAAAATGTTTCCTCCTATCAGAAAGAAATTCCTCTTGGTGGAAAGCATTTTCCTCCTGTCGAAAAGAAATTTTCTCCTGGCGAAAAGTGTTTTCCTCCTGTTGGAAATTATTTTCTTGCTGTCGGAAAGAAATTTTTCTCTCGTCAGAAAACAGATTCCTCTAGTTCGAAAATTATTTCCAATAGATACATAAATATCTTTTTGTTCTAAACTTTCAAATTGTAATTGCTTGGCGGAATTTTCGTTAGATTTTTCTTTTTTACTATTTAATATGTTTTTGGTCCTTTCGATTTTCCTGTCCATATGCAAGTATATGTTATGATTTATTAGTTGTATTTAATTTGCAGATAAATGGATTCAGAATACCAACGAAGGTTTTGGAACTCGGAGATATCAAGGGAAAAGGTTAATTGTAGATCTAACTTCTGGAAAGCCGTGTCGGATATTAAGTTCAAGCTTACTCTAGATCAAATAAAGAAGTTCAAGGATAACTATTTAGGCAAATTTTTGAAGGCCAACGATATACAATTTAGTGGCCACATTGTGAACAGCATGCTATGTAGGCAATGTGTTTGCGACGATAAGGATTCTATGGTATTCAATTTTGGAGGTCGTGGTGCTAGATTTACACGGAGAGACTTCGCCATAATTACAAGTCTATGGTTTGGTTACGAACGCAATAGGCAGGTTAACATCTCTTCATGTATTAGTGACATGTATTTTGGGGGAAAGCGAAAGGTCTCTAACTCGGAGATAACCGATGTGTTCATGACCACATAGTGTCAAGACAATGATAAAGCCAACGATAATAGATTGAAGTTGGCGTTATTATATTTCCTAGAGACAGTTCTTCTAGGCAAAGAAAGCATGGCCACCGCACCCTATAATCACTTGGAGATGGTGGACGATTTAGAGTACTTCAATAACTATCCATAGGGTACTTTATCATACACCACCACCATTAGATCGTTGAAGAGTACTTTTGAGCATAGAGCGTCCATGGCTTTAAACAAGTCAAAGAGTTATAGTCTTTGTGGGTTTCCTTTGGCTTTCATGGTAAGTTTATTACACTATTATTTCAAGTTTGTTACACTTGTATATATGGTGTGTATTTCTTCACTTATTCATTATTCATTTATTGTTTGACAGATTTGGGGTTTTGAGACAATTCCTTCGTTATGTCAAGCATTTGGAAAAAAGTTGCCGAACATGGCATTCCCTCGAATTCTTAATTGGCATATTTCACAAGTGCCAAGATTTGAGAAGGCCACTAAACTCTTCCATCGTCATGATGTAAGTACATGAGTTCTTCCACTTATATATATATATATATATATATATACATTCCAACTTAGTAATATTATTTATAGACTTTTGCAGTATTTGTAGTAATATTAGTATTACTTAATAATCACTTGATGATAATCCCTTTTGTCTTTTGCAGGATCCCGTTCATGTATGTAACTGAATTTGAGCGTGTATATATTAGCAAAATTCCATGGGACGTACATCATGACACTATTCCATACAATGTTGCACCTACTGTCGAAGATAAACCACCACAAGGAATTCATGGTGAAAGAGATGAAGTTGTTCCACTGACAAGTAGTGGAAGAAGTAAGAAACGAAAACAGGCATCTGTGGAAAGTAAGGGTAAAGGAGGAAGGCGACGAATGGGAGATAAGCCGACAGACCAGCCTTCATCATCGACTATGGGAGTTGCTGCTCATGTTCGTGTTAAACCATCGACTCCATCCCAACCTCCATCGACTCCATCCCATGATGAGGTTTGTATAAATTGTATGAATGTTTATCTTTTTTATTATTGCAACTACTAATCATTATTGTTTCTTTTAGGTACCTTTGAGAGAGAGATTAACTATCCTTGAAGGTGAAGTGGCTAATGTTCGGCAGACGTTAAGGATTTAAGAATCGCCATGCTTAGAGAGTTTGCAAGTTTGGAGACCAAGCTTGATAATTTAATGAAGCACCAAGGAGTGGGAGTTGGTGCTGACGGTTTGGGAGATGGGATGGAAGCAGACGTTGAAAAGGATGAAAAAAAAAGAAGAGTTTGATCCCGATGCGACCCTCGTTGATAGACAGTCACGTCCATCCGTTGTAGGTGATACAGGACCAAGTGTTAAGATTATCGATAAAGTGTCTCCATCAAAGTTTCCGGCCAGGAGATGTGCAAAAAAGGTAGTAGCTGCTAAACAAAGTATAGATATTGGGAGGCGGGATAGGAAGGCGGCAACAGCTATTAAGACTCTTTACAGTGTTGGAGGCTTGCGGAAAAAACTAGAGCGCACTTGACCTGGTCCATCTTCTACTTTAAAGTTTGACCCATACAGATCGGTTCCCACTCGACTTGTAAAAAATTTTGACCAATTTATGAAGTCTGGTCAGGCAGCAAAGGTCGATATGAACATTTTGTCTGCGAGTACAGATTTTTTCCAGTTGTGTATAGCTAGTGAGAGGTGGTTGAATCATGATGTAAGTATTTTTTGATCAAGATTTTTATTTTATAATTTGATAAATTCTATAGATTGTCGTTAAACTGCATGGATGTAATTTAAAACTAACTCGTCTTTCAATGCAGCATATGGAAGTCCTGCCTTTTTTATTTCATGTACATGCCAATCGATTCCCTGATGTTTTTTATCCTAGTTTTGAGGTGATAGATGGAGGATTTTTGGTAAGTGAAGAAGTTTTAAAGGCAGTGTCCCATATGTGGCTATTGTGATTTTGGGTAACTAATAATCTATTTTGTTGTAAGTATACATTGAGCAGTGTTATGGAAAGTTCATCGCCAATCCATCTAATTACCAATTCTTATATGCAATTTAAGAATATATATTGGGGATTCGAATGAAGGAGTCGAAGCCATGGAAATGCGTAAATTATGTACAATATACATATCCAAATTGTGTAATGTTAACTATTCATTTATTTATGTGTCTTCCTTTATTTGTTGTGCTAATTGAAATCCTGTAATGTACTGACAGTTATTGATTCCACTAAACAAGTGCAACATACATTGGCTTCTAGGGCACGTGGACTTGAAAGAGCATCGTATGACTGTATATGACTCAGATAAGGCTGACAACCGAAACAAGGGAGAAACGTATTTTAAGAAATTATGCATTATGTTACCTTATTTACTGCGGTCTGCATCCTTTTATGAGAAATGGATAGATCTTGTAGACTCTATTGATGAGTTTACATATGAATTGGCACAAAATTCCTCTTAGCAAAATAACAAGTAAAGCCCCTTAACACTTACATGTTTGTTGAATAAATATTAACTATTGAATATGGTTCTAATAATGTTATTGTTTCGTTACAATAATTGTTTTTTTGTAGTGGTGACTGTGGCATGTTTACACTCAAGACCATGGAGATTTTACATGCTAAATTACCAGTGACATTCACACAAGATGACATAGAGTTCTTCAGGACGAAGTATGCATATGAGGCTTACAACAAAGAACTAACCATATAAGCTGGATGGTGATGCATTTTTCTTTCCTTTTGTCATATTTATAGATGTATATCCTTTATTATATTAGATTTTTAATTGTAAAGATAATGATAGCTTATAATGTTAATTTAACGAAGATAACGATGTGTTATTGATGTAAAGATAAGTAATTGATCTTATAGAAAATGTGCCATGTTTATTTATTAGAATTCCATTATTTACAAACATCTTACGAGCTCAATTGCATATTTTGAAAATTTTTCTGCTTGTCGAAAAATATTTCCTCCAGTCGGAAATTCCATACGGAGACCAAATGAAGCTTCTGGATAATTTTTTGCCAGGCGAAAAATTTTTCAAAAATTTTCCTCCAGGCGGAAATTGTTTTCCTGCAGTTGGAAAAATTTTTTTCCTCCTGTAGGAAAATATTTCCTCCAAGCGGAAATTGTTAAATAACATTTACTCCTATCAGAAACTAATTTCCTCCACTTAGAAAATCAATTTCTAATAGATTATTTAAGTTAATAGTGGGGTAAAAAAATTGAAAGTGGAGATAAATATTATATAAGATGAAGATGGATTTAACAAAAAATGTATTGACGTTTAAAATCAATAACCATTTTAAAGAAAAGAAAAAATTATATATATATTTTTTTTTTTTCAAAATCATTTGGACATTTCATAAAATGAGATGTAAACGAAAGATTTAAAATCAACTCCAGAAAAGCTTCTTTTCATTTAAGATTAAATTCTAAAAAAAAAATTGCTAACAAATCTTCCACCGTCGAGTAGAAAATATAATATCCAAGATATGAAATAATTATCAAAACATATTAAACCATAACACTAAATTAAAACTTCCTAATTCGAAGCATAAGACAATGAATTCGTACATCTTTGCCTATAATGTCCAATACCACCGCATCGGCTATATCTACGTCCCATAACATCTTCACCTTTGGATGGTATGCATTGCATCCTCGACCTACTGGCTCGCCTATGTTTCCATTTCGATGGAAGAACAATACGACTTGCCACATCATCCGAAGCATGCCACTGTTTTTCATCTAACACAGGGTAAATGGACTCAGTATAAGCTGCATGATATGCATCCGCGGTGTAGTAATGAGAACACATGCCATAAAGAGCAATTTTGCATTCTCTACGAGCGGCAATACAATGATCACAAGGATATTGATCAAGATTGAAGACTTTGCATGAGCATGTTTTTTATTGGAGATTAACTGTATCCTTCAAACTCCCACCTTCCACAAGAAATTCATACATATTAACAGCCTTCACACGTAGTCCGATAGACTCCAAATTTCATAGTTTGAGTTGCTCTTCCATATGGTCACTCACAGGCTTCGTCAATTTTGCACTTGCAGTACGTCGCTCATAAAACCACCTTTGCAGTAAATCTTGTATGTGCTCAATTAATGCTACTATTGGTATCTCTCTAGCATCTAGCAAAATACCATTCAAGCTTTCTGCAATATTGGTGGTCATGATAGTATACCTTCTACATGGAGAAAGAGAACGTGCCCACCTTGTAGGGTCACATGATTGAATGTACTGGACAGCCCTACTCTTTTTTGCCTTAATTTGCCCCATATAAAACTCAAAATCTTCAACCAAATATGCACTAGCTGCGAGCATGAAACATTGTATTATTGTTTCATCTTTCGCATGTCCATTTGCTTTAATATTTCTGCTTATATGGTACGTGCATAGCGCATGGTATGCATTGGGAAAAACTTTGCGTAAAGCCTTTTCAATAGCGGGGTGTCTATCACTCACAAACACTAAATCTGGAAAATCTCCAATGGCATCCTTGAGGTTTTGGAAAAACTATGTATATGCTTGCTCGTTCTCTCCGTCTCCAATTCCGAAAGCCAAATGATATATTTGCTTATTACCATCCATGCCCGATGCAATATACATGTACCTTTTGTATTTCCCTTTCAATGTGGTTGTATCAACAGCCAACACGGATCTTATGTAGGATATAAATCCCCTAATATTTTCTTTAATCTCCATAAAAAAAATATACAAAATTGTTATTATCGTCTTTTTTGATACGTGTAAGAGTTTCAGGGTTTTTCGACGCTAACTCATAACAATAGGCAGGCAACTTAGCAAAATTCTCCTCTGGAGATCCCCTAACACTGTTAAATGCATACTCTTTACCTCTCCATACTTTGTTGTAGCTTATATTCACCCCATATTTCTGCAAAAAATCAAGTTGAATTTCTTTGGGTTTGTAAACACGTGCAATCCCTTCATATTTAAATTTAATACATTGACTAATAACCCAGCTACTGGCCTGCTTATGTTCACGATGCATGATATCTAATGAGCAACTGTGTGCATTATCAAAAATTCTCACAACAAATATTTCTCCATTTTTAGATATGGTTGCAGGTAGTTGCCATTTACAAGTATTTTCCAAGCATACAACCTTATACTGTCGTGTAGTTGATCGTGTCACCTTGAGCTTCTTATTTTCACGCATGCAATAGATACTCGGTTTATTCTATAAGTCATGTTTGTTGCGAAATAATTATCCAACTACAATGCTCTCATAGCGAGTGAACTTTGACGAAAATATGGCCATAGAACCACTTCAGTTGCTCAATGATATATGGTCACTTGTACCACGATGAACCCTAACATCATCAACTCCTTCATCGTTCATTTTAGGATGCATATCATTATCATTGTCCGGCAACTTATGATCAAAATCTACATCATTATGATCAACATCATCCCCTGCTACATTGTAATTCTCATCATGATCAATATTATGCAACTGCTCATACTCCTTATCGTTAGGAAACTGTTCAGCATAGTCACCTCCAACATTAACTCCTTCGTGGATGTTAAATAATATCCAGGCCCCACGAACATCAACTTGATCTCTAAACTAAGTCTCTTAAACCATAACTTCCTGAGATGTAGCCTGAATAGGTTCAATACCGGAAACTTGTGGTAGACGAACGCCAATTGGAGGACAAGCAAAAGAATGAAGATTACTCCTACTATCCGAAGCAAAGGCTGTTTGATGAACATTTCTAGATACATGTTCAACTTTCGAAATCACCTCAACATACAATGAACGCATCATTGTAATCCCTCATTCTTGAAGAAAGCATTGCACATCCCTATCACAGCGTATTTCTATAGGATCCAATTTTTCTGCACATCGTCCATATATCCATTTTAGCTTTAGCAAATATTCATTTCGATCTATCTCAATAGAATTGAAAATCTCATCCTCTAACTCTGATTTTGTGCATCTCTTGCTGACGGAAACCATTATATTTTTACCACTTCGATATTCCCAATTACCACCATCATTTTGTACCAATATTCCATTGTATAAAACCGCAATTACAATATCATCGTCTTCCATTTTACTACAAAATTAAATGGATAACGTTAAACTAAATCAATAAATATATAAAAATTTGAATAATACTAAACAAACATATTAACTGTATTAAAAAAGTCGATCCTGTTTTTTTTTCCGCCAAATATAGCGTTTTTCTACTGGCGGAAAACTAGTGGAAAATTAGCGAAAAACTTGCAAAAACTGACAAACTGAAGGAAAATGACAGAAGTTCATCTTTTTCGCCAAATTTCCTCCATTTTTACTGTTTTTCTCGATTTTCCAGTTTTATACAAATTTTCTCTCATTTTCCAACCATATGTCACCTAAGTATCTTTAAACTCATATATAACAGCTCATAAATTAATTTCTTACATATCCATATTAAATAAAAATCTTAAAAATTCCAAAACTAACAAAAAATACAAGAAAAAAGAGAAAAAAAAAAAAAAAAACATATCCATATTTCCTCAGTTTTATCTAATAAGAAAAAAGATAAAATTTTTACCTGATTTTAGTTTCAGAAATGAGAAAATACAAAAAGATGAGAGTGAGAGTAGATGAGATGCAAAAAGTGTTTGTGGCCTGTTAGAGAAACCCTTGCATAAAATATGAACGGGTGTGTAGAGGAAGAAGGAAAGGATAAGAAAAAACATATTGTGTAATTTTTAATATGATCAAGAGTATTTTTGTCCCAAAATGGCTATTTTTTTTTTTAAAAACAAAATTTGCTATTCTTCAAAAAACGTATTACAGGGTGGCTAGTTTTCGAAAAAAATGTTTTGTGTTTTCCTTGTTTCATCAAAGCCTAAGCCTGAAACCTGGGCTTGTTCTTGGCTTCTTGGCCTTATTCCCCTTTGGGCTGGATATGAAGCCCTGAACTGAATTCGTACGTCCAAGTTGGCTCAGCCCGGCTCAGTCCAATATCTCGCTAAGCTGAAGGATCTGCTCCCACATTGAGGTGCTCAAACTAAAAACAATGTTTCACGACCAAAAAAAAAAATTCCCAAAATTTCATTTTTCTTAGTGATAATTGCTTCACGTTGAATATACGTATGCGATTCAAGTAATATATCAATGAATTTATCATTGATTAGACAGTTATATATGTGTATATGTAACCCTTATACAGCAAAATACATATATTGGAGTACACCTCAAACATTTTTATTTTTATTTTTTTTAGTAAATCATCTCACACATTTTTTAAATTGTTAATTAACAAGTAAATTCTAATGTACTGCTATCTGTCTTCTTTACGAGAGAAAATTCTTACAGTATATGATCATTAGTTTATATTCTTAAACCCGACCAATAACATGCATGTTGCCAATGCCATGTCACTCAGTAAAAATTTCTTTTGTTGTGAAATGACAAAGAGAATTTATCCTGATCAATAAATTATTTATTCAATTTTTCCAGCTATGGTAGCTTGCATGATTGCATTAACAGACTTGTTTAAATCCAAAATCATTCAATAATTAGTTACCACCGACTTTAACTCCTTAACGGCCTCATATATATACTTAATAGGTACTTAAGCTTTGTCAAGTAATTAAACGAGAAAGATAATAGTATTCATCTGCCGAATTAAAACAAACTTGTTAATTGTTTAGTTAAAATATTGTAAAATTCATAGTTAAGTCATACAGGTATTTTTGCATATATATATATATATATATATAACTTTATTATGGTGGCATGGACAATCCTTCCATGCTGAAAAACTATCCATTATGTGTAGTCTATATGAAAAAAAAAAAATGAAAAAAAAAAAGAAACAGTTTTTCCAACGTTGCAAAATTGTTCACGTTCAATAGAATAGTATTTTATATATATATATATATATATTTATCATACAACATAAAATCAAGTAAAAAATTTATTACATCAAAATTGTATATATATATATATAATTTTACTATCAAAGTATCTTAATTTTTTTTTATAGTATGAACATTAATATGGTTTTCTATAATATATTGCGTGAAACACACATCACTGTAAATGTGGAGACATGCGTTTTCGATATCAGAACTTTATATTATACAAATATATACATATATATATATACATTTATATCTATATATATATATCATTTTGTCTGTAATCTGTTGTTTGTTTCTTCAATTCAAATAGTAAACATTTGACGGTTTCAATTCTATAATAATTTTATCGGTTTACTTTACTGTATATCTTATTACAACAAATTCCAAGTTACGATATTTTTTTCTCTTTTCTAACAACACATCCAAAATTATATTACAAGAAATCCCATAAGAACATAAATGAAATGACAGCTTAACCAAAATCACTGTTAAAAAATATTATTAGAGCTGGATCCATAAATTATATATGTTAATTTACAACCACCAAAAACCAAAAAAGTAAAAACTCCACCAACTCTAATAAAAACCTTCCGAATAGTCATACACCAAATGCCAACATCTCCATTTATATATGGGTTTGCAATTTCAGAATAGTTTTCTTCTTCTTTCGGCAATATGTAACATACAATCTCCACTAATTTATATATCTTCCTTAATTCCTCAAAAATCAAAGACTCTTTTGAAGGCAATTAAAGCAATATTGCGTAAAACATTCACATATGGACAATACAGCAGATATTCAGCAATCCCATCTATATATAAAGGAAAAATAAAATAAAATCTCAAAACCTGGGAATGTAGAAAGAACAGAAAAAATCAATATTTTTTTGTTTTTTTTTTTTTCTTTTTCTTTTTCCTATTCTATTCTCTCTGCTTATCTATTATGCAAAGGATTGGGACCAGTGTGGATTCTTCTCTTTTCATCACCGAAAAGAGAACCGTCACCATCTTCAGTATTTCTGTCTCCTCCAAAACCAGCACTAGATTCAGCAGAAGAAGAACTTCTAAGCTGATGATGATGATGATGATGATGATCGGAGGCAGCAGACCCAGTTTTGAAGCTTGAAAATTTAGCGGACCCATCATCAGAAATTGAAGTTTCTAACAATAAAAACACCAAAAGTAGCACTGAAACAGAAAAGAAAACAAACCCTTTTCTCATACCCATCTCTTTCGCTCTGATGCTCCAGAACAAGATGCATGGAATCTTTCTGTATGACTAGCTCAAGACCCTAGAAAAAAGAGAAGAGACAAAGCCGCTCTTTGTTTGGATTGGATCTGATATTATAAACCAAAAGGTTCTCTCCAAAAGAAAACCGTTGGAAAAAGTGGTGCAGCTTGAGACGAGAAAAAGAAATGAAAAAGGATCTGATGGTTTTTTTTTTTTTTTTTTTGTGTAGAAAATATGTTTTGTTTTCCTCCTTTGTCTCTCAGAGAGATGGGGTATGAGCTTCTTGGAGTCCGAGCTCTGACAATGGAGAAAGAGACAGAGTCAATGAGGAGTGAGAGTCAAAATGCATTGGTTGTGGTGCTTGAAAGAAAGAAGAGAAATTTGGCTTAGAAGAAGGTGTGCTACTGCTATTGGAAACCAACTTCAGAGAGCTCTTTTTTTATTTTTCTCTTGGGAAAAAAACCAAGCAGGTGGCAGAACAGAAAGTGAAAGGAACTTCTAGTGATCTATTCTTAGTTTAGGGTGCTTCGTCCTCGTCTTGTTGCTATGTCTAATGAGAGAGAGAGAAGAGAGAGGAAATGTTGGGTATTTGTCTGATGTCAATCTTGGGTCATGGTGTGATATAAAGCATTTTTGGATTTTTCCTTTTTGTTTTCTTTTTTTCTTTTTACCTTTTGTTTTGGCTGTGAGTTAAAGTCGACTGTTGCAATGATTGTGTATGTTTTAATTATAGTTATAAAGTAAGTATGAACAGAAAGCAAAAATGCATATTTGTAGGCATAAAATTAACACTTAATTTGGCCTCTGATTAAGTAGTTATATATGATCTTTTTTTCATGTGCACATTTTTTAGTAAAAAAAATTTCTTTTGCTTTCCATGCAGGTGATATGTTAAAAGAGGATTAACTGACTAATTAAGTTTGTTTGCTAATTGTAGATATAACACAAGTTTTTGCTTTTTTGTGACATTTCATTAATATTTATTCATTTATTTTCGTTAGTAAGATCAAACTTTTTTGTGGTAATTAATAATCTTTAATTCATTTTTTATACATAAGAAATTATATCTAAATCTTATGAAAAATGCATATATATCTCATGTCACCAAAGAAATTTTAAACACTTTACCCAAATAATAGTTGTAGTATTTTACTCATGCAAAACTTCTATCATGTAGTATTCTGGATTTATGATATAAATATTAATTAGACTAGACCATACTAAATAATATATATATTATATAATATTATAGTGTAGATATATAATTTTCGTCAACTAAAGCTGACTCAGTTAGTATTGCCTTCGGTATCTATACATACAAGATGCAACATTTCATTGGGCTTTAGCAGTTTTTCAACTTTGCTTTTTTGTTTTTATCCTTCCTTTTTTTTTCACTTTTTTTTTCTTTTTTTTTTTTTGGGTTAGGTGGATCATATAATTATCAGTTTTTTTGTGCCGAGAGACTACTGCACCGATCATAACTGGGAATTAGAATGAAATTAGATATTCTAATTACCTTTTTGTCTTTCTGAAAATTTGTTTTGGCATATACCTTTAGTATATATCTTTTAAGTTTAGGACCTAGATATATGGCAGAGTACTATCACTTTTAAATTGGTCAAAGAGATAGAAGTTGAGATGTGGGTCAAAAAGTAGAGGACAATATGTATTTGTGGAGTGTCTTTTTTCCTCGGTGAAAATGATGTTGTCTTCACTCACTTCATATATATCACTTTGGAAAAAGCCAATATACATGAAAGTCATGGCTAATTGACTTTAGTACCCAATTAATGATCTGAAAAACTTGGCAGAATGTTGTATATACATTGAAATTTTTTTTTCTCTTTAGAGGATTACTTTTTATTGTTTTCTTCACCATTGTCTTTAATGGTTCATCATAACTAGTATATTTTTGTAATTCTCAAACATATACATCTCAAAAAAAGAAAGAAAAATATTAATGCATAAAAACAGCCCATGGGAAATGAAGGATGCTTTTGCCAGTTGTGTAGGCCACCATAGTTGATTATATATATAGATGGGTTTTGACAGCCAATTCTTTCACTATTCAAAGAGAAGACAAGTCTTTCTTACAATATACAATTACATCAAACTGGGACAAAAAACATGAAAAAGTAGTAGCCTTGTAACATACTCTTCTTTCACACAATTTTCTTTTTCTTTCTCTTTATATAATCTCATGATTTTCAAAAATATATTCTTTTAAAGTTTTTCAGTTTTTAAGATTTAACTATCACTTTCTCCTTTTCTTTTCTTTTTCTTTTTTTTTTTTCTTTCTTTTTCCCCTCTGTTTATTCTATATGCCCTGGAGTAGCCTAGATGTCTGCATGCACTAGATACTTTGTTAGATTCGGTTTAGAGTTGGGAAAAAAAAAAAAAAATTGCTTTCAACCCCAATTTAACAAAACAACAACAACAACAAAACCAAAACTAATGTGCTTGTTTTGGTCAACAAAAATCAAATGCCCTTTTGATCAAGAGCATAAGAAAAGAAGGCCTTAAATAGAAAGTGTGAATCCAACTTCCTCAATCCCATACCCTGATATCCACGCGGATATCAGTTATAACCACGCTTGGTGCCCACATGAGTTTGTGCTCTTTACAACTATATACTACTTATGCTCTTACACATATACACGTTCAAACATTATTTTCCTCTATCTTCTTCAACACAATTCAGAGACATTCAGCATCAACAATATCCTCCAAACAAATTCAATAAGTTTACATATGAACTTTTCAATTGGTCATATGACCCATGAAAATTGAGCTTTATGACCTAACAAAAGGGTTATAGTTGAATGTTGATGATGATGATGATGATGGAGTATTCCCACCACTCTCATCAAAGTTGAGGCAGCAAAGGGAGTGAGTGAACATTTAGTGTGAGAATGGTAGAGAAATAGAGCTTTGACTGACAAACAACCAAAAAGATGAGACAATGTGTTATTGAGTACATTAGGGTTATCATTAAGGGAGAGACTCTCCATTATGAATTGGTGACCAAGCAAAGGTTTTTTTAATCAGCCTGTCCTTTTTTCCTTTTTCTTTTTCCTTTTTTTTTTTTTTTCCTTTTAATATTTGGTCAAAGTCATGGTGCTCTACCATCATTGGGATCTCAACTACTTCCATAAAATGTGACAAGAAAGAGAGACATGGATTTTCCCACATTCATCATAGCTTCCCAAATAAAATTTTCAACACCTTTAATTTTAGGTAACTTGGCTGTGTTTTTAGGGTACCATGCCTTCGGTAGAGTCAGTACGTTTCAGGCCTGAAATGGACCAGCTTGCCTTATTTTTTGTGATAATTAATAAAGATACTAGAAAATAATTTATTTCAAAGTATATTTTTAGACGTTTATGAAATCAATATAAATAGAAGTTATATCTCATGAAAATAGATAACAAAATTAAGTGCTAGAAAACAAAATTAAGAATAAAAAATAAAAAGTGAATTTGTATCAAATCAATGTATTAAAACCAGACAAAAAGTCATTTCAAATAATAATAAGAATAATAATAATAATAGAGGTGATTACATAATAACCCCATGTTAAGTACAGTGTCAACTTTTTATTTGGCGAAAAACATTTGAGTCAATTTAATAAACTTTCATTTGCAATTGTCTACCCCAATACGAAACTTTTCTCTGGAAACAATAATCCCAGGGAAGCCTTTTCCTCTCTCTAAAATCCCTCATGCCCATGCTTTGAATCTGAAATATTTATTTAGATTAAAAAAATAATGACTGTTTAAAACCAATATAGTCTGACCTCGCACTTATACACGTCAGCAAATTCCAAATAGTAACCTCCTTATAATATGAGAAAACAAGGAATACCATTCTTTTTGCACCTTAATCCAACATTCATGCAACGTTAACATTTTAATTATGTAATAAGCAATTATAAGTATTCTCCACCGAAAGAGGAAAACGAAAAGACACGGAGAGAGAGATTCTGGTCATGATTTAAATATTTGCTTATATTATATTGATTTCATTGATTTATATTATTTGTGTGGGACATCAAAACTTAAAAGACTAAATATGGTACACTGATGTTTTGTTAACTGCAATAGGCAGCTAAACAAAATAACTATTCCCCCCTCAAAAAAATAATTACTAGGTTCATGGCTTTGGATTTATTCCTAAAATGAGGGGGTTATTTATGTAGATTTAAACTTATCCACCAGAAACTTCTTATATTTTAGAGGCATCTGCGGTAACTCGGCTCAAGGCAATAGCAGTCTTCGAACCAGATGGACGGCCTAATTGCTTGCTGATGAAATCCCCAGCTTTCATGAGCTTTACCAAATCCACATTTGTTTTCACACCAAGTCCATTGAGCATGTACACCACATCCTCAGTGGAAACATTCCCTGAAGCTCCTTTGGCATATGGACACCCACCTAAGCCTGAAATGGACGAATCCACTACACTTATCCCCATCTGTCAACACACAAAATAAAACTCCGTCAGATATCTCATCCGCTTCACATCTTACAGAAATTAGCTCTGATACTAATTATATTTAAACCAAACCACCACCACCACACCCCCCCCCCCCCCCCCCCCCCCCCAAAAAAAAAAAAAAAAACACCCAAAACCCAAAATAAAATAAATAAATAAAGGTAAAATATGGATCTGACTCTCGTTTCTATATTTGTTTTAGGGATAAGCATACCCTTCCGATAACATATTAGGTATAGGGCAAAGATATGATGCTGAGTTACACAAGTTACGCCCCTACCATTCATTCTATACAAGGCATGATAGCCCAAAAAGTTAAAAGGTAAATGAAAGGGGGTTGATCCAGAGGAATTGTATCATCAATAGCATAACTCCAGAAGGCTTTACGCCTGTGTTTTAGTCACTATGTACGGCATATATTTCACATAGTATAATCTGGAATGGACAGGTTAGGCGTGTAAGAAGGCTTACTTGGAGGGATACCAAAATGTTTGGAAGAGATTGTCCATAAGTGTCATGGAAGTGGACAGCCAGCTTCTCAACAGGAATAACAGCCATGACAGCTTCAAGCATGGGAACAACAGTTCCTGTATGAACAAAAAAGAAAAAAGACAAATAGGGAATTGACTTTAGATAAACTGGGACAAAATTGTACTTGCGAAAGAACAAGATTAAACTCAAACAACAGACGAGAAGCCATCTGTAAAGTTAGCCAAATCTCATGGAAGCAGAACAAACTCTAGGTAAAACATCTGCTACGAGAAGTCTCCATTTAATATACTGTATTGTATTTTACAGGAGAAGGAAGAAAAGAAATCATCTTTTCTGTATGACATTACCAGGCGTAGCAACTCCAATTGTGTCACCCAGAGAAATTTCAAAGCAGCCCATGTCATAAAGTGCTTTTGCCACATATGCCACTTTTGATGGTGGAATTTCTCCTTCAACAGGACATCCAACAACACATGATACATACCTAATCAAAGTTGGTGCCAATTCATTAATCTCAGAGCAGCTTAAAGATAATGTAATTTTCTCCACCATGGGAGCAATAAATCATAATCATTGCGTGATAACATTTGACACGTATACATAGAACCAAACTATAAGCCATAGTAGTTTCATATTATATTATATCATTTTAGAAACTAATACAGATCTCCTGTACCAAATCGCATAATGACAACCAAGTCAGCAAAATTAAAGATTCTAACCATGAAATCATAAAATTATGATAAGATAGAAGCTCTACCACTTCAAATGAGCAAATAAGGACAAATAAATGGCCAAAACCCCAGACAATCATTATATAATCACCTATTGGGATACTGCAAAGGGAATCGAGTGTACATGCTCAAAGAGAGAGAGAGAGAGATACAGAGATGAAATGGGTAACATACCCTCGAACAGGAATTGACAACTCCTTCGCAGCACTAGTAACAGCAGAATAACGAGCAAGACTTTCTTCAATGCTACAATTGATGTTTGACTTTGAAAATGATTCAGAGGCTGATGCAAAAACTGCTACTTCCTTTGCACCGGCTGCAACAGCAGCTTTGAAGCCCTGCAAGAAGTTGATATAGCATGTTAGAGAATCCCATTATATAAACATGGTACTATTTGAATTCTGCTCTCCTCAATATCACTCACTTTTAGATTAGGTGTCAAAACAGGCAATCTGGCACCATCTAAATCACGAACTGCTTCCATCACATCCTTTGCATCCGCTAACTAAATAAAACAAAAGAAAGCAAATTAAGGCAATTTATATTCAAATCAAATTAGTAATATGCTGGTATTTTAACTTAAAAAGTACGCTCTGTGTGTGTGTGTTTGTGAGAGAGAGAGAGAGAGAGAGAGTAAACCATCTGAAAAAATATTGCAACAACTCCAGAAATATGTTTAAATGAAACAAGTCTTAAGTTTCCAAATCATACAAGTGAGCTATACCAGAAAATAATTCATGAACCTCACATTAAACACTCCAGAAATGGGGTTCTTGAGGAAAACAGAGTTCAACCATCTATGATTGTTTGGTAGCACACTCAAAACATAAGCACTCAGAAGTAAGAATTAACTACTTCAACAAGGGTCTCCCATAAAATTACAAGCAACAAAGCTCTTTTCTATAGAGGAATCTTTTAAATGAAGCCTTCTTGATACCACCAACAAAACACTAGTTATTAGTGTTATTACCATTATCACTATCAGTATCAAATTTTGTGTTTCATTAATATTCAATCCATATGGATGCATTTAGATTGAGCTTCATAAATTTTTCAGGTTTACTATTACTAAGATTTTGCACAAAATTGAAAAGACTATAAATTTAGCAAGTTAATTAAGTACATAATATCAAATAATTACCTGAGGAACCCATTTTGGTGATACAAAACTTGTAGCCTCAACAACAGGTAATCCAGTGGATACTAGTCTACGAATCAGCTCAATCTTTACAGCTGTAGGTACAATATTCTTCTCATTTTGTAGTCCATCCCTAGGACCCACTTCAACTATCTTTACAAACTTTGGTACACCTTTCAAAAACTGTTGTGTTCATAAAGATAATTAGAAGATGCATATATGATGTACAAAAATTGATTAGATCAAGAAAACCTATTAAACAGAATATTATAAAAGGAGCCTTGTCTGGAAGACACTAAATACATGGCTTTGTTTCAGTTATTGAATCACCTTATTTGTTATTTTCTGTATTCCTTTGTCATTGCACTTGGAGTTATACTGATGATCTCGGGAATACCATGGATCACAACCATTTCCAAGGACAACGTGGTTCCTGCCTAAGCTCAAAGTCCTTCTGTTGAAGGAGTCACTTTGAGAGAAGTCTCTTGTTTGTCTTATCCAGGGGAATGCCTCTCTTGTACATTCTTCATAATCTTCACTGCAAAAGAACAGATATTTCGGGTTATATAAACAATAAAAGATGGTATTTTAGGCACCAATATAGTGACTAAAATATTAAACATTTAGACAATGAAAATGCGATATTAAAAAAAAAAAAAAAAAAAAAAAAAAAAAAAAGGGAAGAAGCAATTATGACCAACATATTTACCTTAAGAAAGGACTACAAAGAAGTATAACAAATGAAAATGTGATATAAAAATAAATAAAAAATAAAAAAAAAGGCAAGAAGCAATTATGACCAACATATTTACCTTAAGAAAGGACTACAAAGAAGTATAACAAACATTTACCTTTAAACTACAAAGAAAATGAAGGAGGTTACACACACTTTAAATACTTCCTTTTCTTTGATAACTTTCAATGGCGTCATTTTTTATGCTATGACCAGATCAATCAATAACCAATGTTTAACAGATACCAATATACACATGCAAAGGTACCGACACATGCACACAAGTATTAAGACACTCGTAGACGAAGGCAAGGGCATATTTATACAACAAAGCCATGAACACTGTACTGGCACAGATAAGCACATATATCCTCAATAAAGATGGAAACACATGTCAAGATTATTTATGCCATCAATAGACACATAAAACATGCAAATACATATCTGCATGAGAAATTAGCTCCAAAAAATTTAGATTATTATATTACTTACTTGCAACAATTGGATGTGCTGCAACTTCTTCCTTCAATCCAGCGACTCCCTAAACCCATATCATCATCCCTTGGCCGGCAAGCACCTGATGAGAATCTTTGGATCCTTTCCATGGTATTCATGCTAGGCAACTTGTCAAAAGCAAGTGGCTCTTCCAAGCTTGACATGGTGGAATGCAGATGCAAAAGGCTGAGCAAGAATAAATGCAAAACAGCGTAAGTGCTCTCCACAGAGATATATAAAATTATTTCAGGCTTTAGCAGCTGGAATTAGATCAAGGTCAGACCATTAGGCACTGGCTAATCTCCAAACAAATCTTTCTAAATTTATTAAAATGATTGGAAGTTTCGGCCTTTTGTTCGTATTAATTTTTCTTCCAGAAACTAGAATGTACTTTCTAATTCCTTAAGGAAGCATCATGAAAATCACAAAAAGTACAAATGGCCACCCGCTTTACATAATTTAACATGACATTACCACTAACAAGCTCAGCAGATGGAAAGCTTTCAATTCCATAACCTTCACTTACTCATAGCATATCACAGACAAGTAAACATACTACTATTTACCATTTTAAATCTAACATTTTGTTCTAGCTATGTCAATATTCTATAAAATGATAGGCCATCCAGTCAACACCAGCACCTTAATGGAAGTAATTCTTCTCTTCTTCAGCCCTGCCACTATTGTACCTTCACCTTCACCCAAACAATGCTTAACTTCAGTAGCCATTATAATGCTTGCCAAGAAATCTGATGTTAAACCAACTTCTATCTTTTATCATCTAAGATATGCACTTGCTTCTAATATCCTTCCCCGTTTAGGCACTCTATGTCTCATTCTTCATTCAAACAAAAGCGACCAAATATTCATATTTTTCATTAACATTATGCAACGATGATGAAAGATTCATCAGTTACCATACATAACCCTATAGATTCTTCACTTCTTTTCTGAAAGGAGCTTATCAGTCATCAATGCTCCAGAAATAGTTTAAGCCACTGTATCAAAACTTAATATTTTTAAAATGCCAATATACTTCTAGTAATGGGGAATAGAAAATACACTTAGCGAGGTATATTCACTTCCTACGTGAAAAACTGACCTGCTAGTGGACATTTTGTAATAATGAAATATGAGCAGCAAAGTAAAAGTGTTAAATTGAAAAAAAAAAAAAAAAAACAAAAAAACAAAAAAAAGGGGCGATTGTCCCCCTAGATTTACATACATATTCTATTAAACTCGAACAAACTCAATGGCATTGAAATTTAGTTCATATTCCAGAAAAAAGCAATGATCCATAATCAAAATTGTAACACAAATAGAAAGCACTAAAAAAATTAAATACCAAATTGAACTCTTAAGACAACATTAATTTATACTAAATTATGAAACTTTGTGGTCAAAATTCTAATCTTCCAAACAAAGAAAGTAGAAAATAACAGCAAAAAGCAAAAACCAGGGGAAAAAAAATAAATAAATAACCAAATATTTGCAGAAAAAATAATTCCTTTTGCAGCCAAACAGAATAGAAACCAAAACAACTAAATAGAAAAGGAGAAGGAAAACAGACCTGAAATTCCTTCCTTGAGAAAAAAAAAAAAGCTAGGGAGGGCTTCTGACAAATACAAAAGAAACCCTAGAAATTGGGAAACAAATTGGGGAATTCAAAGTTGAATGGAACAAAAAACAAAAAATTGAAAAACTTTGTCTGCAATTGGAAATTAAAAGAGGCGTTTGGAAAATTGGACGGACAGAGGAGGAAGAGAAGGTAACAGAGAAACGTGACGGAGTTGTTCCAGCCGCACCCCACCAAAAAAAAAAAAAAAAAAAGGGGCTTTGTTTGGTTGGTGGAAATTTGGAATGCCCAAATCCCAGAAAACACCTTTTTTTTTTAATTTTATAAATTAAAAAAAAATCTCAGAAAAACGAAATTAAATTGCTGTATTTGAAAATCTGTGATTATTATAAATTGTCCGTCCAATTTCGTTTTCAGAGAAGGAAATTAATTAGAATTCGAAGCACTTCGTGTTTCATACGCTGAACCAAACAGTGGTACTTTGCGTGGAAGGGGTGGTAGGTAGTTTTCAGTTGGGAGTTGGGTTGTTCTCCCATTTCTTTATTATTTTTATTTTTGTATCTGCCTTTTACTTCCTCTCCGATCCAACCAATTCTTTCTCCATCAATCCCGGGAATAGACTCTTCTAGACTTTTTTCACACCATGTCTTTTCTATTTTCTTTTGACTTCTTTGGAAATTTTATATAAATTTTTTTTTTTTAAATAAATAAATAAATCATATCATATCAATTTTCTTTTCTTTTCAATTTTTAATGAGTGTTTTAATAATATATATTTATAATCTTTAATTAAATTGGAATATTTTCCCTTTCATATATAATTTGCAATGAAAATGAAATTCAATGTAAAACTCAAGTTAAAAAAAAAATACAAAAATATTTATCCATTTGTCAATTTCGTTAATGTGTATTTTATTTGTTTGTTTATTGGGTGTGAATTTATATTTTTATAGAATAGTTAAGAGTTTGATTCGACTCATAGATGATATATCCCCATCAAGTCATATTACATTAGGGAACTTATGTTTTTGGATAACTTTCAATCACATGTATTGTTTTTCTGGTTTTCTTAAAACACGTTTTTATTCTTGATAACAGATATTATGCCCTTTTATTCTAAAAACACATCTTTATCTTAATAAAAAAAACATGTTTAACTTTCTTATTTGACTACCTTAGTGGAAAGTTGTCATGGTCAAGTCAGGTGATTCTCATTAAACACTACTTACTTTAGTTTCATTTATTTTTTTAATTTCTTTTAAAAAAATTAAGCCAACAAAACAATTAATATTTCCTGATCTCAAAATTAATTTAGCAAATTCCAAAAAAAAAAAAAGTAAAACAAGACTCGATCTCTGTTTTTATTAATTTTATTTTATTATCTTTTCAAATTTATATCAAACATATTTTTTATATTCTAAAATATCGATTCAATTTAAAAAAAAAAAGAATAAAAACTTATTTTATATCACCAAAAAGTCTTTTTTTTTCTTTTTTTTTTTTGGCTTTTGTTTATAATATTTGCAGGGTGAGAGGGCGGATCTACCATTTAATAACAATTGGTGCATGAAAAAGGTCTATGCTAGCTAGCAAGGTTTAAACGTGTGGTTCTAGAAGTAGAAGGTGCCACGTCAATTCTGCGTTTGGTCAAGTGGTTGGTACAGAGTCCTTCAATATTGAGAACGGCAATAAATGGGGTAAAACGCGTCATAAAAATCTAAGAAGTACACCACACCCAACGATGCCACGTGTACGAACAGAATACAGATTCTATACTTGGACATTATTTTTTCTTGGAGGAAGTTTTTCAGACGTAAATAAATGGTTTTTTTTTTTTTTCCTTAATATGTTACCTGTCATTGAGAATTGCGAATTGAAAGAAACTTGGGGCCATGTTTTATTTATTTATTTATTTATTTTGATGAAAATGAGGCCATGTTTGATGCAAAAGAACAAATAAAAGACAGGTTTTTTTGAATATTGATGAAAATAATATGCAGCTTCTTGGTGCATATTTATAATATCCATATGATATATTATGAGGAAAAAGAGAGGGTTTTATCGTGATAAAAGGAAAAATGCCATAAACACCCCCCAAAAAAAAAAAAAAGGTAATTGGTGATAATCTATTGGGAAGAAAAGAACGGCCAAAAAAAAAAAAAAAAAAAGGTAATTGGTGATTACCTATTGGGAAGAAAAAAATTGAAAAAAAAATGGATGGTTATTTCAAACATAATTTAAATAAGCAACCAAAAATATATATATATATATATTATTGATATTTCCCATTAAATAGGGCTTGAAAATTGATGTATTCATACATTAATGCTACACAATTATAGTATGCCTTGTTGCTATATAGTTACGAAATATATATGTACGTAATTTATAAATATATAGATGGTATTGATAAATGCTATAGACATAAAATTTTACATGCTATTTTATAGACACTAAATTATAATTTAGTGGTATGTTTGTTGAATTGTAGATGAAAATATATAACAAACTCGATTAATTAAAATTTGAAGTGAAAATATTTTATAAGTAAGGTCCATAAATATTTAATTAAATTCATGTGAGGTTAACACAGTCAATATACATTTCATATTTAGATATATTTGAAACATCGAAAATAATATATATATATATAGTTAATTATAAAAAAATACATTTTCAAATAATTTAAATTGTTTCTTTTACTCTTTAAATAATGTTTTTCTATAAATCAAGCTGCATCACTGTTTTTACACGTGCAAATAAAAAGTTAATCTGTAACAGAGAAAAAAAAAAGGAAAAAAAAAAAAGACATTTTAGAAACAAATCGTTTTGATACTCACTATCTGAAACATAAAATTTTAATGAGTATAAATTACTAATTAATAAATATATAATGCTAAAATATTTATAATTAAGTAATTTATGTCATTATCATAATTATTCCGACAAGGACAATCATGTTAACTTTTTTATCTGTTCATAAAAAGCAATAAAAAATGGAAAAATAAACTAATGCTTAAAATAAAAAATTCCTAGTCCCCAAACTAAGAACCAAAAAACGACGAACTGACCAGGGTGATGAATAATTGGGTGGTGGGTGACCCAGGTCCAAGCCGAAACGTCACGTCGTTTCCAGCTGCACCATACTACACCGACTGAGCTATTACAGGAAAGATTGCGTGAGCGGTGACGTAGCCAATTGGGTCCCACAAAAGATTTCAAAGGGGATGTCGCGAGGCGCTCGAGGCAAAAAGATTTGTCGGCGGCAATGTGAACTGAAAGTAACGGCAAGCTTACCACTTGTCGTTACCTACTTTCCACATCCCAATCTCATACTATGCGCACCCCAGAAGAGTTCCTTCCAGAGAAACGACAAAGAAAATGGGTAAAAAGTAAAAACATACGGCTTCATATGTAGCAGAATAAAAAATATGATGTTTCTCCATTGTTTATTCCGTTACTTAAAAGCTAACCTAACCCTCTTGGCTTAGTGATTTGGGTAGTTTAACTATTTCTTTTTATTTGTTTAAATAATTATCATCATCTTTTTGTGTTTGTATTTCTCACCTACTCTATATAGTTTTGTTGACAATAAAAAAATATTTTATTTTCAATTATTTATATCCAATATGATATCAAAGTTAATTGTAATTACTTGTGACATTAGAAAAATAAAAAGCAGGTACATAATTTTAAGTAAAAAAACACTTTTTTGTTTTAAATTAATTTTTCTTATTAAAAAAAAAAAAAAACTACCAACCCCAATTAGAGGCCTTTAAAATTTAGCAACAACTACGAATCCTCTATTTTATTATTATTATTATTATTTTGTCCTTGTCATTTACATGATACAAAAAGAAACATACAAAAGACAAATTAAAACAATATTAAGCCACAATTTTTTATTTTTTTTTTATTGTATGTATGTGCGTCTACGTTCTTGATAAAATATAAAGAATACCAAAAGAACGAAACATATGCTCCTAATTATTCGAAAATAAGACTAAATGTTGCAAGACCACCTTCTGAATTATTACCACACCCCGCCCCCCCCCCCCCCCCCCCCGGGGGAAAAAAAAAAAAAAAGACCATCTTCTAAATTGAACAAGCTTCATAGTTTTTTATTGAATAAAATTAATTTGATTTCTGATTAAGCAAAAAATCAACATAAAAGCAACACCATTAATGTGAATAATATAATAACAATATAATATATATATATATATATACTTACCAGAATTTGGATATCACGAGGCTATTCTACTCTACTCTTTTTTATTATTGGATATATGCGATCTTCAAATATATTATTATCCTTAAGAAGGAAGAATTGAAAGATGAAGTTAAAAATCTAGATTAAATTTATGCATTTATTTTAATGATTCAATGAGAATCAATACTATTAAATAGACTTTCATCTTCATCTTCCAGTTCCCCTTCTTATGAATAGCAAATATCCTCTTTCTTGGATAATTTCTCCACTATTCAGACGCTTTAACCGTTAGAATAACTATATTATCAGCGCCAAGAAAACAACTAATAACATAATAATTGAAGAAAATAAAATAAAATAAAATAATCTGACATGTACAACAAGAAGACAAAAAAGAAAGCACATAAAAAAATAATCCTAAAAAGAGGAACAGAATAAGGAGAGAGGCAGAGGAACACAGAGATTATATAGGCAATGGAAAACTAGTTGCCGTAATTAAGTTGGATTAAGACTCTTTTAAAGTATATCAAATCTTTAAATTTAATATCTGAAAAAAAAAAAAGTTTTTTCGATAAATAGCCACTTTACAATTGCATTTTAGAAAAATAGCAAATTTTTTTATTTTTTTAAAAACTAACCAATATTTTACCCGTTTGGACTAAAGTACCCTTATCTATATTTTTTCTTTTCTTTTTTTTTTTTTGTTCTTTTCTCTATCAAAAAGCCTTTTATTTTTTTTGGTTTCGGTTTTGTTTTTTTTACTTTCCCTTTGAAAACGTTTGAAAACGCAGCTAGGGCATTTCTTTACCATCCCGGCAACCATTTTCACCGACATTCGTCTCCCATTCGCCGGCATCGTCCTCGTCCATTGTTGTGTCGGCAAGAGTCGTTCGATTGAGAGCTACCAGAGACAGAGGAGACACACAAAAGGCAACGCCTTCCATACCGTTTGCCGCCATAATCGTCCTCGCACCACTATAGTGCCGTTCGCCGTCATCGTCCTCCCACCAGGGGCTAGGTCGCTTATCTTTCTCTTTTTAATGTGTTTCATTTCTGTTTTGTTTGTATTGGAGCCATTTGAAACATCAAAGCATGTTCCTGTGTCCAATTGCATAAGCAGATAAATAATTTCATGTGAGCATTATGATGCTTCTGTAGTTTGTTTTCGTCAGGTGAAGAAATAAAATATGGTATTTGTTATAGATAATTGTTTTATAGTTATTTTATCATAGTTCCCAAGGGCATCTTTTGAAATTTTCAGGCAGGGTATTTATGCTACCGCTGGGTAGAGAGAGTTATTATTGACCACGAGCAAATTAGAAATACCAACTGCTAAGTTTTGGGAGAAAAAGAGGATATGTGGTTCCTTTTGCCAGCTTCGAGCTATGAAAGGTGAGCTTCTGTTTCGTACTTTTAACTCTAATTTCTTGAATCTTGAATTGTAAGTTTGATGAATTATTAGGAATGAGAAATCTGATCACTTGAGTGACATACAGCATTGTATCTGATGATTTTTTGCCCTGATCTGTGCTGTCTTGGTTTCTTTTTTGGCATGACAAATTGGGTTCAACAAAACTAAATAGCATGCAGATATAGGAATGATGGATGTGGCTGCAAATGACCTTAATGCCTGTTATAGATCTCATTAACGGTGCTCTACCAATGCCGTACTTCCATTTGTGTCCCCCCTTTGGTTTGGGAAAAGCTTCTTCTACTGTTTTCTGTCATTTTTCCTAGCCTTTCTTTTTTTGTATTCTCAGAGCTCTGAAATTTGATAAAATTTCCAATATGGTCATTCTAGTGTATGGACAACGGTTTATGAAATAAATCATGGAAGGTGTTTCTAGAGTTGCATCTATCTGGACTTCTCAAATTTCTCCTTGCAGGTAGTCTGGACGGTTAACTATTATGCAAGCTAGCACAAGAAAAGTAAAGAACAAATCCCGAGTACCGACTGAACAAAATCACCTCATGTCGGGATGCTATAACAACAGCCAGTAAAAGGAGGTCAATTTTCTTCGTATTTTGGGTCCCTCTTTTATGCTTTACTACTTATGTCATATGTTATCGACTGTTGATTCAATGTCTGAAAATCCTGATATGCACTCTCTCGGTCCAGTAGCTAGAAAAGAAGATTGGCTATTTTCATCTCTGCCATAACTTCCATTTGACTGTTACTTTTTATATTCAAACTCACAAATAGTTGGTGTCTGAGAATTATTCTTGCCTTTTTTGCATGTTATTATGTGATTAGGCCATAGATGGATCATGGATCAGCTTGATGAGTACTTCTGTGAAGTTCACCTTTTTCCTTTTGAGGTTGGACTTGTGTATTGGATTTCTGAAATGTGGCTTCACTTTGCTGTTTGTGGCATAGGAGAAGATTGGAAATCTGCCTACCTAATTGTTTATGTGAACTTACGGGTAGGGAGGTTGATTTTTCTTTCTTGCAAGGCTATTGATTCACTTGTATCTAGGCTGCATTATTGTGATACTGATAGGTCATATTTAGGCAACCAGAACAGAGATTTTAACTGGAGTGTTAGTTGTTTTTCTTGGTGTTCATGTTGAGATCTGGCTTATGACTGGTTAGACATAACTAATTGTATGGATTATATTTGTTTAAAAGGGTTTATGCTTCTTGTGGTTTTTTTCTGTTGGTGGAAAATTTCCAAATTTCTCATATGCTCTTGTTCATAAGCACATCTTACACATATAATATGCTAAATTTGATTGCTGCATGGTTACTAATATTGATTTTCTATTTCTTTCAGCATTGGAGGAGCAACTGATGGACTGAGCAGAAAATTGAAGCACAAAATTTGCGATCGTGGAGTTACAAGTGCAAGCTGATAAAATTACACATACACTCACAGAGATAGATAAAGAGAGAGAGATATATATAAATAGATAGAGAAGCATTGGTGGTGGTTTGTCCCCCATTAATGTAAGTTGCTTCTCTGTACAACATAGAAAATATTTTGCAAACTAATTTCGCTTTAATGTAACGAAATTATCTGAAAACCTTTAGTTGTGCTGTATTGAATGAGTTTTACAATTTTGAACCTTGTCATTATGCGCTATGCTTATAATATTGTTTTATTTGGTGTGACAGAAATGTTTGTGTTGCATGGTTAGAATGTGAAATGTGAAATTAAAACTATTGTGAAGTTGTGTTTTTGTTTGAATTTAATGGGAGGTTTGAATGTGAAACCATAATATATCTATAGGTTATCTTTACGAAGCAATGTATAATGTACACTACTAATGTATAATGTATTATGCGCTGGTTTGAAAATCCCGTTAGGTGTATGTTATTTTGGTTCTGGAAAATTTTCCACCCCGAGGAAAATATTTTCTCTTTTTTTCCTCCTGGCGGGAATTTTTTTACTTCTGGAGGAAAAAATTTCCTCCAGGCGGAAAATGTTTTCCTCCTGGAGGAAATTTTTTCCGCCAGGCGAATTTCCTCCAGGAGGAAATTTTTTCCTCCAGGCGAAAACCTTTTCCTCCTGGAGGAAATGTTTTCCTTCAGGCGGAAAACATTTTCCTCCAGGCGGAAAATTTTTTCCTCCAGGCGGAAAAATTGTCCTTCAGGCTTTTCTCGTGTCGGAAAAAACGTTTCCTCCATCTGTTATGTTTTGTTGTAGACGACCGCCAATTGGAGGACAAGAAAAAGAATGAAGATTACTCCCACTATCCGAAGCAAATGCTGTTTGATGAACATTTCTACATACATGTTCAACTTTTGAAATCACCTCAACATACAATGGAGGCCGCATCATTGTCATCCCTCCATTCCTCACTTCTTGAAGAAAGCATTTCACATCCCTATCACATCGTATTTCTATAGGATCCAACTTTTCTGCACATCGTCCATATATCCATTTTAGCTTTAGCAAATATTCATTTCGATCTATCTCAATAGAATTGAAAATCTCATCCTCTAACTCTGATTTTGTGCATCTCTTGTCGACGGAAACCATTACATTTTTACCATTTCGATATTCCCAATCACCACTATCATTTTGTACCAATATTCCATTGTATAAAACCGCAATTACAATGTCATCATCTTCTATTTTACTACAAAATTAAATGAATAACGTTAAACTAAATCAATAAATATATAAAAATTTGAATAATATTAAACAAACATATTAACTGTATTAAAAAAGTTGATTCTGTTTTTTTTTTCGGGCCAAATATAGCTTTTTCCTACTGGCGGAAAACTGGAGGAAAACTGGCGGAAAATTGGCGGAAAACTGGCAGAAAACTGGCGGATAACTGGCGGAAAACTGGCGGAAAACTGGCAGAAATTTGGCGGAAATTTGCGAAAACTGACAAACTGGAGGAAATTGGCGGAAATTCATCTTTTTCGCCAAATTTCCTCCGTTTTTACTATTTTTCGCGATTTTTCAGTTTTACACAAAAATTTCTCCCATTTTCAAACCATATGTCACCTAAGTATCTTTAAAATCACATATAACATCTCATAAATCAATTTCTTGCATACCCATATCAAATAAAAAGCTTAAAAAACCCTAAACTAATAAAACTTACAAGAAAAAAGAGAAAGAGAAAAAACAAAAAAAACACATATTTCCTTACTTTCATCTAATAAGAAAAAAGATAAAATTTTTACCTGATTTTAGTTTGAGATATGAGAAAATACAAAAAAATGAGAGTGAGAGGCGATGAGATGCAAAGAGTTTAGAGAAACCCCACGAACAGTTTTGTAGAAACCCCATCCCCACGAACGAACGGCTGTGTAGAAGAAATGAAAGGGTGTAAAAAAAACCTTTTGCGTAATTTTCAATATTTTCAAAGATATTTTTGTCCTAAAATGGCTAGTTTTTTTTTTAAAAAAAAAATTTGCTATTTTTTTAAAATGCAATTGTAAAGTGGCTATTTATCGAAAAAACCTAAAAAAAAATTTGAAAATATACAGGAAGATATGGAAGATGAGGCCCAGTCCAGTATTTAATGAGTTCTCAAGCCCATCATGAGGCCCATAACAAAATGTGAGACATTAATGGTTAAAAGTCGCAGGAACAAAAAAGACGCAGACTTCGCACAAACATATTAGCAGATGGAAAGAGAAAAAGAAGAAGAAGAAGAGGAAATAGTGTGCTTAGATGAGTCTTTCTTCATCAATGACAAGTAATATTCTCTCTCTGTCTCTGTCTATGTTTGTATATTTTATATAAATATGTATATATATTGAGGGGACTAAGTATTTGTATGGTATTTGAACTGTGCAGTTACCAGCTGACGACGTTTACATTTGGGTCCCAAGTCATTCAGCTCTTCTGTCTCCACTCTGCTTCTAGTATGTTTCTTCTTCAACCATTTTTTTTTTTTAAATTCGAATATAGTTAAAGTGGTATATGCTCACAATTTCAATTTGCCCATTGAGTTTGATCTAACCGTTATGTTTAATTTTTTTCAACTTTTCGTAAGATTGAGTTACTAGCTGAGTTAATAAGCATCATACAGTTATATATATTTGATTCATTTTGGTCCTGCATATTGATGCTATAACATGGAAAGTATAACAATTTAGAAAAATAGAAGTGGCTTGATAGATAGGGAAAGTCTGGGTAAACTTAATATTAAAGAGAAGCTTATCTAGGTTGGACTTTGGATGGTAAACTCGTACGGCTCTTGAGGTTCTAGAGGGATTTCGAGGGGTGATCAAGGTTGGATTCCTTGCACTGTTGCTATAGAAATAGAATTGGATAGTAAACTTGTACGGGTCTTGAGGCTCTAGAGGGATTTCAAGGGGTGATCAAGGTTGGATTCCTTGCACTGTTGCTATAGAAATAGAAGGAGATTTGATGTCTCATTTTATGAATTTGCAGCAATTTAAAGTTGAGTCTTTTAAATTGAAGAAAACAACAGATACACCAACGATGCTGCTGAGTTTGTTTCGTTGTATGAGTTTCAGCATGTATTCAGCAAATAAATAATAATAATAATAAATCAAAAAAACAAAAAAACCAAAAAAAAAAAAAAAAAAAAAAAAAAGAAAAAAGAAAGAAAGAAAGAAGAAGAAGCTGCCGATTACTTTGCTTCCGTTGGTACATATAGGTCAATTTGGAGCATTTAGTGATATGAAATTGTTGTAAACAAATGATTATGCAATCTATGTGTTTACCGGTGATGATAGAATTTATTGTCTTTATTCTGCATTTAGGATAAATGAAATGACTTTTGATATGTATGTTTTTCCGTTTTCTATGTGTTATGCATTTCCTGTTATAATGGTACTAGCTATATCTTCTGCAGCTGATTTCGATCTGACAGGGCAGTTGGTATGGCCTGGAGCTATGCTTTTGAATGATTACATATCAAAGAACTCTGAACTGCTGCAGGGCCGCTCTGTTATTGAACTGGGCTCTGGTGTTGGTAAGTACTTGTGAAATACGATCTTTTGTTTTTCAGAGGTACATTATACTTATTGCTGAAATGCATGTGATGATCAGAGTGTGGAAAAATTGCACCTGTTACTTTTTTGGTGTTTGAAGAAAGTTAAATCCTTAAATGCATATGAAAATATTTGGTTTTGGTTGCCTAAAAGTGCATGCATGTTATTTACTCTTGCATTAATAAACCTCTGAGCAAAGTATGGCATAAGGTGGCTAAACTTTAGCTGATTTGTAACAACATTTTCTGCATTAAATGGACATTCATCGGAGAACTTAGGTATTAGTTATGCCTGACCTTCTAACATGTGGAAGGTGAGTTTTACAGCTATCAGCGTGCCAAAATTAGATAAAAGAGGATTGGGCTACATTATGTTGGGTAGAATAGGACATATGATTTTCAATCAAATGCCAAAGAGGAGTAATTTAGGGCTGTTAGTAAAGTGGTCGGTGTTCCATCGGAATTAGAGACTATTCAAGCCCCTCTTACCTCCCCCATGTCCATATCTTGACTTATTTCTTCAATAATAATGCCTATACGGCTATATTATCCTCCAAAAACTGCCACTTGCCTCCAACAACAACCAAGGTAAGCCTGAGAGACAATGCAAAGTTGTATGATCACCACTTCTAGGCATCCTCAAGTGTAAAACCTTTTAATCAAACAAATAATGTAGAAATTTTGATTTAAGTGTTGTCTGTTAGACAGAAAAGGATTGGCAAGATTAGAGCAGCAAGGCATCTGGTTGAGTGGCATGTTGTCTCTGTCCTGCTGCATCCTTAAACAACATGCATCAATTTAGAACTTGGACAGTCCTATTCAGTCTTTAATCTGGCTCGGCAAAAACTGCATGGGGTACTAGACTTTACAATATTTAGCAGTGAAGATAGACTCTTACATCCTGGTTCATTATTACATCTATTCAGATTAAGGGTGTATCATTTCATAGCTTCAATTCTATGTTTTATAGTTGCCTTGCCCCTTGCACTTATGCTATGGGTAAAAATGTGTTTCTCTATTATGAGAGGACCCATTTACAGGAAACGTGTCCTTAATTTGTAATATTAGTTGACATAAATTTTTTTTTCTTAGCTTTATGATTGAATGTTTTACTGTAGTACAATTGCTTGATGGGTGCCTTTATATTGCAGGTATTACAGGAATACTTTGTAGCAGATTTTGTCGTGAAGTTGTTTTAACAGACCATAATGAGGAAGTACTCAGGGTAAGGTTGTGATATACTGTATCATTACTAGGAGAGTTTGATAGGTTGATTAAAGTCTTCATAAATTTTGAGTATTTACATAATCTATCTCAGATCCTGAAGAAAAATGTGGAATTGCATTCATCATCTCAGAATCATAATGGTAGTTCTGGTGAGAGAAATACACAAAGGAAAGCAAGTTACAAATGTGAAATTAATCTGATATTTTTTTGATCTCTTATATGCAGGATTAGCCGCTGAAAAACTAGAATGGGGAAATTCTGAGCACATCTACCACATTTTAGAAAAATATTCAAGAGGATTTGATCTTATTCTTGGAGCTGACATTTATATCCAGACCATTTCTTTTTCCTGAAATCATTTTCAAGCAGCGCAAAAAACTATGGAGTTGCTAATTTTCAATAAAGGGTGCATTTTGGGGTCCTGAGATTGGTTGGGCTAGTAATATGTTCTAATTTGAAGCTAAAAACCTTGCTTTCTTGATCTTAGTTATTTGAAATTGAAACGTTACATGGAAATACTTAATTTTATAGTTTGAAAAGATAGGATTAATTGTTTTTTTGACATTTGAATGTGTTATGATTAGATATAGGATTAATTGTTTTTGACATTTGAATGTGTTATGATTAGATCTATTTACAGGTAATAATGTTGTGAGTATAATATTTGTATCTTTCATTGAAATGCTCGAAAAACACATAATTGAAAACAAGAAAAGTTTAATATTTCTATCGTTAGAATTATTGGAATATGTTTATATCTTCATGAGTTCTGTTATGGTCCCCTCACATACTAAGATACTCCTCCATATGTGCATAAAACTATCTTAAGTAGGAAATCAAATACATGCATCCATCAATGCTTTGCACCATTGCATTTGACTCTCTTGTGGAAATAAGAGATCCTTGACAATGCATAAGCTTTCAACAGGCAAGCATTCCTTTGCTTTTTGACACAGTGGAAAAACTCCTCCGATTTAGAGGACAAGGACAATGCAAATTCATACTAGCCTACATATCCCGAGCAAAAGTGTAAGAAGCAACTCATTATTGCCTTGTTATTTTCTTTAAATTTTTCAAACCAAGGTTTGAAAAGGCTTCATTTAACGTGTCTCATTATCATATAGTTATTTTATATTTAACACGGTTCTATGTCCCATTTATGCACTATCAGATGTGTTAAGTAAGACTTGTTACCAAAAGGAACAAGATGCAATAAGTAAGAATAAAGGATCATGAAGATATACTATTAGATCTTCATGATTGCATCACTACTTTATAATATCATGCTTGTCGATGCTGTTGTGAGATACCTTAATTGTGATCTGTTATTCTGGCTCAAAAGTTGTAGCCTGCATCTTTAAATTCTTAATGTTGTAAGATAATGGCATGTCGGCTATGTGTTTCTTCCAGTTTCTAGTGAATTTCTTTTTATTTAATGGAGTTAAAATTTTTCTCATTGAGAAGCATGGATTCAATGGTAATCAATGAAGCTACACGGCATGGGCTGGAGATAAACGAAATAGCTGGGACTCGAAGTGTCGTTGGAAATCTGGGAGGAACTATCTTTGAGGTCACCCTTTGAGAGAACCATGAACTTTTTTTCTGATAAAACACAAATTTTCAGTAAGATAGATAGTGTTAGCTTTGTGCAAGGGAGGTGGAGGGAAACTGATAGTTGGGTGAGCAAGAATAGAGGTATCACATTGTTCAGTGAGAGCCCTACTATGATTTTGGGAAATTGTCTGGCTATCAACAGGATTTATGTATGACTACCCCTTTAATTCATGGAATTTTGTAAGTTTTGGAGATCATTCTTATTTTTAGTTTTAACAGAACAGGTTTTGGTGTCCTTAACTGTATAAAATGGGGTTATTTATTTTATGCAGAAGGCAATGCATAGTAATTTAATTGTTGGATTGTAAGAAAATGTTTGGTTTATTTGATTCGTGAAATTATTGGTTGAATATTTCGATAAAAGGTGAGAGGGGACGCATTTATTGATGAACATGTGAGATTAAATATATAATAAAATATCTTCAGAAAAAAATTGGTTTAAATATATACCTGATTTTTCGATATTGGCCTAGCAAGTAGCAACTCATTTGAATCCTCTACGTGTATAGCGTTTGCCTTGGCCATTTTATTTGCCCTCCAAAAGCTTAGTAAGTTTATAATTTGATTGATTCATTATCAATTGCATGTTCTTTTCCTGATGAAATATCAATTGCTCTTTACAGTTGAGGAATATTCAAGTCATCTTGCTAACATTACTTTAGCTGCCTATAGGTAATAGAGCCTACAACAACTTCCTTACTAACCATGTAGGAACTCCTTTTTCTGTGAAAAATTTCAAGTGGAATTCTGTATGCAGAAATGTATGCTCCCAAAAATAAAATAAAAAAAATCTCACATTTTGATTGGTTTCTAAGATGATGCTTTGCATCTCAAATGTAAGTTTATAGGATGGAATTTTCCTTCTAACAAAATAAATATTCTTATCTACATAAAATTACATCAACAAAGGATATAAGGGTAAAAAAAAAAAAGAAAAAGACGCCCACAAATAAAAACATTCAACTAAGGAAATAATCAACATAATATATATTCCATTTTCCAACTGATTATCTACTACTTCTGTCAGCTAAACCCAAATGAAGGAAAATAATCTGATTTTCGATCCTTTCCAAGTTTCAGTTTTTGTCATCACTTCATTACCACCACTTAGCAAATTCCTTATGTCATGATTGAAATCCTTAGATAGTCCAACATAGATAGTCCAACATTGATCTTTCCCTTAGCTTTCGGAAGAACAAACCTGATTTATCTGAAAATAGCCAAGCCCAGAAAGCATAAGTGTAACAGAGGTTCCTGTAGTTGCTAACATCGGTCACTCATCGTCTGTTAAAAGCTTCAACCATCTTAAACACAATTTGTCTACTACAGCTTTAACACTTGAAACAAATCTCCACAAAATCAGCCAAAGGTACATAATATCTGCAGTTCTAACATGATAACCAGTATTGGCTTAAAAATAAGAACCCTATCTACCAGAGCAATCCTAAAGAGATGCAACTCCAGTTTGGTAGTTTAACCTGCATCAGTTCCAAGATTGCTCTGTTCAAAATAATATAAAGAGACCAAACTCACCAAAGTTTCAACATCATATAAAGAGACCAAATTCACCAAAGTTTCAACATCAATGGTGTACTTTAATAGAACAGACCTCAAAAATCAATAGCTGAGAACACCAAAGACCAACATGCACTGTTGCCATGCAAAACATTTTTATTTGATTCCATAATAACAAACCACCAGAATAGCCTGTATAGAATCCCATTGGCTTTGCTTCAGAACTCCCTCTAAGAAAAAAATTAATTTCCCTGGGTTGAAATCTAGACTATAGCTTAACCTAGAAAGTTTATCCCTTCACCTAGATTGTTCCAGATTAGTTTCCAGCATCATAACTTGATAACCATAACCAGCATAGTCAAATACCATAGTTAATTTTCCAGGGCCCACTATTTTGCTAGTAAGCAGAGGGAAATCGATACAATGAAATCAAGTTTTTTCTCCTTTCTTTTTGTGTTTGTTCTCATCTTAATTTGTAAAAAGGTACAATAACTTCTTTGTGACATATGTGGCTGAAATACAATAACCAACAGGGTCTATAACAAAGGGAAAATGTGAGGTTAGAAGGGAGGAGTGAATCTGTACACAGACATAATCTATATTTTCAATAGAATATTTTACCCAACAAATTCTAAATGGGTTAAGTTACATTGAATGTACACAATTGGAATTTCAATGACATGACATGAAAAATTTATATCGTTAGTGAAAATTGATCATACCAGTCTTATGAATTTAAGAGAAATAGCCAAGCACTAAAGGCTGAAATCTCTGAAAGCCACATCCTTGATCGCCTTATAACTTATCCCATCACACTCAAATGACTGACGCCAGAAGCACAAAAAATTTATATCCTGGAGCGATGTAAAAATAGAGATGCCAGGGTGTTCTCCAACTTTAAGACACTATTTTCTCTAAGGTTAATGAAGAGTCCAACTTCATCTCCATGTCTTTGCCATATGCAGCAATGAGTAGAGCCTCAGCCCTCCCTGACAAAATCAGAAAATATTAAACCAAGATAGAGGCTAATGGAAAATGAATCCATTGAAATGCATAGAAAAGTAGGTGAATAAGTTACAACCTTCTGTAACAAGTTCACAACATTATAGCTTAAAGATATAGAATAAAATCAAACAATTAAGGACAAAAATTGATCTTATTGGCCATGGTTTATGAGGTTATCTTGATGATTAGGGAGTGTTTTTTCTTACAGATTTTGTCTTGCCTCTCAAGCTCACAGAAAGAATACTTCTGGTATACAAACGCAGAGTGATAACTGAGTATGTTAAGTGTGGATTGTGTTAGCTTCATATAAACAGTTGAAACCATTTCCTATGGACTTCTTAAGTATTGGGGTTGACTTTTACTTTTTTTCTTTGCATCTCTTGGACTCTTCAATACTTTATACTAGGTTTTTCCCCCTTGGTGTTTTTTAATGAAATTTTTGTCAGTAATTTATCAAGATAATTATGCTAGAGAATTAAAGAAACATAATTAAAGAGACAAAATGAGTACCGTGATCCTTTTTCCTTTTCAACGAGGAACTCAACAAGGGAAATAATGAAGATGCAACCCTTCTGCTATCATCCTAGCAATCAAAATATTCAGCATTCTGTTATAAAATAGTATTTGAATAAAGCAACATTAGATATCCAAGAGAAAAATTTATCAGAGGACACAATTTCGAAGTAATGCCGTCACCAAGGACGGTAAATCAAACATAAAGGGCAAGGAACTGGCGTTTAAAAAACAATTAAAATATCTTGAACAAAAAGTTCTCCAATGTTCATCACTACATGAATACATCCCTGTGAATGCACATGGATACAGAATACGCATGAAACAAGGTTCAGCAAATTCTCAAACAACATCACATAGAAACAGCAGGAATACGTTGACAGTCAATATATTAGTACCTACTTACACATCTATGAGTAAACAAGCATGGTCGTAGATAATGGATTGTTGAGAGATTGCAGGAGTAGCATTACAGAAAATGAAAGTGTCAATAAACATCTTACCCATCTACTGCCAAGCTGCTGCTAGTTTAACTACAGGAATAAACAAGGCTTCACCACTTACATCAAAGGTTCAGATCAAACAAATATTACCACCTAACTGCAAAAAGATTCTCTACCTCAAATTGTATAAGACATAAAACTTTGAGAAGAGACACAGTCAATGAGAGTTCACAACATTGCATCAGCATATTATTTTTAAGCATATTATTGTTAACACCAAATCTTAAAAAATACACTTGTATTGCAACAAGTTTCCCAATTGTCAGAATAATCTAGTCAAGTGATAAACTTCAACATTAAATTGTTGATCTTCAACTCACTTTCTTTCAGATTTGAAGATTTAATATACTAATGAGTTTGAGTCCTTTAAATAAGCCCAAGGCATAAAGTTAGGACAAACTTACCTTTGAAGATCTGGTTCCAGAGAGTTCAAATTTCCTCTTCCACACAAGAGATGGAACTGGAACAACAGAAAACCCCAATGCAACTAAGATCCCAATCCACATTCCATATCCAAACCCTCCACTCCACCACCCCTTCATTGAAGAAAAAGAAAATACTCTCAGAAGAATATTACAACAGGAACAGTTCTCTTACTCTTATAACTTTTCCAAAAAGAAACTCAAAGTAATATCAAGAATCTGTGAACACTCAATGGAAGACATTACAAGAGGAAAAAGTTGACCTCCTCTTTATTTATATTTTAAAAAAAAAAAAAAAAAAAAAAAAAAAAAGAGAAAAAAAAAGGAAAAAAAAAGAGATGAAAATATCATTAGAAAGCAAGAAATTAAACACTAGCAGCAACAAGATGCAGAAACCCATCCTTTAGATGCATTTCTGAATTACAGAATATCATTTAACTAAGATTTACTATTTGTGGACACGATCTATGAAGTTAAAATTAGCTTGTAAAGAGCTTGACTATATTCTTAGAATCTTAGACATTTGAAGCTTCCGCCATCATGGAAGGCTTGCATACATAATAGGGAAAATCAGCCATATTAAACAACCTTTTGAATATCCTTTTATCTTTAAAGGCTGCTCTGCTACCTAGAGTAGAACAAGAGGTGAAGGTTGTGGACAACTGGAAAAGTTAAGGTAGAGCTGGAGACTGGGATTATGTAAATCTAGTATGGTATTTTAAGAATCTCACACACTCTCCTCTTATTATGGCTTCTTATTCACATCTCAAGGTAGAAAACTTTATTATTTCTCTTCTATTAATAAAAATTCATGTAAACTACCTATTGAAGTAGCAAGAAACAAATGAGCCAGCAACAGCATCCACATAACGATAAGTTACAAGGGAAAAAAAAAAAAAAAAACAAGGCACAATTTAAGAGAGAGATAGTCATTTAAGAGAGCAACATAAAAATCCAAAAACTTTTCTGCTTAGACTAACCTGCTTCCCATCTTTAGGATAAGGAATTGATTGCTCTATATATGCTGTAGTGCCTGAAGGAAAATACAACCAACTAATTCTGAAAGAAATTTAAGCATAAAAGGGATTTCAAGGAAAAAAAAATTGAATATAAACAATAGCTAATATAAATTAAAAATTGAACCCAGTAATTGATGAGGACCAGATGATCATATAAAGCCAAGTATATTAGGTCATAAAGTAATTTTTCGGTATTGATTATTTATCACAAATAAGGTGGCCAACCACCATGGTTTTAAAGCTATATGCCTTGTAAGATCAAATTTATCATCCATCCACTCATATAACTGTAATAAATTACACTACACGGTAGTACATGATATCAGATAATATAAGACAAAAGAGATTACCAGTGTATGTTAATCATTTTCAACCACTGTTTGATAACTGAGTCAAGCCCTCTACATTGTACTTTTTCAAAATTTTCCCCTAGTCCCGCTACCACCGCATTTTTTTTTCCCCCATTTTTCCATCTCAAATTTACAAGAAAACATTCTTTGAGACATGAGATCCTTTTGCCACAATTAAGTACCAATACTTTTCCATGTTTACCATAGCAATCAAGTCAAATGACAAGAAATGCATAGTGTGGCCTGGATTGGGCCAGTTTGAGAAGAATTAGGATGACACACTCAGAACATAAGGGAGGAAGGGAATGCCACAAAAAGTAATTTGAAATATTAACACTAACATATTCAAAGTAACAGTTTTAGGCAATTCGAATGCAAATTTACAACAGAAAATAGGAGGAGACCATGATGATCCACAGATAAACCACAAATATATAAAGGGAGGCTAAATATAAACGCTAAAGTGAAGCAGTTGAAAATGAAATATGAGAGGCGGACAATTTGGCAAAAACATACCAATGGGAGCACCAAAACTGCAAAGCAACTGAACAATTGATTTGGCATCTAAGCGTTTTCGAACTCTTTTACCAACCAATACTTGTAATTGCGGAGAGTCAAAAACCTATAAATTCACCCAAAAAAAAAAAAAGGAAAAAGGAAAGAACACAATCAAAATTCTGTCTGAAATCCATTTGGCACCATTACCAGTTCAAATTTAGAGCACATTTACTTTTTCCAGCAACAATTTGCAATCTTTTATAGTGAATTAGTTGTCTAATATGTTGTCAATACGGAATTTAGTTGCTTGAAGTTCAGTTGATTAACAGCTAAAACTTTCTAGTCTGCTGCCAATGCTAAAAAAAGTAATTTAAAAAAAAAAAAAAAAAAAAAACCTGAGCAGAATCAGCAGAGTCGTCGCCTTTCAAGAGGGCCAAAGCACCGGAAACATCCGGGTCGACCCCAATAACCCAATTGGAAGCCGAATAGGAGCCGTTGGATTCTCCTCCATGGCCAACATAGGTAGCAGTAGAAGTAGAAGTGGAAGTGCCTTGAGGGAAGGGACAAGAGAGAGATGCTAACCAGTTTTCCTTGAGCTGGGCATCAGAGACTCCAACTCTGACTCTCACAGCACGGCTTCTGAGAGTAGATATGGGGTTTGTCGAGGGAGCTGAAGCTGCGGAGAAGAAGGCTCTGAGATGAGGATAGGTGAAGCAAGACTTGGGGTTCGGTCGGAGCCTGGAGGAGAAGAAAAAGGTCATGAATTGGGGTTGGTGGTTTCGCGGACTTGTTACAGTTTGGATTTTGATTTGGAGGGCTTCCATCAAATTACGATTTTTGGAAGCGGGAGACAAAAGGCTTAAGCCACTCTGTTTGTCACTGGCTCACAGTCACACTCTTCTTCTACTTTTTGTTTTTATTTTTATTTATTTCGGGACAAATATTACAGCGTTTGAATTTCTTTATTTATTTTTTGGGGGGTAAATTGTAGGGATATTTTGTAATTTCAAAACAAAAAAAAAATCCTAATTAAAATAGAATATCTAAGGGCAAAGTAGTAACTAAAAAAATAAAATCAGAACCTTATTTTATTTTTCTTTCAAGAGTAAAAAAGAATACAATACAAGTGGCTTTAGGACTGTACCCATATATGATTAAGTGAGCATATATCTGCGAGGATTTAGTATATTTTTTATAATAAATAATATTTTTAAAGATAATTAATAAAATTAGAAAATATTCTTCAATAAAATTTTTTATTTTTATTTTTTTTATAAATATTTATTATTTTATTTATAGTTTTTTATATATAAATTATCTATATTTTAAATATTATAATAATAGTATAGAAACATAATCCTACGTTCAATTAAATTTAAAATAAAAACTAATTTTAATTCTCTATATTTATAAAATCAAATCAATTTTTTATATAAAAAATTAAAATAAAAAATCTATTAATTTTTTTTTAAATATTATATCTCTAAAATAAATAATATCACACATTTAAAAAGTAGTTGAAGATGTTCTTAAATCTTTAAAAATATAAGCCATTGAAAATAGTTATTTTACAAATAAATAAGTGCATTTTCCAATTGAATACTTGGATTAAAAGTTTGCCATGCAAAAGAGACGTTCAAATTCTCGAATTATTCTCTTTTTTTTTTTTTTTTGAAAACTGAAAATTCATAAAAAGCAAAAGTGAGGGCAATAAAACAAAATTTCGATTCAGATAGCTACCTCAGGACGCTTCCCCCGAATCAAATGCAACAAAAAGGAACTGGACAAACAACAAAGAGTCACATAGCCTAAGAAACAATTATTTGCTAGACTACGACAACATTCCAAGATAAAATCATAAATCACACTCATCTAAACCATACTAATTTACCAACAACTCTTTGGCCTAAGTCTCCCAAAGTGCTCCATTTGATAGAATTGAAGCTTACTAAAAACATGTTGTCGAGCATTTGTTGTCCCAATGCAATATTCTTGAACGATTAGAAGTACACGGCTCTTCAAAATTGGTCAATTTGAAAGTTCTTTTTCAAAGCCATCAAGATCCAAGTTCAGTAAAAAAGAATCCCCACGTAGAGATTTGCCCCGTTTACATTACTATTCTTCTCCTATTATACAAAAGGTAGTTTTATTTATTTTTTTTATTAATTTGTTAGAAAAATATATATGTGTATATATATTTTAAATTTTCTTTCTTCTTTCTTCATCACCAAAATATAAAAACAAAAACAAATAATACAACCTGATACCCAAAGCGAAAGACCAAAGCTGCTAAATCTGGTTTCCTCTTTATTTTATTTGTTAATCCTATTTTTCATTTGTTTCTTAGGATTATTGGGTACCATTTTTTTTTTTAAATCTCTATAATATAGGCTTCTTTTGACCCAAAAACCTTTATTTATTTATTTTTTTATATTTCTTTTTTGCAATTTTTTTTTCAACTTCAAATAGATATATATACACACATATATATAAGAATATAATCTTTTGGTTCTAGAATTAATATGGACCAAAATTATATCTTCTTAAACGACAGTATATGCTGACGTAAAATAAATAAAATAAACGACAGCAACATTTTTTTAAGGAAAAAAAAAAAAAACCAGACATAACCGAAAAGACTAAACGGAGTAATCATGTGTTGGACCGGAGATGCTAACGGGGCGTGAATCGAACTGGGCTACCGCCTGTGTTCACGTACAGGGTAGTACTCTGAACGAGAGGGAGGCAAGTGAGGACGTTGCTAAGTCGAAGAACAACAAATCTATTTCATTCGTGGCTTTCAAATATTGTTTTTTGGGGTGTTTTTATTTTTTATTTTTTTTAATTTTTTTGCAGCAATTTGTATCTGTTTGTAAAGCACTAGCATTTCTATGTTTCAGTTTGTTTTCATAGTTTTTGGGTAATTTGTTTTCAAAAGTGACCGGCTCTGAAGATTACCTTCTCAATTGCCCTCTTCCCTTTGGCACATCCATTCGTTTTTCTGGTTAATTAAGCTTGGAAAGAGATTTCTTTATGGGTGATTCTAAAGACCCAGGTTTGGAACTGTATGATATTTACTTTTGCTCTGCGTAAGCTTTAAAGGTATAAGAAGGTAATTTTGTTGCATAAATTGCACTCTTTTCAGCATATAGTACTAACCGATTTAGTATTTTAATAATTTGTTTTGAGTATTTATAAAGTATATATTGAGAGCTAAAAATCTAGGATTTTGTGTGAACTGTGAAGTACTTTCTCTGTTTTCATTTTTGGATATCGTTTTTTGTGGCATGGAATTCCATGTGTGAGAAATTTCCTAGATACTTCTTCCAATTGTTGGGCATATAGGATTTAAATGTTTGCATGCTTTTAAACATATGGAAGCTGATTTCATAAAATTCGAACATATATACCATTTTTATTTTGTTGCTGAATACAAGCATCTCTGTTATTCACTGTGGCATTCTAATAATGTAATGTATTCTAATATTCAGCAGATGGTCATCGATTAATGTTATTAAGTCTGAAAGGGCCGTGTTCTTCAGCTTGGGTTGGTTATTTTAGACATGAAAATAACGAAGTCGATGCCAATTGTGGCATTCATTAAGTAAATGATTTGTGCATGCATCCCTGGCACAGACGATGATTTGGAGAAGGCTATTTATATCATAGGTAAGTAATCATAACTACTCTTTCTTAATTGTTGGGGTTCTCTTATAAATGTTAAACATTTTTTTTTTTTTTCCTGTATGTGGAAGTGCTGTTTTTTTTATTTTTTATTTTCATTACACCTCAATGTAGTTTCCTTGTGGATGTTTTAGTCAGCTTATGCTAACTTATTTCTGTAAAATAAGTTGAACATCAATTTCATAATTTCTTTTTGTTGTTTGATAATGACATGATTTCTTTTCACAGAGCTAATTTGATAAGACTAACGAAACGTTAAAATAGAGGACCTTCCAGCGAGTTTTTTCTGACTAATTTTGTTTATTAATTATTAGCTTTCTTATTTAAGCCACTTTTTGTATTTTTTAACTTGTGGATGCAGTTATTGAGTAAAATTATCATGCATCTTTGATACTAAAAGATGATGATATGATTTTATATATATATATATATATATATATACACATATATCTGTGTATTTCATATTGAATCATGTGGCTTGTGGTTCCACATGACCAATTTGATAGTACTGAAAGGATGTTAAATAACAAAATGCAGAAGATAAAATTTAGGAGAATAGAGTACAAAAACTTCTCTGCACTATCATTATTTGCTTGTTGTTTTGCAAAATTTTTATTATTTCGTTATTTTGTTTCCCAAATAGGCATATCACTCTTTTCCCCCTTACCCTTCTATGTACTTGATGAATGAAGTTAAACAAAATGCAAAAGATAAAATTTAGAATGTAACGGAGAAGACTGCTTGTTACTATTATTGCTTGTTAATTAGTTTGTTTCACCAAAATAAATCAAGGATTTTTTCCTAGGAGGGGTATCATGCTTTTCCTCCTTGTTATCTTTCATGTCTTGCAGGTTATATATAGTTCTTGGAGGAATAATCAAAATTCTATGAGTTCATGTTGAGAGAAAGAAATTTAAGGTATTGATTTCTGTTGCACCTCCCTCTCTTATGCAATTATTAGTCCTCCCAATAAAGCACATCTCAATACTGAATATGTATTTTTTGAGTATTTGTTGAGACATCTTCATTTTCATGCTTTAGTAATATGACTTGAAGCATATAATTGCCAAAATGCTTGCAAGTTGAGTTCTTCATACCATGAAAACTTGATAAATGTATATATGTACACACACACACACACACAATCACATATATATATATATATATATATTTTTTTTTTTTTTCTTTATTATTTCATCAGTACAAGCAGAACTTATTGTCATGCCTGTTCATATTATCTTTTGCAAGTTAATATAGTTGTTCATGCTCCGATGCTCCCAAACATTAAAAAGAATTAGCTCAGTTTTTGTAACGTTAAACAGATGAACAATGCTGTGGTCAAAATGAAAAGATCTTTTGTCAAAAAGGTTTTAGGAAAAAATAAATAATGTTGATTACGAGAGTAAAAATCTTCCGTTACGAATAAAAGTTATGACTAGAATGCGTGATAGACTTGCCTTCCTAGCCTACTCTAATAGAAAATAGAAATTTGTGCACTTTTTGTTTAAAATGTATATCTTTATCCTAGAAATGAATGCTAAAGTCTAGTAAAAGAAAAACAAATCTCTTCGAGCTCACTAATTAGTCATTAGAGATTTCCTGGCAAAATTTATTGTGCATGCTACCGACGTTTTTCCGTTTTTGGGTATCCCACTAAGGTCTTTAATGAATTTCCTTTTTTCAAGCCATTTTTTACCTAATATGCCCGCAAGAGGTAATTTTGCATATTGAGGGATGCTCTAGCAATTCATTATGTTATCTGGCCAGATTTCTTTTATTGCTCATGGTGGCTTTTCATTTATGATTTTTGGACCTGTTTGAGTCCTACTTAAGAAGACCTTGTAAGACCAATTCTTCCCAAGTTCATCCCTTTGGCTTTTCAATTATATCATTCTCCTACCATGGATAGACCTGCATATGCTACTGTCCCCCCCAGTGTACAAGTTCAAAGCGTGGGTAGTAATATGCATAATCAGAACCAACCTTCCTCCCTTGCGAACAATTCTGCAGGGATGAATCATGAGAGTAATTTAGAATTTGCTTCTAACGTAGCTACTCCCCTGCCTTCCTTGTCAAATGACCATATACCTTTTCAATCTCAACCGGCCCCTGGGGTTGGCCAGTTGAGTCTAAACCGATCCGTTGCAGAATACAGAAGAAATCAACTCAGTGCTGATTTGTTGCACGTTTCTCGCACTCAGGGTACTGGGAATGGTTTTCTCATGCATAACCAAGCATTCCCTGCTCCAGATTATGTCAATGAAATAAGGTTTGGAAGAAGTCAACTTTTAAATTCTATTCCAACTAGGGACCTGTCTTCCTTCTTGAATGAGCAAATCTCTATTCAAAATCAGTTGATTTCTGATTTAACGAATGTCCACTGGACCTTGTTTGGGGGAAATCCAGGGACTCATCCATATGTGTCTTCTCATGATCTGTGTTATCAGACTTCATCTCCTAACCAACCTGCAGATCCTATTAATTTTGTTGTTGCGGAGTACATAAGCAATGGAGATGTTGCTCGTTCACCAATTAGCTTGTCTGTTCCAAGAGTTAATAATCCCATTTCCTTCTGGAATCAGCCTAGTATTGGCACGGAACAAAACTTGGCTGAGTTTAGCTTTCAATTGAGCAACCCACTCTTACACCACCAGCCTGCTCAAGGTATGAACAATATGCATTATGGTCCAAACCAATCCAATGCAATAAGGGCCAGAAGGCATATTAACAGGAGGAACTCTGGTCCCTATGCATGTCCTAGGTGCCGGAATGAATTTGCATTCTCTCAAAGCTTGGCTGCTCATTTGAGAGAACACACTATGTTGGATGATCAAACAAACTGGATTACAGGTTCAACATCTAGAATGATGAACTCTGATGCACACGCATTCTTGCTGCCCACTAGATCGCCTTTTCCTCCCATGTCTCTCAATAATACAAACAGGGGAGATCGGAACATAAACTTTTCAGATGGAATGTCTAATAGAAGATTGAATCCATTAATCAGTTTTCGAAGGGAAAGTGATAGCATGGCTGCTCCAGAAAGATCACTTGGAAGGAGTAATGATCATCCAACAGTTGTGGCCCATGTGCATTCTTCATCTGCATTGGACTTGGCTGCCAATGATGGTTGTGGGAAAGAACCAGCGCTTTCAGAGCAAGCATCCCTGGAAAAAAATGCTCCAAATCAAGGGCAGCCAGCATCTGATGTGGCTACAAAAGATAATATCCCCAGGAGTGTCAAGGAAGAGTCCAGTGACTAGGCAGCTGCTTTTTAGATCGACTAAAGTGCATTTCTGCCTCTCTCATGTTTGCTTTTGAAGCTTTTAGTCCCTAATAAAGATCCAGGGTCCTTTTGCTGGATTGCGTCTTTGTCGTTGTAGTCAAGTTTTGTAGTTGTGTCTTTGTTGTTGTTGTTGTTGTTGTTGTTAAGTTGCTTATCTTTCTCTTTTTAATGTGTTTCATTTCTGTTTTGTTTGTATTGGAGCCATTTGAAACATCAAAGCATGTTCCTGTGTCCAATTGCATAAGCAGATAAATAATTTCATGTGAGCATTATGATGCTTCTGTAGTTTGTTTTCGTCAGGTGAAGAAATAAAATATGGTATTTGTTATAGATAATTGTTTTATAGTTATTTTATCATAGTTCCCAAGGGCATCTTTTGAAATTTTCGGGCAGGGTATTTATGCTGCCGCTGGGTAGAGAGAGTTATTATTGACCACGAGCAAATTAGAAATACCAACTGCTAAGTTTTGGGAGAAAAAGAGGATATGTGGTTCCTTTTGCCAGCTTCGAGCTATGAAAGGTGAGCTTCTGTTTCGTACTTTTAACTCTAATTTCTTGAATCTTGAATTGTAAGTTTGATGAATTATTAGGAATGAGAAATCTGATCACTTGAGTGACATACAGCATTGTATCTGATGATTTTTTGCCCTGATCTGTGCTGTCTTGGTTTCTTTTTTGGCATGACAAATTGGGTTCAACAAAACTAAATAGCATGCAGATATAGGAATGATGGATGTGGCTGCAAATGACCTTAATGCCTGTTATAGATCTCATTAACGGTGCTCTACCAATGCCGTACTTCCATTTGTGTCCCCCCTTTGGTTTGGGAAAAGCTTCTTCTACTGTTTTCTGTCATTTTTCCTAGCCTTTCTTTTTTTGTATTCTCAGAGCTCTGAAATTTGATAAAATTTCCAATATGGTCATTCTAGTATATGGACAACGGTTTATGAAATAAATCATGGAAGGTGTTTCTAGAGTTGCATCTATCTGGACTTCTCAAATTTCTCCTTGCAGGTAGTCTGGACGGTTAACTATTATGCAAGCTAGCACAAGAAAAGTAAAGAACAAATCCCGAGTACCGACTGAACAAAATCACCTCATGTCGGGATGCTATAACAACAGCCAGTAAAAGGAGGTCAATTTTCTTCGTATTTTGGGTCCCTCTTTTATGCTTTACTACTTATGTCATATGTTATCGACTGTTGATTCAATGTCTGAAAATCCTGATATGCACTCTCTCGGTCCAGTAGCTAGAAAAGAAGATTGGCTATTTTCATCTCTGCCATAACTTCCATTTGACTGTTACTTTTTATATTCAAACTCACAAATAGTTGGTGTCTGAGAATTATTCTTGCCTTTTTTGCATGTTATTATGTGATTAGGCCATAGATGGATCATGGATCAGCTTGATGAGTACTTCTGTGAAGTTCACCTTTTTCCTTTTGAGGTTGGACTTGTGTATTGGATTTCTGAAATGTGGCTTCACTTTGCTGTTTGTGGCATAGGAGAAGATTGGAAATCTGCCTACCTAATTGTTTATGTGAACTTACGGGTAGGGAGGTTGATTTTTCTTTCTTGCAAGGCTATTGATTCACTTGTATCTAGGTTGCATTATTGTGATACTGATAGGTCATATTTTCTGCCCTTTTTTTTTTATTTTTTTATTTTGTAGATAGTACTAATTAGGTCTATACTTGCGCTTGAACTTTAGTAAGCTGTTTACCTGTGGCAAAAAAAGAACAAGAAAACTTATTACTTGTCGTACCCAAAAATTATTTTTTTTCTTTTATGATTTGTTGTACTCAAAAATTCTTTTTTTCTTTTTCTTTTTCATTTTCATTTTTTTTTTTTTTTGGGCTATTGTTTGACAGATCTCATTAGTTGCTATGCACCTAAAACTTCCTGCTTGGATCAAGATTAAAAAATAATAATAAAAATAACAGATTCCTGCTTGGACAGCAAGTATATGCCAAATATATATGTATTGTACACGAAGGAGGTCTTGGCTTATGGCAAATATGTCTAATAATAATATAATATATTAATAATAATAATAATAGTAAAAAGAATAAATTATTTGTCATGTGGATCAAATTTTGATCTTCTCAAGTGATTAGCAAAAATTTTTGTTCCAAACATCACCATTTTTCAAAAAAAAATTTTTTTTTTTTGGTTGGTAGGGAGCCTAACAGGTTTGCTTTTGTAGGTTCACAGATTTTAATGGAGTTTTGGTGATTTGATTAAATTTAGCGTCTCCGTGACAACTCAACTAATATCTTCAGTCCTTTACCCAAAAAAACTAATATCTTCAGTTCTGAATATGTGGCAAATCTCAATTCTGTTGTGGGTGCAAATTGATTCTCTTCTAAATCGTTTAGCAAATCAAAAAACTTTCAACTCAAAACAAAATACACTACATTTCACAGGCTAGTTTCTTCGTGACTATTAGGTACTTTATGAAAATTACAAAGCTAAGTATCTTAGACCTTTGGCATACATATTCAATTATTTAGATGCAAAAGACAACTATTTGGTCATGGTTTTGCGGCCGAAGAAATATAATATTATCCATAAATTACTCCTGAACTTGTGATAGCAGCTATTAATTTAACGTTATTATTAATACGATTGTGAGCAAGCCTTCTGATGTGGATAGAAAGAGCCATCCCCAAGAATTTCTCATCCATTTCTTAATTTTGCTTTTAAGTTTGAAAATTAGTTTGGAAGAAAGGAAACCCATTTCTGAATATAAGTGACTGAGTCTTCTTTCCTCCAATTCAGGATTAAAAGCCTCTTCACTCTTATCTATTTTTTCACTCCAAAACCGTTCTTGTTTTGAACCAGTTTTTTTCTGCTTTCTGGACAAGCAAAAGCAAAAAGGTTTTAATGGAGACCCCAAATGATGTTTCCTTTGCCAGTGCAGCCAGTAGTCCAAGCAGGTTCAGCCTTGAAGGTATGATATACTACAGTGCCCCAACTAGTCCTAGCAGAAAGGTGTCACCAAATCCAAATTTATTTTTTGGAAGCCTAACTGAACCAACAACACCAAGGACTTATGAAGACGCCAATTCCAATCTCGATGACTTCGAATTCGATACCAGTCATCGTTTGGATCATATCAGCATCAATATGGTATCGAAGCAGGAGTTCCACAGCATGTTCAATAGAGAAAAGCAGCCAAAGGGGCGTGGGGACTCCCTTCCCACCATGGCATTTGCTGATGAGCTGTTTTGTGATGGCAAAGTCATGCCTCTTGCACCTCCACTCAAGCTTCCACCGTCCCACAGAGGCCACATCGACAACATAAGTGGTAATTTCAGCTCCACCGCGTCGTCCCCGAGATCACCGAGTTCGGTACTTAAGCTTCCATTCTCACGGCGGTGCTTGTGGAACGATGATTTTGATCCTTTCATGGTGGCATTAGAGAATGTCAAAGAAGAAAAGAGAGGGAAAACAAAAGCAGACAATCACAGACGGGCTCGGTCTTTGTCACCCTTAAGGGTGACTTCCAAACAGAAGTCCAATGGGTCTTTGGACTTGAGCAATGAACAAAACAAGCAAATGGGTTCTCCTCAGAGACCCATTCAATTGTTGGGATTTGACCCAAATAAGCAGAGGAAACTCACTGTCTCACCTTCTACAAGGTTGGCCGATGTTCCAGAAGTCGATCAAAGTCCAAAAAGTTTGGTTGCGCCCAAAGGACTCATAATTGCAAGACAACTTGAGAAGATGAACAGCGAGACACCCTGCAAGCCCAATAAGACATCACCAGGGCCCAAAGTGGAAACTGGTGGTGAAAATGAGATGGGTAAAGAGGGTGGAGGGTCAAGAAAAAGGGTCAGCAAGAGGAAGAGACTGAAGAAATTTCTTTTGAGGAGTTTATCACTTAGTAGCAAAGTAAATGACGAAGAGAAGCTAAATAGTGAAAGCGTAGCTTCAAGGAAACCAAGTTTTCTAAGGAGGTTTAGTAGCTTTAAGTCTGAAGAACAGGCCCAAGATTCCAATGGGGATAAAATGGTGCCTCATGTTGCAAAAATGGCACTTGTGCATTACAGGCCAAGGTTTACTCTTTGCTTAGGTTATACGACAACTTGATGAACCAGAGTCATGAACCCAAAAAAACAAAACACGAAAAACCAAATCTTAAAATGTTTTATGGGATTTGTGTGTTAATGTCCTTGTGTGTGGGTATTGTCTTTGTAATGTTAACAGTGCTTGTGTTTCATCAACCCCATGTGTGGGGAATTCTTTGTATTCAAGAAAAGTGAAAATCTCTGTCGATGTATATAATATTACCGATTTTATAACTTCATAGTCATGCAATTTTTTATTTCTGCATAATTTTCTCATATTCAAACATTGAGAACTTGAATGCTTCCTACTTTCTCTTTTTCCTTCTCTACTGATTTCTTATTTAACATAGCCATGACTCTCTAAGGACAAATGCTAATTAAGTGCCTTTGGAACTCAAGAATTAAATAGGAGTAAAATTGAAATCGATGCAAATGTTATTATGGAGTTTAAAAAGAAAGCATGAATAAGACTGAAAAGTATGTCTCAGTTTCCAGTCCAGCACAAGAAGCAACCAAAAAGAGCAAATGGTGCTGAGACCATCCTCCAACCAAACCAACCCTCAATGGTTGGGATGTAAATGTTCTTTGATTTGAGAGCCCCTTTTGATTCCATATTTGATCCACACATCCACTTCCACTTACTAAATTTGAGCAAATCACTACAGTAACTACAGTTTATGGCTACTTAATCATCAATATACCAATCAGATTACACTACAAACAGTGAAATTACTGTTTCTTCAGTACCTCAAAAATTCTAGTCAAATCAGTAATCAGCAATCAGCAATCTGAGAGAGAGAGAGAGAGAGAGAGAGAGAGAGAGAGTATTAACAAAAACATGAAGGACTGGTAAAATAAACTTGTAAAATTCTGAATACTAATAATGTTCATTGATTGGCATAGATGAAAAGAAGCGAGAAAATTTTCTGAATACTAATAATGTTCATTGATTGGCAAAAGGAAGAAAAGTTATCTTACAGCCACAAAAGTACAAAAACAGTAGCTAGTTTTCTATGTTCTCCCAAACAGACAAGGGAGCCAACTAATGGTTTTTTTTGTGATCGTGGGAGTAAAATATGATACATCAATGCTGCATCAATCTGCAGCAATATACATTATCAGAAATTGCATAAAATAAATCTCCGACGAAAAAATAAAAAAAAAAATTAGAATGGGAGTTTTTCTTTTTTTTTTTTTTGGTTTTTTTTAAACATGGTCTCCACATTCATGAAGAATCAGAATCCCAGTGTCAACTTTTCAATCTCACTTTTTTTTTTCCTTTTTGATAGAAAGGCACTAAACTTCCCATGCTTTGATCGCACGGGCCTAATTTTCTTCTGAATTCTGATTAAAGTGAATCATTATATTCCTGCTTTATAGAAGAAGTCTATTCCAAGACTTCACTTGGCCACAGCCGCCTCCACATCGAAATCTCTTCCTCGTTGCTAAGCTTTCTAATGCCACCATAAAACCCATCTGCCTCATTTCCTTCCTCCCCATGGTCTTTCCTATTGATGGTAGTATGTCTCCACCGTGAACCAGGCGTGTACTGGTTGAACTCAAGCACCACAGTGTCTGCAAGCAAAAACTCGGCGTCAAAAATCTTTTGATATGCTTCCACCAAACCCATTTTCAGTAAGTCAGCAACTAAATAGGGTAGAGTACATCTGTAAGCATCTCAAATCATTATATCATTCATGATTTGACGCAGTTTTCCTTAATTAATAGTTTAATAGCATTTAGTATTTTTATAATGTTGCTGCAATCAAGTAAGTAAGCAGTATGAATTTCATCCAGTTATGATGAAAAATTTAACCCACTTGCACTTCGTTATATCACTTCAGAAGAGTAATTAAAATAGTTGACTCAAGACATACAATGACATCAAAACAGTGACCCAACTCTGGTATTTCCCTATGCAAAGTGAAAGGCAATTTAAGAAATATAATATTTGATTTATCTGCGTTTGGTGCCAGAAACCATCTTTCAAAAACATATCATTAAGGAAAAATTACATATACATTTTTACAAAAGTTTAGCAATTGTCTCACATCATCAAAGAGGAAAAGAAACAGGAAAAAAAAACAGTAAATTGCTGTTATTTTCTCTAGAATCTTGATATTGAAGGCACAAATAAACTGTGTCATACAGCTAAGTTTAGCAAAATTAATATTCCATTACCATACCCTACCCAAACACCCTGACAAATTCGGTTGACATGATCGGAAGATGATAAAAAGATGGTAAAAATCATATTTAAAGGAATCTTCTGTGGCTGAAACAATGAAAGTGATATCTATAAAAAAAGTAAATTTTGAAAATTTGAAAATAAGAAGACAAAGATAATTCTGATTACCTAATCAGAAAAACAAAAAAAAAATTATTACTAAGATATTTGTAAGGGTGTCTCATGCTGGTGGGAAACTTAATTAGAAACAATTAAGATCTATTTGCTGACAAAGAAGATAAAGAAATGAAACAAAAAAGTTGGAAGCTTATAATATAATTTAGTCCCCACATAGCACGAATATTCCAACTAGGCAAAAAAAAAACTATGGGGAACACTGAGTTCTCTCAGTATGGTTGGCCATAAATATTCTGCTGAGACAGAAGTTATCACAATGTTGGTGGAAATTATGACATACTGACAATGATATGTCTTGGGGTCCACTCAAATAGCATAAAGGGTGGTCCACCTATTGAAAATGGACGTCAGGAAAGAGATCTGGCCAAAACCGGGTCTAATCTGCGAAAGTAAACTTTCCATTCATGTCATCCACAACTTGAGAGATGTTAATGGCTTCTTTGCAAGAATATGATAATCTTAATCAGAAACAAAGACTCTGCAAACTTTAACACCTTCAATCTGTCTTAAATGGAGGTGGGTTTTTCCTATTGACAATTTCATACATGTGAAAAAAAAAAAAAAAAAATTGAAGAAAAAAAGTCATTTTAAATGCCTTGTCCAATGGCAGAGAAAATAGAAAAACATGAAAAAGGTTGGAATCTGAAGACAAAACAGTTCCGGTCATATTATTTGTTAGATTCCTTAAGTATTATTTTTCTAACATCATCTAAAAAGTCTATCACTCACAGCATAAGTCCTACTTGCAGGAGAAGGAAGATGCAAACAACTCACCACTCTCATGACAACGGCAGTAGTTTTCATTCCCATCACATGGTTCCAAGTGACCTACGACACCGTACCACCAACCTGAAACATATATAACACATCTCCGTTATGCAACTGATTGATTTCCATACATTTATTGTTCATGCTTTGGTATAACATTATGCTCAAAATACCTCTTTTTTTTAAGCATATCTAATTTTTTGTTTTTACCATTCAAGATTCTAATTGATTATTCTTTTTTTTTTTCTTTTTTTTTTTCTTTTTGGTTAATAATTCTAATTGATTATTTGGTTGCTGGATTTTCCTTTAACTTTGATGATTAGATATCACCATCCTCTGAAAGTCACTAATGCAATAATCAAGTTTGAACAAGTATTCCCTAATAGAAATCAGGTATAACTTTTTCTTTTTTCTTTTTTTCTTTTTTTCTTTTTTTTTTTTTTAAAGAAATAAAAATTAGATGTATGACGTGTAGAATCATCTTTCTGGACATTGCAGTCAAATCTTCCTTCTTTGGCAAAATCCAAACTATTGGTAGGAAGAAAATTAAAAAACAGAAGATAAAATATATCTGGGAAATGGAAAACAATATGCCATGGAATATTAATCCAAGATACTTTTGAAACACACACACACACAAAAAAATAAAAAATAAAAATAAAAAAAAAAGAAAAAAAAAAAGAAAAAGAAAAAAAAGAAAAAAGAAAAGCATCTAAAACTCAAAATAATTAAGAACATGTGCGAAGAACAAACCGTAAGGGAATTCTTTGTTTCTTCTCCACTGAATCTCAACATGGTCACCAGGGCGTAACTCATTCAAGCAGTCAGAGATATGAAGATCATGATGAGGAGTATCAACAGGTGGAGCTCTTAGCCTTTCCCATGGTACCCCATTCTCAATTGCAGGTGCCCTACTTCCATGAGGTGGGTACCTGTAACAAACAAAACCAGCCTCAAGTTAAAACTAAACTACCCTGATCAACTTCAATAAAACAAATTGAAAGCAAAGAATCATAGAATTTTTATGGAAGCAAAAACCAATAAATATTAAATAATAGAATCTTATTTGGAAAAAAGTGGATAACACAGAGAAATCAATTGAGCACCAAACTCTAAAGAAGGCTATATTTGTGCAATTACCTGGCTTGGAAAGTGTCAGTGCGCGGGTCATAGCTAATCTTAGCATCATAGCATGACAACATGAATCCAACATGCCCATTCTGCTAAAAGAGCCAGGAAGAAAACATTGGTGAAAAAAAAAATCCAAAAAAAAAAAAAAAAAAAAAGAAGCAAAAATCTCTGATTTCTATAGAAATTAAAGCAAACTAATAAGAAGCTTATTGCTCTGAGGTCTAAGATTAAAGAAAAAACAAACCCTTTACAAAAATGATAATCAGTCGGTACCTCGCGGTTATAGACTTGAGCAGGGAAAGAGAATCTTCCTGTCTCAAGAGCAAGATACCAAGCCATGACTGAATGAATTGGCAAAGAACTCTTCTGCTTGAAATTATCATCTGCTTTTGATTTAATCCATGAAAAAGGCCAACCTAGAGAAAGAATTCTCAAAAGACCTTTTTGCTTGGCTTGCTTGGGATTACCGAACTCTGTTCTTGTAGCAAGATGCCCTTGCCACGCTGTGTAAGCAACTGGACCAATAATTCTACCCCATTTATGCTTCATGTGCTTCTCCCAGAGATGGTCACTCATACATCTTTCCCTCAAAGAAGTACAAACACCAGCCATGCTACAGAGTGCATCAGGGGGAAGTCTCTCAAGAATGCATTCCAAGGCCAACTCTGGCAAATCCAAAACCGACATCTCAGGCACCTCCTCAACATTCTCCACTTTACAAGTTACAGTCTTCCTCTTCATTGACATTTTGGATGGAATTTGGAAAAGAAAACCACTTGAGAAGATGTATTTTGTCAGCTCAGATATGGTAAGGAAGGATATCTCTTTCCAGAAGAAGGGTGACAACAATCTCATCTCAGTTGCCCATGAGGGTAGTGGTTTGAGAGGAAGGGACTTTAAAAAGATGAGAAAGGGGACACAGGTGATAAGCAAGTAAAGTAGCATTAGAAAAGGAGAATTTCCTTGTGGGTCAAATTCAAGTTTGGTGTAAATGATAAGGTAGGAAGATCAATGGGAAGAAGCAGCTGTGGAAAATCAATTGTAAACTAATATATAAAAAAAGAAACTATATTTATACAAAATATAATAAAAAAGAAGCAAACTTGAATTGTCTACTCTTCTCTTCAAAGTTTCCTTTCTCACAAACTCGTAAAAATAAAAAAAATAAAAAATAAAAATTATAAAAGGAAAAATGGGATCTTGAACAACCCCATTCAATGCTATGGGTTTTCTTTTTTATTATTTTTATTGGTTTAACGAAGCCCACCAAACCCAAAGGGTGGGCCTCCTCGTCAAGGACTAATCAGAATAAAAAGAAGGGTTATTGTAGACAACTCGGTGGGACGATGCCTTAACCAATCTAGAACTCAAAGGATGCTTAAAAACTCTTTCTTTCTCTATATGATGATCTTTCTTTAAGAACCCAACCGTACAGACAAGTAAAACAGCTGTCATTCAAAGAGAGGGAGAAGGGGGGTGAGAGAAAAAAGAGTAAATGGGGTTCTATTGGATGAACCCAGGAAGCTAATGGAGAGAGGTGGGGCACTCTCAGATCTGTTATGGGTTTCTGACACCTGGAATTCCCAAGAAAAAAAAAAAATGAAGATAAGTCTAGATGCAAAGACCCATATCTCCAAAATCCGTGAATTTTCTTTGGAAACAAACAAATCTTTGGAAATAATAAGGTGGTAAAAAAGATTTGGGTGGTTGGGATTGAAGCAAATATTAGGTGAACCCCAACACCCTAAGATCCGTATAAACTAAATAAAAATGACCCCCCACTCCAAAAGGACAAAGACAGGAGGATCTGAAGAAGGTGGTGGTATTTGGGTGTTGTTGATGTAAAAGAAAGATAATAGATATTGATAAAGAAGATGGTGAACGTGAAGGTGTGGGGTCCTCACCTCAGTCCATCATATTCTTCATCAAAAATTAAAATCGTCAAAATCCTTCTCCACCCACAAACTTCTCTTTCTTTCTCTCTGAGGCAAATTAACAAACAGGTAGTCGATGATGAGATAGAAGTCTAAGAATTATTATTATTATTATTATTATTTTTTATGCCATTCAAAGAGAGGCCAAGGTTAAAGATTCAATTTTTGGAGGGTATTCATCCTTTTGTGTGGATATCGAACAAACTTGTTGCCTCATCATCAAAACCCAAATTATCCCTCATCTCTCTCTCTCTCTCTCTCTCTCTCTCTTTCCTATCTTTCTTACAACTTGGAGGAAAATCCGTGTAACCAGAAAAGGCTACCTTTGGGATGACGTAGAATATATACATATATATATATATATATATATAACGTATAATAATTGCAATTTTGCTTCGATCATGGTTAACAGGTTTTGTCAGTCTAAAAAGACAAACTCCAACCTTAGCAAACCGATGAGTCTCTGATACCAATGTGATTTATACCAAAAAAAAATATGGTCTTTTTTGAGGTTTTGGATTGCAAATTTTTCTTTTTTGATAAATTCCTGTTTTTCTTTGGGTTGGTCAAATTGCAAAGACCGTGTAGCATGTCAAAGATCCCCGATGGTTCCTTTGTGACCCTTACAATAAGGTTTTACAAAACATATATATATATATATATATATATAAAATATATCGTGTAATAATGAGAAAAGATATAATTTTTACAGCCTCAATGTGTAAGTTCAAGATGTTTCTAAAGTTTGCATTCCATAAAGTAAGGGCAAGACAGTCTCACGTGATCTGCATGGCAATGTCACGTGATTTGTATGCGAATGCAATGTTTTCCCTTTTAAAACCTTTAATTTTGTCGCGTTGTAAAGTATTCGCAATTCATTTCATACTAACAAGAACAATAATTGCTTATTCACCCTAAAAAAAAAAAAAAAAAAAAAAAAAAAAAAAAAAAACAACAACAACAATTGCTTTGAAAAAATAATAATAAAATTAAAAAAAAAACACAAATAACAATAATTTTAAAGACATAATAACTTTTTTTCTTTTAATTTTTTTTTGTGTGCCTTATTAGTATTTTTTTAAGAAATAAAATAAACAACATCTTTGTCCTTCTGGTGACAATTTGCATTGAAGAAAATTATTCCGTTTTGAGTATCTTGTGCTTGATGTATCATATCATCTTTTGTCCTTATTTTTAAAAGGAGAGAAGATATTAATTTTTTAACTATACTATTTGATTAACACCAATATAAAAATGACATCATGGTTATCACAATAAGATGAAAATATGAGGACAGAAAAATAGAAATTTATTGTACGTCGGCCAAATGCTCTTTGATCTTAGTAATTGAACAAAAAGTGCAAGAGCTTTTAGGGCTCAAATATCACTTACCTTCTCTCTGTATATAAATATATATATATATATATATATGAGAATTACAATGCAATACAATCTATTTTGCTACGACAATACAATACAATCTTAATTTAAAAGGAAAAGAGAGACATGATTCCAACCCACTATATTAAAAATGTGGATATGAAACTATACCACTAGCTGGATCAACCTTCTATATTAATCAAAGTACGGCTTACTTCTAGCTACATTAGCTAGGTTTCTACTTCTTTATATAGGGCTAGAGAGCATGTCTTACTACATTATATTTTTTGATTTTTATTTTTTTTCCGTTTTTGAAAGGGGTCTTCTATCAATTGGGAGACTTGAGGTTCTCCAAAATGGTTTATTTTATTCTTCTTACTTGCTAGACTAAAACTTGACTTTTGCTTACCAAAAATAATAATAATAATTGACTTAGGGTAATTGAGAATTTATATTAACGGGTTGGCCATGCACGCCAAACTTTCCCCGAACAGGTGGTCTTCGAATGTTAGGTCAGGCAAATCAAGTGTTCAAAGGGAGACTAACCTGACGTGGAATTTATGGTATTGGACATTTTACCCGACCACTATAATATTATCTCCAAAGGCCACCTAAATCACAGAGAGAGAGAGAGAGAGAGAGAGAGAGTGAGAGAGAAGAAAAAAAAGTTGATAAATATATATAAACAAACGAAATGTGAAAAAAAATAAGTTGCTTGGCTTTAAGTGGTAAGGTAGGTGATATATCAAACACTCCCCAAATTTGACCCTAAGCCAATTAATGTTTTGATGACTCAATGCCCGTAGCGTGTGGGGAAGCATGCATGCTAGCTAAGATTAGTCCATTCTTTTTGTTTTTTGGATCATATAAGACTACTCATTGACAATTAAGCCACCATATACATACACACATATAAATATATATATATATATATATTATATATTATATATTATAGAAAGCATTGTCAATGATGGGTAGATTATAATATATCACAATTAACACAAAATCATGGATACTTAGACACACGGATCACGAATATCCACCACAAAAAACGTTTGCTGATCATGTCACAGTTGTGTTGCATATAATATGTACACACACACACACACACACATATATATATATATATATATGAATTATGATAGTTGTTCTATCCGAACTTATATGTGTATATATATATGATAACTGTTCTTTAAAAAAATTTTCTCAGCATATAATGTATGACATAATGACTTAATAAATTACTTGAGTAGCACATTAATTAATAATTTTAAAATTAAAAATCTAATTGGGAGTGTGGTAATCTTAGAGCATCTTCAATGGTAAGTAATATGAATTATTTTCTATATGGTATATAAATTGACAATGTTAATATATAGGTAACATAAATATATAGTCAATTTAAAAATTATTCTCCAATGATACTATATAAAAAAAGCTATTAATGGTTACTAATTGTTGCATCTTTTTATTAATCTTTTTCTTTTTAGAATTGGCTTTTGAAAAAAAAAAATTGCTTTTAAGATTTTGATATTGGAGAGTATTTTTTAAAATAGTATCTATATTGCTTAGAAGCATACATGCATAACCCATTAAAACACTTACCATTTTATCGTATTTATTATTATGATTTAGAAGATAGTTTGAATATATATTAATTACTTAATTTCTTAAGCGAATATATTTTCCAGCTGTCGCATATACAGTGATATCTTTTAGATACAAATATTGTCATTGTAAATATTTGTCACATTAATATTAATTATATGGAGGCTTACATGCCACATAATAAATATAGGTAATGATATGTGTATATTGATACTATTCATATGATCAATTTGTGGTATGTGCTAGAACACATGTCAAAACTTAGTACAAACAATATATCTAATTATAAGATTTTGTGGAACATATAAAATGTCCATGTATTATAAGTAGTTTCCAATGTTTTGTCATTGTCATATAGACTTACAAAGGGACTTGCTAGCTTAGGCTGATAAGGAGGACTTCGTCGTAATAGCATTTACAAGGAGATTCACAATTCCACGACCAAAGAAAGGACATATATAATCCCATCCAAGTCTCTCTTCCCTTTAATTCATAAACCTTTCCTTCTTCCGTCTTAACCCTTGTGCTAAGAGATCCTTGCACCATAATGCCCTTTGAATTTTCTCTACTGTTACATATTAGTCATTTATTTTTTATTTTTTCACATTTCATAATCCTCTTTTATTGTGCTGCTAATTTACTAACCTAAGAGATTATTTAGTCAGACAAGCCTACCACAACAATCATATATGGGCTCATATGATAATAACATATCATTTCAGCATATATAAGAGCATCTTCATCAATGATAATGTCGGTTGTAAAAATAGGTATGCAATTCAAGTAATATAAATAGTATTTTAAAAATTATTCTCTAATAATACTGTCTAAAATAAATATCAAATTAATGTGGCCTATAAATTGTTAAGGTGAATATTTATTTTTAGAGACTCTGTTACATATTTTAGATTTTTTTTAAAAAGCAAAATCTTTCTTATCTTTCAAAGAATTACACCAAAAAAACAAAAAAATTAAAGTTCAATTCTTTCAAAAAATTTTAAAAAATAATAAAATATATAATTAATTAATAGCTATAAATAATATTTGCGTACATTATTTTAGATTTATCTATATATTTGTTCCATCTAAAATTTAAATAACAGCAATTTCTATACCGAATATAGAGCAATCGATACTCAACATTGGAGACACTCTTAGAGAATCTACAATGGAAGTGTAGATTATAAAAACAATAATGTTACAGGTACCAAAATGCTCACAAAATTTATTTAGTAAATGACATGTATTAAAATATTATTGGTTGACATATTCATATAACTTAAATATGAAAAAAAAAAAACCTTAAATATATGAGTGAATTAAAAGAACAAATCAATTAAGTGTTTCTACATTATCTACCATATCATTTGATAAATTAATTTTGATGAATATTTTAGTAAATCATGAAAATAAACATGTCTCATAAGTAATATGAATAGGGAAAAAATTGACATTGTCGATTAACTTAAGCAATCCACATAATCTAATTGAAATCTAAAAATATCTTTAATAGTGAATGTGGATTACTCTTTATGTGGTATAAAAATTTGCATTGCTAAAATCTATATAGATAAATGCACAGTTAAATGTAAAATTGTTTTTAAATAGACTATTAAGTAATTATATAATTTATTAATTTCTTTTTGAAAGAATTACCTTTTAAAGGAGAATTTTGTTTTCTAAGAAATTTTAAAATATCTAATAGAGTGTCAAGAATTTTGACAATATCTAGGCTATATAAGTTTGATATTCATTTTGGATATTGTTTTTGAAGAATAATTCTTTAAAAGATTTTTCATATTTCTTAAATGATATATTTATTTTCACAATCCAAATATGCATTGGAGATACTCTAAGTTAGCACTTCATTTATGAACAAACCAATTTCCTTAATAAAAGCTTACTAACAAATTTAGTTGCCCTTTAAAAAATAGTTATGTTATTTTATTTCATTTAAGCATTTTTTTAAAAAATTAGTAAACTTAAAAAAACAACATATAAAGTAAAAACATAATTACCCCTTCCAAAAACATAAACAACATATAATTCATATTTTACCCGATAATTGTATAGTGAAAAAAGATGTTTAAATATTGTTTTGAGCTTACCATGTTGAATTTAAAGAAAAACTCCTTTAAACTTCTCTTACAAGCGCTAGTGCTGCTTTTGTTATTTTATTTTATTTTATTTTTTCCCTAAAAAGGAGAAACTATATATATATATATCTGCAGTGATATGACCAAACAACTTAAAAAAAGATAGAATTAAAAATATATGATCTTTTACTTGTTATAATCTATATTTATGTTAGCTTTAAAATAAATTAATAAAAAAATATTTATAATTGTATTTTTAAGATTGTTTAAGAAATAAATGAATGATGTAATTATGTCTTAGTGGGAAACTATTTATACATATGGAGAGGGTTTTCCATATAAAGATTTTTAACAAAGTTATTTGACATATAATTTAGTCCTTTCAATTAATTTAATGATTCATATTTGTTTATTAAAAACCCTTAAATATCCCATATTCATATCTAGACAAAATTTATTTTTTTTACCAAAATTGTTATTGCTTTCAAAACATTTTTTCTCTTCTTTCCCTCTCTTCTTAATCCCCAATCTCTAAATTTCATACAACATGGACATGCTAAATTATATATAGGAAATATTTCATTTACACCTCTTAAAGTGTAAGATAAAAAAAAACATCTCTCAGATTTATAATAAATTATTCATATCCTTTCGTGGCAATTTTTTTTTGGGGGTAAATGATATTCTCTTTATGGCAATTTAAATTACCCTTATATTTGTCATCAAATTAAATTATTTTAAATATTTTATTCTTCCTCCTTTTTTTTTAACAAAATTTTATTTTTTGGTAATATTGCAAAAAATTAATTTGAAGACTTGAAAAAATTAGTAATTTATATTTTTAACTAATTTTATTTAAATCACGCGATAGTTTTTCAATTAAAAAAATATATATGATGATTTTAATATAAGTTTTTTTAACTAAGTGGTTATTTGTCAAATATATTTAATTAAAATGTATTATAATTTGTCAAATATATTTACCTAAATATATTATAATTTTTTGAATATTTAATTAAATGCATTGTCAAATATATAAATTACTTTAAATTATCATATAGTTTTTCCAAAAACAAATTCACATAGTTTAAATAAAATTTTATTAAAAGTATAGAAAAAAAAACTTTAAAGACTTCAAATTAATTATTACAAAAGAAAAAAAAGAATAATATTTTAAAAGTAATTTGATTTTACTAAAGATATAAGAGTAATTTAAAATGACTCTAAAAAGTGTAGATGATTTATCTAAAACCCATGAGATATTTTTACATTTATAAATCTCAAGGGATGAAAATGAAATATTTCCTTATATCTAATATATACTGCTCATATTGCAAGTAAACCATGGGTAGGGGCAAAAAGTAGCAGAAGAGAGGTCCAAAATATTACAATTAATTAATTTGAATTTTTATCCAGTAGTAACTACTTCTAGGTTTACCAATGTGATTAAAGTAAATTAATGAATAAATAATATGCATATATATTGCTTTTCCAATCGTCTTCCTTCATATATATATATATATAATTTTAACAATCTAACAGCTGTATATAATTATTTTTCACACTTTTTTTTTTAATAAATTTCTCACTATATAAATATATATATATATATATATATATAGATCGGTATTTGATATTTCTTAGGGGGAGTTGATGTGGTCCAATCTTTCATGATGTAGCACTATCTGGTTCGTGAACCTCTCAAAAATTATTATATAGTTTATTACAAATAATATTAATGGGGTTTACATAGTTTTTCTGACAACTCCCAGCACTACTCGCATCAACAATTCAACATGCAATATGCTAGCTTTATGATGAAAGGGACTTGGCAATCATCAATTTTACGAATTACACAATGCCTTTCTAATTGAATTTTTCATTTGCAATACACACATATGTATTATCATTTCAATATGGACCACGCTCCTAAATAAATGTTGGTGCTTGAATCAATTTGATGCTTTATACTATATATTAATTTTCTTGTTAATAAATGATAATATAGAATTTGAAATATTCAACTATAGTAGACCCACCTATTCTTAGCTAGACATTATTGTTGCATTCTATGTTGCTATCGGCGAGATTTATTGAGGTTAGGGATCTCTTAAAAAATAAAAAACATATATTATTAGTAGGGTATTTTTTGTGGTCTAAGATTTCATTTAGATGAGCAAGCTAGATGGTTTTATGTGAAACGTCCACAAGTTTTTTGGTATTTAATTTAATAGTTTTACTATTTGTCACGATTAATGATAATTATTAATTTATGTAATAAATTTAATTAAAACATTTAATTATATTATTTTTTATAATAAAATTTTAAAAATAATTTTTTAAATAGTAATCATTTAAATTACTATTTAATAATAATTAATAATGATAAATAGTATTTTTTTTATTTTTTTTTAGTTTAAGCATGCATATAAGTAATTTAATTAATTTTGTTCCTCAAATCTTTGTTATCACATAAATAGAAATAGAAAAATGAAAATAATAATTATCCTACAAATAGCAATTTATCATGCACATCAATGATATATATATATATATAATACTTTCAAGTATATATAGAGTCATTTAAATTTTGCTACACATATTTTCTTTTCTTTTTTTTTTTTTTTTTGGAAGGAAAATCTTGTTTGGCACAAATAGAAACTAAAGTACCCCAAAAAAAAATAAAAATGCGAGGTTATTTGGTGGCTAAGATAGAGAGTTATTAAAAAAAAAAATAATGATGAGCCGTAGTTTGTGGGCATAGGAATAGGATATTGATTTAGACATTAGTATATTGGATCCACACAAGGGAAGGCCGGTACAAAAAAAGTTGAGGCCATGAGCATGTTGCTTGTCTAGATTTTCTCAAGCCCCTTTTTTTCTTTTTTTTAATTTGCATTGAGATACCAAAACTGGACGATTTGTCCCTCAATTATTTTCTTAGCCATTCATTCACAAACAAAAAACAAAAATAAAAAATCTTTGCTTAGCCAATCATTTAAAAGGAACTAATTAAACCTTCTATATATAATATCTCTTAAACATGTAATTAGTTGAAAGTTGGAACTAACTACATAATTATTTTGTTTATGTAGTATTTTAGGGTATGCTTACCTCATAGAACCATTTCTTCAACTGGACTATTTTAGTTCAGTACTATAGTGGGAAAAAAAAAAAAATGAAGAAGAATCTCGTTCGATTGAATCTCATCTTTTAAAAGCAAATTCATAACTACAAATTTAAAAACTTGTTCGGTTGAATTGAATATCTCATATTTTAAAAGTAAATTCAAACTAATAAATTAAGGTCCGTTTGATAACAATTTTATTTTTTATTTTTTAAAAAAAATTATGTATAGTTTTAATTGATAGTAGATAATATTTAGTAGATATATCAATTAACTATAAATATTAAATAAAAAATAAAAAAAGCTAAAACTAAAAACCAAGATAATTTTAAATTGTTTTTCATTTTCTGTTTATATTTTTTTCTTTTTACATTTATAATTAATAAAATGTTTTAGTATCATAAACTAATATTAACAAACTATTAAAGTAGATAACCATATATAATTTGAGAAAAAAATAAAAAATGAAGTTGTTGTTAAACAGAGCTTAAATCTTTATTTTAAATTTGAAGGTTATCATGACTTAATATTTACTGTATGTATACATATATTAGCTCAATTTTATTTTGAATAAATATATTTAACTCAGTTAGGTCATGAGAATAAGAATTTATTTTGTTTTTTAGGATACAAAAGCTTGATCATTATTATTTTTCTTTTTTTAAAAAAATAAAAATCAAATTTCAATATCTCTCACTTAACTAAAAACAATGCATATTTATAGGTTTAACCCAATAACTACAATCATTGAAATTTCATATTAGATTCTGGACTCAAATCCTGGTTAACATTCCACTCTCCCAATCATAATGGTGACTAAAACTAAATACAAATGTTACTTAACATTGGCACTTCGAGCTTGTAAATTCATTTCCTTCTAGTAATATTGTGGTTAAGCATTTTTTATTTTACAATAGATAACTTATAAGTCGTTAAGTAAGTAGGTGAGGAAAATTAAGAAACAAAAGGGAAAAAAAAACGACTTTATACAATGTAAACAAGAAAGTCATTTTTATGATTTAAATACTATATTTTCCCTAAAAACTAACATGTAATTTTACATTAATAAAAATCTTAAAAATTAAATCTAACCACCGCTCTCAATGTGTAGGTAATTCTACGCTTAGTTTGTTAACAACTCACATTGTGTTATTAATTTACATCCACTGATAAATTATCACATCAAATGTTATGTCAATTTTTTTGTCATTTATAAAAATATCCTTTTACAATTATAAAAAAATTTCACAATCGTCATTCCAATATTTCAAATCCACGACTTCCTAAATGTGATATGAATTATTTACAACTAAATCCAACTCACTTGATGGATGCGATATCATTTGGTTTAGAGTTTTGGTGAAATTTTTTATCTATATATGTATCTGTGTGTGTGTGTGTGTGTGTGTGTGTGTGTGTGTGTGTGTGTGTGTGTGTGTGTGTGTGTGTGTGTGTAATAATTAAAAATTTTAAAAATTTTAAAAATTATTGACCATGCGTTCATGTGTGTGTCCCAACTCTAGAGTTAACGTGCGCATTAATGTTTGCTTCTTATATATGTCCATTTCAAACGGATTAAACTTAGATTAGATTTTTATGGTTTTATTATATCAAACCATACATTTTTCTTAATCATTTATAACAATTTCCCCCCTCATCTTAATATCTCAAATTTACAGCTTTACATATGTAAATCTTATTATTATTATTATTATTATTATATTTATTTTTTTTTTTTTTAAAGATTTGAGATCAATAGATACCTTTACCTACCTTGGTTTTTTTGGCTAATCAATATACAATAGATATCTTCCTCTAAACAATGTCCACAAAAGAGGAAAAAAAAAATGGATATAAAATTTAAAATAAAAATGAATCTTTGGAGCAAAAAATAATAACAATAACAATTATTGGGAACAAAATCTAATATAATATATATATATATATATATATATGTTCTAGATCAATTCGTATTGAGTTCTCGAAGAACAGTATAGTTCAAATTTCATTAATTTCCACATCATATTTTATATAAAATAAAAAATTTAAATGTACAGTATTATTGCTTATGCATTAGTTAACAATATTATCACTAACTATATATATATAAATACAATTAAATATATATATATATATATACACATATAATCATCCTACACTTCTAGAAGTATATATTTATTAGGTACCACATCCTATGCACGTCCCCAGATATTTATCTTGCAACTAAATAGATAAAACAATAATAATATCCAAAAACACTAATAATAAAATAAAATAACATTTTCATTCATAATTATAATACTGAAATTGAAATCTTTTGCTTTGAAAATCCTTTAAGCCATATGCATCCACCAAGAGGCGCACGGATTTGTCAATGGGTAAGAACCATATAACACAAATTCAACGGCAGATTCAGTGAACAATGATGTGGAGGCTTTTAGTTGTGGATAAAGATACTGTGTCTTTATTTTTTTTCTTAATTGTTTTGATTAATTATATTTTAGTATCTTCTAATTTCATAATATTACAATTTAAATTTTTAATTTCAAAATCTATCATCTTGAGCAATTTATTTTTTATTTGGTACATATTGAACCTTCTGTTAATTACTTAATGGTCATGTTTTTTTAACCTTAATGCAATTACATATGGATTATGAGTTGATTCCTTTGCAAAAATGAATTGGATGTCTTACAGTTTTCTAAGTTATACAAAGTGTTCTCAACATGATTCTGTGTTGGTTGATATTGAATATCTTGGTGATAATTTGATTAACATTCACCAAATAAAAAATAAAGAGCTCAATAAATTAGGTTTTACAACTAAGAACCTAAATCGCAATATCGAAAAACTAGAGGGTACAAAAATGTGCAAGTAACTAATTTTTTTCGTTTTCATTTCTGTTCATTAACAACAAAAACAAAAACAGCAACAATAATAATAATAATATTTTTTTAAAATGAGATAACATATAGTTAGTGGTCAAACATGAATAAAGATAAAATAAAAAACTAATAAGAAGAAGAAAACAGAAATCTCTGTCCGTTTAGTTGTAGCTAGTTTGCAATTCACTTTTCAACTTTGCCTTACTTCAAAACCCCATCATTTTGTCCCCCTATACAAATACATTACACATCTACGGCAAAACACAAGATAATGGCATTAATTTAAAAGGATTCTATTTTAAGTTCTTCTGCAACAGTACTAGTTCTTTCTTGCCTTCTTTCTTTTAAGAACAATGATGAGATTCTTTGAAATTTTTTTGTTCAAACATATATATATATATATATATATATATCTACACTTCATTTTATATGGCCGCATAGAGTTTCAAATTTTAATTATTATACCCACATAATGAGCAATTGAAAATGAACAAAACCCTGCTATAACACCAACTCGCTCAAAATTAGGAACTTAGGAGGGACTCAAATTTACTGGCTTTTTATTCGCAGATCTCTGCTCTGCAACTGACCAGTTGGTACTTGCATGGCTTTCTTGTTAATTCCCGTATTTTTAAATCAATTATATATAATTATAGAAATATTTTATCGATAATTATTATTAAGAAATTATATAATATAATATCGTATAAATAATTCATTTCTAAAAAGAAAATATATAAATAAATAACTTATTAGATAAATTAAGAGTTTTTGATAACTTAAACTCGGCTCAGTTTGTTAATACTCAAGCAATTGGCGAATATAATATATATTTACTCCACATCTATACTTGCCATGGTAAGCAAAAAAATAAATATAAATTCCGAACTATGTTACATAAATATATATATATATATATATATATATAATATGATATAATAAGAGATTTATGAAAATAAATCATAAATAATAATTATTTATAACTGTTAGATTATATATCTAATGATAATGAATATTATTTTTTATAATCATTTTTCATAAATTTCTTATCACATCAAAATTATAAGGTATTCTTTATAAATAGATAATTTATACCATTTGAAAATGGAGGCCTTTATAAAAGTTTCGAATCTTCAGAGACATCCAACATTTAATAAACACATTTTTCTTCACTGCCTAGCTTAAACCCAGCCTCAGAATGTTTCCATATATCTTTCCTACTAACGAATATTATGACTACACATAATAATTTATTTTATTTTATTTATTTCTTTGTTCATTTGTTAAAAAAAAAAAAAAAAAAAAAACTGAAATCATTGCATTCACAAACAAATGGCTGCACGACACATATGGCAGCCAAACCAACCAAATTAAACTAAGAAAATTTAGAACATGTCCATTTCAAATTCCGATTACTAATTTAATGATCATGTGGAATTATCTATGTGCACTTTTAAGTCCAAATTGGAGGCTTTTCTTTTCCACTGCAAAGATTGTTTATTATTGGGGGTTATAAAGCTCTAGTGACTTCTATAAAGCTTTTTGATCCAAATGGTGATCCATGATCCTTTTTTCATTGGTTGAGGGATATGCTTGGGCAATTATAGCATAGAATATTTTGGCAAATGTCAACAATTAGGCCACTTTTATTCTTTTTGCAGCAAACAGATGGTTGCTAGATTGTCATCAAAGTATTAGAGAATAAATTTTAAAAAAAAAACAATTTGGGATTCTAATTGATCAACTACTTATTTATAGGTTTATGCTTTTTTCTTTATTTTATTTAATTTCCTCTTTGTTAGTTATAGATTTTGTAAAGGAGGTCAACAATAATGGTTCTACAAAAGAAATATGCTTATATAAGCTTCCTTGAATACTATTGGGTATGGAGGATAAGATTAGGCCCACCTGGCGAGCTTAAAGAAAAGCTATTCAACATTGACACCTTGAAAAAGCAGCAATCTAATGGTGGGTATAGTGGGGCAAACGTGGCTGAAAATGGAATTCGTGGCAAAAGATTATTGTTCCCACCAATGCCAAAACCCAAAAAAATATACCACACTATAAATGAAATTTGCAATGCAAGAAAAAATACCACAGCATAAATGACATTTGCAATATCAATATGCTAGACATGATATTTAGCACATTTTTTTTTTTCCCGTAAAAGAAAAAAACAAGGAAAAGAAAAAATTGGTCTAACAAAAGGACCATTGCTGGACTTTGCTGGGTGGGGAAAAAAGTTAAAAAGAATGCCCAATACAAAACTTTAAGGCAACAGAAAAAGCATAGACAAAGCCATATATGTAATTGCATATCGCCATGTATCACTATATGTGACATTGTAAAAGGAAACCCTAAGAATCTTATCCAATTGCATATGCTTAGCTCAACAAAAGAAAAAAGACCCATCTTTTCCTATGAAAAAAGAAAAAAGAATAGAAAACATTTATTTATTTATTTATTTTGTTGTTGCTGTTGTTGTTGTTTCTTATCAAATAGTCACTAGCAGCACTCTCTCTTTTGCCCTTTCTTTTTGATATGTCAAAAATCCCTCCATGGATAATGGAAAAAAGAATATAGGATAGAATGGGGATATAAACATTTAGTTATTTAATCTTTAAAAAAAAAAAAAAAAAGGATTTAGTCATTTATTTACAAAATAAATAAAAAAATGCTAAAACAATATTGACCATGGGATTGAGCTAATTGGCACTTAGGGAATATTCCCTTTTGGTTACTTTCAGATTTCCATTAAGGCATACTAGCTTTTGTTGCTTAATTGTCTCCTAAAGCTTAAACATTCAACCCATTACTCAAACCAACTTTAGCATCAGCTTCTGGCCCCCCCGTATGCTTTTCTTAATATTTACATATGAAGTGGAATTTTCAACCCATCTTAGTGCTTACTCCACGATCTTCATTTTGACCATTATTTTGTTTATAATTTTTATTTTGCTAAGATTATAAATTATATGATATTACTAAAAGACACTTGTTAAATTACACCAATTTTGTTCTCGAGAAAAAAATTACACCAGATTTTTAGTGCCTTTGTTACGTCTAATTGCAATTTTTGTGGTTCATCTTAAGAAAGACATCTATTTAAAAAAATAGAAAATCTTAAGAGAGGCACGAGGGGTCCAAAAGCAAACCAAGAAGCCCAAATCATTAGAAAAGTCCAATTCAAGATGAGCCCAAAATAACCATGAAACCAGGGTGTTGGGCCAAATTTCCCCAGAAACAAGTAAAGTCGAGCCCAACATTGAAGGTTACCATTGTCAGACAACCCAATTCCGATAGGCTTCTTTCTGATTGTCCGATTCCATGGACCTTGGTAACGCATACAGGGCCCTTTTTTTTTTTTTTTTTTAATAAGATTTTCCATAAAACACATTTTTTGACCTTTTCAAATCACCAAATATAAGGAAAAATTAAAATTTTCTTTTTCAAAATGAATATCAGATCATAACAAAGATTAGCAAAAATATCATAGACCCTTCCCAGGTTTGAGAAAATATTATTAACTCATTTGAGATTTCTAAATTCATCATCCAACCCTAGGCCTTTAATTTCATCTCTTAAATTTAACAATTAAAAGGTTAATTTCATAAATATATTTATATTTGATAAAAAAAAATGTAAAGAAATTTTTTAAATCACATAAATATTTGGAGTTTTAAATTGCTTTACAATTTCTAATGAATATTTTATATATATTACCTCATTTCATGGTCATAATTAATAATATAAATATGAATATTAGAATTTTCTAAATTGGTAGAGTTTCATCTTTTTATGTAAGATAGGTAATATATATCATAATTTGTGGCATACAATGATAAAGGATAAAATATTAAATTAATATTTACTCTAATCAACATAAGGGCACAATGAATTTTTTACAATTTAAATTGGTCAAAATAGGAATTCTATTAACAGATGTTAACGTCTAGGGGTGAGTGATGAATTTGTAAACTTTGTGAGAGTAGATGATGTTTTACTAAACCCGAGGTCTATGAAATTTTCATTTTATCATGAATTTATTGTGCAGAAACAAATCCATTTCTTTCTTATTTGAAGAATTACTTTACATTAATATTTATAATTTTCTCTTTTTTAAATACAATGATAGGAAAAGTATACATTCTCATATTTTCATAAAAGTTTATGTTAAGTTTGTCCAATTGAAATTGGGAAAAATATTATAACGGGGCAAATTTTTTTTTTTTTAAATAAAATAGTGATGTTAATAATATTACAAACACTATCTAATCTATCAACATATTTATCAAAAATACATATATTATTATATGATTGGTTAATATATTAATATAATTTAAAAATAAATAAATAAATTTTTAAAAAAATTAATGTTATTAAATATAAAACAATATATTTTTGATAGATTAAATTATGTCTATAATATCAGTATTCGATTCATCGTCTAAGGAATTTTTAGTTTTTTACCGTTAGACCGTACCTAGAAATCACTATGATACCCATAATGTGGCAGTTTGTGGTTCATTACGTCTGGACTAAATTAATTATTGCCATAAAATTGCAACAATGAAACCAAAAAACAAAAAGGCAAGTTAACAATAATAAATTATGTGAATAATTAGCAAAAAGTATGAAGCTTATACTTGAAGATTGGAAAATTTCGAGGCATGAAGAAAGCACACTAGTTAAATCACAATCCCAAAGCAAAATTTGCCAAAAACACCTTTTTTTTTTTTTTTTGGGAGCCCTTTATTGCATGCTTAATTGGCTACTGTTTTCACCCTTTTTCATGGCCATCTTTTTCTTTCTTTTTCAGAGGAAAGAAAAAAGGTAAAACATATATTCCACATTATGGAAACGTCCAACTCAATGCCTGGAATGATTGCCCAATACCCTTCCCTTTCCACTAACGTCCTCTCCTCTCAAAAACTCCATTATTTTCTTCTTCTTCTTCTTATTATTATTATTATTATTTTTCTTTTTTTCACTTTCTTTCATGGATATTCTTTTTCCCTTTTTTTTCTCCCTATCATCTGTTTGTTTTTCCAAGAAAATTATTTTGATTGAACAGGGGATTGGTAAATTATGATAACTTGATTCATACACCCATTTCAAACTTTCTTATAATTAATTAAGAGCTTGTTTTCAATCAGGTTTTGTTCCCTCAAGTACATAAGCTAACATGTGATAAAAGCCTTGATTAAATTGAGTAAATTCACCCTGCACCAAAAAGAAAAGAAAAAGAAAAGCATGGGGGCAAAATATATTTGATTAGTCAAATATTAATCCACACTTTTTAATGCAAAAAGTAAAATACGAACCCATGATTACCCTACAAATGCACCATAGGTCCTAGTATTTTCTTTTAACCCTATGTTTTGTATTTAATTGGGTGATATATTAAATATTCAGAAATATAAGTCGTGAGAGTAGCAATTAATAATTCCAGTGTGGTGTAAAAAAATCACTGTTTCTTCAAATATTTTGATTTCGAATCCCCCACTTTAATATATAAAATAGCCATTAATTCACCTTACTCTTTATATACGTATATTCATGGAGATATATAGAAAGTTTTTTTTTTTTTTTTTTTTTGGCTGGATTAATAATATAATAATTTTCGTCTGAAGAGGATGGGCCTGACTCTAATCATTTTAAAAGATGTTAATCTGCTAAGCACACCATTAATAAGCCAACTTTATCTGTCGAGACATTGTAAATTAAGCGAATAAGAACACAATGGTTTTTTGTTTTAGGTAATTTTAATTTTTGGTACATAAAAGAAGACAGTGGGTAGGAGATCAGAAATCCCACATGAATATTACTGGAAGGTTTGGGTTCAGAGCTCAGAGACTGTGGGTACGTGAAGACTTGGAAAAACAAGTTGAAAAAGCAAACAAAAACTTTATGATCTTCTTCACTTTGATACAGATATGGCTTTGAGATTTGCCCACACATGCATCAAATAAATATTACAGATACAGATAAAAGAGAAGCTAAAAGACAAGCAGTCCATTGTACTATCCTCTGAACTCTGTGTGTCATCAAGGAAAAAAGCATATTTACTGTTTAATTAGACAATTTTGGGTTTTATGCTTTCGGTGGGAATTTACTTTTTAAATTTATATATATTTTTTAAATTACTGCACCAAGGTAGGTGGTGGTTCACACTACAGGACAGTAGTATTATATATATTGTATATTTTTTTGTTTAATAGAATAAGTTATAAAATATATATTGACCAGAGAAACTTAGAGTACCAGTACGAAATTAATTTAGTTAAAATAATTCGATAATTTTCGTATTAATCGATCAAATTTTGCCACAGAAGCTTCCTAAAAGCATATTGCCAACATGCAGATAATTTCTTTCTTTTCTTTTTCTTTTCTTTTTCTTTTTTAACTTTAGGTACAATATATTACTAACAAAAACAAGATTGAGTTTTGCAATATTGTCCATGATCATGGCTGCACCCCCAAATATTTATATATGTATATATATATATATATATTATATAGTTATCAAAATAATTCTAGCATATATCGTTGATCTCTTATTAGACATAATAAAAATTTATCCGATCAATTTTTTAAATTTATTTTTTTTTTCAAAAAAAAAAAAAAAAAAGGCTGCAAGGAAATTTAACTGTTGTAAGAAAGGACTTTAGTTTAATATTATCATCCAAAAGACTAGTTGCTACTTGCCATATATAATAACGTGCAATATCTATATATATTCAATCAAAGTCCAAGATTTCATCCTCTTTGAAATATAATGAAGATTCCAAAAGATGATTAATTTACTCATGACAGTCACAAAGCTAACTAAAATTGAAAATTATCACCGTTTATCTACATAGCTTTATAACTCCTTTCCCAACACAAAAAAAGAAAAAAAGAAAAAAAAAAAGCTAATCAACGGATACCGTCCAACCCAGTGGTGGTTCCTGCTGATCCAACGGTTCAGGGTGCATTCTCTTTTTGCCACTTAAAGAGACCCCAAACAGTTTTACTGTACTACCACCATTGCCTTCCTCATCAACACTCACTCCTGAACAAGTCTTATTATTATTATTACCAGCTGGACCGCAGCTTCTTCTCACAACACCTGAGTTAACAAAATTGCTCCTTTCCTGAAATGAAGAACCAAGCTCAATGAGTTTAGCAGCCCCACCACCATTAATGTTGTTAGTAGCTGAAGTAGTACTACTAGTGGTAATTCTCTGCTGGTCGTAGCTCAAAGCTGGTTTGACATGGTTTTGGATGAAGAAGATGATGTCATTGTAGAGGCTCTTCATGTGGGTGAGTTCTGATAAGAGCATGAAGTTTTTTCTCCTGAGTCTTTGATTGTCTTCTGTGAGTGCTGTTAGAATATCGGTATTACCTGCTGAAGAAGGTTTTGGAGATGGCAACAATGGAGTAGTACTTTGTATCCAACCCAAAGTAGTAGTAGTTTCATGAAGATTATTATTATCTGCATGTGAAGGTTGGGAAAAATGGGATTGTTGGTGGTGGTGGTCTTGGTGGAAGTGTAGTTGGGAATAATGGTGGTGTTGTTGCTGTGAGGTTTTTCTTCTGTGAATCTCCGTTAACAAATGCTTTGCTCCTTTCTTGAAGTACTCGTTGGCGAACTCCCATCTATCTGCTACTATCTTTTTGAATCCCTGCAATTATATATATATATATATATATATTATATTTCCCATTTGCTTATATAACAACAATTAAAAAGAAAGATTAATGGAAAAAAAAATTATAATATATTTTTTAAGTAAATTTCTTTGGTGGAATGACAAGTCTTGAAATAAATCCCTTTTTTCAACACTTTGAGTGGAATGTTTTGTTGAAGAGAAAGAGAAAGAGAAAGGTTATTGATGATCATAATATTTGTCTTTTGAGAAAAAGCTTTTAATAAATAATTAATCAAAAGAATATTAAATCAACAAAACAAATTTTTTTTTTTTTTTAAATAGTTTATACACCTTTTAAAAGATAACACAAGTATCGATTAGAATTCTCTTAGATAAACAATAATATGGAAGAGAAACAAACCGTAAAAAGAAAAATTAAAAAGAAGAAGAAGAAAATTGATGAAATCAGATCCATCATGGTTTGAAAGCAAAGTGAATTCAGCTGATATAGAGAAATAAAGAAATAGAGTGCATATGGAAGAAAAAGAAGAAGAAGAGAGATGGCAACTATATGTCATGATTCATAGATATAATATATGGAAAGACTATCATAGAGACTGTACAGAGAGCATTAATATTCTTCCTTTTCACTGATTCAGATGCGAGAGACCATCAAACAAGTAGAAAAAAGAATGAAGAACATATTACAACAGAAGGAGCATGTTTAATTGCTGAACATATTACAACAGAAGGAGCATATTTAATTGCTGGTTTCTTACAAGATGAAAAAAGAAACCCATCTCTAGAAATGTTAACCATGAAATCATTGCAGGTCAACTTCAATCAACTCAGAGAAACCACCTCAGAAAAAGGGAAAAGCAGAGAGGAAAAAACATAAAAAGAAAATAAGCCCTTCATTGAAAGCCATTTGGCTAAGAAGAAAACAATCATGGTCCAGCCAGAACCAAGCAAGAAATTGATGTAAAAGAGTTTGTGTATTTATATATATGATATGCATGTAATGGAAAAAAGGAGAGAGAAATAGGAATCTAACATAAGTATTGAGCTGCCTAACAAAGCTAGAGAAATTGTTGTGCTTGAAATAATTGGGAAGGAGATCTCTAGCAAACTCAGGAGGCCTCCAAACAACAAAGGTGGATTCGTCTTCACCCCAAGAAACAATGTGATCAGTTCGAGGGTCATCAACAAGCTGGTATGTCTTTGTCAGGAATGGAGCAGGAACTGCCTTCTGTGACTCCACTGAGAACACCATGTTTTCTTCAGTACTACATGACCTCTCCTGCACTATGAAACCCATTTCTACTTCTTCTTGATCTTCTTCTTCTTCTACATCCAATCCTCTTCCTGCACAGTCTCTCATTGTCTTCCACTACTTCCACCTCCACCAACTATTAATCCCTCTCTCTCTCTCTCTCTCTCTCTCTCTCTCTCTCCTTTGCATAATAATAACTCTCCAACTTTATGAAGCAAAAACATATGACCATGTCACTAAAATAAAAGCTCTCTCTCTCTCTCTCTCTCTCTCTCTCTCATGCAGTTTCTAACTTTAAGAAGCATATGACCATGTCAGCCAAAATATTGAATTTTTCTAGAGTTACTATAATGAGATCCAATGTGTTATTGATTAACTCTTGATTGTTCTCGGGGTATCAGTAGACTACAGTACTAGTGTGAATGCGTATATTTGCGCTTCATGTGACTATATAGCTACCTAGCTATTCCTCTCTATCAGTACTCCATGCACTCTTTATAAAGTTTCAAATTACCTTGGTGAACCATAAATTACTAAATAGAAAAAGTAAACATAAAAAATCGTCTTGCAATTTCTTTTTCTTAATAAAAAAAGTATCATATACATATATATATATATATATATAGTTCAATATACTTTCCATTTTTTTAATGCACATTAGAATGTGGCAATTTCATAACATGCATGACAGATTTATCATTCATTATACAAATGTGATCTTATTTACTTGTCTAGAGTAAAACTTTAGATCTTGTCTTGTGTTGTATATGCATAAAAGGATATATATGCCAAGTCAATAAAAAAGCAAGTGTGTGCATAAAATATACATACATATATTATATGTATATATATATATATATCTGACAATATTTAACACTAATCCATCCAAGGAAATAGAAAGAACTTTGTTCATTCATTTACTTTGTACATTTTTATAGCAAATGGTAAGCACATGAGATCCCCTGTTTCAAATCAAATATATACTGTTTAAAAAATATCATATATGGCTGTAGTAGGAACATTCCTAAAGACATTTATTCATTTATTTCTTTGTATATTCCAAGGCATACCCGTGAGTTGGAGGCAGTGTAAGAATAAGAAAGTAATTTCTTAGTGGTTGGAGTAAGGAAGAATAAATTGATCTGCTGGTGTATTAAAAATATATATATATATATATATATATATGAAAAAGAAAAACCTACTCTGTTGGTGAAAATGATTTTCTAATTCCCATTTCCATCATTTTGGACAAACAAAGAGATGGGTTTCAATTCTCGAAGCTGCGTCCTTCTTTGAGAGAAATTTTGGTCTCTTGCACGACCTCTACAAGATTCCTCAGTGCCAGGGACCACATTCAAATTTCAATTTTCCCTTACTCTTCAACTAATTGGTGATCTTGCATTTTCAAGATCACCCTTTTCTATATAAACCTTCCTTTTTGTATTTCTTTTTGGGTATGTATTTTTGGTGTTTGCCTACTGAAACTAAACTTTCATTCTTCTTTTTCCCCTATAGTTCTTCTTGATTTTTATCTAAAATTATGACAAGAAAAAGGACAAAAAGAATGGTTATGTGTTTCTGAACAATAAGTTTTTGCTTTGAGGGCTGTACCATATGCTTGAAAATAACCTCTATATATACAGATTGAACAACTTTAGTAGATCACATTATAGCTAGAAGAGCATATTGATTAAAAACAAAGCCTATCGAAAACTATATATAGGATGGTTAATTAATGTGAAAATAATTTTTCATGAGAATGGGTAAGATAGAGACTAAGCTCTTACCTATGTATAATCTATATACACTAAATTTATCCAAATACAGCACAATTGACTTTGTTATGTTGCCTCTTACATCATCACCTTAAAAATTGAAGCAAAACTTTATATTATTGAAATATTAATGATATAGTAATTGTCAATGGCAAGTATGTTTTCTTTTATATGGAATGAGTTTCAGTGAAACTACATATTATATGTTTCATTTGCACATATTACTTACATACAAATATATATACTCACACAAAACATTCAAGTGTTATACAATGATTGGTTGGTCCGCTCGTTAGGAAACCTTTGAACTCCCTGCATCACTCTTTGGAATCCGAAGGTCCAAACTAGAAATTGAATAATGAGGAAGATTCTATTCCAAATTAATATGACCGACTTCTTCAGAGTTCAGAATATGCAGTGGACATGTTATGCATTACATCACATGATCTATCTCCATCTCCATGTGACCCACTGCTTTCCTTTTTACACCAATTAAGAGATCTAGAGAGAGAGAGACTCAAAAGAGAGAGCAAAAGCTTTTGTCTTGTACTAGCACGGATATAAATGCATGGCATGTGAACATATAAGCAAATCCCCAAATATGAAAAGAATTTTTTTTTTTTTTAATTTATGTAAAAAAGTAGTGGTTTTCTGAATCAAATAGGAGAAATAAAGATATAACAAAAGTTGGGTACTTGGTCTTTGTTCCAAGTCCATGAAAATGCTTAGTGCTTAGACATCCCTGCCAAAACTGCATGAAAGTTCTATCCTTTGAACTTTCTATATAAAGGGCAATGGTTTTAGCACACTATTCTAGCTTCAAAATTCAACAATGCTAAGTGCAAAGGAAACATATCTGATCATTAAATTGAAGGAAAGGTAGTTAATGGATGATATTAGGTAAGCCAACATATATTATTGGCTTTTTGGGTTAGGGTTTTGAAAGAGAAAATAATGGATGGAATAACACTGGGTTGTCTTGTGAGCGCCAAAATATATACTGTGTACATTATATAACAAAAGATGAACAGAGGATGGAAATTAAACCTCATTTCATGATCATTTTCTAGTTCCTATCATAGAAAAATAATTACAACGGTCACTAATTTAGCTAACATAAAAGAAAATATTTCCACAGTTCTGTCAATTTAATTCCAAATCTTCTAACTATTTTTATTTTTTTTTTCCAAAAAACAACCTTAAGAGTACTAGCAAAGGAACTTTTATCAAGTCTTTATGATGTAATTCTAACTGTGGAAAAGTATACGATTTTGTGTATGCATGATTTATTATACAAATTTGTGAAGTAGAAAATGCATGAAAATTCAAGTGCCAAAAAGTAAAATCATAAAGGTTGATCCATGGGAACATCAACAAAGACAAAAATAAATTTACCCAAAAAAAAAGGGGGACAAAAATAAGATTAAACAAAATAAAAAAATCCCCTCAACCTTATCTTGGCCGAATCATGAAACTTCACATGCTAAGGATCTGAGCCAATTAACTTTAATTCCATAGTGTATTTATATTCCTTAAAAGAGATGGATTTGCATATTGGATTTTCACATCATTACCTCTCATGCATTTGTCTGTAGTACAGTGTTCTAAAGAAGGATCACATATATATATATATATATATACACCAGAGTAAATAAAATGGGACTTTTAATCATAAAAATATGTATATATAGTATCCCCATTCTCTCTCTATTCTAGATCTCTCTTTTTATGTAAAGGGTCCCATAAATTAGTAGTATATTCAAGTATATCTTCAATAAGAATTTGAAGATGCTTGAGAATATCAAAGAGTGGTCAGAAGCAGCAATAATGTTATATTTATGAAGCTCTTGTAATGCATAAATTTATTGAAAAAGATGATAAAGTTGAAAAAGATACTCTTTAGTGATGGGTGTGGCTTGAAAGACAAAATATGCTTTAGAGTGGAACATCATCTACTTTCTCCCTAGGAAAGACAACAACATGGGTCATGCTCTGCAAAGCAATAGAAAATTCATTGATGCTTGTGTACTTAAAAGGATATGGAAAGCTTTCTCTCTACATTATTAATACTATGTGTATGTGTATGGGTACATATAAGGGTGTGCACAAACATGTGCGCCCAATGTTATCCCATTGACATGAAATTATCAGCCTACCTAGCTATAAGTTCAAGTGTTGTTCATATATAAAGAACGTTTTCTTTTTTGTTTTTAAATACCCATATAAACAAATATAGAAATGGTAAAGTTGACCAGTACAGCAAGACCTTCTTTGGCTTTATAAGCAGCTTATTCCCTTCAATTTACTACATTTCATTTAGATGACCCTATCTAAGTTTCCTCACAGAATATTTTCTCCGGTCAATCCAATGCTTTGTTTCTAAATTGGCATAAATTGAATCTAAATAAAATGAAATAAGAGCTAGATAGTGAATGCTTTATACAAATAGTGGTGAATTATAGTAAGAATTTGACTCGGTTTCAACTCACTTGGTAAATGAGTCCAGAATGAACTTGTGTTCATCCTAGCCAAATTAAACTGGGCTCACATTTTGGGCTGACAAAGCAGATGATTAGGGAATGGCCACAACAATTGTTCAGAATTTTTCTAGTTGTTCCTACTCTGCAAGGTCCTCAAAAGTCTTCTTCCACTTCAAAGCCAATTTTGGACGCCAACTGATAAGATATATTTTCTTAGACGAATTATTTATGTGTTTAAATTAAATCAATTCTTTAACTATTAATGTACTGCTATGTTAGTTGTTAATCAAAATTTGGTAAACAAAAATTTGAGATTGTAGTAGTACATGAACCAACGAAAAGAAAGAAGTGCAGATTAATGGTAATTGATGGTATTTCACATAAAGATTCTATTGAGCATGATTATCCTTCCAAACAGAGTAGGTATACTGGTATACACCACAAATACTAGTCAACATTAGCTCATTTTCTTCTACAAGATTATCTCCATTTTCGATAACAAATTTAATACTCCTATTCAAAAAAAATTAAAATTCCATTATATAACAGATTATTGTAACTTTAATACTAATTTGTACATGTTATGATATTAATACTAATTTGTACATATTATGATATTAATACTAATTTATACATATTATGATACCAATTTTTAAGCTTTTGAACTCTACGGTATTTTATAAATCAATTAATCTATAAATTCTTTTGGCATGGTCCATTACTTTTTGATTTTACATATAAAATATTTCAACGTTTGTCAAGTAAAACAACGCTTGAAAATGACAACCTCCCAAGCAACTTTCAAAAAGAACACCTAAAAGTATTTTTCAGATATCTTTACTATTTGTACCCTTATTATTATATCTTAATTTTTATCATTATTATTGTTATAGCATGGTTGTTTGGTTTTAGTTGGTCCCATCACAGATATGATCTATGTTACAATTTAATTAACTTTATAGTGTAACACTTTTTCTAGTTTAAAGAATACTCTATTTTTTAAACCCCCTCCAAAATGTTATTTAACTCATTGGATGGGGTCATTATCATACAATTCTGTAGAAACATAGCCAGATAGAAAGAGACAGAAAGAAACTCACGAATGTTACTAATGTATGGCTAAAAATTTTGCATGCATTAGCTGATATATAACTAACAAAGCATTAAACAGTATTAAGCAAATAAATCAAAACTGAAGATTAACCCACTTTTTTTTTGTCCCTCTTAATTAAGCAATGCCTATCAATATTCCATTTATGTGCATTTGGTATTCAAAAAGCAGGTAAACAATCAAAGCACCAATAGTTCAAATTAGCAAAAGCAAATATCCTTTGTTATTACCACGTTTGGCATTCATAGCTGACTGCTGAAGCCAAGCAAGTTATAGAAAAATCTATGTGGATTTAGTCCTGTGAAATCAGATTCCATTGCATGAACAGGAGGCATCATCATATGAGACATTCAAGAAATCTATCCGTGCATGAAGCAATTTCAGCATTTCCACTCTTCTAAGCCAATCTATGTATACAACATTTTGCTCAGATTTTGTGATTCTTAGCTATTCACAGGTAATCCCTACAAGAGCACACACCCTGGACGAAATGGTGAAAACTATAATCATCCCTTATTATGGTCTCCCTTTCTTCTACTTTTTGATATAGATTTTGCTCCACTGTGGCAGTCCCCACATATCCTCAAGATCTTGATTATTCTCAAGGGGGATCCAGCTGGAGTGCTTAACAACCCAAAAGCTAATGCTGGCTTTTTTGTTATGTCCACAAAAGAACAACTCTTTTTCGTCTTCTCTAACATTCTGCAACGCATAATCTGTGTAAAGGGCATACCCTATCTTCTTTATCTGCACACACAAGCTTTACATCTATGATGATATTTCTTTCATCATTGCATGTAAATATCTCCAACAATGAAGCTATCAACTTTTCTCTTTCCCTTTCCCTCAGTCCAACTGCATCCCAGAGATTTACTTGCCTTTCTTCCTTCATCAAACTTCATATTTTGACTGCATCCACCCATCTCCTGCTGAATAGTAAATGTTGGCAAGAAATATATAGTTTCATAAACTTTGTAGCTCTGGTTTGAAAAGATGCCAGGCGGCATATCATGCAAGGCTTGGGTTGCAATGAATCCCTCAGGCACCTATGATCCCCAAACTTGCTGCATTGGCTCTAACAGCATATCTTTAATGGACTCCAGAAATTCATCAAACTGCCGTGTCTGGGCCATTCGATCAACCATGCAAGCATATTGAGCTATAGCCAGCTCCATTTTATATTCTGTCTTCTTTATTTGTCCTCTCATTTACTGGCCCTGTGTGAATAGAAGCAGATAAAAGATTAAATTTTTGACAACCGACTTTCAAGGACCAGCATTTAGAATAGAAAATTAACCAATGAGTTAGAGAAATTCTGAGACCAAGTTGTCTCTCTTTATGCAATAACCATGATCTCTTTGCCTGTAGACATAAAGAAAAGTTGGTAAAGGATGAAATTACACTTGGGATGGTAATTGAATTTGGTGTAACTTCTAGGATCAGTAATTTCCTATAGAAATACAACGCTTCAGAAGATTCTGTTTATGTCATGTTGTCAGTGAAGTCCAAGAAACCATACTTGGTTTGTAATCTTTTTAATAACTTAATTTAGAAAGATATTTAAAAGCCTCATCAAACTTCTCTTTTTGAGCATATCCAGCAATTACTGATTTCATGTTACTTGATAAGGCATCACACCATAACATTTCGCAGTTTCGCACCTCTGATACACCTCCAAGCCTTCCGGAAATCACCCTTCGATGCATAACCTGAAACCATTATGTTCTGTTTGACAATATCCTTAACTTTCATCTCTGCTAACAGTCTTCCGCCAATGTCTATCCTTCCACATTCTACAAACATTTCAAGAAAAGACCTAATACAAGCATTCCCCTCATAAGGTCAGACCCAATATGCAACATCTAGTCGACGGGTCTTTTCCAACCTTAAACATGCTTTGAAAACCTTTGGGAAAATAAAAATGATCTAGTCTTATTCCTTCATCGATCATTAAAAAATACAAACTCATTTTCTCTTCATAACTACCTATCCAGCAATACATTTCCAATTTCCATCATTGACACGTCCAGCTAAAAACCTGCCTTTCAGGCATTTCATGGAACAGTTTCCGTGCCTCCTCAACAAAACCAAGTTTGTAATAGTCTCACTAGCTCATTGCCAGAAATTCCCACAATTCAACACACCAAACAGTCATATGAGAGTGATCTTGTAAACCCAATTCTAAAATTATGGAGTTGCAAAATTTTTGAAAGAATTAGAGCATAGATTTCACAACAATCTTCTAAGCAATGTTGCTGCATTGGTCCAAACCCCCACCCATTGTGGAATTGACCTATCAGTGAAAGACCCACCGATGTTCTAATCGGTTTCAGCAGTTTTTGAGAAATTTTCAGAATCTCTAACCGTTTTAGTGAATGGATGCCATTTTCTGGATTGAAAATGAAAGATTATTGTTGAATTGCAAGGCTTGAATAATAAGCAAATGGGGTTACAGTCATAGCCATTACAGTTAACCATTCAAAAGCCATACTCGAGCTATAAGATTTTTCCAGCTAAACCCCAGAAGAAAAAATGTATTTCAGAAAACGAAAGAAAGCAGATTCCATCCATTTTTGTCTTTTTTCTCACGTTTAAAATATTTCAGCATTGCTATTCTGGTTCTAAAACTCAGAAATATGGTCTTAATTATTCTCTTCCCCACGCCCCCCCCCCCCCCCCCCCCCCCCCTGTTTTTTTGGGGTACAGTTTTATGTCAAGATTTAAGTATCCAACTCTTGTTCAGTGTAAAGAATGATTTCCAACTTCCAAGCATAATTAAAATTCAAAATAACTATTATTTTTCAACTTCGAATGTATTTAATCCCAAACTAATTTGTGTTTTTAATTTGTAAAATTAACATAAAATTGATGGTACTCGATGAGTCAACTATATTAGATTTTATTTGCTATAATACAAATATATATATATATATATATACATATATATAACGATTTGATTTTATTTTTCTTCTTCTTTTTTTTTTTCTTTTTTTTTTGGCTTAAATTTATTTTTCTTCTTTTTGTACTTCGGCTAACTATATTACTTTATCCAATGCTCCTATCATATTGCAACAGTGTGTTCTTAGCGCTATCTATATATATATATATATATATATATGCATATTGCAATATTGTATTAAAATATACTAGAAGCCCAAAAAAAGTAATTTATCACTTGAGATGATCCATCTCCTTGTGTCCTTGCTAGACGGATTTTGTCATTGTTCTCACTAGGAATAAAAGTTTTCCATTTTCTTTTTTGTTGCTGTTATTATTATTCAAATAGAAGCTAACCTTTTTTCTTTTCTTTTTTTTTTCTTTGAACTTGGCCTTTCAATGTTTACATAGAGATAGTCAATTGGTAAAAACTAATAAATCTTGAAAAATAATCAAAATTTTTAAATTCTTCAATTTTCAATATATATATATATATATATATATATATTGAGTTAGATTAATATAAGAACGATTTGAATAATTTTATTATTAGGTATTCATTTATTAGCTTTTGTATAATATTAGAGCTACAATTTAAATTCAAAAAAATGATAAATATACATTTAATGACTTACTAAAACTACGGAAAATGAACAATGTTAGGATTCAATAATAAATAAATATAATTTTAAATCTCAGTTATTAATGCGATTCAAAAATTGAAAAAAAAAATTTAGACATTAATCTTGATATTAAAACATAAAAGTATCACTAATAATGAATATAGAATTATTTATGTGATATAAAAATTGACATTGTTTAAATTTAATTAGCATAAATGTATGGTCAATTTTAAAATTATTTTCTAATTATAGTATACATAAAAACTATTTATGCTTATTAATTAGTTGAATATTTTATTAGTTTATTTTTATTTTATGAAAAAATTAATTTTTTTTAAAAAAAAATATTGTTTCTAATGAAATTTGGAAATGTTTAAGAAACAATCTTAACTTGAACTTGATTGTGCATGTGTGTGTGTGTGTGTGTGTGTGTGTGTGTATAAAAGCAAAAAATAAAATAAATAAAACAGACCTTTCAATGAAACAAAGGAACATGTGAATGGATAGTTTTGCATCAACATTTTTTTCATAAATAAGAGAGGTGAAAAAAAAAAAGTAAAAAGATTTACTTTTATAGATTATAATAATATTCATTATTGTTTCGAAGTGCTTTCTCTTCCTAAAAATGATCTTTCTTTCTAAAAACCCCAGAAAAGTTTTAAGAATTATATGTATTTATATAAACCCTTTTTTCCTTTTTTTTTTTTTTTTTTTTTTTTTTTTTTGGGGAGAAAAATGTGTATGTATAAACTGAGAAGCGATTATTACAAAGATAAGAGTTGAAAACCCAAATATTAAAATATGAACAAATGTTTATGTTGACCTGCCACTGAAAAATGATTTCGGAAAACTTAGCAACATAATTTAGTCAAAGAGAGCGTTTAAATCGGTAATGAGCTTTTATCCCCAAAAAAAAAGGGAAAAAAAAAAGAATATTCTAGTTTAATAGACATATCTTTTCAACAACTTTTATTTTTTACAATTTTTTAATAAGAAACAATTAAATACCATTACCAAAAAAGCAATTTAATACCATACAACATGATTTTTTTTTTTTTTTTTTTGGCGATGCATACAACACGAATTGAAATTATATGATCATATTTTTATTCTTATTTGATAAAATTTAAAGAACAACTCGAAAACAATTTCATGGTATGAACCAGATTTAATATCAATTTTTTTAATATCACAGTAAAAATTTATATTTGTATATTTCCTCTAGATCCCAAAATTTAATACTTTAAATTTAAAAAATTACAACTACCATCCTACAGATGTTTAGACAATATTATTTTATTAGATATAAATGAAATAATAGAGAAGAAATAAAATAATTTTTTTCTAACCTTTGAAGAGATTAATAATTTTTTTAATCCAAAATGATTAAATTATATTTAAATCAAATTTCAAAAGAGATAAATAAAATTAACTTATATTTTTGTAATAAATCAAACTATATATATTTTTAAAATTAGATCGAACTTTTTTTTACAAACCAAACCGAACCAAACCGAATATCTTTATTAAAATCGAACCGAATATATTTTTTTTCCTTTTAGAAAACAACCAAAAAAGATCTAATTATCAATGCACATGTGTATGCTAGGAATTTTATCCCAGCTTTATCTTCATGTCAACCATTTTTATGGTTGTTTTGATACCTAGAGAGAACTACAGTACAAGAAAACTTGCAATTCAAAAAGTACAAAGTTGTACTCCCTCTCTCAAATAGTCCTCATATATTATCATGTACTATGGTGTAGTACAAGTTTAGTCAAGTACTCAATCAAGCAGGAGCTGTTGTTATATAACTTGGTATAAACTGAGTGAGCATCACAAGCACAGCCATGTTAAGAGGTAAAGGAGTCCCACAGGGGTAACCTGAGATCACTTGTGGACACCCCTCACCAACAGCCATTGTGGTGACTAGGTCGTCTTTTGTGCTTCATGTGTTCTCAGGTCGCCCCTGCAGGGCTTCCCTTTACCACAAACTCTGCTAAACAAGGGCTTAGCCCTCTGTGTGATTGCACCTCCATTGTATCCTGCAAAGTTTCCTCTTTCGAAATCTAGTTCAATGTCAAAGAGGTTTTTTGTAATCATTTCTACTTTTCTCCATGGCAAATGCTAAAATGTAGGATTTTGTTTTTCTTTCTGTTTTGGTCTAACTTGGAATTTCTAATGTTTGACAGGGTCATGCATGTGGAAAAGTCGAATAGTCTGCATTAGGCAACGCAAAAAGTTGGACGAAACAATGCTAAGGCAGCGCTATTAATGGTTGTAGCCTTGCTGCACAGTAACTTTGTAATAAATATGCAGCAGCCAAATTATTTTGACCTAAAGAGAGTACCAATACCTTATGTAAAAAAAAAAAAAAAAAAAACATTTCTTTTATTGTTCTCTAGCAAATAAATGTTACTTTGACAACATGTTTCTTGCAGTTGCAACTTTGCCATATGATATTGAATCTCTGTTACAATCCAGTACACCATTTTTCCATGCATTTGACCTTGTGCATCTTCCGGCTAGCAATGAGGCTTATGGTACATTCTTCACTGAAGCACATAAATGTATTAACCTTCACAATTACCAAGGCCAAACTATCTTTTTCGCTTGATGTCCATACCAGAAGCTAGACTTTCTGCTCATATATTGTCCAAGATTAGATCTATCCCAACTCAAAAAAAATTAGATCAATATCCTTACTGATGACTTAATGGCAAGTAGCTCTTCTTGCCCAACTTCCTTCCAAACGCCGCCTATCATCAGACGACCATTGACACCATCCATTAACAAAGCATCCTCATGATTAGATATGCTGTCCTCAACTGTCACCCTCTTCTTCTTGATACTAGAGTCATCTAGTAGCTGAATATCAGAACTAGCTTCTCTCTTTCTGTTACAATGGTTCAATTCCCAGTTACCTTTTGTTTGTGGTATTTCAACAACCTTGTTCTGGTCATCATTGTAGTCGAGAACAGGAAGACATCCAGAAGACCCAACAGCACGAGGCAACATACCAATTGGACATGGATTCCATGATCTTGCCACAACCCATCGGTTTGAATTTAGCACTTCATCTGCCTTCTTCACTATTTTTCCCTTCATCTGGTGAAGTTTAATCAACTCAAGCTTCTTGGCTGCTTGACAAATGGATTCATCTTGCTGGATAAGAAGATTCTTAAAATTCATATTAGAAGAATCATCTCCAATGACATTTGAATTTGATGAAACTAAGACAGAGAACTTGCTCAGTTTCCCAATAAGATGATCATTACCAATCAACTGCGCAAGATGGAAAGCCGAATCCATGACCTGATTGTTCCCAGAAGAAGCCAACATAAGGCACCTACGTAAAAGTTCCATAACTAATGCTTTAGACATAGTTGTTTCCGATGACGAAACTTTTATCTCACTGGCAGAATCTTTGTGATGACGAGACTTTAACTCCTTGAAATTTCTAACAAGCCATGTGAAAAGAGAAGAGAGGTGTTCAATATGACGACCCTCTGGCCTGTAATCTGGAGATATGAGATGATGACGATTCAGAAAAGGATCAACAAAGTAAAAGATGTGTAAACCATACCCAATTATTTAAATGTCGGAGCATATTTGCATCATTAAATGCTTAACCGGAAAAAAAGAAATGACATTATGTACAACTATACCACAATCGGCCCACCATGGTGCTGTAATTAAACTTTTAGTAATAAACAAGGTCTGCATCACTTTTTTAATTTGAGATTCATACTACCATTTCTGAAGGGAACATAACGATGTCCCATAAGGTAATTAACGATGTCTTATAACGATGTCCCACAATCGGCCCACCATGGTGCTGTAATTAAACTTTTAGTAATAAACAAGGTCTGCATCACTTTTTTAATTTGAGATTCATACTACCATTTCTGGATGGAACATGACGATGTCCCATAAGGTAATTACTCGAAAGTATCATGTTTGTGCATGTGCATTCATTTGTCATGTGTGTAAAAAATACGTGACCATCTCTTGTGCAAACCATCTTAAATCTCTTATAAGATTAGTTGAAGATCTCATGCTATACTTATCACTTAAACTGTCACCTAAGCTAATGTAAACTGATTTTCTCCCATAAAATGAACATCTAGACAAAGGCGAAAATATTCACCTCCACACATTAAATCATAGGCCATTAACAGCAGGAAGGGTTCAAACTTGATCTTAAGCTTAATTTGGCAGTTATGCTAAAGGAATTCCTTTGACCATATACTGCGTGCGACATCTAAGTAGCTTGTTTCATCAAAAAGCCCATATATTACTTTATAATTGCGCACGTGCGCACACACACACACACACACACATGTATATACATATAGAGGAAATAACATGTTAAGAGCACAATAAATTGTCAGTGAAAATCAGAATATGGTCGAAGGACACAACAAAGAAAAAATGGTCAAGCATAGGTATGGTTGGTAGTTACCCATTTCATATTTCATGGCATCATGAGTCTCAATCATGTCTAGAACTGCTGTAAGAAGCGTTAGAAGTAACTCTGGCTCCTTATTTGATAACTTCGTGATTACAAGCTTCCATTCATTCAACAATGTATCTATGTTGGGGAAAACTTGGGCATCTACTGGAGGTTCCAGCAAATCTGAGGACTTTAAGGCCTTCAGCAAGAGATCCAACAATACCAATACAACATCAGAGGAATAGGAAGCATATAACCCAACAAGATTTTTTAAAATCTTGCTAAGCTGTTTCTTAGAACCTGCAAGTTAAAGTATATCCATAAGCATATATATCTATACAAGCATTCTAAGCAAAAATAATACATTACAAGTATCTATAATGAACCTAACATCCCACAGCAATGAACTTGGTCAATTTTGCACAGCATGGACAAAGAGATGTTTCCCAGAGGTGTACAAATGCCAAATACATGAACTGTAGCATTATCTGGATCATGAACAGCTGATTGTCAGGCGATTTTGACATATAGTTTCTGTCAAAATTATTATTAATACACTAATACAGTTATGAACAGACAGCTTTCTTATTCTTATTTCATTAAATATCTAGTTATCCTAGTTGAAGCTAATTAGTTTTCCAAATATCATAACTCTCAATATATACACGAAGTTTTCATCGCTTTCCAGTTCATCTTCTGTTGTCAAACCAAAATGCTCCTAGAACGTGAGTGAAACAAGCATATAGCATCACTGAGCTATTTTACATCCAGAGTACAAATTCCAACACAATTGTTCATCTACCAGGCTGCAAATGTGTACATTAGATCTCACCTGCAGATTTTGATGAATGGAGCTTGCCTGCCACAAGTGAGAAAAACTTATTACGCCCACAAAGCATTTCATGATGTCTGAGACCTATATAAGAGTAAAACTGTAAAAGTTCAAAAGATACTAAAGCAAGGTAAATACAACAGCCCTAAAATGTTTTAATCTATTTAAAGCGTGAAACATTAAAAATTTCTTCATCACAAAAGAGGTAGCCTGTAACATCTTTCCAAGTGAAGAATTGCATGGCATTTAGACCATACTTCTATATCAGCAGTTGAACAGAAGAGAGTTGGTGTCTTAGAATAACGGAAAGATATATCCATGCACCTATCTGACTTCCAAATGTGATTGTGCATTAGATTGCTAACCTGAACATATTCTAAAGTAGCTCAACCATATTTCTCTAACTTCAGAACAAAAACCTATCACCACAAAGGAATATATTGGGAACAAATAAATGAATATCGAACATACATTTTACTAATAAGGGTAATTACAGCTTTATAACATGTTAAAAAGTATAAAGTTCAGTGTGCTAAATCTGTCCTATACACAAAAGTGATCTAAAAAGGGTTGAGGTAAAACCTTTATAGCCAGACATCAGGACCTGGACCTACTTCTATCTCATCAATTATTTTACCTTCCCTTAAGATATTAACAACAAAGTTATAACATATGACAGCCAATTGCAAGTAGGATATATGTTTGTTCAAGGTGGGGGAGGGGGCGTCAGAAAATTAAGATTAAAAAGAAAAAAATTTTGAAATTGAAAATGTGTATCGAGTTGAAAACGAGCACCAAAATGCATTCAAATGAAAAAATAAGTAATTTCACCCAAAAAAAAAAAAAAAAAAACAAATGAACAAGTAAGCACAAAAATCAAGAATGAAATCGGAAATCATAAATTTCCTGCAGTTGTTGAAGAGGGGGAACATGGACATGCACTAGATATGCAAATATGCAGAGAACACACGAAGGGTGAAGGAAATAGCTTTCTTTTCAGGAATAAAAAAAAGCAGAAAAGCCAACTGATAAGGGTATATGGATGATGGAGACATTAGAAGAAAATTAGATAGAGTATATGGATGATGGAGACCATTAGAAGAAAATTAGATAGAAACTTAAAATTTTTATACTTTTCATGGTAAGCTTACCGCACAGAAAAAAGCAATAAAAATATGGGGTAGACTTTCCACAGAAAGTTCCATATGACATAGATTGAATGTCCAAAATCAATTGGGAAAATTTTCAGGAGGTAATATTCAATATAATTTAAAGAGAAGGAAAATAGCATTTTCATACTCACGTTTTCCCTTCTCTGATGATGAGCCAGAATGAAGATGCTGCTTAGCTTTCAAGCAGAATGCCAATTCATGGAGTTTATTCTTTATTCCTTTTCTGATGTTAGCAATTCCATCACCCTGAAATGGAATTGCCTTCTTCTGAGGCTCCCAATAGTAAACTTTCAACCAATCAAGTGCCTGAAATCATCAAGACAAGAAATAATATTTACTATCTTCCCAAATTGAAATGAATCCCTTATTTTGGTTCCCCAATTAAGTGGCTTATCTATACAATTTTTTCCAAAGAAAGAAGACAAGTTGATTGCCACTGAAGTATTTAAAGACAAACACAAAAGCAAGAAGGTTCCATACTGATGTAATAACTGATAATGCAATGATATTTTTCCACACATTTAAAATAAGCGAACAAATTAGGGACATAGCTACCTCATTCAACATAGAGGGAAAGGATAGGAGATAAAGACCATTCTGGGATGGAGGTTATTTTGATCCCATAAACTCTTGAATTATAGAGAAAGTAGTTTAATCAAAGACAAATGCTAAAAGTTTAAAGTAAGTGTGAGAAGAATCAAGTATAACTTATGATTTGAAATACCAAGAACACATACCTTAACAGAGGCACTACGAACCACCTGAAGTGCAGGAAGCTCACGATGAGAACCCTCTACAATTATAAAAGGAAAAGAAAAGTCAAACCATCATTTATGGATAAACTTAAAAATAAATGGAATAAATAGGACTCGAAAGAAGGGTTTACAATAACAAAAAGGAACAGAAAAGTATATGATAGTGAAAGTTTCTTACCGTGTCGAACATCAATCAGCATACGTGGAATACCAATTTTGGCAGCAGCTACGGCAATGGAAACCTCAGTTTTCTTACGTGTTTTCTCAACTACACCATTCACAAGCCTTCACAAACAAAACAAGACAAACTTGTAAGTACGAATCGATATTCACAACTTGCTACCAACCTACAAGTAATAAAAAAGGATAATTACCTCATGATTGCCATGCAATACAACATTGCAAGCATTTCTTCTGAAAGCTCACCATCACTAAACTGATTAGCTCGACTACCCAGAGCATCATTAGATTGATCCTTTCTACAATTACCCAATTACATATATGAAGTCAGTTTCATAAATTAACCACAGTAGAAACAAGATTTGGGCATTAAGGACTACGAAGGATATTGGGATTCAAATAAGTTGTGTGTTTATAGTATGCCAAAATAGGAATGAAAGGGTAGGTTACCTAAAGTAAGGATCTTTTTGTTGAATTTCAACGATGGAAGCCGTAACTTCGACGGTAACAGGTACACATCCTCTGCTTCGCCATGCCGATATCTGTGAAAGCCAAAAGTGCAAGCCTTTTGAATATGAACTTAATGCAAAAACAAAACCCATTAACCATTCAAAAAAAAAAAAATTCGGAATCTCCTAATTTTTATAAAACAAATTTTACAGTTTCTTACTTTTCTAAGAGCGGAAGCCACAGTGTCCACAGAATCTGAGAAGAGCGAGTGGTATACGAAGAGCCATTCGTCCCACCTCAACCACGGCACCAATTTGAGGCTATACGATGATGATGAAGACGACGACGACGACAGTGGCGGCGACGCTGACAACCACTCGTGCTGATCAATGTCTCTAGGCTCATCTTCTAACGCCAAAACTGGCTCCATTGGAAATCTTGATAAGCTTGGAAGTCGTTTTGCTGCTTCTGAATGAGAGCTCGGAGTAAAAAATAAAAAAAAAAAAAAAAAAAAAATGGAAATCCCTCCCAAAAAATAAAACCCTAGATTTTCAGAGGGTTTTAGAAAAAGTAACTGTTCAAATACATATACAAACAACCTTTGGAAAAGAATTGACAGCCACTCTCCCACTCTCAGTTTCAGTTCAAACGGCTTCGAAAGTGTTTTTTCGTGTCTCTCTGTGTCTCTTTTCTCTCTCTTATACAGAACGCCCAGTTCAGTAGCCGTAGTAGGGCTTTAGGCCTCTTCGGCTCCGGTTCTTGGCAGCTGATTTGGGCTGATAATATATATTGGGCTTTTTTATTTTATTTTTGAAAAGAAAAATAAAAATTTGACCCAAAAAATTACTTAATAAAAATAGTTTATTTTGTCTCTAATGGTACCATTGTATTTTATGAGGGCGTGTTTGTTACGCAGGACTGGACAGGTCAGGATAGGACCCAGTCCCAGTTCGGTGTTTGGAAAGTAAAAATAGGAGGGGGACAGGTTTGTCCCGTTGATCATTTTATCCTAAATGAAGGGGATAGATCTGATCCATCTAGAGATTGGGTCACTTTTGTCCGACTAAGCTCTCTTCGAAGCATCTTCGATCTCGCATCACCATCCCCTTCGAAGCATCTCTGGTCGGTGAGCATGTCTTTTTCTTCTGTTTCGTCGATCTTCCATCATCATCATCTTGTTATTTTTCTTTGTTTTTTACGTTAATTTTTAGCTAAAAAATTATGAAATATTTTTGGAAAATGTCATATGTTGATCTGCGAAATAAGCTTCGATCTATTTATGTTAGGGCTTGATTTGATATTCAGGAGGAAGAAGCTTGATTTTGGAGGTTTAAACTACCCTTCGAAGCATCTCTGGCCAGTGAGTTTATCTTCTGCTGCATCCTTCCTCTGTTTCATCGATCTGCCATCATCACCATCTTGTTCTTCTTCTTTGTTTTTTTTAAATTAATTTTTTTAGCTGAAAATTTATTAAATTTTTTTGGGAAATGTCAGTTGCTTTGTCGATCTTCCATCATCATCATTTCATTATTCTTCTTCGGGTTTGTACATCATTTTTTAGCTCGAAAATTATAAAATTATGGAACCTGAAAGCAAATGTTGTTCAATTTAGAGTCTTCTAGAGGAAGATATGGCCATTTTACCAAAGAGGTGCTGGTTTGCACATGAACAGTACTTTTGTGCAAGATAGCTGGAAAACTTATTTATTTGTATTCTCTTTTATTTTGGATCTATATTTATGTTTTTGGGAAGGATTTCTTCGTTGCTTAATTCTTTATCTCTTTGGTAAATTCCATTAAGAGGTGAAACCTATGGATATGGTGAAATGAAATTAGAAGCTAAAACCTCAATTAATTGTTTGTTAATGATTTAAATATGTTCACTTGATTGCCTGGTAATACATTACATATCATTAATGACTTAAGCCAACCAGTCACTACTTTATTAACAAAGGGTCAAGAGACTATCATTCATTAGTCGTTGTTCTTTGACCAATGTTGGCAGTTAGAACTTTTGAATAAATTAGATTTTCTTACTGATGGAGCTTAAACATATAATTTTATTGAGCCACCCTCGAGTTTTGCATAACTATAAAAACGAAATAAGGTCATTCACTTTCATAATTGAACACTACAAAAAAATATAGGCCATAACATTTCTGTACTTTTTCTAGCTAAACGTTTTTAGAGATAGAAAATGTCATTATTATACTGTGAACAATAACCCAGTAGCTAAAAGTTTCTAGCTATAACTATTATCATTTGCCGTGGTTAGAAGTGTTTATCTTATTTATCATAACTATTTTTGTAGTTAAAACTAATTGATGTGGTTGAAAACTAACTGTTAAGGCCAACAATAATTTTAGGCACAAAATTCATCAATTCTGGGTCTGGACCTCCTAAAAGCTAGGCAAGAACATGCTTTGATTAAAGAGGAAAAGTAGAGAAAAAGAGAAAAAAGACTACGTTAATGATGAATGTGACTCAAAATGCTGATTCCCTCTATTAATTAGAAGGTCACGGCAAACATACTCTTTGCAAGACCATCGTTAGCCTTGGTTAGCCTTATTTAAGTGTTGAATTTCCTCTTTGAGTACCTCCACAAAAAGCTTCTTAGATGTACTAGATTGGTAGAGTACAGAGTCTATGACAGCTTCTTCCTTTATCATTCTCTCTTCTTCCATCATACCAACTGGTAAATATGGTGTCTCTTTTACAGTCCAAAAACCTCCATAAATCTAGATATGAGAAATAAGTTTTTTGCTTTGTCATAGGCATTTTGTTCAATTTACATCGATATTGCTGGTCTTAGTCCCTCTTGTTAATCTGCTGCAAAAGTTCGAAAAGAATAACATGGCAACCCTGCACTCTTATTAGTTAGCTAGGAAAATTGGGTAAGTGGTCCACACTACAAATTTGCTACGGCAAATGGCTAGTGAAGTTATTAGTACCCAGTTGCTTATTTATTAAACTTAGTGAGATTAGTCATTCCCACAGGAATTGAACCACTAGTTGGTTTAGCATGAAACCTACATACCTTAGATTTGTCAAGTCTCCTATAGAAGAAGGAAGCTCACCAGAGAGGAAAAAGACTACGTTAATGATGAATGTGACTCAAAATGTTGATTCCCTCTATTAATTAGAAGGTCACGGCAAACATACTCTTTGCAAGACCATCGTTAGCCTTGGTTAGCCTTATTTAAGTGTTGAATTTCCTCTTTGAGTACCTCCACAAAAAGCTTCTTAGATGTACTAGATTGGTAGAGTACAGAGTCTATGACAGCTTCTTCCTTTATCATTCTCTCTTTTTCCATCATACCAACTGGTAAATCTGGTGTCTCTTTTACAGTCCAACAACTGTTTTTGCTTCAATTTGAGTTTTTACAGCTGAAACTATTTTCATTGACACATATATTACTCTACAAGAGATAAAGCGACATTGTATTAATTAGATGCTCCAAAGTCATCATAAAAAAATTAAAAATAAATACCAAATAATAATAAATTGTATTAGCAGAATATTGCAGCATATAGTGCCATAGTCTTAATGATGATTAAGATTTAAGAACCCCCATTTGAAGCTGAGATAGAGATCATGATATATTTAATTCCAAGAAGCAAGGAGGCTTCAGGGATCAAAATTTCATTTCTTTTTTTTTTTTCCAACTTTATAAAAAGTCTATAAAGAAGCTTGAGATTGGTATAGTTGAATCCATCATATATATGTATATGCTCTGCTCTCTGTCGGAGTAGTGGAAGATTACATCCCCAAAAAAGCTTAGATAGCTAATCAAACCAATTGAATACGGTCGCCTAAGACCTTATGAAAATATATGTCATCTCCAACTACCATACTCTAATTATGTATAGATTTTTTTATATGTTTTCATATTTGTTGTGAGTTGAGGAACATTACCTTTAAAAAAGCTTGCATGAATTGTTTATTTGAGGTTACTTATTTTTTTAAAATTGGAAGTTAATAGTGCAGATTAATGCTCTTTTGCTTTATTTATTAGACTTCTGAATGCTTTTATTCACTTTAAAAGAACTATTATGTTGGTCAGATTAGTGCTAGATTGTCCTTTGGCAACTCGGATGCAATCTCAAGAATGTGGGAAAACTGGATTTGCATATGGATTTGGACTTGGTTGCATGATTTTGCAGGAAGATGCAAAGTTGACATTTTGATATCTATTTAGTTTCCTGGATTGAATGGCTGTATTTGGCAACCTGAATTTTATATTTTAGTTACCTACTTACCTGTTGGATAATCAATATTATGTTTTGATGAATTTGGGAAAATAATGAAAATCAATAAAAAGTATGAGGTTGTAATTGAACAATATTTTGGCGTGAAGAAAAGTGAATATAATTGGTTTTTTTCCCCTCCTAGTTAGTATAATATATATATATATATAATAATTGGTAAAAGTTTATACACTTTTAAATAATATTAGACTAATTTTGAAGTGTGAAGTGCCATATTTTGAAATTGAAAACTGCCCTATGTTGTTTTTATGTTAACATATATATATATATATATATATATCTATATATCTATAAATATTTAGTTAGATGAGTATAAATAAATATATAATCCACTTTTTACTTTAAGCTTTCAACTATAATGTGTGTAGAGAAGGTGTAGACCGTGTCAATCAATTATCACTTAATGAGGGAATAAATTAGCAATTAATCAATTATCACTTAATGATAGAGGTGTTTTCATGTAATTTTTATCAATTATCACTTGATCACATTCCATTTAATGTGTTGTTTATTTTGTCCTTTTTTTTTTTTTTTTTGTAGATATGGATCGAAGAAAATTATTCACAATACAATCTTTTTGTTCGTGCTTTATGGTTGTCTTCCTTATGTATATGTATGTAGCATGGCGAAGGAGAAATAATGGAGAAGTTAGGAATCGAATAACTAGGGGGATTGAATTGCGTACATCATTTTTAAATAGTTTGTTAGATAATGATGTCAATTGTATTAGTCAAATGAGGATGGATAGAAGAACATTTGATGTTTTATGTGAGTTATTACGTCAGGATGGTTATGTTAAAAGAGATGGTACTGTTACATTGGAAGAGCAAGTGTGCATATTTTTGCACATAATTGCTCATCATGCAAAGAACCGTACAATTATAAGTAGATTCTATAGATCGGAGGAAACAATTAGTAGATATTTCAATTCAGTATTGAATGGAGTGTTATGTTTACATGGAATTTTGTTGAGGCAACCTGAATCTGTGTCAGATAATTGCTCGGATGATAGATGGAAAATGTTTAAGGTATGTTTGTGGAATAGTTTGATTACTAATCTTACAGTTAGATTATTTGTAGTATTATCTGATGTGAGTGAATTTCTTTGTGACATAGAATTATTTGGGAGCATTAGATGGAACTTATATTAAGGTGAAAGTATCTGAAATCGATAAGCTAAGATATCAAACAAGGAAGGGTGAGATAGCCACAAATGTTTTAGGTGTATGTAATCCGAATATGGAATTCATATTTGTATTACCTGGTTGGGAAGGTTCCGCTTCGGATTCTAGAGTACTTCGAGATGCATTAAGTAGACCAAATGGCTTAAAAGTACCAACAGGTAAGACCAATCATTAATTTTTTCATTGTAATGGACTAACAGTGCATAAACTGATAGGAGGTTTTTTTGTATATAGGTTGTTATTACTTAGTGGATGCTGGTTACACTAATGGTGAAGGATTTCTTACACCATATAGGGGAACAAGATATCACCTTTCCGAATGGAAAGATGGTTGTGCACCCACAACTTATCAAGAGTATTTCAACATGAAGCATGCATCTGCTAGGAATATCATAGAAAGATGTTTTGGGATTCTTAAAATGCGTTGGGCAATTTTAAGAAGTCCATCGTTCTATCCAATTGCAACACAAATCAAGATAATTACTGCATGTTGTCTTATACATAATCTGATTAGAAGAGAAATGACACTTGATCCTGGAGAAATTGAATATGATAGGGTGGAAAATGTGGACATTAGTGCAGACGAGGACATTATAGGATCAATTGCTTCCTCGAGTCAATGGACTAACTGTAGAGATGAGTTAGCTAAGCAAATGTTTGATGAGTGGAGAGGTCGTCGTGGTTAGTAGTTGATTGCTCTGTATAATATTATGTTGATTGTTGTAACTGCTTAAATATTATTGTTTGTTTAATCTTTTGGATAATTTGTATAAAGTCCAATTTATATTAAGTGCAACATTTGAGAATCATGTTATATTTCTTGCATCTTGTTATGGTGTTGTTGGAATAATGCAATTTATAAGTGAATAGCAATGGAAGCTGGAGGTTGCAGTAACAATAACAAGGGAAATGAAGCTAGGCGTACCTGGAGTAAAGATGAGGAAGAGGCTTTGCTGAATATTTTAGATGAAGCTGTAGCTAGTGGGCAACGTTGTGACACAGGAGCATTTAAACCTGGCACACTGAATATGATTGAGAGGCAACTAGCCGAGATGTGTCCTAATTCGGGATTGCGAGCAAGTCCACATATTGAGTTAAGGATGAAAAAATGGAAGAAGCAATATGGTATAATATACGACATGCTCAACAAAAATGGATTTGGATGGAATGACTCTCTTAAATGTGTGGAGGTTGACAGTGACGATGCTTGGAAAGCATATGTGCATATTTTGAATTTTCTCAGGAAATATAGTTTTATTGAATTTTTTGGTTGCTATCCTAAAATTTATATCTAGCATGTCTAAACTAATCTTTTTATTTTTTTAACTAAACGTTATCTTTCTTTATTTTAGTGTAATCCAAGTGCAAAAAGTTAGAGAAGTAAACCTTTTTCCCGTGTATGAGAGGCTTGCTAATATTTTTGGAAAGGATCGGGCAATAGGAGTTGAAGCACAAACTCCAATTGATTTGGTTAATGATATAAATATGGAGGTTGCAAATGAACAATTTGATGATATTTGTTCTCCAATGTCTGTTAATCAAACACATAGTGAACCATCCACACAATCCCAAGCAAGACGGAAGAGGAAAAATAAAGCGAAGGATGATGACATCGTAAAGGGGTTGGACAATGTAGCGGATAAATGATTTGGTAAATTGGCTGCAACATTAGAAAAACAAGAAAAATCCGATATCACTTATCCACAACACTTAACTATGGAGCTTGATAGGTTAGGATTTCCTATTAGAGACAATCTCAGAATCTCTAAGGCAATGAGATTGGATCCATCGAACATAGAAGTTTTCAAGATTATTAAAACGGATGCAGAGAAGATTGAATTTGCTAATAAATTTTTAGATAACTAAATTAGTATTGTTGTGGATTATATATTTATATCTATGTATGAGAGGATAACAATTATGAATAATTCAATTTCAAACTTATGGACATATGTTGTAAGGTATTGGATATTGGTTTCTAATTATGCATGTAAGGATAATTGATCATTATGTGTTATGTTTTAGAATATTAACACGCACTTGATTGCTTTAGTTAATTTTATTTTATTTAATTATATTACTATCTTATATTATTATTTATTATTATATGAAGGAATATTGAATGGCAAGGAAAAGAGTTTATGTTGTATTTAAAGGTAGACAACTAGGGATATATAATTCTTGGCCTGAATGTCATCAACAAGTGCAAGGGTTTAAAGAAAATTTATATCAAGCCTATAATACAACTGAAGAAGCTGAAATAGCATATGTTCAGTTTGTAGAACAAATGATAAGAAATCGTAAGAGGCAAATCCAATACAAAATCCCACCACATATACACGTGCTTAATTGAACAACGAGTAGTGTAATGGTTTTATATTATATTGTTTATTTGGAGTACTATCAATGTGTGTATTTACTTATTTGTTATACAACTAGATTATCCTTGTAAAAGCCAATATGGATGTAGTAATTGTTACAAGTAAAACCAAATGCTAACTTTGGCATAATGTTAGCTTTTTTTTTATTGGTGATTAATTATTTTTTATGATTTACCATATGTCAATTTTATTTTAATTGATGTTCAAAACAATATATTAACGTAATTTATGGGTGTAAAAACAAAAAATAAATTTTGCATGTTAATATAAATAAGATTTTTTTTTAACATAACAATAATTTTTAAAATTTTCATTTAAAATAAAAATAAAACTTTAATTATAAAATAATTCAATCCAGTTTGATCCTGCACCAAACGTTGGACAACTTATCTACCATTTAGTCCATAACTGTGCCAAACACAGTACTGCACTATTCTATCTGATCCGATTTAGTCCAATCCGGATCTATCCTGTCCGATCCGAACCTGTCCTACGTACCAAATGCCACCTGAAGCTCCAACGTTTGAATCTGCATTTTAATATTAAAAATAAAGTTACTTGCATTTTTTTTTTTTTATTATGAACTGATGTATCTTTTCCACTTTGCCTTCTAAATTATTTTTTAAAAAAAAAATCAAAATGCTCCCATTAACGCTTACTTTCTTGTCATATTAATTTAATTATGTGATTTTGTCTAATGAATTTAAAAATTAGGTATGCAAGCCAATTAAAATAAAATAAAATGTTGTAACTTGTAAATTAGGTTTTCAATAAAGTTTCATTTAAAGGATTTGAAAGGTGGAACCAACAATCATGATAAAGGATGAAAACCAACAAATTACAGCCAGATGAATTCAGAAAAAAAAAAAATAGTAATAATAATAATACAGTGAGGGGAGTTTTTCAATTTGTTTAATATTCAAAAGTTTTTTTCATTATCACCTTTTGCTATGTAATTAAAGTATTTTTATAAAATTATAGAAATTTTCTCAACCTTTTACGTTTTTGTATTATTTCCCCCTTAATTATTTTCTTGAAATGATTTCACACTTAATTTAATTGTTTTCTTTGACTTGATTTCACACTTATTTATGATCTTAACGTAAAAAATTAGTGGATATCTTAGATTTCTTTTTTTGGAGTTTGACAAATTGATACATTGATACAGAAATTGACAGGCTAAATTAGATTTTTACTTTTTAGCATAAAAGAAAATTTGAAATAAAACAATTTTTTTTTACTATACATTTTTCTTTCAATTAAAACTTCGAAGCTAATATATTCAAATTTTGTACTAAACAATAGATTCTATTTATTTTCACTATTCTCGTTCAAATATTTAAGTAGCAAACTGAGAATAAAAATAAAAAAGAATTTTAAAGAATTGATTAGGTACTTTTACCTAACAATTGATATGGTGGCTTTTAACTATATTGAATTTAATTGAGTTAGGTGATACATTACAAATTAATTGAATTGGACTTAAGTTTTTCTCACACTATCTTATTATTTTACTTCTATTACAATTTTTAATTAAATATATTAATAATGGAAAATAAGGAATATGTCCTGAACTAATTAAAAAAATTTAAGGAAATTAATGCTTAACCAAAACTAAAAGTATGTAGTTTTTTACATGAAGTCGGAATAAAAATATTTGTAAATAATAAATTGTTTTTATAGGTAAAATTTTGTGTTTTTGTTGTTTAGAATGCTTGACAATTATTTAAGCAAAATTAATGTGGCAAGTATTTTAAAATAATATATTATTTTTATATAAAAAAATTGTTTCACATGACATTTTCAAATAGCCATCTAAAGAGACATGTACAAAACCTATATATATATATATATATATATATATACATACATAACACCCACAAATAGACATCTAAAACTCTTTAATAACTCACTTGTGCATAGGTTTTTTGGTTTGATTTAGTTTTGATTGCTTACTAACAAAGTTTTCCAAATTCACGATGAGAATAACTACTTCTCATATACCTAATTTTGTTCACTATTGAAATAAACCCAAAGGAACAGCTCAAATTAGTGTTATACTAAATTTAGGAAAAAAGAAAAAAAAGAAAAAAAGGGGAACAACGGAATAACATTTATGACTATATCTTATATTTATATTTAATTTAAATTATAACCTTTTTTACACTATATTCACAAGCACTTAGAAGATACATTTACAATCATTTAGAGGAGAACATATTGTAAATAAAATTTTACAGAAAGTCAATAATAATTTTCAATATTATACATGTGATACAGTTATATAAATCCAATTTATGGTATATGTGTTTTTTTTTTTTTTTTATAATAATTAATGGCTTCGCTAACTTATCATAAATTTGAATCAGGACAGAAAAAGATAAAAAAAAATATAGTTTTTGCCAACTCGACTAATTGCATCCTTATTTATGTGTATGTGTTGAATTGTTGTCAAGCCATTGTATTTACCAATATTCTAACAAATAATTATTTGAATTCAAAGCCGGTTTTAGTTTGACAATTCGATCGATAGGAGAATGACCATTACCATAAATCCTTATCTCATCGCATTGGGAAGCACTTTAAATTTTTTTATTAATAAATAAGAACAAAATTAATTTAAAGTTTATCATATATATAGATCTTTATTATTGTAGCTTACATATATAAATTAAGTTGAGGGTAAATTTTATATTTCTTTGCATATTTAGTTAAATAGGATTTGTTAACGCTGTAGTTGTTTTCTATTTTTATTTTGGACACAACTACTTGACCTTTTTATACGTTTATGTTAATGTCAATAAAGGTGCATTTCTGCCTCTAGTTTAATTTTGGGAATGAATATGTTAATTTTTTTTGTGCTTTAACTTTAATAAATCTGACTTCTATATTTTTTTATTATTTTGTGTTTTAGGAATTCATTTTTCTAATATTGCATTGTAAACTTATAATCTATCTTTCTTATCTTCGGTTCTTCTCAACGTAGTTGATTTCAAAATAAATTTTATCAATATTATCACGACTTTACCTTTATAACACCCTGTTTGGACTATGGATAATAATTGATTATTTTGACATCATTTTATTAGATAATGTCAACAAAAAAAAGTTTCTTATTAGATTTAAAACTAACTACCAAATTTTTTTTATTTTTTTATTTTTTTATTTTTTCTGAAATCAAGGTATCAATTGCCACGTAGAGACACTTGTACCAAACCTTTGTACACATATATAATACTTACTAATAGATATCTCAAAATTTCTAAACCACCACACATCAAACCCCTCTTATTTCGCCTAATTGGACACCACCCTCCTATTAGCATATTTAACCATAAAAAATAAATAAACAAACAAAAATAATATTTTTTAATAAATAAAAATTTGTAACTAGAGAATTTGAGAGGCAGGACAAAAAAATCATGCATGATTACGAAAATGACCAACAAATTTCAATGAGGTGAGTTTTTCAATTTGTTTAGTATTCAAAAGTTATTATTATCATGTTTAATTATATATAAATATATATATATATATATATATATATATATATATGTATATAAAGTATTTTGTTAATTGTAGAAATTAGCTTAACTTTTATATTTTTTTATTAATATCTTCCCTTAATTATTTTTTGAAGTGATTTCGCCCCTGGTTATGACCTAATATAAAAAAATTGATGGCTAAATTAGGTACTTTATTGGTGTTTGACAAAATTGATATATTGATATAAAGGGAGACAGTCTAAATACATATTATATCTAATTTATTTTATTATACATATTTTCTTTCATTAAAACTTTTAGAGCTATATATTTAAATTTAATAACTAACAGTAGTATTCTATTTTTCACTGTTATCATATAGATATTTAATAATAAAAGTAACCCAAAAAAAAAGAAAGAATTTTAATGAATTGGGTTTTTTTTTTAAGGAAGAATTTTAATGAATTCAGTTAGTTAGGTACTTTTAGTTTTACCTAACAATAGATATGGTGGCTTTTAAACTATGTTTATTTCAATTAAGTTAGGTTTGATTGATACATTATAAATTCATGCAATTGGATTTAAATTTTTCCCCTCTATTTTATTATTTTATTTTTATTACAATTTTAATAAGTATATTAATAATGGAAAAATCAGAAATATGTCGTGATTAACTAAATAAAATTGAATTTTAATGCTTAATTAAAACTAAAAGTATTTTTTTTTTCCCATGGAGATGGAATAAAAATATTTGTAAATCTTGCACTTTTGTTGTTCAGATGCATAATAATTATTTATTAAGCAAAGTTAATATAGTGAGTATTTTAAGGTAACAGATATTTTTAGGCCAAATTTCATTCCACCTGGTCGATTTTTTAAAAATTATGCATAATTCTCATTAATTTCCATTTACTTTTATATATCTATCAAAATATACTTCTCTATCATTTTTTGTTGGTTTTATCAATTAATTTAAACAGTTGAAGGTCAAAGGAAATTTAAAATCAATATTTTATGGTTGAATAACATCGAAAAAGTATAAATTTAATCTTTAAGTATTAAAAATAATTGGTAAAAACTATATATAAGTTTGTTTTGAACAATATATAAAACTAAATGGAAGTAAGTAATATTTTTCCAAAAACGTGAATTAAATGTAGTTAGAGTAAAGCTGAATTAATCTAAACGAAATTCTTTTGAAGTTATCCTTTATTTCTGAAAAAAAAAGAAAAAAGTACAAAAATACTTTCAAACTAATATTTCGTCTTTTCAATCTCTTTTACATGATTTTTTTTATAAAAAAAATCATTTATATCATTTTAATTTTATTCTAATTATATTTAGCCTCATATTTTTAAAAAATTATCATTCAGCTTCCTATCTATATTTCTCAAAATAGATTTATTTATTAATTTTTACCAACTAATTTTAATAACTAAAAGCTAAAATTAAATTTTCATAATATGATATGATTAATTTTTAACCTTCATTGGCCTTTAATTGCTAAAACTGACAAATATGTTTAGTTTAATATATGGAAAATTAAAGAAAGGTTAGTGATAATTTTTTAAAAATATAGAATCTAAATATAAATATATTATGGTAAAGTTGAGAACGAAAGAATGAAATTTACCTTTAAAAATATAAAAATATGCCTAAAAATATATTTATATTTTTCTTACAAACAAACACAAAAAGGGAAAGTTTTATAAACCCCCTTACATTTCATGAATATTACCCATCCATCCAAGGTTTTCAATTACGTTTCAATTGTTAACATAATTATCTTTCTATTACCAAAAGAAAAAATAATAATAATAAAATAAAATTAGAAACATTATCTTTCGATTGGTTTGCATTGTAAGAGGTCTGTTTAGCCTTCGTATGGATCAAAAGGAATATTAATTGAATGCTTTATATTTTTTGTCATAAATTATGATATTTTCTTACAGAATCGTATACTTCCAATTTTGAAAATTCAAAAAATTCAAATATTTATATAATTAATTATGAACATTAAATAAAGTAATACATGGGGAATATTCACTAAAAAATGCAAAAGCAATTCAAACTTTAATTATTTATATGATCCAATAAAATTTTTAAAATAAAAACAAAGCAAAGTGATCATTGACAGTTAAATTCAACGGAAAAAAAAAAAAAAGGGTTAAGAGTGAATGATGAATTTGAAAATCTTATAAAGTGGATGTTTTATCAAACCTGGGCTCCATCAAATTTTCCCACATAAATACATTAATTATATGGACAAATTCGCTGGAGAAAACGCATTTGAGAGAAATATAAGAATTAACAACCCGAATGTAATTCGGATAACCGAACAGGGTCCAGGTTAGATAAAAGACTACTAACTAAACTGGGGTCGTATCGGGTAATGGGTCGGGTTTATGGGGCACTATTCCGACCCGTTTCCAATATGTTGCGGCAACACAAGGGAGTACCCCAGAGTGGAAAGAAAGGAAATAGAAAGAGATAAATAGGCAGTGGGGCGTGGTGTCTGATTTCTTCATCCTTCTTATGTATTCGTTTCTTGGAGTTGGGTTTCTTCTACAAGGAAACCTCAATGGCAGACCAAACTACTATTTTCACCAGAGCTCCTTTCTTTTTCTTTTCCCTTTCCTTCGCAATTAGAGCATGTAAGCATGTATATACATTATCACAGATTTTCAACAACCCCCTTTGCTTTGCTTTTCAATTTTCTTTCTTTTTTTTTTTTTTTAATCTACTTTTTGATGGGTTTAATTTTTTAAAATAGGTGGAGAACTTTGGAGGGCGATCTGACTTGCCTTGCCATTGATCGGTTACAGGATCATGATGCCCTTTGAACATCGAGGTACGGTTATTTTGGGATTTTTTTTTTTTTTAATATTCAATATTATCTTATTATTATTATTGTTATTTTTTTTTTCCTGATGTCATGCTTAGTCCTTGTAATATACTGAATTTAAGATCTGGGTGGTTGAATTTTCGAGGTTCTTTAATTAGGGAGGTTGTTTTGGGTTCCGTTGTTTTGTTTTGTTTTTGTCTATTTGAGTAATTTATTGTGCAACTGTGAGCAATAAGCAGTGTATTTAGGGGCATTGTTAATAAAGACTGCTGAATTATTTTAGTAATTTGGGAAAAGAATTTATGGGTTGTGTCTGAAGTTCAGTTACAATGCTGGAATTACTGGGGGGAGTGGAAGGTTAGGGAAGAAGACCAAAAATCCTAGTTTGGCATGATACTGTATGGCTAAATTTTGCCCATATTTGAGTACAATGGATGGAAGTTGGAATTCCGTCCTATTTTGTTATATACTATATATGTGATGATCTGGCATGAAGGATGCAAAAATTTGTTATGTGCAGTCAGATTTGGTTCCTTGGATTTATTGGAAAATCCTATTTTGTAAAATTGTTTTATTTTTTCAGGATTTCAGATGGTTAATGAGTTTTAAAGACAGTCAATATATTTATCATGTTAATAACTTAGAACTGATGCATAAAGAAATAGAATCTGTTGTAACCAGTGTTTCTGTTTTTATTTTATTTTATTTATTTATTTTTTTTGAAAAAAATAAATAAATGGAAACCTAGATGACGGTGGCTTAATGTTTCCTTGTAATGATCAGTTCTAGTGTTATGTACTGACTATTTGTTATGTGTAGATTTATTTTTCTGCCTCCTTGCGTAGCACATTGAGAAACATTGTTTAGGTTGGTTGCAATAGCCATCTCAAGGTTTATTTATTCTCAATCAGTCTTCTAAGCCTGCTTCATGTAGAACAGGAGCAGTCTGTCTGCTATTGCTCATGCAATGAGTTTTTGGGACTGTGATATTTTATTAAAAGAGTCTTTGGCATGTTCTGTGCTTATTCATCAATAATAAGATAGAAATATTAATTTTGATGTGAAAACTATGCCTGCTGGAAATCCTGGACCACATACACTCACTATCTGTTGGATATTGGAGAGCTAAAGGTTGTGAAAACTACTTTTGATTTTGATTTTAATTGGGTAAGAGAAATAGGGGGTCTGTGCTGCAATGACTTTAAGTTCTATTATAGAATCTCTAATCTCAAATATTAATCGACCTATTTAAGAAAACTTATTTGTGATAAATCTTAGCTCTGATTAGGATAGGACCATCAATGTAGAAAGCATCTTGTGAAAAAATGTTAGCTAACTTGTAACCAAGCAAATAATCTGGTACACTTGAAACTGCTATGTATTTCTACTTAATGTAATCTATTAAGTAAAAATTTTTGTGTGCAAAAATTGTGCAATCCCATGTTTGCTTCAGTATTGAGAAACACATATAACTCTAAACCTAACAATTCTATTTAAATATTTATAGGACACATGTTTTAAACCACTGGAGACTTGCTTTTGTTCAATCTAGGACACATGTTTTAAACCACTGGAGACTTTCTTTTGTTCAATCTCATATGATGGTCAGGCACCCAAAAAAAAAAAAAAAAAATCTCACAGGATGGTCCTACTTATTAAGACTCAAGGTTTTCCAAGTTGGAAAGTGCATCAGAAACAATGACTTCGGTGACCTTTAATTTTGTGATTACCTTGTTTCATAACTGCTTCTGGTACTTTTAAATGGAATTTAATTGGTTATAGCTTTTTAAAGTTTCTATTGAAGTTCATTTAATATGAGATCTTAAAAAATTTGGAAGCTGCTATTTTTGAATTATGATTGAGGTGGAAAGCTTATGGTTTAGTTTCCTATTACTTTCTCTGTGGGCTAAAATTTCTTCTGAACCTTAATTTTATTTGTTGTTAATTAGACATCATGGATTAGATTTGAAACATGGGTGGAAATTTCGTTGGATTTTTATTTATGCTTTTTGCTTAACTAGGTATGTTGACATAGTATAGTCCAAAACAGCAGTAAAACGTTTGTTACCTGGAACAGCAGTAATGCAATTGTGTTATTGGTCACTTTATAATTACAGCTGTAAATTTTTGTGAAACTGTTTGTTATTTATTACAGTTCCTTATCCCTAATTTGTATGTGTTGAATACACAAGTTCATTGGTTAGGTGCACATGAAAGGATATATTATTTTGATAAATCTTATCGGAGTTTTGTCTTAAAAAGGTGGTTTGGGCTATGACATGGTGGAAACTATTTTATTTGCAGAATGTCTTATAGAACATATTTTTGATTAATGTGCCCTTTGTTGCAGAAACAATGCACAAGTATGAAGCATCCATGAGATGCCTTCACAGTAAAGCAATACCTTACAACGTGAAATACAATGGGAATTTTCTGGAAGGATTCCCAGAGCTCAAAGATGAAATAAGTAAACCTTCAGGAGGTGGTTTTATTGAAGACAACTTGTTCAACAGTATGTCCTTTGTGCCTCATGAAGGTTATCATAGACCATTTCACCAACAGGATTTTTATGTTAGGTCAACTTATCATCCTGACATTCAAAAGGCAGAATGGAACCACTTTTATGCTATTGAAAGCCATTTCTATCCTATGAATCATGAATACTCTGTTCCTGCTGCTGATAATCGATTTCAATATGTGCCATTCAGCATGTTATCCCAAAGTTACAGACCAGAGTTTCAATTACAAGAGTTTCAGTATTTTGTGGTCATAGACTTTGAGGCAACCTGTGACAAAGAGAAGAATCCTCATCCACAAGAGATCATTGAATTCCCATCTGTACTGGTGAATAGTATGACTGGCCAGTTGGAAGACTATTTTCAAATATATGTGCGTCCTACTCACAATCAACTTCTTAGTGATTTCTGCAAGGAGCTAACTGGCATTCAACAAACACAGGTAGGCTTAGGTTTTACACAATAACTTATTTTCTATTTTTCTTCCTCCCAAATTAAATCCTTTCCTTTATACTTGTTTTGGAAAGGCAGCCAAACAAAGTCCTCTGGGGTTTAGTCTTAATAGAATTGTGGCAGAGCAATGCCTCATGATTTGTGCTGTCAACTTACTTTATTGCTACAATACTAAACCATAAACGCTTAGCATTTTGGTTAGATGTTGCTTTGAGTTTCTGTTTTTTTATCCTAATTGTTCAATAGGTCTTAGATGTGTGAAATAGGTCCCCACTGGTGAAAATTGAGGTGTAACAGACTAATTGTTAGCATGATTTGAGGACTCATGTTAATGAGTATCTTTTCTGATCATTGTGAATTACATTTAATAAGGCAGATATATAATGCCAAAATGATTTCTGCATTTTATTCATCATAGTTTAAAGCTTCACAATTTCATACTATCAAATGGATCCAGGTAGACAAAGGTGTTCTCTTAAGTGAAGCTCTATTTCTGCATGATAAATGGCTTGAAGAGAAGGGAATTAAACAAACCAACTTTGCTGTAGTGACATGGTCAAATTGGGATTGTAGGGTAATGTTGGAATCTGAATGCCGATTCAAAAGGATCCGGAAGCCGCCATACTTCAACAGGTAAAGTTTTTTGTAATTGTGAAAATTAAAATATTTAGAATATCATTGCCAGCTTTTCTTAGGGCTGTTTTTGCATCCTCATAGAATTATTTGAATGGTTCTCTTAATATAGGATTTCAACATAGGACCAGTGGTTTGAGTGGAAATTTCTCTGAAGTTACAAATAATGCAGGAGATGATTTTGGTTGTCTTTCTTTTTTTTGTTTTTTAAGATGTTACCAGTGGACTCGTACTGGGAGGATTCCTTTCAAATTTATTGGGATATTCACATGGTCCAAAGAAATTATTTGATCTTATATAGAGTTAACCTAGCATTTCTTTCCTTGGAGATAAGCAATTATTGGATTTTAAATGATTTGTGTTTTTCTTCAAATTTTCATGATAAAAAACTGTCTGATTGTTTGACCCTTTTGTTTTGGCTATTGTTAGATGGATCAACTTGAAGGTCCCATTTCATGAGGTATTTGGTGGGGTCAAGTGCAACCTAAAAGAAGCTGTTCAGCTGGCTGGCCTAGCATGGGAAGGACGTGCTCACTGTGGCCTAGATGATGCTAAGAACACCGCCCGTCTGCTTGCCCATCTCATGCACCAGGGATTCAGGTTTACCATAACTAACTCATTGATGTGGCCATCTGCAGAGCATCCATTGACAATGCAACAGTACTTGGAGCGGCAATCTGGCTTTACCCTGCAACCCCATAGGATGAAGCATCAATTCGTACCCTTTTTTCAGTTTCATCCTGTCCAAGTTGAACACAGCAAAGAACAACGCATGCACTGCTACTGTGGGGTGAAAAGTAGCAAGCAAATGGTTCAGAAACCAGGACCAAAACATGGCAGCTTCTTCTTTGGATGTGGCAATTGGACTGCCACTGGAGGAGCTCTTTGCCCTTATTTTGAATGGGCTACCCTCTGAAAAATGAGGTTATCCTTTTTAACTTTATTTTCTTTTTTCCTTCCTAAAAAATCTAAAGAGAGAGAGAGAGAGATGTCCTATGTGAGCAAAATTAGTAGCGAGGTGAGGTGTAAGCCTCAAAGGGTGCCTATCGTTGATGGGTGCTTGGTTGTAGTAGAAGAAGAGTGAAAAGGAGATGTTACTTGTAAAGTTGACTTCTTGTTGATAGAAGAGAGGTTAAAAAGAAAAAAAAAGAGGAAAGAGAGATATAATGCTTGCTTAGGAGAACGCTTTTGCCATGACTGTGGTTACCTTACATTGCATGGTTTTAGCTTGAGTTATTAAATAATAACGTGTCATAGGGACAATTAAATATCAAGAAAATTTGCGCTCAGGATTGCATGTTTTCTATGTTTCCTTGTGACAATCTTGGCCTTTTGTGTATGATTCTTTTTGTGTGTGTGATTTTTAATGTTCATAGATGCTAATATTGGCTTTGATTGAGTTTCCGTGTTTAATATTCTTATGTAATATTTTCTTGCAAGCACTTGTTTTCTATTTTGTAATGCTTCAATGTATAAATGCTTTTTTTTTTTAATTGATAAATCACCTAATAACCATATGCAATGCTAAATTTAAGTTTTGCTAGGTTTTTTGTTAGAATATGGCAAATTTAACCATAATAATATTCATATAATTTTGAGAAAGTCTATGTCAATGCAAGTCAAAGATTAAAATAAAAATTAAAAAAGAAAGGTCATGAAATATAAGTATGTAATGACATTAACCACAAAAAAAAAAAAAAAAAAGAAAGAAATTAGAAAGTCTCTATTTGTTTTGATAAAAATTAAAAAAAAAAGTCTATTAATATTTATTTATTTATTTAATGAAAGAGTCTTTAGTATTTGAAAGTTTTTATTTTATATATATCGAGACCAAGATAAAAAATAAATAAATAAAATTACTTATTAGTTTTTTTCTTATTCAAATATTAAATGTTAAAATAAAATAAAAAATCTAAAGGTAAGTCCAATAATTCTGAATTTAAATATTTTTAGTTAACATAAAAGAAAAAGAGTTAATAAATCCTAATTCCTAAAAAGTTTAGGAACAAAAAAAGTTTGCTAGACCGACCTTACTGGGTGGTATTTAAGATAGCTAAAGACACGGTTCCAGAGTATTCTTTCCTAGAAAAGCCTCTCTCTCTCTCTCTGGTTTTCTTGCTCTCCAAACACCCAAAACCCTAATCTCCAATGGCGACGATCAGTCTCCGGAAGGGGAACACCCGTCTTCCACCGGAGGTAAACCGTGTGCTTTACGTTCGTAACCTTCCTTTCAACATCTCGAGCGAGGAGATGTACGACATATTCGGCAAGTACGGAGCGATTCGGCAGATACGAATCGGGACGAACAAAGACACGCGCGGTACGGCCTTCGTGGTCTACGAAGATATCTATGATGCCAAGACCGCCGTCGATCACCTTTCGGGCTTCAACGTCGCCAACCGTTACCTCATCGTGCTCTACTACCAGCAGGCCAAGATGAGCAAGAAATTCGACCAGAAAAAGAAGGAGGAGGAGATCGCTAGGATGCAGGAGAAGTACGGAGTCTCTACCAAAGATAAGTAGTGTTCTTACTCGTTTACCTGGATTTCGTGTTCGGTTGGTGCGAGATTGTAGAATCGAATTAGAGTTCTGTAATTTGAAATTGAATGTCATCTAGGGCTCTTTTTTTCTTTTTTGGTATAATGCAATCTAAAATTTGGGATTTTGAGGACCTGCTATGCTTTGCATGGTTAATGAATTTAAATTGAATTTTAGGATAAAGCTGGCTAGCTGTGGCTCTTAGTATCTTTTTTATTTTTTATTTTTATTTTTTTTGGTTTTTAACTGTATCAGAAAATTGAGGTATTTTGTTAAGTGTATATATATATATATATATAAGTAATTTAGTGCAATGGACGTACCTATTGTTGTTGTGGGTGGATATTTTCTTTCATTAGGTGTTTCTGGAATAGTTTTCGTCCTTTTCTAATTTTTGGTTATCCGAGAGCATACTACTACACGTACCGTGTCCATTAGAAGTTGTGAAGATTGTGAGATTTAACAGAATGTTGTGATCTTGTTAATCTCATTCCACACACACCCCCCCCCCCCCCCCCCCCCCCCAAAACCAAAAAAAAAAAAAAAAAAAAAAAACAATTAGTTTGTCGATTTTTATATTTTTATACAAACTTTGTGATTCTACTTTGAATTGGTGGGGGTTAGCTTAAAGGACTGTTTAGCATGCCAATCAATAGCAGTTGCAAGTAACATACTCTTGTTGTCTAATGTAGGAATTTATATATGATATGGCTATGTAAATTATATAAATTAGGTGTGAAGTTTATCGGTCGGTTTCAGTTGGTGGAAAAAATAATCGGTGTATATGAGCGGCCGTGATTTCTAAGTTTTTGAAAACCAACCAAAACCGAGTATTGGTCGGTCATAGAGCAACATAGTTCAGAAAAAAAAATAAAATAAAATGCACTTGAGTGGTTTTTAAATTGGTTTTTTCAATTTATTCGGTTTTAGGTTAAGTTTCTGTCGGTTTTTTCAGGTTTTTGGAAATAATTTAGAAAGCAATAATATGTATAAAAATATTAAATATAAACTAATGTATATAAAAAAATTATTCAGTTGGTTTTGGTTAACCGTTGGTTTTCCAAAACTACAACTGTCACCTACTGCCACCATTTTTTTGGGTTTGGTTAACTTGACTAGTATGGAAAACACGGGTTACTAGTCTTCTATAACCATGTTCAGGAGAGATAAGGAGTCAGTGATTGCTTATTTCTTGCCGCAGTGTTAGGAGACTGGGACTTGTGGAGCAGCTGGAGATCGTTTCTTCTTATTTTGGAATTCTAGCAGGATCAGTTATTTAGGTACTCAGCTACTTGCTGCTATAGGCTTGGTTGATTTGGTTAGGAAGGGTAGTTGGAAGGCTATGTTGTGCTTGCAATGTTGTGGTATGTAAATGTAACTTTTTATTTATCTATATCCCTCATTCAATCTATAATAGTGGCTTTTGTTTTAGTGACTGGAACCAATTATCATAGTATTTGATATTTGAGGTTGAGAATATTGTTATTTGAAGAGATATAGGTGGAAAAAATCAGAGGAGGATTGTAATAGGAGTTTAAAGTGGAGAAAAAGAAGGCCAAAAATAATTTCTTAAGTATTATATTGTTCATGATGATAAAAGAGTACAAGTATCGTTCTTTAGAAGCTCCATAGTTTAATTGCTGAGAACCTTCAGCTCATAAAGATGAAATAAATTAGAATTTACTGCAACGTCTTTTAATGGTAGAAACTACGTTACTTTTTCATTTCAATTTTCTACTCTTGAGATGGAATTTTATCCTGTGAAATGTCTACGCTTATGATTATGTATTACAATAGAGATTTTGGTACAAGGTTCTAGTAGTATAGAATGGTTTTAGTCCCGTGTATACGTAATTTGGCGTAGCTTCAGGCAATATCTATTTTACATCATCTCTGTAGAGTATTGCACTTCCAGCCAAGTTCCAATGTAAAAACTGGATTAGATCTCTTCTTTATGGATTGGATCTCTTCTTTATCAGGTTCTAAAGCCCAGTGTCTCCATGTCATGTCACCTTTAAGGCTTACAGAAGCTACTTCTATCCTTTGAGAATCGATTTGAACGTCTTCCATGTCTTCACTAGTTAAATTCCTGAGAAATAGATTTTGGCAAAACAGCTTGCAAATCCGTTACTGTTTCCTGTAAACATTCATTGTTCGAATCCCCATTTTCTAATATATTGAAAAAAAAAAAGAAAAAAAAAAAAAAGAATGAAAAGATTGTTTAGTGATTTTTATATGGTGGTGTTTTTGGTTCATTTGGTTACCTTATGGTTACCATGTTGTCCTATTGTCAGATCAGTTATTTAGATCCAAATGGATCAAGATAAGAAAACCTTACGTACTTAGCTGATGATTAGGCTTCAAGCTTAACCAATGTTGGTCGGTCCCTTGGACAAGTCAAAATTACATGGAACATTTTTTTTATTTGGAGTTTTAACTTGATCATTTGAGAACATTTCAAAGACATGTCATTTGGGCATGCCAATGTTAAAGTATGGCATTGTTCCCTCGTGTGGTGTCTCGTATTGAATTCTGGCAATGCCAAATTTGGCATCACCTTTGGCGATGATCTTTTTTTGACATTGGGTGGGTTCTATTAACTTTTTATCAAACTTAATATATTATTATTTTGTATTTTGTTGATAAAAAATGGATATGTAACCGTTATAATAAATTTTGTAATTTGTCATTATTTTTTTAAGCATTTACCATTGGAGTGGAGAGCTCATATCAATGCAAGGTTTAGAATCGGCATTGTCAAAATGGCATTACCATTAGAAATGATCTGAAAGTAATGTCGGTCTCTTTCAGGTAAAAGCCCAAATGAATAAAATGATAAGTAAATAATCTGGTGTTGTAAACACAATATAGTTAAGTTCAGAGGAAAAGAGGCGCTGCAAACTCGTGAGTCGTAACAACTGCATAACCAAGTGTAATATTTATATGAGAGGACAATGAAAAATACAAAATAAATAAGCTGATAAATGATGCCATGTTGAGATAGATCTGTAGTGAGATTTCAAGCCATAGTTGGATATTATAGGTTATACTGCTTTGCTTAAGCAAAAGAAAATGGTCTATATTTTTTCAAAAAAAAAAAAGAAAAATGAAAAAGAAGATGGTCTATATATAATTTTACTATCATGATGACCTTTCATGGTATTGGTTTGATGATTATAATATTCAGAGAGCAAATTAAAAAGCATTATCCTTTTCAAAAGACCCATAATAATAGTACGATGAAATTTTGACAATTAAGATTTAAGTGCATGTACGAGAAGAGATTTTTTATTTTTTGGTCAATCGTGTAGATGTGAAGACTCAAGGAAGTAATGAAAGTAGCGGCGAAATTTTATATTTTAACAATTAATATATCTTTAGTAACATTATCGAATATCTAAAGCGAGATTAATATATATTTTGGGATAGGAAGATATGTAATATGATCTGTAAATGGCTTTTCATGGATTCTAATTTAACTTTATGCTTAGGGATTCCTCAGAAAATAATATTACACATAATGTGGTTCCCAAGGAAAATATTTGAATGGTCGGGCACCTTTGGATGGAGACAATCAAATGTGATAGGGTAAATGAAGGTCTCAAATTGTTTTTATTTTTTTGGATTTTTTTTTTCAACAAGCAAACTAAAAATTTAAAAAAAAAAATCGAAAAAAAACATAAAAAGAAAAATTAAATAAGTTAGTGATTGAAATGATTAAAGGTTCAAAAAAACATCAAAAGAAAAATTAAATAAGTTAGTGATTTAAATTATTAAAGGTTCAATATATATTTACTTTTCAGATTTAGAAATTATTCTATAAATTTTATTAATGTTTTCTTTAATAAAGTACTACATGTTGTCAAACACCTTTATATGTTAACAAATTTAATGGAGTAAATTCCACGTACAATTGTTGTTGTTGTTGTTGCTGTTTTTTTTTTTTTGTGGTGAATAAAAAAACTCAGTGGGTATTTTCTGTCTAGGAGACTTGGAGATTATGAGTCATTAGCATTCATGGCTGGTTTATGATCTTCATGGAAACCATGTAACACCCAGTCCATTATAATATGACTGTCCCAAACTTCCCTTGAATATTATGAGTCATTAGCATCCATGGCTAGTTTATGACCTTCATGGAAACCATGTAATACCGGGTCTACTACCGCATGACGGTCTCAAACTCCCCTTGAAGATTATGAGTCATTAGCATCCATGCCATGTAACATCCAACCCATCACCGCATAGCGGTCCAAACTCCCTCCTTTACAGTGTATGGAGGGCATGCAGGGTCCATTCCAAAGTACAAGGTAGGGCTATTGGGATTTGCACCCACAATTTTTACAAACAGATGTGATAGGTAGTAAGCTCTTGCTATTTGCTTCATCCCTTTGATATAATATGATATAATACATGTGCTATGTAAATTCTATAAATAATTATTCTATTATACAATAAAAGTATAAAATATATAGTTCCTACCAAAGACATGTTAATTAAATGGTTTGTTGTGCACCCAAAAACAATCGGCCGGAGATATCAAATTTCTCCATTTGAAGATTATATTTAATTTCATCATTCATATCCCATTTTCCTCGGTTTCAGGACTGCTTTATCTATTATCTCCTGGTTGGAGTAGATAAAAATGATGTGATACAATTTTGCTTTTTTTTAAAATTTTTTTTTTTTTTAAAAATTTTGCATCTACACAATGAATGTTTATTGTCCAAGTTTCTTAATTTGCCCTCTTATATTACTTTAAGAGATTTAATCATAGTATATGTTTATCAAAATACTTTAATGCTAAATCTTGGGAAAATGATGATTGCCCCTGCCCAGATTCGATCCTGTCTGTAGTTAACATGACAAATGCTAACAAGCTTTATAAGGATTAATATATATGGAATAATGCTAAAAATACTAAATTATTAATTCATCTATAAAATGGTAAGTGTTATTATATTATTGGTTTATGTTTAGTTATGCTTATTTTTAAAAGATTTACTTATTTATATTTATATTGAAGAAAAATTAAAATTTCAACCAATAAATAAAAATATGTTAACATGCTACATCATCTTAGTTGACTAATTGGTATCTTTAATATTAATCCATATTGTATTGTGTAGAACAGCTCAATGATATATTTATATTTTGAGTTTGAATTTCATTCTCTCAATATAATATATATATATATATATATATATATATATATATAATATATATATATATTTAATTAATAAAAATATATTACAAAAATTAATCATGTAATAATATTTATAATACCCTACTCACAAAAAAAGTCAACTATTACTTTTACTGCTTTATTTTCGTTTTATAATTTGTAGTTCAATGTAGAAATTCATTATTTATTTAGATTTAAGTCTTGCTTCAAATATTAAATCCCCATGCAAAAATCACAAAAATTAATAATAAAAAAAAACTAATCGATAAAAAATTATTAAATTTATTTATTGAATGAGATTTGTTTAAGGTATTATTAATTGGTATAGTCATATAACCTTAACATATATAATTAAACTCTTAAACAGATAAGTAAATAAAAAATAATTAAATATTATTATATTATTTACAAAATATATTCAGTGAATATTTTGATAATTTTAGCATTATTAAAAAATAAAATATGAATTTTCTACCCCATATCACTAGTCACAATTCTTTTAACCCCAAGGGAAAAAAAAAAAAAAACCAGTAAATACTCACAGGTGTTAGAGCCTAGACAGCTCTACTGAAGAGATTAATTTGGACCTTAACCATGAAATTGTTCGAAAATTTTTTTTCCAGTATTATTTAAGTTCCCTTCTCTCGTGAAAAAAGTTGTCTGTTTGTCAAACCATTCTTTTAGAACCTAATAAATCATGATAAGAAATCTTATCTAATAAACAATGTCGGCTAATTAGGGCTTTTATAACCCAAAAGAAGGCAAGCACACCAACAAAAAACAAAAAAGAGGGCTTGCCAGTGGATCAAGAGTTGACGATTAAACCTCTCTCTTGATCCATAGAGTTTACAAAATAATCAAAGATACCGTGAGAAAGTATTGGACGTCCTGGGAATCCAGGCAAAAGAAATAAAATGTAAAAGATAAATACTGTGCTTTCTTAAAATCAGCCTTTGCTATCCAGTGATAGATACATGGAAATACTCAGATTAGGGAGACATTGGATCACGTTCCTTGTATCCCTCTCACAATGGATAATCTTCAACCCTTGCTTAGCCATTGTCGGCTGCTCCCTTGGACAGGCCAAAATTACATCAACATTTTTTATTTCGAACCTGTCCATTATATTCTAAACAAAAGGAAGCGGATTTTATCCAAATTTAATATATTTTCCGTTGTTTTGATCCCCGAAATACTATTTGAAATTTGAAATCTTATCAAAAAATGTATATATATCTGAAATTAATTTAATCCCCGACTACCATTTAGAATTTAATTTGATCAGCTGAAAATAATGTGGTCTTCCATCTTCACTATAGGTTTGACAAAATATTATATAGGTACAATATGAACTCACATAATAATTTATGAATTTAGATCGATAATATTATATTAATTTTATATTAATATTATTTAAAAAATTTAATAAATTAACAAATCTTAACAAGTGGAATATGATAAATATAACAAATTCATTACAAAAAAAATATTTTTATAATTATGTAAGTTTTTATAATATTAAAAAAATTTCAGTTTATTGTTTTAAACATATGTGAATATGTTTTTTTAAAATATAAAAATAAACAAATATATTTGTAAGATTTTAAAATATATATATTTTATTATTTAAAATTTAAATTAAATTTCAAATTTCAAATTTACATGGATTTTAAATAGACTAATAAATCGAACAATAAATTACATAATAATTTAATAAAATAGATTTAAATTTATTTACTTTCATATAAAAACTTAACGAACCTTTTCGAATTAATCAAATTTTGACATCTCACAAGAACTACTTCAACTACTCCAACAAGTAAAAAGAAAATGGATAAATAAATAAATAATCTTGAATTTGTGAATACCAAGAAGATGAGGTTGTAAACAAATATAAAATATGTGAGAGTGCTATGAAATGAAAGGAAGCAAATAAAATATTATTAAAAAAAAAAAAAAAAAAAAAAGCAAACAAAAGGTGCGATGTGCAGATAGCTTTATGTTGAGATGGCAATCAGATAGCTGCATGGTGAGATGCCAATCTGTGGTTGGATAGACAATAAATAAAAAAGTGGTCAATGTATTATCAAAAATTACGTTTTCACGGAGTTTTTTTTTTTTTTTTTTTTTTTTTTTTGGGTAACCTACGATTTTTCACTTTTTTTTTTTTTTTTTTTGGGGGGGGGGGGGGGGGGGGTGGGTGTTGGGTGGGAATGTAAATTACGTTTGCATTGGTTTAATGATTCATAATATGCATAGAGCAAGCCATGCAAATTAAAAGCATTATCCTTTTCGAAAGACCTATAATAATGGTACAATGAAATTTTGACAATTTGTTCCATTTTTTTGATTAATAATAGTCAATTGCATATATTGAGATGAGATGATGCAAGAAAAATAATACAATCAATGGAAATGACAAAACATGTGTGTGTGTGTGTGTGTATATATATGAAAATATTTTATTGGAAACATCGATGTATTATCTTACCTCTTAACAATTATATATATATATATAGGAATGATGTTAGAGACATCAAATTAAAAAATCCAATCTTATCCAGTAAAAAATGATTATATATATATATATATATATGAAGAATGCTAGGTTATCAAATTATTCACTTATTTTATTAATCAAATGGTTATCATTGTGTGAAAATAATTAATTGATTTATGTTTTTAATTCATTTATGCATTTAAACGTTTAGTTATACATATTTAATTTTTATAAATATGTTAATCAATAATATATTAATATGTGTTATTTAATAAATATTTTGGTGAATATTATAATACTTATAGCATTCCTAACCACTTTATCAACTTATATTTCTAAAAGACAAAATAAATTCAAATCAAATATGATGAGTGTGATGGATATTATATTATTTCCACTAATACATATCAAGTAAGAAAAAGAAATAGAGGATTTAATTTCTTCCATTTATATTTTATGGCCATGAAATTGGGCATCAAATATATTATTATTAATTGACGTAGATTATAATAATTATGATATTAACAATACTTAATTAGTATGAAATAGTGGTACCAAAACCTTTTTAGTGATTTGTATGTTTTTAGTATGGTACCACCATTTACCCATATCTACTCCCCAAATCACGCGATTGCACACCTAGCCACAAAGTCATACACAAAAGGAGCGCTTATAAATATTACTTGGTTCGCCACCTTTTCAAATCACAACACAAAACACCACAAAAGAAAGAAACACAAACTTCTCAACATATATAAAGGAACACAAACTTCTCAACACATATATTTTCAAGTTTACAAAAATAGTATATAGCAGAGAGCTTAACCATCAACCATGGCTATGCAAGTTTCCATTTTCATGGAAATTGCAATTGCCTTTCTCATCTTCTTCATCACTCGCTTTTCCACTCGTTCTATCTTCTTTAGAAAACACTGGAAATAGTTCCCTCCGGGACCTAAAGGCTGGCCTCTGATCGGTGCTCTTCCACTCCTCGGAGCCATACCTCACGTAACCCTCGCGGAAATGGTGAAAAAGTATGGACCGGTTATGTTCCTAAACTTGGGAGCTTGCAACATGGTGGTGGCTTCGAGTCCACAAGCAGCCAATGCATTTCTAAAAACCCTAGACATGAATTTCTCCAACCATGCTCCAAATGCCGGTGCAACCCACTTAGCTTATGATTCTCAAGATCTAGTTTTCACCGACTACGGACCCAGATGGAAGTTGCTTAGGAAGCTACGTAGCTTGCACATGCTTGGTGGTAAAGCTATGGAGGACTGGACATGTTGATGGCTAACCATGAAAACTCCAATGCCGAAGGCGAGAGGCTTAGCATGACTAACATTAGGGCACTCCTTTTAGTACGTCTTTTCTCTCTTCAGTTTACAAACTCATCTCTAGCTAGTTTTCATCATATATATATATATATATATATATCAAAAGCCCAAAAAACTATATTAAAATTCCACTGAGAGGAAAAAACCTCTCTACAAGCATTTTATATAGATGGGATATTGATAAGTTTGAATTACCAAAACTTAAGCTAATGGAAGGTGGATTTTCATTTGATTTATATTTTTCTCTAACACTCTCTCCTCAAATATAGGTCAGCCTTTTTTTGGGTCCTTACATGCATTTTTAATTTATTATTTATTTTTGATAGAGTTGAGTTTTGAACTCAAAACCTCTTGGATTTATGACTTTGATACCATGTTGAAATACCACTTATTCCATAAGCTTAAGCTTGTGGAATGTGGGCTTTTCATTTTATTTATATTTTTCTCTAACACTCATCTTCAAATGTAGGCCCGCCTCTTTTGGAATTTTTTCTAGGTCCTTACATATGTTTTTTCATTTATTTATTTATTTTCGGTGGAGATGTTGAGTTTTGAACTTAGAACCTCTTGGATCTCTAGCTCTGATACCATGTTAAAATACTACTTATTCCAAAAGCTTAAGCTGATGGAAGATGAATTTTCATTTGATTTATATTTTTATCTAACACTCCTCTCAAATATAGGTCTGCCTTTTTTGAATTTCTTTTTGTATCCTTACATTTGTAATTTTTTTCATTTATTTTTTGATGGAGTTATTGAGTTTCGAACTCAGGACCTCTTAGATTTTTGGTTTTGATACCATGTTGAATTATCACTTATCTCAAAAGTTTAAGCTTTTGCGATCAGTGATATTTCAACAATAAGTTGGAAACATATTTCATTTTATGTTACCGCGTGATAAATAATTGTTTTTTTTTTAATTCTAAATTGGAGAGATCTAGATGTGGTTTACTAATGTATAACAAAATGATTTGTATATCATGAAGAATATATTCACAGTCGGGACAGACACCTCATTCAGCATAATCGAATGGCCATTGGCAGAGACGTCGAAAAAACCTGCGACTTTCAAACGAGCTCATGAAGAGATGGACAGAGTGATAGGAAGGCAACGAAGACTCCAAGAATCAGACATACCAAACCTCCCATATCTACGAGCTATTTCCAAAGAGACATTATGAAAACACCCTTCAACCCCTCTTAATCTTCCATGTATCTCAACCCAAGCCTGTGAAGTTGACGGCTATTACATCCCAAAGAACACCAGGCTCAGTGTCAACATCTGGGGGATTGGTAGAGACCCTCAGGTTTGGAAAAACCCACTGGATTTCATGCCTGAAAGGTTTCTAAGCGGAAAAATGCAAAAATCGAGCCCAATGGGAACGATTTCGGGCTAATTCCTTTTGGTTCTGGAAGAAGGATTTGTGCTGCTTCAAGAATGGGGATTGTTCTGGTTGATTATATTTTAGGGACATTGATTCATTCCTTTGATTGGAAATTACCTGATGATGTGGTTGATCTCAATATGGATGAGTCTTTTGGACTTGCACTGCAAAAATCTCTTCCTCTTTCTGCTTTGGTTAGCCCAAGGCTTCCCTTGAGTGCTTATGCTTGTTAAATTATCTGCTAGCTATTTAGCTCATGAGCTTTTCTTTCTAATTTCACAATAACATGGCTATCTTTGGCCATCTTGTATTGAATATCGGTACTTGTATTTGTGCTTGAATTGTATGTATAACATATATGGAAGAAAAACTTTGGGTTTGAACCAAAAAAGCATTATCAAAATTAGATTTTTAACACGATCAAACCCAAAAATTGAGTTATCGTTGGTGATTATTGTTATCTGAATTTGGGAAATAATTTAAACAGTTAACATAATATAATAATTAATTAATAGTCATTTTATGAACTAGTATAGTAAATATTTTTTAGTGTATATAAATATACTAAGAAAATATAAATACATCTAATCTATAAATTAAAAAAATTATAATATAGGTCTATGAGATAGCACAATATACCTAACATTAATTAATAATTTAATAATACAAACAAATTGTTGATTTAATTTTACTAAATTTTGTATAATTCTTACAGAATGGAGTCAGCCAGCCAAAAGAGAACACCAACAAACAAAAAATATTTAGAAATGGAAGTAGAATAAGACTAATAAACTAACCAAAAAAAAAAATTTTAAAAAAATCATAAATGTCAAATGTGAAAAACTACAAAAACAAACAAATGTAAATGAAATACTAAACCCAAATTTAAAAAAATTGAATTATCATCTTTTAGTACAAAATTATATTTCAATGTTCAAATATAAAAAATATAAAACTTAAATTAATAAGTTATATTTTAGAATGATAAAAAGGCTTAGAAAGAAAAATGTTTGTAGTGTGGTAAGATAATAATTAGTGTATATATATATATAGCCCTTTCCAAGCATTGGATAATAATTATTAATTAGTTATGAACAAACTTGTATATATATATATATATATGGTCCTTTCCAAACATGAGCTTAAATCAATTGTTTGTAAATAGAATATACATTTTACTTTTTATATATATAATTGGAGAAATTAAGGATATTTGCTTTCTTGAACTTGATCAGAGTCAAAAGTTCCTTTACAGTTGCTGCGAAAAATTCTGTAATTAAAGATTCTCATGGTAAGAACCAATATGCCAAAATATCGAACACAAAAATTTATAATTGAAATTAACCTTATTACACAGTTACTTTAGGTGTGTTTTCGTAACATGTTGGTTTTTTGTTTTTTTTAAATTTTTTTTTACCTAATAGCGTGTAGTGTGCTAAACTCAAATGTTGGTTGTTAGAATTTGTTAATTAAATATAATATCATTACTTGTGAGTGGAACCTCAGGCCCAGGTAAAGGCTCAATAAATAGTAAATAGGTTTGGTTTTTCGATCCAATATCCAACACACTAATAGTCCAAATGAAACCTATCCATCCTCTCATTTTTAAACTTATAATGGCGGGATTTTGTCTTAGTGATTGGAACGGAGTTTACACAAATGTATTGAGGGTGAGAATATTGTTATCTTGAAGAGATGTAAATTTTTTTTTTGGTGAATTTGAAGAGATGTAGTTGGAAAAAGTTAAAAGAAGGATTGCAATAGGAGTTTAAGTGGGTGGAAAAAAAGGCCAAAAATAATTTCTTAGTCAAGTATCATGGCGTTCATGATAATAAAACGGCACAAGTAATGTTCTTGAGAAGTTCCCACAGTTCAATTGCTCAGAGAATCTGATCCTTGGCCTTTGGAGATTACACATCCTCCTCATCTTCACTAGTAAACTTCTGAATGAGTTCGGATCCTCATTTCTATCATATAAATTTAAAAGAGAAGAAAAACAAAAAAATTTTGGTTAGCGATTTTTATATGGTGGTGTTTTTGGTCCATTTATTTCGTTACCATCCTGATAAATCAAATTGAAGATTGCTAAGTTGCAACTTTCAACCTCGAAATTTTTATAATTTTTTATTTTTTATTTTTCTATTTTTTTTTTATCTTCCTCTATTATAAGGGAAAATCTTTAATGAAACTGTGATACCAGATTGGTGGTGCTATATGAAGTAATTTTATGCCACCTGTTAAAAATTTGCACTCCATTTACTTAGCCGGCTCATTTCTGAATCTATTTTTATTTTTTTATTTAAAAAAAAAAAAAAAAAGCATTGCGCGTCAACAATGTTTATTCTTCCCTTTGATTCTGACTTCTGGCTTCTTCTTTCTGGCTTCTTTATTTTTCCATGGTTGCTTAAGTTTGAAGGGAAACATTTGTCTCTTCTTGCAGATCCATCTAGTACCATCATTCAACCCGAAAATTACGAATAAAACTTTCACGTACTTTTGGTTCATCATAAACTCATGTGTTTTACTGTAGTGATTTGTACGGGGAGGTCCGCAGCCAATAGATGAAATTTTATGTGTAGAGAGGACTCCATTGGAATTACAATTTCGTCAAAGGGTATAAAAATGGTTCTCCTCGGACAGAAATGAATTTCAGCTCGTCAATTGATACAGGTTTTGTATATAGAGGCATTGCAATCCCGAGGATATGTAATTTTCGCTCATTACATAAACATGTGTCGGATCTATATGATATGATAGGTTTTGTACTTAAGAAATTTGTAGTTCCAGCAACATGAAAATTTTGCTCATTAAAATATAAAAAATGACATAGATTCGGTACTACATAATCCATAGACATAAATATATGTAGGATTCATGTATAATAATTATATGATATGATAGATTTTGCATATAAAAACTTTATAGTTCTTTGACTATGCAATGTTTGAGAGTGAAAGACAAAAATCACATGGATCCAGAGATTAATATCTAGATATAAGACATACATATAGGATCCGTATAATATAATAGATTTGTATCTAGGTACTTTCTAATCACAGGACCATGCAAATTCTATTCCCGTTAAGAAGGTCTTGCTGTACCCTTGTCAATTTCTTTTTAATTTTTTATTTATACTTTATTAAAGAAAAAAGAAAAACATATTGGGGAAAAAAAAATTAATGACAGTGGACTCCATCGTAGATACGTTTACAAATCAAAATGGAATTCTAATTTGGGAGTGGGTTTAGAGAAGGAAACGAAAAGGAAAATATTTTTTTCTGTCTCTATATAAAAGAATTGTTGAGATTACGTTTGTTTGGTATATATGATATCACATTCCTAAAAAAATAAAAATATTTATTTATAAGAATCAAAGAAGAGTTTTTTTATTTATTATTATTATCGATGACAATCATTATTTTATATAAAAAATTTTAATTAGAACATTTAATTATATTGTTTTTATTTTAAAATTTTAAAAATAAACTTTTTAATAATAACCATTTAAATCGATATTTGGCATATGTGATTATTTACCAGTGATAAATAACATTCTTCATTAAATAATGGAAAATAAATAATCAATTCTTATTTATATGATTATAATATTGAATTAAAATCAAATTTAACCTCTTTATTTTTTTAATATTTTTTCCAAAAAATTTCAAATAGGGTAAAAATTAATTAAAAATTTAACTTTCATAGTTATATAATTTTTATTTTTGCTTATAATCTATTTAAATTTAATTTTTTTAAAATATGGTAAGAATATTTTTTAAGTTTATCCATACTAAAATATAGAGACTATAATTCTTAACTTTTTTTAAAAAATTGTTTTCTCTTTTAAGCGAAGATTTATGTATTTTTTAGAATAGCTATTTTTGAATTTAAAGATGAATAAAATGCTAAAAAAATAAACATATTGAATAACTCTTTTATTTCTGTATACTAGGTATGCCCACATGCATATGGATTAAATATTATTTTATTATTATTTTTTTATATAAAATTAAACAATTTGATATAATTACATTTAAGATATTATAAATGATACTATCAATTTTAAAAAAGTTTTATCCAAAAAAAATATATATATATATATACACAGAAATAAAATTAATATGCACAAATTTATGTATGCGTTAAAATGATTATTATTTTTAATTGATTAATTTTAGAATTTTTATTTGGAATAGGATAAAAATTTTGATCTTTCTTCTATGATGGCTGAGGGAAGTGAGTGTTGGGGTGTTGTGTGGTGGGTGGCTCTCAGTAAAAAGCATGCTCTGTCATGGTCGTCTCTCTCTTCGATATTTCCATGTCCTCCCACCTGGCTTTGATAATATGAAACTTATCACTGTTAAGAAATAATTTATTTTATATATATGGTTAAAAAAAAAAACAAAAAAAACAAGAAGAGAGATAAAGTAGAGAGAGAGAGAGTGTGTGTGTGTGTGTGTGTGTTTATTGTTTAGGAGGAGTCGGCACTTTTTCTTCGTCCTCACAGAAAGTCACATCTCAAGTAGTAGAGAGAAAGAAGGAGCAGTGAATAATGCAAATATATATCCAGAGCAAGTTGGAATTTTAATAAAAACTAATGGACATTTTGATAACTTAAAAAAGGTTCGAAATTAAATTTATTACAGTGGTGAACGTTCCATTTTTTTATATATAGCTATAGATATTTTATAAATTAACGAGAAGATGCTCACGTGGCTAAATTTTTAAAAAACAGTGCAAACGTCTAAAAGGCAGCATTATATTACTTGGGTGGGCAGGAATACCGGCTCACTTGATACCATGGTGACCTGTAAGACTTTTTCCATATTTATTATGATATTATAAATACAGATTTATGGTGAGATGTCAATCTGTACCAGATAGAATTTATAGTCTATATCTAAAACTATATGTTTCATTATAAAATTACATTTTTTTCCTTTATTTTTATAGTAAATTTCAATTACACTAATTTAGTTTTAATATTATTTTATTTAGATTTTACATTTTTAAAAAATTATTATTAACATCTATTTTATTTTATATATGTATATACATTTATACATTAAAACAAGTTTATTGAGAGTTTTAACTGTTTTTATCAATCGATTTTAACAGTTAAAGATAAAAATTAAATTAAAAATTTTAATTTTATGATTGAATAATATTATAAAAATAAATTTTAAATCTTTAACAGTTAAAATTAATTAATAAAACTAATAAATTAATATATTTTGATAATTTTTAAAACTTAAAAAAATAAATAATAACTTTGAAAAATGTAAAATCTGAATGAAATATGACAAAACGAAAGAAAAGTAAACGAAGTGTTTTTTTTTTTTTCCTTTTTATGGTACTGGTTTAATGATTAATAATATTCAAGAGCAAGGCGTACAAGTAAAAGCATTAATTACATGAAACTTGGAAAATAATCAGTAATACAATTAAATTTCGGTCCAAAAATAGTCCAAAAAGTGGAAAGCGACGGATGAACACCTCTAGACCTGAGAATTAGTTGAATTAATCCATTTTGGTGGGTCTTGATGTCTCATTCTTTCTCTTTCTTCCACGGATATAGATTTTGACGATTATTATTATAATTATTATTTTGGTAGCTTCTACTTGTTAAAAACATATGCTTAATATTTAGATCAATTTATGAATGGAGAGTACATCGTTTTTCAGATTATCGAATATTTTATCATATATATTTTTTTTCACTTACCATTCTTTAAGCTGCATTCACCATTCACCATTCACCATTCAATCATACAATCTGGCTGTTTTCTAAAAGTATCTCCAATACTAATCCACTTCACCACTGCAACGCCAAATTTTGATAAAAATCTATTAAAATATAGATTTTTACCTCTTCAATAATGGATTGTAAAATAATAAAATTTGTGGTGCCTCTTACTCATTAATATTTAAATTATTATAATTGTACTTTTTAATTGATAAAAATGGACAATTAATTGAACTGAGAACGTCTCATGTGAAAGACAACTTAATTTAAGGGGGAAAAAAAGGAAGAAGAAATTTGTAGAATAAGTTTTACAAAGTTTCACAAGTGCATATGATATAGTCTCTGTCATTGTGGAGCTAATCCAAGTATCCAATCCGTAAATAAAAACAGTCACTTTGCTTTGAACAGTTTAGAATTGGGAGTTGTATTGAATTGTATAGCTTTGTATCCTCTTTTCCGAGATGGAAGAGTAACTACTCATTTACTTCTTTCAGCTAATTTATTTCATTATAATAAAATCTCTTAATAGATCGTAATTATTAATTTTGTATATATATATATATATATATGTATATATAAGATTTGGAAGGGGTGGTGGAGGAGAAGAAAGAAAAGGAATGATGGGGGAGTGTGGGGCAAAATGGTAATTGAACGAGGAATAAGGAAAATGGGCACATGGATAAAGATAGGAGGAGAGAGTGAGAGCCAAATAGGTCAGTGTCGGACTCAAAGGGCAAAAAGCAAAGTTTCATCACTTCTTTCATAAAATGGACTTGTGGATCCCACTTATTTCTGAGAATCCCTCCTAGAATGTTTTGCCTATTTCCAATATAAAATGTACAGGTTGCCTTCACCCAAAAACAATAACAAATCGGGTGGGGTTCTACCTCATCAACTTGAAGTGGCTTTTAGCCAAAGTACTCGAAGTGCACATTATTTTATATTTTGATTTTTGTTTTTTGTTTTTTTTCCTCGCTTCGATATTTTATATTCGATTTGAGGCTGATAGTGGTGGAACGCAAAACTTATTTTCCTAACAGTCAACATTCGTCAAATTAACAGTGCCTTACTTACACATTCAAATCTAACTCATCAAACTATATATATATATATATTTCCTTAAAAAAAAAAAAAAAAAGAACTAGGGTAATTCACACTATTGGTTTCTCAATTATATCCGTATTTGTATCTTGGCCATTCAACATTTTTGTTTTGGGACTTTGATCTCTAAATTTCATAATCTAATGCATTTTGATTTTTAAATTATTTTTTAATCCAATTTCTGAGATATATAATATATTTATTATAACAATTTTGATTTTTAAATTAATTTTAGATTTATTTTTTACAGTTTTAAAACATGAGAGCTCTTTTTTACTATAAATGATATGATAATTTAAAATTTCCTCTCAACATATATAATAAGGTCGGACATGTAAATTGTATTGTATTGAAGCAGCAAAAAGTCAAGTAAAACTAATTCAATTACTATACTTTTTAGATCAACACCCATAAAATTACGGATTCAAAACACATCTCCATCCATTTTTAAATTAAAAATTATTGTAATGATTGAAAAAATATATGGTAATTATTATTATTATTGGTAGTAAGGCTAAGGAAAAGGAAAAGATATGATATAATAATAATAATAATAACAATAATTTGTTATTATTATTATTATTATTATTATGCACGGGTAAGGTATTATCTTGTTGTTTCATTTAAAAAAAAAATTATACTATTTGTAACCATTGATGATAATCATATTTTATATGGTAAATTTTAATTGAAATATTTAATTTTATTATTTTATTTTAAAATTCTAAAACTAAATATTTTAATAATAACTATTTAAATTGTCATTTGATATAATTTTTTTAATTAACTTAAAATGACTAATGTTGCAAGATTTCTAATATCCTATTATCATGCCGGTTTGATCAAAGACTGATTCTATATTATGCATCTATCTAGCTTTTTGTTTTTCACCGTAAACGACGTGAGAGGGACTGGTGAGAGAAAGCAAAATGCAGCAAAACTGGAAGAGTGTTGAAGATAAACAATTATAATGCTCATTGCGGCTTTTACAACACAAATTACATGAATAATATATTTTTTTGTTTTTTGTTATTTTATTTTATTTTATTTTAATATAGTCATATTCATATGGTGACACACATATATTTATGTTAGGAATATATCAATTACGGGATTTTTGGCATTGTTGGTAGCAATGTCAATGAGGCAGGTGGGGATTGATTTTTTAAATCTCATCCCCTTTCTTGGGACTGTTTTTTAATTTTGTTTCCATGTTTTTCTTGATTCCTTAAAAGTACGGTGAGGATGAAGATTTTCCAATTGAGAACGAGCCAATCCCATTCCCCATGCCATCACCCCGTGCTCTTTGTTTTTTTTTTTTTTTTGGGGGGGGAGGGGGTAATTGGCAGGAATTCCACTAACTTGACCCATTTATGATATACTTTTTGTGTTTTTTGTTTAAAATTACATACAAATAATTTTCTTTGTTAATAAAGTGTTTAAAATACAATAAAATATATTATGGTCAAAATATATATTTAAAAAATACAATTCAATAGTTTAAAACTCCAAATACATAAATATGAAATTTGTAAAAATACATACATGATAAAGTCATACATTTATATTTGTTCTGTAAGTTCAATTTCTTTCGCATCATTAGTCATTCTATTTTCCGTCTAAAGTTCGGTTAAGTAGGAGGAACAAAAATGCAAATACAAAATAGTTATGGGACTTGAGATGCAATCATGCAAGCACTAAAATAGCCAAAAAAACTGAACAGAAATTATCAAAATTAATAATTATTTAAAAATATAAGAAGTTATATTTATTTTATACAAAAATATGAGAAATTTTGAATAATTTGTAAAAATTTTGAATATATATATATATATATTTTTTAAAAAAACGGAGATAATTTTTTTAAAAAATCTATATAAACTATATTTTAAAAATTTTATTCACCAAAAGATTATAACGATTTTAAATTTTTTATATTTATTTTTAATTTATATTCTTTTTAAAAAATTTCAAAGCTTCAGTATCCAATTCAAATTTTTAAACATAGTTTTGTATGAAAAATATAATTTATTTTATTTTTACTTCCTTTTTATTTACTTATTTATTGTAAAAAAAAATTTATTACAATAAAAAATTATAACATTTTAATATCTAGTGTTTTAATTTATATTCTCTTAAAATTAATTTCGAACTTTAAATATTAAGCTAAATTTTTTTAAAATATTTTTTTCGTATGAAAAATATAATGTTTAATATTTTACAAATCTTTCAATATTTGTTAATTATTTTTATAATATTTTAAACAAAAATTATTATATTTTTAAAGAATTATTAATTTAAAAAAGATTTTTCGTACATTAAATCCCATAACTATGTCTAATTTACACTCTGGTCCCTCTTTACTTAATAAAAATTTAGATGGAACATGGGGAAAGGATTGAGGGTGCAAAAGAAATCAAACTTACAAATATACCCAAAAAAAAAAATCATGGTCAAATGTGCAAAATACATCAAAAATAAGGAACCCCAATGCCAAAAACTGTAGTAAATAGGGATAGTGGAAATAAATAGCACCTTCCCAAAGACCTTTTCCAATGTCAAATTATGTGATGAGTAAGGATAATTAGGTTGATAAACCTTTCATACCTCTTACCTTTAAAGTTGCGGGTTTTGAGCCACCTGATCTCCCTTCATTCATATAGAATTATTGTAATCCCAATCGAAAAACTAATAAATAAATAAATAAATAAAAGTCAAATTATATTCCAAAAGACGATAATACCCCATTGCCCCTATAGTTAATTCTCACATTATTCCACCAACAATACCCTACATGTGTAATTTTGCCATATTTTGGCCCCATTTTTTATAACCATATTTTGGCAATGTAAGCATAAAAGTTAATGGTTTATATGATTTTAATTAATACACAAAATATGCCTAGAAAGTTTGTAATGTTGAGGAGACCTTTAAAAAAAAAAAAATGGGAGTGGATTTTTTGTGGTTTAGTAATTCGTTCTTTTTTTCAGTATTATTTTTCTAAAAGAGTAATTTTAAAAATTTTAAAAAAGAGTAATTATGATAGGTCCTATGTGATCTACTATTCTTCTCCAAGGCTAAGTTGCTGTTGTTAGGTCGAAATTCTTACCTAGCTAGCTATCAAAAGATAAAAAGAAAAGGCAATCCAGTTTTTCAATTTGATCATATGATGATAGTGTTCATATGATCCCCACGTGAATAGCTACCCACTTTTTCAATTTTACAAAAAGAATAATAATAATAATAATAAATAAATAAATAAATAATAAAAAAGCAAAAAGCTATCCAGTTTTTCAAAACCCTTTTTCTTCTTTTTGCCAAGAGTGTCCAATTTTCCAATTTCATGATTATGTTTTAATTAATTAAGCACCCTGTCTCTTTCGTTTTTCATTAGTTTTATAAGGATTTTTTTACTTTATTTTATTTTTTGGCTGGAAACCCAAAAACGAAAAGAGACAAAAGGACAATAAAAGGAAAAAAAAAAAAAAAAAAAAAAAGGAAAGAAAGAAAGACAGAAAGTTCATAACCTGTAATTAGATTGATGAGAAAACAATTGATTATGTGATAACTGATAATAAATAAAGACCATCAATAATGCTTTCACTAATAGGATAAAACTTAGAAAATATTCAAATTGAATTCCTCATTTGCGCGTCCAATTCTCTCATTTTTATACATGATTTAAATCAATTAAAATTTCATAATTAATATATAATTATACACAACAAGTTTTTTAGTTTGATAATATTATACTAATGTTGCTAATAACAACTGTTGGAATTGCTTGCATTTGTTTAATTGAGGTAATTTTTTAATTAAATTTAATGATTAATCTTATACGTTTTTAATGTTGCATAAACATATTGGTTTGCTAAAAGAATGATTGTATAAGTGTATGCACCTTTGTCTTTTTCCCCATACCTAGTTGAGAAATAAACTACTTGAGAGGAACTGGTGAACAAGAGCAAAATGCAGCAGAACCGAAGAGTGTTGAAGAGAACATTTGTTATGCTTGGACCGGTTTTTTGTTTTTATTATTAATATATATATATATAGATATATATATATATATATTTTTTTTTTTTTTTTGAGATAGTCATATTCATGACAATGGATATAAAATTCATGTTAGGAATATAGTACGCCCCTAGCAAACACCTTTCTCAGAGTCAAATTATGTTTTAAAAGACGATAATACCCCATTGCACCTACAATTAATTGCAATAATATTATTCCACCAACAATAATAATAATAATAAAGTTTATTTTTTTGCTGAAAATATTCTAAAAGTTAATTATGGAGACATGCAAAACATTTTCTGTTTTTTTGGTAAAAGTACAAAACATTTGTTATTATCTGTAAAAGATTTTTTTAGTAGTTCCTTGCCAAATTTTGGTCCCTTTTTGGATGTTCTACTAGGCCATCTGTTATTGGCAATGACTAAAATATATTTCTTTGAAGTTAGGATAAACCTATCGACAATTATTGTGGTGGCCGAGTTAATTTAGTATCCTGCTCCTTTTTCTCTCTCATCAATTATCACCTTGAAACTTATAATTTTTAAATTGTATGGAATTGATGTTTATTTATTTATTTTCTCTCATTTTCTTTGGACTTCATTATAAAATTGCTGAAATTAAGCAACACCAAGAAAACGGAATCCTCATTTTCATTCTTTTCACCAGTCCCAACCAAAATTTCAATAGAGTTGCTAAAATGATTGAATTTGTATCTCTTTCAATCTTCTCATTATTTTTCTTCTTCATCAACGTGGAAAGAAAAAACCTTGAGAAATTTCAGCGGTTGAACTTTATGTCACCTGACAATGTCACAACTGAGCTAGTATCAAATAATACCAAAATAGTGAAGAAAATATTCAAATACCAGCAGTTAGCAAGTGAAATACTAATAATAGTTAAAATTGAATAGTAGTACCCTAAGTTTTACCACATCATGTTGAATATGGCCCATATAATATTATTAATCTATATTATAATGCTATATTGAGCTATAATATAAAACACATTTAAATCAATGAATCGAATCTGATATAATCTGAAATAATAATAATAATAATATTTATAACCACAGAGAGGTTAATTGATCAAAAGCTAGCATGCCAAAATGATCATCAGACATGATGGTGCACCAAAAGGTCTTAGAAGTTTTGTTAGCTAACTCTCAAAACCACGTGCCCTGACCTAACCCACCCAAATGTAACCCATATCGTGGTGGCTTTATAATTCATGCTTTGCCACCTTTGTTTTCGGCAAAACATAACACAAATCCATCTCTTCTGCTTTTCTAATTAAATATCAAACAGAAAAACAGTTGAAAAAGCTTCTTCTTCTTCTTCTTCTTCTTCTTTTTTTTTTTTTTTTTTCCTTCCATAAATCCCATGGCTTTTCAATTTTTCCTATTCCGGGAAATTGCAACTGCAATCATTATCTTCTTCATAACCCAATTCTCAATCCGTTCTCTTTTTCTCCGGAAAAAATCCGGGAAACTCCCTCCCGGTCCGAAAGGCTGGCCGGTCATTGGAGCTCTTCCTCTACTTGGTTCCATGCCTCATGTAACCCTAGCTAATATGGCGAAGAAGTACGGCCCAGTCATGTACCTCAAGATGGGTACGTGTAACATGGTGGTTGCTTCCACACCAGACGCAGCCAGGGCTTTCCTCAAAACCCTAGACTTGAACTTCTCGAACCGGCCTCCGAATGCCGGAGCAACCCATTTGGCTTACGATGCTCAGGACATGGTGTTCGCCGACTACGGACCGAGGTGGAAACTGCTTAGGAAGCTAAGCAACCTACACATGCTAGGAGGAAAAGCTCTAGATGACTGGGCTCGAGTTCGCGAAATCGAGCTCGGTCACATGCTCCGCGCCATGTACGACTCGAGCAAGAGAGGCGAGCCCGTCGTGGTGCCGGAGATGCTGACCTACTCGATGGCGAATATGATCGGCCAGGTGATACTGAGCCGGAGGGTTTTCGTGACGAAAGGATCGGAATCCAACGAGTTCAAAGACATGGTGGTGGAGCTGATGACGTCGGCGGGATTCTTCAACATTGGAGATTTCATACCGTCGATCGCTTGGATGGATTTACAAGGCATTGAGCGCGGGATGAAGAAGTTGCATAGGAAATTCGATGTGCTTTTGTCGAAGATGATCGACGAGCATACTGCTTCTGCTCATGAGCGCAAAGGGAAGCCGGATTTTCTCGACATTGTCATGGCTAACCGGGAAAATTCCGCCGGAGAGAAACTCAGTATGACTAATATTAAAGCTCTTCTCTTAGTAAGTCTTGAGTCAATTCTCTGTTACATACTCTTTTTTTTTTCCCCTCCACTTGTTTTTTTTTTTCCATTTATTAATTTCATGCATGGTTTATTTTGTCATTTTGTGACTTTTTTTTTCTTTCTTTCTTTCTTTCTCTATCACTCACTCACTCACTCACTCAAAACACGCACCAATAAAATCAACAACTTGGGTTGTTGTTTATTACTGTCAAATCCTTAAAAAAACAAAATAAAACATTGACTGGAAAATGCAAATAATTATTTGTATTATTGACCCAAAAAAAAAAACTTTTTTATGACATCGCTTTAATATTTTACATTATAGTCATCATTAAAAAATTGTAAAAAAAAAAAAAAACCCGTGGAATTCACATGTGTGGGTCCCATCCGTATGTCCAACTGGGAGTGGGAAGTGTGAGAAAATGGACTCTCATGGAGTGGGTTTTGTAGGTCCAATGGCATGCGCATCTCTTATCTTTATCTGTGCGTTTTTCGGTTCTTGTCTTTATTCATATAGGACCAGTAAGAGAATCATGTACGTTGGCTAAAAAACCATTACCTTAGTTTATTTTTTTAATTTTATTATTATTTTTTAAAATAAGATGATATTATACTACTATAAAAGAAAAAAAATAAAAAAAAGAAATTCAAGATTCTATATATCCTGCAACATGATATATCTTCAAAAATCAAAAATTTTTAATGCACTACAAGAAGCATAACATGGGTTTCATTAACCATAATAATTTTTTTTTTGGTCCGAATTAGAACCTATTCACAGCAGGGACAGATACATCGTCAAGCATAATTGAATGGTCACTAGCAGAGATGATGAAAAACCCAACCATATTCAAAAAAGCTCACGAAGAAATGGACAGAGTGATAGGAAGGCAAAGGAGGCTTCAAGAATCAGACATAGCAAAGCTTCCATATCTCCAAGCAATATGCAAAGAGACATTCAGAAAACACCCTTCGACCCCTCTCAATCTGCCACGTGTCTCAACCCAAGCATGTGAGGTCAACGGCTATTACATCCCAAAGAACACCAGGCTGAGTGTCAACATATGGGGGATTGGGAGGGACTCTGAAGTTTGGGAAAACCCATTGGATTTCACACCTGAAAGGTTTCTGAGTGGGAAAAATGCGAAAATCGATCCCCGAGGGAACGATTTCGAGCTGATTCCATTTGGCGCTGGAAGGAGGATCTGTGCTGGGACAAGAATGGGAATTGTCCTGGTTGAGTATATTTTGGGGACGTTGGTCCATTCCTTTGATTGGAAATTACCAGCTGATGTGGTGGATCTGAATATGGATGAGGCTTTTGGCCTTGCACTTCAGAAATCTGTTCCTCTTGCTGCTTTGGTTAGCCCTAGGCTTCCATTAAGTGCTTATGCTTCTTAATAATCTCAGCCGGTACATTGATCTATCATCAGCTTTCCTAAATGGTATGCCAATATGGCTATCTGGGTTTTTAATTTCCATGTATTTTGAAGCTAGTACTTTTTTTGCCCTTTTTTTTTTTTTTTTTTTTTTGTCTTTTCCAACTTTCTCGATGTAAAAGAAGTTGAATGAATAAGAACGTTGCCATTAGTTGTGTGCCCTCTTTTGGAAAATCTATCTTTTATATTGGTTTTTGTATATTAATTAACCAGGTAAGTTAAAAATTTAAGAGCTCAAGTTACATTAAGTATTATTATTTTTAAATGGTTCACATGACAACATTTATTGCAACTGTAGAAAATCTAGACCCAAAAAAAATTTAGAGCTAGAAAATCTCCAATTTTTCTACCATCTAATTTACCTACACAAATTATGTATTATTAATTTATAATTTATATCATTAGGTGTACTATGTTTTCAATAAATTAAAGCTGATACATAAACTCAAAATTTTGCACATATGCACTCTCAGTCCAAAGGAGAAGCCACCTATGCCAAACTACAAAGTTTCCAGATTGTTAGAGAAAAATATAAATAAAATAAAAATCCACATTCCATCAAGAAGTATTGGGTTTAAAACTCAATAACTCCACCGAAAAAATTAAAAACACATGTACGGATCTAAAAAGAAACCCCAAAAAATGTGGATTTACATATAGCATACCGTACATAAGAGAAAAATATAAATGAAATAAAAGTATACATTCTATCAACTTAACCTTTTAGAATAAATGGTATCCTTTTAGAATAAATGGTATTTCAACACAGATACATTGATGATTTGGTAAAAACATGGTGTACAGTTGTAGGTTTAGAAAATAAGGTAGAGGCTTCCTTATGTTGATTTCAATTGAATAAACAAATAAATAAATAATCAAATTCATTTATAATTCCTATTATTTTTCCCTTTAAAAACAAAATTATATCATGAGAAATTTTTGGTTAATCGGTTTTCTTTTTCTTTTTTTTTTTGGGGGGGGGGGGGGGGGGGGGAGGAGGGTTGCGTGTGGCGGCTCATATGAATAATGTTTATGCTTTTGTTATTTGGCCTTTACTTACTTTGTTTGTCTTGTCACCATATAGTTGCCTCTGTTCCTAGTCTCATTTTATAAGGAAGTGAAACTAAGAGAGAGTATGCCAAACCCATTTAGCACGGAACTACATGTTTGTTTATATGTGGACCAATACAAGCATGTTGCGTTGCTACGAGAGGGTTGAAAAAAAAAAAACCAGAGAATGAAAAATTGACTCTTTCCTCAATACATTTCAAAACTATATTAGATCTGTTCCCAAAAAAAAAAGAAAAAGAAAAAAACTATATTGGATTTTTTTATTTAAAATTAAGTGTTTTACATATTGTAATTATATGAAATACTCCAGATTATAAAATATATTATTAAACACATAATTATGTCAATAATATTACCATCTGAATAGGATCAGAACATCAAAATCTAATTAATATATAGCAATTTCTTGTACATATTAATTTGCTTTTTACATACTCTTTTACCATATTTTACTTCTTTTCTTGCATTAAAATTTTAGATTAGGTTTTTTTTTTTTTTTCAAAAAAAGTATTAGAATTCAGAATTATTATATGAATAAACAATAACTATGATATTGGATTGTCTAATAAAAGATAGCAATAAGGAAAAAAAAAAAATTGCACACGAGAACGATTATATAGCATACAATTTTCTGGGAGTATAAATTTCGTTATCGCTGTTCACCAAAAAAAATTTCGTTATCGTTGTCATAATGTTAAATTTTAGTCATTGATTCTTCTGCCTGATGTCGTTTTCTACAAAGACTAAGCTCCTAATTATTTTTAAAAAATTTTAAATCACTGCAGCCAATCTAATCAAGCAGTTAGATCAGATGTTATTTCACAAACTAGTGTTAAACAGCCATGCATAAACAATATTCCATCGGAATTTTAAAAAATCAACATGCCAAATTAAAATTCGGAAAAACTTTTTTAAAGATAACATTTGTAGTTGAATTAGTCAGTGTTTCATTTTTATTACAAATATTTTCAATTATTTCTTACTTGTAAGTTTAGGGAATGAAAGTATATCACTAAAATTTAATTTTTTAGATAAATTCTAATATGCAAAAGAGATTGATCTTGACTTTTATTAATAATCATAACATATAATATAATCGTACAACTAAAGAATATTATTTTCATTGAAACTTTAAAGATAATCAATTTTAAATTTTATAGAGTTAAAATCATTTTTAAAAAGAAAACTTTTTATGTTCTGTATTGTTTTTTGAACTAACCTTGATTTAAAAACATCATTTATTATGGATTTCATGGAAAAATTTTAAAAAATCTATACAAAAACAAAAGATACTATATAAACAATTAAAATTATATTTATAAAAAAAAAAAGTATGAAAACTATCTTAGTGCTATAAATTTCTAATTTATCTTCGATGTGTGGAACTCCCAAAGCTTCATAACTCCACCCTTCAACGTTTATTGTATCTTATTAACATTGATTTGATTGACAAAATCAACTCTCATTAATATTTTGAAAAGTTATTTTAAAAAGATGTTAATCTAAAATATTAGAACGTAAGGTTTTTGAAAAATTGAAAAATCTTGGCGTAAGCATCCTGTTTATATACAAAAGCTATAACATTGGAACTTCAAGCTAAAAAATTTAAAATAAAAATAAAAATAAAAATAAAAACATATTACATTGGAACAACAAATCATTAAATATATTAAATGTTAAATTATAATTAATATTTAATATATTAAATAGTAGAATCAATTGTCTTTTCGGTTAGTTCATTGGTATAATTTGAAAAAATTATAGATAATTATTAATTTTTCAATTTAAATTTTTTGTTCAATTTTCAATAATATTATTTTCTATTAATAATCTATATTGGAAGTTGAAATTAAAAAAAAATTATAGACAATATTTAATATATTAAATAGTAGAAGCAATAACCTTAAATTCAATAGTATTATTTAGGAAAAAAATAATTATCAATTTTCAATTTAAATGTTTAGTTCATTTTAAAAATATTATCTACTATTAATTATATATATTAGAACTAGACATATTTCTAAAAATATTATAGATAATATTTAATATATTAATTTGTAGAATCAATAGACCTTTCCGTCAGTTTAATAATATAATTTTAAAAAATTATAGATAATTATCAATTTTCTAATTTAAATTTCTTTGCTCGATTTTCAATTTTGGTGAGTTTTGTGAGGGTGATGATTGCCATTAATTGTTGTTTGATAAAATTATCCAACTTCAATAAATTAAAGTTTTGGAGAAAAAACAGTTTGGCATTAATTGCCATTTGCAAAACACTTTAGCAATCTATCCTATTTTAATATATTAATAAGATTATGGAGTTTTGCCTTATATATTTTTTTTTTGGGGGTTGACCAGTTATTCAAGGTCTTTTTCTGTTTTAGCTAATTTGATTTTTTTTATGCATTATTTTAAATTATCTCATTAAAAAATGTTGAGCTGGTGGTATATATTGATGAATTATAAAATGTGGTTTGATTTCTTAATTTCAATGAAAAAAAAAATAGCTATATCAAAATATATGCGTTAGTAAAATTTTGTCCGTCGTGACATATTGAATTAATTTATTACTGCTACAACAATGATGCGTTAAAATATTAGCTGAACAACAGTTATGCGTCAAATTAGCTACTTATTTTTATTCAAATTCCATTTTTTTGGGGAAAAATTCAAAATCATTTTTTTAAGGAAAAAATTTAAATCGAGAAAATAATGATTTTATAAAAGGATTAAGTCTCTCCACAATGTTATATGATTCAAATCTTATCATGTCCTTAATATTTTAACTAGTTTCACGTTCGTCAGATACTCTTATGATCCTATTGGGTTTCAAAAATTTTGTATCAGAAAATATCAGTTTTGCAGTTTTTGTGTCTTAGAAGAAAAAGAGAATGAGTTTTACCGAGTTCAAAAAAATAATTCTTATCAAAATAATAATTAATACGATTATGATATTTTAAAATTATGAATTTACAAGCCTTGTTTGGTCAATCATGGCCCTCATGGGCCTAGGATAAACATAACTATGATAAACATACATTACCTGCTACCATCAGGCTCCTTTACCAGTACAGATTTAATGAAATATTCTAGTTACATTATTTTTATGTTTTTTTTAAAATTAAAAAAAAAAAAAAAAAAAAACTATTTGTCACGGGGCTCGCAACAAAAGTCTTCTTTTTTTGTTTTTTTACAAAGAAGTCACAACTGGTTATTGGCGTTGTCCTTTCCTAAATTTATTAAAATAAAAAATAACACGGTGACAAAAGCTACACTGTATAGCAATTAATTATCAAGTTTTAATCAATAATCATTTAGAGCAATTAGTAATTTGGATGAAGGAGAGGCCAAATTGGCCATTACTGACAACCCAGGATGATAAGTGTTATTCTCAGTTTTGATTAATAGTTCTTTTCTTCAAAACATAACAATACTATAATGATTATTTAGAAGGGGCATTACCGTTTCAAACAACTTTTTGACAATTCTTTTTTGTAGTTTTAGAAAACAATTTTAACACTTGATGGGGTAACAATGATTGCTTGGTAAAAAGATTTCAATTAGTATAATTATGGTTCGGTGGTAAAGTCAATTCAATTGGGGTTCAGGATGATGCTCAATTTAATCTGGCTAATTACCACACCGTGTGATCATGTAAAATGTAATTTAACTTTTTATATGATAAAGCATGTCTTAATTTTTATTATTATATAAAGATTTTTTTTGTAATATATATAGAGAAATTATATTATACGAAAGAATTTTCTATTATATACATAAAAGAGTTGAAATTAAGTGGCTATGCTCATTAATTTAGAATACTTATGGTAACCCATCCACTCCATTGACCCCAATAATACGGTACAAATACATGCACATTGCTTAATTAATGGATGATATAATTATAGGTCAAGGTAACGTATCATGTCAATCTAACGTGTGCTGATTCTTGCACAAGTTATCAGTTTTCATTTTCTTTTTTTTTTTCTTTTTTTTTTTTGTTTCATTTTATTTAACTATTGTGGTTGAGAGGTAGAAAGAAAAAATAGTGTTAGTGACGGTGAATATATGTACAATTGATCGATCCAAAGTGAAGAAAAACAAATATTATAGAAGTATTTTTGAAGGAAAGAACAGTATTAATTAGATACAAAAATAGAATATTGTTATGTGGTAAATTTTAAATGTAATTTTTATTAAAATATTAAAATTAATTTTTTTAATGAAACCTATTTAAATTTACAGTATATAAATTTCATTCTCATTCACTAATAATGAAAAATAGTAATTTTTTTTTTTTACAAAAATAAAATTTGTAAGTTTTACTTTTGTGTATTTTGATTTAACTTTTAATAATATTAAAAATATTAAAATATTTATCAAATAACCTTTATTAAAATCTTACGGATTAACATTTTCATTTAACTTAAATATAAATGAATAAATTTTAAATAAAAAAATAAAAATAAATTAATAAATATTATAATACCATCTTCCATATCATTTAATTAATACACTAATAATTTTTTTTGATAAATTTAACGTTATTGTTTAATTTTACCTAGTCATGCTATTATTAGGATATCCTCATGTCACATCATATTTAAAAAAACACGTGCTATTTAGAAAAAGCGCTGTTTTTGACAGTTGGTTTAAACCAATGGCTCAGGTCATTTCCTCTCAACTAACTTTCCTTGGTTGACCATCGAAGAAGAAGAAGATAGGGATAGATTAGCCTTTTGCAGAGTGATGCTCTTTACGATGTACTTAGAGGAAATAAAAAACAATAAATAAATAAACTCCCATTTGGATTAATTTTTTTTCAAAATATTTAAGAGTTTGATTTTGGATTTGATCTATCATCAGCTTTCCTAAATGGTATCCCAATATGGCTATCTTGGGTTTTTAATTTGCATGTATTTTGAAGCTAGTACTTTTTTTTTCCCTTTTTTGTTTTTTTTGTCTTTTTCCAACTTTCTTGATGTAAAAGAAGTTGAATGAATAAGAACGTTACCATTAGTTGTGTGCCCTCTTTTGGAAAATCTATCACATTTTATATTGGTTTTTGTATATTAATTAACCAGGTAAGTTAAAAATTTATGAGCTCAAGTTGCATTAAGTATTATTATTTTTAAATGGTTCACATGACAACATTTATTGCTACTTATGGCCATATTGCGACTGTAGAAAATCTAGACCCAAAAAAAATTTAGAGCTAGAAAATCTCCAATTTTTCTACCGTCTAATATACCTGCACAAAATATATAAGTCACTAAAATTTTTAACAATTAGCGACGCATAAAATGTAGAGTCACTGTTTCTTCCATATTAGTGACGTATGAATTTACATAAAACAGCGATGCAGTATAGACATAAAAATTAGCGACGTAGAGAGTTAGAATCACGGATTTTTCTATGTTTAGCGTCGCAAGTCTCTTTACATTTAGCGACTTGTTTTTGAAATGCATCGTTGTTTCGTCCACATTAGGCGACTTTTATTCCTGCGTTGCTGTTGGTATAATGTTTTTAGCGACACAACGTTTGGTGATTTTGTGAAATACGTCTCTGTTTATTGCATTTAATTGCGTCGCTAATCAGCGAGTTTCGCGTAATATGTATTATTAATTTATAATTTATATCATTAGGTGTACTATGTTTTCAATAAATTAAAGCTGATACAGAAACTCAAAATTTTGCACATATGCACTCTCAGTCCAAAGGAGAAGCCACCTATGCCAAACTACAAGATTTCCAGGTTGTTAGAGAAAAATATAAATAAAATAAAAATTCACCTTTCATCAGTTGCACTTATTCAATATAATATTAAAGCCATAAATCTAAGAGGTCCTGAATTCAAACTCAATAACTCTATCGAAAAAATTAAAAACACATGTAAGAATCCAAAAAGAAATTCCAAAAGAAATGGACTTACATGTAGCCTACCTCCATCAGTGGAAAAATATAAATGAAAAAAAAATATACTTTCCATCAGCTTAATCTTTTGAAATAAATGATATTTCAACCCAAATGCATTGATGATTTGGTGAAAATATGGTGTACAGTTGTACAGTTGCAGGTTTAGAAAATAAGGTAGAGGCTTCCTTATGTTGATTTCAATTGAATAAACAAATAAATAAATAATCGAATTCATTTATAATTCCCACTATTTTTCCCTTTAAAAACAAAATTATATCATGAGAAATTTTTGGTTAATCGGTTTTTTTTTTTTTTTTTTTTTTTTTTTTTTGGGGGGGGGGGGGGGGGAAGGGGGGGTTGCGTGTGGCGGCTCATATGAATAATGTTTATGCTTTTGTTACTTACTTTGTTTGTCTTGTCACCATATAGTTGCCTCTGTTCCTAGTCTCATTTTATAAGGAAGTGAAACTAAGAGAGAGTATGCCAAACCCATTTAGCACGGAACTACATGTTTGTTTATATGTGGACCAATACAAGCATGTTGCGTTGCTACGAGAGGGTTGAAAAAAAAAAAAAAAAACTGAATGAAAAAATGACTCTTTCCTCAATACATTTCAAAACTATATTAGATCTGTTCCAAAAAAGAAAAAACTATATTAGATTTTTTTTTTTAAATTAAGTCTTTTGTATATTGTAATTATATGAAATACTCCAGATTATAAAATATATTGTTAAACACATAATTATGTCAATAATATTACCATCTGAATAGGATCAGAACATCAAATTGTAATTAATATATAGCAATTCTTGTACTTATTAATTTGCTTTTTCCATGCTCTTTTACTATATTTTACTTCTTTTCTTGCATAAAAATTTTAGATTAGCTTTATTTTTTTTCATAAAAAATATTGGAATTCAGAATTATTATATGAATAAACAATAACTATGATATTGGATTGTCTAATAAAGATAGCAATAAGTTAAAAAAAAAAAATGTACACAAGAACCATTATATAGCAAACAATTTTCTGAGAGTATAAATTTCGTTATCGTTATTCACCAAAAAAATTTCGTTATCGTTGTCATAATGTTAAATTTTAGTCATTGATTCTTCTGCCTGATGTCGTTTTCTACAATGAATAAGCTCCTAATTATTTGAAAAAAAATTTAAATCACTGCAGCCAATCTAATCAAGCAGTTAGATCAGATGTTTCATTTTAAAGATAACATTTGTAGTTGAATTAGTCAGTGTTTCATTTTTATTACAAATATTTTCAATTAATTCCAACTTGTAACTTTAGGTAATGAAACATAATACTGTTTATTACTAAAAATTAATTTTTTAAATAAATTCTAATATGCAAAAGAGATTGATTTTGATTTTTATTAATAATCATAACATATAATACAATCATACAACTAAAGGATATTGTTTTTATTAAAACTTTAAAGATAATCAATCTTAAATTTTATAGAGTTAAAATTATTCTTAGAATGAAAACTTTTTATGTCCTCGTTGTTTTCCGAAATAACCTTGGCTTAAGAACATCATTTATTATGGATTTTATGGCAAAATTTTAAAAAATCTATACAAAAACAAAAGATACTATATATACAATTAAAATTATATTTATGAAAAAGAAAAAAAAGTATGAAAACTATCTTAGTGCTATAAATTTCTAATTTATCTTCGATGTATGGAATCTTCCAAAGCTTCAAAACTCCATCCTTCAACGTTTATTATATCTTATTAACATTGATTTGATTGACAAAATCAACTCTCATTAGTATTTTGAAAAGTTATTTTAAAAAGATGTTAATCTCAAAAATTAGAACGTAAGGTGTTTGAAAGATTGAAAAATCTTGACGCAAGCATCCTGTTTATATACAAAAGCTATAACATTGGAACTTCAAGCTTAAAAAAAAAGAAAAAAGCTATTACATTGGAACAACAAATCATTAAATATATTAAATATTAAATTATAAATAATATTTTCTAAAATCTAATATTTAAAAAAAAATTAGGCCCAGGTCTTTTTTTTCTGCCTAGAGCCTCAAAAATAGTTGAGACGGTCCTGCCATGTAGGAGCTCAGGGAATTGATAGCAAAGCATCCATGGTGGGTTCTTCTTCAGATACCCAATTTGGTGTCTACACGGTTACTCTTTCCTCGCCAAAGGAGATGGGAAGGTCACATTCATAGCCTAAACCAAAATCCATTTCCTCAAATCCAACACCAACAACAAAGGAATGACAAAGTTTAACTTCTTTTTTTTCTTTTCTTTTTTTAATTTATATTTTATTATTATTATTTTTAATGGGTTCATCTTCAAAGAAATTGATTAAACAAATTGAGAATTTCATTAAGATGGATAAAAACATGCATCATCAATAAAAGGAAGGTAAACTACTTCCTCTAACAGACATTCTGACTATTCAATTAAGCGACTTTGTTAATATTGCAAAATAACAAAGGAGAGTTTGCAAATTTCAAAATAGATTCTTGAAAGTGAGCTGGATGTGAGCAATAATCACACCAGAACCCTAAGGACGAGAAAAAGATTAACCATAATCAAGATCACTAATAAGTTGGGCATCAATGTTAGATCCAATAATCACCCAGAAACACCCCACATGCTTTGAGCAGAAGAAAGACAAAGAAGGTGAAGGGCAGCATAGCATTCCATGGAGGCACTAGTTGAAAGTTGAACTAGCCATGAACTTCTTTTCTAGGTATTGAAATTCTGCATTAGACTCCATACATAATCGAATAGCCGAAGTTATATGGTAGAGAAATTGAACTAGTATACGAGAAAATTTTCGGTTAATTGGCTTACAATTGAAATTGAAATTTCGAACTTCAAAATTAAGAAAAGCAGTTAAGAAATGTTGTATTGGGACTAAAATGTAGATCAAGTAAATTAACAAAATTTAGCAGAAAAGTTATTTAATAATTGTAGATATAGCACTATGTTTTTTTTTTTTTTTTTTTTTTAAAAGGACTCTGTAAATGAAAATTCCATTAAATCATCTTAATTAACCTAAAAGCATAAATGGGAAAAGAAAAATATAATATAAATTAATTGTAATCTGAGGGAACAGACAGACTCAGGTAGGCCACTGGGGATGGGGGGTGGGGCACGTGTTTTTTTTTTTTTTTTTTTTTTTTTCTGTTTTTAAGTTTTATACTAATATGACCCTAAAATTAAGAATGTGCCCCAGTTTCAATGTCTTCATTTTGGTCAAATCAGTTTTGGTGCTTTGAATTCTCATCATCAAAAACTGTCAATAAAATCTGTACTTTTAATTTATTTTTATTAAAATTTCATTATCTTAATTAATTCTTCTAATTTCTTGGTTGATTTATGATTATAACTGCCAAATATTGGTTAATTAAATTAAATTTAAATTTCTCTAATTTTTTTTGAAATAAAATTTCTCCAATTTAAGTTGTTAACACAATTTTTCAGCTTCATAGGTTAGCTTCCAATTGTACCAAACATATTTAATAATTAATTCATTTTTAAAGTTTCTTTAGATTTTTTTTTTTTATAACCATGTTAGTTTTTAATTTTGTTTGAGTTTATTTTTTTCTAATAAAATTAAAAAACATACATACATACATATATATATATATATATATTCTCCAGAAGTGTATTTGTTTTTGCATAAATTTGTTGTGAATTTCAAATAACTTTGTATTAATAAATTTTAGATCATAAGTCATTTTAATTTATAGTTTTTATGATACCACTTGTGGAAATTATTATTTTTCTTTTCACTGAAAATATTTGCTATGAAAAATTATTTGTTACAATGCAAATTAACATGAAAACACCTCTCAAACAAATACCGGTTTTTTTGATTGATTATTATATATTTTGTAAAAAAATTACTATATATATTGGTGTCCCCTTTAGAAAAAGTTTTTGGGTCCGCCACTAAGGAAGAGTCCATCTCATCCTTCTGCTCCTGATCTCCACCACTATATATGATCTTGAACAAAGCCAGCAAGATTAGCATAATTAGTCTTGGAAGTTTAATCTTTCAGCTACCATTTGGTAATTGAGCTAACGACTTCATATATGCAATCATAGGAGTGAGGAATCTTTTTGTTATTGGAAGAAAATTATCTTTTTCGACAAACCATTTGGTAATTTGGATTACATGAAAATCCAATTAATATTTTAGATAATAAGGATAAATTGGTGGTATGGTATTGCTTGGATATTAATAATCGATAATCGATTATTGGGGTTAATTCTTAATTTATACACTATAAAGGAGGCAAGAAAATTAAGGCCTTTTTTTTTTTTTTTTTTTTTTTTTTTTTTTTTTTTTATCTTCCTCCTTCTATTTATGTATCCACGGATTAATTTATCGATCGGTTTGAAATGCACAATATATATAATAATTTTTAAGAAGGTTTTTATATATTGAGTCCAATAGAATACAAATTGGAGGTTCACAAGGCAAGAAACTTGAAAAAGAATTGAAGAAGAAACAGCAGGATCTATATATTTTCTAATGATGAATAAGAACAAACAAATTCAATTAGAAAGACACCCAGATTTTGAATCCTAATGTCAAAGCCAATTACAAGCTATACATACACCCACAATCAAATTACAAATGAACCCATAAAAAAAACCCCCCACTCCATGCACTTAGACCAAATGCTTTTACTTGAGACTCCCCCTTCCATTAATCCCCCTCCTAATTTTCTTTTCTTTTCTTTTTTTCTTTTTATAGAACAGATACTGTACAGTGAGCATGTTGTGAATCCCCTTAAGTAGCTTCTCCACCTATGATTCAAAGACTCTTGCTGAGGCAGAGAACTTGATGGTTTTGAATTTAATTTTGTTGCATAATGTTCGATCCCCACAACAACGTTATCAAATTAATCACTCTCAATTATTATTGAAATCACGCCTCTTCTTTGGATTTGCATCTGGGTTTCCTTTTCTCATCATTGCTACGAATTCGTCGTAGTTGATCCGTCCATCCTGAATTAACCACATGATCAATTCACAACTTAGTTATATATGATCAATTTCCATCTCAATATTCAACCATCAACTTAGTTACATATGATCAATTTCCATCTCAACATTCAACCATAACCAAATAGTGAAGAAACCAATCTGAAAATTTTCTCTGTGCTATATACTTACATGATCAGCGTCAACTTCAGAAATGATGTCCTTTATGTCCCTTCCATCGTGCATACCATATTCGCGAAGAGCTTGTTCTAGCTCTTCAGTCGTGATATACCTGTCAACAACATGTATGATGATCCATGAGCAAATTATAACCTTATAATCATATTTTCTCTGTAAACAAACAAAATTGCCCAGCTGATATATATATTCATGTTACTAGGCGCCTAGGCTCCTCTAAACGGGCTTGGATGGGCTAGGCGCCCAGCGTATGATGCATGATAATGCCCATTATGATGATGCCCATTAGATAAAAGTTATAATATATATATATATATATATATATATATATAAAATTCTATATATACCCGCTGTTATCTTTATCAAAGTGTTGGAAGGCAGTGTAGAGATGCTCTTCTCTGTCCATTCGGTTCATGTGCATTGTTGCTGTGATAAATTCATCATAATCTATAGTTCCATTTCCATCAGCATCAGCCTATATTTTCAATAAAAAAGAAAAACAATAATAATAACAGAAAGAGAAAAATTAGCCAATAATCAAATCAAATGCTTAATTGAAAAAGGAAAAGGAACAGAGAAAGAGAGAAATTACAGCTTCCATCAATTGTTTAACTTCCATTTCAGAAAGCCTAGTGCCTTGCTTAGCGAGTCCTTGTTTGAGTTCTTCAAGTGTTATGGTTCCACTGTTGTCTGTATCAATTCCCTTAAACATCTGTTTCAATCCCATGATTTCTTCCTCTGATAGACATCCCGCAATAACCTGTCCATTTTATTTTACATTCATTAAAATGAAATTATTTAACAAGATATAAATGAAATCAAAAATTAACAAATTAATAGATTTATTGATGAGATAAATAATGATGATTACTTACCCGTAGAGCAACTTTCTTGAACTGGTTCATTGCTTTGAACTGTTTGAGCCTGCTAAGCACCGCGTTATCAAGAGGTGTATCTGGTGCTTCACCATCCTCCTTAATCCATGGATGATCTGAAACAGACCAAATTAACAATACAAATTGCTTTAATTACATGTAACAATCTAATCCTGATGATACAATTTTTTGCATTCCCTAATTTGATTTGACATAGAATATTGAGAAGTGGAAATAATTAATCAAATAAACTACATTACACAAACACATATATATTTATACTTACTAAGAACTTGGAAGGCTGTCATTCTCTGTTTGGGGTCTGAATTCAACATCTTCCTAACAAGATCCTTTGCTCCACTAGAAATCGAAGGCCATGGATCGCTTGTGAAATCAATATGCCCGCGTAAGATTGCATTGAATATCCCATGTTCCGATTCTGTCAAAATCAGAATTTGACTCTATCAATCTACTCATCAGGTCGACATCATATAAGTCCGATTGTGTACATTTTCCTTAACCAGAAAGGACAATGACAAAAAAGAAAAGAAAAAGATATATAAATAATTGAATAACAATATATACCCGCCCAAAAAGGAGGGACACCGCATAGAAGGATATATAACATAACTCCAACGCTCCATATATCAACTTCCGGTCCATATTTTCTCTTCAATACTTCTGGTGCAATGTAATATGCACTGCCAACAATATCTTTAAATACTTCCCCTGCATCATCATCATCATGCCAAAACCATCATTCTTTACATATATACATATATGTATATAAAAGAAATAGGATTATTGGAAGATTTCCACACCTTGCTTGTAGAACACGGAAAGACCAAAATCTGTAGCCTTCAAAGGAGAATTCTCATCTTTGTTCAACAAAAGGAAATTCTCAGGCTTGAGATCCCTATGGATGACTCCCATGGAATGACAAGTATGGACAATTTGGACAATAGTCCTCAACAGAGATGCCGCGGCACGCTCGGTGTAGTGTCCCTTTGCAATGATCCGATCAAAAAGTTCTCCTCCCGCACATAATTCCATGACAAGATGAACAGAGTGCTTATCTTCATAAGCTCCTTTGAGCTCCACAATATTAGGCTGACCCGTCAAATGGTGCATGATTTGGACCTCCCTCCTAACATCCTCTATATCTTCCTTGTTCACAAGCTTCCTCTTCGCTATTGTTTTGCATGCAAACTGCTCACCTGTAGCCTTGTTTGTACACAAATGGGTGACACCGAATTGTCCCCGGCCAAGTTCCTTTCCAATGTTGTATATCGAACGAACGTCTTCCATTGGCCGGCCTAAAACAGGTCCAATGGGAGCAGCCTTGGTAGGTTTATTTGAAGGTTGAGGTGAGGCTGCAGGTGAAGCCTTAGGTGGGGTGGTGGAAGGTCCTGTGGCTGCATTTTCCGTGTGGGTTTCAGCCGGTACCTGTTCTCCATTATTGGCAGCTGGGGCATCCGTGGTGTTGCCTTGTGAGCAACAGTTGCCCATTGTAGAAAGAAGAAATAATAATGGAGGAAAAACTGAAAAGGATTAAAAACAGAAAAAGCAGAAGAGAAATTAATTAAGAAAGTAAAGGGGGTTTGGGAGGGGTTGGTCAAGAGAAGGAATATTGGGTTCTGGGTTTTGAAGGGTGTATGAATCTAGAGATACAGAAACATGTATGTGTAGAAGAAAAGAGAAGGGGAAACAGAAAGGGGGGGAAAAACAAAAAAAGAAAAAAAAAAGAAAAAAAAAAAAAAAAAAAAAGGAAAAAGAAAGGTGTCAAAGTATAGGATACAGCTTGGAATGATGATGGTAATGGAAGGAAGACTGATAATGAGGGATTGTAGGAAATGGGTATAATTCAATATTGAAAATTGTTGAAACAGTCTTTGTGGGTTTGGGGGTTGACGTGGGAGGAGATTAGGGATGAGAGGGTTTGTAGGAGGTTGTAGTAATTATGTTTGTCTGGTTTAGGGTGGACTGGTACACTTGTATGGGTATGGTTGAATGAAAAATCCATCAACAACATATATATTTACAGATAAGCCAAATTTTATGTCCAAAAAAGGGTAAGACTTAGATTAGAAATTGAAGTTGAAGTCCTCTGTTTTGACATACATAGGACTAATCTTTTAGGAGGGAGGGTCCAAACACAATAAAGACATCCCTATTTATAGTCTTTTTATAACATGAAACAGCTGGTTAGTTTTTTGCTGTTTGATTAGAAGAATTTTTTTTTTTTTTCCTTTTTACAGTTTAATATTATAGTTTTACCATTTGTATTCTGAAATTTCCATGAATTGTGGTAAATAATAATACTTACTTTATGATTGAAGTAGTTTTGTCATTTTAATCTCCTTGCATTACTTTAATTTAGATTATATTTAGCTTATCTTTTTTCCTCTCAAACTACTCTCCTAGCCTCTCAACCACCTTCTCCTAAGATAACCTTTTTATTTGACCAAACCTGCCGTCATAGCTAACAATTGTGGTCAGAACATGCTTGAGCACTAATGAATTCCAAGGTTGACAAAGCACTTATAAAAGAATTCCCAGAAAGATCTGCATATGAACTAAATCATAGTTTCCTCGTGCTTGGCATGAATTTGGATGTGGCTAAATGGTCAAAGAGCTTGAACTTCTACATATAATAATATTCTTATTAGATTGATATGGTAATATTATATAAAAACCTATCAACTCAACTTTTAAATTTAACCATAATAATTATATCTAGTTCAACAGGTGTGATAAGAAATTTTAATTTAATATTATCATGTTGACTTGATAAAAGACTAGTTATATAAATATATATATATATATATATATATTATATATATATAAATGTATGCAAATGTCCAACCAAAATCATGTAGACCACTTAAGTTGCATTGACATAGGTTTCTCGCTGCAAAACTTGCAATTAGTTTAGGTGGTGTATATTTTTGCTTTCTTCCTTTTCCCGGCACTCAAAAGTTGTCCGTCCTTCCAATAGGAAGAAACATCACAAACAGGAATTCATTTTATAATGTCTTTCCCTAGTCCATGAACCTTGAATAGTAGCTGTCCAACAAGAAGCTTGCGTATTGGAGGCACCAATTTAAGAGGCCAAGGAACCAAACAACATTCAAAAAAACAAAGAAACGAAGGTGACTTGAGGAACCAACAAAATTGTAGATTTGTAATAGAATATGAAGCATGAGATAGATAGAAGCCTCAAATTACAACGGCTTAAGGTATTTGGACATGGCGCCAACGCTCATATTATATAGTGAAAAATTTCCTGAAAAGGGAGGAAAATCTATTTTCATAGAACACAGTAGGCAATCGAAGGTATTGTCTGTTTTTATCCAAAAGGCAAAAATATATAAAATGCTTATTTTTCAACAAGTTATGTTTGATGAATTAGAAGCATGGAATTGGGAAAACAGCTCCAAACAAGGACCAAAAGTATCTGATATCACTAAATAAAAAGCAGATCAAGATTATTCATATTCTCAGACATTTTCAAAGATCAAGTCCAAGCACCCACCAAAACAAGGAACGCCAAGTCTAAGTCAAAACATTGGATACATCTTCTGTAATTGAAACACTACCATTAAGAAAGTTTGGTCTTTGGGAGAAGTTCAGAAATCCCTTTTTGAGATAGCAGCCTTTGGGCTCTGCCTGCCCTTTCTAACTAATATTCTAGCTAGATTTTATCAGAACAACCTTTGGTGAAAACTTAATTTCATCTCATAGTTTACATTATAAGGCTAAAGAAGAAAGACGAAGGGTTGGATTGAATATTCCATTATCATAAAGGGAGAAAATCAAATTGAAAACTAGTCGCTTGTGGAGGAAGTATACATCCAATATGCAAAACTTCACTATCAGACTATCAGTAAGTGGGTATTGATTGATCTACCTTCACAGAATATGCATGAATTCCCCCAGATACGTTGAACACTTTCTGGAAACCCTGAAGTATTGAAAAATAGATTATTGAACAACGTAGATATTTTTCAAAGCATTAAAGAAAAAAAACGAAAAAGCATGGAAATACAAACTACCAGCCTCAAGACTAATAAACTACACCACAAGGCATTTCAAACCTTATACAAATTACAAAATAGAGAATCTTTCCAAACATATTTTGCAGAAATATGAAAGTGAAAAATTCACACTACAAATAAAAAGACATGAAGGAACAAGGCAAAAAAAAGGAATGAAAAGAATATTTGCCACATATGAATTAATGTCGTCAATGGTTTTCTGATTACCATGGAAAGAAGTCAGTCATTTAATTGTTCAAATTAAGCAATTGGTCTATGGATTACATGGTTGCAGCTATATCTATCTCCTCCCCCAAACCCCTACAAACCTGGAATGTGGAATTTGATCCTAAGTACCTACTGCATGCCAATATTGATACCTACCATGATAGCTAAAAACTACAATTTGATAATAAATTTGATTCTCTTTACTCGTTAGTAGTGATTAATGGAACTTATATAAACTTGGAAATTTAATAATTTTAACAATCAAAAAATTAAATTAGTATCATTTTCATCTGGTGCCAAAACAAACACCAGTTATACAAAGAGTTTATACCTGCGACTGCAACCACTTGGCAACCTGTAATGACCGCATGCCATGGTGACACTGCATTTTGAAACATGAATTATGAATAGCTAAGAGATAAATGAAGAATGACCTAAGACTTGAGATAACATTTCAAGCAAGAGTCTATAGTCAGCACATGGTAAACATAAATACTCAGAGATGGACAAAGTTAAGAAATTTTCTATTTTTTCCACCTAAAAACACTAAACCAGAGAAATTGATATAGAAGCAACTCTTTTGTAGCAGACAGTGCAAAAATTGACACAAAATCTTATAAAGGGATGGGCAAACATCCACACCAATGTCTGACACATAACTGGTGTATAGATTTATCTTTCGGCTTCCATCACGGTAAAGAAAGAACCTTGATAAGTTTAGAAAAAACATACAAGGCATCCTTCATATACAAATTGTTCAATTTCCCTAAATTTCTAATAAACAGACACAGAGCTTTCAAATGAAAAATTTAAAGAGCACCCCTTCAATGATTGTCAACAAATAATTGAAAGTCAATATCCAAAAAGACACGGTCTTTAGACAATATCTAAAATCATAATTACTATAGCAGTAATTAGCTTGATTCAAATATCAGACAGGTGGAAGATTTATTTAAAGCCAATGAGGAAAACGTACATTAGCAGTGAAAATCAACTTTTTCAAGTTACTTCCACTATGTCTTAAAATCCCATAATAGTCAAAGAATTTTTGGACAGAAGAAGAGACCAACTAGGCGACACTTTACTTTACTATTTGATAGGGAGGTATTAGAAATAAATAGGTATATTCTCAAATAAATAGATCAAATTATTTTTATAAAAAAAATAGCATATAGTACTTAATCAGTTTATTAATGCCAAACATGGGGAAACTATTGGCTGAGGCATTGCTGCTTCATTTTAAAGTACTAATGTATGATAGAAATTTAGAAGGACAAACCATTCTATTTACAAGACTCAAATCAATCAGCATCTCCTAGGTCCCCACCCTTTAAGTAGGTATTTGCATAAAGCATATTAGTGGAACTTGCATTTAATATTTGACCATGCATTATGTAATTTAGTCAACTTTTAATATAAAAAATTAATAAAATTAATCTACAACAAAATTTTACCCTTTGAACTAATCTAAGGGAAATAGTGCACTAAAAAACTTGCAGTTACCATAACATAGGTATCCTTCTGAGGATCAAATTTGGTGGTTATCTCAGGTCCCCAGCTTCCAAATTGTCGGAGAGGAAGAACCTGAAAACTTGGCAAAGAAGCTTTGGCCCTGTCAAACAACATTGAAGAGAGATAAATGAGCTTAATAAATACAGTGTAAATATACTTCTTCCAACTAGTTTCATATGGAAAAAGCCTTGTTGAGTTGGTTGACTAATTAGTTATTCTTTTATTAATTGATTAAAAAAAAAAAAAAAGGAAAAAATGCCTCCTAGCCAGCTAAGAGAAGTAAATAAAACATGAGAGCATACACTTCTTCGGGTTCTCGAACATCAATCAACTGAGCCTCATCTAAGAAACTGGGATCTTGCATTCTCTGATGGAGCTCTTCAGGTTGAATATCTTGAAGTACTGACTCTTCCCTTAAGCATAAATGATATGAAAATTAAGTACATGGCAACTCTGACTCAATTGCATTATCAAGCGGTACTTTAGTTTGAGATTGACTTTAGAGAAATACCTCTCTGAAAGGACTTGCAACAAATGCCATCCAAATTTTGTTTTACACCTAACAACGCTGTTTAAAGGTGCACTAAATGCAGCCTCTTCAAACTCAGGTACCTGAAACATTGCACAGTTGAAGATCCCTCATATTATATTGGTCAAAAAACAAATTATCTAGCTTAAAATGAAAATAATTTACTGCTCATCTTATAGTTTTCAAAATTAGCAATCACAAGATATTACAGTTCCCAAGAAATGACTAAGTTCAACTTTTGCTCTCAAAGGATCAGGAATTTCTGGATTTGAAAGACATAGGTCCTACTTTTAAAGTTTTTCCAATAAATTCAACTACCTTATCCTAGCATATTCTTAATCACTTACACCATAGCTTGCATAGCTGAAAACATTTCTGTCTTTGAAACTAAAAACTGAGAATTTTAACTCATACAAAAAGAAAATAAAAGTGAGGCAATTTTTTAATAAGAAAAAACTTTAATTTTCCTATAGAGAAAACTGCAAAAGGGCAATTCAAGATAAAATGTAATATGTGTAGGTGCGCTTATATTTTTTTTTTTTTTGTGTGTGTGTGTGTGTGTGTGTGTGTGTGTGTTGTAATGGAAACATATAAGGATCCTCATATGCCATCAAAAAAATTTTTTAATTAAAAATATAAAAATAATTGGCCAATAGTATCATTTTAAAAAAAAAAAACGTATATATATATTTTTTTTCAATTGAATGCCTCACCACAGTTCTTACACTACTGGATAAGGAGAACCAATTTAATGACAGAAGTAATTAATTAAACAGTATGGTAAATTATAATTGAGCAGTTTAAATGACTAAGAGATGATAATGCCTATTTTTCACTCCACAGATAGACACAAAAGTGATGACTCATTGAAATAAGAACTACTGTCCTCTATGTTTGGAAAATTTGACAAACAAAGATCTGTGTCATCAACATACCATTTGCCCCTTTCTCACCCACCCAAGCATTCCTCCTTCTTCTTTGGATGGACATATTGAGTATTCCACAGCAAGATCACTCAAGTCCTCACCTGAATGTAATAATAGCATTAGAATAGTAGATAAAAACAAAGTCATTCTAGGACAGTCTGAAGAGAAAGTAACGGTACATTTTTGTCTTTGTAAACTTAACTTTATGTATAAAAGAAATTATATAAAAAGATCAAAATTTGTAACATCAAAGGATGTTTTGTGTAGATTCAAATTTGACGGACGGTAATTGAAGTTTCATCTTTTAAATATTAAAATGTAGAGAAACTAACCTCCTGAAATTCTCTGCTGAAGCTCCAAAAGAAGTTTAAGATCATCCTCTTTAACAAGCAAATGCTGCACCAGTATTTCCTTTCCAGTCTCAGAGCTATTTCCAGCAGTAGCACCAGCACTAAATGAAGCTGAGAAAAATTAAAATTTACAACTTCCTCGTACAAACAGAAAACTGAGAAATGTAATATAGAGAAGTCGCTAAACCGTTGAGTAATGGAAAACCAAGGGTTCAACTTTTTTTTTTTTTTTTTTTCTAGTGCCTTCATTATTTACTCCCTAGCCATCCAAATCATGATTTTCTTCAACTTTCAAAACTTATTCATTTTTCATATACAATGAAAACAAAAGAGGACTTTGCATGATTCAACTCAGGACAGAAACTGTAAAACAATTATTGAATAATCTTCATTTCATCTCCCAAAAAATAAAAAAAAATAAAAACTTGAGAGAGGAATCGGGAATCGGAAAAACAACCATAGTATGCAAAGTTGTGTATTGAATTAGAAGCAAGAATTCAACGATTCCCACAATGGAAAAATAAAAAATCTAGTATCCAATGTTGAAAATCTTTTTCTATTCAGTAAAAATAAATCATGGGTTTTTTTTTTTTTTTTTAAATTAGACCCACCTGTTCCTCTGAGGTGTGGATTACCTTCCATAGGTAGATGAAGAATCCGCTTCAAGCTCAGAGATGATGGTTGACGCGAAAAGGGTTTGAAAGTTTGATGAAGAAAACGATGAGATAGTGAAAATGTAGAGACTTTTTGGAGGTTTGAAGGCGAAGAAGATAAGTTGAAGGTTGGAATAAGAGATATTCTAAGAGCACTGAGAGTGAGAGCTGGATATGCTAATGGCGGGAGATGAGAAGCTCTTAACATGGCGGTAATTGATTTTTGAACAAGCTTGAGGAGCGAGAGTTAGAGTAGAGAGAAATACAGTATCGGAGTCGAAACCTTTGAGAGCTTTTAATTTTTTTTATTTTTTTTTTATTTTATTTTTTTAAGAAAGAGTTTTCTTCTGGTTTTTAATTTTTAAGCTATGTGACCAGACAGACACAGATGCTTATATTTCCTTTTCAGGGAGAAGACAACTATTTTCCCATTATTAGACTTTTTTTTTTTTTTTTTTTTTTTTTGCTATGTGAAAACTAAAAAGTCAAAGCCATTTTTGTTAAAATTATTAAAGAAATAAATTTTTATTTATAACTAATTAGGAAATATTGTTTTAAGATAATTATACCATATATTTTTTTTTTCTAGGCAATTAAGCTTTTATTCCCAAAAAAAAAAAGTTAAAAAAAACTAAAATAATCTTGCTCAACACGAATATTTATATTTTATAAACACTATTGGAGTCCAAATCGTGGAGAGTTTTCAAATGTTTTATTTTCTTTTCCTTTTGTTTTTTTAAAGGAAAGAAAGAGTTTTCTTCTGGTTTTTAATTTTTAAGCTATGTGACCAGATTAGACACAGATGCTGATATTTCCTTTTCTGAGATACGATTATTATTTTTCCTTTTTTAGACTTTTTTTTTTTTTCCTTACGTTAAAACTTGTAAGTCAAAACCATTTTTTTTAATTATTAAAGTGAAAAATGTTTTATTTACAACTAATTAGGGAGTACTACCCTTTTTTGGGAAGATGATAATTACTTTTCCTTTGCTGGGTGGGCATGGGTTAGGGTGGTTAGTTTTGGACCAAAAAATCTAACCCAAATAATTCTTTTCAGTTTTTCCAATAGAAGAACCTAACCCACACCATTAGTACCTCTAAACCCAAACCAATCCAAAGATCAGGCTGATCAATCGGTTTGGACTTGGACCATGGATCAATTTTTATTTTCTTTTTTTTCTCATTTGTATCTAATTTCAGTCATATCTAACTTAGCACTCAAAACAATTTTTGTTACAATTATTAAAGGAAAAGAAACTTTTCTTCTTTATTTGTTTTTGCGATTGGATGGTACCATCTTTAGATTTATAACAAGCACTTCACACTAAAATAGTGCACACAAGATTAGGCAGAAGGAGGGGTAATTTTTCGCTAGCTCTCTTTTCTAAAATATGAATCACTATGGCAAGCTACTTTTTTTTTTTTTTTTGGGGGGGGGCGGCGGGGGGCGGTGGTGAACTTTGATTGCTTGCGCAGTAATTAATGATAATGAATGCAGGTAAGCGAATTACAATTACAACAATCTTGGTCTCATTAGCCACTACCAAAACCGGGCCTGTGTCATCCATTGCGCTCGATGGGCAATGTTGTTTCCGATGCTCGAGTTGAGCATCATATGGAAGAAGGAGATGAGACATCAGTTGACGCCATTGATGGCGTCCGAGCATAGATGAGTAATCCCATGACAAGAACAATCACTCCAGCTACAAAACCTGTTGGCAGTGTTGATGCCACGCCTAGATATGGTAGCGGCAGCGTGAACATAAACACCGAGATTGGCACTGCCCAACAAAATATTAACATAGTATCAGTGAGGTCAATTCATTTGTATCATCCATATAATTGGTTCTTGACTTCGAGCACAAAATTAGTCTTTCCATTGCAGAACAAATAAGTTTGTAGTAGCAGACTGTAACACCTATCAGAAAAGGCAGAAGCTAATATCCTATTTCTATGTTCCTTGCTTAGCAATAATGAGTAGCAAGTTATATAAACAAAGGACATACCTGAGAATGTTGATGCGAGGGAAGAAACTACTGCAGACGAGATCTTGAGAAGGTGCAGCAACGATATGTTATAACCCATGTTGACAATAACAAACAACACAGGTAACAATGGGGCGCCATCACATCCTATGTCAAGTTAGTAATTAAACAATTAGATTAATTGCTCAAGTTAATATGCAACTTCATCATAAAGAAAAGGCCACTATGGACATTCAAGTGAAGAATATAGACTGATTAGATCTTTAGCATTCATGTATCTTGAACGCTAATATGATAACTATTCCATATTTCTATACACAGCAATGTCTTTAACATCTTTCATGCTGTCTAAAATTCTAGCATGCCTTGTGATCTACATTAATAAATTAAACCCTCCAATCTTCAAATTAATGTGAAGAGCTGAGTCTTCAGAGCCTGAATTTTCCGAGATGTTGAACACGTATATGGACTTTGATAACCAGTAAAACTAAGAAAGGGTTTACTAACTTTGCCATTCATGTCTCTCGCTAGGTTATCAATCATATGGATATTGGCTTTTCATAATTATTAAAAATATATATTGAGTTTCAAAGATACAAAACCTAAATGGATTTTGAAAACTAGTCAGGCTACTAAAAAGTTTACAAACTACTAAAAAGTTTAAAAACTTTGGCCATATTTGGAAAATCATAGCTTACCATTAGATAATGTACCAATGTTTAGAAAGCAAGCTGTGCCATCTCTAATGTAGTTTGGGAGCTGGCCAAATGGGATGCCCCACAATTTTGACAAAAAAGGTAGGAGCATGAATATAAACACTGCCTGCAATGACAATATAGCAATGCGCTTGGCTTTCATTCCATTCAATAGTGCAATACATTTTAAAGAGATGAACTTAATAAATTTTAAAGAAATTCTGAATTATTGCTCATTACTGCAGCATATTTACCTGGTAAGCAGATCCGAAAGAATTTACAACAAATATATCTACCGTGCTTCCCTGTATAAGAGGCAATTCCAATCTTTCCTCATTAAAAGGAAAATAATAAAAATAATAAAAATAAAAAATAAAGGATTCTTTGCAAGATCTATGTTATGGTCAAAGTCTACCAAGTCTGACACAACAAAGAAAAAAAAGTTGTTTCCTTGTGACTTTGAATTGAAGCTACCAAATTTAAAATAATAAATGATTTGTGATATGTAGTTTATTTATGGCTGTAAATTTTTTATTCATTGTACAGATATTATATTTGCAAGACCAATCTAAAGGGCAAGCAAGAGGAAGGAAAAAGAAAAACCTTATTAAATGATAAAATACTGTTTTAAAATGCATTGGTAAGTTGAACTGGTATCTAACTCATGGTGTCTACACCCCTATAACCTGGCATTCAGGAATTATAAGAATTCTACGTAGATAAAAATGTGAACCAGCATTGGTACCTTCAATTTCCGAGCACCATCAAGAAATATTACCTCCTGCAAACGATCAAAATGTTTTCTGTTACAGAGACGTAATAAAATGTTAATTACTGGAAAATTTAACCAACCACTGAGAAATGCTAACCTTTAATACTGTATCAGCTGCTTGTAATAAAAATGAAGCTATCATCATAAGGCTCCAAAATATACCCGCATCCTTCAATGAATGTCCAGCACCTGATCCACTGCAGAACAAGACAAAGGTAAATTTTAAAGAGGGTGTGGCTTGGAGTAATGTAAAAGTGTTATTAGTGTCTGTAATAGATTCAGAAAACTGGTTAAGAACAACATATTATGGAACAAATAATGTTAAATAGGTTTGACTCAATTATCAACCTCAAAGGTTCAACTCCCACTACTAAGGAGGCCATAAAAACATTGGATAGAGACTTGTCCATAACTTTATCTCCTTGTATTCTGGCCTTTTTCCAAAGATACTACCAAGGATGTTTCCATTTTTCAATAAAAGATTATTCAGATTGGGCAACTATGAATATCTATTATATGACCATGTTCTTAAATTCAACATTTGTGGAATGAAATCGGGAATACAATAATAAATCATTAAAAAAAAGCTCAATAATAAATATAAAATACACATGTAACACATATAAACATATATACACATCTATGCTAGTTATGTTTCCATTATCTTTTATTTGAAATGGAAAATTGACCGAACCAAATGAGACCAGTCTCTATATCAACGGTCTATGAGAACCTACAGCACCTTATTATGTCACATGTCAGTTTTTGATTAAAAATAGCGTCCAGAGAGAAACAGCACATTGGTACTACTGACTCAAAGTTTTGGATTTCATATAACCTAAATCACTTGAAATTTCAAATTCCTTAGCGAAATAAATCGTTTAGTTTGATGAATGAAAACTATGCCAGCATAGTTTATAAAAAAGCCTCAACTTGAGCTCACAATTCAAAACAGAGAGAAAAATATGACTTACCTTGCTACAGTAATAATTACACCAACAGCTACGAGAAAGCATCCTAAGAGTTGATTGACTTTATATCTCCTCCCAAGGAAAATAATTGACAGGATAATTTGCCACACAAGATAAGTCTGCAAAAACAGTGCAGGACTCAATTAACAATCCAGCTTCAACATTAATATTCCAAATAAAAGTTGTAAGCCCACTTCATCTTGTGAATTTGGTATTGGAAACTAATTCTATCCAAGTTTTTGACATCTAATGCCAATCCACTTCCAACAACCTCACAATAACGGTAGGCTCAAGTCCATCTCATCATTTTTCAAAATCACAACGTAAAATCCAAAGCCCACAATATTGACTAGTTATACCTGATCCATAAAACAAAAATACTAGACAGCAGAGTTTTTTAGGTATTGGGTTCCTCCACTGATGTTAACTACTACAGCCTGATTACATAATGTTTTATATATTTATATATAATATTAAAATTTAAAAAAAAGTAAAAAAAAAAAAGAAGAAGAAGAAGAAGAAGAAGATATTATGGCATGGAGTCCGCTTAAATGTGCTAGGTTACTCTTAAGCCTTCTACATAAACAGTTCCATTATATTTCTAATGGAATTATCAACTTCAATCTGCCATTGAAAGTCCAAACCAAAAGTGGCAGCATAAGCAATGCAAATATAAATAGAGCTCTTTCAGGAGACAAAACAATCACACAGCTACATGACATAAATTCACATGTAATACCCAACAGCCATAGCAGTCAGTTAATAAATCACACTCAGAACAGCTTACCTGAGACAAAATGGGAATTGATGCTCCAGAAAGAATTGCTGATTCAAGGAAGAGAAGCAAATAAGATAGAATGAAAGACTTGTATATGACAAACATGCTATAATAAAAAAACGCAGAATATAATTCAACCGTTCCGATAATCATGACGGAAACATAAGCCAGCTGTTAATGATACATAAAAAAGAGTTGACAATCTATCATCCAACGTAAACAAAATATGGAGATAAAAGAAAATATAATGCACAATCCAATGAAATGATTGCACAGCTCAGATATAGAAAATTGAGGGAAACTTGAAAAACAAAACAGATCAAGAAAATGTTCAAAGTCCATGATATTATAGTTTCTTAAATAAGATTCTGAATGCAAAAAACAGGGGGACCAGGGAAACATGATTGAGTGAAATATTCATCAAATACTAATAAAGAATATTTGTCCACAGAGATATATAATTATCATAAATAATCCAACGCGACACAAAATTCATAATTTAGCAATTAAAAGTTCATTTAGGAATGCAATTTATGACGATCAGATAAATAGATTGAAAGGGTTAAGAAAATATCATATCATTACCTCCAGCCGCCATTCCAGTAACAGCCGCAAGAGCCTCCAAGAGGCCTACAGCGAGAAATGGAGCTTTGGGCATAGACAGCATTTCATCTGTTACAATGCCAGCATGGTACCGTACATACAAGATAGAAAAGTATACCACCACATATCTGTGGACAAAATTAGGAGGAAATAATAGGAGTGAGATAAGTTATTGCGGTGCTGATGCCATTAGTAAACTTTAATTTATTGAGTAAATCATTCATTATAAATTAAACAGTAGAAAATAAACCAAAAAAAAATAAAACCAAAGAGTAAACAATAGTGGTTCAACTAAATGCGCCAAATTAGCATAATAATGAACAAAAAACAAAAAAAAATAATCTTTGAGGATCTGGAAATCTAAGTTTACAGAACAATTAATCAGTAGAAAACTTTAAAAGCCATGAACTAGCAACATAACTTAGATCCTGAGATTCTTTATTAGGTTACGTCACATTCATGCAACATATGAAAAGAAATGAGACCTTATGGTCATAATTCACAGGTATATACATTCTCTCAAAAAAGGTTTATATGCACAGACGCATAAGAAAACACAGTATATATAGTCCAACGTGGTTGTTATTAGACCAATAATAAAAATGAGACATGTTATGAGACATTTAAGTTCACGTTAATAGTTAAGTCTTTCTTCTTTTCCCTTTATTCCCATTCCTTTACTGGCAAAAGTTCTTGTCAAAAATTTTAAATATGATAGATTGTAATTAAAAAAAAAAAAAAAAATAGTACGATTAGATTAATAATTTAAAACATTATAAACGTCTATAAAATTTTATCATATCATACAGGAATGCTAGTTTAAAATAACTGTTATCAAGTACATGTTATAACGGTATGAATTTTCATGTTGCATTGAAATAAATAAAACTAAAAAAGAGAGAGCTGCTTGTGTTATTTCAGAAACCTCGGGGAAGTTCTCGTGATACTTGTGATCTAAATGGGTGGTTTTGTTAAATTTTAGCAAAGTTGAGAAGGACATGAAAGTGAATATTTTGTATGCGGACCACACACACAAAAAAGCAAAAGAAGATTGAAAAGCAAACTGGGTCTTGGCTGGAGGCAGCTGGTGCACCAACTTGGACCTCAAAAAAGTACGGCATTCAAATCTGAGGAAGGAAATAAATAAACCAAAAAGATGCACTACAGGTGATGATATCGCTTCTCCTTTACAAAAACTCAAGTGGCAAAGTATGGGACCCAAGTATGTGAGTGCACAAATCAGGTCGATGGTTTACATTCACCGTGGACCCACCAGTCAACGCACACTTTCTCATCCATCATCTTGTATCTCGCCTTCTCTTCCTCATATTTTAAGCACAATCGATTCATTCCTTCCCTTTTAAGACCTACTTTTTCTTTTTCTTAATGATTTCTAAAGCAGATGAAAAACTACTATCGAAATTGAATCTTGAACCACTTTTGGCCTTTTTGAGTGATGAACTAAAAGAAACCCAAGATGGAATCATTTACCTTTTTTTTCTTTTTGTTTTTGTTTTTGCTGGTTTCATCATTACTATTTTTTTAAAAATAAAAAATAAAAAGGCCTTATTAATTAATTACTATTAGAAGACATATATTCCTTTGGTTTAATATAAATGTCTCAAATACATAAAGTGAGACTAAAGTAAGATACTTTAGGCTTCATAGTTTATAATTTTTTTACAAAGTTATGAAGCAAAAAAATGTCAGACAAGCGTAGCTATCACAACAATAATTTGAATAATATGGACATTCAACACCCTAGCACCCACCCCAAAAATAAAAAAATAAAACAAATAAAAAATTATGGACCACCCATTTCAGCTTAGTCATAATAATTTAGACGAGGATAGGAACCCAAACCTAATTATATAATCCACTAAAGAAAACCAGAATCTTTGTTGAACTAATATTATATAAATAATATCATATTTATATGATAAAATAGATAATTTTAATGGTTGAACATTTTTATCTAAAATTTATTTTATTTTAAATTTTTTTAATGAACAATAAAGTTGAAATTTGTGAGTATGCTTAGCGTCATACATTAGCAAGAAAGTTTGGTTGTTAAGAGTGTTATTATGGATGCTTACATCATTTATACCACCTTAAAAGATTTCATACTACCTATCATTAATTATCTTTTCTAACACTTGTTCGTTAATCAAACAATTAAACTCATCTTATATAATATTTCCGTGCACAGATATAATAATACATTCAAATTCATATAATATAATAACTTTTACTACTACAATAATATTGTTGAATTACAAATTCTATAATAATATTGTTGATGAATTACAAGTTTTTACTACAATAATATTGTTGAATTGCAAATTCTATAATGATATTGTTGATGAATTACAAGTTTTCTCCATTATTTTTTATTTTAATGTGAAGTTGGTCAATGAATTTTCTTTTTTTTAATCAACAATTATCAATTCCTCATGAATTTTGCCAGCATTGAGCAAAATTAAACAAGGACATTGTAAACAGTTTGACTTCTTCAAACAACGCAATTATAGAGCAATAAAAAAAGCATTATAAAATTATTAAGGTTAGACATGATTTTTGATATATTAAAACTTAGTGACAAAAAAAAAAAATGTCTGCATGCAATAATTTTATCGACACATTGATTGAATTTTATAATCTCATCAATTTTTATTCTTGAATCTAAAAATACCATAATCCACTATGGGATTCTCATATGCTCACAACACCACGAAATAAGAAACAAGCAATTCAAAAAGCAAACTCGCAATTGTTATCTTGTGGATGTGGACGTGTACAGATTGAAAATATGTCGAAAATAGAGGAGCAAATTGAATAAAGAAAACTTGGGGTGGACTGAGAAAATTGAAAAGTATACATTGAATCAGAGCCAGGTGTTTGAAGTTTTAAAGAAAATAATAAAATAAAAAATCAGAGAGAAATAGAACCCTGTCCAATTTGGGCACCGCTGCTAATCCTAAACGACAAAAACTAAATAATGCAACGAATGTAAAGCGTGCAGCATTCAAGCACCCCCAAAAAAAAAAAAAAAAAAAGTAAAGCGTGCAGCATTTGGGCACTGTCAAATTACCCGAAAGAAAACACACAATTTTGGATCCCAACAAGGACTTATTAGCCCATTGAAAATTTCAACACCACCTTTTTAAATAAATTTCTTTATTTTTATCTGACAGGATTCGCCCACAACAAATTAATAATTTCTTGGATTATTATTTCGAAAATAATTGCACTTGTTCAAACTTCAAAGCAAAAAATTTGATTTACTATATTACTGTCCAAATCCAGTTTCTTACATATCTAACTATTTTGTATTAAAAATATTCACTAAATAGATTTAATGTAGTGGTTAAATACATTTCTAAATTTAAAGTTTAATTATTTCAAAAAAAAAAATTTAAGTTTAATTTTTAATTTGATTAAAAACTTTCGCTTTTTCCATATTGTGATTAAAAAAAAATATCAAACTAATATGCGCACTTATCCTTATTTAAAAAAAAAAACAAAATTTAAGATATTTTTTTTTTAAATACAAAATTTAAGACGAACAAAAGCTATTTTAAAAACAATTGATGTGATTCAAAATATTTGTTTATAATATTTTAGAATGGAAATGAAATTGGATATCGCGTTTTAACGGTCATATCCATTATTTTGGTTATTTAAAATATTAAAATTTTTACTACAAAAATTTTGTTAACTATAAACCAATTGAAAAATATCAAATACAACGAGATAATCAGTTTGTTTTAGAGAAACTGGATTTTGAACAGCGCGTTTTACAAATCTCGGTTTACCTTTCCCAAGAAAACCGAAAACCGCTCAAAACAAAAAAAAAAAAGTGAATAATTGATTGAGATGCAATACTGAAATGGAAATGGAAAAGATGTGATGGGATGGGATGGGTGGGTCCTGATCCAAAACTGTTTGGGAAGATGGAAAAGGAAAAAATGCACCAAAAAGATAAAAACTGCGAAGCATTCTCTTGGAAAATTAGAAGGAAAATTTAAAAAAAAAAAATTTTGATTCTGATTACATTTTTAAAAAAATTAGATGGATTTTTTTTTTTTTTTTTGATATATGACCAATAAGAAATAATAATTAAAAAAAAAAAAAAGAGGTCGGTGAGAGAACGTACCCGAAAGTGGCGAGCTGAGCGAGAAAGAAGGGGTAGTGCTTGAGAGGGATCAAAGCCAGCTTATACAAAACCCGATTCCCTACGCCCAGAGCCACCGTCATCGCTGCCGCTACCGTAACCTCCACAGTCCGATTTACACTTTCTTCCTCCGCCGCCCGATACTTCCTCCCCACCAAATTCTCTGCCGCCGCCGCTGCTGCCGTCTGATCATCCACCGCGTACGAACACGACCCCACCTTCTTCTCCCCTCCTTCCTTACTGCTACTACCACCACCAGCTTCCGAACGCTCCCAACCCCGACCTCCTCCTCCAGCTCCCATCGCCCATTCCACCCTCCGGTAACGCATCTCCGCCAATCTCAACACCATTCCTTCCCTTTCCATGCCCCTATTGCGCGGGAACCGCGAAATCACGGCAGGCCGATATTGCCGGAATCGAACCGGACGTTCTGTTGCGACGGCGCCGGAACCAAGCCGCCGGCAACATGACGTCATGACCGTAATTTGTTTTTCAAAACTTTTTTTTTATGATCTGAAAATTTTATGAGAAGTGGCGAAGAGAGAGAGAGAGAGAGAGAGAGAGGTACCAGCTGGGCTTTGAATTTGATGTTAATTTTAAAAAGGCTTGTCCAATCTCCGAATGCTTTTACTGTGTGGAATGTCAATATTAATTGATAATTGGGTGTCTGACACGTGGATTGAAACCTTTGGTTTTTAATCCATGTGTCTTTGCCATGATGTGCATTTTGCTAGTACTGTTTGACTGTGTGGTTGGTAAAAGAGTGTTTTAGGAGGATTAGAAGGGCTTTTTAATGATTCTTTTGCAGAGTTTTTTTGGATTAAAAAATTTTATTTAAAGGTGAAAAATTATTTTGTTAAAAAATAAAGATATTTTGATAATAATTAATAAATATATATATTAATAAAAACATAATTTTTTAAATTATTTTAGATAAGTTTAAATTTTTTATATTGTTTTAAAAAAAATTTATTTATATGAAAATTTAATGTATTTTTTTAGTTTATATAAAAATTGAATGAGTATTTAATATTTTTTTATTTGTAATTAAATATTTATTAATTTTTTAGTAAAATTTTTTTTTAAAATTTTAATATTAAAATTTTATTTTCAGTCAGACCATTAATTGATGTAATCTTGTCTTGTGGATGAAGTGGACTTTAATGAAAACGATTAAGCAATTAATGAGAAATTTAATAAACAAAAGAAAATTTATAATTAATGAGAAATTGGGAAGCCAAAAGAAAAAATAAAATAATTAATGAGACCAAAATTGCCAAGTCATAGTGTACAATATAATGCCAAATAAGCTCTATTTCCTATGTTGTTAATTATTGGGAATTTTCATTTAAAAAAAGTGTTTTAATCTTTTTGCGGTTCCTCTGGCTGCTAAATTTTTACTGAGTGGCGGCTATTTTGTTTTACTTTAAAGAATTCTATAATATATTTTTCGCAATGCATTTTTATTTTAGAGATTTTAAAAAAGAATTTGGAAAGATCCAAAAGATATAACATATAAAGAAGGTTATTATATGTTTAATCCAATATAATTCAAGTCGTGCCCGAGATGGTAGCCAAATTGGTAAGTACCATGCTTCATTGTCTATTCTTGTTCAGTTCGAATATGACAGAGCAACAATACCATTAATTACCAAAAAAAATATCCAATATAATTCAAGCCATTAAACTTGCGTTTTAAATTTTAGATATCAATATTGTTCCTTTTGGAGCGATACAAAAGCTACTGTTTTTTTGTTGTGTATAATCATCTTCAATTAACCAAATTTGTTAATAGATTATGGTATTTCATTTAGAATATGTCATCTTGTTTATGGCGTGGTAAGTCTGCTGGCGGTTGCGGAAGAGGAGGCTAAATTGGCTACATATAATGAATGATTGGAGGATACAAAATTTTATATTGTTCTACTTTCTAAAGATCATTTTTTATTAATCCACATCTGAAGCAAACGTTCAGAGAGATATTTTATGGACCCAGATAACTTTTTTTTTTTTTTTTTTTTTCCTTTGACTTCTCTATAAAGAGCCTCCCATTAACATGGTTTTTTGTTTTAGCAAAAAGTTCTATCTCATTGTCATAAGCTTTTTTTTTTTTTTTTTTCTCCCTTTCCAAACCTTCAACCTCACAAGTGATCATTTTTGTATATGTTTATTCAGATCTCTATTTGCTAATATACCAATACCAGTATCTAGAGGACCGAATATCATGCTTTAAATTGGTACTATAGCTACTTATTGTTTATGTAGAAATTCAACTGTCATTTTTATGCATTAAACCATCCAAAAATTTTTCGTCTGCAAAATAAGAGAAACACTCAATTAGATCCGAATTTATGTAAGCATCCATTTGCTCAGTTAGAATTAATCTTGCCACACTAGCTTCACAACGAGCTTTACAGTAGTTTTTGTATAAGCTTTGTAGTAGCCTTCTATGAGCTTTACGGTAGAAGCACGATTTTGTAATTAAACATGCATAAATCTCATGCAAGCATATAAGTACAAACGTAGTATATATGTGCCAAAAACACAGAGCTAAGAATATGAGAATATATATAATATGCAAGCAAATGCATCTACGCAAGTCCTAAATTTGACAAATGCAAATATAAAAATGGATGTTAAAAGGATTATACATATCTTGATGCGTTTTTGAAAAATATTTCAATTTTTTGAATTTGCGGCCAAGTGATATGATTTCCGAGGTGACATACGGGGCCCTTTGGCTATTGACTTTTTCTTGTGCCTGTACCAATTCAGCTGCGTGGTGGGGCCACCTTGCATTGATGCGCATATTTATTTCTTCATAGTAGCAGTAGCAGTGTGCGGTGCATATGGGAGAGTTTGAGGAATTTGGGGCAGAATGAAAGACTTTGTTTTGATCATTTAGTTGAGTGGCTGGCCTTATCTTCTTCGAAATTGATGGCGGACTGACTCGATTTATTCTGACAGCTGATCAAATTGGCAATTTGACATTGTAATACTTCAGCCAATTATAAGTGCCAATAAACGTAAGAACCCATTCGGTTTCTTCCCTTACTGCATAAATATTCATCTTATCTTTTTACGTATAGAGTGATTCTATAATCAGAAGGGTCATAGCTGTATTTTATCCGAATAAATATAAAAGTATTGTTAACCGTTTGATTAAAACTAACGATGCAGATTAAAATATCAATTTTCCTTAATGCTATCCGTGCCCGTGACTTGGTTATTTCACTTAATACATTGTCTTTTTCCTTTTTCCCTTACCAATTAATATATTAGAAGTGGTTTATAAATATTTACTCAACCTCCTCCTCCTCCTCCTCCTCTTCTTCTTCTTCTTTTATTTTTTTTATTTTTATGCTTTTCCTTTTGGACAAGAAACAGAAAGGAAAAAAAAAAAAAGTTTTCTGAATAAATGTTGTCATGGAATTCTTAGATAAGGAGAAAAGCACCCTTCAAAATTATCAAAAACAAAACTTGTAAACTCTATTAAAAAAATTCACAAAAAAAAAAAAAAAACCAAAAAAAGGGAAAAGGCAAAAGCATGAAAAGCCAACACTTTTTCAGAAATGCGTTGGCTTTTCTCACTTTGGACAACGGTTTTTAAAAAATCGTTATCTTTTCCCTTTTTTGGTTTTTTTTTTTTTTTTGCTGAAATTTTTTTTAAAATGTTACTAAAAATGTTTATAATAGCCTATGTTTTTCTGCCAAAGCATTGGTTTTTCTCCTGTTTAGTGATGATTTTTTATAAAACCGTCTCTAAAAATTTATATTTTATTTTTATTTTATTTATTTGTTGGACACTTACAATTCATCGAGTTGGATGATTTTTCATCATGCTACCTTCTCATTCAAAACTGAACCTTACATGTGGGTTCCATTTATTGATACAAGGAAGATGTCTATGTCCATGATTACCTACTAATTTTGTTCCAGTGAATATGTTAATGGTTCTCTGAAAGTGCCCAACTGGCTATATCATCATCTCTTTTTTTTTTTTTTTTTCTTTTTAATTAAGAAAACATGTTAAGTTTAGCATGTGTTAGATTTGTTTGGAAGTTTATGTAACTTAAGAAATTGTGGTGGTTGATTTGGTTCAGATCTAGTAAGGGCTTTGACATATCATTTCGAAGAGTAGCAGCTTCAAACCCTCTGATTAAGGATGCATTCATCAAGGCATTGCAGGAGTCAGAATGAGACAGATTCGACCAATATGTGAGCTCTGGAAAGTATAATTTATTTTAATATATGTTCTAGTTTTAGGTACCTTATTCATCTTGGAAGAATTTCGTGGTCTTCTTGCTATTGGCTGTAAAGTGTTTTTTTTTTTTTTGTGTTTTTTTTTTTTTGGGTTCTTGCTGCCAAAAGTGTTTCAATTACTGTCGAACGGGAGCCGTGATGTCAAGCCGGAAGAGAATTTTCATAATTTTTTTCACATAAAATAATTTTAAATCTGAACCGTTGTGTTTATGATTTTGATTCAATTGCTACAATTTTTGAAACCGTACTTAGGTCTAATTTGACCATAAAAGCACTCTCTCTCTCTCTCTCTCTCTCTATATATATATATATATATAACAACTTTATTTTACATACAGACATTTTAAAAATCATCATTTCTACCTAACTATACACGATAAAAATATATAAACGTAAAAAAAAAAAATGTAAACGTCGTACCAGAAATAACTATATATAACAATTTTATATATAATCTTTTTCTTATGCGGGAGTTCCGCAAAGAGGTAAAAATACAGGAGTTTTAAAAGGGAACCGTTTGATGTATTTGAATGGCTGAGATTAAACTTGAGTGAATCCTCTACATCTCACCAGACATGCTTCCTGCTTCCTCATTTAACAGCGGCAAAACATGGCTCGACCTATTTTTTTATTTTTTCATTTCTTATTTTTTATTTTTTATTTTTTCCTCTTTTTTCAGTTTCCATCTCCTTTCCTCCTCGATACGCACATGGCATTTCATCTTTGAAACCCAATAATGGCCATTAGAATCTTCATATCCTTTTATCTAATTCTTTGAGAACCAAAAATTTCAAACTCAAGAATCAAAAATCCTACCTTCATCTTCTTTGCTAGGAGAACTGTGGAATTCAAGAATTCAAAAAGTGTACAATAGCAAAAAATCATGTCTTATTTTGCTCTCTTTTTTGAAGTCATGAAAGATTCTTTTGAAAATTAATAAACTATTTGAAATTAAATTTCCAACCAACAAAACCCTTCTATATAAAAAATAAATAAATAAATAAATAAATAAATAAATATTACTGTTGTAGATGCAATGAGCTACTAGAAGATTAAATGTTCATAAGTTTTGGATGTCCATGAAAATTTTGGGGTGTCAAGGAGGAGAAGAAATCGGAACCGACAAAAAAGAAAATTGATGGAATGTTTTGCAGTGAACTTACTCTCAATTTTAATCTCAGCCGCTCAATTTAATCCAATTGTTCCTTTTTTACACTCCTGGATTTGACCACAATGCGGGGCTCCGCATAAGAGGAAGACTGGGCTCCGCATAAGAGGAAGACTGGATATATATATATATATATAGTTTGATTACCATTAAAATATTTTAATAATATAAATTTTCTATTGGAAAATTTTAAAATAGAGGATACATAAATAAATAAATATTGATAATAATTTTTTAAAAAATCGGCATCAAAATTTTTTATATATAATAATATTAATGTTGATTGTTTCTAAAACCGTCGTTATTATATGGACTGTCAGCACCTATATATATATATATTCTTAAAACAATTGATATTGTTGTATCTTAGCACATTGGATCTTGAAAAATGTTTTCTAGCGTTTTACACCCCAAATTTACACAACACTTGCACTCTCTGTTAAACATCCAAGCAGAATTGATCATATGCATATCACGTGATGATAGTGTCGGGTAAATTCTATCTTGTGGCTCGCTTGCGTAGGATTATCGTTCAGAAATTTCATAAGGATGCTTCTGCAACCAATGAATGGAAATTTATATCTAGAAAAAATAAATTTGAGACCCAAATTATTAGAAAGAAAATTAGGAAAGACTTGTATCGTATGCTTCGTTGATTCTGTGAAACTACATCTCACAAGTGTTTCCCTGCATACGTCTGGATGGTACTGCAAATTGATCAACAAAAAAACCAGTCAATCTTAAATTTTCATTATTATCATTCATTTGGAATTCTTATTTCTTTGTTATTGAGACAGTAAACTTGTTCCTCATATGGCTTGGAAGAAAACATTGTTTATTGGCATCCATTATTGAGAGTATGGAGTTGTTAGTCAAGCAATATAGTTTTTGAATCCAAATATTTCTTCAGCAACTTGAGCTACCATGAAGAAGACCAAGATCGATCCCTAATTTCCCTTTCAGAAATTCTCTCTCCCTCTCTCAAGAATTGCATCATCCCAATAATTTGAAAGTATATTTAAAAATTTCTTTCGGGATCCAGCTGCGCAATAATAGATCGTCACAGCCATTATTGTATATATGCTTTCCCACATGCATTCTATTATTGTATTTATACATACATACATACATATATATATATATATATATACACATTTTGCCACATCTCTATTTGCAAATATGCCAGTATCATGCCCTTGGAATCAGCACTACTTCTTAGGCCACCGGCCACATTTATACATTTGAATTGTAAACTGCATAATTAAAAACTTGAGTCATCTTTTCTCTGTAATAAGGCTGTCTTGCACCTATAATTTTCGAATCTTTACGGACCCAAATAAAAAAATTGTATTGGACTATTTTAAATCAAATTAAATTTAGCTAAATTACAAAAAGTACAATTCATACCCATCTTGCTTTTCAAATGAACGGCCTCCTCGACTAGTCATTCATGTCAACATTCAAAGAAAAGAAAAGCACACACACATATATATTTGAGAATTTTCATATGTAATTTTCATCAAAACAAAAGAATTTTCATATGTAAATTTAAAAGGATTATTATTGTTGGAAAATGCAAACAAAGTCTCGTATAGGTTGAAAGTTTAAAAATAATCCACCATATAATCTAAATAGGCTAATCCATCCATTTCTAATTAATTTTGCATTTGAAATCTCATTTAAATTTGGTCAGATTGGCTTGGCAAATTGAACCAATGACACTCTACAATTATAAATGGAAGTCTCACAGCTTATATTATAAAACAACTATATAATTCAACAAAAATCGCAAGAAAACATAACTTCCTAATTCAACAATAAAAAGGCACAAGAAAAAACATAACATATTTTAAACAGTTTAAAGACCATTTTGATTCTTAATTTATTTTTCTTCACACTTCCTCATTGACTTTAACTAGGCTTTCTTTGAAGCTAGTAAAGACATAAAACGCTCTCTTACCACCAAAATTCATTTGGATACTGTTGCTTCTCTGTTTGGTAAGAGGGTCAAGCAAAACTGTCTCAGTTTGCTGATCTCCATTAGTTGCTTCCACAAACACTTGATAGTTCTTCCAAAACCCAAGTATTCTTTCCTCTCTTTGAAGGGATTCAATTGTAAACATCTTAGTCCATGTTGGTCCATTACTTTTTCACACCAAATTAACCCAACATCCAGACACTGTGCTCATCGCCATGCCATTGTGATCACGGTTAGAAATAGGGACTTCATTGTAATTGTGAGCACTCAAATTGATAGCACTAGGCAAGCATGTTGCTATGACCACCTCCAGCTCATTCAAATCGAATGACATAATTTCGTCATGAATTCTCTGTTGAAATTTTATGGATCTAAATATACATAATAAATTCTATAAATCATAAATTACTAACCTCCAAACGTAGCCATTGATAAATTAGATCTTTAATCCTACAAAATAAAAACAACGTAAAGTAGTGCCTATGGACACACTACTCTCAAACCACTCTCAGATTTCTGAAAACCCTAATCTCCAAATACTGTATGGTATTTTTAATGTCTGCTTGCCCTAAACCCTTTAAATAGTCTCTGCAAGTCAGACTTATCCATTAATTTTAACACACATAAAATAATAATAATTTGATAATATAATTATACTAGAAAAAATATGGATAAGTCAATGGGCTTATAAAGAGAGTTGGTCCTCCAGTCCAATGGGCCAACTGGAGTCTTATAGAGAGTGTGTGACCAAGGGCCCTACTACAAAAAAATAAAATAAGTCAGTTCCATTAATGACATAAATAGGCCCTGTAAGTAAGTAATTGATTATGCCAAGTTCACAAATATTAATTTATTCAACATTCTCCCACTTGGACTGCATAATCATCATCATATAAAATCCAAACTCACTTACTATATAATCTCCCGAACCATAATGCCATTTCATCCAAATATATAGTATACCGACAGGGCACAACAATATACTAGACTAAGCAATAGAGATTCTCTCAGTAAATCTCCCAAAACATTATACCATTTCAACTGAGTACTTTTCATGCCATAAACTCAGTCTAGGTAGTAGATATTTACCTAAACATGTGCAATCCCCCAACATACAAAACCATTTCATTCAAGCACATTGCGTATCGACAGGATACAACAATACAAAACTAGGTAGTAGGGATTCACCATGGCACCTGTGGATCAACATACACATATACATAGACTAATAGTCTCAACAAGCCTGTAAATACAAGGAGCAATAATATGTGTAATAAATCATCTCATAAATAAATAATGATCCACATACATCAATGTATTAAAATATTCAAAGAAATAAATAATACTCAACATGGATATTACTACAGAAAACATAACAAACTCCCACTGACCCATAACAGTCTCAACTGCCTAACAATCCCATATGGGACATATACTCCTCAAATATGCCTACCGGTAAAGCCTTGGTCAGTGGATCTGCCACCATGCTATAAGTCGGCGTGTGAACAAGAGTAATGAGGCCCTCTTCAACTTTCTCCTTTACCACAAAATATTTCACATCAATGTACTTTGCACCAGGAGTACCTTTTAAATTATTGGAGAAAGATACCGCTGCAGTATTATCACAATACATCATAATAGGCCTCTCAAGGGAGTCAACTACTCCTAAATCATGGATAAAATTCCGTAGCCAAACTACATGACGGGTAGCCTCATAACACGCCACATATTCTGCCTCCATAGTCGAGGATGCTGTCACTGATTGCTTGGCACTCCGCCAAGACACAGCACCTCCTGCCATGATAAATATATAACCAGGGGTAGATTTCTTATCATCTACACAACCTTTATATTCTGCATCACTATAACCCAATACTTCAAGAGAGTTGGTGCCACGATATGTCAACATATGATCTTTAGTACCCTGAAGATACCTAAAGACCTTTTTAACTGCTTGGTAATGAATAGGACCAGGATTGCTCATAAATCTACCAAGCACACCCACAGCAAAAGCTATATCAGGCCGTGTACAAACTTGAGCATACATCAAACTACCCACTGCTGAAGAATAGCGAACATTCTTCATTGCCATTCTTTCTCTATCATTCTTAGAACACTTATCCTTAGAAAACTTTTCACCTTTCGTAACCGGTACACTTCCAAGAGAACAATTATGCATATCAAATCTCTTAAGGATTCTATCAATATAAGCTCTCTAAGACAATTGCAACACATAATTAGTCCTATCTCGAACAATCTTGATGCCGAAAACAAAAGAAGCCTCACTAAGATCTTTCATATCAAAATGGTTGCACAACATCTACTTTGTCTCAGCTAATAGGTCACTGTCATTAGTAGCCAAAAGTATGTCATCAACATACAACACCAGAAATATAAAACTGCTCCCACTGACCTTCATATATATGCATCTATCAACAATATTCTCCTTAAAGCCATTTTTGGTGACAACCTCATCAAACTTAAGATACCATTATCTTGAAGCTTGTTTAAGACCATAAATAGATTTCTTAAGCTCACAAACCAAATTACCATTCCCTGTTTGTTGGAAACCAACTGGTTGAACCATATATACATCCTCATATAAATCACCATTCAGAAAAGCAGTCTTGACATCCATCTGATGCAACTCCAGGTCATAATGCGCCACAATCGCCATAATGATTCTAAAAGAATCCTTTGTGGATACAGGAGAGAAAGTCTCTGTATAATTAATTCATTCCTTCTGGCTAAACCCTTTAGCTACAAGTCTAGCCTTATACCTCTCCACTTGACCATTGGAGTCCTTTTTAGTCTTAAAGATCCATTTGCACCCAATAGGCTTGCTACCCTCTGGTAACTCAACCAAATCCCAAACTCCATTTGATGCCATGGATTTCATTTCATCTTCCATTGCATCCAACCAAAAATTTGAGTTTGAACTGCTTATGGCCTCCTCATAAGTGACTGGATCTGAATCATCACTTATGTCAAACTCATGCTCCTGCAAGTAAACCTCATAGTCATCAGGAATAGTTGATCTCCTAGTCCTTTGTGACCTCCTCAAAGGTACATCAGCATTTGCAATAGCTGGAATATCCTGCTCTTCAACAATGAGTTCATTTTGACCAACTACTGGTTTATCAACTACTGGATCAACAATATCTCTATCAGGAACAACTATACACGGAATGAAAACACTTTCTTCTCTAAATTGAGGCACCCTTGTTCCATTATTATCATCAAATCCAAAATCATCTTCAAACTAAATGGTCCTGTCTGATTCCACGATCCTGGTGGTGTGAGAAGGACAAAAGAATCTTGAACCCCTAGATCCTATACAATAGCCAACAAAATATCCACTAATGGTTTTAGGATCCAACTTCTTAATTTGGGGATTATAAATCCTTACTTCAGCTTTGCAACCCCATATTCGAAAATGGTGCAAATTAGGCTTTCTTCCTGACCACAACTCAAAAGGTGTCTTAGAAACGAACTTACTTGGAACTTGATTCAAAATATAAGCCGCCGTCCTTAAAGCCTCTCCCCATAAATAAGCTGGCAAACTAGAATTTGCCAACATAAACCGCACCATATCCAACAAAGTCCTATTCCTTCTCTCAGCTATGCCATTTTACTAAGGTGTACCAGGCATCGTATATTGCGCATCAATGCCACACTCACGCAAATAAATAGCAAAAGGCCCTGGGTTCCTTCCACTCTCATCATATTTACCATAAAACTCACCACCTCTATCAGACCTTATAACTTTTATTTTCTTATTCTTTTGAAGCTCCATCTTTACCTTAAACTCTTTAAAGGCAACTAAAGAATCTGACTTCTCACGAATAAGCTCAACATGTCCATAACGAGAGTAATCATCAATGAAGGTAATAAAATATCTATAACCACCAAAAGCAGTTGGTGTAAAAGGTCCACATATGTTAGTGTGGATTAACTCCAAAACATCTCCACACCTAGCTAACTTATCCTTTCTTACCTTGGTAGTTAACTTCCCTTTCACACATTCAACACAAGTCAACAGATCAGAGAAATCAAGATTAGGAAGTATCCCATCCTTCACTAACCTTTCCATTCTGTGCCTAGAAATATGTCCCAAACGTTTATGTCATAACATTGAGGAATTGTCATTAACTCTTGGGTGTTTGGAAGCAACAATAGGAGCAACAACAGAATTAACATAGAAATTGAGACCATTATTAAATAAATCAAGCTTATATAAATTGCCACATAAAGTTCCAAAACAAACAACTTTACCATCCTTAAATAATTCAACTTTGTTATTTTCAAACAAAAAACTATAACCTTGACTATCCAAAACAAAAATAGATAACAAGTTTCTTCTTATTGAAGGTACATAAGAAACTTCTTGCAACTCCAAAGCAAAGCATATCCAATGGCAAGCTTCAACTTGATTGTTCCCATAATGTCCACCTTCACTCTTGAGTTATCTCCCATATAAACATACTTCTCAAGATTGGTTGGGCCCCTTTGGCTTATCATCCCCTGCAATGAATTAGTAACATGAATTGTTGCTCCAATATCTAACCACCAAGAATTCATAGGCACATTGATAATATTGGTCTCAATCATTAAAATATTACCTTTCTTCTCTTGCTTTTCCTTTAAGGTCCAACAGTCTATCTTCTTGTGTCCAACTTTATGCAGTATCCACACCTTCCATTGAAGTACTCTTTCCTTTCTCTAATTTGAAAAACACCATCCCTCGGCCCTTTAGGCTTCATACCAGAAAACTTCTTCCTATTCGGGTTAAAACCCTGCCCAGGCTTGAAACCTTGTCCTGGCTTGAATCCTTGTCCCTTCTTTTGGAAAAACTTCTTAGACTTATCTACCTGATGTGAAACCATAGCAACAGACCTAGACTTACTTAATTTAATATCATCCTCTTCCTTGACAAGGATAGCAGTCAATTCCTCCAAACTACAACCTCCTTTCTTAGTATTCAAACTCGACCTTATATTATCAAACTGTGATGGAAGACTTCTCATTATAGAATAGGTCAAGAACTCCTCTCCAATATCCATCTTAAGGTCCTTCAGCTTATTATAATAGGAGGAAAGTAGCATAATATGGTCCCTTACTCCTTTAATACCATCATACTTAGTATTATTCAATAGGTCCAAATAATGATGCTTCTCATTCATATCAAACTTGATAAACTTCTTTCCTATCTCCTCAAGAAGTCCCTTTGCAGTATCCACTTTAGGAATACTAGCATATATGGCCTCATCCATGTAATTCTCCATCATCATCATACAACACTTATTAGAGTGCTTCCAATTCTCATAAAGTTTCTTAGCTGCTGTAGTACTCTCATCAGTGGTATCTCTGGTGGATCTATCTCCAAAGCCAAATCCAATTTCATAAAGGTCAAATTCATAACTAAGGTTTTCTTACATTTCTGATAATTTGTCCCATCCAATTTCATCATGGCAGTCATGGGCAGAAGGTTTGGGGTGCTACTAGCTGTAAAAATAGTAAACAACAAGACATTCAAAAATTTAAGACAATTCAATTACTATTTTCCAGCCCTTCAACACAAAAACACAAACATAAATATCGCTTAGGGTCTTTGTAGCACTAAAGATACCCTTACGCGGGTCAGGGACAGTCAACCAAATAACCACAATCAAATGCATTTAACTGAATCACCGACAGGGCAACTCAGAACCTGCAATACATGGCATTTAATTAACTTCCACTGCCATTCCAGGCGTCATACAAAGCAACTAAAACTACCAACAGGGTAGCCTAGTTACCCGTATAGACCCTGGTTAATAAGTGGGAGATAATTAACAAATTGACAATTTTATGATATAGGTAAATAAAAGATAACCCATCCACTATGCCAACACATATTACATTGGTACACATAATGCAGACAAAATAAGTCTCACGACAGGTGAGTACCTAAAATCCCACACTACTATACCAACTAGGCACAAAGCCTCTTTGGATAAGCTCACACAATCCAATTTTCCAATCATAAATATTTAATTTAATTTAATAAAATTGGAATGTGATAATTAAACAAATAAATAAATAAATTGAACAATTGAATCATTAAATTAATTAATAAATAAACAACAAATAAATCAATAAAATAAAATAAAATAAAAATAAGTTTTTTTTTTTTGCCTGCTAACGTCATCTGCTGACGTCAGCAAACGACGTGTCGTGCGGACGTCAGCAAATGACATCAGCAGTCAGCCCAAAACGGCACGTCGTTCGCGCCTTCTTCCTCAACTAGCCGGGTCGGGTCTGATCCGATTCCAATGTAACACCCCGTCCCAAAGTACACCAGAATTTTCTCAAATTTGACTAAGGTTATCCGTTGACCGTTGACTTTGACCATTGACCAAGGGGTCAAAAGTTGACTTTTTGACTCGGATGGAATTTCAGATTGACTGAGGTACCGTTACGAAGTACACGTTGGCACAAGTTCGTAGACTAGTAGCACGTTGAAAACGGAGCTACGGTTTGAAAGTTATGAGCAAAATAAGTCGAGGTGCAAGCTGTCCAAAAGGTGCCAGGAGTTAACTTTTTATGGTTGTAGAATTTTGCTTTGATTTTTGTATGGTTGTAAAGTGCTCGTCGATATGAGTTCATAGACTAACGGCATGCTTAAATTGGACATCTGGTTAAAAAGTTATGGACGTGTGAAGTTTTCCAACTACAGTAATATTTTAATGTTTTTGAATCGATGAACAGTTAAAATGCCACTTGTCGACATCTGAGAGGTCCACGTGGGTGAATAGGATCACCCACGGTGGTTTTTATTTTGGCAAAACAGGGGGAAGGAGAGAGAAAGAGAGAGAGAGCTATAGAGAGAAATGACCGGCCACCACCGGTTGGCCATCGTCCGGCCATAGGAGGGCCACACGCGCCGGCCAGACAAGAGTGCCTCTCCATTTCTGACCGGCCAACCGACCGGCGACGCGCCCAGATCGGAGCGTTTTTCGGCGACGACGATTTTTCCCCTCCACCACCGACCACCGTCGTTTGACCCATTTCCGACCACCTCAAGCCACACGCGCCTAACCAGTCTCTCACCCATGGGAATTTCGACCTACCTACCAAATTTCACGGCCACCGGACCTCCGACGCGCCGGGATCGGAGTATTTTCCAACGAGGGGCTGAAAATCTTCAAACCCAGATCTCTTCACCGTCCGGCCTCCGTTTGCCTCACCGCCGGTCCCATTGGAACCCTCTCCCCTCGATCTACAAAAACCCCAAAAATCTCAGCCATCGGCCACCGGACCCGCAGCCGCCGGTGACCGCAGCGACTCGCCGGAAATCACTATTTCGGCGAGTACCCAGTTGCACCGCCGGTCCTTCCCCACTAATTTCGACCCCCTGAATCCAAATCCAGTGTCCTTTTCCTCCAATTCACGACGGTTTGGGAGAATCGAGGCTCTAAAGGCCGAGAGCTTTCCGGCGAGATTCCGACCACCACCGATCCGATCTCCGAGAAGTAAGACCGGATTCGTGATCCTCGTCACTCAAGCTTCGATTCGGTATATTACTCGTCAATTTTGGTTAACGTTTGTGTTTAACCCCCAGATACCGGGTATTATTTATCCGAATAAAATATTAATTTATTTGAGATATGTAATGTTGTTGTTCTAGGAGCACGGGTGAGTCGTGAAGTTGATCCCATTGTGGATCGTGGTTTAATTGCGTATTCCAGATGAGTGACCCACCTTTAAAAATATTTTGGGCAATTAATTATATTTATTTGGTGTTTAATTGATGTTTGGAATTATGCTCATGTGGTGCAATTTAATTATAATTGTGAAAAATTATTATTTTATAAGTACGTATATGTTTGTTGGTACTAAACGTAAATTTTGGGTTATTCAGAAACCCCGATTTTTATTATTGTGATTTAATGGTATTTATTACACATGAGCAAAGTATTTTCATTAATTAATTGTATTTGGATTTCAATATTATTTTTGGGCATAATTGGTTTAAATATTTTAAGAAAAGTATTTGTTTAATTGGTGGTTTAAATTTATAATTATGCCCGTGGAATATTATTTATTGGATCTCGTGTTACGAGAAAAATTATTTTTATATCGTTATCAATGGTTTCGTACCGGGTATGTTAAAGGAAAATATGTGGGATGGTGAATTTGAAAACTGGTATATTTCCCATGGTGATCTTTGGAAAATCGGTACGGTAATAACTAAATTAATAATTATTTTAGACGCACTCATACAGTATTGGTGTTCCGGTGTATATGTGGTTAGCGCGCAAGTTATTATGTCTCCCGTGAGTTGCCATTGGACCGTGGGCAGGCAAGTTTGATATTGGCCACAGCCACCCCCCTCCTTGGCCGGGATGACGGTTTCAGCAGCGGTACTGTCGGGACGCCGAAGTGCCGTATGCAAGTTTCTCTCTTTAACCCCCCGCTAGTCGGTGCTCGGGACGCTGGGTATCGGAGGGCATCACTGGTATATGGTGTGGTGCGTCAAGTATAAATTTTTGGATGGAAATTTCAAACCCCAAAGTGTTCAAAATTATTTATCATATTTTATTACATTTTATTTATATTTGTGGTATTTATTTATTGTTTATCAAATTATTTAATCCCTTGGTTTTTGGGAAATACGAATATCGGATTTTGTGAAAATGTTTTAAAAAGGGAACATTTCCAACGGAGTAAATAGTGAGAGTTTTGAGAGAAATTATTACTTTCAATTATTTATTATTTATTTATCTATTTAATTGTCGGTATTAAATTAAATTCCCTTATTTGTTATATTATTAATAGTAAAAGTGTTCAGTAGATAGGGTCACTCACTGAGATAATTAGCATCTCACGTTTTTAAATTTCATTCCCTTAGGTGCAAGGGGTGGTAGACGTTCTTCCGGAGCAAACCAAATCTCCGCTGCTATCGTAGTTCGAGAAGTACCTTTGTATTCGTTTATTTCAATTGTAATATTTCTTTCATCTTTGTTGTATTCTCTGTTAAATAGTACTTCATAAAGCTCTGTATACTGTTCTGGACACTTATGTATTATTTATGCACTGGATTACTGTTATTCCTGTGAAGTGCTGTAAAATTTGTGGAATCAATTTGTAGTATTGTGGGAGGAATAAGGGGATGAATATAGAAGTGTGTTTTCAGTGCAGAAAATTTGTGGTAAGTCCAACCCTTAGGGGAGGTGCTGCCGGATTTTCCATTGGAAGGTTCGGTGGTATTTCCCTGGGATCAGGGCTTGTCTAGGGTTCCGGTGAGGAATTTTAGACGGATCCTAACACCAACCTGTACGGGTCCCGCGACTCGATTTCTTACCCGGCTCTATCTCGCCGTTCCGGACTCCGTTTCAGGAAATACCGGCGGCGATAGTTTCGTCTTCCCTTGGGCAACGTTTCCCACAAATCAATTTGATTCAAAATCAACCCAAAATAAACATCCAAGCAAGGTTTATATTCGGCCATGGAAGTTTCAAAATCAATAGATTTTACAAGGTTTTGAACCAAATTGATTAGTCTAAACTACTACATGCAATCCATAAACTCCAATAAAACATAGCCCAGTTTTCAAATAGCATCAATAACCATTATTCGGATTTTAAGGATTTGATTTTTTTTTTATGAAGAAATAGCAATCGGGATATATATAGATATGCATACATAATCGAAAGTATTATCACACAGATTCCAGCAAATATATAAACATCACAAACACAATCGGGCATGAATCTTATATATTCACAAGATATCTAATTTTGATTCTCTTAATCTACACATGTATTTGAATCGGAGAAGAAGGAAAAATAAACAAAAAACATGTATAGATTATTCAATGGCCGAACATACAGTAATAATCCGAATAATCACATGAAATTTATTATACATATTAACCATGCTCTGATACTAATTGTTAGAAATTTTATGGATCTAAATATACATAATAAATTCCATAAATCATAAATTACTAGCCTCCAAACGTAGCTATTGATAAATTAGATCTTTAATTCTGCAAAATAGAAACAACGTAAAGTAGTGCCTATGGACACACTACACTCAAACCACTCTCAGATTTCTGAAAACCCTAGTCTCCAAATACTGTATGGTATTCTTAATGTTTGCTTGCCCTAGACCCTTTAAATAGTGTCTGCAAGTCAGACTTATCCATTAATTTTGACATACATAAAATAATAATAATTTGACAATATAATTATACTAAAAAAAATATGGATAAGTCAATGGGCTTATAAAGAGGGTTGCTCCTCCAGTCCAATGGGCCAACTGGAGTCTTATAGAGAGTGTGTGACCAAGGGCCCTACTACAAAAAAATAAAATAAGTCATCCCATTAATGACATAAATAGGCCCTGTAAGTGAATAATTGATTATGCCAAGTCCACAAATATTAATTTATTCAACATTCCCTTGTTGTTGATAGTTCTGTTTTCCAACCACGAATGCATTCCGTTGGCGTAAACATCAAAAGGTGACACAAATCTTGACAAACCCCTCTGTGGTATGGTTGTTGCCAATCTCCATATACCAGTTTTTAGACTGTAGACCTCAACAAATCCAAACTTAATCAAGACTATCTTGTGGTCATTGTTTTTGGCATCGAATCCAAATCCAAAAGCGAAACTTTTGTACTAGTCTCAGAAGATTGGTTTTGCATCTCTAGTTGCAGGGTTACATAGATAAAAGAACATACCATATCTAAGACATATGATGCCATTGCAACAATCTATGACCTTAGAACTTTCCATTGGCGCAACAGATTTGAGTATGGGCCAAAACTTGGTACGTTTTGAGGAATTCAAGTGTGTCGTTGGAAAGTAAAGTGATTGTGTAATCATTTTGGTCTCTGATATGTAATTCAAGCTAACGCAAAACCTATAGTGTGCTAGTATATAAATTTTTATTACGTATTTTGTATGTATAATGTACCTATGATGGAAAATAACACACTACTATATACGAGCATTTTAAAGTCCAATCTCCTTTCTCATACAAGCAACATTTTTTTTTTTTTTCATATATGTAGAAACAATATATAAATATTTATAGCATTGATTTTTATATCTCAATTTATATTAGATAGATATATACTTATTAATGCACAATAATAGTCTGAAACCAACTAATAACAACCACAACAGGTCCAAAATCTAATTAGGACAATACTAACGAAATAAAAGCTCTAATCCACTGAAAAAAAAAAAAAAAACACTAAATCCACTAAAACATACTGAAATTCGATAGAAAACCTATTAGAGATATCAATATCAAAAGAAGAGAGACAATACTTGTCACTGCAAAGGAAAGTCAGCTACACTAACGAAGGCCGCGATGGAGAAAAATGGATAAAGATGGAAAGAGAAAATAAGCAAAGATGTAGGCAAAGGATGTATCTGAAGATAAAAAAAACAATGTATGTACAGTGAATTTCATATAGTTATCCATGATTTTAAAACAATGTTAGAAATTTAAAAAAACTCCAAAACCAATATTAACGGCTAAAAACTCCAAAACCAATACTAACGACTAAAAACTCCAATTCACTAGAAAAAGGAAAAAAAAAAAAAAAAAAAAAAGCTAAATCCACTAAAGCATACTAAAAAAAAAAGCTAAATCCACTAAAACATACTAAAAATTCAGTGGAAAATTTGGCGAGAAATATTACCAAAAGAAGAGAGGGAAATAGACCACACCAACAAACACCACGACTGAGAGAGAAAAGAGTAAAGATAGAATGAGAAAAATGAGTGAGATGTAGAGATATCTGAAAATATAAATAGTGAATTCCATAGTTATACTTAATTTCTTAAAAAATATATATGTATTATGATTTTAAGGAAAGAGAAAACCAATACTAACATGCCGAAAATCGGCGAGCTATATTATATCAAAAGAAGAGGTAAAAACTGTAACGAGACAGAGACAAGAAAGTTAAGACGGAAAGAAAAAAAAAAAATGAATGAATGTGTCGTAAAATAACAAATGTATATATATAGTTAATAAATTTCATTTTAGCGTTATCATTTAAAAATAGATATATTATAATTTTGAAGAAAGTGAGAAAACCAATATTAACAACTAAAAACTCTAATTAACTTAGAAGCCAAATAAAAAAAAATAAAAAAAATAAAAGCCTAAATCCACTAAAACATACGGAAATTCAATAAAAAATCAGCATGATAGAAAACACTAACAAAGATATATAGGTAAAGACAAATTAATTACCAAAAAAAAAATATATATATATATATATATGGGTAAAGAGGGAGAATAGTTAAGATGAAAAGAGAATATAAACATAATATAAACGATAGACGTGTCTGAAATAATAAATGTATATATAATAAATTTCAAAGTTATTAACTTTTCTAAAGGCAAGAAAACCAACACAATAACTAAAAACTAAATGAAAAGTAAAGGTCAATAAGAGAGAGGGGGAAAAAACAAAAAGCTAAAAGCTAAAGATACTAAGGGTTTGTTTGGTGTAATAGATGAAAGTATAGCTCTAGCTTATAGAGTTTTGTATAATAAATTTTTTTTAAAAAAAAATTATTAAAAAGCTAATAAGTATTTAATTGTAATAAAAAAAATATACATTAAATACTTATTTAGTTTTTATATAAACTAAAAAAAAAATTTAAAAGTATAAAATTTAGATTTTTTTTAAAACAATTTAAAAGAGCTCTTTCTTTTTCTTTTTTTTTGGGATCAACAACTGCTTGTTGATTTTTGTCAAACATTTTTATTTTCAATAAAAGAGTTTTTGATCTTCAAATAAAACTTTTGACCAAAAAAAAAAATCTACCAAACAAACACTACAACATAATTAAATTAAAATTCCAACATTGAAAATTGGTAAATTATATTACCCCCAAAAAGAAAAAAGAAAAAAAAAAAAAAAGGTCATTTGTTGTGCAAAGGAAAATTAGCGATTACCAAATAGGCAGCAAAGAGAAAATGTTAAAAATGAAAACAAAAATTGAATGAGATGTAGGCAAAGGATGTGTTTAAAAATAATAATGCATAATTAAAGAAACAAAGATCCATCACAGAGTCAAAATAATAAAAAAAATAATAAAAAATTATTGACTTTGGTGAATTTTGTAGTTATTCTTAATTTTTGTAAAAAAGTATTGTAATTTAAAACGAGGAATGAATAAAAGGGGAAAAAAAATTAGATGGTCTTTGACCTCTTTAGATGATCTTTGAACTATTTAGTTTTATATGATTTTTCTATAATTTTTTTGATACATAACAAAAATTTAAATCACATGCATCAATCGTTTTAAAATCATATTAATGCTTTTTTTTGTTACGTATTAACCAAAGTTCAAAAAATTGATATCGATGGAAATATCGAGAGTTTAAAATACGAAAATTTCCATAGAAATATCGAATATCGATAAAAAATTATAAAAAATGATGGAAATTTATTTTTAAAAGTGGAAATTTTTATTGAAATTTTAGAATTAACTTATTTAATCTATTGATTATCAAATTGATTATAAAACTTGCTAAAATATTGAATGAATGTTATATTCTTCTTAGTGAATTGATTTATAATAAGCATTAATAACCATAGATGAATTATTATTAATAAAAATATATCAAAAAATACATATATGATAAAATTATTTATTAACTAAAATATATAAAACGATTATCATAATCACATTGCAGTTCATAAATGTCATCTTAATGCCACATAAAACTTTTTTGGTGGTTGAAAATCATCAGTTTCTTTCTTGTTTTAATTTTGAGATATAAAATGTGAGAAGTAGTTATGATAAGACGTATCTCTTTGATAATTTTGCATATAATTATTAATATACCAACCAGATGGATCTTGTATTATTGGTTGACTATGTGCATAACTACTACTCTCTGATAGTTGAGTTTGAAATAGTACCCATGAGTTGCTACTTGATGACATTCCATACATATTGAATAAGGATTATGAAAATGACTTCCAATCTTCATAAATCCAAAATTCATAGAAATTGAATCTTCTTCTTGTTATAACATCTCTATTATAGATTTTTTTTATGTATATAGTCTTGTCCAATAGCACTGAATTCTTGACCTGCATTTCTACTTCCATAATCTTCATCTTATACCAGTAAATGGGTTTAATCCAACTTCTTGACTTGGTGATTCCCTTTGACCACTACCTCTTCTAACTTCTAATTCAAACAATTTATTAAAGTTACCTTCATCACCACTAAAGCTAGAGTGACTATTAAGAGTCTCAAATTGTGAATGTGTACCACCTGATTAAGCTGAAGCACTAATAGTTCTAGTTGGCTCTCTCATAAATCTTTGAAATGAATTACCACTACTAGAATTTACTTTTTCAGCAATCATTTTTTGAACATTTATTCCCTCTTTTTCAGCCTGTTGAGCAATCTTTGGATCAGGATTCCTTTCGTGATCATCTAAATAAATATCTCTAATCCATTAGTACATTTGATTGCCCTCTTCATCATCATTTTCCATTATAGTTTCAAATATTAAGATTTCCAAGATTCAAAAATATAATCCACAATGTTTGTATTTTTGCTTTATCGATATTCAATAAATAAATAGAATTTATTAATGTTATTCAATTTAATTTATTCTATTTTGCTTATATCATTAAATATCTAAAAAGTAATTAAAGGATAAAAAAATTTATCAAATTAACTTCATTGATAATTTTTTTACTAAATATCAATAATATTTATGAATTTTTTAAAAAAAATTTAAAAAATATCGGATTTTTTAAAATTTCAGTGGAAATTTTCATGGAAATTATAGATTTTTTTAACCAAATTGTTAAGGATTTGATGTAAATATTTTATGCAAATTTCCATAGAAATTTTGTCGAAATTTAGAAAATTTCAATGGATATTATGGAAATCCTATTCATTTCCATGTTGAACTTAAATTTTATTTTGACTATTTCAAAAAATAAAAATATCGAAGAAATATCAAAAAAATATCGGATATTTTAAACCTTCGTATTAACAATTCATGAAAAGATTATAGAATTAAACAATCATGAACTTATAATTTTTTTTATTTTTTTATTTCTTATTTTTTATTTTTTATTTTTTGGTTTTTGAAAGATGATGAGACTTACAAGTTATGAAACTTTTGAGTGTAAAAGAACACTTTTGCAAAGATTCAATTAACAAATAGTTTATTTTCATTGGTAACCCACAATAATTGAAAGGATAAGCAGGAAAAAGAGGATAAAACAACTACAATTATTGCTGTTTTTTTTTTTTTTTTTTTGAATGAGCAATTACTTTAAATAATTTTCATATGGCAAAGAACATGTAGTAGACATTTAAATTAAATTATTCAATTTTTATTTACCAAAAAAAATTAAATTATTAGAAACAATATACCTTGTAAGTTTTAACTATACTAGTATATTGAGTTTTTTACAAGTTTTCCTTCGATCGAAATCGGTTTTGGGTCCTCTTTAATCTTAATTGATAGAAATGGATTTCAAGTTGGTTCGACAATAAAATGCCACACTATATGGATATATATAATAGTTAAAAATTAAGATTTTTGATTAATAGAAAACAAATTAAAAAATTCTAATAGCTTTAAATGATATGCAACTTCTATTTATGTTTTCTAAAATTTATTAAAAAAATTATAAAAATAGAAAAACCAATATAAACTAAAATAAAATTTAGAATATCACCAAAATAATAAAGTAGGTGCAAAATCTAGTTTAAAGAACTCCTTTAACTTTTTTTTTTTCTTAAAAATTGGGTAAATTATTTGTAACAATTATGTTTTTATTATAGAAAAGTGAAAAAACGAATAGGCATTATTCTTCTAAAATAGGCGACATTATATGATTGAACTAATTTGGCATCCTCTATTTTCATAGAAATGGAAATTATACCTTAAAATTAATATCAACATAACATGGGAACTACCCTATCATTGTTAAAAATTATTGGGTCTCACATCGTTGCTTGACATTATAGATACAAAATAAGAGTAAAATTCACTATCATAAATAGAAAAAAGGAAAAGTTACAACCAGTATTGCATATTTTGATTCAGTTATCTAGTTTCAAGCATGTCATTTCAAAATGCAGCATAAGCGCCAAAAAATGCTTTTGAGAGACAAGAACAAAGATCTTTACTCTCATGAAATGCATAAATTAGAAAGGAAGATTCACAAATTGATCAACTCGCGGTGACCTCTACAAGATTGCGATGAGTAAAGAAAACAACTACTTTCAAGTTTCACCTCCAACGGTGGTCTTCCTTATGACAGACTAACGTCTCTCATTCCGAAAATTCTGTAAATAAGCAGCCTTGTCTAATCATCTTCACTATCTCTCCTCCATTCTTGATCTTCAAACAAGTCCTCAGGAGGATCGTAAACAATCATACCAGGAAACAACTCCAAGAACTCATCTTTGACCTTCTCTCGTAGTTCAGGGTATGGAAGGAGCCCCTTCAATATGACTCGGAAAGGTAGAGAGATTGGAGGATCAGGAGATCGTCTCATTTCATCGTATATTTCCATTGCTTCTGAAGGCAATCCACTATCTAAGTAAGCTCTGATAATGTCCCCAAAAGTATGCTGATCAAACAGAACTCCCTCTCTCTTTAAATCTTCCCAAACCTGCTTTGATTCATCTACCTTTTTGTTTCTTGCAAGCATCATAAGCATATCCCTATAAAAGAACATGTCGGGCTTGTACCAAATTTCTTTACGCACCACATCATATATCTGAAAAGCAAGATATACCATATAATGTAAGTGAAATACTGCCAAATAGTCAACCAACTTGCAGACGTTATTTATTTTTCTCTTTTTCAGTTCTGAAGTTAATTTATAAGAATTATATCCAGCTAACATGCATCAACTGAATATTCACAATAAATAATTGCCTCAAAACAAATTTCCTCTTTTCTTTTAGATATCAGAAAAAACAGCAAAGAGAAAGAGAAAATCGGTTTTGTTTGTTCCACACTTCCACTATTTTGTTCTTCTAGGCTTCCCTTTTTTAAGGCTAGGAACATAATGGTGGGGTAGCAACTCAGAGTAAAAACGTATGGCAAATCAATCCAACAGGAATTGAAAAAAAAAAAAAAAAAAAATCCTCTCTCATTAAAGGTTGTTCTCTGCCAAAAAACTACACGACTGTAATATCATTGTTTTTTGAAATTTATCAAGAGTTCAAGACCATGAACTAACTGCAATTTCTCATTTATATTGTTTTCTTTCTTTGCATGGAGGAGGGTCAGAGGTTAGGTTTTCGAAAGAATAGATCAGTAAAACACTGACTAGCAGGTTAGTAAGTTGCAGCTCACATACATAGGAAAGACAAAAAAAAATCTAACATACAGTTGTAACACACTTAGAAGAAGAGAGCTTGTATGGCAACCCTCCAAAAGAATTGAAGGTGCTAGAGAGGAACTTAGAAAGTTGCTTGAAGTAATATGCTATTGAAAGTGCGAGTGTTACTATTAAAATATATATATATATATATATGTGTATAAATAAATAGAAACAGAAGATGGTGAGAGTTAATCCATGTTTTCAGCAATTAATATCTACACATAGGGGAATGCCTTTAAAATAAGACCTTCAAAGGATGGAAGCAGAAACAAAAATATGTTTTAGTTTAATCTAAAGAAAAACTTTCAGAAACTTTCCATCCACAATATTCAATTATGACTAAAGAGTAAAAATAAATTCACACCCAGCTAGGCTGATAAATATTTGAAAGATTACTTGCTATTTGACCAGAACAAGATGACGAGAACCAGAGTCCTCCCAATTGACAAAATTTTGGAAGAATAATTAACTAGGGAAGTATCAGATTTTCATCTTATCCAGTGGGGAGCAGTATTTGGAGTCTTCTGCAAATCTTTAAGACCTCAGAAAATTGGGAGTGGATATGCTTTGTATTAGGCAATTTGTTATAGCAAGTACATAATATCACATAATAAGTAGGTAATCAAGACACTGGTGCAGAGGATTTGCAGATGTTAAGATAATATTTTATTTTTTTCCCTAGAAATGCAACTCCTATTCTCTGCAGTAAATAGTTTGAATATCTCAATTCATGTTAATATTTAGTGGTTAATTACATTTGTGAACAAAGCTTTTTTATGAACTGGTTGAAGAGAATGGGTGCTTATGTACCGCATACTCTTAAATCCTAATCTAAAAGCCTAACTCATAATAGTTTTTATATGATATGACTACAAAAAGCTTGAATAAAAGTTGGTTCTTCCAAATACTTAATATGCTAAAACATACATACCCTCTAATTCCCTAGCAGGGCAACTAATCTTTAGCAATTGAACTTATATGTATCTTCAACACTAGGAATTTTTTCCCCCCCTTTTTTTTTTTTTTGTTTTTTTGGAGAATGAATTTAATGAAAATACTTTCCATTTTTCTTTCTTTCGTTCTTCTTTTTTCCCAATTATAAAATCATAGACTTCCTAGGTATTAAGCTGCGTGAAAGTAACAAGCCACTTAAGCAAGTTTGAGGGAAAAATTTTGCATCAATCCAAACAAAGACTTTAGCAATACAATTTCACCTTCTAAAATCACATCCATAACCAGCAACAAGAAAATGGAAAAACCCAATGCAATTCATATCAGTTTCGACCTTTCCTCAATATTTCTCAGCAATCAAACAACACGTAAGGAAGCAAAAAGAAAATAATGGCAAACCTTCATAGAGAGGAAGACCTGGTCCTGCCTCTGGAACTCAGCGAGAACAGCGACGAGATCGGACTTGAGCAAACGGGAGACATGGGAGCGAATGAAGCGGTCAAGGCGGAGAGGGTTGGAGCGAAGCCTTTTGAGCTCCTTGGCAACGATCAAGCCCTCTTTGCCTATCTCCTTCTTCCTCCTCCATATAGAGAGGCTAGGTCTCGAACCAGAAGCCGACGAATAGAGCCGAAGCACCCGCGATAATGGCGGTTGGTTTGGGTTTTGATGCTGTTGCTGCTGAAGAACAAGTTCCGAAGAGGAAGTGTTTCTTCGGAGAGAGGAAAATGTTGCAGGGAGACTGAACAAGTCGAAGAAGGAAGAAAGAGAAGAAGAAGAAGACGAAGGTGCAGGGTATGAAGATGGGGTTCTCCGTACAAGATTTGAAGCTAACCGTAACATTACCTTTGGACTTCGACTTCCAGAGACTGTTTCGTACTTGAACTCACTGCCTCTCTCTCCCTCATTGTTATTCTCGCTTGCTTACATTGTTACCGTTTGATTTTCTTAAGTCATTCTTTTTGTACATGTACTTTTTTTTTTTCTGATTTTTGAGTTTTATTTTTTATATGCTTTTATTAAAATCTACACCAATGTCATTATTTATAGATTAGAAAATTTTGAGAAATAACTTACATGAAACTATATATATATATATATATATGAGTTGTGAAATACTTTGTATTTACATTTCTTTTTCTTCTTCAATTCTAAGCCAATTGGTAGAAGAAGTCAACAATTTTCCATGCTATGTTTGATCACTAAGAAAACTTTGGAAAATAAAATGTCTAAGCAAATCAAATGGTAAATGAAAAATGAATTAGATCTCCTATATTCCTTTTTCTTTGTTATTATATAATTAATGATAACATCAAGCTCTCACATGGATACAATCTTTATGCACTAAAAATTTATGTTTACAAATTGATAAACCAACTTCTTTGTTCAGATACATGCATTGTCCCCGAAGGCAATAAAAACAGTAGCGTTGTACAGCCAAGAAAACATTTATCCCGAGCATTAAAAAATAAATAAATAAATAAAATGAGGCAAGAAGTACAAAGATTGCATTTTCAGCATTTGTATATACATATATATATATATATATATATATATAAAGATTGCATAATAATCTATAAGTTTAAATTTAATACAGAATTACAATGAACAAAAATATGGGGGCAAATTTTGAAAGCACTGTAGATAAATTTAGAGAAACAAAACCATTGAAATTGTGAAACTATAATTTCCAATAGAACTAAAGCACTTTCTTAAAGAAAAGAAGTCCAAAACGCCTACTTCTTAAATCTCGATTCTTTGAGAAAAATAAAGTATTACAATTGGTTGTTACGTAAGATAGCCAAAAATCAGGTACTATACAAAAATTACCCCTGGAACATACATAGGAAGATACAAGACTGAACAAAGAATGCTGCAAAACTGGGAAGCTTTTCTTGAAAGCAAAGAAGAATTATGCAGACACTAATCTAAGATCTGGGTGCAACTCATTGAGTTTCATCAATAACTCATTGAACGAAGTGCTTGTTCCTCTTGATGTTTTTTGGGTAAAAGTTGGGAGAATCTTCATCACATCAAGATCTTCGGATAAATCACAGAGGCATGCCAAGATGGTATTAGTTATTTCTGAGTCAAGAACAACATCCTTATCTGCAATTTCTTGAAGCAGATTAACAACTTCTTTTGCTTCACCTTTTGAATTATAACCTTTGAGTAAAGAATCATATACAACGGCATCCGGTCTGAAACCACGATCAATCATTCTCTCAAGAAATGCTTTAGCTTCATCCAACTGCCCAAGTTTTGAAAACCTGTTTATTAGTATGGAATATGTCAAGACATCTGGAGATAGACCCATCTTGAGCATGTCCATTAGCAATTCTCTGGCAGACTCAACATCTCCAGCTTTGAGAGTTGCATCGATTATTACATTAAATGAGGCAACATCTAGTGAATGATTTGAGTTCCTTACTTCTTGAAACACCCTCCTAGCTTGGTCCAAACTACCTTCCCTACACAAGGATGCCATCAATATATTGAAGTCAGCCACAGTAGGATCAAGCCCAGAAGCGATCATTTTAATAAATATTCCTTTGGCAATGTTAAGAATATGCATTTTGCAAAATCCATTAATCATAATGCCATAGGTCATTGCATTTGGAACTAACTCAAACTTCAATATATGTTTCCATAGTTCCAAAGCCTTGTCTATTTTTCCTGCTTGTAGATATCCATCAATTAAAGTATTACAAGTTACTAGGTTACCTACAATCCCCTTTTTGACCATCGCATGATAAATCTCCATAGCCTCATCAAGACGGCCTTCCTTGTGAAGTCCTAGAATTAGCATGTTAAACGTCATAACATCTGGATCAACAGAACCCCCATCCTTTGAAATGGCAGTGAAAAGTTCTACTGCCTCATCAACCTTACCATTGCAACAGAGTCCCCTCAGCAATGTGTTGTAAGTAACCACATCAGGCGTCAACCCCTTATCCATCATCATTTCCAAAATCTTAAAAGCATCATCAACCAACCCTTCCTTGCAGAGTCCATTAATTATAACATTGTATGTCACAGTATTAGTCTTTTCACCCTTCTGTATCATCAAATTGAAGACCTCCATAGCCTTTGTAGTACTTCCACACTTGCAGAGCCCATCAAGTAAGCCTGTATAAGTTGCAATATCAGGCCGAATTCCATGTTGTGTCATCTCATTCAACATCGCTTTTGCTTCTGTCCATTGCCCCATTTTACAAAGATGATGAATCAAACAGCTATATGTTACCACATTAGGAGATATCCCCTTCTCCGACATATCATCGAAAATTCTTTTTGCCCTATCGAAATTTCCCTTGTTGCAAAAACCACTGATAAGAATACCATACACAACGACATCCACTTCCAAACCCACTTTCTTCATCTCGTCCAACAAACCTAATGCCTCATCCATTCGACCATCCTTACAAAAACCATCCATCAAAGTGGAGTATGTAACCAAATTTGGGTGACAACCATTAATCTCCATATCAACCAACAAGGTTACCGCTTTTTCAAATTTCTTTGCTTTGCAAAGCCTATTTACAAGCATGTTGTAAGTTATCATATCCGGTGATAAACAAAGTCTTCCCATTATACTATACAACTCCATTGCTTCTTCAACTTCATTATTTTGACACAAACTCTTCAATATAAGATTCATAACAAATGCATTAACCCTAAAACCACGCTTCAAAACCGAACCTACGACCCCAAGAGCGAGTTGGGGTTTATTTTCATTAACAAAATATGCAATTACACAACTCAAAGATACAAAATTTGGAAAAATATGAACATGGGTCATCTTCTTATAAATAGAAAAGGCCAATTCATAGTTTTTGGACTTTGTGAGTTCACATATAAGGAAGTTGCAGTACGAAGGAGAAGGAAAGAGGCTAGAATCGGCGGCATGGTGGAAGAGAGAAACCGCCTCGGAATATTGGGGATTGGGTTTTTCAAATAGAGAACGTAATCGGGTTTCTAAATCCAAGCAAGAAGTTAAGGGTGAACTTGAAGAGAATAGCTTGGAATAACTATGGAAAATCTGAGAGGGAAAGTGAAAGTAGGTTTGAGGACTAAGAAGTGTTTTTGCTATCATTTCTTTTTTTTTTTTTTTGGTATTAAGTCGTAACTGAATTAGTGCTTGCCTTTCAATGGCTTTAAAACTGGAAACTATAAGAAAATAATGGAAATCATAGAGAAAATAGTTGAAGTATTTGTTTACCTCTATTCTGGTTTGAAGACGAAGAAGAACAAGCAGAAACAGCAGTTTCAGCTTGGTTATAGGTCGTGGGGTCGGTTTGAAGAGGGTTTTATTTGGAATTCTCTTTTCGTTATTTACTTAAATATCATTTACTATTATTATTATTATTATTATTTTGTAATTTTTATTTTTATTTTTAGTTTTATATTTTTCATGATGGCATAATGTTTTTTTTTTTTTTTTTTTGGTTGTTGTTTGTATTGCCCTTTCCTTTTGGTTTTCTAATGAAATCTCAGTATTCAGCATGGTGGCGTAATGTTAGTTTGTTGCTTTCGTTTCAGCCAATGAAACAGCACATAGATGTCAAATGAAAGAGTGTGCATGCGTTTAAACATTTATCAGAAAAATAAAATATATATATATATATATTAAAAGAATATGTAAATGGATAATGAAATTTTTTGATTTTTTTTTTAAACAACTAATTACAAACTATTTTTTTGTTCCTATAAATATAGATAAACATGCTTAACCATTAAAATTAGCTCTCTTCGTTGAAATTCTTCTTTAATTGACAGTGAAGTTCTTATTACCGGTTAATAAAGTAAAATTAATTTCCACCAAAATGTATTATGTACAAAATATTTTCCACAGTTATACACATATTTTGATGCCTGTAAAAACATAAAGGACCCAAAAAATTAGAAGGGTGATCCGGACATGGAGTATAGAGGTCCACGGTCCACTCTCGTTAGTCAAGACCACAACCTATCGAAGCCCAGAGTCCAGGATCACTATAGTCTTCAAAGCCCATATTCTGTTGGAGCCCAACAACTTATGGAGCTCCTGTCGAGCTTGCTTCAAGCTCTGAATTGTTTGCCTCCTTTTTTCGTTTTTCTTTTTTTTAACAGTTATTAAAACTCTGAAATGTTTGATGACTGTTGTTTGGACATGTTAAACTGGAAAAAAGGGATTTTTTTTTTTTTTAATATATGTTAAATTGAGAGAGAAAGTTTTTTTTTTTTTTTTTAACTCCAAACCTGGTCAAACTCATAATAGTTATTGTCGTTTGAATTGTTTTTGAAAATATGATATGAAATATTTGATACATCTATATTTAAATGCTTATCTGCCATTATATATAAGTGCTTTTACCTGAACTACTAAACTATTGTTACAATTTATCTTTAGTTTAGGGTTACTTTTTTTAGTTGTTTCTAGTTCTTATTGAATTCATTAACGTTAACATTTTAATCTATGATAACTTTTCCTAAATTATAAACTCCTTGTTAGTAGCCAAAATATTTTTCCAATGTACTGGGCAGGGTCTCTAGGCTTCCCAAATAGGTCTATCTCCAGCAAAATTATGGAATAGTTTTACGCCACTTTTCAAATGCGTTTCCTAAGTACGAGTCTAATTAAGAAAAATATGAGTAGCCTTTGGCAAGACTAGCTTAGGACAATTAGATCTATTTAATATGTTCCTGACATTGTCACTGTTGATATAATTTGTAATGACAAGCTAATTCCATATTGAAAAACCCGTCCCTTTCAGTATGTACCACGAAATTTGTGGCACAAATGCAAGTTGAAACTTCATTCTGCTTGGCTAATTGGCTGCTTGATTTTTATTATTTGTTTATTATTATTATTTTTTTTTTTCGGTGGAAGGCTGCTTGATTTGATACCCTTTTGAGCTTTTCTCTCCCTTGAATTTTGGCTTTTGAGCTCGTCATTTTTTTGGTGTCGACATTTTCTTTCCCCATAAATAATGGTGTGTGTGTTTGTGTGGGTGTGGGTGTGGGTGTGGGTGTGGGGAGGACATGGTAATTCAAATTATTGGACCGAACAATTTTTATTACTGAGTTCCAAAACTTTTGAAGTTGAGAAAAATTACTTAACCTTACGAGGAATAGTGCTATTGTAAAAATCGGATGTTTAAATGGGTCTTCAATACTTATACTTTTATCGAATAGATTAAAAAATAATACATATATATATATCCTAGCGTGAATTTGAATATATATATTAATGAATTTTGTTAAAATTAATGAATTTTTTTTAATTAGTTATTTTATTGCATAATAAATTGAGGTTTAAAATTCAAAAATATCAAATATATATTTCATTACATATCAAAATTTTATTTATAAAAAGTGAATAATTTTAAGATTCGATAATTAATAAATATAAATTTGAACCCTTAATATTTTCCAATAATTGAAAAATAAAATTTGAACATCTGCTATTAAAGATTTAATTTAAATTTAATTATATGTATATATGTCATATATTCAAAATAAAAAATTGTGTTTGTATAAAATTTTTAAAAACTTTTCATCATTAAACAAAATAATAATAATAATAATAATAATAATAATTGTAAACAATTATCAAAAGTTGCTGTGATATTAAAACAAATTCAATAATATTCATTAAATTTATTATTGAAAAAAAAATCATTAACCTCAAAAATTGCCTTCAAGTATTAAGTATGGAAGACATGTTTTAAAAAAAGATTTATATAATTCACAACTTTTAATTCTATTTGTAGATTAAAAGGAAAAGAGGAAACTATATATATGGATAATTTCGCTAATAAGAAAAGAGCTGGATTTATTGATTAACTAGAATGACATATATATATATATATAGAATTTTGAAAACTGGAATGAGATGCATATTTTGCTGTCTTTCACCAAACATTATGTTTTTTTCTTTTTTTTTTTTTTTTTTTTTTTGGATTGCAATATTTATATACAAATATATCAAAACCTTACTCTTCCATGACTCAAATCCATGTGTCATAGATATAAATATCGATGTTTAATTACTAAAACTATCTATTTCACTTAACATTACGGTCGTTGGGATAAAATAAACTATGGGTATTATGGTTATTTTATTAGTTGATTTCCAATAGTAAAGAAAATTACTTATTTAAGTCATGATTTATGTAATATCAAAATGGTTAGTTAAAAGCTAGAGGTATAAGTTATGACAATGAAAGAAAATGGATTGCCTAATTTTGTTTTGCATCGAATATGAGATTTGGAGTTTTCAAAATATTAATCGACTAGATTTGATAACAATTTGTCTCATTTTTATTGATGGTGAAGGACGTAATAAATTCTTACAAAGAAATTAAACTACAAGATTAGCATTAAACATGTTGATGGAATTTGTTACTGACTAGCTACAATATGAATTTTAATTTCGTTTTTTGATTTTTTTATGTTCTATTTATTTATTTTATAAAAAGTTTCTAATAGAAAAGAGATTTGTTGTTTGTTTATAATTTTTTCCTTCTTGAAAAAATGATGGTATAGATGCATCAAGGAGAGTTTGAATTAAACTCGAGTATGTACTTTATGTGAGATTAATTTGACTCAAGTTCGAGTGAAGCTTAGAAATCTTTGTTCAATTCAAATGCTAATTTACTTTAATTAGAACTCTCTATTGTTTTGATGCATTGAGTTTAAGCTTGAAGTTGCAAAAGAAAACCAACAACGTTGAGTCCAAATGCATAGTTATAAAATGAGTTTGAGATCAAACTTGAGATATGCAAATTTACTTTAATCAGAACTCTCTATTGTTTGATGCATTTGAGTTTAAGCTTGAAGTTGCAAAAGAAAACCAACAACGTTAAGTCTAAATGTATATTTATAAAATGAGTTTTAAATCAAACTTGAGATTTTATATCGAGTTTAAAAATAAAAAGTTTGGAACATTTAAAGTTTGACTATTATTAAAACTCATTTTTCATATAACATGGAGATATATATATATATATATATATATATATATATAATTTTACTATAAAATAAACAATGTTTATTCTATAAAATAAAAATCTAATATTGAATATCATTTGAAAATAGCTAATTTTATTTTAGAATAGATACTTTATTATGTAACATGCCTACCAATAAAGTTGTTTACCCAAAAAAGAAAAACCTAATCCTCCAACAATAATAATCATCTTTGGGTTCTTACCATCTTTATAGTAAACTGTATATACATATATATATTTATCAAGAATATTTAATATGTATATTTGTATATGCCATTTAAAAAACAATCAATAGAATGATTAACAATTGGATTTGTATCAAAGTTCCACGTATTGAACCTGCACTTGTTTAATTAACTTTAAGAATAATCAACATTTGATTCTTTAATAGATATTTCAGTTTTTCCTTACAAAAAAATAATAAAATCAACAATTTTTTTTCAACTAACATAATAATTAAAATTTTGACTGGGAAATAAAATAAATAGAAGAAAAAGAGAGAAATAGGATTTGGGAGTAATTATGAGCGGGAATATTAATAACTTGACAATTAATTAAATATATTTATATTTACAAAAATTTTAAAAAATTGTACAAAATATACGTAAACGAATTTAATGCTTAATTTTCAGACCAAAAATTTGAGTACCTAGTTTTAAAAAAATTCAGACTTGTGTCCCAATATCTTAAAGTTTGTATTAATTAATTAAAAAATTATCGTTTAATTACAATTTTACAAAAGGAAAAACGGTTTGCAGATGGTTTGAGCAACAGATTAATTGCCCACCGCTAGTTCACATGTGTTATTGGCCACGATAAATTTAAATTTTAAGTGTTCAAATTTTTTTATTAAAATTTTAATATTCATAAGATAATATAATTTAATATTATTAAAAAATTAACACATAATTAATTATCAAAAATTTAATGGAAAATTTTGGTATGTATAACATTGTTCTACCGGTAATGACCCCGAAAGACAAATCATCAACCATTTAACTTTAATTCGTGTTGCAACCGAAATGGACAAAATTCCAGAACACCATGCCACAGGTTACCGTTTAGCCCGGTAAAAATTTACATCCACGACTGCTTTCTATCCCACGTGCAACCACGCTCTCAAATCTTAGACGAACTTGAACCGCCCACCAAGCCAAAATAGTTAAGCAACGTGTAATGTACGTGCGAAATCGCGCGTGGCCATAGAATTCACCAGAAGTAAAAAAAATTTGGATTATCCTTGTCGTTTGGGGGTTTTCAAGAGAAAGTGAAAACTGGAACGGTGGTCACCTCTGTACTCCTTCGACTTCCGGTTTTGCTTGTTTACTGTGCCATCTATTCAATGTTTTGTCCATGGACCAGTAAGATACTGCCACGTTTTCTCTTATTGGTTATCACCAGCCTTGTGTTATAAGCTTCATTATTTATTGCCCACATTAAAAAATGTTTTTATTTTTTTTCCTTTGAAATTGTCACCGATTCCTATGTCTATTCAATGTGTTAGGTTTTACAATAGATTGATTATGAGTTATTGGTCCAAATTTATCAAAAACATTAAAAAATTTCAACTAATGTCAGTGTAATTGGGTCCCTATTTTAATGATTATCATTTTGGAAATTGATTGTGGATTTTATTTGCATATGAATTTTTACGTACATTTTTACATTTTTTTTTATATGACAAGATATCTTTTACCTCTTCAAAGCTTTTAACTATATAAGGAAAATTCTATGACAGATTCACTGTTTTAATTTATATTTGTCACTCCAAAATATATACATAACAATGAAGACAATTTCCAAGCCAAAAAAAAAAAAAAAAAAAAGAGAGAAGAGACTTTGAATCTTTCTACATGAGAAATAAATTAAAAAAAAATCAAACTAAAAATTATAGATGTGATGTGGTAGTCTGATTGGGTTTTAATTATTTTATTCAGTACATTTTATTTTTTTATTTCAAATGTTTATTGGTATTAATTAATTTATTAGAAATCTTAAATAATTATAAATTTGAATATAAAAATACAAAAATGATAGCTAACACAATTGACATTGTAATCAATTTGATATTTATGTTTTTGTTATCTATTATTATTTTTTTTTGTCAACTCAACTTCCTTAATTTTTAATTGAAATATCCAATTAGCACTGATTAAAGCTAATAACTATTTGAGATAAACAAATTAAACATGATTAGATAAAAAAATAAAAATATCAAAGACTAAATACCAACTATACTACCAAACTGTTTGAAATAAATGTAGATTTTTGTTTTTTTAAAACCTTTATTTATTTATTTTTTTAATGATAAAACAATATACAGACACAGCGCGCTTAAGATTTTCCGTTGTAGACGCGGCGCTATCTAATTGGGTATATACCAGATTTGACAAAATCTTGACTTCATACAATCAGACCTCCTTCTTCTTCTCCAAGTAGGTGAAAAACAAAGACCCTCTCTTTCTAATGTCCAAAAAAAATTAAAAATAAAAAATAAAAAAAAGAACTTTTAATTTTTTTAAAATTTTTTTCTCTTTTCTCTCTCTCACACGCCCACATTACCATATTACTACGACAACCACTATTGCTTTCTACCTAATCCAAACAAGAGAAAATTAGAGAGAAAGTGAAGGAAAATTTATTAATGGCAACGAATTTTGAGCTAACCTTTTTACTCTCTTCTTCTTCTTCTTAATCACAAAAAGGAAAAAAAAGAAAAAGAAAAAAGAAAAATCAGTGGGAGGCAAAGTGGTACTGTGGTAGTTTTGGTTGTTATTTGTTTATTTAATTGGCACTATCTATCTGTCCTATCAAAACCTCTAGCTTTTTTTTTTTTTCTTAGGGTTTTATTGAATCTCTGTCACGGACTTTTTTTTTGTAATACTTTTTCAGATCCCAGCGATTTTTTGTTGCTTCGGCTGCGGATCTATTTGGTATATTAGTGGTTTTGTTCAATGTGAAGCTTGTTTCGGTCTGGACTGGTTTGACTCCATGGGGACTTGGGATGTTTCGTTTTCGGTGAAGTTGCGGAATGTCTCTCGTTTGTTCTCGGTGACCGTAGTTTGTTTTTTTTCTTTTTTTCTGGGTTTGTGTGCTCTTCAATGGTAATCGGCGAAAATGTCGGCTACTTTAGCGGCTTTCGAACGTCCGCGGCCTGGTGGTCCGAATACGGTACCTTTTTTTTTTGGGGTTCTGTTTGGTTAGTGGGAAAAAATGAATGAATTTGAAAGAAAGCTTGGATCTTATGGTCTTTAGTTACTGTTTGGTATTGTTTTCTGGAAAGTTGATAGAAGTAAGGGGAATGTGAGCTTTTTTTTAAAAAAAATTTTATTTTCTAAATCACAGATGGTGAGAATTGTTATTATTATTATTTTTCCAAAAAATTGATTGTTTTTATCAATTGCATCCTATTCCTATGTTACGTAAATTTGTGTTTAATTGCCGAGAAAATGTGAATGAGGGAAAGTAGTAGTGAAAGAAGGTAATTTTTTTTTTTTTTTTGAATTGTTGATTTTGGTTTCTATAATTTAAGTTACATGGAGACCAAGGGTGAAGAATTTGAAAAAAATTCAAAAATTTTTGGTAGTACTATTTTACCTTGTTTTGAAAAAAAAAAAAAAAAAAAAAAGGGAGGATTAACCCTCATACGAGATTGAAATTTTTTGGAATTTGTTTGTAGCTTTATTTTTCTTATTAAATTAATCTTAAATTTAAAATTCAGACGCCAACTATTGTGGCCTATTGTAGTTTCTTTTGGTAAATTGGCCTAGTGTAGTTTGTTAGGAACAAATGTGGTAGAAGAACTAAATGGAAGGAAACAAAGCGCATTAGTTGGAATGGAAAAAAAAAAAAAAACTGCAAAGTACGTTGGTGTGGTAGTAGTACTCTTGTGATGGCCGAAATCAAGTTTAACTTTGCTGTATCAGAATGAGTTTCCATTTGCAAGTCGTTTACATATGTTATAACTTATATCTTGTTATTATTATTTATTTTGCTTTGATAATAACTTATATCTTGTTATTATTATTATTTATTTTGCTTTGATAATATTAGTAGTTTGAAGTTTGTTGTCAATTTTTCACAATGAAGATTTGCATTTTCATATCGATGATTACACATTCCTTCCACCTCTTGGTGCTTAATAGCATAGTAGTCCAATTTGGCCGTGGGTACTAACATATCTGATGATTTAGCAGGTTTTCAAGAGCGGCCCACTTTTCATATCTTCAAAAGGTCAGTCCTTCATTTCCTTTTTTCTATTATGACATGGTTTACAAAGTTATCAGTTTTCAATGCATGAAGCATATTGTTCTTTTATGATCTCTTAGTTTGTAAGAATAAACCGGTCAATCTGCATTTTGGGAATTTGATTCAGAATGTTGTTATTATCACACAAATTTTTATGTTGTAGATTTATGATGCGCTTTTAAGATTTGCATACCAAGGTTTTATTCATTAGCTGTTGTAAAGTTTTAGTTTTTTAAGACAATGTCACTAGATTCTCAAAACAAGTTTGGTTTAATCTCCTTAACTAGCCAATTGATGCTTTTAGTTTTATGAGTAAATACTGCTAAGTGAACAATGTATGAATCTTTAAAATTTTTGAGTAAACAATGCTAAGTGAACAGTGCTTGAATCTTTAAAATTTATGTACCTTTACTGCCATGGACGTTTCATAGAATTCATCTGTTATAGTTATGAAAATTATTTGACAAAATGTTACATGGAAAACTATGAGGAATGCCTCAAAATAATGACAAGTAAAGATATTTAGTTCTTAAAGACACGCTTTCACCCTTTTTTTTGGACGTCTTGTACTTTCTTCCCATTGAGTTTTACCTTTTCAAGAATCAGTGTATAACTAAAGTTGTATTTGGTCATCCATAGGTGGTATCTATAAACATGCTTCATCTAGCCATCATTTGTTGATCTGAATCACTGCATTTTAGAAAAGGGAAAAAAAATTCTGAGAAATGGTAGAATTGCATTTAGACTGCCAGGGGTTCATGCCCACTCAAGAATTCGGAAAGTTCCTTTTGAATGTCTTGAATGTCATGTATATTTTTGCTTGTTGTTCCTACAGAAGATTGATCTTGTGCCTAAATTGTTATTGGCTGCACTTAAAATGTTGTTTAATAATAAATATTTTGCTAAATGTATGATGCTTTAATATGAGAAAGAGGGGAAAGTAGAGAGATGATTCAATATGATTTAATCTAAGACTTGTAAATTTTAATATTCAAAATGAAAATTATTTTAAACACTACTTTTTAAAATCACATTAACCAATTTATGGTGTGATTCGATATGTATACAAAAAAATAATTATTGAAGATGATCCAGGGAAAAATAAAATAATAAATCTCTATTGGTTCTACTTCTACCTCTTATTTTCTGGGAAGACCGAAACATAGAATTCCAGATTCTATCAGACAGGAAGTCACTAACAAGTAAAGCACATGGGAAAGTATTCATGATCTGTAAAACTAGTCGAACATTCATTCCAAAACATTGTCGAGTTTCTTTAAAAGGCATTGTATAATATGTTCAAAATGTCATTTGTTCAGGGTTTAGCAAATTATGTGTTAAGGTAGTCTTTTTGTGTAGTGTGTTTAGATTTTTTTTTTTTTTTTGGTTGCTTATGTGACATCATATTTAGCATTCTTTTCCAATGTGGCTTAAGTGATACTCTGTTCAAACTGCAGGAATAGGTTGGAAGTCTTGGAAGAAGAGATGGTTTATCCTTACACGCACTTCTTTGGTTTTCTTTAAGAACGATCCTGTGAGTATCAATTATTTCTTTTGTTAAATTCGAATCATGCCAATAGGGTTCAATTTTTTTTCCTCACCTTCAGTTGTTTACAAATCCAATGAAATTCTGCTGGCAGCAATTTGCTGCAAAATTTTATGTTAATCATAGACAATTTAGATAAAACTTTTCTCTATTTTTGAGTAAATTCTTTGCTTTATTTATCAAAAAACCTGCAAAATTCTGAAAAGATCCACAATCAACAAAAAGAAAAGTAAATGTTTCTTCCGTTATATTATGGTGTTAACTGGGATTCTTGTCTTTGAAATAATGTTACAACTATTTTATGTGCATGCACTATATCACGTGGTATCATAAATTTCACTGAAACAAATTATGTTTTATTGGTCGCTGTATAGAGTGCACTTCCACAAAAAGGTGGTGAAGTAAATTTAACTTTGGGCGGCATTGATTTGAACAACTCTGGGAGGTATGCATGGTTGTTCTTGATTATTTCTTGTAGTATTGTCAGCATTATTCTTCATGGATGCAACTGTTTTCTTGTAGCGTTGTTGTTAGAGAAGACAAAAAGCTCCTGACTGTATTGTTTCCTGATGGACGTGATGGGCGTGCTTTCACCCTTAAGGTTATAAATTTAATATCAGATTTTTGTTTTATATTCATTTTCCTAGTAAAGAGGCTAAGTTGCATAATTACTGCTTTTAGTTTTACTGACAATATGTTTTCTTGAGTGTCCCAAACTTCAGGCTGAGACATCTGAAGATTTATATGAATGGAAGACAGCCCTTGAACATGCCCTTGCACAAGCACCAAGTGCTGCCCTTGTTATGGGACACAATGGGATTTTCCGGACCGACACAAATGATACAATTGAAGGGTCTTTCCATCAATGTTTGTACTTATACACTGTCAACTTTTTATGCCTCACCTAGTGGTCATATCTATTGAGTGATCTACTTATTCATAGTTTTGTGCTTACCAGGGAGGGAGAAACGGCCTGTTAAGTCATTGGTTGTAGGAAGACCAATTTTGCTTGCACTAGAAGATATTGATGGAGGTCCATCCTTCCTTGAGAAAGCTCTGCGGTTTCTTGAAAATTTTGGTAAGTTAATGACATTGATGAAACTTCTACTAAGAGAAATAGGAAGAAAAATTCTCTTTGCTTTCAAGCTTTGTTTTCTTTTCTTAATTATAAAAACCAATTTCTCTTTCGTAAATTCTGTTGTGGTTTCAATTCAATAAAAGATGGAGAGTAGGAATAGAGGAGAGATTGATAGACATGCAGGCTGATGAAATTAGAGAGAACTTATAACCAGAGTAACCAAATGATAAGTTTTTTTCTGGAAAATTCATTATAGACAATAAAGAAGTATATCCTCATGCTTTCAAAGAAACATAAAGTGAACCCATTTTAAACAAAATAGTTCTCATGACCCAAAAGAAGAGGGAAGTTAGAATCTGATTTTTCAAGTCTGAAAAGACTTTTTTACACTATCAAAAGTACCTTTATTTCTTCCCCTCCAAAGTCCCCAAAAGATGCATGGTAGAATGGCCCTCCAATAATCATGCATCTGCCCAGAGATCTGAAGCATCTCTAAAAGCAAACTATAACTTTATAACCCTAATAAAAGTGAAGGTACAACAAATGGCCTTTAACAAAATCCTTGTTCACCCTGTTCCTTGTGAAGCTGATGGGTGGTTATTCATGTCCTTGTGCGATTTCACTAATTTGGTATTATTAATTCATAAAAGTTGTGCGTGGTTACTTGTCAGGGTTCACTTTTGAAAATTGTATTGCCTATGAAACTATTTCTGAGAGCAAGTTGGAAAATTTTATGAGATACAATGTAAAAATGAAAGAGGAACATGCACGTTGTATATTTGATAAGTCAATTTCTTTTTCTAATAGGTACTAAAGTTGAAGGAATTTTACGACAGTCTGCAGATGTTGAGGAGGTGGAGCGTAGAGTTCAAGAATATGAACAAGGTACTGCCTCTAATTGAGTTTCAAACTTTCTGATGCCCAAAAGAAAAAGAAAATAAAAAAACTAGTTCCTAAATTTCTGGGACTGTGAGACCACTGAAAGCATCATTTTGTGACTTTCATTGAATGTTCTGTGACCCTTGGTAAATGTGCATTAAAAAATTTCAAAGGATTACTCAATCCTGTTTTTCTTTTTTGTAGGCAAGACTGAATTTGGTTCTGATGAGGATGCTCATGTTGTTGGTGATTGTGTTAAGGTACATTTTTGCCTCGGTTGATGTCATTATTTATGACTATTATAATCTATGATTAATGGCTTGAGCTCAATAATTACCAAGTTTTTTCATTGTCAGCATGTTTTGCGCGAGCTACCCTCTTCTCCTGTACCTGCATCCTGCTGTACAGCATTGCTAGAGGCTTATAGTAAGTTTTGCTCTATTGTTCTTAAATTCCCTTTTCATGTATATTTACCATAGATAACTATAGTTTGACTTTCTTATACCTTTTTATGCAGATTTTCTCATGAAATTCTTTATAGCATTTTTCTAAGAACTGATTCTGATGGAAACATTGTAACACATAGAATTCTGATGGAAACATCGAATTAAGCAATCTCTTAAAAGTATATTACACTAGAGATGCAACTTAACCAAAATTTGAACTACTTATTTTTGCTCATAGTCAATGTTTTATGGTCTGCTACTGCTTTTCATGTTAATTGATGAAAGTGTCTTATGGTTTTGCTTTGCTGTCTATCTGGTTAGAAATTGATCGAAAGGAAGCTCGTATGAATGCAATGCGCTCTGCAATATTGGAAACATTTCCTGAACCTAATCGCCGATTATTACAGAGGTAATCAACTTATCTGACATGATATTTCACCTTCTTTCTGTCTTTTGTTTGTGAATGCTTAGGTCCTAGTCACCAGGCTCACTACATTTTGGGACATGTTACTTTTTTTTGTGACATGCATGTCATCCTTATAAGTTAATTTTTTTCATGATGTTTTAGTTTCATTGAAACTAATACTTTGTCTGCTAATGGTAATTTGGAATATGGGATAATTGAAAGGTGATATTTGTAAAAAAAAAAAAAAAAATTACAAGAAACAAAGGAGAAAAACCTTACATAGATTAATAGTTGTCCAACTAAACAAACCAAACACATAAATAGCAACAAAATGCATTCTTTATAAAATAAACCTAGAGAACCTTAGACACATTTGTTTTCCTCCAAAGAATTTAGTGGAAGTTGAAGCTTGATGTTAGCATGGTGGGAATGGGATGATGAGTTAATTGATCTTTTCCATGGCATTGTAGAACTAAACAAAAATCATTACATTATATAAATGAGCTTGATGATACAACAAAGGTTCTTCTTATCTTATTTGAAGCAAAAGGGGCATTTTGACTATTTTCTGCAATATCTAGTACAAACACATTTGAGCACAAGGCTTTCTGTTTTTATTTTTCAGAAGTTTGATAGAATGTACTTTCCACTTGTGACCTACTCTACCGTCTAATTTTCTTTCCACCAATGAGTGTCTGCACTTTCTTTCTATTATGATAAGCATATAATCCCAAGAAAAAATGCCATGTTGTATGAGTCTACCTTATTTTATAAAAATTTAAGGGCTTTGGGCATGTGATTTTTTACATTTCATGCAGTTATTCTTAAAGAACTTTTTTGTCAGTGCTGTAACCTATGCTAACTTCATTATGCATTTTTATGTTTAAGGAGGCTTAGAAGAATTTGCATCTTAATTATACGTAAATGTAGCAATTACCTTGTTGCTGGTTTTGCAGAATTCTGAAGATGATGCATACAATATCCTCTCACTCTCATGAGAATCGGATGACTCCATCTGCAGTTGCTGCATGCATGGCACCCTTGCTTTTACGCCCTTTATTAGCTGGTGAATGTGAACTGGATGATGATTTTGATAGCAATGGTGATAATTCTGCACAGCTTCTTGCTGCAGCAAATGCTGCTAATAATGCTCAGGCAATCATTACAGCACTCTTGGAGGAGTATGAGAGCATCTTTGATGTAAGATACTTGGTCTCCATAGAAATTTTTTTTTTTTTTTCTCCTTCTTTTTTGGAGCTACCCTCATAATAAGGTAGTGTCTCTTTGATTAGGGAATTGGGTTGTTTGGGTTACTTTTATTTCTTGCAACATCTTTTGTAGGTGAACAGTATACAATTGTTTTTAAACTGGGCAAACAGGTACTTGGATGATTTGATGAAGCTACGCATATTAAATCATCACACACGTTAGAGAGCCCTCCTTCACTGTCCTTGACAGTTTTGTGATCCTATCTGAAATTTAAGAGCATACATCTTACCAACATTGATAATACATGCCTAGCTGTCTAGTCTAATTCTTCTTCTTCTTCTTTTTTTTTTTTTTTTTTTTTTTTTTTTTTTTTTCCATGCTAAAATCTTACTGGATACAAGTCCTATAAAAAATATAGTTACTGGAGACCATTATCAATTAAAGGTCATCTGACAAAGAAATAATTGGTTGTATATATATATATATATACACTTGAATACGATGAGCACTACGCTCGTTAAGGAAAAGTTTGGTGTTACTATGCTTATGCATTACATGACGTGGATAAAGGGCTGTGAAATCCAAGCAGTTTCCTGATCATACCATAATTTCATGTGTAACTTACCTATTCTCCTTTTCAGGATGAAAATCTACAACGATGCTCTATTTCAGCTGATTCTCGGATTGAAAACAGTGGGAGTGAAGATTCAACTGACGATGAGAATATTGATCTGAAACACAATGGCTACCATGATGCAGAAAATGAAGTTGATCCAGAAACAGATGATGAACCCGAACGTATAAATAGTGGTAAATTGAGTGAAAGCAGTGGTTATGCTGGCAGTGACCTCTATGACTATAAGGTGATCTTTCTGTCTCTCTATGCATGTGCATTTGTATTGTACATGTATGCATAAATTTTAAAATATCTTATGGATTAAGTGTGTGATTGAACTCATGATTTGTCCACCTTTAGCCTTTTTTACCTACACGGGCAACACATAATGAGGGTTAGCAGGATTTGAAGAGAAGAATTATAAACAATGAGGCTGTTGCATCAGATATCATGTTAAAGTTAGTATAATTCCCTAAGGCTAAAAGTAACTTGGGCTCCACTTTGTATATCATGCTAACACGATATACAGTCAACAAATGCATTTATGTCATATATGGACTAGACTAGATTTTCCTAATAGAAATAGGAATAGTCTTTAGTATAGGATTTAAGATCTCCAATTGCATAGTTACCAAATAAACAAAAGATGAACAATACTCAAGTCAACCCTTTGACTCAGTCAAATTAACACAGTTTCATTTTTCCCACATACAGGCATTTGGAGGTGACGATTCAGATGTTGGATCGCCAAAAGAAAATCATGCCTCAGCTGAGAGTTCAAATTTATATATTGATCCTCAACAGGTCAGGGAAGCAAATGTTCAGCTGATGGAAGAACATGGCAATCCGAAGAAGGGTAATGATAGCTCAATCAATGAGATGGACCCGGCGAGTGTATCACCAGCTGGAGATTCTCACCGTTCAATGGGTGATATTTTGTCATCAATGGATCCAGGGCATCCTTTAGCTGTATCTGGACTTGAACCAGGTCCTGGAAAAGCAACGAGTAAAGTTACAGGCTTAAATCCTATTACAAAACGATCAACATTCTGGGGAAGAAGCAATGTGAGTTGCTGTCAGTTGCTTTTTATAGAATTATACCTCAAATGCAATGATATCTAATACACTGTTGATTTTCATGCAGGCTAGAAAGACACCATCGGTGGAATCAGTTGACTCTTCTGGAGACGAAGAGTAAGAATGCTCATAATTTGTTTGTCTGTGGTCACTTCAACAACTTTAGTATAACTAACTGACTTGGAAAAACGGAATCAGGGCCTATAATTTTTCATGCTCAAATATCTATATAATAAGTGTGTGGATAGGTTCTTGGTACACACTATCAAGCTGCAAAAATGGATACTTAATACCAAGAATGTGTCAGCATCATCTGCAATTTGAACACAAGAGCATCTTACAATATAATTTTTAGCCAGTATCTAAACGAGAAAAGACAATTTCATAGGGCTTTTGAAACTGTCTATAAGCAGTTATTTGTCATCTGTCTTTGCTGTTAATCTTTTGCATTTAAAGAGTTTAACATTTTATCATTTTTTGTAGGCTTGCTATTCAGAGGCTTGAAATTGCCAAAAGTGAATTGCAACACAGGATTGCAAAGGAGGTATTATTCTCATTTATTAAACTAAACAATGGTGGATCAAAATTGCTGCTATTGTTAATGGAATTGGTTGTCTTCTGTTGTAGGCTAGAGGAAATGCAATTCTACAAGCTAGCTTGGAGAGAAGGAAGCAAGCTTTGCATGAGAGGCGATTAGCTCTTGAACAAGATGTATGTGACTAAGTTTATACTTATGCTCTAATGCCAAAACCATATAACTTTTTTTTCTTTTTCTTTTTTTTGTTTGGAGAGAGAGAGAGGGGGGGGGGGGGGTGTGGGGAAGAAAGTGGCTGAGGGAAAAGGGATATGCATGTTTTGGCTTAGTGGAAAGATGAAAGAATGGAAGAGGAGGGATTACCATCCTCCCTATGGGTCCGGAGTGTTGTATCTTCTTCTCTTTTAATTTTCCTAATAGGTTCTATTGGAAGAAATGCAAACATTTCGTTCCTGCACCAGTCTTTCCCATATCCCTCCTTCCCTCTCCGACCAAATGGATGTAATAATCATGCTTGTGATGCTATTTGCTATGCCTTTTGGTATGCTGTGGTCTAACTTGTAAATGATTGTATAGGTGTCAAGATTGCAAGAGCAACTGCAAGCTGAAAGAGATCTTAGAGCTGCACTGGAAGTTGGCCTGAGCATGTCTAATGGACAATTTTCCAGTTCACGTGGCATGGATTCTAAGGTTTGTGTAGACTGTACAGGATTTTCTTTTCCTTTTATTATTTTTATTTTTTGTTTAGTTAAATTGCTGGTTTAATCCAAATTCTTACGACTTAAAACCAATGTGAAGACAAGGGCTGAGCTTGAGGAGATCGCTCTTGCAGAAGCTGATGTGGCCAGGTTGAAGCAGAAAGTTGCAGAACTCCACCATCAACTTAATCAGCAGCGGCAGAATCACTATGGTTCACTCTCTGATGCTTGTGATCGTTATCAGCATGTCCAGAGTCATAATTCTCAACAGTGAGTGTGCTAAATTTCACTATTCCATCACACACACACATAGAGATATATAGTATGATTGTAATTTTCTTGAGGATGAAGGGACCGAGATCAAGTGCACCAATTTAAATCTGTCATTTTTAAGTCTCTAATTTAATACCTTGATATCTTCATGGTTAATATTTAGTTTTTTCGAGTTGCCGCACTCATCATGTGAGAGCTTTGTCCACAATGAAAATGATTGCTTCTGGTTCATTCTATTTGTCCACTGCTGTATCCAGGACCTAAAATTCCAGACTTGCTAGTATGGCATATGAATGGTGTGCATCTTGTATGGCCACCATCTATATGATATAAAGAATTTTAGACCAAGGAACGCCTAGCGAATTAAATTTACATGTTGGAACATGGAATTCAAGTGGTCGCACTGATGTGTTTTAAAATTTGGTAACTTTATAATCTTTTAATGTATGAATTTGTTTGACTTCTGCAGGAGATTTCTTCAGCAAGATTTCGACACAACTCTTGCCTTTTGTAATCATGAAAGAAAACAAAGGACAGAGGTATGCTTTAGGAAGTTTGAATCATATTTGACATTTTAGTTTATTGTTCCAACTTAATTTCTTCATCATCTTGTTCTTTTATTTCTATGATCTGCTCCTCTATTTATATTTCTCCTTTCCTTTTATCTTTCTTCTTTTATTGTATCTACCTCTTTTCCTCTCTTTTATTTTTGGTGGAAAGATTGTCTGAGCCGGCAACATAAAAATTCATGATGGACTCCAACTGCACAATCTGGAATGGAAAGAAGCTAATAAATCAAGGGGGGGAAGGGAAATGTATTATCATTGTAATAAAAATTGCATGCTCAGTGTACTTTCTTCCTGTCTGCCCTTGTTTTCTAATACCTCACAAGGAATTACATTGTTTAAAATTGATATAACCTGAAACCAAGAAGGGATGACTCTGCTAGGCTTCTATTGCTAGCTTTCAGATATTGTGTTCAGGAATACAACATAGTTCAGCAATTTTACTTCATGTAATATCTAAAATAGTAAAATAGCAAGCTGCACCTTGATCTTTATTATTAGAAATAGTAGAGTTTTTAATATAATTGAGATAAAAATCATTATTTAACTGGTATTTATTTCATAACCATGCCATCTGTGGCTTGTTAATATTATCGAGGACTAAATATATATTACTGGAGTGGCATCTCAAATTCTTAATCTGAGTAGTTTAAGTGTACTTGGCTGAAAAGGAAGCCTATATCCTTGTTTCTGTGTTTTTTTAGCCAAGAGTCTCCTTGAACCATATGGTATTCATTTAATTCCATATATATATATATATATGTGTGTGTGTGTGTGTATATATACTAGTTAACATTTTGCATTACAAGAGAGAAATTCTGTAAGGTTTCCTTTGTGATAGATATATAAGGTAGAGTCGTGGAAGGACCATGTAACAATACAGAGTAAGGAAACAAGATTTGACATGCAGTTTTGCCCCTTGATTATATGTGTGAGATTATGAATGTTCTGATTCTGATCTGTTGATGTGGGCGAGGTTGGTCAAATCACATTAAAATTTTCTGTTGGATAGTGTGATTTATCAAATACTAGTATGCAACTGCCACTCTGCTTCTGTTCTCAAAATTTGGTATGACCATTAGAGTTGTTTGATCTCTCTGGCCCTGCATGCTATGTATATATATATATATATATATGACTTCTTTTGCTAAAAGGTACCATATGATTTGTTGTTCGGTAATTCATTTTTCTTTGAACTTTCTTCAAGATCCTGGGTGCTCTTTGATTGTTTTGATTTCTTTATCATATTTTGTTCTATTATAAGGATTTTTGTCTTGAACTACTTGGATGATAATTCTTAATTGTTTTGCAACAGGAGAGTTTGTTGGGGACAGATTGGAGGAATATCAAAGGACAAGTATTAGTATCTGGCAGTGGGAGCAGGCAGCCAAACCGGAAGCCATTCATGGACTCTACTAGCTTAACTGATTCTAAAAGCACTGAGGCTTCGACTAGTATGTCTATGGACGAACTTTCTGCAGTTGATTCTGCCGCAGTGCCTTCCACTTCTAGAGCTGCAGAAGTAAGATCAATTCTTGCTAACTATCAATCTTACTTCTAGTTCTCAATTTATAGAACCTCGGTTGTATTTTCTTTATTCTTTCTTCATTTTTTGATGTTTCACTGTCTTTTAGTTCATTTAATTGAGGATTTGCTCCTGTATGTTAATTGTAATACTGCTGAAGTGTTGGTTTTCTTTTTCTGCATATACAAGTATTTAGTTATCTTAAATCTCGAAGTTGCGTTTTTCCTCCTGTAGTCTTGAATTATATGCCAATGATTACCAATGTCTTTTCTTCCCTGTTTTATTTTACAAAAATCATGACCCTTCTTGCATTTATCTCCCTACCTGATTCCTTAACGTCACTGTGTTCTTATTGAACTACGACTCTGGTTTTATAGGTAGTGGATTATCCAAGACACCCATCAGCAGCATCTTCTGCTTTGGTAGAATTGACGACGCGTCTCGATTTCTTCAAGGAAAGACGTTCACAGCTCATGGAACAGCTCCATAACCTTGACTTGAACTATGGCACAACATCTACCCAAGATTTTGTCTATAGACCATCGTCTCCTCCATGGAATTGATGACACCACAAACTCCACATAAAGATTTCTTTAGATCATTATCCCAGCTGTGGTGGAACTAATAACCAAAGGCGGAGCTCATCGAATGAAATCTGGGAAGATGTATGCCTGACACTTTGTACATCCTTTGATACCATTGCATATAGTTGTAGTCATGCGCTCTTTTAATTTCTTGTTTCATATTTAAAGTTTTTTTCTTTTTCTTCTTTCTTGGTGAAGATGTCATGTGATTGGATCTCTTATAAGGAAGTGTTTCTGTTCTTTTTTTTATTTATTTTTTTAACTTTTTCCTGGCGGACTTTTATAAACAAAGCAATCCTCTGTTGTGTCCATAGTAGTGGTGGGGGGTAACGTTATCGAGCGAAAATATTTATAGGAGAAGAAAAAACTTTTTGTATAATTTTTCTTTTGTTTGGTGTTTTTTCTTTGGTGGGAATGCTCTTGTACATTTGACTCGGTTGATTGTATCATGGATTATCTGGCAATGGCATTCTGGCTAATTCAGTTAGATGCTTTTCAGTCTAAAGGATGGAATCTAAAGTCACTAGTTTTTGTTTTTTTTTTTTTAATATATATTATTATTATTTCTTATGTAATCTCTTCCTTTTTTCTTTTTTCTTTTTTTAATTATATCACTTGGCATTTTTGTTTCTGTCATTAAGATGTGATGTAATTTATTTTTCCTTTTTTCCTCAATGAAAGTAAGAGGACAATATGTTAATGTGAGTGTTGAAATTGTCTCTGTTTCCTGTGGCAGTGATCCTGGATTTGGACCCTCACAATCCCAATTTTTCAATTTTTTTTTTTTTTTTTAAACGAAAGTATTGGTTTGGTTGAGAATTTGGAAAGCTAAGTGATGGTATCTTCCATGTTTTATCCAATCTGTTTTTGTGTTGAATATTGTCGTTTCATGAATCAGATCGTTCAATGTTATAACTAAATAGCCCCACTATGATGATGATGATTATTATTATTATTATTATTTTGGCATATATAGACTAATTTATTGCTTGCTTTCTTCCTTGCCATTGGATCTATTTTTATTAGGATCAAACTTGGAATGGCATTTATTATATTCAAATTAGAAACCATTAAATCGAAGTCCCAATTTTGATGTAGCTAATTACTCAAGGTGTTCCATATGCAGACGTAGACAATTAGTAATTAACTATATTTTAAAAAAATAATAAAAAAAAAATTGATATTTGCTCTCCTTAAAAAATTTCACTTTAAAAGATCACATTGATACTGCTACAGAAATTCAAGGATATATTTATGTTGAATTATATACCATTTGAAGCATATGTGGTTATTAAAATTACAAAATCGAGTATTTTTTTATTGGAAAGAATTGATTGCGTCAAAAAGATATTAAAAATATCATTAATATAATATTTCTAACAAAGAAGTACAAATTAGTCAATCAAGAGAATAAAAACACAATGGGGGAGCGTGTTAAAGTTTTAGATGCTAGGTATGCAAATATAGCCTCTTTCGATTTTATTCCAAATTACAAACCGATTGTTTTTGGAATTCCTTTTTAGATTAATTTCAAAATGTATCTCTATTTTATGAAGTCATAATATATCTCTATTTAAGATGCTGCATAAAAAATAAAAATAAAAAAAATCATATTTACAATCATATAAGAAAGAAAATTTTCATATTTACAATAAAAGTTTAGCATTATTATTATTATTATTGAAATTTCATTAAACCATTTATTATCTAGCTTCCACACGAGATTTCTTTTTTTTTTTTTTTTTTTCTATTCCACGCACAAAATATTGGAGTGTATTTCTTTTTATCTTCTTTTATATATATACATATATACATATATATATATATATATATATATATATACGTTTTACAATAAGAACCTCAAAAATAAGTGAATTTTTTTTAAAAATTAAAAATAATAAATAATAAAAAATATTACAACCTCATATTAATATATCTATTTATCAGACAGTGGGTCCAACACAGCCACACCCAGCACAGGTGTTTAAATGTGGTTGGAATAGATTTGTCTAATAGTAGGCTCGGAGTCAGCGCAATCTACCAAAGTCCAAATCAGATAACGCATAAAAAGTTAAAAACTCCCTAAATTTTCTAGAGAGAATTTTCTCGAGAAACTTCTCTCTCTAAAATCTCTCTCTCTATTTCTATATCGCTTGCTGCTGTTTTCTTTTGTTCATGGCCGTGAATTCAATGGTGTTAGTCTCTCTCTCAGCGTACTCGAAGTTTCAAAGGTCAGTTTCTTTTTTCCTTCAAAGACACTGATTTTATTTTGTTATTAATTCCAATATATATTATTATCATTATTATTATTATTTTGGGGTTCTGTTTGGCTGGGAAGAAATCGAAGAAACAATTTTGCAGTTTTGTGTTTCCGTTTTCTTTCTTCTTCACTGCTTATTTTAAGTAATGCTGTAAATGAATTGAAACGGTTTAATCTTTTATAATTTCTTGTTTCTTAATGTGTTCCATGTATTCAAAAAAGAAATTTCTTCAACTAAATGCAGCAGAGAGTAAAGTTTCTATTTCCTGGCAACCTGTTCTCGTTTCATTGTTTGTTTGGTAGAAAAAATAGATTATTGCTCGTATTATTATTGTTATTATTGGTAAGTTTCCCATTAACCATATTGATTTTTAGAATTGATATTCTAATGAAGTGATATTGTGAACTTATTAATGTCTTTGCTGTGAGAATTAACTAAAAAGATGTTTAGGTTTACTCTTATCAATTTTGAAACTTATCTTTTTGGTTTTTTTTTTTTTTTTTTTTTCCCCTCTTAATGTAACTTTGTAATTTCAATGGCAGAGCAAAGTGAATAAATGATGCTTTTGGTGGCTCAATTGTGTGAATTTGGGTGACGTATTGGTAACAAAATGAATTCTAGATTTTCTACTCAAATTCTTTGGTTTAGAACCCAAACAAATAATAATTTGGGATCAAACCTTGATTCCGCTAGTACCCTTATGGAACCACCCAAGCAAAAGGCTCGTTTCGATGTGAAACTGTGGGGATGGTCCCTCATTTCCATTTTTCCATGGATAGCTCTCAATGCTAAGAATAATATTAGAAAACCAACTACTATTAATAGACAGTTGAGAAAGCGAGCCCGGCAGTCTCAAGGAGTTGTTGAGAATCGTACCGTTGTGCGCTTTAGGCCTTATGTTTCCAAGGTTCCATGGCATACAGGTGTAAGAGCATTTCTTTCTCAGCTGTTCCCCCGATATGGGCATTATTGTGGACCCAACTGGTCCAGTGGGAAAGATGGTGGCTCTCCTATCTGGGATAAACGGCCTATTGATTGGTTGGATTTTTGTTGCTACTGCCATGATATTGGTTATGACTCTCATGATCAGGCCGATCTATTGAAGGCTGACTTAGCATTTCTTGAGTGCTTGGAGAGGCCAAATATGAGTGCGAAAGGAGACGCTAGAATTGCTCATGTTTATAAGACAATGTGCATCACAGGTATGCTTAGCATCAAAACATTGTTATAGCTTCTTGTTAATTTCTCATAATTATAAGAAGAAAAACTTGGTTATAGCATGGTGTAGATTCGAGAAGGTAGGTTATTTTTTTCTTGGTTTTGCGACATTTACTTTTGGCTATTTGTTCTAATCGATTTTTTGCATGAATATCAGGTCTCAAGAATTTACTAATACCTTATAGGACGCATCTTCTAAAGCTAAAATCAGGGACGCCTATAATCCAGTTCGGATGGCTAAGTAATGTGAGGTGGAGAAGTTGGAATATGCAAAAGACTTAAAAAAAAAAAAAAAAAAAAAAAGGATTAGGAGTTTTTGGAAGTGGTTAGCGGCAGTACCTTCACTTTTCACCCGTTGAAACAGATTGTCCCAAATCTTTCTTTTTTATATTCATAGTTGTTAGAGTGATCTAGCTTTTGAAATTGTAATTAATTTAGACGGCTTTTGTCAGTATCTTTTGGGGTTTATCAATATTAGGGTGATATTGTGGTAGTTTACATCATCCACTATACTATTTGGGTATTGGACAATGTAAATATATTCTTATATGTATCTAAATGTATGCACATATTTGCTTCTTTAGACTAATATAACAACAGGTTATAAGGAAGCTGTTAGTTCCATTTGTTTTGCTGGTTTGCTTGATAGACTAATGTTTTTCTTCTTTTCCTTCTGTTTAATCTTTTTTTTTTTTTTTTTTTCCCACTCATTTTACTGACGAAATAGCATAATATAGGGCCTTAAATTCCTTGCAAGTTCTAACATTGGGTTTCTCTTCATCAGCACCATATAGGCAAGTCTGTAATATTTTGCATTTTATGATTTAAGCATGTTAATAGCATCATATTGGCAAGTGTTGTACTACCATTTCGTTTGGTCTTCTCTTGCTGCTTTAGTTTTTGCAATTTTCTTCATCGATCTTTACGAGCTTATCAGCTTTACATGCTGTATATTTCACTTCTCAAGCTTAAATTGTTCCTTTTGTGTTGATCGATGAAGTTCATTTTTGAACTGAAGAGCCTAATATGAACTTCGTCTTAAGAAAGTTGTGTGTGTGTGTGTTATTTTTTTTTTTTGTTTCTTGGTTGTTTTTTGTGGTTAAGTCCATGAGGATTGATTGCTTTTAACTGTGAATAAACAAAATGTTGTTAGATTCCTAGTTGTATCTACCACTACCCTTTTAGTAATTTTAGCTAATCTTTGATTTAGAGGAGTAATTAAGGATTGATGGCGGTTGTAGGTATCCTATAAATCCTTGCTTAACCTAATTCCCCAACTTATTGTTTGGAGGCTTGGAAAAATTGGAGCTACACACCAATGAAAGAAAATTATAACAACTCATTATATTAGGAAATCGGGACGAAAACCATTCTACTTTCCATTACCTGATGTTTCATAGAAAATATATGTTTTTTACTTTTTTAACTAAATTGACTTCTAAAATGTCTATTTTATCCTTGTCTTTAGGAATAAATATTTAATTTTTTATCCTTTAAGTTTTATATAATAATATATATTAAAATGAATGTCTATTTGAAGCTAATGGTTTAAGCATTTTAATATATTCATTTTGACAGAGTCAAATAGACTTTAAAAAAAAAAAAAAAAAACACAATTATTTTCTTTTTAATGATTTCACAGGCACTAAAACTGGTTCTAAACTTTCTTTAATTTTTACTTTAATTTATTTTACCTCTTTTTCCCCTGCTAAATTCAATTAAACATTTAATTGACTAGAAATAAGACCTTCCCAATGATCAACGTCACATTAGATAACATTCTCTCACAATTCATGTTTGACATTATCACTACTATATTACAAAAAAAATAAAAAATAAAAAGGAAGAAAGAAATTATAACTACTGCTAAACCACATTATCACTACTACTAAACCTCTAGGATTGTCTTCCATTTCAGCATCACTTACCTAACAACCATAATTCATCATCAATGCCATCACTATTGTTTTTTTTCTCCATTAAAATTTTTTTTTTCCACTTCCAAATATTGTCATACTCTTATGTAACAAACATTTTAATTATATTATCCAAATATATTGCATTATTTTCCATAAGTTCAATGGAACTATATATCTCACCATTGCAATATTTTTGAGAGAAAAAAAATTAATAGTAAAATGCCAAAAAGGAAAAATGATATAACATGAAGTTTGCTTAAACTCTAAAAGTAATGTAGTGAAATTGGATTATATATGTTAATAAAAAATAAAAATTATAAGATATTTGTTTAGGTATTTATATATTATTTATTGTAGTAAGTCAACCGAAAAATAACAAAGGCGTGAAATGGACCGTTGATGTGCGACCCCAACCGAAAGACTATCAAAAATAGGCAATCTTGACCGTCACAATACAAAAGCCAAAAGTTTTAACGGTCCTGATGGATCATGGTCTGCGACGGTGGGAGCCCACAGGCTCATGAAAGAATAATCGATGGATGTTCACGTTGAGTAGGCACTACGGTATCACCAATGCATGGACCCCACTCTGCTTTCCTTCCCCCACAGGTTTTTTTTCCCCTCGTCACCAAACACTCCGAATCTACAAGCACCTAATACTCTCTCTCATGGCGCGTGCAATCACACGTCCCCTTGTTGGCTCCAAAAACTATTTGCTATATTTGGTTCTTCAAATATTTCCCAAATAAACGATCACTTATCATCTCAAAATAAGATTACAAATTTTTTTAAAAAAAATATATATTTTGGTTAAACTAATTAATATTTATAATAAGGCTTTTGCTATTTGCCAATCATTCATTCATGAGATTACTGTTTATGTATCAATTGTTACTTGAGAGATTTAATTCTTTTTACTTTTTAATATTAACAATTTAATATGAAAAAATAAATTTCCTAATTTAATATAAAACAAAAATTACGGTAATACAAAATAAAAGCACATATCATATCATGTATGAAATAATTAAAAAATGTAATGTTAATAACTAATGAAGATTAAAGTTCTTCTTTATTTTATAGAAGAAACATAAATTTAGGATATTTTGATCAATAGTTTATTTTTGGAAATCATTTTTTAGTTTATATTTGAAAATAAAAAATGAGATCCATATTGATTGATTTATTTATTTTTTACATGTTAATCCTTTTAATAAATATTTTTTAATACTAAAAGCATACATTATATAAATTATTAAAAATGATATGTTAATAAAAAGATTAAATTTCTTCCTAACTTAAGAAGAAATAAAAGTTTAGGATATTTTAATAAAAAAAGTTTATCTTATGAAAACTATCTCTCAAGGGCAACTTAACTAGATTTAATGCCAATATTTGTGGCAATCCCATGGCGAGTTTATGGTTTGGATCCATACTTGGTGGATTGAGTTTTTCAAGTTCTAGCACAAAGAATTAAGATAGTTGGGGGAAATACTGAAGCATAACCATTCGTTGGAGGTACAAATTCCAATGGCTCAATTGCCCAGATGGTAGTTTACTTGAAACCAGTTTCAGCAACAATTGAAGCATAAACGAGGAGATAAAAATCAAATTAACATTGATTAATCTATTTTGTTTTATATGTTAATTCTTTTAAAAAATTATTTTTAAGACTAAAAACTTAAAATTGGAAATAACCCTTTGAGGTAAGCAATTAAACTTTTAATGGGAGTATATGGATTTCATTTTAGTTTTCATATTAACATGTTTCCAAAAGAAAATGAGATATGGTTTTAATATAACATTTTTTTTGTTTCAACCTACGTAACTTAATACTTTATTCATTAGTTTTATTTTTATTTTTTAAGTACAATATAGTTTGTTTTGCTTTTGTTTTTTTTGTTTTTTTTTTTTGTTTTTGTTTTTCATATGTACAATATTTTTCAAAATTACAATTACATCTTTATATACCATATGCACATAATGTATATATATTTCATAGTTTTACATACGTCTTGCAACGATAGAATATTTGACATGGAAATGAAATTGAATCTTCATATTTTCTCTCATTTTCTCTATGACTCTAACCAAAACGCCCATCTTCCACAAAAACAAAATCTTTTTCTCTCTCTTTCTCTTTTGTCTCCCTAAGACAATGTATAAGAGGACCCGAACACCATGCAAAAGGGCTGGATCTTCAATATTTGTAGCTTTGTTCGTGTAATTTCCATTGCAAACCTTCATTTTAATTTTCTTTAATCCCCTCAAAATTTTCATTGTACACCAAAAATTACGTTAATCTTTTACTTCTCCACAAAAATTATTTCGAATCCAATTTATTTTTTCTTTTTCTGGTCACTTCCATTAATTATTTATCAACAATTGGAAAATTGTTGAGTAGGAGGATTGTGACAAAATCTACCCCGAATAGGATGAGATAAGAGATCTTTGCTCGTAATAATAGAATAATTGTATTGTCTTAAGGCTATTTACTTCCTTATTCATTTATTATTAAAAGGGATCTAGAGGTTATGCTTGTCATCTAAAAAAAAAATAACTCACTGGGGGTAAATGTATAGTAGTGTCAACAAAGTGAAAAAAACATAAATGATATTTTTATGATAGAGTAAAAACTGAATGGGTAATTTTATTGTATCATAATTTTGAACTTATTTTCAAAAAGTTACATATACTTTTTTTTGAAAAAATAAATATTAAATTTGTTCGAAGAAAAAAAATTGAAGATAACTTTTGCAATTGGTACGCAAACTTTAGTTTACTATCAATAATGCTTCATACTTGGTACTCGAAAACTTTTTAACAAGTTTTGATTTATACTGCTTGATTTCTTAGAAAAAAATATAGAGAAAATGATACTTCCTTTTTTGATAAAAATAGAGAAAATAATACTCAAAACAATAAGAATAAAACATGTGCACATTATATATATTTAATTTTGGATGGAAATTTTTTTTTTCCTAATTTTTCTTTATTTAGTGAAATCCAACCAACCAAACAGGGAAAAGAAACAAAGGTGATGAAAATTTATGGTCTAAAATAAAATAATATTTAAATAATAACGCTTTAATTTCGAAAGTGATTCTCACTTAACCATACGAAGCGCGTAACCTCTATTTATCCCCACAGCAATTCAATTTTTTACCAAAAAAAGGAAAAAAAAAATGATAAAATACAATCAATGCGTTTTAATTAATTTATTAAAAATAGGATTTAAAAAAAAAAAAAAACAAATTGCCAATAAACAATTGGATGATAAAACCGATCCCAAACGTCGACGTATTTGGAAGGTAAACGCCGCCTGCGAGACCAGAGTCCGGAGGAAAAGAAAAAAAGAAAAAAATAAAAAAATAAATAGAAAATTCTGAGAAGCCTCATCCCCTTTGGACCAAAAACAACACGAGAGAGAAAAAAAAAGAAAAACCAAACCTCACCCTCTCTCTCTCTCTCTCTCTCTCTCTCTATCTCTCTCTCTCTTCTCTTGCTCTGTGTCGGTCTCTCTCCTAGTTCCTACCAACAATCCCAAACCCTAAACGTATGACTTTCGTTTCTCTTTGAAATCTCGCAATCAGACCTGCAATTTAACGTACCTCTCAGCAGATCCGATTGGTAAGGTGCCTTTTTTTCAAAAAAAAAAAAAAAAAATTTGATTTGGGTTTTTGTTTTTGTTTCTTAATTTTTGTTTTTGGGTGTTTTTTTTTTTCTTGAATATTATTTTTATTTTTATTTTTTATTTTTGGGTGTATTGTTTTGGGGAAATTTAGGACTAATTGATCTGATTTAAGGTATCATCTTTGGGTATGGCGGATCTGATGTTTTCCTTTATTCTTTACTTTTTATTTTCTATTTTAATTTTCGGTCTTGTCAGAATATGCACTTCGTTTTTCCTTCTCTAGATTAATTTTTTTTTTTTAGGGTTTTCTTCAAACGGAAGGAAAGAAAATAGAATGAAGTTATAAAATTGGAATGGGAACGTTTTGTGTGTGATTCTATATAGGTTTTTGTCTTCTGGGATCTTTGCCTTTTTTGTTTTTCGTCGATAGCTTGTTGGGGTTTCCGCTTCAGAGTTTAGACGCTTGAAAATTTTAAATTTTGTAGTTTTTTTTTTTTGGTCTTTTTGGGTTCTAAGCTTTGGTATAAAATCGTTCATCGGTTGGTGGAATTTGATGAATTCTTTGTGTGATTTTATTTATATATTATATGCTTAAGGGGTTATGTAACATTAAAGGAAATCAAGGTGCTTGTTTTGAAATTTTGGCAGATACAGTGGCATTTTTTTGTAATATTTCATATAAAATTTCTGGGTTTCAATTTTATGTTTTTATGCTAGTATTATGAGAGTTAAATTATTGGTGTTGTTTTGAAATTGTTTGAATTCTAGACACCATTTTTCTCGAATATATGTGTATATGTATCGTATTTTTTTGAACTTTTAACACTTCAACAATGAACGTTACCAAGGGTTGGAATTTAAAGGTCTTTTTTCTTTAGCATTTCTAACGAAAGAGTAAATGCATGATATCTGTTACTTTTGTGGGGGAGCCTATTATAAGGGAAATATGATAGGCTGAGTGATTAATAATGCCTAAGTGGATATTTCTTGTTTCTTGCTACAGAAAATTCATGTAATGTGCTCTGGCTGTTAGTAGCTCTTTTTAGGTCCTAGGATTGGTTTTTGTGGTTCTTGAATGGATACTTTGTGGCCGAACTTTGATCTGTCAAAAACAACTCTATGATGAATTTGGTTGTCTGGCCTTATAAATTTTTTAACAGTTGAAGTAAGCATATGCACGCGAATGTATTTTTAATCACTTCGTGGTAATGGGTCGAAGGATGTCAAGAATATATGTGTATATTTATTTTATCAAATTCAGCTGCCTGGTATATTGTGGTTCTCTTCGCTTCTTCTTTTTCTTTCTTTCTTTCTTTTTTTTTTTTTTCTTAAAAAAAAAAAAAAAAAACTAAATTTTCTTAATGTTATATGCTCTTTCAGGTATTTAAGATTAGTCAGACGGTATGATATTTTTGGGAATTAGTTTTGTGTTTAACTTTTTAACAATTAGTTTGATTATTTTCTATATTTGATGGTTACAATATGTCATTCCAAATGAGAAGCAGTCAAATTCTTATGGTAGTATAATAAATGTCTGCTGATGATAAATAATGGTTTTTAATAATATTTCTAGTGCAGAATGTTTAGTATGAAAGATTTAGTTGCTCAATCTATAGTGTTTGGAAAATTATATTTTCTTGCGTAGTGATGGTGTCTGAATTTTCTTCAGGTTTATGCAGTTTGAAGTTGTCAAACATATTTGATGGATGATGATAGTGCAGATGGATAAAATGTCTGCTCCTTCATCAAGGGAGCGCGCCCAACGTCTGTATGATAAGGTATCCCTTGTAGAAATTTCTCTTGATAACTAGTTGGTGAACTGCTCGTCTCTAGTTATAAGCATTCTTTGCTTTCTCTCGTCATATTTGTTTTTGCATTCTCTCTAAAGAAAAGATGATAACGATGTGTCATTTCTTTCAGATCATTGAGCTGGAGAATAAGCGACGAAGGTCTGTACAGGCCCGTATTCCATCAGATCCCAATGCGTGGCAGCAGATACGTGAGAATTATGAGGCAATAATTCTCGAGGATCATGCCTTTTCTGAGCAGCACAATATTGAATATGCTTTGTGGCAGTTGCATTACAAGCGGATTGAGGAACTGAGAGCACACTACAGTGCTGCTCTTGCTTCTGCTGGAGCAAACACATCTCAGGGTGTGAAGGGCCCTGCACGTCCAGATCGAATTACGAAAATAAGGGTGCAGTTTAAAACCTTCCTTTCAGAAGCAACAGGGTTTTACCATGATTTAATTGTGAAAATTAGAGCCAAGTATGGGCTTCCACTGGGTAATTTCTCTGAGGATGCAGAGAATCGAATTGTCATGGAGAAAGATGGGAGAAAATCTGCTGAAGTGAAGAAAGGTTTGATATCTTGCCATCGTTGTTTGATATACTTGGGTGACCTTGCACGTTATAAAGGATTATATGGGGAGGGTGACTCCAAAACTCGTGAGTATGCTGCAGCTTCAAGTTACTACTTGCAGGCTGCATCTCTATGGCCATCAAGTGGAAATCCTCATCATCAGGTTTTTCTTTAATTTTTGCCTTTTGTTTTTTCCTCTTTAAATTTATCCCTTTTCAGTTGTTTTTGATTGCTAAGTATGATGAATACTTTGCTTATTCCAGCTTGCTATATTAGCTTCCTATTCGGGGGATGAGCTGGTAGCTGTTTATCGATATTTTCGTAGTCTGGCAGTGGAGAGTCCCTTCTCAACTGCAAGGGACAATTTGATTGTCGCCTTTGAAAAGGTATTGCTTTGTGTACTGTTAGTGAATTATACATATATTTATCATGTGCTTTTATCTTCTTAAAAGCAGTTTTAGGCATTTTGAAATGGTGATGCAATTAAGTCTAAAGTAATTTTGCGTTTCATAATGTGTTGTAGTTATCAGTACAGAGATATTTTATGATTTTTGATGTCTCATATGGCTTAACACCCTTAACCAAATGACATGATATATCTGCTTCTTTCAACTGCAATTATATTGATTTTCTAGATTTGGGGACTTGCTAATCCTTGATGATTCTTTACACTATTAGAGGCTCTATACCCCATATAAGTTATTATAATTCCGTCATGCGGGTAGAGAGACCTTTATTGAAACAAATTGTACAAATGATAGTTGGATTAGCTTTTTGATGGACGACTTTACAAATTTTGCATAATAACATTTGTAATGTGTTTAAAATTTTCCCAGAATCGTCAGAGTTTTTCTCAACTGCCTGGGGATACTAATGTTTCTATGATCAAGGAGTCATCTGCCCGGCTGACTGGCAAAGGAAGGGGCAAGGGAGAATTAAAGCCTGTTAATAAGGATATTGATTCTAGCCTTGTCAAGGAAAGAACATATACCATTCAGGAGACATATAAAATGTTTTGTGTTCGATTTGTTCGTCTAAATGGCATTCTTTTCACCCGCACAAGGTAATTTGTTTTGAACACTTTGTTGAATTGGTGTGTTGTTGTCCGAGTCATGAACCTCTCTCTTTCTCTCTCTCTCTCTCTCTGTATATATATATATATTTACAAATATGTATCAATATTCTCTCTCTCTCTCTCTATATATATATATATACATATGTATATATATATATATATGTTCATATAAATGTATGTTAACATATCAACACAGACTTGTACATATGAATACAAATGTAGATTCTATGTTGCTTATGGGGACTATTCTTATTTTTCTTTTCTTTGTCTAGCCTCGAAACGTTTGTAGAAGTTCTGTCTTCAGTTAGCATTGGTATGTGTGAACTACTGTCTTCTGGAGCAGAAGAGGAGCTGAATTTTGGTGCAGATGCTGTTGAGAATGGTCTTGTACTTGTCAGGCTTATCTCCATTCTTATATTCACAGTACAGAATGTGAATAGGGAATCTGAAGGTCAGACATATGCTGAAATTTTACAACGAACTGTTTTACTTCAGAATGCATCCACTGCGGCTTTTGAGTTGATGGGGCACATATTAGAGAGATGTGTGCAGTTGGGTGATCCTTCTTCAAGTTTCCTGTTACCTGGCATTCTAGTTTTTGTTGAATGGTTGGCATGTTGTCCAGATATTGCAGCTGGAAGTGATGTGGATGAGAAACAGACTGCTGTTAGATCAAAATTTTGGAAATCTCTTGTATCCTTTTTGAATAAGCTATTGTCAACTGGGCCAACATTTTTAGATGGTGATGAAGATGATATGTGTTTTAATAATATGAGTAGGTATGAAGAAGGGGAGACTGAGAACCGATTGGCATTGTGGGAGGATTTTGAGTTGCGAGGATTCTTGCCACTTCTTCCTGCACAATCCATTTTAGAATTTTCAAGGAAGCACTCATTTGGAAGTGACAGTCAAAAGGAAAAAAGGGCCCGTCTTAAAAGGATTTTTGCAGCAGGCAAGGCTCTAGCAAGTTTAGTCAGGGTTGATCAGAAAGCTATAGTTTTCGATTCAAAGGGAAAGAAATTTGGTATTGGTGATGAGCATCAAGTATCGGACAATGTCGTACCTGCATATTCAGGAATGCTCAGCACAGATGATATGGTGCTAGAAAATCATGCAGTGAAAGTAGCAAATTTAGGAGTTTCACAGCCAGACCATCAGCCATATATAGAAGGCGAAGATGACGATGAAGTAATTGTTTTTAAGCCAATTGTTTCTGACAAGCGACCTGATGTGATTGACTCAAATTGGGCAGCCTATGAGGGCATGCTGGCCGGTAAGAATGCTTGTTCTGGTGGCATGAAATTTAATGGTGGTTCTGTTTCTGCTGCTCTTGATAATCTTTGTGATCAAGCAGCTTTTGATGGTCTTCCACGTCCACCTGTATCTGTTGGAAATATGTTCCCGCAGCATTTGCAGCCAGTTCCTGCTCATGGTTCAAAATGGTCAGCAGAAGAAGCAACTGCTTTAGCTAACAGCTTGAATGGGTTGAGGTTCATGGGGAATGGGCATGTAAAATCTGATATGCAGGAAGATAATTCTGTTGCACTTTCAGTTCCCATTCAACAGTCTTCCAATGTTGGCACTGGTGGTATGTTTTATAGTCATACTAAAGCGGAAGAGGCTTTTATACCATCCAAGGTTGATGTTATTGCTTCTTCTGGAGCAGTTACTAAGAATTTGACTGCAAAGTCATCATCAGCCATGTCTCCAGGATTAAGAAGAAGTCCAGTAAGTCGACCTGTTAGGCACCTTGGCCCACCACCTGGTTTTAACCCTCCACCTGGTTTTGGCATGGTTCCTGCTAAGCAAGTAAATGAACCTAATTCTCGTTCAGATTTTGCAAGTGAAAATACTATAGTGGATGATTATAGCTGGTTGGATGGATATCAGGTGCCTCCATCGATGAAAGGCACTGGGCTTATTAATTCCCTTAATTACCCATCTCAGTCAAACACTCATCACGTTGCTAACAGCAATGGCTTGTCTGGAACAATCAACTTTCCCTTTCCTGGGAAACAAGTTCCAACTATGCAATTTCAAGGGGAAGCACAGAAAGGATGGCAAGATTACCCGATGTTTGATCATCTTAAAACAAACAATGAACAACAGCTGCAGCAACAGCAACAATTCCTTAATGGAAATCAGAACTTTACTCCACTGCCCGAGCAATATCAAGGACAGTCTGCCTGGACAGGTCGTTACTTTGTGTGATGTCAGTATGTGAGTATAGATGGTAAGATCTTGTTTTCTACCTGTGTATTAATTTTGTACTCATGCTTTTTGGCTAGTTTGTCTTGATGATGTGCGTTTTGGTTGTTAGGGTCCTTGAAATGATTCTGGCGAATGTACTGCATTCTTTTGCTACCAACTTCAAACTCCTACTTTGAAGCCTTGTCAATGTTGAATTTTTTATGGAGTGTTGGTGGCCTTTGGCTTCTTGCAGGAAATTGCCACTTCACAGGTGAGATTTATAAGCCATATTTGCTTATCGTTTGTCAGTTGCTCCTCCAACTCCAGCATTTGCCCTTGTTAAATGTTCTGTGGTGCATGCTTCTTACTTCCTATTTAAGCAAACTGCATCTCCTCTGATAACAGAGGGCTGTTTATGTGTCAGTTGTGTGTGTGAGATGTGATCTTTCAGTGGCAAAGGATACGCTATAGGAGTCCTATCTTTATGTTTCGGTTGTTTGTGTCTGCCAACGAGTCCTATCTTCTTGCAATTTTTTCTTTTTACAGGTTTTGCCGAGCTCTCCAGCCCGGAGATGAGAAATATGGAAACGTGTTTCGTGATGCGAATATCGTAAGAAGTAAATGCCTTATCTGGTTACTTGGGGTGGATAGAATGTTTTAATAATGATCATCGGTTGGTTTTGGGACCATAGGTCTCTTGCAATTGGTGGAAATAAAATGTACTCACTATTCTACTGAACTCTGGAATATCGGTGTTGGTGTTGAAAATAGCCATTGCCATCATCAGTTAGTTGCTGGTAATTGTGATGCTACTGAGTTTTCTGGCAGGAAAGCTTTGGTGAAAGTAGGGGTTGGGAATGATACAAGGTGGTGTCGGAAATATGGGAATGTGAAAATGATACTGAAAGTGAGTACTGACTAGTTTGGTGTATGGTCGCAGTGTGTCCCAGTTAGAACACTTTTCATTAAGGTTACTTAATATGGTTATTAATGTATGCAACTCTGTTGAAGTCGGGTTTTACCCCAACTTCTCGTTACCAAATAATGTATCTTTTGTTGAATACCAGGTTAAATTTGAAATTATAGTGGTTTGGTTTTATTTTGTTTGTTTTGTTCCCTCAATTTTTTTTTAATTCATTTTTGGTAAATTCCCAGGAGCAGTTAAAAAAATAAATAAATTTAAAATAAAGGTTTACATGATTTTATCCCCAAAATTCTCTTTGGATGTTTGAAAGCCACGATCTCATTGTTGTAAATATGAGGGTTTTACCATCGAATCAACTTCACGACAATGGTTACATAATACTTGTGATTTTATAACACTGGTTTTTCTGCCAGCCCCAGCAAGTGATACCAGGTGTAAGTGCTAAAAAATTTGAAATAATAAAAATATTCTTATGCTTATTATATATTATAAAACATTTATATTTCCTTTATATTTTGGGTGGAAAAAATATTTATAAATTGTGTGTATAAAGTCGATTTTGTGTTACATTGCCGTGAAAGAGGAATTGTACAGGTACATTGTGTATGTGAATATTATTGATTACGAATGATATATATATATATATATATGGGCAAAAATTAATTTTCTCAAAAATAAATTATCATGATATATATATATATATATATATGGGCAAAAATTAATTTTCTCAAAAATTAATTATCATGTTGAATGTTTTTACTGCAATATCCTACAGCCAAACCTTTTTATCATGGATGTAGATATACAATGTCATCCATATGAATATTCCTGGTTACGAATAGTATACATGTGGAGGAAATAAATTTTCTTAGAAATAAATTATCATGATGCATGTTTTTGCTATAACATCCCATTGCCAAAACTTTTTATCGTGGACTTTTGGCAATTACCGATATAGCTTTTCAAAACCAGAGTTAGCCTTAGTTGGACTTGCTCAATGCCATAATGAAAAATACAATTTTCTGAATTCATAAAAATTAGGTAGATAATGGATTTGACCCAAAAAAAAAAAAAAAAAAAAAAACACAGAAGGAAAAATGAAAAAAAAAAAAAAAAAAATATATATATATATATATATATATATATGTGATTGTCTGAATTCCATTTGAAGCCAGGGCATTGGACCCAGGAAAAAGCAAACAAAAAGAGACAGTGCAAACTACAAAATCAGTATATTCCTTTTACATTCCATTTATAACCTCTTCAGGATATGATGGAAAATTTCGTTTCTGCTAATTATTATTCAATAATGTATATAATAAAACTAATAAAATCCCTTTCCATAACTTCGTTGGGAAGTATAAGGATTGTAACGTCTAATTATTTGTAGTATATGAGAATTACATCCTTAATTGTCAGCTTCATCGTGGCTTGCTATTTAAGATATCATTAATTTGGACTTCGTTTTCGTCGATGTACACATTTTTGTCTTAATTTATTCCAATAATAACTTCACAAATTACAGCAACAATAATTAACAAGAAAATAATTTTCGATTCAAATTTAAGTACCTTCATGAAACTCACAGTCAATAGTTAACTGCTGAAATTTGTCCTAAATATTTGATTTTGTGTTCATATATGGTTTTTCAAATAAAAGGGAAGGAAAATTTCTTTTTATTTATTTTATAAGCATTATTTGCAGTTATTTATTAAAAAAAAATTACTCATGAAAAGCATAATTGTTTGAAGTTGAATTATCTATTAAAAATATTAATTTTTTTTTAAATATTTAAACCTACAGAAATAATTAATTATATTTTTCTTTGCAATTGAAGTATTTTATGCCAGTGTGATACATAAGTACCTATCAATTATTAACTTTTTTCCATATTATTATTTAGAAACATAGTTGGCAATTAAACTAAGTTAATTGATTGATGATTGAAAATTTTTGGTGATTATGTATGACATTAATCATTGTCCATATCCCCTCTTATTAAACAAATTAAATCAACTGTGACAAAGAAAGGTAAAAATGGATAAAAAATTAATAATTTCAGGATAAAAACAATTTATAACTTATTTTCTTCAACAGAAAAAAGGAAACATTTTGTTTTCAATTAAAAAAATTTAAACACCAGGACAGATTTTGTTCACCAAGATACCTTAAGTGCTAAGTTGCGATTAAGTTTTCCCTAATTCAAGAGACAAGAAAAAAAGGTAAAAATTGTTGTATTAGTGTATGCATAATTTACATTTTAATTTGGTAACGTGTATGTTATTTAGTCAATAAAAATTAGGTACATCACTTTTTTCCCAAGTCCCAACTTTATGAACCACATATATTATGTTAAAATTAATTTTGGGTAATAACTAGTAAAAATATTATAACTAACGCAAAACATATAGGAATGAATTATATCTAAGTTGCAAATTTAAGATTTTGTTTGTTTGGTTATTTGGTTTTCTCTTCTTAGAAAAAAAAAAAAAAAACACTTAATACAAAGAAAGTCATGCTTTTCTTTTTTTAAAAGAGTGGTCATGACTCTAAAACTATAAAATTCGTTATCAATACTGTAATTAATATTTATATAACCGAATGAATTAAAAAAGAGCACAAAAGAAAACGACACCGTTTAGCAGCTGTCTATTCCCTACCAGGCCCACCCCAAAAGCACACCGCCCCATCACCTTGAGCTAAAATCAAATAGTCCACTTTCACATTATTTGGTTGTATTATATATGGTCCTATGTGTAGATGCTTTATAGATTTGTGTGAGATTAAATCATCTAGTCCCAGAATCATGAATTTTTTTTTTTTTTTTTTTATAATCATCAGTGTAGGTTTGTTATTATTATCATAAAAAAGAAATTATAAAAATAAATAATGTGGATTTTTTTTTTTAATAAATATTATCACACCTTCAATTATTAATAATTTATCACGCCACGTTATCTCCATAAAGCACCTGCCCTTGAGAAACAGTTCGTTTCCTTTCATCCATTCACCAAAAGAAAAGGTTCATTTCATTTGCTTTCCTTTTCCTTTTTCACGGGCTTTCAATTTCAAACTTTGGAAAACGCAAAAGAAACAATAAATGCTCCCCACACTAACATCCAAACCCTCTTTCAGTACTTTATAAAATCCAAGACCTCTTTCTCTTCTTCTCAATTTATCTCCTCCAAACACTTTCATGCAAAAACCCCACACAAAAAAGTGAAAAAGAAAATGGCAACAACAACAGCCACCATTTCCATCCTCTTCCATATCCTCATCTTCTTTACTACCACTCCAATAATCCATACCCAAACCAGTCCCATCAAAACCATTGTCGTCCTGGTCATGGAGAACCGCTCTTTCGACCACATGCTTGGTTGGATGAAGCGCCTCAACCCGGAAATCAATGGTGTTGATGGGTCGGAGTCCAACCAGCTTTCGGTTACCAACCCGAACTCTCAGCGGTTTTTCTTCCAGAACCAGTCCCACTATGTGGACCCAGATCCTGGACACTCGTTCCAGGCCATCCGGGAGCAAATATTTGGGTCGGAAAATACCTCATCGGACCCACCTCCGATGAATGGGTTCGCACAGCAGGCATTTTCAATGGACAACACCACCAACATGTCCAGAGATGTCATGAATGGTTTCTCACCTGACATGGTCGCCGTCTATAAAACTCTTGTCTCTGAGTTTGCCGTCTTTGATAGGTATATTTCTTTTAACCTTTTTTTTATATATATATATATATTTTTATCACATTTAATTTGCTCCAATAAAAGTTTTTTTGCTTTTTTGGAGTTTAATTTGCAGGTAGGAAAAGAAAACTACGCGGAGAAAAAAAAAAAAAAAGTAGAAATTGTTTGGATTTTTTTTTGTTTTTTGGTTTGGCGTGATTGCATATAATTTGGATTTGAATGGAAGAAAATTAAAGAGATAAATTGATTAATTATCATATGAAAAAATGTGAAAATAAAAATAAATAAATAAAATTTTCATTTAATTTGGTTTTGCAATATATGACACTTTAATAATTGAGCTGCAAATGAATGAGGTAGGTATAATATCACTTCTTACAAACATGGATTAAGCCAAACTGTGCGATAAAGACTTTCATATCCTCTCTTATGAATAAGGTAGGTAAACATTCAAATTTTCGGGAAAAAAAAAAAAAAACATATATCAATTAATCAGCAGGTGGAGTATCAAATATTATTCCATAATATGCATTAAATAAGGTATGCGAAATAAAATTTTATTACATACCATTTATTAGAAATATAAGAAGAATAAAGTTTTTGACATTTATAAGTGGCACAAGCTTTATTAATTAATAATCCTTATCATATGGGCAGGTGGTTTGCGTCCGTACCATCTTCAACGCAGCCAAACCGGCTCTTCGTCCACTCCGGCACATCAGCCGGAGCGACGAGCAACATTCCGGCAATGTTGGCCAAAGGCTACCCACAAAGGACCATCTTCGAGAATCTGGACGATGAGGGCATATCTTTCGGGATATATTACCAAAATATCCCTGCCACGCTGTTCTACAGGAACTTGAGGAAGCTGAAATTCATAGATAACTTCCATTCATACGACCTAGCGTTCAAGAGCCACGCTAAGGCCGGGAAGCTCCCACGGTACGTTGTGGTGGAGCAGCGGTACACGGATACCAAGAAATCCCCCGCCAATGATGATCATCCATCCCATGACGTGTACCAAGGGCAGATGTTCGTGAAGGAGGTGTACGAAACTCTCAGGGCTAGCCCGCAGTGGAACCAAACCCTGTTCGTGATCACTTATGATGAGCATGGTGGGTTCTTTGATCATGTGCCCACTCCTGTCCGTGGGGTCCCCAGCCCTGATGGGATTGTGGGACCCGAACCCTTTTTGTTTCATTTTGATCGCTTGGGGGTCCGGGTTCCTACCATCGTGGTCTCTCCTTGGATTCAAAAGGGTACTGGTAAGTAAATACCCCCCTTTTTTTTCTTTTTTTTTTAACAGAGGCAAAAATAAAAATAAATAGGAAGAGAATAATATGGGAAAAGAAAAGAACAGCACACATAATTTTTTTTTTTTTTTAAATTTTAAACTATATGCATTTTTTTCAGTACTCACGCTGCACTTCTTAAACTTTTTTAAATACATTGAAAATCAAGTCTCTATATAGACGTGTAAAAAAACATATTTAAATTCAAAACAATATATAATCCTAACTTATTTCAACTAATTAGAATTTTAAACATTATATAAATCTTGAACTTCCCTTTTGAATTTTAAACTCTCTTCAATTTTTCAAATCTTTAATCACCTCAAGTTTTGAATTAATTTATCCAACAGTTTGATTAGATTGATCCTAATTAAATTTCCATTTGATAATCAACTTTATAATTGATTAACTGCATATGTTTAGTAATATTTCATCTTGTCGTATTGCTTTCATAAAATATCATGCATATGCAGAACCTATCTCTTGAAACTATCTACAGTTAAATTTAAACTTTTAAGTTTTTAAGATTCATAAACTTACTTTATTTACAAAATAAAATAAATAAAAAAAATCTAAAAATTTAGTTAGGAATATGGCAACCCACAACCTTTAATTTTATTATCATATCATTGTGTCTATCGTTATAAATTAAAAGCTAATTTTTCAGAAGATCAAATTTGGTAAAAGTATATTTAGGTAAATATACACTTGGGAGTTTGCTCAGAATAGTTAATTTATGTTTTCACACACAATCTGATCAGATTGAAGACCCAAGAATAAAAATAAGATTAAATAATCAGTTAAAATTATTTTGAATCCATAAGAATCACACATGCATATGACTACTTTAATTAATTAATTACGCGTTGTACACATACATGTACATTTATATATATATTTATGGCTGGCTGGCCGGTTTGACATTATACCAGTATTTGACTCATTTTCGCATATATATATATATATATATATAAAATGAATGAGATCCAAGATGGGTTTGAATTTTTGATGGCAGTCATTTTTGTCATCACGTGGAACTAAATATCTTCTTGGTTTGATGACTTTGCTATCGGTTAGACGCAAACTAGGACACATAGAGAATAATTTGGTTTCATTTTCACACTGATTTTGTAAAAGATAGAAGGAGCATCATTTAAGATAATGGGGACATCATCATCTACTTTTTTTGGTTTTATCTTTGTTTGTCAATGCAAAAGTGTTATCACAGTTGATTATCATGCTTTACTAATACCAGTAAGAGGCAGAAACCAAAAAGTGTCCATTTCTGTCCCTTTTCTTAACCAATTCAAATTATTGGGTAGGTTAGGTTGCTGTTAAAGAGCCTTTTTCCATTTTCCATCACCTTCTGTTTGGTTGATGAGAGTTTGCATCTATTGTGTGCTAAGTTACATACGCATAGAAACATTTGTACACACCCCTAAGGCATATGTAGAAGTCAAAAAATTGTCCAAATGAAAAATATAGTCCTATTAAGTAAATATATTTAGTGGCCAAGAAAGTTATTCCAATTTTGCATCCTAAAATTAATCCAAGTTGTTTTAAAACTGATTTGCAGTTGTACATGGGACTAATGGATCACCAACTCCCACATCAGAATTTGAACACTCATCTATTCCAGCAACAGTTAAGAAGATGTTCAACCTATCTTCACCCTTTCTAACCAAGAGGGATGAATGGGCTGGAACATTTGAACATGTAGTCCAAGTTAGGACAGAACCAAGAACTGATTGCCCAGGTTGGTCATTTTCAACAATTACATCTACATTAATCCTAGCACAACATTATATGTATGTGTTTAGTCTCTTAAGTGCGGCATTGACTCCATACTGGCGTTCTGTTTGAGCAGAGCAACTACCAACGCCAGCGAAGATCAGGAAGACCGAGGCGAAGGAAGATGCATTGCTGACTGAATTCCAGCAGGAGCTAATGCAGCTTGCGGCAGTCCTAAAAGGAGACAACATACTGACAAGTTATCCGCAAAAGATAGGGAAGAAAATGACTGTTAGACAAGGGAAAGAGTACATGGAAGATGCAGTAAAACGCTTCTTCGATGCAGGGCTCTATGCTAAAAGAATGGGAGTTGATCAAGAACAGATTGTCCAGATGAGACCATCTCTCACTACAAGATCTTCATCCAACAAAAACCCATAAAACTAGTCACAATCAAGTTAGGTAGATTGGGAAGCAATATATAGCAATGTAAAATGTATATAACTAACTATGTTGCTCTATTTTCTATACAAAAAGAGAGAAATTTTAGTAGTGAAATTCAGGAAGAAAATTGGTATTTGTTACTGATAGAACAATTGTTGCATTTACTAGACCAGTCACAATAAGTTTTATAAAATAGAAAGCAATAATAAGTTATGGAATTACCACCATGCAATCTTATTATTATTATTATTTTTTGGTAATGAATTATCACCATGCAATCGATAACAAGTAAGTTTTAAGTCTTTTTGAGCATGAATCAGTTGGATAAGCAAATGGAATTTTATGGAAGTGTTTGTCATCACTGCAACGGATTTTTCTAGTTTCTTAATTTGGCGGCAATTTGTATGGTTCTTAACAATTTGCACCTAAATGAACTTTATAGGCACCGCATTTTTATTTTACCATTTGTCAATTCTCAAATAAAAGGAAACATAAAATACACACACTAGAAGACAATTGATTTTGTTGTCTGTATTTTTTTATTATAGGACACCATAGGAAACTTAACAAAAGACATGAAATATACCTTGGCTTCTCGGCGTTCTGACTGAAGCTTAATCATTACATTTTCAGCCAAATTGTAGGGCTAGGAAGAAGCAAATATTAAGAGGTGACAAAAAGACAAAAAAGACAGAGAAGCATTAAGAGGGTAGAGAGGAAAAGAGCAAAGCAAAGGATTTCAAGGTGCAAAAGTTGATATAAACTTTTGAAATTTGATGTGTAACATGTTTTATAAACGCACATTGTAATCTCCAACTTGTTTAGCTTCGAAAAATAAGAAACAAAATAGGACATATCTCTCATCCGTTTTCAAAAATCCTATCTGCTTTTCATTCGAGTGATAAAAGTAACCAATTTTCAGGTTCATAACTAATTGTAATCAGAATTTTACTAATAAATCTTTATATAAAAATCCCATACTGAAAGTGTACAAAAATTTTGTATACAAAAGAATTTAGTAGCCTTATATTTTGAAGAGAGTTGAGGCCATAAAATTCCCCCTTTTTTGACTCATCCAAGACATTCATTCTTTCTCTATCTGTAACATTCTATGGTTGCATGTAATTGGTATTGATGAACCACTCCATTCCTAGCAGCCATCTGATATCAGTAAATGGAACAAGCAAGTTATAGGCCGATAATCTTCTCTCTCACCCACTACTTAGTGTGTCCCATCCAGGGATATTTGCAGTAGCCTCATTTACCATTTTCACAAGCCTTACCTGCAACAAGATTAGTGCAGGATCTATCAAATGACACACACAGAGGAAATAGATCACAATTTTTGTAAACATAACATCCACCGAATCTTTAAACATGAATGATCTCAAGTTTTGTCAGAAAGTAACAGAAAGCATCAGAAAAATACTAGTGTATGCTGATTAAACTTCCAAAAACATGGAGTTCATTCAGACTCCATTGACACAGCGATTTCTTTTTCTTTCTATCATCTCAAACTATTCGGCCTAGATTGTTGAGGGCACACTGAGAACAATTAACGATCCAAATAAAAACATATAAAACCTATCCCAATCCAGAATTCAGCAAAATGCGATACACTGGTAAATTATGATTATGAATACAAATGTGATGGAACTAATTAAAAAGGTTATATTCCATGTACTAATATAAGTACTAAAAGCTAACGATAGCTTTGTTAAAACAAAACCCCAAAAATGCTCAGAAACAAAATTTTAAATGGACTTGCAGTAAACCCCAATCCTTGAATCAAGGCATAGTTTGAACATTGAAGCAATATATATAGTGATTGATAGGTTGAGAACAGCCATGATTCTTAGCATTCCATGTATACATTAACATACGCAGAAAAACTAAATTTATGATAGAATATGGGAAATTAGATCTAGAGCAGTTTATCATGACAAATAGTCACACTACGTAGATTTGATGAACAAGACACATGGTGCAAGGAAAATATACAATAAATAACCTACATATGAATAAAAGTTTTATATATTTTAAGTTGCCCTATGCCACATATATAAATCCACATCCTTGTTGGAACTTTAGGTTGGAGTTTCATGTTTTTCTTAAAATATGATACTATCCCTAGCCAAAATTCATGGTCTCTAAAGTCTCACTATCACTCTCTGTTCTGTCCAAAATAAAATTGCTCTAGTGGAAGGATATTTGAGGCGGGCATGTGTGATGAAACATGGAATTCTTTTGGTGTGATAGCAGCTATAGAACAATTTATGCTTGTCAAAAGCTTCTATATGAGTTGGGTTTCTGTTGACTTTATAGCTTGTTTACTTGTAAACTATCCTGGGAATTGCAGAACTTTTGTTAGCATGCTGATGAAGCCTAGCTTTGGGGAGGACTATTTGCAAGGAAGAAGAGAAGTTATAAGTCTTTTTGATCTTTTAAATTTTTAATGTCACATTTATCTAGGTATAATTTTTGAGTACATAGGCTGCGTCCCTTTAATTTTGTTTTAGGCTTTCAATCAATATGAGAAGGGTTTGAACTGATAAACCTAAGGTGAAAGTTGAAAATTAAAAAAGGAGATCTACAACTCAAAAGTAAAAAAATTGTCATGTGCATCAAAAAATCCCATGAGAAATCCCACTCAAAAAATGAGGGATGGATAAATTTAAAGACCATTTGAGAAAAAGGTTTGCCAAACTGTGTACTACTTCCTCAATTAGCCTTAATTAATGATTTCTCCAACAAGCCACCAAATACATACCACACTTTCAGGAACTCCTGGAGGAGGCAAGGGCAGGTTTCTTGGTGGAGGACCACTGAGATACGATCTCTTGTCAAAACGCCATTCCCCAATTTTTCCATAAGTCAGTTCCCCCTATTTGATACCAGAAAAAGAAACAGAAAAAAAAAAAAAAAAAAGGTGCAAATATTTATGGAATTATACCGGCAAAAGCTAAGTTGGCACAATAATAATCTAACCAATCAGCCTTTTTCGTGTGTGTGTGTGTGTGTTGTGGGGGGTTGGGGTGTGGGGGAGAGAGAGAGAGAAACCTTTAAATTGTAATCACATCCGTAAGTATAATGGATAATGAACTTCTTGCCAACTTCCAAATCCCATGGAGGCTGAAAAATCAAATTTATGCAAGTTAATCTGGTTTGATGAATAAATGAATACATTAAAGAGAAGAAGAATGTTATTTGATATCATATGTTCAAACCTGCAGCATAAAGTCTTTACGAAGAGTATGATGCACACCATGCAATGCAGATGCTACAGCATATGCATACCTGAGTACAGGAGAAAAATGAGAGCAGAGTAAAGTACAATATCATTACTCTCATGATCATCTGTTTATGATCCCACCAAAATGAAACAAAGACATATGTGATCTATTTAAAGTAACACTCACATTTCAAGCACCCATCCAAAAGCCTTGTCAGTCTCCTCATCATCTTTCATTCTCAAAGAAACATTCACCCACGTGGGAGCAATATCCTCCAACAACGACTGAAGCATAAGACTTGGTCAATGCCACATGTTAAAGACAATGTTGTTGTTTGGGAAATAGAAGAGGTATAATGATTGTTATTACTACAAGAGCATTAATTTCATATTTCCATTTGATCTTAAGCTCTATACAAAATTTATTTCAGTTTCAATTTTAAGAAAAAAATTATGCTTATGAATTTGAAGATAAAAATAAAATAAAATAAAGAAAAGTAACGTTGGTCGTAATCCAATCAACTTAAAAAACTTAACAGCAAGAGAAGGTTTTTTTTTTTTTTTTTTTTCACCTTCTTAATGATTACAGGGGAATTTCCAATTGGATCAACATCACTGACAGGACCCTTTTCCTTGGGATAAAATTTCCTAATTATTTTCTCATTTTCAGTGGGTTTAATGTAGAAAAATGGAAATCCAGCTGGATGATCTCCATATCCTAAGTTGGGCAAAGGATTAGCAAATACGTGATCAGGTTCTGCCATTAAAATGTATCTGCATCAGTCATAGAGAAAAATAAGATTTTAGATTTCATTCAGGTACATGGTTAAAAAGTTTTATGTAATCTATGTTTTAGAAAACTAACTCTTCCTCTATCGTTGCTTTCTCCAGCCACTGCACAAAAGCCCATGGTCTATTGAGGACAATGTAACCCTGCTCACAACATGAACTTTCAAGATTCAGCGAATTTGATAGCAGTAAACTGGGAAACTACGAATAAAGAAAAGTTTCGAAGAACAAGAAAAGAAGACATGGTGCCATGATCAATATGCAATGGCATAACACTATTAATCCCGTAGATAGATAGTGAATATGAAAGTGCAATGAAACCTTTCAGACTCTGAACTTTTGCTTGGTTCAAGTAATCTCAGGAGAAACAATAATGAGCATTATGTACAGATTGAATTCACATGTAAAACTTCAAGCGGATTCCTTTTGAAAAACATATGTACAACAAGGAAATGAGAAGAATACCATTACTGCCTTTCTGATATCAAGAGAGAATTGACAAATACTTTATGTGAAAAACACATTTCCACATGCAAGAAGTAAAAGCCTTCTGGAAATTAAGAATATCTAGTTACTAAATCAGATAAAAGTATAAGAGAACTAGGATAACCGTGTAAGAAAACTTCTCACCCGATCCAAACCCTGTGGAAGAGGATCAACTACAAAGCTAGGAATCTCCTCCATCAAATTGTCAGGACTTCCCGAATGCAAAACTCGTGTAAACTTTCCCATGTCTGACCCAGGCATGTCTTTCATCTTCTTATACCAGTAATACATTATCCGACACTGCCATTGACTATAAGGAGCATCAGTAGCCGTAAGGGCAACATGATACTTTTTGGAATTCCCTGCACTCTTCTCATCATCAGGCCTCTGAATCACGGGATCAAAAAGCTCTGTTCCATCCCACATCCAACTCCCCGAGATGGAAGCTTTGTTGTGTATTATAAGAGTTATCAAATTATATGTTGCAAAGAAAAATCCAAGTGCCAACAGAACCAAAAGGACTGGCGACGAACGTCCAATGTTCTTTCTTCCAATCATCTTTTCACCTCAAATATAAAAAATTTCAACTTAAAATCCTTAACAAATCAACTCAACCCAGTTCTGGCATCTACAGCAGCTCTTGAACACAAATCCATCAAACCCATTAAAACCCGCCAGTTCATAGTTCCATTATATAATTCCAATAGATAAAAACTACCCCTTCCAAAGTTTGAGCCAATCACGGACTCACAAAATGCTAAAAACTATCTGCATTACAGTAACACGAAAAGAAAATAACAAGTCAATGCATCAAGTTACACCAGTCTAGAAACGAACTGGGAATCAACTTCGACATCCAAAAAGAACAAGCATAAACAAAATTCCGCTAATTGTTCCAACAAAATGAGCATATTTCGTATAAATGCTGACAAACCCAGAAATTCAAACAGAAATAGAAGGTAAAAAAATAAAAATAAAAGATCATACATATGGTAATTTAGTAGAATTCAGAGATAAATTGAATTGACAAGCACGGATCTGTGTTGACACATAAAGAAATCCAAATGGGCAAATCTTGAAACTGGATTACAGAAACAGAAAGATCAGGCAATTTAAGTAAATTAAAGTCGGAGCAACAAAAGAAAAAAAAAAAGAAAAAAGAAAGAAGCCGAACCTGTTAGAAACAGCAAAGCAGTGTAAAGAGAATGAGAGAGAGAAGGAGAGAAATGTGGAAACTAACCAAAGGTTTTCAACGCTTCGATAGAAAACGCGGACGTTTGAAAAAGTTGGATACTGAATCTGGCATAGAACACCTTTTGTCCCAAATAAATGCCATTAAAGACATATTATATCTTAATCACGCCCACCAGCTACTATTAACAGTTAACAAATCATAACTTTTTTTAAAGAAACAAGATTAATCTTAACCTTAATTAATATAATAATATATAAACACGTTGTTTAAGCTGATTTTAGCCACCTGTTAACCAATGAAAGCTAGTGGACCATAATATGTGTCAGTATTTGGATCTATACAAGTTTATGATTTGTCTTTTCCTTCCAAAATTCTCCACCGTGGAAAACTACTTTTATTTTCATTATTAAATATTTCATGAAATTTTATCTAAATCACAAAAAATTTAAAAAAAAAAATTAAAAAGGTATCTTCTTCGAAGGAAAAGGTCCATGCAAGAAATTGAACACCGACTAAATTGACGGAAGTCTTTGGTGTCCCATATTATGCAAATTTAAATAAAAAATAAAATATAATTTTTGATAACATTTTATCTCTCTATTTTATTATCGGAAAATAATTGATATACAAACTATACCTTGTAGGATTAGTGGTGATAGCTTGGTGACTTTGTGTTCAAAACCTTAACATCCTATAACCTATAACTTTAGGGATTTGTAGTGATTTAAATTAATTTATTAAATGTTATTAGAGACTTCTTGATTATGTATTTGTCATTTCAGTATATTATTTAATTATAACTAATTAGTTTGATAAAACTACCCTAATGAATTTGTGTGATGCAATAGGAATCACTTCCACTTTTAAAAAGTAGAAAGTGATTTTTCAATAATCATCTATTTGATGATTCTTTTAAGTGATTTTTTAATATCTAAATCATCAAATATTAATTGCACATTTTGTGCTAAACATATTATAAGAAATATTTTCATCTCTTTGAAAATGATTTTGGTCATTTTAAAATAACTTATAAACAGGCATTGAATCTAACATTTAAATTTTTAGTTGAGTTGTTTAACAATGAAAATCAAATTATATTCTTCAACTAAAAAAACAAAGCCAAAGTAGATTAAGATGGGTTACATAGTGGAACCAACTCAATTCATGGTGGATTTTTTTAAAAAAAAGAAGAAGAAGAAGAAGATATAATCAGTAAAAAAAATATCGATATTGATGGAAATATTGACGGTATGATTTTACGGTAACATTGATAGAAATATCGATAAAGTTACGGAAACTGTAACTTTTTAATTTAGAATACAAATTTTTATATATGAGATCATTAATATAGTAAAATGATATAAAAATACAATAATTAGAATACAATAATCATAAAATATTCTATAAATATTACAAATTATTTATAAGTGAATAAAATATAAAGTTAATTAGCACCAAAATATAAAAAATTTAACAGATAATAGTAAGATACAAGAAATTTTCAAATATAATCCCTAATATATTATTAATACCAAAAAGAATTCCTTGGTTCTTCAAATTGATGATCATATCTTGATGTTTCGAGCGTATAACAATAGGCATTCCAACTCATCATATTGGAGAAATTTTCTATGTAATTGTGGATGTACCAAGTATATATTTCTCTATCAATCCCAACCAATTGTCCAAGTAGATGGTAATGTGTATTTATCCAATGAGGAGTATAATATTCATTTTGAGACATGGGTTGATTGAAAATATCAACATCGTAATCATTGTGAAGATTATGTGATATCATTTGACAAATTGGATACACAATTTGAATCTTAGAATTTCCATATTGAGAACTAACTTGTGTATTTAAACTCATTGTATCTAAAGAGTTAGAAAGATAATCTTCATCATGTTAATTTATCATGGAAATGCCATAATGCCTTCTTGAACCAGTACCTGCTGTTCAAATCTCATGATAAAAATCATGTGTTGCATGTGTATATTGATCTTCACCAGTAAATGGGCTTAATGGTTGTTGGCTTGATTCTCGATATTATGTTTCACTCCCCCCTCCACCTATATTATATATTCCTTCTCTATTGCCACCATAACCATTACCTCCATCATCATCATCATCATCATCAAGATCAACAACATCATCATTATCTTCATCCTCATATTCATTTGGTTGAGAATAACCGCCACCAAATGTTTCTATACGAGAACTAAATCGCCTAGTTGAAGGCCTTATCACTACTTCAAACGAATAATTTTCTCCACTATCACTGCTTATAACTTCTTCAGCAATAACATTGTCAACATTTATCCCTAATTGTGAAGCATGCATTGCGACTCGAGAATCTGAATTGCCTTCATCATCATCTAAATGTGAATTCTTAACTTATTGGATAATAGGATTATCTTCATCTTCAGCAGGATCAGCTCCAATTTCAAGAAGATCCAAATAATCTGAAACTAATTGCGGTTGATTTGTTAATTCCATATCACGGATCCGCAATTTCATATTATAGTAGCAAAAAATCAATTTCTGAAGTTTTTCATATGAGAGTCTATTTCGTTGTTTTGTGTGTATTGAAGCGAAGGTGCTCAAATTATGCTCGCATGCGGATGATGATACAATTTGTGACAAAATACGTATTGTCAATTTTCTGAGTGTTGGAGTGGTATTACCATACATTGTCCACTATTCAGCTATATATTTTAACATTATAAATCAAAATATATTAAATTTTAATAAATTTTATATATTAATAAATTTTTTAATATTAAGCACATGATTTTTTTATAACAAGTAATTGAAATGCACATACTAGGTATCATTTCCGTTCGGGCGGCAATTGCTGCAAGATCATTAAATCCTTTTCGTGCATCTCTAAAGCATATTATCTATATATAATAATGAAAAAATTATAAAAAAATATTATTAATATGTTAGTTAAAAATAATAATAAACAAAATCTTACTTCATTTCCAAATTGAGATATACGATCCGAATTTGGATCTAATGCTCTAAAGACATTACGAACAATTTGTACAAGATCTAAATCAGTGCCAATTCCTTCTTTACTCTGAAATTGTGGATTCAAAAAGTATGCTACAAAATAATAATAAAAATTAAATCTAATATATAAATTAGAAGACAAAATAATAATTAATAATAAGTAATTGACATAAAATTACCAGCCATATAGAGAGGATAAGAAAGTGTATTGTTCCATCGAACATCAATGTAGTCCATAACCCACTGAGTTCCTCTTTGGTTATTGACTGCATATCTCATTTTTTGAAAATAATGATTTAATATTGGCATCGTAGGTATGAACTCAGCATCAACAATTCGCAAAATATTATATAATGGCTCATATAAATTAATAACATGAGTAACAGAATCCTAAAAATGATTATCAAAGATGAGCTTTGATAATATTAGCCCATGCATCGCTTGTAAAGGCTTGTTTTAGATGAGCTTTTTTTTTTTAAGGAGACTATTTAAAGCAATATAGTTTATTGCAAACCTTGTTGTTCCTGGTCGAACAATGTCTCATTTACATATATCTCGCATTAAAGAAAGTAACCAATTATGATTGTAAATATAATTGGTTATCATTCTTGCACGCTGAATGATCCTTGCAATACTTTCATGCTTTCTAATATTCTCAAATATAAGATCAATACAGTACGTAGCACAAGATGTCCAATACAAGTCGTACTGTATTATCAATTTCTTACCGGCCTTTACGAATGCAGAACCATTATCTGTGACTACTTGTACAACATTGTTCTTGTTCACTTCATGGATAACATTTTCCAAAAGTTTGTATATATACTTATAGTTTTTGATTTTATCTGAGGCATCAACTGACTTAAGAAACATTGATGACCCTTTGCAATAGACCATAAAATTCAATATGGATAGTTTAGTTGGTCTTGTCCATCTATCGCACATAATTGTACAACCATATGTCTTCCAGTTTTCTTTGAACTTTTCAATATGCTATTGCATCTCTTTATACTCCATATCTAGATATTTTTCCTTAATTTCATATGGAGATGGAATTTGAACTCCCATATCTGTTTGTTGAGCACCAACAATTATGTTTTTGAACTGGTGCGATTTGCCTTTGCAGATGGGACATTATCATAAATAAAGAACTTTGCTACTAGTCTTCCTAATGTGTCTTTCATACCACCTTTTGTGAACATATCTTTTATATTTTTTTTTATTTTGCACCGGATGGCTTATATAACGAAGGTGCAGCTAGAGGAAATTGTTGAGATTGCTGTCTACGACTGGGCTCCCTTGCACTTGTTGCACGACGGAATTGAGCATATGGTTGACTATCACCCTCTCGAGAAGATCTTGATTCTTGACCTCTACAGTTAAAAAAGTTTCTGCCTTATTCTTTTTCCCATCTGTCTTATTTAGATACACAAACTGCAGCATTATATGGTTCTCTTTCATCAGGATGCATATCAGTTAGATATATACATATATTATTACCATCATCATAATTACTCCGAGACGGAGCTAAGGTACCCCGTAATTCATTATGACTATCTTCCTCCATTGTCTATTTTTTCAATTTTGCATGTTTTTTTTTTCTTAAATAATTATAAATCTTTTTCTTCACTTGTGAAGATACATTGGGGAACTTTTTAACATTACTTTTTGGATCAGAATGTGCTAAATGATACTTTAAACTTGTTATTCCACCACTTTATATTTTATGGTTAAATATTTACAAATTGTACCATATTTGTTATCTTCAATTGGAATACAATGTGACCAAGCTGGATTTGCTCTTCCGCTACTACTTTCCATTTTTCCTTTCAATAATCGTAAATAATTATTACGTTAATAATAATATTAAGAACAACAATAAGAATAAAAAAATATAACAATATTAATAACAAGAAAATAATTATAACAATAATAATAATATCAATATTAATAAGAATAACAATAATAATAATACTACAAACACCAAATAATAATGAACTCCGTATTAATAATAACAATAATATCAATATTAATAAGAATAACAATAATAATAATAATAATAATAATAATAACAACGATAATAAAAACAACAATAATAACAACAGTAATTCCAATAAGGATAATAAAATTAATAACAATAATAATAATAATAAGTAGAATAATAACAATACCAATAATAACAAATTAACAATATTAATAATAATAATAATAATGATGACAATATTAATAATAATAATAACAATATTAATAACAATAATAATAAGGATAAGAAAGAAAAACAATAATAACAATCATAATAATGTTAATAAAAAATATTAATGACAACATTAATAATAACAATAACATCATCAACAATAATAATAATAAAAATAATAATAACAAATTAACAATATTAATTATAATAAAAGTAGTAACAATAATAGTAATAATAATAACAACATTAATAACAATAAAGATAATAAGGATAATAAAAAAATAATAATAATAAGTAGAATAATAACAACAACAATAATAACAAATTAACAATATTAATAATGATAAAAGTAGTAACAATAATAATAATATTATTATTAATATAATAATAATAATGACAACATCAATAATAATAATAACATCATCAACAACAACAACAACAACAACAACAACAATAATAATAATAATATTGACAACATTAATAATAATAATAATAACAATATTAATAACAATTATAAGAATATTAATAAGAATAACAATAATAATAATATTAATAAAAAAATATTAATGACAACATAAATAATAATAATAATAATAATAATAATAATAAATTAACAATATTAATTATAATAAAAGTAGTAACAATAATAATAATAATAATATTGACAACATTAATAATAATAATAACATCAACAATAATAACAATAATAATAATAATACGAATAACAATAACAATAATATCAATAAAAAATATTAATGACAACATAAATAATAATAATAACATCAACAATAATAATAATAATAATAAATTAACAATATTAATTATAATAAAAGTAATAACAATAATAATAATAATAATAATATTGACAACATTAATAATAATAATAACATCAACAATAATAACAATAATAATAATAATAAGAATAACAATTATAAGGATAATAATAAGAATAACAATGATAATAATATTAATAAAAAAATATTAATGACAACGTTAATAATAATCATAACATCAACAACAACAACAACAACAATAATAATAATAATTACATAATACATATAGTTAACTTTATGTTAAATAATAAGCATAATTTTAACAATATTTGTTATTAAAATGCTTACTTTTGAGGATAAAAAATTGTGAATTAAAACTTTATTACTAACTTGGATCTTCCAAAAACTCTTTCTTTTATGAATATAAATGTTGAATAAAAAAAGAAAAGAAGATTGGAAACTGATTACGTTCAATAAAAACTTTGCATTTACTCCATTTCTTTTTGCCAAACTTTTAAACTTACTCTCTCTATGATCTATACTGAGGATGAAGGATGCAAAAAATAAAAATATGGCTGAGCTGCTACACATGCATTTTTATACTACATTCATTTCCTTACCTCCTCAGTATTACAAATCACTTAAAAAAAATTCCTCATGTGAATATTTGTGCTTTTCAAGTACAATAATTTAATTATATTATTTTTTTCGTAATTCTCTCGTGATTTTTTCTTTACAGCTAGTGATTTTATTTTTTCAAAACGAGTTACTGTTAACATGTGAATTATATTCACAACTGTAAAATTTCTTATCAAAATTCATAAAAGATGCCTATGAAAATATTTGTTCTGATTATTTCATTTCAAATTTTTGTTTTTTTTTTTCCCTTCGATATCTTACTCTACTTGATTAACATTTTGAAAAAAATCAAAAGCATCAATAATTCCTGCACATTCATTCATAGTTTGCACTTTCATTCACATTTTTTTTTTTCAGTTTCGGCACTTTCATAATTTCATTCACATTCTTTAAAAAAAAAAAAAATTCCTGTCTTGTTCTCTTCAGACATCTTTGCGTATCCCCCTTCCCTTTAGCCATCTCTTCCTCTTCTCTTTCCATCTCTTCTTGATCAGATCACAACCCAAATCACAACCAGCCATCTCTTCTCGGCCGATCACACTCACATCACAACCAGGGAAACAAATTCACAACACACAAACACACACAAACCAAACAGCAGCAGATCACAAACACACACACACACACACACAAACCAGATCAGATCCCAGATCACAACCACATATACACGTCGATCGAGATCTTTCCGAAAATTGCACAAACAACCAATGACAATCCACCGATTTTCCACCATATTCACCAAAAAAACGAAATCCCCATCGACATCTGCATTTTCAATCGAAACCCATCGATTTTGGAAACATTCCTCCTGCAACCATGATGGAAACTCTTCCCACCCCCTCCCCTCTCTCCCTTTTTGGCGTCGGTGGTGGCCAACAACCGACATTATCGGCAACTTCTCGCCGGTCTCAGCGACACTTGCTTCCCTGCTTATAATTGTGCCTAGACCTTGCAAGCAATAATATATAAAATATGACATGTAATAGAGAATATTATAACATAAAATTCCATCACAAAAACCCCACTAAAATTTATTAAATTAACAAACAGACAAATTAATAATATTTAAAATTACTAATAACTACCATCAAGCACCTCATACCACACCATATGGTTATGGATTTGAAACATTTCCTTTTTCTTTTTTAGATTCAACACATGAAAAATTATAAATTCAACACAACAACAATTAAATATAGCTTTGTTGAAAAAAAAAATGTAAAACCCTTGAAAGAAAATCCAAGAATCCACCATAATCGAAAAGCTTCAAAGAGTAGCAAAATGACGACTACTTTGAAAGGATATAGGAGACGGATATGGCCACCGAGAAGGCAAACACAACCATATCTTCTTCAAAGTGAAACGAGACAAACATATCTATAGGAGAAACAGAACTCCCAAGTGTGAAATATGACTAGTTTAAGTCTAGTGTCTGAGTGCAGACTTTGGAATGATACTTGGTTTAGACAAACAACATATATATATATACTAGGTATGGCCACGTGCGATGCACGTGGTTTGAATTAAAATTTGAATGTTTAATAGTTTTGAAGTAATATGGAAAAGTTTGAATAAAAAATTTGTTAAATTAGTTTTTTTAATTAACATTTTTCAATTTGTTTAGAAGGATTTAATCTTAAATTATTAACAAACATAAACAAATTAATCATTTTATCCAAAGTTTTTCATAAATTTAATATCCAAATCGCATCATAAAATATCCGGTGTATAGATGTCCGGTGTATCATATATATTCTAATGGAATTGACCTCAATCCCTAAAAAAACAAAACAATCATATATGTTTAAAAGCATGATTTCAAATATATAAAAAATGACCAGAAAATTTAAAATAAATAAATAAATAAAAATAACATCAACAATATAAGTAACATACATTGAGCTTACCTATTTGAAGAATTTACTAAACTCAACAATTCATGAAATACAACATTTTTGGTCAATGTATAATCATAACCATAATGCATGCCATACCACAACCCCTGACACCTGTATGGCAAAATAAAAAAAGAAGCATAAAATGTGGATCTCACCAGTATGGCAACTGTTGAAGATCAAATATGTGATGGAACATTTCTTCATTTTACATTTATTTTTTGATACATATTGGATCAAAACTAACTGATGTTTGGCCGAGCTAACTTATGTCTGGCCGAGCTAAGTTGTGTCTGGCCGAGCTAACTGATGTCTGGCCGAGCTAAGTTGTGTCTGGCCTAGCTAAGTTGTGTCTGGCCGAGCTAACTGATGTCTGGCAAAGCTAAGTTGTGTCTGGCCGAGCTAACTGATGTCTGGCCGAGCTAAGTTGTGTCTGTCCGAGCTAACTGATGTCTGGCCGAGCTAAGTTGTGTCTGGCCGAGCTAAGTTGTGTCTGGCCTAGCTAACTGATGTCTGGCCGAGCTAACTGATGTCTGTCCGAGCTAACTTGTGTCTGGCCGAGCTAAGTGATGTCTGTCCGAGCTAAGTTGTGTCTGGCCGAGCTAACTTCTGTCTGGCCGAGCTAACTGATGTCTGGCCGAGCTAACTGACGTCTGTCCGAGCTAAGTTGTGTCTGGCCGAGCTAACTGATGTATGTCCGAGCTAAGTTGTGTCTGGCCGAGCTAACTGATGTCTGTTCGAGCTAACTTATGTCTGGCCGAGCTAAGTTGTGTCTGGCCGAGCTAACTGATGTCTGGCCGAGCTAAGTTGTGTCTGGCCGAGCTAACTGATGTCTGGCCGAGCTAACTTATGTCTGGCCGAGCTAAGTTGTGTTTGGCCGAGCTAACTGATGTCTGGCAAAGCCAAGTTGTGTCTGGCCGAGCTAAGTTGTGTCTGTCCGAGCTAACTAATGTCTGGCCGAGCTAAGTTGTGTCTGGCCGAGCTAACTTCTGTCTGGCCGAGCTAACTGATGTCTGGCCGAGCTAACTGATGTCTGGCCGAGCTAAGTTGTGTCTGGCCGAGCTAACTGATGTCTGGCCGAGCTAAGTTGTGTCTGGCCGAGCTAACTGATGTCTGTCCGAGCTAACTTGTGTCTGGCCGAGCTAAGTGATGTCTGTCCGAGCTAAGTTGTGTCTGGCCGAGCTAACTTCTGTCTGGCCGAGCTAACTGACGTCTGTCCGAGCTAAGTTGTGTCAGGCCGAGCTAACTGATGTCTGTCCGAGCTAAGTTGTGTCTGGCCGAGCTAACTGATGTCTGTCCGAGCTAACTTATGTCTGGCCGAGCTAAGTTGTGTCTGTCCGAGCTAAGTTGTGTCTGGCCGAGCTAACTGATGTCTGTCCGAGCTAAGTTGTGTCTGGCCGAGCTAACTGATGTCTGTCCGAGCTAACTTATGTCTGGCCGAGCTAAGTTGTGTTTGGCCGAGCTAACTGATGTCTGGCAGAGCTAAGTTGTGTCTGGCCGAGCTAACTGATGTCTGGTCGAGCTAAGTTGTGTCTGTCCGAGCTAACTAATGTCTGGCCGAGCTAAGTTGTGTCTGGCCGAGCTAACTGATGTCTGGCCGAGCTAACTGATGTCTGGCCGAGCTAAGTTGTGTCTGGCCGAGCTAACTGATGTCTGGCAAAGCCAAGTTGTGTCTGGCCGAGCTAACTGATGTCTGGCCGAGCTAAGTTGTGTCTGTCCGAGCTAACTAATGTCTGGCCGAGCTAAGTTGTGTCTGGCCGAGCTAACTGATGTCTGGCCGAGCTAAGTTGTGTCTGGCCGAGCTAACTGATGTCTGGCCGAGCTAAGTTGTGTCTGACCGAGCTAACTGATGTCTGGCCGAGCTAACTTATGTCTGTCCGAGCTAAGTGATGTCTGGCCGAGCTAAGTTGTGTCTGGCCGAGCTAAGTTGTGTCTGGCCTAGCTAACTGATGTCTGGCCGAGCTAACTGATGTCTGTCCGAGCTAACTTGTGTCTGGCCGAGCTAAGTGATGTCTGTCCGAGCTAAGTTGTGTCTGGCCGAGCTAACTTCTGTCTGGCCGAGCTAACTGATGTCTGGCCGAGCTAACTGACGTTTGTCCGAGCTAAGTTGTGTCTGGCCGAGCTAACTGATGTCTGTCCGAGCTAAGTTGTGTCTGGCCGAGCTAACTGATGTCTGTTCGAGCTAACTTATGTCTGGCCGAGCTAAGTTGTGTCTGGCCGAGCTAACTGATGTCTGGCCGAGCTAAGTTGTGTCTGGCCGAGCTAACTGATGTCTGGCCGAGCTAACTTATGTCTGGCCGAGCTAAGTTGTGTTTGGCCGAGCTAACTGATGTCTGGCAAAGCCAAGTTGTGTCTGGCCGAGCTAACTGATGTCTGGCCGAGCTAAGTTGTGTCTGTCCGAGCTAACTAATGTCTGGCCGAGCTAAGTTGTGTCTGGCCGAGCTAACTGATGTCTGGCCGAGCTAACTGATGTCTGGCCGAGCTAAGTTGTGTCTGGCCGAGCTAACTGATGTCTGGCCGAGCTAACTGATGTCTGGCCGAGCTAAGTTGTGTCTGGCCTAGCTAAGTTGTGTCTGGCCGAGCTAACTGATGTCTGGCAAAGCTAAGTTGTGTCTGGCCGAGCTAACTGATGTCTGGCCGAGCTAAGTTGTGTCTGTCCTAGCTAACTGATGTCTGGCCGAGCTAAGTTGTGTCTGGCCGAGCTAAGTTGTGTCTGGCCTAGCTAACTGATGTCTGGCCGAGCTAACTGATGTCTGTCCAAGCTAACTTGTGTCTGGCCGAGCTAAGTGATGTCTGTCCGAGCTAAGTTGTGTCTGGCCGAGCTAACTTCTGTCTGGCCGAGCTAACTGACGTCTGTCCGAGCTAAGTTGTGTCTGGCCGAGCTAACTGATGTCTGTCCGAGCTAAGTTGTGTCTGGCCGAGCTAACTGATGTCTGTCCGAGCTAACTTATGTCTGGCCGAGCTAAGTTGTGTCTGTCCGAGCTAAGTTGTGTCTGGCCGAGCTAACTGATGTCTGTCCGAGCTAAGTTGTGTCTGGCCGAGCTAACTGATGTCTGTCCGAGCTAACTTATGTCTGGCCGAGCTAAGTTGTGTCTGGCCGAGCTAACTTATGTCTGGCCGAGCTAAGTTGTGTCTGGCCGAGCTAACCGATGTCTGGCCGAGCTAAGTTGTGTCTGGCCGAGCTAACTGATGTGTGGCCGAGCTAACTTATGTCTGGCCGAGCTAAGTTGTGTCTGGCCGAGCTAACTGATGTCTGGCCGAGCTAACTTATGTCTGGCCGAGCTAAGTTGTGTCTGGCCGAGCTAAGTGATGTCTGGCCGAGCTAAGTTGTGTCTGGCCGAGCTAACTGATGTCTGTCCGAGCTAACTTATGTCTGGCCGAGCTAAGTTGTGTCTGGCCGAGCTAAGTGATGTCTGGCCGAGCTAAGTTGTGTCTGGCCGAGCTAACTGATGTCTGGCCGAGCTAACTTCTGTGTGGCCGAGCTAAGTTGTGTCTGGCCATTGTTGGCTTGCGACCACTCGATTCGATCGTCTCTTGAAGAAACACAAGCCAAAGTGATGGAATGGCAGAAACGAGGAACACAAGGAATGGGGCGGGCGAGAAAAGAATGCGTAAAACGATCGAAAAACTTTGAAAGGGCATAACTTTTGATCCGACCGTCGGATCGGGGCTCATAATATATCAAAAGAAAGGGAATTTGAAGGGGACCTGTCCGCCCGATTTTCAAAAACAACCACTTTTAAGTGCCCAACAAGGGATTTCCATCCATTTGAGGGAAATTCCATTTTTTCTTTTTTAAAATTGGGACATGTTCAGGATTTTAGAATTCGAATTTCGACATGGGGCATCATGGTTCTTGCAGAGGGTGATTCCCCCAAGCCGTCCTTGGGTCGATATGTCCATGTTTTTTAATGTTGTAAAGTGCATAAGAATAATGTCATTGCAATTTTATTGCAACTTATGCTTAAGCCTTGTTGATTGTGTTGATTGCTTAAGCATTGTGAGCCCCATGAGGTCTTGTGTTCGAATCTTAGAAAGAGCAATTATTTTTAACTTTGGTTTTTTTTTCTTCTATAGACGTAAAAACTTGTTATTTTTTAAAGAAATAGCTAAGTTGTGTCTGGCCGAGCTAACTTATGTCTGGCCGAGCTAGCTTATGTCTGGCCGAGCTAACTGATGTCTGGCCGAGCTAAGTTGTGTCTGGCCGAGCTAACTGATGTCTGGCCGAGCTAAGTTGTGTCTGGCCGAGCTAACTGATGTCTGGCCGAGCTAACTTATGTCTGGCAAAGCTAAGTTGTGTCTGGCCGAGCTAAGTGATGTCTGGCCGAGCTAAGTTGTATCTGGCCGAGCTAACTGATGTCTGTCCGAGCTAACTTGTGTCTGGCCGAGCTAACTGATGTCTGGCCGAGCTAAGTTATGTCTATCCGAGCTAAGTTGTGTATGGCCGAGCTAACTGATGTCTGTCCGAGCTAAGTTGTGTCCGAGACATAGGTGTCCGATATAAAATATCCGATGTATGGGTGTCCGATATCCGATGTATGGGTGTCCAATGTATCAGCCTCCACCACTTGAATACTTAAAACAGGTCTTTTATCTTTAGGTATGGACACGTTCTTTTGAGAATGAATTACTTTCTAGATAAAGGCACCAAGATTGCATCACCAACTCTTAGATGAACAGAAAATCTAGAAAAGCATAAAATTTGAAAAAGCAAAAACCATTATTGTTCGTAAATAGATTCTAGCTTCATCCTTTCAATTTTATTTGTTTTTTATACACCAATCAATATTGAGATGTTTTAGATATTTAGTGAGAATAAATTAATTTTAAAACTAATGAAAACATAAACAATTTATTTTGATTCTAGTCCATTATCATGAAATTTAATTTATTCATGGATTTATATATTAACTAAAAGAAACACAAAAAATAAAAAATGATCATAGGAAATATAAGTACAATCATAAAAACTCATAATTACTATTTTACTTTCGTTAAACAAAAAGTTGTCATAAAATACTTGTGTCATAGATGAATCTATCTTAGCATCATTGCTATCTTCCTAAGATAAATTGCAAGATTTAATAGAAATGTATTAGGTTATACCTAAATCAATTTCTATTACATCTTGCAATGTACAAAATAATAATATTAGTGTAACTATCACAGTATAGTCTAAATATGCTATAAATTCACAAAAGACTGATAATAATCTACTTATGAACTGATAGTAATCTATCATGTCCACATTAACAAAAAGATGGTTCCCATGATAACAAATTAAGCATTGTCTTTAAGCTCGGCAAACTGCTTCCTACTCCTTTCACCAAATTGTAAATGAGAACTTTCAAGATTCAGCGCTATTGGATCTGCCTCACCTGCACTTTTGGAAATCATCAGCTTTAGTTTCTTGAAGTTCATAAATACATGTTGGTTTTTTATATATCAATATGTGATATTGGGTGAAGAACTGAAATATAAATCATATGCATGTGCACACAAAAGCAATGAAAAATGCAAAGATCCATGCACAATGAAATTCATGAACTCACAAAGGAATGGAAAAAATTAAAGTTACCAATTTTGTAGTGAATAACACAATCCTCAGGTTCTTTGTCGTCCCTGATAAAGAGAGTAGGGGGAGAGAAAAGCTGAAAACAAAAAAAAAAAAAAATAGAAAAGAAAAAAAACCAATGGCATTTAAATACTGAAAACCAAGGAAATAGGCTTTAAAATATTATAAATCAAAATCTTTACTTACATGGTAAGGCAAAGTCTTTTCTGAAGTACAATAATGAAGTCCAGAATTTTGTATAAAGTACACCAACTCTATCCTTACCATACTGTAAGTCATCATAACCATAATGCATGCCATACCACAACCCCTGACACCTGTATGGCAAAATAAAAAAAGAAGCATAAAATGTGGAAGGAAAAGAAAAACCAAAACGCACGAAAAGTAGTCGTTTTGGAACCATTTTGAACAGTAAAGCATGACCAAAACTTGGGAGCTCTTCTCGCTTATAGTATAGACTAAAGGATATATATATATATAGGAAGAAAAATAAGAAGAAGAAGATTTCCACAGAGGGAAAACATTTATTATTGTCTTAAAATAAAATGGATGATGTATAGATGTTGATGTGCTGTTTGAACCTGAATTTCAAAATTAACATAAACGTGAATAATCATGGGGTACTGGTATGGTGTCAGTAAAAAATACTCTAATACTTAATTGTATTTTTGAATATAATCTCTAAGCTTGGCCAAAAGAATATACCTTTCCTCAAATTGTTTAACAGGTATATATGGTGTCTTTCAGTTTTAAAAATTCTAGTAGGATTCAGACTCCTAATCTCAAAGGAATCAGGCCATAAACCATAAAATCGTGGCTAATCAATTGTTGGAAAGATGTTGAATTCTATGGGAGATAGATTCACTTTTTGACCCATTTTCTTTGAAATCACTTTTTGACCCATTTTCTTTGAAATGAAGTATTAAGCTCTAGCCTATTCAAGAGAATTCGAGAGGATTTTATTTGGAATTTAGTCTTGTTTTATTTAATTTTACGTTTTTATTCAATTGAATCTATAATCGTTATCCATACATATTGATTTGACTATAAACAAAACATGCCGATTTGTCTCGATATCATTGCTTTTAAAATAGTCAAATATAAATGTAGAATTTTCATCTCAAACTTGGGAGGTTATGTTTTTTCGAAAACAATCTTTCTGGTGACTTTTATCAATGCAATGAAAGAACCATTCATTTGTTTGTCTTGTCAAATAAAAAGAAAATTAGGATCCCTCTTTATTTGTCTTTTCATGTTGAAATAAAAATAGGATTAGAGAGAGAGAGAGAGAGAGAGAGAGTTAGACTCATATCAAGATAATATGATATTTTTAATATCATATTTTTTTTATTAGCTTCTAAATTATATTAAATATTAGGTTTAAAATTTTAAAATGATCAAATATAATTTAATGACACATTAAAACATTTTTTATAAGAAAAATGAATTTTGTTGGAATTAATTATTAATAAATATAATTTTAAATATTAATTATTAATACATTTTAATAATTAAAAAAAATCCTCATATTGCTTTTGAGTTGTAACAAAAAGTTAATGTTAAAACTATATGTGGTTCTAATATAAACCTAATGATTTAAACACATATATAAATATATGTACATGTACATATTTGTTATAAAGAGATAACTGGATTTACACAACAACATGAAACATTAGCATCGCACAATACTTCAAAAAGGACAGTTTTACTCCAAAATTAAATCTATCTACTTTAAGGAAAGTTTTACTCCAAAATAAATCTATCTACTTTATAGATATGATGCGTGATAAAGTGACCATTTTGAGCAAAACTTACCTTTTCAAATTTTGACGGGCGAATATAAACTCTGCAGCAAAACCAATAAATACATATATATATATATATATATATATTATATAATTAACGGTGAATTTAATCTAATTGGGCTGAACCGATCATTGTTCTTGGAAAACATGATCTACCATTGGATCCATTTTCTTATTTGGGCCATATTACTTTTTCATCTTGATCTACATTCCTCTTAGACCCAAAGGATCTTTGGAGTATGATAATATCCTTTCTTTTTTTCATTGGCAGAAAATAAATATCCATTTGGACCATTCCTGGTGACCTTACTGTAAATAGAATCGACATTCTAAATCATCAAGAGGAAAATATATGTGAAAAAAAAAAAAAAAAAAAACAGAATAAAGGGAAAACATAAAATTCCTATATATATATATAGATCTCTTAATTACAATAATAATGTTTCTTCTATAATAGTAAACACTTAAAAAAAGAAATAAAAAATAAAAAATCAAATTGTTGTTCTTGAAACTCTTCGAGAAAGAATGATCCAACAAAGCACACGATACAACACAAAAAACCCAAACATGATTCCCACATTGATCCACCTTGGATCGTTTTCCAATCCTCTGCTTTTCAATATATCATTCCCAGTTAGCAAACACCTTGAACCAGTCCAAGAAAAGCACTCACTCCTCAAGCTCCAATATTCGTTCGTGAGCAAACAATCCAATGGGTATCTATAAAGTGAAACATAGTACATGAAAATCCAGTATCTGGGTATGTTTTCTTTTGGGATAAAGTATCCGGAGAAGAGAAAGAAAGCTCCAAGAACGGTGCAGATCAGAGAATTCCCTGATATGAAATCCGGAGAGACTGCACTCAGGAACAGAACCAGAGAGCTTGCCATTAAAACGATGAGCCAGACAACGAATGTAAAGAAAGTGAACGCAGCTATGGAGGGGTTGAGTCCGACAAGCCAGTAGACTGGAACAGCAAAAAGAATAGCCACTACGAACAAGAATGGAAGGAAAACAATGGTGTTGGCGATCATGTACGAGGAAACTCTGTATGCTCCTCTTGAGGCTTCCTTCATCAGAACGCGACGCTCTTGAAGGTATATAGGTAGTGCTTCCACTGTAGAAGAGAGAAGGAAACTGAGACTGAATGCAAATAGGCCTAATCTTTCTGCAACTCCTCCGTCGTCTTTTCTCACTTTTATGTATACGCTTCCCAACCCAAATCCCCCAACAATGGCTTGCATGGTTCTCGCTAAGAATAGCTGTTTTGTTCTGTAAATTATCTTCCAAAACCTTGCGCAGAGAAACATAATCTCAAATAGATTTGAAAAAGAGAGAACACCCTTTTCGTGGGTGTTGGTGTTATGCTGTTGAATTTTGCCACTTTGATCTTCTTCTGATGCCCACACGGTAAATGAATAATGTTCCCTATTAACTTCTATGTTGGATTTTTGATGGGTTTTGGAATATGAATCTTCCAGAGTCCTTACTATTTCCATGGCAAATTCCAGAGCGTTTATTCGCATTGGGATTTGCATTCCCAGTTTGTGAATTTTCTCCTCCAACGATTCAAGGCTACCATTATGTACAACAGAACCTCCAGAGAGGATCAAGAAATTGGAAACGTATTGGAGAATTCTGTAACTGGGTTGGTGAATTGATAGAACTACAGTTCTTTGCTTTGATTGAGCCATGGAAGAAAGCAACTCAATCACTTGGAGAGCTGAAGTGCTATCTAGGCCCGAAGTTGGCTCATCCAGGAGCAAAACGGGTGGGTCATGAATCATATCAACTCCAATGGATACCCTTTTCCTCTCTCCACCTGATATCCCTCTCCTCTCTTCATCCCCAACAAAACTCTCTGCAACATGGACAAGACCAAGCTCTTGCATTAAGATGTCCACTCTTGCTTCTCTGTATTTGGAGCTCATTTCTCTGAGCCTAAACTTGGCACTAAACAACAGAGTCTCTTTTACAGTGAGAAGAGGAAGCAGATTATCTTCTTGAGCAACGAATCCACATAGCTTCCTCAACTGAGCAGGACAGGTAACCAAACGATCATTGATTGAGATTGACTTAGGGTCAAAATGGTTTTCTTTTACCCTCCCTGAGATTATCCGGAGAAGAGTAGATTTCCCAGTTCCACTTGGTCCAACAACAGCAAGAATTTCAGAACTTTTTGCCACAAAAGATACAGATTTGAGAATGCTAAAGGGTTTAGGCTTTTGTACCAAATGATAAAAAGGAGAGCTTTTTAAGTGAAGAGTGTAGGAAAGATTTGTTACAGTGAGTTTGTAAGAGGTTTTGGAATGGAGGGGTGGTGGGGAATGGTAGGAAGAAGAGGAAAGACTGGTTGTGGTAGATTCCTCCTCAGGTGAGGTTGATGAGGTTGAGAAGAAGATCGGTGAATCATCCACAACAATGTTGCTTGGTGAATGAAAACAATTAGCTGCCATTGTTTCTTTTTCTCCTTTTTGAGCTTTTTCAGTTAAGTTTCTGCAGAAAGCGGTGCAGTGGAAAGATAGTGATCATGGAGGAGGATTTTGAATTGGGGAATATTTTGCAGCTTGAGAAGTAATGGAGGTTGGATGACCAACCAGGAGATTAATTGTTGAAGAAGGTTAATTGTGGAGTGGTGAAATGTTTGGCAGTGGTTGGTTATCTGAGAAGTTTGACTAAAAGGGTATTAATCAAGCTGTTCCATAGGACTGTGGGGTAATTATACATGGGCAATTCTGGAGAAATTTTTTGGCTTGCATACAAACTTTAATATAGAAATATATATATATATATATATATATGGTCTTTTTTTTTTAATGCAAATATCCGTAATTTTTTTATTGTGCAAATGTTTAAAAAGATAATAAATTTTGAAATTATTATCGTCAATACTACTATACAAAAATAATAATTTTTTTAAAAATTGTCGTTCAACGATAAAAATATACTGTCTGTACCACAAAATTATCTGTTATATATTAAATAAATAAATATATATATATATATATATATATATATATATATATATATATATATATATGGGGTCTAATGCAAATATTGTTAAGCAGTCATTATATAAATAGATGAATCTTGTGTCTCCCTTCTCTTCTGATATTTCGTTCATTTGACTTCTCGCATAATAAATTGCTTTTTTCAATATAGCTGGTCTATTTTTATTTATTAAGAATTTCTTATCAGCTTGAAAACTAGAAAACTAAGTATACATACAAATTAATCTAAATAAAAAATCTCAGAGAAAAGGAACATTATTAAAATAATTTGATTTCAGGTTCCGGTCATTTATGAGGTGTGTTTTATTTTATTTTTGGTACAGGGAGATGTGGTATTCACCATTGCATTGGTCATTCATTTATGCAAAATACTTCAATTATTCAAACGTAATATTTTTTTATGGCCAAAACAATAACAATGTTATAACTATAAATTTTTTCTGCTCCAAAAGGAATAAAAGCATTTTAAAAAATAGACGTGTGCAGATGCTTGCTGGTTTGCAGGAGGGTAAGGTCGTTGACATCACTTAGGAGTCATATAATAGGATTATAAAATATCTCAAAGGGCGTACAAAGATAATAATTTTTTTGGACAATAACGACAATAAAATGAATTATATTTTGGTTATATATTTATATGTTTAATTAGTTTTTATGATAATGAATAATTATATACGTATGTATATATTATATAATTATATGTATGGTAAATGAATGTGAGTGGAACCCACAAGCTGAAGTAGAAAAGAGGTTGGACCAACCAAGTAGATTTTCAAAGAAGTTGCTTCTGAGTTTGAGTGCCGGGAAAAGCCATGTCGCTGTTTATTTGGTAGCGTTTGGTGGTATTAGGCGTTTAAATACTTAATTTTTATTATAAATTATGGCCTTTGGCCTTTTCATCTGCTTTTAAAAGCACCTTCAATAGTTTTATAAAATATTATTTTTTATTATCACATCAAAAATTTAGAAAAAATATTTTCAATGACTTTGCCTATAAATTCTTATCAAATTGATATGTTAAAAAATAAAATAAATACTATTAAAAAACTGTTTATTTTAGGTAGTTTGATAATGTAACTTATCAAAACATTCTTTATTAAAATATTTTCAAGAGAAAAAATTGATAAATAAATCATTATTAATTATTATTATTATTATTTTAAAGAAAATATATATATACCCCATTAATTAATTAAAATTGAGACAAATTGGAGAATGAGTTTTGGGTTGAATGTTTATCAAGTATATATTTTTGCCATATAGGCTAGAAGCCCTTTCAATGCCACATAAATAAACATCCGTAAAACCATTGAAAATGCATTTAATATTAGTTTTTTTAATTTTCCTTTTTGTGTTTTATTTAATCAATTTCCAGTCAAAGCTGATTTTATAACAAATTGGCTGTGCACTTATGTGTTTATAAGGACTTATGTTATGAATTTTTTGTTTTTAAATTATATGTGGGAAATGAAACTTCTATAATGGGGTGTTTGGTTAGCGGAACTTTAAAATTTTTTAGAAAAATGAATTTTTTTTTATTTGTATAATTTTAAAAAGGAGAAATTTGTAGGTTCTATCGAAAAATAAATCCCACAATGTGAAAAACTGAGAGAAAAAATAGATCTTTCTAGAAATGTGTTATTTTAAAATTTGTTGAAAAATTAATTATAAATATTTTTTTAAATATAAATTTATTCTTTAATTTTAACGTATAAATTTATTTAATTACTTATAAATTTTATTTTTTTCTATAATTAACCAAACATTATAAAAAAATCCTAAAAAAATTAATTTTCTGAAAACTAAATCCCAAAAATTTCCTTCAATATTTTTTCTTTTATCAAACATCCCATAAAAGGGAAACAATTATAAACAATAAAAAGAAGATTTAATCAAATTAAAAATTTTGTAATACAAGTTGAACTTTCCTAGAGGACGAATAAGATTTAAACCTTTTTTTTTTTTGGGAGAAAAGATTTAAACTGATTTAACTATTATCAAATGACCTCAATTTTTATGTATTGCATTGTAATACATGATTATTCTAGTATCGTATGTTTATATTATTAATAATGCATATTGTTGCTTTATAATTTTTTTTCACATCAAACGTCCTAGAGCGTTTAAATTCCAATCATAATTCAAAGGAAGTTGAATTTTTTTTTTTTTATCCCGTATATCTGGAATTACATGACTGATCTGTGTTGAATTTCTTATTATTCTTTTAATGTTCAATGTGTCTATTAGCCTTGTAAGAAAGGTCTTGTTTTTCTATTAATTACAAAGTTCAGTTCTGAGTTTGACAATTTATATGACCGTAAAAGATGATCCTTTATGAAATTTCAAGCTTGCGCAACAGAAATTAACTGCAAGAACAAGGTAGAAAAGCATGCCTCTTCATATTGTTGATTTGAGTCTCATTTGGTTATTTTGTAATATAGAATAAAGTTAATTAAGTACAATAATTTTTATCACATAAGTCGCACAACAGATTAATAATATTCAAATAAGTATTACATTTTAATAGAATTATATATGTGTATATATATATATAAACAAAGCATGTGAATAATTATATAAATTATAAGATACTGGTTTCTGCTAGATTAATAGATTCCTAATTCCGATAAGCCAATTGTTGCTATTTGTTTTGAAAACATCCTCCCTCTGGTACTATAATCAAGCTAACTTTGATGCTTCTTTCTATGAAACTTCTTGTTGCATTGCTGCTAGCGATTCATCTTTATGGCCAAGAGTTTAATTTTTATGCTCCTGCGAAAGTGGCTGAAACTTTAGAAATTCCATCTATTCCCAATCTCCAGTAAAAATCAAAGAAATTGATCCATATATAATTCGCCGTAAGTGAGATTAATGGATCGTCCAATTGGGAATGATATCCAATTGTATAGGTTAGAATATGCTAAACAAGAAAGGTGAGCTCATATTAATATATGTGAGGGTGATGCTTTAATTTGTTATTAATGGTCGTAACTTGCAATGGGGACTGTCCTAATCTTTGTTGGGAAAGCTCTCTGATTAATTATCAACCATGTAAACAGGTCTTGGTTTCCAATTTCACAAATTGCTCTTTCACTTTGATGCCAAGAACCTGCAATCAAGTTGCTCGTGAAGCGTGCAAGCTTCAACTTGTTTCTTCCGTTAATATCTTAGTTTCCCAATATCTTTGGAAACTTGAATCCTCTTGGTTGCTTTTTTGAGCACTTGTGTATGTTCGGTTTTTTTACATTTCAATTGTATTTTAACACATGTTTTATTTTGACATTTAAAAAAAAAAAAATTCATTTGTAAGATAGTTTGATAGCAGCTATTGGATTGACAATCTGCTGTCAGGATTGATAAACAAACATTGACAAATTGAAAAATAATAATAATAATAATAATAATAATAAAGGATCCTAAATTCTCTCAATTTTTTGGTCCAGGAGCTTGAAAGTAGTCTTGTTTACTTGATGGATGTCTTCCACCTTGGGGCTAATGGTTTATTGGTTGCATTAGAGGATGTGGTTGATATTTTGTTCCTTTGTTTTTGTTTTTGTTTTTTGTTTTGTTTTTTTTTATTATTTTTTTTTATATAATTTGTTTAGTTTTTATTGTCTTTTCAGTATTGTAGCAAAAAATGTATCATATAAAATAAATTTTGTAGTTTCAGACTATTGACTTGTTGCCCCATTGATGACGTAGTATATTCAATTGTACATTCAAAAAATATTTTGACCTAGAGGAACTATGGTTAAAATCTGAAATGGTTTCCCCAGTTTGGTAGTAAATACAACGAGAAGTTCAAAAGGAATTGGGACACTAAGTGTATTAATGATCATTTATAGCTCTGGTACTGTGATCTCCTTGCTGATGTCATCTTGAGATTCGATGGTTTTTGTGAGCAAATAAATAAATATAATAAAATAAAATGAAAATCGATGATTTCAAGAGGAACTTCTTTATTCCAAGGGAATATTTATCCATAAGCTATTGTTTACCATAGTTAGAATTTAATGAATAATGTCTGTTACCGACCGGTATCAAATTATTTGTGCTCACTTTGTTATGTTTGTTTTATTCAATTTTAGTATGGTTTCTCACATTCCCTCGTAAAAAATTTTAAAAAAATAAAAAAGGACACGTAATATGTATGGTAAAACTAGTCCGAACACATTCTAATCAGTAAAATAAAAAATAAAAACAAAAACAAAAAGTTAGGTGAAGGGATAAGGGTCGAAATGCCTCTATAGCCATAAGGTGCCGATCTCTATCTTCTTCATTAGAGTCTAAATTTCTTACCAATTTACGTGTGAGCATTTGAATACGCTTAAAGCTTTTTCCCAGAGCATTTAGCTGCCTTATATCCTACGTGTTGCAGCCTCAACCTCTACCTTATAAGACACCAAAACCTGGCACCACAAAGGGCAAAAAAAAAAAAACATTAAAAATAAAAAAGCCCCTCATTGGAAACATTTCCTCTTTGTATCACCATTCATTTTTCACCGCTGAGTTATACAATTTAAAATAATTTTCAGTACGAATGTAGATTTTCATTGCTTGTAACAAAATATGATATTTTAGAAATTTCTATCTTAATCCAACCATTTCAATTGTTTATACCTGCATACATACCCATCATAAATCCCACAGCTTTTTTATTTATTTATTTAATTTTTTTTTCCTGTACTTTTGGAACAAAATTGTATGTGGCCCATAAAACTTGGTACCCCACAAAAATCTAACAGTTAAATGCATTGGATAATGAATAGATAAATCAAATAAATATGAAAGACATAGAAGATATGTTTTTATGATAACGACAATGGAGGAGAATCACGTATTGGCCCTGCATGTGCACCACGTATCCATGATTCTTTCTTGTCTTCAAGCGAAGCCAAAATATCAATGTCTACCTCACGACCGTACATGTTTCCCTAATAATTGAAAGCTATGCTCCAAAATATGAGGGCCTATTTACACACATGGCAATTTTTGTCGTTCACATCCAATATTGGGACAAGTTTCTGTGCATACCACACCAACAACACAATCATATGAATCGAAACCTTATTAAAGAAATACATAATGTGCACTATGTTTATATTCTACAATTTTATAATAGTAGAAATTGTTGCCATTTTACCTTCAAACTACTATTTTATCCCCCAACATGTTGTTTTTATATCAATTTAATCCAACCATGAAATTTTTTTTAATGAATTTTGTCAAATTAGTTATACATACTACACAAATATGTAATATAATATCATATAACTGTCTTCAAACAAAAAGTTACACGCTTATGTAATGTTAATTTTATCGAATTAATCTATAGAAAATATTTGTTTAGATTAAAATTAATAGTATAAAAACAATCATTTAGGAGGCAGTGTGATAAAATTTATAATTTAAAGGGCAAAGCGAAAAAAAAAAAAAAAAAAAAACAAAAAATGCCATTGTATTAATGTTTTATATTTATTTTTTTCCATTAATTAATAATATGTCTTTCTCTTTGTCACTTCGGTCTCATTCAAATGTATCAAAGCGGCCTTTAATTTAGACAGAATTGATTTGGTAAATCTACCTTCACAAATCCGAGGTGTTAGGTTTGTTCCCTCTGTAAAGCAGATAGTAGCGCCACATTTATAAGGGTCATTTCAGTAGAATATTTTGGGAAAAGATTTTTCTCTTTTTTTTTTTTTTTTTTTTTGGCAATATTTTTTTCAAAACGATCTAAAACGTTCAGATGGCATCCACCAGATAAACCTTTCACTATAAGACGAGAGTATTCTCCTTACACTAACTTTATGTTGTTATTTTGCAATATTAGTGCCTCTACAGAAATGTGGATGTGTCACTTTCCAATTAAATATTAAATGAAGGAAATTGAGCATTAAAAATAATAATAAAATTGAATATGTAATTGTGATAGAACCGATAACAAAAGAAAATTTTATACTGAGTTCTACTATTTTGAATTTAAGTACTCAAATACTTAATGACAGAAAAAAGAATTCAAAATATTAATTTAAAATTCGAAACTGATTTTACATTGCTTTTTTGTAGTGAATATGTGTCAAATTGTGTTGTCATGTTGGTTTTTTTGAGTTCCATGAAATCAAACTGGAACCTATATGAAAATTCATGAAATGAAAACCATATGGACTTTGGATATCTTCAAAGTCTCTAAATTGGTGCATTTTAAACTGACTCAGTTTGTTTACTATGAAGGCAATTTCTGATGGAATATTGCAAAGCCTCCACCACCACCATAGCTTCCAGCTGATAGTAATAAAAGCCTCATTAATCCATATATATATATCTATATCTATATATATATATATATATATCTTTTCTTTGTTTTTTTATAAATTGTATTTGAGATAAATATTATGCTTAGCAGTTAAAGAAATATCGTATAATCAATTTTAGTTATATAAAGATTATTTCTATCTCATCAGACAATGATTTCTAGGTAATGATAATAATTAGTACAGTTATGCTATCCGTTAATACAATAAATTATCACTAAGAGATAAAACCCTTATATATTTTATAGAATGTGTCCAGTTTTTTTCAAACTCCATATTTGTAAGATAGCTACCTAACTTTTTTTTTTTTTTCATTTTTAAAATTGTGAAACAAAAAGTAATTTTGTAATATGATACAGGATAGAACCTCCTTACGACAAAATTTGATTGTTACCGACAAGAAACTACCATGTCAAACATACTCAATCGTTAGTCGGTGCCTAACTAATAAACAGTAACCTACTTGGAATTCTGCATGACAAATTTCTTAACTTTTTCTTTTATGCTTGTAAAATTTCTTAAAGTTTGTATAAACTACTAAGGACTGATAAGTCAAGGGTACTGCCATTTGTTTTTGGGATAACTTGAGCAGATGCATCAAGAATCAACTTAATTAGGCGTGATTCCATTATGTCACAATGTTTCAAAAATAAATTAGTAAAATTTTATTGCAATTTTTTTTTTTTTTACTGTAATTTATTGTAATTGTACAAAACAATCATTGTTATTGCAATTTTTTTTTTTTAGCTGTAATTTATTGTAATTGTACAAAACTATCATTGCCCAAATCCCAAATTCAATTACTCTTTTCCTCGGTAGGAAAAGCTAGATAAACTTGTTTATAATTTGTAATTAACCCCAAGTTGAGATTTCCTAGTTTGTTTAAGTTGACCATGATGGACCAAAACGTGGTCCTCCTTCATTTTCCTTTTTAATTTATTTTTTTAGTTTTTATTTTTGGGTGGTTGAAAACTTAAAGCATGGTACTATAACTTGCCACGTTTCCTACATTCATTTACTGCCTCTGCCAAAGCCATGTCAAATGAGCAAAGCCATGAAATCCATGCGTGTATACCACGCCCCAATTTTGCTCATATTCTTTATGGTAAATTTTTAAATTTGGTTATGCGCGAAATTAAAGTAATTTAATCATTCATCATTTTAATAATTATCTTGGGTCTAGAATTTTATGCAAATTTAATAACACCTCAATTGACATTAGACTTTGGAATGCTCTAATTTTATAAAATGACATGACATGACATTTGTAACCTAATCTTAGAAAGTAAAGGGGGAAAAAAAATGTAATACATAATTGGAAAAAAGAAGAAAAAAGTGTGATGCTCAAAGATATGAGCACCTATATTTTTAAATGTTTGTGATTTATTTGAACCAGAAGTTTTGGATAGGAGGAAGTGGATTTCTACAATATATAATTAGCTTTTTGTTTTTTAATTATTTAAAATTAAAGAAGATGCCAAATTAATGTTAGTGACAGCTAAAAAGTAGCATATCTGTGTGTCCATTTCATGTGCAACAAATTGCTAAATTAGAGGTCAAAAATTGTGTAGTCCGAAGTAGAAAGGTAGGCTCATCGAGTTAAATCAACGTCGATTTAGGAATAATGCTTATATTGGATTGTTTTCAGGACCATGCATTATTCCATTTCTGGTCTAGTTGGTGCAACAGCTTCTTCAATTAAAGTTCGTGATATCTTAACGAGTTGTACCCGACAAAGTTATACATGCAATATTATTAAGTAGATAAACATATATAGCCAATACATAATTAATTTATTATATATGTCAATTTTCAAACTAAATTGAAAACAATGATATATGTTCAGATCATATAAATAGAAAAACAAATTTTATAAACGCCAATTCTATGTAGCTTGATATTGAACAAATATTATTAACAACGATCATACTAGTCATTGAATGAATAGATCTATAGATGTATAAAATTATGGACATAATTATCATAATTTTTATGATAAAAAAAATTATCATTATTTTTCAATGCTTATATACCTAATCAAAAACCAATATAATTTATCAAATATTTTAGTATGTTAAAATCTCCTCAATTTTATAATATATATGTGATATAAAACATTACATTTTTATCTTATCTTCATATTTAAATCAAGATAAAAAGAATTAAATAATAAATAAGATGATCAGTTAACACTTTTCATAGTAATATGAGTATGGCATCTTAAATTCATATGGAATAGGTACTATAAAATTTTATATGCATGTACCCTTTATTCCATTAAAGTATTATATGGGAGAAATATTGAAAAGATTGTAATATTGTTGCATTATATTATATAAACGCGCAACATAGTTTTATACATACATACATGCATATTATATTTATATATATATATATATATATATATATATATATATATATTAAAGAATAAATTTTTCCTTCCGTTCTATACTAAGTGCATTTCTTTTTTTGTTTATAAATTATCATAAAATAAAATTCCTGTTTTTAAATCAATGAAAATTAAATAGAAACAGTTTTAAAACCATAAACAGAACTATTATTTTTTCCCCAAAGAGTCTATCAATGCTATTAACGTTTGATATTTTCATCATTCAAAAGGAAAAGAGAAAAAAAAAAAAGAAATTTTAATATTTGCATAGTTCAAATATTTTTCTCACAACCATTATCACTCTTAATGTAGTAATATATTAATGGTTTAACAAATTAATAAATTCGAAATATAAAAGTTAATATGAACCCCTAAAATAATATTATACCAGTTAAAATCCATAAACCCTGTAACCAATTGAAAATTATTAATTATTTGTGGATTTTTTGCCGGATAAATTTTAACTTAATTAATTTACCAAAGAAAATGTTTCAACTAAATTAGCAAAATTTTAAATAAAATGAAATCGAATAGGAAACATATCTAAAAAATAAAACTAAAAAAAAAAATAGATGTCTTAAAATTCTAAACTAAAAGGGAAATATATTTAATTATTCCTAATTAGAAGATTTAAAAAAAAATAAAAAGTGTATCTAAGAACTTTTGGTGTAAGATTCACTCCATTTTAAAATTTTCCAGATATAATTTAGGTTGCAAACATTATCCATTCAATAATCAATGCTTTTATTTTAAATTGGACCAACAAACAATTCACTAAAAATTTAAAAAAAATAAAAATAAAAAAATCATAAAAAATATATAGCACATTTTTCTCTATGAGTGAGCCAGGAAATAAAACTCGGATTCTCTTTGCATTTACAAAGTTTGACCACGCGCTTCAAGTGCGCGTGATTAAAAAATTTCCTCCAACATTTTCCACAGGGCCATTCCTATTAAATTCCATCAAACCCCCACAAAGCCTTCACTGCCTCTCTCTTTCTCTCTCTCTCTGTCTCTCTCTCTCTCTCATCCAAAACAAAACCTATGTCCCGTCATCGACGGCAAGCTTCCCAGGTCCTCCCGCCGGAGCTCATTGCCGGCGACGAGCCGCCTAGGGCATATGACTTACTGCAGGACAGTCCAACTGGTGTTCCCGGTGGCACTCCTCGTGGTACTCCAGGTTCCAATGTCGCAGAGAGCTCAGCAAATCCACCGGCAGCCCACCAAGAAGCATCTCCGGCGCCGGTGAATAAACCACCTGCTGGTCGACCCACCGGAAATTGAAGCTTGTCCAGTTTCCTTGCGGTGTCGTTTTGGTGTTTTTCTTTGTCGTTTCCTTCAAGCTTATAGTACCGTTTAATTACTTCTGCTCAGGCAAGCTTGTTTTACTTTTGTTTATTTCATTTTGTTAAGTGGGTCTTTTTTTCTCTCTCTATGTCTCTCTCTCTTTTTGAGAATAAAATTGGAAAGAAATGGGAGAGAGAGAAAATGAGAGGGTTAAGTTTGGAAACTCGATTTGGTAAAATGCTTGGAACTTGGAATGTGATATTTATATCAAGGATTGCAAGCTTTTCCATTTTCAATTTTTTTATTTTAGTCTTTTTTATTATTATTATTTTTTTTTTGGGTTTTAGTTTTGGAAGAACATTTTTCAGTTTTTGATTCGTTTACTTGTTCAAGATTTTTAATTTTTTTTTTTCCCATTATTCAAAGAATGAGTTTTCCTGGAAAGAACTAGGAAAATAAGGGGAAAAGAAAAAAAAAAAGTTCAACATGCGTAGGACAATATTGTGAAAGGCTTGGGTCAGATTGTTATTTTAAGGTTATGCATCTCATTAAAATCGTGGAAAAATATAAAGAAAAGCATCAGCTTATTTTCCACCAATAATTTTTTTTTTTTTTCTCCTTTGAAACGAATCTTCTATATTTCTGGGACTATTATTTATTCCTGAGATTTTGGAAATAAATGTATATATGTACTTCAGTTTCCTAAGACTTTTTTTTTCAGTTTCCTAAGACTTTTCTCTATATTTTGCAGTCTATATGTATGACCTAAAAGTTTCTTCATCTTAGAAGCCAAAAAAAAAAGAAAAAAAAAAGAGTTTCTTCATCAAAATCAATAAATAAATAAAAATAAAAATACATATTCACAAAAAAAAAAAAAAAAAAAAAAAAATCTGCTGGATTGTGTATAGTCAGTCAACTGATGTCCGATTATTCGAATTTAAGTTTTATGTGAATGTTGCCCAGTAAAATATTATCTTAGCGGAATATATATATATATATATAATAAAAAATTATTTTACTGGGTAACACTCAATAGCTATGTTGCATGACCAAATTACATATATATAATTTGGAGTGAAATAGCTTATAGATTTTGGTTAATCGGGGCCACAAAAGCAATAGAAAACCGTCTGTTTCATTTTAGTAAAAATTGTTCAAAATTTGTTAAAATATACGGTTGCTTTTTTTTTTTAAATAGTTTTTTTTTTTTGTTTTTAAACTCAATTATTGGAAAAAAAATACTTTAAATGGAAATACTGAAATCATAAATGGACATAGTTTTTTTTCTATTTCTATCTTTCCGTTTAATGAGCACCTTACAATCAGACACATTATTTTCATATTTTTCTTTTTTAAGAGGGGAAAAAAAAAGAGGAAAGAGTTAATTTTTTTTTTGTTTTTGTTTTTTGCCTTTGCAATAATGAGCATTTATTGTCCATGTGGATTGCGTTCGGGTAGATTTTATCTTATAAAAGTATTTTGTCCTCTTCCTGACTGTCTTTTGCTACACCATAGAATTATCTTTTACCATTCCTAGGGCCTGAGACTGTAATTTTATTTTTTAACAAAATAAAACTTTATTAAGAAATAATAATAGAACAATTAGATTGAATAAGTTTTTGGAGTTAATCTAGAATAACATAACACCGCACCTTGAGTTTTTAGCTAAATTGTGAGCTACCTTTTTTTTTTTTTTTTTTTTGTCTCTCTACTAAAAAAAAACACACAGAAAATTAATAGAGCTAGTTAATTTCTTATAATATCATCAACTAAGTAACAATAAGAATCAAGTAGTTGATGATATTAGATCTACAATTTCCTTCAAATGATTTTGAACTATTCCACCATCATTATATACCTGTTTCCAAACACAACTAGTATCACATTTAATGGCCATCAATTCAGTTATTAAAGAGATAACTATTGGTTAATCCGCTTGGACATTGCAACCATTATTTAACCTTTATTAATACGAATTATTACCTCTACCCCAACTAATTGAGAAAAACAGAAACCACTGTCTGAGAAACTATAAAGCTACTTATTCCAACAAAAAAAAAAAAGGCTCAGTTCATGACAAATGGACAAAAAATGGTGAAGATTCTAGTTTTTACTTTTTACCAACTTTTTAAACGACTACAACGTGTAAACAATTCCTAGTTGAATAAATAAAGTGACAACTAATTTTTAATCATAATGCTAGTGAATCTTGAAGTCAAATAGGTTCCTTTAATAATTACTTCAACCAATATGAAAAGAAATAAGATTATTGAAATTGATGATGTTTGGTAAGATTTAGGTTCAAATCTCTTGATGATATATAGAGTTTAGTAATTGGTATATTTATGAGGGTCCAAAAATGGATGGGTAATGGGCATTTGGTTCAAACCAAAGTGGTAAGTTTGCATATTATAATATAATAGGTCACCTGATTCAGCCATATCACGTACCAACTTCCACCACCTTCCAACCTAAAAGCTAGCTTACCGACCTCACCTCCCTTTGCACAATAAATGCTTATTCTCAAAGCGCTTTCAAATTAAGCATTTTCATTTCTTCCAAAAAATATAAATATAAATATAAATGGTCAATTTCTTCCCAATTGTGTAAAGACAAGGCCACTCCGTGTTCTTATTCTGTTGCAAGGCTCCTAATGGTATGTCATTGTTAGATTTTAACATTTTACCTTCATTTTGTATCTTAGATAAAAAAAGAAAAAATGTTAAATTTTAAAAATAACAATGTTAAAATGACATTTATCATTTAAGATGTTTTCGAATATTGGCATTTTGTTTCTTGGGCATAAACTTTGTTTCAAGAATTTGTGAGTTCAAGATCCACCCCAAAAAAAAAATAAAAATTGAAAAGGAAATTTTTAGTTAAAAATCTTAACTTTGCCGACTTATAATCTAAAAGCTTTTTAAGGGACTTTTAGGAAAATTTATATTTTGATTCTGACAATTATCTGTGTCATAAACAAATGGAGTTTATGGATATCTCCAGCCATCGGCACTCACCATTACCAAAGATTTGGTGTGTAATGAAAAAACAATTTATGAAAATACTTGTGTTTTAATTAATTAAATATTGAATATTTGTGGAAATTAGATTATTATCGAAAGTAAACAAAAAAAAAAAGTACAATATTTTTGAATATGGAATACTTTCATAAAAAATTTACTCATTCGTCGTTAATATTTGCAATATTTTTACAAAAACAACTTAGTAATAGTGTTCACACATGTCTATATGTGAGCTTCTAAATTGGAGTAACCCTAAGGATAATATATATCTATATATTAATATTTTCAATTAGTATAAAATATTAATTGGGATTAGGGTGGCCAAATACCCATCTAAACTGCCAAACCGATAGAGTTTAGCTTTGGACCTATGGCAAATTTGGTTTGGACCATCTTTAATCCCACCAAATTAAGCTAAATTAAATCGAATCGATTATACCTATGTATTTTTATTATAATTAATTATATATTTAATATATTTTTATTTTATATTTTTTAATTATTTATTTTAAGATATCAATAATAATATGTTTAAATTATTAAAAAATATTATTGTTTTTTACAAAAATAATAAAAAATACAATATTGCTATAAAAAATGATTTTTAAAAGATCATGTTTGAGAATTTATTATTTTTAAAACCACATAAAAATCTTTTAATTGATAGCCAAACGATAACTAAGTCCACTGATTAATGGGTGAGGATCTCGTTTTTCAGTGTGATATTATATATAAGACATATATGTACCCTATTTATTAGGTACTTGCAAATTGGCTGATTTTGATACTTTGTGCATTGCAGATGTTACGAAATGGCAAAATATATATGTCATGATGAGCTGAACATTAAGTTTGTTACTTATAATTGAATATATTTTGTTCTTATTAATTAGGTGGATAAATTTAATTCAAAACTAGGTTAATTATCAGATAATAATTATCACTTGAGACTGAGAAGTTTGTTGCAATTAATTAAGATCAATTAATTTGCAAGTTAAACAGACTTTTAACAAAATTCCAAAATATGTTGGATGAATTAAATGAAGATGAAAGGAAACAATCTTATCCAAGTACAGATTTAGCGTTTTAAGGCCAATATTCCTTGGTCAACATGACATTAGAGTAGATTATGAATAATTTTTTCCCACAATAAATTAAGATTGATTTATTTATAAATCAAATATTTTTTTTATAATTATAAATCAATATTTTGATTTAATATTATATGAGCATCAAATTATATATAAATCAAGGTAGTTATATTCACCCAAAAAAAAAAAAAGATTGTTATAGATGATTTATTTGGAAAAATCCAAATGATGAGGGATTGAGTACTAGGGACTGACATAAATAGACAATAGAGGGAGCTCTGATGCAAGTATTCATACCAACTAGAAAAAGGGAAGTTTCTCAACCTTTTTGGATCTCATAGTCTCTCCCAAGCATCAAAATTCTAAACACCTTAGCAAAATACAAATACATTTTTACCGGTTTACCCCATAGCAAAAGCAACATTTTACTATTTTACCAAACTGGGCTTTGCATTGGAGAATGCTACAAAGACCATTGCAAGTTTAACAGGCTAGCCCCCTCCATTGTGGACACAACGACTTTTTACTTCCGTACCAAACGGATCCTACCAAAAAAAAAAAAAAGATAAAGCCTATTGACCTCCTAAAAGCCCTACAAGCATTCACAAAGACACAAGTCACAAATTCAATTCCCAACAAATTATATTGTGGATTCCACACCCTCATCTTCCTCCAAATTAGCCAAACCAAAGTGCGGAAGAGTGGATATGACAATTAACGTAATCCTAGCCAGTAAAGTTTATACATGAGCTTTTTAGAGGAACCGAGTGAGTAAGGTAAAGAAGGTACGCTGCAGGTTAAAGAGTCACAGAGAAGAAGAAGGGAAGAAAATAAAAGGTGAAGTCAAAGCAGCTTTTATTATATATCTCAGCCCGTGATAATAAATTTGGCCAATGAGAACGTTACACGTGTGAAAACCCTGCAAAGTTTCAGAGTTCGCGTGCGCCCACTTGAGCTTAAAAACCCTCCCTCGTCTGTCTTTGGCAGTCACCTCCATAAGACCAAATGCAAAGGACCATATGACCCATGACCATGACCAAAGCCAGTGTGGTTCATCTTCCCACGGTAAAATCATTTTCATCATTTTGGGGGTCAGTAGCAAAAAAGTTACCACTTCCTTTTTCTTCTTCTTCGTCTTCTTCTTTCTCTTTCTCAAATATTGATGTTGGATAGAGGACCAAAAAAGGGCACGGCATTAAATAAGAGAGATTTATTTAACCCAAAAAACAAAAAAAACAAAAAAGAAAAAAGATTCAGAGAGTTTTTTTTTTTTTTTTTTTTTTTTTTTTTGGGAACTTATCAGCAAGAAGGTCACGTCAAAAGACTTAGTTCGATCTGAGCATTTTGACCATTTTTTGGACCAGAGCTTTAACTCCTCCTTACTCCATTAGAAAAAAAACATCACCTTCCAATGGTCTCCCAAACGTAAACCCTATTATCTATCTTATTGTGGGGACAAAAAGCCAGACATGGCTCATGGAATAACAGCAAAAAACACGCAAAACCTACTTCAGAATATAGCAGCTAAATATACCCACAACAACAAGTATATATCAATGTATATTTTTGATATATGAGTGTCTTTTCGAATATTATTAATTATTATTTATTATCATTTTTGGGATTTGATTTAATTAGTCATATGTTACGTCTCTCATGTATATTAAAAGGTTAAAATAATACATATAATAGATAAAAAACAGTCAAACTTTATGTATAAATCAGCACAATCTGCAACTGTAAAAAGCACATGAAAACGAACTAATATATATATATATATATATAGCCATCTATCAGATTTTATGACACCTAGATAAAGATCATAATAATAATGCAGATCTTTTAAAAATTAACTAAACTTGTTAGACATCATTTGGCTGCAGCAAATGGATCAACGTAACCAAGAAAGAGCTATGAAACTCATGGATGAGTGGGTCTCTCAAGCATGAGGATTTCCATACTCTCTCTCTCTCTCTCTCTCTCTCTCTCTCTCTTTTTCACTCTGTTTGAGCTTTTGCATTGGAGAAGGTAAAATTTGGCCCTTCCCGAGGCTCTCTCCCTCTCTTTCTGACATACCAATGGCAGCACACCAACAAGAACAACAACAGTAGCTTGAAAACAGACCTATATCCGACTTCGTCTCTATCTATCTCTCTATCTCTCTCAATCAAGAAAGAAGTCAAGAGAGAAAATCTAAGCCCAAGCAGAATATACTTTTTAATGTAACAACAATAAAAAAACACAAAACACAGCTACAGGGATATTTAAAAGATATCACAACAAAAGTTACTATTTGTTAAAAATCCTTTCATGAATCACCCCAAAAAACAAAGTTAACCCAAATTCAAACAAACTACCGAATAAAATTAAAAATCTCTAATAACAACATTCTCTAAAGTTTTGTTTTTTTTTTTTTTGTTTTTTTGTTTTTTTTTTATAACACTAAAGAAATAGTAACTAGAAGAAATACATGTAAAATTAATTGGAGGATTGAAAATATGGTTCTTTCTCCTACTTCTTGTTAATAAGGTGGAGGACGAGAGGTGGGGCCCCAAGGCATGACATCAGGAGAGATCTGGCAATTGATTGGGTTTGGACTCGCAACATTGTAAACCGACATGGACATGCCCGTACACGGTCCACTACAACCTTCATTTGCACCCCCACCACTAGTATTACTGTTGCGAATAGGCTTAGTCTCTTCAGCTTCGTCACCCTCGCTAGGCAACCTGTGGAAACTAGGGCTTAGGAACGTCGCCGCCACAACGACGACAAGGCTCGCAGCGATGACTTTTCCTCCGACTATTCCTCCGAACACTTGACCTTGCGCTCCTGCAAGACATATACCAAACGAAGAACAAGAAGACAAAGAAGAAGATGGGGAAGAAGAAGATGAAGAAGAAGAAGAAGGCTTCGATGACGATGAAGGAGATGTGATCGACGAAGAACCGACGAAGGAGCCGCAAAGCGAGAGAAGGCTAAAAGGACCATGAAGGGACAGAGCCGGCGCGTGGGAGACGGGGTGTCGGAGCGTGACGTTGGATACGGAACCGCTACCGCTGAGGACAGTGATTCCGACGTGGCGTCTGCGGGCGAATTGCATGACGGACTCGACGACGTCGGAGCCGGCGGAGATCTCAAGGATGACGGGTTTCATGGCGAGGTCGCTGTCCTTGGTGATGACGATGGGGGGTTTTGGTTTGTTTTTTGAACCGGGAGGTCTGCCTCTCGGTTTCTTTGAGATCTCGAGCGACGAACCAATGTCTGCCACTGCACCGGCGCTGCCGCCTTGTTTTCTCGGCTTGGACGATGATGATCCTCCTCCGGCGGCTCCGGCGGCTCCGCAAGAGAGAATTGGGACGCTTCGGGGACTGTTGTCGGAGTCGGAGTCGTCGGAGGTGTGAGAGAGGTCTCTGCCTTGAGAGAGTGAGATTGCACCTCCGTAGTCCGCCATTTTTGGAGTGTTTGTGGAGAGAAAAAGAGAAGAAGAAGAAGAAGAAGAAGAAGAAGAAAGAGAGGACGATACCTGATACGGGAGGACTGAGGAGCAGAAAGGAGGAGGAAGAGTGTGTTTTTCCATGTTTTTTATAGTGAGGCTGGGTATTTGTGGGACCCAGTAAGTGGACCCACACAAGTAGGGGTGGTGGGTTCCACTTCCAGAGAGAGTGAGAGTCTGTATAGTATACTTGCATGGTGAGAAAAATATAAAAACAAAATGAGATGCCCGAGTGAGGAGTTGAGTGAGTGAGAGAGTTAGGCAGACGCCAGAGGAGGCTGATGGACGTATGCTTTCAGCAGCAGCTGGAAACTCCTAAATGAAATTACACTGCAAACCACGATGGGACCCACATTTTCTTTTTTCATTGAAGGTGGGGTGCCATCAAAAGTTTCATACTTTTAATCTTCCTTTGTTTTGGAGTTATTAGATACTTATTAATTTAAGTTATCCATGTTTCAAAATGTAATACCAGTGTACGGATGATTTGGCCTTTTTTTTTAATTGCCAAATACATAATCATTCTCGTTTGGATTGCCTATGTAGGATCCAGGAGACTAATACAACTACTTAATATTTTGTTCATTTCCCTAATTATTATTCTATTTTTCCCCATTTATTTATTGGAGCATTTTTCTATTTTATTTTCAGAATCTTTGTTTCTTAATGGACCTCTAGGTGTTGTTTTTTTTTTTTTTTTTGGGAGATAGATTCTCTAGGTCTTTTAAAAGTATACTTAAAGCCTTTTTGTTTATATATAGTAGACAGAAAGGTTTATATAGCCCGCACCTAATCTGTTGTTATTATTTATTTTATTTTTTTTCTCTCTCAAATCTTAATTTATTCTTGTTCAACCATCCTTTATTTTCCTACAAAAGACATCCAAAGAGCAAGTACAATAATATTGTACTTCACAAAGAAAGCTATATATATATGTATTGGTAAAAAAAACCAAAGAAAATCATGTTGCACGCCAATTATCCTCCTTGCTTTTGGAATTTTGTGTGGGGAGGATGAGGCTGGACATTAAATTTTTCTTTTGTAGTTTGCTATTTTTTTTTTTAATGCTTAATAAAGTTTGGATATTTAGCCAGAAAAAAAATCTCTAACGAAAAATTATACAAATATTAGTCATTTAAAAAAAATAAAAACGGTCGAATCTGTGACGATGGCTAGAAAAGCCAAATAAATTAGTGTATATGGTTAAATAAGATGTCTTATTCTACTGAATGGATGACATATGTAAAATATGGCGTTATTTATTGTTTTTTAGCCGAAAAAATATGGCGTTAATTAATAGTTCCTATATATGACCTTAAAATATTTTAATAGTTCCTATATATTCTACTGGAAATATCAAACTTTCCCACTCACATAAGCGTATCAAAGGAGTTCATAGTTAAGTCTCACAAATGTATTACCGGTTGGGATAAAAAATAATGTTTTTTTTTTCTTTGTTAAAAAAAAGAAAAAAGAAAAAACCCTTTTAGATAATATAAATATGCTCGAAATACACTATTAGCAATAACAGCGAGAATAAGATATATATATATATATATATATATGCTAATAATTTATATTAGTATTATGCTCTATGTAACAAACAATATCAAATATATATATATATGTTGTCTGTAGTTTTTTTTGTTTTAGGCTTCTGAGCCCATGAAGAAATCATTCGTTACTTTTTTTTGGAATTTCATTACGTCTAAACTATATATATTTTTTATTATTTATCCAAAACTTCATATTAATTAAAAAAAATTGGAAAAAAAAAAGAAAAAAAAACTGTTCAAGCCCATGGGCTTCTGAGCCTTGGGAAAAAGTTGATGCCTAACAAAATTTATAGCTTTATAAGGTAAATGTTTTTGAAGAACTCACCATAAATTAGTTAAATACGGTTTTTTTTTTCTTTTTTGGTAATAGAATTAGTTAAATAGATTAACTGTTGTAAAATATACATTTAGTACATATTTCTTTAAGATCAATTCTTGACTAACTATTTCCAAAAATGAAAACTCTACATCTATTTTGTATTTTGATATAATTAGTTTTCATTTATAAGGTGTTTAGGTAATGGTAAAATTAGAGGAAATCTAAAATTATATAAAAAAGTGAAATTTTTTCATACTTGGATAATTTTTAAGAGAAAAATTTTTTGGATCTCAGTGGAAAATAAATTTCGTAATATGAAATACTAACAAGAAAAATGAATTCTACTAAAGATGTATCATTCTAAAATTTCATGAAAAACTGATATTATGTAATTTTTTAAATACAAGTTTATCTTTTAATTTTAATGTATAAATTTATTTAATTACTTGTAAGTCTTATTTTCTTTTATAATTAACCAAATATTATAAAAAAATATCAAAAAAATATATTTTTAAAAAATTAAATCCAAAAAAACTGATTTTCAAAAATTAATATTCTTCAATATTTTTTTTTTTACCAAACATCCCATTAATTTATTTTAGAATTTTGTTTTTGGTTACAAGTTGGTGAAATAGGCAATTTCATCTTAATCGAGGTTAAGCCTAAACCTGAAATTGTATATTTAGTGGGCCTACAAATTCAATTTATTTAGAATTAAGGGTACAATTATTATAAGACAGCATCCCAATAAATTATTTTTTATATAACTAGCCAAATCAATGATTAAACCCTTTTTTTCACTTTTGAGAAATGAGCATAAAAATCACTATTTCGTGAGGACCGAAATAGTGAAAAAAAGTTTAATTGACTTTATCCATAAACGACAAACGACTATTCCAAAAACATAAGAAATAATAATAACAATAAAAAAAACTCAATAGATTAAATGTGACCTCAAGCCCATCTGAGTTAGAAATCAGATCGATTTGGGCTGGCCTAAAATTAGACACGTCGCCAAGACACAGCACAACCTTGTGGCCTCTAAAGCCATGACCGGAAATATTGGAAATGTCACTATTCAAGTTCTAAAATCCAAAAAGGTTCACCGGAAAAAGGAAAAAAAGAAAGAAAAAAAATGATAATTGTCTTTTTTAAGGGGAAAAAATGACAATAAAAGATATAAAGGCAATTCAGTACGACTCTATTTCCTGTCAATAATATTGAAAAAAGCTAATAGTGGGTCTCACTATATTAATTGGTTTTGAAAAATTAGTTTTCAAATATAAAATTGTTATTTGATTTTGATAAAATTGAAAAAAAAAAAAAAAAACTGTATAAGTTGGAACTCAAAATATTCTTTTCACTATGAACTTTTGACTCAGCAAATCCAAATCCACCATTTTCCAGGTCAAGACACGAGAAGGAAAAATGCATAAGATTACGAAATATGCAAGAAAACAAAATTTAAAATAGAGCAACATGGAAAATATGTTTGACATCTAAGCCTCTCAAAGAAATTAAAAATTCAAAAAAGAAAAGTAAAATAAATAAATAAATAAAATTTGTAGCCCAAGAGAGTTGAGTGAAAAAGCAAGTACTCTTCGACAAATCACAAACGTTTGAGATAAGCATGGTTTAGTTTAGGTTTGGACTTTGAAGTAAAATTTGACAATAAGATATCAGTTGGTAAGAAATCCTCGTTATCTTATCTGCTTTGAAAGCTAACAAGAATTTTGGAACCATGGACAACCATTCAAACAAGTTTTGTTCAAAGCAATAATAAGAAACAAACTGTGTCAGATTTCATAAATGCTTTAGGAACAAGGAATTTAACAATATAAATTTTTCATTGAAAAGCCCAAAAAAAACCAAAAAAATAAAAAAAATAAAAAATAAACAAAACAAAATCACCTTGCTATGACTCTGTAATTGACTATAACATGTAGTTTTTGATAATTATGGAACAGAAACACCATAAATTTAGAGAAAAAACTATTCACAACAAGGAAGACAGGTTGAACAAAAACTAAAGAAATTTTTTTTTTCTCTAATTAATACCAGGAAGCTGATGGAAACACTGAACTTTGTTCTGATTGAACAAAAAGTCTGTGTTCTGCTAGAATACATCATAGTTTGCAGCACCAAATATGAATCAGAAGAATGCTCGGCTGCCATAGAAAACCCGCGATCCATCCTTCTTTTTGTCAAGTTCTATGTTGTTGTTATGGTTTCTGATAATCTCACCATGATCAGCAGGACGTTCTGGTTTACCAAGTTCCATTGGAAGCTTCATCTTTGCCAAAGACTCAGTGAATTGTTGCATGCTTCTCATGTACATGTCAACTATTTGTTGCTGCATTGCAGATTGCTCAGCTTCAAGATTGATGTTCCCAAGTGGAGCTGAAAACACCTGACCAAACTGAGCTGATCCAATTTTGTTCCCTTCTTTGCAGTTGTTGTTCTTCTCTTGATCTTCCTTGCTTGAAAAGTTCGAATCCTTTTCGTCTCCGGCATCTCTTCCCTTTTTCGAAGTTGGAGTGTCGGGACAAGCATTGCAGCCTTGGTTTGCTGCTTCATTAGTGATGGAGGCATTACCGGAATTCGATGATTCACCAGCTGCACGGTTCTTTTTCTCGATCGAATCAGCTGAGTTCCGATCATCACTTAGGCTTGTTGTGGTTGAACTAAAGAAGCCGGAATTCTGTATGCTCTCATTTGGAGAAATGGGATCACCATGGTTGTCCTCAGATGAATTTGCAGTCATTTCATAGTCATCAGCAGGCTGAGGAGATGAGCCAAGATGAAGAAAAGAAGCAACTCCACATGAGGCAGCCTTAGAACCTGTAACATGGCTTGCCAAATCGAAGTACTCGGAAACCATTTGTTGATTCTCTCTTACCACATTGATGTCTGGGAATTCAATCCTGGAATACTCAACTGGGTCTAAGATGACTTCTGATATTTTCCTATCAAGCAATATGACTTCTGAGGTTATGGATGAAGTTGTGGAAGATTCAGATAATGGATTGAGGGAAGGATTTATGGGTAAAGATTTGTCGAGGGAAAGAGTCAATTGGACAGTTCCAGCTGGGGAGTGGAAGAGATCAGTGGAAGAGAGGCTATAGTCTTCAGTCATTTTTCCATTTTCAACAACTTTTGAAATTGGGACCAAAGCAAAACCAAGAAGCTGGTCTTCCATGTAGTTTCTAGCCCTGCTAAGCATCCAGATTTCACATTTGAGGACAGCATCAGGCTGAGTGATTTTCATCCTCAAGTTTTCATTGAAATCCGGGTTTTTTCCACCTCTATTGATGATTCTAGTTGTGAGGGTCTCATCAGGGTTGTAAGTAAGAGAGAATTTTGCATACACATCTTGATTCTCATAGATACATATGTTGTGGATGTTCCTAGCATGATGAACATAGATTTCTAGAATCCCTGAAAACTCTGCATCACCATTTGCAACGCTTATTGCATCTGAGTTCAGATTGTACCGGAAACCAGTAGTCTGATTATATGAAGCCATTGGAAAACACTGCCTTCTTGGTATCTCAATGCCTTTTTTTCCGTTAGTTTTCCAAGAAAACTGGAACAATGGAAAAAAGAAACAGAACATAATAAAAAAAAAAAAAAAGAAAACAAAGAAAAAAGAAACGGATGCAGAAAATTGATTAATTGATCATCAATATAACATTTTAGCAAAGTTATATGTTCATTCTTGTTATGTGGGTTTGTCTAAATTGATATAGAAATTCAATTGTAAACTGAAAAGACTCAAGAGAAAGAGATAGAGCAGAACAGTGGAGAGAACAAAGATAGAGTTATTGATTAGCAATAATTCAATGAAGCCCTTCTTCTACTTCTATATTTCTTTTACAGCTTCTTAAATAAGTTATAAAAGATCAATCTGTAAATTGAAGCAAAAGCATGTAAACCAGAAGAAAGGTTTTGGGGATAACATGGATATAGAGAGAAAAAGAAAGGGGGAGAGAGAGAGAGAGAACTTACAGTGTGATGATGGAGCTTGCTTCGTGGGAGGTCAAGGGAGGTTGAGTATAAAAGTAGGTAGGGGTGAAGAAGAAGGAGAAGGTGAAGAAAATGGTGATGAAGAAGAAAATGGTGATGATGTTATGGTTGTTCTTTTAACCACTTTTTTCTTCTCATGCTCTTTCTTTTTGGGGGTGGGTGGAAGATAGTGATTTTTGAAGATGTTTTTGCTTTGCTTGACATTGCAGCTTCCACTTCCTGTGACTTATTTGCTCCACTGAGTGAAATTGGAGGTCCCACTTGGCCCCCATCTTCATTATCACTCTTCCCCCACTCTCTCACAAAACTCAGATACCCTTCCAAAGTTATAAAGACACTTACCCTTTCGCCCTCTCAAGACTAGTCCCATGCCCTCCATGTGGGAAAGGGAAAGATTCAATTCTAGGCTTTTGGATATTATGTCCTTTTGATCTTTCATCCTTCTCACTGGCAATTTAAAGTCTTATCATTTTTCAACCTAAATTATATGTATATATATGTATAAATTCTCTAAATAGTGCACCCTAAGTTGAGAAACAAGCCCATTTTAACAGTTTTATTACCCTTTTGATTGACCTTTGCCATTCAACTCTATGTATATAATTCTTATTTCCTGAATTGAAATTGCATTGAACTAACATGTACTTGAATACTAGTAAGCAATGGAATTGTCAAAATAAGCTGCTAGTCTTCGTATGATTGATCTGTATGCCATATAATCTACAAGACTCCAGGTCTTCCAGCGATTAAAGAAACCAGTACAGTAGTTTAAGACTTTTGAAAAAGGAACTAATAAACAGTGATCTTTAACTCGTGTTCTTGAAGGAATTGAGTTTGCATCGTGAAACGTATTGATGGGGACAAATTTTCTTTATTTCTTGCCTTTTTACACAATCATTTTTCCTCCCACGAAAAGATCGCCAAAAGAGTAGCAATCACAGCAAAAGGCAAGATTGTTTCGCCCTAACTTTTCAATTAAATGCTGTCGTGCACAAACGGGTGAATAGGTCCTCCTGATTCTCAGTAAAGAAATTGAGGGGTAAAGGGAAATTGTTGTGAATGATTAATAAGAAAAAAAGAAAAAGAAAAAAAAAAAGTGTACTTGATTCTTAGTCTCCCAATATTTTCTTAATTTTCTTCACAAATCATTAGCACTCCAAGTTTAGCAACATGACACATTACAGCAAAATTACTATGTTTAAAAGCAGAATGTCATTCCTTCTACAGCCTCCATTTTAGCAGTTTGACATAAAATCAAGTTAAGACACCAAAAAAAGAATGGCTTATAAGTGTGTGTGTGTTTGTTTTTTTGAATGACTATGGATGGTAAATACTTGGAATCTAAAGAAGTTGAAAGGAGTATAACATGATACAACCACCAAATTGATACAAGATTGGCTGATGAATATCGGCGCTTCACAATGCCAAATCAAGTATGTCCGAGAAAAAGAATGGCAACAATTTTGAGTACAAAGAAATCAAAAATTAGAAATCTAAAACTTGATGGATTTGACAGTATTTCCACCAGCTTGATAAATGTTGCCTAATAAACGACATTATTTAACAACTGCAAATGTCAGTATTATTTTATGGTACACCATTTAACAAAGTTAGAAAAGAAACACTGTACTCAGGGTTCAAGTTGAAGGTCTGATGTTTGATGTTTGATGTGCTTAGAGAAATGGAATTACTTCCTACCCAATCTTGCCAAATGTAACTGATGTTTGGCTGCAGCTGCTTTGTCAGCAGCTTCACGCTTAAGTGCCCTCTTTGCTCGTCGTCCAGTGCTGTCTTTTGCAGCCTCCTTTTCCTTAGGTTGTTGGGATGAACCAGCACCTGAGTCCTGAAAATTTGACCGGTAGACTGGTCTTGCTTCTTGGCGCCCAGCACTAATGTATCCATTATATCCCCATCTTCGATTACCAATGCGAAGACTCGATGAGTTATTCAAATAGGCTTCATCTAAATCATCGACTTCATCCAAATCATCATATTCACAGTAGTCCTCTAAATAATCATATACATCAAGATCATCATACACATCTTTGTGATCCTCCACAATTAAAGGCTTAAACCATGTAGCCCTTAGAAGTAAGCAAACACTCTCCTCAAACATGTAATCCTGGATGCTGCACAACACAAATTAAGGCATTTTTATTACAAACCCAATGGAATGGCGACATATTATTCTTTCTATTTAAGTGAAAATTCAAAGTGATGACTAGTTAAGCAACACTAACAATGTAATGAAAAATTTCCAGAAATCGGTTACGAGAATCAAAATGGGACAAAAGATAAAACCATACTTTTTTAGCATTTTGCATTTAGTTGCATAAAAAAATCCTAGGCATTCTTCCTCAATTGTCTATGAGATCATCATAGAACTTTCTTTTGTTATTACTAACTTCCCAATATTTTTATCAAAACTAATCTCATAAGTGTGATAATCATATAACATCACCTTTTTATTATCATGTCTATTCCTTCTAATTGAAATATCATAAATGTGAAAGCAAAATGAAAAAAGAAAAAAATAAAAAGATAGATACCTGCCATCAAGTGATCGATGGATGTTGAGGAACTCAAATGGGTTTTTACACTGTGGACATGTTGGATTCTGACTATATGTGGCCCATCGAAGAATACACGTCACACTACAAAAAGAAAAAAGAGAAAAAAGTTGCAAAAAGAAAAATTAAATATAAAGAACCCTCATGAGCACCAAAATGCCAAGTCATTTCCTCTGTAAAACACGAAAAAAATAATTTTTGTCATGCATCAAGCTTTCATTCTTTTGTAGCATCACAAAGACATCTTATAATGTGCTTTTGTTTTTAATCTAAATCTCTTTTCAGTCAAGTTAAACATAACTCATTTACCTCCGTTGATCATGATCTCTTACCATTATTCACGAAAACTGTAATAGTTCTGAAGATTTCTTATAAATTTCAAAGACGAGACGTATTATAAGATTGTAAAATTCGAGCAGATTTTTTTTTTTTTTTTTGGATGTGACACCAATTCTATGATTCAGTTCAATATTCCTTACTTGTCACTGACGCACTTGCACAACACCATAGTTGAATTTTAAGCACATGACAACAGGGTGATGCCACATGGAAACATTGCCTATCAGACCTGCTCTCAAACTCTTTGGATCTCTCACCTTCGCTTTAAGTTTTCTGCCAAGATTCTATTCTAGCCTACCCTTTTTTCTTAACATATTTCTTTATTTTATATATTGTTGGAACAAAATACATGAATCATTGTACAATAAAATAAGTCTTGTAAAACAGCTATAGCCTAATAGCATTTGTACCACCAGCTAGTAAACCCCACCCCATGCAACAAAGAAGATAAGAAAACCAAGAAGTAATCTCTGCAGAAACCAAATCAGCGAAGAAGCATGTAACAAAGATCATGCCAACAACCGTATAAAAAGCCAAAAAAAAGATGAAAGCCGCTTCACAATCAGTCTAAAAAGAATTCCAAATCGAACAATTAAATGCATCAACCCACACTATAATCCAAGCACAATAAAAAAAAAATAAAAAAAACCATGAAGCGACTGATCAGACAAACCAGTAAGCATGCTCGCAACCTTTAACAAATGCTATTTCCGGCAGCAATATCTTATCCAAGCATATCGCACAGACCCCACCATGATTAACCTCCTCTTCACTTTGCATTTCCCTCTGGAAATGCACAAACACAAAAAATCAAATTCCCCCACAGAAAGTACCCAAGGCCATTCATATTCCAAGATTTTCAATTTTTGCAATTTTTTTAATAGAAAATGAATAAAGCTAAGAATCTGAAAAATCCCATGAATTTCCCATTGATAATAATCAACCCCAAAACAATATAACCCATTAACAACCTCTTCCAATACGAATTAAGTAAATTAATCACCACGAACAAAATTTAAAAAAAGAAAAAAAAGAAAAGAAATTCAAAGTAAGCCAGTGAAAGTACCTGATCTTGGACAGATAAATTGTTATGAGCGGTGGTTAGCTGCTCATCACCGTTCATAGTGTGGACCGAAGTCATGGTGAAAATTCTGATGAGAAAGCTTGAAAATTTTTTATTTTTATGTTTAATTTTATTGGATTATAATATAGTAATCTCACTCTAACCAGTTTTATACGATAGAGAAGGAGGAAGAAAAAGATGCGACAGAATGATTCTGATTCTTATATAATGGTAATACACAACATCAAGACGACAAGAAAACAGAGAAAGACACTTTTTTGGGGATCAAATTCAAAGCCGTAACATTTGGTGGACTGGACTTGGAAAAAAAATTAAAAATCACATTTTTATGGGGCTCTAGTACCGCCACAGACAATGTCGCTAAAGCCATCTCAATTCGACACGTAAGCCTGCTGGTGATTTCCTTCACGATTATTTTATCAAAACCCAACCGCTTCAATTTTGCTTTTATTACAGAATCTCCCCTAAATGTTTGAAAATTTTCAAACCGCCACCCTTCCTCCTCTTTGACATTTAAGTGAAAACGACGCGTCGCTGACCAATCTGCAATTCAATTTCAATCCACGTTCAGTTCCCCAAATTGTTAGGGCTCTGATTGATCCCCAAAAGAGGATCTCTCTCTCTCTCTCTCTCTCTCTCTCTCTTTCTCTCTCTCTCTCTCTTCTATTTCTTTTTTCTCGATCTTGTTTATAGATAAGAATCAGAATCAGAATCAGAATCATTCTCATCTTTTTGTTTTTTTCTTCTGTTTCTTTTTTCTCGATCTTGTTTATAAATAAAATCGGTTTCAGCGTATTGATTTTTAGTGAGATTACTGTATACCCAAAAAGAAATTCTCCAGCTTTCTCATCAGAATTTCACCATGACTTCGTTCCCCAACATGGACGTTGATGAGCAGCAGCTAACCACTGCTCTTAACAATTTATCTGTCCAAGATCAGGTACTTTTAATTGGTTTCTTTTTATTGATTGGTAATTTTGTCTTGGGGTTATTTATCGAAATGGGAAATTCATGGGATTTTCAGATTTATGGCAAAAATTGAAAATCTTGGAAAATGAATGAGTCAGGTACCTTTTTGCGGGGAAATTTTTGATCTTTGTGTTTTCGAGTTTCCAGAGGGAAATGAAGAGTGAAGAGGAGGACAATCATGGTGGGTTCTGTGCGATATGCTTGGACAAGATAGTGCTGCAGGAAATAGCTCTTGTAAAAGGTTGCGAGCATGCTTACTGGTTTGTCTCTGATCAATCTCTTAAAATGGTTTCTGTTTGGCTGGATTTTCCTTTTTGTTTTCTTTGCATCCAGATTACAGTCTTGGTCTGTGTGTTCAATTTTAGACTCATTGTGAAGCTGCTTTTGTCATAATGGCCTGTAATCTTTATAATATGCGTTTTGGTTTCTGCTGAGATTATTTCTCAGTTTTCTCCTTTTCTCTCCTTCTTTTCTCCTTGTTGTTGGATGGGGTAGGGTTGATCAGCCGGTGATGATAAAGACTCTGTACCAACATTTTATAATATATAAAGAAAGCAGTTAAGGAATAAGTATTGGTTAGACTAGATTCTTAAATAGAAAGCTTAAAGAAGGTGAAAGATCTAACTTCTAAGTTTGAGGGCAGGTAGCTATTAAGAAATAAGGATAGGTTAGATCTTAAAGAGTTATAATCAGCAACGTTTCCATGTCGCATCATTCTGTTCTCTTGTGCTTAAAATTCAGCTATGGTGTTGTGCAATGCTGCAATTGTGTTATATATTCAATTTTTTGTAATTAATAAGAGTGACTTGAACTCTACCATAGAACTGGTGCCACATAAAAAACAAAAAAAATCTGCTTAAATTTCACAATTTTCCAATAGGTCCCATTCTCATTGAAATATGTAGGAAAACCAGTTTTTATGAATATTAATAAGAGAACAATATCAAGGTAGAGTAATGAAACATAAGAATGTTAAAAAATGTCTTTATGATGTTAAGAAAGAATGAGGCTTGATGCGTTATGATAGAGAATTCTCTTTTCCATCCTTTTTTACAGAAAAAATGACTTGGCATTATGGTGCTCATAAGATTCTATATATCATTTTTATTTTTGTTTACACTTTCTCTCGTTTTTGGTTTTGTAGTGTGACATGCATTCTTCAATGGGCAACGTATAGCCAGAATCCAACGTGTCCACAGTGTAAAAATCCATTTGAGTTCCTCAACATCCATCGATCACTTGATGGCAGGTGTAAATCTTATCTCTGTTCTCATTTTTCAATTTGCTTTTGCATTTATAATTGATATTATAATTAGAAAGAAGGGACATGGTAATTAAAAAGTTTTATGTTATATGATCATCACAAAATCACAGATTAGTTTTGATAACTATTGGGAAGTTAAAAACGGTAAAATAAAGGTTTACCACATATAAAAGACAATTGAAGAAGGATGTCTAAGATTTTGTATGCAAATAAATGCAAAATGCTAAAGAAGTGTGATTTATTGGTTTGATTTGGATTCTTGTAACCAATATCTGAAAATTTTTCGTGGCATGTTATTGTTGCTCAACTGGTCATCACTTTGTACTTTCATTTAAAGGGAAAGAATGTTGTAGAAATGCCTTAATAAGCTTATTCTCATGGGACAGTATCCAGGATTATATGTTTGAGGAGAGTGTGTGTTTACTTCTGAGAGCTACATGGTTTAAGCCTTTAATCGTGGAGGATCGCAAGGATGTGTATGATGAACCATATGTATATGATTATGTGGAGGACTACCATGAATATGATGATTTGGATGAAGTCGATGATTTAGATGAAGCCTATTTCAACAACTCATCGAGTCTTCGCATTGGTAATCGAAGATGGGGATATAATGGATACGTTAGTGCTGGGCGCCAAGAAGCAAGACCAGTCTACCGGTCAAATTTTCAGGACTCAGGCGCTGGTTCATCCCAACAACCTAAGAAAAAGGAGGTTGCAAAAGACAACACTGGACGACGAGCAAAGAGGGCACTTAAGCGTGAAGCTGCTGATAAAGCAGCTGCAGCCAAACATCAGTTACATTTGGCAAGGTTGGGTAGGAAGTAATTCTATTTCTCTAAGCTCATCAAACATCAAATATTAGACCTTGAATTCAAACTCTTTGTACAGTGTTTCTATTCTAACTTTGTCAAAATGGTGTACCATTAAAAAAAATGATATGTGCAGTTGTGAAATAATGTCTGTCATTTATCAGGCAGTATGTATCATGTTGGTGGAAACACTATTGGATCCATCAAGTTTTAGATTTCTAATCTTGATTTCTTTGGACTGAAAGTTGTTGCTCATTCTTTTTCTTGGACATGCATGACTCGGTTTTGTGAAGTGATGGATATCCATAGTGAATGAATGTACCATGTATGTTGGTGGAAATACTGTTTTATCTTATTCAGTTTTAGATTTCTTATCGTAATTACCTTTTGTTCGTGTCTCAACTTTTCTTTTTTTTTTTTTTGGCAAACAGCAAAACGGGATCCATAGAAAGTAAAACTTTCTACTTTTGGACATAGTAATTTATCACAGTATAATTCTATATTCTAAATCCCTAACATATTTATGATAACACTATAATTCTAAATTCCAAATCTCTAACATAGCAATTTATGATCACAATCAAAACAATCAAATTATAAAATCTAAAGATGCGTGTTTAAAACCCAAGAAACAAAAAAAGAAACAATTTATATTCAAGATTCTAAATTCTAAATCCCTAACATATTTATGATAACACTACAATTCTAAATTCTAAATCCCTAACATAGCAATTTATGATCACGATCAAAACAATCAAATTATAAAATCTGAATTCTAAAATCTAAAGATGCATATTTAAAACCCAAGAAACAAAAAAGAAACAATTTATATTCTATATCTAATATAAGCATTTAACTGGAAAATTTTCGAAGTCAGACAAACCCGATTTTCTTATTGCGATTTTTTTGAACTTTTATTGGGTATGTATGATTGATCCTTCTTTCTTTATCCGCACCCTCCTGCAAAATAATAAAATCGTATTATAATGTGTTTGGATCACTGCTATGTAACTTGTTTATGATTTACATACGTTCTTTTATTCCTTGTGGCTTTCTATTATATAGACACTAATCATATATAGTTTGATTAGGAATGTGATCTTAGCATTTGAATAGGATTCGTACTTCAATCAAAGATAGATTTGACCATAGAGTCTTAATTAGACTATAATTTGTTAATATAGAATTTGTATTAAGGACTATAATATAGTATTTGAATGAAATTTGGATTCTCAAGAGATGTAAATTGGATAAGTCTTACTTAGTTTGTAATTGATAATATAGAATGTGGATTGTATTTTTGGATAATACATGTAATAACCTGGTCACTTCAAATTAGATTTGCTATTGAAGGAGAATAAGCTATATAATAACAATAATACTAGCGTAATCAAATTTATTTAACAAATAACATGTTAAATTATCTAACAACTACTTAATTGACTGTTATTTGATCTTAGCTAATTCATAAGTTAATGAATTTTTCTTTGTCATTAAAAAAAAATGTTATATGAATTTTAATATATCGCAATATTGACAAACCCTAATAAATAATTGATTATAAATTATTCAATAGCTAGAGTGTTTTTTTTTTTTTTTTTGATAAAACAATAGGCAAAGATTATATTGAATATTAAAAAAAGAATAATGAAATATTTATACATTTACATGTAAACATAAAATTAATTTACGGGGATGTGTATTATTGTTTTCATTTGCATATCATATATTTATTCATTCCTTCATAATTTTTTTATTAAAATAATTAAACTAAAAACTTTTTTAATCTATTAATTGACTCCAAATTATTTAGTTTCTATAATCATTTTTTCAAAAAAATTTCCATTTTTATTGAAATCTCCCAAACGGGCTTTAATCTAAAAGGTAAACAAGCCAAGTCCAAACAGACCCTTAGACTGAAACACAGAGAGAGTGAGAGAGAGAGAGAGAGAGAGAGAGAGAGAGAGAGAGAGAAGAGGTGCTGAGGCAAAATGGGGGCGGAGCCGAGTCAAACGGAGCCGAGTCTCAGTGAAACGACGCCGGAGAACGTGGAGGCATTGCTTGAGGTATCTCTATGTCTCTTTTTAACGTTCTCTGAGTCTCTGTATTCATTCGTATTTGTTTGTTATCTTCCTCATTTTATGATTTCCAAGTTTGGCAATTCTTCTTTAGGTTTAGGGTTTATGGCTATTCCAATTCAACTCAATGGTTTTTTTTTTGTTTTTTTTGTTTTTGTTGTTGTTGTTGTTGTTGTTCCTGTGAAGTAGCACTAAGTTTGAAGCTTGTCTACTTTTAAGCTGCGGGAACAAAATATGGTGTCTCAAATTTGCTCGGTGGAGTTTTTTTTTTTTTTTTTTTGCATTTTCTTTATGGTTTGTTTGTTGTTGTAGATAATTCGTATTGTCTTTTTACTCATTCTTATGGTAGGTTCTGTTTGCTATATGCATGCAACAATCTATATATTTACTCATTAGCCTATTTGAATCCTTTTGTAGCTTTACAAGCTTGAAATAAGATATTCTATTTATTACTACGTTTGCAATTCAAATTCTGTTTTTCATTATTTTTTCAAATTTTTTTCACCTTTGACTAATCTCTTGTTTTGTTTTACTTTGCAATTCCTGTTACCTTAATTTCTTGTAAGAGATTGATTGATGCTTCTTGTGAGTATATACTCTGATGTTATTGGCATTCGGTTCAAATTATCTTAACTGATATTACCTGTTTGCTAACTATTCTGTTACCTTGTTAAACCATATATACTCATGATCCATTAATTTTCTTAGTCTTCCTGTGCCCTGACTATGAAAAAGAGAGAAAAGCAAAGTTAAATGGGAAAATAAATAAATAAATAAAGAACAATTCAAGAACAATGTAGTTGAGGAAATGTTAATGCAGTGCTTGGAGAATGTCCAGCCAAGCTATGCTTCGTTGACCAGTCTATCAGTTGACTTGGATGGTGATGTCTATTTTTTGCAGGCTGCTAGATATGATGACCTTGATGATGTCAAAAGCTTAGCATCTGCTGGAGTTTCTCTTGACTCGAAGGATTCACTTGGCCGAACAGGTTATGAATTTACATTTTGGCTCAACCTCTTAACATGTTAAACTATCTCTTATATGGCGTGTCAACTTAGTATTGTTTCTTTGGAGAAATGGATGTCATTTTTCATGTTTTCTTTCATATTTAGTCTTCAAAAATTCTCATTGGTGAATGAATTCATGCAGTTTTAATAATCAGCATGTTTAATCAACTAGTTCTTCCTAGATATAGTTCTCTTCTTTACATGCCTCTGCCTGAATTATATGGATTGAAAAGGAACTTAAAAGTTCAAACGATACATATATGGTAAGTGGAGATCGAATATTGAGAGCAGCCATGTCATGTAAAAATGTTGAAGGTTCCGTGTTTTTTTTTTTCCCGGCTAATTAAACGATTTTATTTGAAATGTAGGCACAATAGTGAAAAGGAACTTAGCAAGATATTTGGTTCACTGACAAACAACTATAATTCTTGTTCTACCCAATAACCTGTACTGCTATTATGTTGGGTATGCTTTAAATTGAGATAGTTATGAGAGCTTTATGAACAGTAGTGGTGTGCATAACACAATCCTATTCTATGTTTACACATGGGGTCCTGTGACAGAAAGCTGAGTGTGTCTAGGTAATACATCCAAAACTCTTGCTACTGGCCTCCGAGTTCTAGGTGTCTACATTACATAAGGAGCTATAGGATATTGGTTTAACCTTTCTGGCGACAGTAGTTTGTCCAAATGAATGCATTTATCTTGGAGCTATAGGATATTGGTTTAACCTTTCTGGAGACACTAGTTTGTCCAAATGAATGCATTTATCTTGGAGCTATAGGATATTGGTTTAACCTTTCTGGAGACACTAGTTTGTCCAAATGAATGCATTTATCTTGATAAGTGATGTCAGCGTAATTTGAAAGAAAATTATTGTGCCTAGTTTATTTATTAGCCTTATACCTGTTGGAATTGGATAAATGAGATAGCAGTTTATTGGAGTGAACGGAAGGAATCAAGGAAAGGTGCAAATTTGTAATAATGATCCAATAGGTGCAAAAGATGCACTTCTTGATTAATTTTATATCCTACACAATGATAATTTCGTGCTTATAATCTCATGTACTGCTGTTATCCTTTTCACATATGATTTTTATGACCTGATGGATTTTCTTGCAAGCATTTCATGTGAAATTCTTTACTTCAGCTGTTGACATATAGGTTTAATGGCTGTATTAAAGAAGGTGTAATGGAATTATTGTCTTCACTATCACCCTTCATTGTTTTAATGGTTATTACAACCTAATAGTTTTTCTGGCTTGTATTGGCATCTTTCATTAGGGTTCTAAATTAGCACAGCTTTGGACTTCAATCTAGCAAAAAAAGAAAAATGAAAATGGAAAAAGAAAAATGGGGTCGAGGGGGATAAAGGAGGGAATTGATAGTCTTGTTGAATTACAGTAGCTGTTAAGAGAAGGTTGTGTAAGCTTTCTAATGGATATTTAACTTCAGAGAGCAAGAGGTCAAATGGTTTATTTGTTGAATTCTATGGATTTATGCTTAAAACTATCTTCACTTAGAGAGAAATGACTGTGTTGATGATGGATTTATTGACCATCCTGTTGTGTACGACAGGCGCCTACTTCACTTTCCAAGATGGACAAAAAAGTTTTGGGTGTTTATATGTTGTTTAAGGATTTTAGTACACGTGTGCAACCCTTGCCTTACCACTCTACCCCGAATCAGAAATGGTGAGGGGTTCCTATTGCCAATACTATTGTTTTTAGTAAAAAGTTTTTAGGGATAATCATCTTTAGAGGATAACAGGACTAACAGTATGACTGACCTATTTCAATGTAAGTGAGTCACCAATTGAGGCCTTGAATTTTACTTGGATTTATGCTCAAGGGGTTCTTGATCCAATTAGTGGCTTAAGGTAAACTTATGGGCCTAGCATAGGAACCATGACACATTACTACTTCATAGTCATTTTCCCAAAGTCTATTGAATATGGTTCCTGAAATATAATGTACATGCATGGATCTGATTGATTTCATCTCTTTATGATGGAAGACTTGGACTTGGTCCTTATAAAGCCTATGACTTGAGATATGGAAATATAGATGAATTCTGTTTGCTCTTTTTGTCTTTTCTATCAAAATCAGACAGGAAATAGAGATGTAAATTTCTTCTCTATTCCATGTCTCTCCTTTTTTTTTCTTCTTTTTTTTTTTTTTTTTTTTTCATTTTTCCTCTGGGGAACAAACCATAGTGCAAGAGTTAAATTACATTCTCCTCTTGATCCAAACTATTTTTTCCCTTCTCTAATTCAAAGAGAAGGACACATGGAATGGAAAAGGGAATCATAATTTGTCATTCCTCTCTTTTCATCTCTTTTTCTGCCTCTTTTATGTATACCATAATATTTATTCGAAAGGAATTTGCTAGCAAAGTATTGTATACATATTTTCCTGTTCCTTTTTTAGCTTCTTATATGTGGAATCTCTAAACATTGTTGTTACAGTTTTTTTTAATTATTATTATTTTTTTATTTTGTTACGTTGTTATGTTTCATCTCAATAAAAATTAATGCTGTGAGTATCATATAATGAATGTTGTTTAAATACTGCTTAACCTGTTTCTCTTGATAATTGATTCCAGCACTTCATATGGCTTCTGCTAATGGACATCTTGATGTTGTGGAATATCTTATCAGTAGAGGAGTGGTGAGACAGCAGTCTTAAAATTATTAGTTTTCAGTTGAAAATGCAATTTTGGTTGATAGTTATTTATTGGTGTGTCAAAAATACATCTTTTTTCTCTTTCTTTCTTTTTCTTTTTCTTTAATTATTATTTTTTTTTTATGTAGTTTTTGTATGGTTACTTTGTTAACTTGGTGATAATGTTTCTTTGATTTTTATCACATGTCTTAACAGCATCTTTGACCATTCTATCCGCTATTTACGATGCCATTTTGTTTAGGTTTTTTTCCATTTGCTTGTATATGAAACCACTTGATGGCATACAACTTTAATTAGAGAAGGTGGGCCTGTTTAATCGGTAGGACGATCACCAAATTTTTGAACTTTAGAAATGATAAGGATTTTCTGACATAGGTTTTTAATGCACAGGACATTTTTTATGTTTAATTAGAGAAGGTGGACCTGTTTAATAGGATTTTTTTAATTTTTATTATTTTTTATTTTGAATATTTGGATTTCTGAAATGTAGAAATTTGTGTGGGTTCCACTAAACAGTTGCTTTGACTGTCATCATAATCACTATCATTTTCATTGGTGGTGTTGTACCAAACTTTCCAGAACGTCTGTGGCTTATCTAACAGTAGGTGAAGAACTATGGGTGGTGGGCCTTTGGTTTTGTGGCCTCTCAAGGAAGTGGTCCTATGTTAAACTTGTAAAGCAAGTAGGTGGTTTGAACTGCATGTGTTAAAATGCTTAGAGAATGAAAAAGGTATAGGTTATGTGTGGTCAAAATTTTTTGGAAGCGAGCGAGGGACAGTTAAGATGCAATGGTATAGGGGACATCATTTATCCAACTGCTTCAATAATCAGTATGTAAATTTTGGTTAATCAGATGTTGGTGAGAATCATATATTGTTTTCATGGTACTAATAAATAACCATTGGCTGAAAATACTTGCAGTAATAGAAGGGAACTTGGTAGGTGGTACCAACAACACTGACCACACAAACCAAAACTGACTATCTTGGCTGTTATTTTGTTTTTTACCATATTCAGTTCGGTTCTGGTAGTAAACCAATAAAACTGACCGTCTTTGGTATGTTTATTAATGTATCTATTGAGTAACTTAGCTTATATTTAAATCCCATAATTTAATTTTATAGATTGTCTAGTGTTTTGTATAAAGTTTTTGCCATATGCTAGGACCCATTGATGTAGTTTTTGGGGGTCTTAATGTGAGCAGGATCTTAATGCCTCTAATGTTGAGAACAATACACCTTTGCATTGGGCTTGCCTCAATGGACATGTCGAGGTAATCATCACGTTTGCTTAAGTGCAATTACTGTCTGCTTGGTCAGCTTCTTTGTTTAAATGTTTGCGTTCATGCAGGTGGTTAAAAAGTTGATTATGGCAGGAGCTAATGTAAGTGTATTAAACAGGTATGTGATCTTCCTGACTGTGACCTTAGTCCAGATTTTTCCTTTTTCTAGATTTTGAAACACTTCTCTTTACGGATAAATCGTTTTGGCAATGGGTTATGTTTAGCCATGAGAGGACTCCAATGGATGAAGCGGTGAGCAGGGGAAAGATGGATGTTATTGATGCTATAAATACTGCAGTGGCTCAACTAGAGCTTACTGGTGTCACAGTCTAATGTATAAAAATCTCCCTAAAGACTAAGAACTTACGAGTGTACTCTTATATTTTTTTCAGAAAACTTTTCTTCTTGTAGGTTTCAAGCTTTGTAAAATGCCCAAAAAAAGGAAAAAAAAGGTGAAAAAGTTTTATAGGATCATGAAATGCTATAGTACTGATATATGATGCTTGGACCTTCTTTTTGTTGCTTTTCTTTAATGGTCTTTCGAATTTAAGCAAAGAGGCTCTTTATTTACCTATTTTTTTTCTTACTTTTATGGTGTTTTAGTACGGTTTAGTAAAAGGCAGGTTATAAAAAATTGTTATGAAGTTAACAGTTAGTGCAGCATATTTTCTTCTGCATTTTCTACATTGCTAAAAAAAATAAAATAAAATAAAAATAACAGTTTTGAAAAGGATCTTTTGGAAAAGGAAAATTCCCCCATTTCCATTCCATTGCTTTATAAAATAAAGAACCCAATTATATTCGTACGAGCTCCGGAATCGAGTTCAAAGAAAGCGTCAAACTTTTACCTTCCAATTTAATATCCAAAAAACGAAAAATAACAATTAATTTAACATCTAACTTTGCTTTTGCTATTAGACAATATCTTTAAATTTAAAAACAGCCAAAAAATTTGTTGTACGGTATTTAAAAACATTTTAAACAAGTATATGTTTGGATTTGTTTTCGAAAACAAGAAACAAAACAAAGTAAAAACAGTTTTTGAATAACAAACCCCACGCCTAAAAGTACAACTTCCAAGAGGGACGATCAATTTTTTAATTTTAGCTGCGAAGTGTTAATATCATTTTGTTTATAAAGTTCGTGTTGATTTTAATTATTCAATAAATTTTTTACTTCTAAAAAGAGATTATAAGTTTCTAAAAAGAGATTATAAGTTTTTAGGTTCACAAATCTTTCAAGATGTTTATGTTTTAACAAAATTGTAACGTGTTGCAAATTAACACTATTTTATTGAATTCCATATTATCACAATTTTAGAAAACATTTTTTCCTTTTTTTTTTCTTTAAAAAAAAGGGAAAAAAAAATCTTGTTCGTTCTCAATTGTTGATTCACTTTAATGATATAAAAAAATAAAAAATTAAATTAAATTAAAAAAAAAGGAAAAAGAAAAAGAAAGATCTTGGTATATTTGAAATAACAAAGAAAGATCTAGAGATTCAAATGCAAAACATCTAGGTATATTTGAATTTTAGAAAATTGAAAAGAGAAATATAAGAACTACGAGTGCTTATTAGCCTACATATAAAAGAAACTCCTTTGCTCAATTATTTATAGAGAATCATAAGGGTTTTCTTTTAATGAATAAGAATCATAAGGGGTTTTAGAAGGGAAAGGCAGGATTAAGGAACCTATACCATGAACACAGGAAAACATTTAAAAAATTAGTATCAAGAACTATTGGAAAGCATCACGAAAAATTAATGCTAGTTCCTTTTGTACCGCTCTCATTATGTTCTTTCATCCACAATGTGATTTACTTGCAATTAACAAAGTTTAATTAAAGCCCATTTGGCCCACCAACCACATCGACCAATTAATGCTTGTTTGCTTATGATTCTATCAACACTCAATTAGAGCATATTTTAGTGGGTTTGGAGCACTGAAAGCCATGTATTTGTTTATAAATTTATAAGCTAGCTGCTACCATTGATTATGCCAAAATGAAACTTTTACATCAACTAATTTTTTTTATTTTTTATTTTTTTTGCCCAAATCATTTGGTCCATTAATAAATTGAGCAACTTTTTTTCCCCTCTATAAAGCATATTAAGCACTGGTTTATACTAATTAATCAAGCATTAGTGCATGCAAGCAATTAGCGCTGCACATTTGTTCCATCATTCTATGGAGAGACAAAAGAAAAAAAAGCCCAAAAAAAAAAAAGATATGAACTTTCACAATATTCTTCCCTTCCAATTATTTAATACTATGGGGTGCAAAGCAAGCAGAAAGGTTTCCATATATATATATATATGGGATACCAAGCAAAAAGGAACTAGTGTGCCTTTTAAGAAACAATGGAGGCTATACATATAATCTGAATACTCTAATATTCCATATGTGGAAAGTTGTAGAGTCTAAATAATTGTACTGTAAAATTATGTATAATTAATTGAAATATTCAATAAAATGAAAATAGGGATCATATAATAGTGAAATGAGAAAATGGATGTTACTGAGAAACAAAATTGAAAAATTACATGATATAATTAATGTGATTCTGTTGCTATCAAATTTTTTTTTTTTTTTTGTTTCATCATAAAATATCCTTAATCACACAATAAATATGTAAATTAATTGAAGGTCTCAATTGCAATATCTAATACTAATTTAAGGGCGGCCTAATTTGACAAAAAGTAAAAATAAAAATTTGCAAGTATTAAATTAACTAATTAACATAACTTTATTATGTTTCTGATAAAACTGCATATAAAGATGCCGCAAGAAAACTGAAATGAAAGTGGAGAAATTGAGCGAAATAAAAGTAAAGATATTTCATCTCTGTTTTTTCTTTTCTTTTCTTTTTTTCTTGGTGTTGGCTTCTAAATCTAATTAGAAATTTTTGATACATATGGATTTTTATCTTGTTTCTCTTGTTCTTTCTTCTTTCTTTTTTTTATTTTTTTATTTTTTTCACACTCTGATACTATCTACCCTAATCTCTATGATTATTAATTAGTCCAAAGAAATATCAGCTGAGCATCATGTATAGACCACTTTTTTTCGTTATTTTAACTGTCCAATACGAAACAAACTGGCCATTTTGGAATATAATTTACAAAGCAGTATTAATATACATGTCAAGAATACAAAGACCTGTTGTAACATTTTGAGATATCCATAAAATTTGTGACAACTTTTCTGGTTCTTGAAAATCACGACAACATCAATACATTAATTAAAATGATATCATATATTTTCTTGTGGAAAGCATTTGGCATGTCGTACATATACAGTACTTATATATAATGTACAATTAGGTTTTTATGAGATCCATTTAATAGTTTTGAAAGTAACACTACACACATCTATTAATGTATTAAATTATTTATCAAATATACATACGTTATTATTATTATTTTATTGCTACATTAATATAATCAAAATATAGAAAAATCAATTTTTAAAATGATAAATATATTTAAATATAAACTAACCATATAATGATCATTTAGATTTCTATAAAGTTTATTTTACTCAAATAATAAAACGATATATATATATATATACGTATGTACATATGGCTTTGCAATATTCTGCCCTCGTTGGTCGTGCAAATTAAATACGTACATTGAAGACTTTAATATAAGGGAATTTGGATATAATATCAAAAAGTGGAAGTATTTATATATATATATATATATATATATATATAAATATATATACATATAAGGAATTTTTTTTTTTAAATGGTAGTATTTTTTTTAAGTAGAAAAAATTAAACAAAAATTTGAATTTGAGAATAGGCAAGTGGCAAAGCCAGTGCTTTTTGGGATAGAGATTCCAAGTTCCAATACCTACATTCTCAATGTTAAAAAAATAATAATAATAAAATAAAAATAAGGTCATATATATATTAATATATATATATATATATATACACATATTACTTCAATTTCTTTATAACTTTTCTTCCAAGAAAAGGAAACTGAAACAAAAGAAGTCTACTAATTAGTTAGTCTCATAGGGGATTGCTCCGTATTACTATATATCTAACTATGTATACCTACATAATACTTTTTAAAATCATACTTTTTTCTCATGTTAATTAACTTTTATTTCGCCTCAATTTATACTCTTTTATTATTTGGTAAATTTAATAGTTCATAATTTTATCCACTCAACCCCATATTTTGAGACTAAATATTCTATTTGATGATTAATAACTTACAAATAAACCACATATATATTCTCATAAATGACACGGTGATAGTGTGTATATCTTAGAATCGATATGAAGTTTTTCAATGAAAATCATAAGCATGCACGCCATTTTGTACCAACAAGAAAATCTAAAAAGTAGAAATTTATCCTTTTTGGACATCCTAGTTGGCCATGATTAAGGATAATAACATTTAGGTCCTGGATTCAATACCTAATGATCCCTCTTTCTTTTTTATTAGAAATTCAACTCCATAGACCAAATAGTGAAATTGTTTTATTTTAACACTTTGCGTGTTTGATAATTCGAGGGAGATAATTATCAATTTTTTATTTATTTATTATGAATTAGTCAACACCTAATGGAACAAAGACATGTGATCCCTAAATCTCTAATTCTCATAAATATAAAATTAGTTAATATAGATAGTTTAAAACTCTCACGAATATAAAATAAACCCAATTCTTTTTAAACCTTTACCATATATGCCACACGAAATTAATAGAAGCAAGGGCTTGCAACTAACCCATTTCAATCGGAATTTTTTATTTTTTTTTTTTGGGTTAAAAAAACAAATCACAATTAATGTCACTCAACCAAGAGCATATAAACAGTCAGTTTTGTTTGGTTCACTTTTGACTTTTGAGAGTATTAGCAGTTAATATTGGTAGCTATAGATTCCCTTATACAAACATTACCAACCATAAATGTAAAAATATCAGAAGCTAATCGCATTACCATTTATAGAAACTTTCCCTTCAACAAATTTCTTTTGCCCATTTTGATAATTATCTTTTGGAAATTGTTTTAATTATTTATTTTTATTTCAATATTGCTTTGGAAATGTGCGAACCTAGCTTTTAGTAGCTTTTTTTTGTTCATCGTGATGATCTGAATGACCCTTTTGCATTATATATATACGTAAGCAGAATTGAATGAAAAATCTCCATCATATGCCCATCCCTTTGTAGAAACAGTCACTTTGGAAACACCAGAGATTCGTTTATCATGGAAAATCTATGGGAAAAAAACTAAACCTTAAGTACTACTCCCACTGTCCCACCCACCGTCACCAAACTCCAATCAAAAACACCATTGGAAAAGATTTAAAAAAAAAAAAAAAACAAAACAAAAATCATTAATAAAACCCATTTCTTTGCTATGATGCTGATCAACATGGAATATATTAGTAGCTGTACCGCAGAAAGCTTTGCACAGAGAGTAACAATAATACCAAGAAAGTATTGGAAATTATCCTTCATAATTGTCTTATTGGCCAGTATAGGGTTGGATTTCAAGAAAACATAAATAAATAAAAATGAAAAATGCTTCTGGCAAGGAGTGCTACAATTTATTTATTAGAAGAATTTACGTCATAAAGAAAGCGATCAAACTCCTTATTAAAAAATAATAATAAATAAATAAAAATAGGTTTTCACTTTTTCAGCTTTAATGTGCAAAATTTTCTTCTATTCTATTCTATATTAGAGGCTAAAAAGGAAAAAAAATCTACGGTCTATTAGGAAAACAAATTTATGTTTCACCGTGAACCCTCTTTTTCTATCCATTTGTAGAATCAAAGGAACAAAGAAACAATTTTTTCACTTCATATTTTTCTGCTAGGGGATTGAATTAATAACCTGTCACCTGAGGAAATTAATATGCATGACTTCTTTTTTTTTTTTCTTTTCAAAATATAAATTTGCGTAAACTAAGCATATATATATATAAGCTTCATTATTGGTTATGGGGCATCAAATTCTTCATCAATGAATGAATCTGTACTAAGCTTCATTAATGTTGTTCTTGTAAAAGGAATGAAACTTGATCACCATTTTTGGAGACTGTCACTAAGGAAAAACAAAAATATCCATGGTTATATTATATATTTCGCCAGATTCAACATAATATTTCTAACTCCAATTTTTTGAGCTTTTCTGAAACCAGTAAATTCTTCACCTTCTCCTTCACCGCGACTAAATGATATAATACCCAAAAAAAAAAAAAAAAAATCAAATCCCAGATGATCAGAATATTCGTCCTACTTTGCATGGTTTACATTTATTATAAACAAAATACACAACGTCCAAAACATCCATGCAAAAAAGCGCACGCACACAAATTGATCATCTTCCATACAGAAGATTATTGTTAGGATTTAGGATGACAAATTGGCAACTGGCTCAATAATCAAGTCCTTGTGTACTTTTTTTAACCATTCTTCAATACCATACAATAAAACAAACATTTATCTCGTAAATGGATAAGAACATGAAGAAATATTTATTTATTTATATATTAATATATGTAACCAGTCAAACATAGATTTAAACAAATAATAAAAGAAAGGTTCCTAATATAACAATGGGCAAGCTCTTATCACAACCATCACCTTCTAATAAACATTAATAGGACGCACACAATTAAAGGTAAAAAACGATTCTTTGTTTCAGAAACAAAATAAGAACTGTAGTATTACCTTCTTACCAGCCACAACGTAGTCAATTTGGTCAGGCCATATATAGCATATAATATTTAACCAAGCTGCAAATTATTGGTCATTCGTCAATTCATCTAATCGTGTTTTAATTTAGTTTCAGATCATTAGTTTTGCACAGAAATCACTGCATTCACAACACATAAAATCATGATAACAACTCGGACAAATTTCACGCATCAGACTGTAGAAGATGAAAGATTTACCATAATGTTTGAGAAAACACTAAAACATGGATTCTCATTCAATGTAGAAAATCCACATGCGATGTTGGACATCAAGATTTGCATCTACAATCATGGACATGGAGCATTTTCTTGACAATATATGAATGAGACTATATATATATATATATATAAATGTGTCTTGAAAAAACATTATATTCCTTGAAAGCAACCAATTTCTTTGTAAAAACTAAATGCATGTTAAACCCATGGATCTTCTGAACTAATTCTATTTTGGTGGTTTCAATCTAAAGCTAATTAATACATAAAATGGTATATAAATAAACGGGTTGATTACTTGACAGGAAAGAAAAAAATGCAGACAAAATTTGCCTAAATAACCCAAATTATTAAACAAGCTTGCTAGCATACTCGATGTTAATCTGGTATCAGTTGCCTCAATTATTCTTAGCTCTCTAACTTTCCTAAGTTACAATCTAAAGAACGAGTTAATTTTATGATATTCATGAAAATGGCATATTATGTGAGGTATGCATTCACTATCCTACTATTTGTTATGACATGCATTGTGCAATTGTCAGACAAATCAGTCACTTAAAATCTTCTGTTTTCACAAAACAAAAACTCATATAAAATCAATATGTTCCTTAATCGATCAGTCATATACGTACTGGAAATGATGATGGAGAAAAGTTATGATGAGAAGAACAAGTAGATCTCAAATGCATAAGAAGAATATGATATTCAACCTAAAAAATAAAATTTCTTTAGTTTCCCAGGTCAACAGTCTATTGTTTTTTAAATCTTAGCCAAGAAGGGTATCTTTTAATTATTATTTTAATAAAAGAAGGACCTGCTGACATGATGAAGCAAACAATGAGACAAGAATATATAAGTGCATTAATATCATACTAGTTATCAATTTTCTGTTAAACATTTTTGAATAAAAATTGTTTCAAGAAACAAGATTCTCGGTGCCCAAACATGGCCTACTCGATATTTCTATTTGAAAAAAAAAATTGAGATTCAAAGAAAGGTATTGAGACATGATTTAGAAGGGTAGAAGAAATAAAAATTAAGCACATATAAAATATATATCAAACTTAGTGAGGTAGGCATATATAGCAAAATATACACACACACAAAAAAAAAAAAAAAACAAAAACAAAAACAAAAACAAACCACAATGCTCTAATGCAATTCACATGGTGAAATCCATCTATATTATAAAAAAATATATGCTGGCAAAGAAAGGGGAACAGCATGTGGGGGGCAAAGAAAAATCAACGGTAAGCATTGAATTAGGACACCGTTAGCTAAGCAGCATTAGTCAACATTTGTATGCAAGGTTAGTGCCAAAACAGTAAGTCATCCATGTCTCCGGCATCTCAATAAATAAAACTATTTAAGCCAAATAACCATCCTGCTCGACAGCAATTATCCTGCTAAGCACAACTGACATAAACAGACAAAATGGTCAAGAATAAACAAGCAAACAATATTTCAACAATTACCAAACATAATTAATACAATAAAATAAAAAAACATTGTACAACACTAATGTCTATACATTGCACATATCACATTCACTGATATGGGATACAATTAGGGAAACAAAAAACATAACCAATCAAAACGATGCGAGAAGAAAAGTATTCGAGTGCAAGTTCAGTTCAATAGAAACTGTGAAACACAAGCACTGAAACAGTGCATTTATATAACATTAATTTGGGGCAATGATGCTGACCCAAAAAAAAAAAATAAATAAAATAAAATACAAAAGAAAACTTGCTAAAGATCGATAGGTGGAAGCGATTCACAAAGCTGGATAAAGAGTTTGAAATATCGACATTTTGGTTGGAAATATTTACCTTTACTAGAATGCACCATCAGAAGCAAGTACCTCACTTCTTCATGAATGCAAGTAAACCACAAGGTTTGTCCATATATCGCACAAGTTCAATCAAAGAGTTAAATGGGGGCATGACAGGACATCCATGAAGGAGTGCTCTTTCTTGTTTGATGAAAAAATGATAGTGACATTGCAACTACTTCCTTATGTGGTAAAAAGTCTAAAGCAACACTATGATTATTATGAAATTCACAATTAATTACTTCTGGTTGATTAAGAACTAAACTAATTGGATTACCGAACAGTAAAGAGAAACTAGTACAGTAAATTAAGACCATTATAAACTAACTTTGAAAATACATACAAAACCAAAAGAAAGAAAGAAAAAAAATGCTTTAGAAAATTATGTATTTTGTATATAGCGCACGAGTCAACAGTGCGTACAAGAAAGACAAAATTATAGCACAAAAAAGATAAGGTTAATGGCAGTGTCTGCTTATGATGGAAAAAACATACCTTTTACTGTAGATTTCACCTTTGTCAAGCAATAACTCTTATGAACAAAAAGAGACCAACAACAAAGAAAGGCAGCAACTACAAGAAAGTAACCAAAGGTGCAAATATCAAAGTGTACATATATATATATATATAAAGAAAATACATATATCTACAAGAGCAGGACTTTCATCTCCTTTAATAATTTGTTCTTTTGATTTTGGTACAGAAACTTCTGCAATAGTGAGAGAGAAAGTGCAACTTCTTTGACAAATGATAATCCCCAGTCTAATATGATGACAAAGGAATAAATATAAACACGAGGAAGAAAAAGAAAATAATAAAAAAAAATTTAAAAAAAACAAGCAAAAACTAATTTGACAGAGAAAATAGAAGCATATATATATGTTAATAAAAATGCAAAGTCTGAACGCAAAGTCTGATCTACACAATATCAATCATTAGTAGGCAAAAAAAAATAATAATAAAAGAAAATTGAAACAACAAAATAAATTAATTAACAACTACAAGAGGTTATTCCTTTCCGAGTCCTTTTGATCCATATTCCAAAATCTTAACAACCCGGCAAAGAAATATATATGTATATAACTTTTGTTTCAATTTATTGGATTACCATAGCTTGAACCACCAAGCAATGCTCCAGTTGAAGTTCCATAGACATCATTGGGATCTAAAATGGGTGAAGAAGAGGACGCCCCATTTCTTCCTACACCTCCATTGCTACCACCACCACCACCACCACCACCACCCAAATGCAATTCAGAAAGATTAGGAAACCCATCTCTTCCGTCAACACCTTGATCATAAAGAAAACCTTTAAAAACATGCCCACCGATCTTCACCACCGCTTGATATGCATACTCATCTTCACCATCCTCCACCGACGTGACTCGTACGCATTTGAAAACTGCTGGTGCACGTACTTGACCTGGCAATGCCTCTTTAGCATCTATCAACAAATTATTCAAACCCAAAAAAAAAAAAAAAAAAAAGAAAAGAAAAGAAAACCACCTATTCAGCAATTTCATTATTTCCACAACCCTAAATAAAGACAAAATAGAGGGAAGAAGAAGAAGAAGTGGATGAAAAATGAAAGAAGAGAAAACCTTGGTGACTAGAGCTGGTGTCGAAGCTTCTAGGAGGAGTGGTATTAGAAGTGGAAGTATGAGATGTGGTGGTGGTTTGCTGGGAGGTAACGAGTCTAGGTTTCTTAGCTCCCGAAGTCGAAGCCGATGAACCAGCAGCAGCAGCAGCAACACCAGACATCAGCTGTCTTTCCCTCCGCCGAGCCGCGGGTACCCACGTGCTTTTCACGTGCGTAGCGCAATCGAAACCGCGGCTCTTGCAGCACGTCCTGCACCTCCTGTGGCTGCAATCTTTCTTGGCTTGGTTCCCACAATCTTGGCATGTCGTTGTCCCCGAAGACGAACCACCCCCACCAGACCCACCAAGTCCACCTGAGCCATCGCTGTTCTGAACCAGATGGGCTGCACCTCCTCCGCTATTTCCGCCGTGATCGAGAATCGCGGGCTTCTTGAAGAAATGCTGCTGCGTCTGCTGCTGCTGGTTCTGCTGCTGCCACAATTGAATTCCGCCGCTTCTGCTGCGAGCAGCGAGAGCATTACTGGAATCGTCATCTATGGATCCTGCTAAATTGGGAGGCGGGGCCGTAGCGAGACAAGGGGAAGCTGTGAGAAGAGGGATAACGCCGACGCCGACGCCCACACCGAGAGCAGTGGCGGGATTAGAAGAGACGTTGATGGAATGGGGGTGGTCGGAGGAGGAGGAGAGGAGGGGTTCGTGGTGGTGGTGGAGGTGGTGGTGGTGATGGTGGTTGTTATGGGGGTGGAAAGATGAAGCTGGAGCGACGACAAAGACGTCGCGGAGACCGACCATGCCCATTTCCGGAGGAAGACCATAGTTGATGGGCCTGGAGGAGGAAGAAGATGGACCTCCCAAGGGCCACATAGAAGAGGAGGTGGCTCCGGCGGCTGCGGCGGTGGGCCCAGCATTGAAGCCGAGGGAGAGGTCGTCTGGAACAGTGGGTGGTGGTCGAGCTGCTGCAGCTGCGGAGGAGGATGAAGCCACCCAGTCTGCAAAAGCACCAGAATCTGATGGTAACCTCCTTGTAGTAGCCACAACTAATTCTGATGATTTTCCTTTTTTTATCAAATCCAATCCAATCCAATACAATTATACGGAAAAAGTTTTGAGCACTCTAGAACTAAATCTATGGATGTATCTATGTAGGTATTATATATGTAAAAAAAAAGTGGGGTCTCTGAAATTTGTATCAGTGAGATTGTTAGAGAGAGAGAGAGAGAGAGTGTGAGAGAGTGAAAGAAAATAAAAATTAAAAAAAAAAAGTTTTTGAGAGAGAGAGAAAGAAATAGGGAGATCTTGTTTGTTGGGTGGCTTTCTCTGTCCTGCTGTAATTGTTAAGAGAGACTAGTGCTGCTACTACTGCTGCTGCTGGTTTCTTTTCTTCTGCTGCTACTACCACTGCCACTTTGGCTTTTATGACCAAAAAATAAATTTTTTTTTTTTTGGTGGGGTTTTTTTCTTAAATACTTATTTATTTTTTTTTCTGAAATAAGAGAGATGAATGAGCTTCCAAAGAGAGGGGGGTCCTGAGGGGCTGAGAAAAGGCCAGAGTAAAGAGCAGAAGAGTGAGAGAAATGCAATAACGACCTTTCCTTTCCAAAATATATATTATATTTCTCTGCTGTTATTGTTGCTGATCTTTCTCTCTCATCAACATCATCATCATCTTCTTCTTTCTCTCTCTTTTCCTTCTTCTTCTTCTTCTTCTTCTTCTTCCTTAGATTACTCTTCTCTCTCTCTCTTCCTCTTCTTTCTTTCTTTCTTTCTATGAGCTGCTTTCTTCTCTCTCTCTCTCTCTCTCTCTCTAAAAACAACTACAAACCCTTCCTCAACATGCTTCCTAGAAAGCGAAACTGAGGTGGGTTCCTCTCTACCTCTCACTTTCTTCTCTCTCTCTCCAATAATCACAACCAGCAATAAGAGTAGAGAAGAGAGAGAAGTATAAAGACTTTTGTTCCCTAGTTTTTGTAGTTTTATGGACCCTCTCTAAAAGTCACATGACTCCTCATTCAATTTTTTTTTTATCTTTTTTTTTTTTTTTTCCCTTCTCTTCTGGCGCGTTCATTCTACTCTCCCTCTCCGCGCGGGGAGTTTCCCTCTAGCTGTTGGAGTGGCTTTGGGTTGCGGCGCGTGTTTTCCATGCGCTTTTAGACCCACTCGATTTAAATTCTTTAGAAATTTTTAATTTTTTCATTGATTAAACGTGGAGTCCGCGTAGGAGCTTGCCTCCACAGTCCCAAATCTAATGTTTTTGTCGTTTTGGATTGTGTTTTGTCAGAAGGGAAAAATGGGATGGGATTTGTCAGACTTGTTTTTAATTATTCATTTTTTTTTTATTTTTATTTTTTTATCTTTTGTAAGTTTATATGATGTATTGCACATTGCGTATGAGTCATTCGCTATTGAGATTGCCCATGAACTCCGTTTGGATTTGCCTCCTAATCAATCACTATTGAGATTGTTTATTTGGGTTTTTCCAAATTAAGTTCTATGTTTTTTTAAAGGCTTTTAATTGGGTCTTTGTTTTATAAAATTAGTCCAAATAATAATGCAAGATATTTAACCAATCTTCCTCTAAGCTTCTAGTTAAGGTGTAGTGCCCAATTGAATATACAAACTTAATTGGATGTAATATAAGGTAACTCATGGTTTTGAAATGTATTGAGATATTGTAATGGAAGTCAGAAGCTCATAGATAATATAATTTTAAAATCAAATTTTTCATTATTAACATTTTTATCATTTTAAAAATTTAAAATTATAGAAATGATCAATTTAATGATATATTAAAATTTTATTTAATAAAAATAAATTTTATCGATTCAGTAAATAATCAATCTTTCATGTGATATAAGAACTTAAAAATGAAATTCCAAAATTAACATCATCGAGTTGCCCATATATATATATATATTTTATTTAGTGAGATCTTTACTCTGTTGTATAATGCATGATATTAACACTGTAAATACTAAAAGGGTCAAAAAAGGAAAACCAAATTTTTTTTAATATTTTAAAAAAAAATTAATGCTATACAATTTAATACATTGTTATTAAGTGGTTAATTTTCCATTTCTAAGATTTTAGTATTAAAATTAAAAAATAAAAATAAATATTGTAAATTAATATTGTCTTATATTATTTGTCAATCTTATTTTTGGATAATCAATAATAAAATAAACTAAATAACTTATTAGATTATTATTGTGTACATGCAATAATTGGAAGGTAAACTTCATTTTTCGATATTAAAATAAAATGCAAGAAAAAAAAAACTTTATTCATATAAAAAAATATATATTGTTTATTATCACTAGGAATTCATTACCAATAATAGTGGAATATTATTGGTAATCCATACCATATTATCAATTGATATAATAGCGGATGTGAAAATTTAACTTGCCAATGTAGACATGGTTTCATTTTTAGTAATGGGAGACTTGTAATATTATCCCAAGGATGGCATAGATTTTCCTATTCAACCGAACTTCTGATTATCCTATTTATGGCCGGGCACAGGATATCAACGTATAGTTGGTCCTAGACACAAAAAAACATTCCAACTGATAATAAGTGATAAACGTATCCTTACCCATCTTTGTCTATCAGACTTTAAATGAATTTAATTTTTCATGAAAATAATATATGGTTGTTATTTTACATTATTGATGTTGGTTAGATATTTAGAATATATAATGAAATCTAGGAATGATATGGTAATTAAAAAAAAAAAAAAACAAAAATTCTCTCTTGAAAAGAGGATAAGACGCTCCTAAGTCCTGACTTATCCCAGATGAATTTGAGATTATGTACTTAGAGAAGAGTCTGCTATGGCGTGATAATCAGCTGTTTATGTGCCAAATTTAAATTTGGATATTAAATTTTATTATTTTGTATATTAAAATTTTAAAAATAAACTCCTTGATAACAACTATTTAAAGTGTAATATATTATATAAATTTCATTTATAATTGTTCATGAATTATAACAAATAGCATATTTTTGTTAAGAGAATTAATTAAAAGTAATCAATTTTTTTATATCTTTTGCTAATTGTCCATGTCCTGAGTTTGACCAAAATCTTATTACAAAACTTTCTTTTTAAATGTCCAAAGCCCAACAACAGTTTGGATTTACAAGCCTAATCATTATGGACAGAGTTGAACGCCATAAGAGGTTTAAATAATAAGGATTTTTTTTTTTTTCTGGGGAAATATTAGGAAATGTATGATAACAAACTATATAATCTAATTCATTAATATAAATGATATTTAACTAGGAAATTGATGACCTCCGGTATGTTTTGTACTTAAATTGTTGGGTTTATATGTCGTCATATTATTGTTGTTGTTGATACACTTATGATAAAATATATCAACAGCTTAACATCATAAATCCCGGTGAAAAAAGGTTAAAAATATCACAAATAAAAAAAGAAAAAAAGAAAAAAGGCTAGTAGAGTTGTAAATTAATTAATTAATTATGAAGAGGGTGTGAAAGTATATAATTCAATTTCCATCCACTTTTTACAAATTTAAGCTCCTGAAAACGTGATATATATATATATATATATTTGGATTGTGTTTTAACGTTAATTAAGATTACTTAATGATATATACATAGTAGGAAGCAATGAATTGTTAAAAAAGGAATAAAATTTAATTTTGTTAATCACGTGAAGTGTCTTTCAATCACTCCTCAGATTGTTGGTTTTCTCGTCTGGAGTAATCATTATGATGATAGTTATATCATTGTGATTATGAAATTTGTGTGAACCAGGCAAAGATTTCATAATTTGGTTAGGGACTTTTACGAGGAGGATGAATGGATATGATATATTTAATGTTTAAATGCTATGTGAGAAGATGGAAGAACCACAAATAAAACTCACCCACAGAGAAATGGAGATATATGACACTCGCCCTCTAGGAAGGACGTGTGTCCTTACTTAGGGTAATTAAATTAACGGATGGTAGCCTTTTTGTTTTGATAATAGGAAAATAAATAAAAATTAAAAATTAATTGAATTAATGGTTAGGGCACGTGATGGACATTATAAAGAAAAATAAAAAAGAGAGTGTTTGGTTTCCCTTTGGCCCTTTGGTTTGCACTTTGGGCCGCGAATCTTCTTGTTCGTAGGACACTTCTCTCAAGGTTCATTCCCTTTTCTCTCTTCACCCTTAAAGAAAACACATCCTTCTTCGTCTTCATCTTCTAAGCGTGTGTGTGTGTGTGTGTGTGTGTGTGTGTGTGTGTGGAAGTTCCTCTTTTTCAAAGCACAAATTTCATTCTCTATCGCTCTAAAGCACTTTTATGATTAAGTCCCATGTCAATATTACTATATAGCTAACAAAGCGCCTTAAATTAAATGCTGGCTCTAAAAATTGTAACTTTAAGCAACAAGTTTTATTGCATCCATGAGCAATCACTTTCTTTAGCTTTTAAGTAACTTTTTATTTTTGTTTTTTTAAAGTAGTATTTATTAGGGTTCCTTTCTGTGTTATGGATGATGTTTTCAGGCCATGCATGGCACTCGTTGAGCCTTGCTCATTTTTATTTATTTTAATTTGATCTGGACCATAGAAATTAAAGTAATTGAGATAGTAAATATGTCCGGGTGATGATGATCTGATTTTTTGTACTTTTTTACTTCTTTTTTAAATTATTTGTGATTTGGTACTATCTAGTTTAAAAATGTTACAATTTTTTTTTTTTTATAATAATAAGATGTTGTAATTTAGATCATTAAAAACCCAACACATTAAAGTATTTATTTTTGGTTTTTGTGCATATTGCTTAAGTTAGAACCAAAATTTTCAATATTAACGAACAAACAATTATTTTCAATGCAGGATGTTCCACATATAATTGAGCAAAATGTAAAACATTGAATCTGGTTTGTAAAGATCGCAAACCATATAATTGCATTTATTATTAAATTTACTGAAAATTCCATGTGCACCTAATATAAAATAGATGCCCAATATGGTGGATTTTAATGTTGATGATCACTTAAACTACAACGTCCTTAAAACTAGAGGATACTAGAATGGAATTCACCATCCTTCTTTACATATGTGTATGTGTGCGTGTGTGTATTTGGATGATAAAAAACAGTGTAATTGGAAAAGGAAAAAGTTGAAAAAGGTACATCGTATTATATATAGTCTCTGAATGAGCTTGTAAATTAGTCAAAATCTTTCACCGGCCAAAGATTCTGGTACCTTGCATGGAGTCCCTGCCAAAAAGCTCACAACCAAGCAAGTGGTATTTTGCCTACTTCAAATAAGCTCATTAACATTACCATGTGCTACTTCCAAAGCCAAACTTATATATATATTGTTAATTATTGTAATAAAGACCAAACAAATTAAAGATACACATAACATTAAAAATATAACTGAGCTTCTTTTACTTTATGTTTGTGATAAAGGAAAAGTGTTAAATCTACAGCCAATTTAGGCAGACATGAGAGGGATGAATAGGAAAAAATTTGTTCTTTCTTCAATCAAAGAGATAAGGAGCGCTTTTGCATTTTTGAGCTCAAACCAAACAAATTTGTTCAATATAATTGAACTAGTTTCTTGTAGGTAGGTGTAATTATTATTGGAGTAATTGCCAAAACAAGAGAAACAGTCTTCAAAATTAAGTTAATTTATGAGACCTGACTCTGAGTGTCTTTATCTACTTTTTCCATATAGAGAAAAGTGAGAAATTAACTAAACTAAAAAACCCAACATGACCCTTTATTAATTTTATTCCCCTACAAATGAGAGTGTAAAAGATGTATTAAGATTTAAAACCATCTTCCTTTTCTTTCTTTTCCTTTGTCTTAGAAAACAATAATTTCACCATTGAAGAGGATAAATGCAGTTCAATTAGCAATAAATAAAGGGGGTTAGTTAAATTCTGTGTCTTCAACCTTATACCTTATGTCTTTTTTTTTTTTTTTTTTTTTTTGGGAACTTGAATTCAGTTAACTATTAAGGGACTACAGAACAATTTTAAAGTGCGTAATTAATTACCGAAATTGAGATGGAAATTAAAATATTTTTTGTTTTATTAAACTCTTCCACTTCTGATAGCTAAAATAAAACATATCCTGCATATGCTCCGACCAACTAATCATATATTTTGCATGCGCAAATTCTAAGCAAACAAAAATCCCAATTTATTACTTAACACTTGGGGTAGGCACAATAATCGATTTCGTTTTTCCCTCTAGTTGGTGCTTCACTAGTCCCGGCAAGTTTTTATTGGATTAGCTAGTGCAGGACCACAATCTATCCTCTGCTTAATGAATACAGTAACTAAAAAAGAAATAACTAAAGGACAAAAGAAATGAAATTTAATAATAATAATAATTAACCAAAAAAAAAACACTTTGAATTTGTCAAAACTTAAAAGGACTTTCTTCATCCTCACTACCAAACACAATATGACATCCATAAACAATTCAACTGTTTGCGATGTATAAGTCCTAACTGATTCAAATATCAAAAATTTTTCACCTCCTTCAGTCCTGTATGAGGCATATGTATTAGAAGAATGTAGAAGGCTCTCTATATATAACTTTTTATAAAGATTAAAGAATGACTCAAAAGTTATAATTGAAGATATATAATTCTTTGTTAGGTTAATTATACTTTTTCACCCTTTAGTTGGTTGTACTTTTATCTTCTAAATTAAAACTTTTCGATTTAGACATTTCAAATTTCAATTTGTACATTTTGGCTCAGTTGAATTTTTTATTTTTTACTAACGATGATTAGCAATTATGTTATATTTAGTCAATATTAAAATAAAATTTATTACATTTTAAATTTTTTAAATTAAAAAAATGTATTTTAATATCCTCTAAACCTTTAGCCATGTAGTTAGCCAAAATTTCAATTGCATCAAAATTCAATGTATTGAAATTTGAAATCTAAATTAGAATATTTTAAATTTGAAAGTTAGAATGCAAGTTTTCTAAATTAGAAAGTGTTAAAATGTAATCAATCTTTTTTTGTTGTTAACTTTTAAAAACTATATATAGATATAGATAAAAAGGAAAACATAGTACCTCTTTATGATCATATATATATATATATATTACATCGTAGTAATTCTTAGCAAAATATATATATATCATAGTAAATAGGAGAAGAAGATCTTAAACGCCTAGTCATCCCTTTGGTAAAACATAAAATGTCCTATTGACATGATTTTATATAAAATAATAGAAGTTATAGATATTATAATGCATAGAGCCACAAAATGGAGTTTAGCAATATATTATCATGACCCTTCTTTAAGGACTAATTAATACACAATCCACATATTACAAAAGTTCTTACATGGGCTAAAATCTTTTTCTCACAAATTTTTCTAATATTAAGAAATATATTATTTTATTAAAAATATCTCATTATCTCACTCGTATTAATTATTAGATTGTTGACAGTGATCATGATTTTGATAGTGATGCTTGTAAGTTGTAGCACTATTTAGTGAAAATTTTAGGTAATGAGGTCATGATTTAGACGTCTATAAAGACTTGCCAAAGTGAAAAGAAAGGAAGCGCATAGCGACCATGCTACAGTGGAAAGTGAGATGTATGCATGATTAGGAAATGCATGCATGCTTTAAATTAAAAAAATAAAACCTAATATATTTGTAAATTTCAAAAAGAGAATATTTCATTTAGATGGCTTCAATTTTATTCTATTTACAATTTCATCTTCACATTTCTAATGTATCAATTTGTTTTATTTGTAAATAATTAATTAATGGATTTATTTTGATGGATATAAAAAATTAAAAAAAATTGATGAAGATTTTCTAAAAATATGGATTTAAATATAATTATGACAAAATTAAAAAAGTTTGGAGAAAATTTATCCATATCAAAATAATCCTCCTTATCTTGTACTTTTGACCTTAAATAATTATAAAAGAAAGAAGATGATATAAAATAAATAAATAAAGAATTCCAATGGTTCAATTTGATATGGGAATGGGCATATACAAAACTTATATATTTGACTTATGTATAATTGCTTAAATCAAATACGATATATTCTTTTAATTTAGTTTTACTGTTTGAAAATAATATAACAGATTCAGAATTATAGTTTTTTGGTTTTTTCTACATCTACTTTAAAAGGAAAATGAATAATACTTCACACTAATGACCATCTGATTTTGATTTTGCACTTTTGTTCCTTGTCTAAAATGTTCACTGTAAACACTTTAATTTTATTGAAAGTTAATGCCATAAGATTTTACTGTAGTTTTTTTTTTAAAATCAATTTTTTTTAGACAGCAAGCTTTTATAGTTATTTTTTAATCAATTTTTTTTGGACAATAATTTTTTTCCTATATTTTATTATTACAAACCTATAATTCTCTCTCTCTCTCTCTCTCTCTCTCTCTCTCTCTCTCTCTCTCTCTCACACACACACACACACACACATATATATACATATATATATATATATGTATATGTATATGTGAGGAATATATGAGTTGAAAAACTTCATCTGAAAATCTATATATACTTCAACTAAATAATGTTGCACACTCGTTTTCTAACCAATTAAGACACCCTTTTGTGGAAATTAATAATAACTATTTTAATCAGAGACAAGATACCTGCATGGAGGCCATAGAGCCACAAATAGCTATGCTGTACATATCCTTGACATGTTTTGGCTTGCGGCTGAGATTTCTACATCTTTGACGCGTTTTGTATTGCGGCTGAAATTTCTAGCTGGATATATTTTAATTTTATAAACTATGAATTTTCTTTTAAATTGTGAAAGAAGTTACTTGGAAAAAAATCTATGAAAATCACATGATTTTTAAAATTATAGAAATAAGTAAATAGAAATTATTTCAAAGCATCGACCCTCACTTAAAGTATTTTACATTCATGCCCTAACAAAGATCATATTTTAACTATTTAATTTGTTTCAGTACAACTAAAAAGAAAATCCACCCAGTCTCCAATATTGTTCATATATTCCTACGTTTTCGGACATAGCTAGTCATGATATATAATTTTACAGCCTCTTGCTGCCAAAAAAAAAAAAAAAAGGTTTTAGCAAGCGAAAGATCATGCTTATACATGTTCATATTTTAGCTATTTAATTTGTTTGAACACAACTAAAAAGAAAATCCACCCAATCTCCAATATTATTCAATTTCCTAAGTTTTCGGACATAGAATATAAATTTATAGCCTCTTGCTGCCAAAAAAAAAGTTTTAGCCATGTTTACATATATTTTTTCTATTTTTGGTAATTATTCTTTTTTATGCAAGGTATTATTTACGCTGTTCACAACATGCTAAACATCATATTGCATATTATATTTATTTTTAAAAATATTACCGATTATTTAATATGTGTCGCTATCAGACTATAGCGAGTGGAATTTTATGTGAATAATATTTGATTGACATTATCCTTATAGTGTAATTAATATTGAATTTCACCAACAAAAAAAATAAAATCAATATTGAAGAACATTACAAATTAAATCGGTCTTGTTTTTTTAAACATGCACTAATGATAATTCTCATAAAAAGGGTCAAAATAACCAAAAAAAAAATATATATATATATATATACACATAATATATATTTCTTTACCAAAAAAAAAAAAACAAATTGATATATATATATATATATATATTTAGATATATGGTTAGGAAAAAGTCATTTTCGTTGTATTGCCACCGACCAAGGCAGAGATTTTAATGGTGACCCAAGTTGCCGTCATTTTTTTTTTTATCCAATTGGTTCCATGTATACATATACCAGAAGAACTTTTCTTCTTCTTCTTGGTTTTCTTAAGAATTTGATGATGTGGTTTAAATTAGAGTATTTTTTTTCATCAAAAAATTTGCACTCACTGTTTTTTGTAAGCCAAAAATTCCCTAAAACCATAAACCATGTGGTTGGAGTAATTGCATGGACCTTCCCCTTTTGATTGCTAGCCTGAATTGCAGCGAATGGAAGTTATGAAAGAAAAAACTTAACCAGGAATTTGGGAGGATGGTAATTGACTAGAAAATGATTGCAATTTGTGGATTAGGGGGTCCATGAAACTGCAATGCTTACTGCCTAATTAGTATCCACAGGTCTATGTAGGTTTGCTTAGCATCAAGATTTTAAGCGAGTCATTGTCGAATCTAACTTTCACTTGCACACAGTTTTTGTGCATCTTATAAAGCCTATTTCACCTTCAATATTTCATACACAATGGCCTGTCACATATCAATTAATCTATTTCTTTTTCTTTTTTTAGTTTGATTTTAATCGAAAAAAAAGGGCCATACAAAATTAGTATGATGTGTATACACAATATAATGACAGTTTCCTTGGAAAATAGTGGACTTCAGCTAGGTGATCTTTTGAAAATCATTTATTGATTTGAACTACGAAATTGCAATTGTTCAAAAAGAAAAAGGGATAAAAAAATATAATAAAATTCACTTTATGTTTCAAACATGTTCTTTTGTTGTAGCCGAAAGAGTAATTCCTATGCATATGAGGAAAACAAATATATACATAATTAAAAGAGAGAAAAATGATCAATAAATAGCTTTATTAGAAGAAAAGGGACAAAAGAGAAATAGGAATAGCAAAGTCCTGGATTGGAATAGGAAAAGCCATAAAGAAAAACCGAAAGACAAAGAAGAATAAATATAGTTGTGGATGGGGGGCTATGAGCCGTGCCCAAACAGCACAGAAGTAGGGAGAAAGTGGGTCCTACCTTTAAGGAAAAAAAAAAAAAAAAAAAAAAAGGAGAAGCCAGCTTGCCCATCGCATTCTAAAGAGTCACATCACCACGTGAAGTCCCAAATGTCAAAATAATTCTCATCACCGTCCAGTCCCTGCTCATCGTTGACCATCAAACAGTTCCCTAAAAAACCAAAAAAAAAAATAATAAATGAAAAATTTTATCAAAATTAGAGAGAATCCAGAATAATTACGTCCCCTTGAGATTTGTGACATTCCCATGATCTCTTCCCGATTGGGAACTGTGTTTTTTCTTTTTTTTCACCCCCACCTTCTCTTTGCCAGTTGTTCCATCAAGAAATTAATCTTTGTTCTTCTTTTTCCATTTTGATTTTGACAAATAAACTTAAAATGTAAAAGATTTTTATTTTTATTTTCTCTTTTTCACTTATTTTTAGTGGTATAAATTTGCTTTGCCAAGAGTTTTTGACCAAGAATGTTACTTTGTTCTACTAGCATAGCATATAATGTCTGCACTTCTTTTATGTATAAAATTTTGTTTCATGTAACCCTAAGAAAAAAGAAAAAAAAAACATAGAAGAATGTAAATATATTGTTGCTAATATCAGTAACATATCTTAACAATCTCTATGAAATAATCTAATGTATTGTGGAATACTTCTCCATAAATAGGTGAAGTTTCATGTTCAAATCACCTAATAATATAAAAAAATATATATATATATATATATATATTAATAAATAAATAAAATAGGAATTAATAGCAGGATTAATTCATATTATCTATGTGATTTATAAAAATAGGAATTGTATTTTATAATAAATATATTTTAAAATAAAATACTAATATATTATACTCTTTCTGGTTTCAACATAATTGTGTATCTCAATTAGATGTAGTTGCTGGCAATCTTCATCCGACATAGTTGTGGTTATTCTTGTTTGTTAGTTATTTGTGTTTGTCTTTGAGCAAATTTTATCCATGACAATTTCTAAAGATAATTTTTTGAATGCTTTGCGAGAAAAACTTTTAGATAATAATTGTTGCCTTATCTCTATAACGGAGGGTGGATATTTCAAAAAAGTAAAACTTTAAAGGAAAAATTGAAACTTGGTTAAAACTTGAAAAGGACTTGTATGATTTTACTTCTGTGATAAAACCCCCCCTTTGAAAACACAACTCTTTTTGAAGTAGGATATATAAGCTACAGATTTTTCACTTATTAAAGAATTCAAAAAAGAAAAAAAAAATATGAAGAAAAAATCTGCAGAAATCCTTGATTAGTAATTTATTAATACCTAGTAAGAATAAATCTGTTTATAGCATTGCACAAGCACAATAAACCTTCTAATTCATGCACAATCTTTTTTGGTCAACATAAATCTTCTTATAATATGTAATTTATTTTGATTAATCTTTTTATACTGTTCGGATGAATTTACCATTGCTTTTTCTTTCTTTTTTTTAATTTACTATTGCCTTAAAAACATATTCCTAAACAATGCTCAGGTTACAGAATAGGGGGTTTTGGACCTTTGTTTTGGGCTTTGTAGGTTGTCTCACAATTTGGTCAAAGGTCAAGGGAAAATCTTATACCTTGAACATGAATTTATATGTTTTGAATATCTTCGATTTCAATTTATATATCAATTTAGTAAATATTTTATACAAACGACATTGAAAGTCATTAATTTGCCTCCCTTTTATTTTTATTTTATTTTTTTGTTTAGTCCACTTAGTAAAAAATCTTCAATTTCACCTCAAGCAACATTTCTTCATCGGGAAAAATTAATAAATAATAAAAGAAAATGAAATTGATTTTTAAATTAGACTACTTTTTTCTTATTTGCTTTTTGTAAAATAAAATTCTTCCAATGTTAAGAGTCCGATATATTAACCCAAGTGTGTTTATCATAATATAAGTAATAATTTTGAAGAAACTGAAAAAAGGCAATCGAAAAAAAATCAAATAATGTAAATATATTAAATATGATATATAGAAATTTTAGAAAGAAAAACTAAGGTGGGAAAAAGGTCAAAATAAAAAATAAAAAATAAAAATAATAATAACAAGTGGGACCCAGAAAGGTGTACGGCTGGGGGCTGAGACAACACGCCACCTCCGTAAAATTAGGTGGGGTTGTTCCCACCACCCCCTCTATTATTTCTGCCTCGAGCACCGTGCCTGTCTCTGCCGTGGTCCTTACTCTCCCTCTCTTTTCTTTTCTTTTCTTCTTCTTTCTTTCTTTTTTGTTTTTTTAATTAATTATAATTATCTTATTAATTTTTTTTTAATTATTCTTCCACTTCTTTAAATTTCTTTTATATTATTTTATTTTATATCACGTGCATACAGTTTTTCTCTGCGTTTTAAAAAACACAAACAAAAAAGGAAAAAATCCCACCGACCAATCACCCCACCATTTTCTCACATCGGAATTTCGATTGTCTCCTAAAGTCACCTATTTGTTTTTTTTATTCCTCTTCTCTCATCCACTGGCAATCACTTTCTGTTCTGGGTTTTATAATATTTTATTGTTATTTAATATGCAAAGATAAAATTTTTTATTATTTAAATATAGGTATGTTACTTTTGTTTTTTAAAAATAAGTTGTCTGCAACTATTTTAACAATTATATGTGTTTTATCACTATAACATTAACATGTCTGGGGTTCAAAGCTATAATTATTGTGCGGTAAGTTGAATTTTGTTCCAACCATTTAAGAGGGAAAAAAAAAAAAAAAAAGGAGAATATTTTGATCATCTACTACAATGCACTCCGAAATCCTAATAATTACTGTTTTATAAAAAAAAAATCGTAATAATTACTGTTTACTAATTCATTTCAAAATTCATATCAAAACAAAATATCTTCAATTTTTTTTTATGTATTTATTTTTGAAAAAGAAATTCATTACTAAACACTTATTTTTATCTTATAGTGACTGAAAGTATTAATTAGTCTTAAAGTTGCAGAAGATTGCATTTGCCTCTTAGCTTAATTATCTGAACAACTGTGAAAATAAAAACATTAGGTAAAATATATATATATATATATATATTATAATTTTGAAGAATGAATAAGTTTGATTTTTTTATTTTTTTATTTTTAATCATTAAGATAGGATTACTTGAATCCAGTACATCATATATAAAGAGTTTTCTTTTTGTTTGTTATTTTTTGATCATCACACGGAGGAGTTTGACAACATATATTTCACATCATCAAATATGTTGTAAAAAAAATCAAAATACTGTCACAACATATCTATATAATACAGTGCCCTATAGGCTCTAGCTATTAATCCAAAAACTATATGAAGATTAAGAAAAAGCTAAATTTATTGCCTAGTTTATTAAGATTAAAAAAAGATAATGATGATAAGTTCCTCTCTCTTTTAATCACAAACACCAAAAATGTATCAAACACAACAAGCACCTTTTTATATGACGTGACGGATTTTCAAAGGACCATCATATCAACAAAAGATGAGTTCAATAAGGAGTGGAAATATGACAAACCTCAGTTCATTCAACCTTTATATTTAAACACACTTTGATATTATGAATTATTCAAACCAAGTATCACCATCATAATGAGACATGACACCATTTTATAAACTCAATAGCTTAATATGATGGCTCCAAAATGTGCCCCTCGTATAGAACAAGGTTTATATGACTGGCAGTTTAGGTTCAACGTATTATACGATCGGTTTTAATGCGACTTGTTCTACTATTGATTATGTATTTTTGGTTTCCCCCATCTATATTCATGATTAATCATAAACTAAGGAATTTTTTGGTGTAGTATGTACCAATATTTGCATACTTTGTACCACATATTTACACAGTAAAATAGGAAAAAAAAATTTGTAATAACAATTTTTTCATTCTACATTGTTATCTATATCTTCCTACTTTTGGACTAGGTCCAAAGAATTATAATTTTTTTCATTGTACATTGTTACCTATATATTGAGTAAACTTAACAATTGAACAATTTTATATCATCCTTACAGAGACATTTTGGTAGCAAAATTATTATTATTATTTTTTGACACAATCCTCATGGTACTTTATTATTCCTGCGGCTAGTCGAGTGTAACATAAGTTATTACCAAAATTCATAGCCAAAAAAAAAAAAAAAAGTTATTACCAAAATAAATAAATAAACATAATTTATAAACTATGTTTTTCCTTCACAAATTTATAGCCTCGAATCTGGGTGCGTGATTAATACCTTGGTTGATACCTTTAACCGTTCTAACCCTGGTATGGAAATTATGCATGAATTCCTAAATTCCCTCTACCCATTTGCTTGTTTAATCTTTTAACTTTTTCTTATAAAAGAAATTGTATTTCCAAAAAGTTTACTCGAAGAAAATCATTTTGCAATTGGATAAGACGTATTGGGAGATGGACTATTATTAAAAATTATAAAAGATATCATATATGATCATATTCTTACTAAAATAATACACAAAATACTTTATACATAAAAGGGTTTTTGACACCAATAGTGTTTTCATTCCGAATTTACGTATATGTACATATATATATATATATATACGAAAATAACAAAACATGTGGCTAGGTTAAGAATTAAATAAAGATTTGAGGGGAAAAAAAAAAGAATTAAATAAAGATACGCAATTTTATCTCATATGAAATAAATACACATATAAACAATGTATATTCTTGCCATGAAGATTGAATTAATTATGATCATGTTTGTGAAATATTTTTTGTTGGCAGCTATGATCATATTAAGGGTTTCAATTTTCCAAATCAATTAGGTAATTGTATTCCAATATATGATTTTTATAAATTAACTATCGAATCTAGATCAATTTGGTCATATTTGGTCTTGGTTGGTTCGGTTTTAAAGTTAATAGGTGTTTGGATTTTATTTGTTAGATTAGGTACAATGAATAGTTCAGTTTGGATTAGGTCTTAATCCAAAACTAAATCAAACCACTCACTCCTAATTGAAATAAACCCATCTCGTTGGGTTTAAGCCGAATAAGTTTTCATTGTTTTTCCTTCTTCTTTTTTTTTTTTAATCCAAAAATCATCTTTTTAGTTGTTTTCTAGCTTCTGTCCCCCTTTTTTTTTTTCACTTTCTTTCGTATACATTATTTCCTTTTTCTTTATTTTCTTTGCCGTGGTAAGTTTGAAATTTTAAACGGATGGATTTTTTTTCTCCTTAAAAGTTGTTGTTATTTTTTTTATTTTTTCCCTCCTCTTTTCTTTATTTGCTATGCTAAGTTGGAAAATAGAGACTAATTTTTATTTTGCAATGTAAATTTTTTTCTTAGTTTTCTTAATATTATATAACTTTAATAGTGTAATATTATCATAAAATAATAATCAAAGCTCAATTTAATATATCAGAGATAATGTAATACTTTAGATAAGGTCAAATTTTTATAACTTCTTTTAATATTATATAACTTTTGACAATGTTATAAGAAATATAATAGTAATCAAAATTCTATTTAATATATTTATGGATAATGTAATTATTTAATATAATTATATGAATAATAATAAAAAATTAATTCAATCTATTTAAATAATGTAGTTATTTGTAAAGAAAGTCTATAAATAATAAAAATCAATTTTGTCAATATTTTTCTTATTAAAATGTTTTTTTATAAAAAATTGTAGTACAGTACAATCTGACATTAAATGTTATACAACAATAATACAATACACCACATTAATATGTTACAATACAATATAGGCTCATATAGTCCTACTACCAAATGTATCCTTTATGTTTTGTGGTGGAGTTTGACCTTTTAGTTAAAGCTAAGAAGTAATTCTTTGCACTATTTACCAAAAAATAGTAAGTCTTTGCACTAAGAGAGCTCCAACACTCCATTTTTATTTTGTTATTCTACCATTTGAAAAATTGTCCCAACTTAGTAAAGATCTTATTTTTCATTTTGGACTTATGTTGATTTTTTATTAGGGATAAAAGGATTCGTATTTGGATAGTCATCTAAGAAAACAATAATTTTACCATTAAATTATCCCTATAGGAATAGAGTTTTAACTTAATAAGGATCTTTCTAAAGAGCCACATGATAAGTAGTTTTCTCTTTCTTGTTATGGGGTTGGAATAGTGTAACACTGTACCTTCACTAGTAGTAGACCTATCACTTTCTCTCGATATTTTTTCCAATTCATTCTCTATTGATATTGTTTCCAATTTAACTACTATACTTGATATGGAGTTTTTTTGTTCAAAGCTTTCAAAGAAGTCACCTATCCCAGTACTACTCTCGCCCATGCATGTTTAAGTTTAGATTCTTTCGAATCCTGAAGCGAACCAACGTTATGAGTGTAACTATCATTATATTTGAATCATCCCTGATTTATACTCGGATGATGTGGAACTGGATACTAGCTAGCTTGCTAGTCCCATACCCACCCATATTGGTAGTCATAATTGACCTCTTTTGGAGTCCAGTATCCTTGTTGTTACACTTTTGACCGGTATAGGCTTTGATATAATTACATTGCAACGATTAATGTAGGTAAGTGCAGCGCATTGACAAACTTTCTTGTATCCAATGCTACATCATTTAGGTGTGTATTAGGGAATGATTCAAATGTATTGACAATCAATCTTATAATATCATGACCTTTTGAGATTTTTAACTTCAAGGTTTGAAAAAATTTCAAATTTAAGCATGCTTTGGGCAATAATAGTATTGGAATAGATGACCTTTTTGTATGTTTCGAATAAAAAATTATATACCAAGTGTGATAATTAAATTGAAGATTATATTATAATTTATAGAATAATGATCTAAACTTTGAATCCTCAATCCCATTTTACTAATCTAACATTTTACTTGTTCAAACTCTCATTTTCATAGCAATTCATTCATGCAACTTTTATATAATGAGTCTTGTAAAATTAATTATAAAACCAAATAATTAAAAACTTTTAAACAGATTTATATGGAATTGGTATATAAACTTTTTCAAATTCATTGGTTGCAATATAATATTTGACTAACTAACCTAACAAAAAAACTAAGTTTTCAATATTTGGATGTATATATATATATATATATATTTATTATTTTCGTTGTGATCGACTTTTGAATATTTCTTCAACTGGCGACTCTGCATTCATAAAAGAGAAAAAAGAAAAATTATCTCAAACAAATAATTTATGATATTTTCATAGAACAATGTTTAGGATATATATATATAAATATATATGAGTAAATAAATGGATTAATTTGCTTAATATTTAGCATCCAGTGCGACCAATATTATTTGAGAATTTATTACATAATTTTTTTTTTCAGCAATGCTAGAGTAAATGGATTAATTTGTTTAATATATAGCATCCAATGCGGCCAAATATTATTTGAGAATTTATTACATAATTTTTTTCAGCGATGCTATAGTCATTAAATAGTTTACCAGGTAAAATAACAATTAATTTGATGTTCTTCTATTAGGTTGATTTACCAAAAAATTTATATTAATTTGTGAATGTAATTACAATAATATTAAGTCACCAAATTTGTTTAGTAAATTTTGGATACCAAATGATGTTGTATTATTTTATTGAGTTTACTTTCCATGATTTTAGTCTATATCATTTTATCAACTAATAATAAATCACCACATCATTTTTTTGATAAGCGAAATTTGGTAAACAAATTTGATGATTCCTGCGTTATTTGGTATGTTTTGATCACTTGTCATATATGCATCATCTTTCTCTTTTTTTTTTTTTTTTTTTTTTTTTTTTTTTTTTTAAAGTAGCGTCATAGGAGGGCCAAAATTTTTTTCAGAAGAATCATTATAAAAAATTATTAATGTACAATGTTTGATCTTAAAAAATTCTATATATTTTAAACTTCTTTTTTAATATATATATATATATATATATATATATGTCTATTTATTGTGAGTGTGAGGATTCAAACTCAGATTATTGTTCGAGAAAATAAGGACTATATATTTTAAACATAATCTAATATAATAATAAAAAAGATAAAATTTTATTATAAAATATTTTGACTCAGTTTTATATCAATTCTTATAAAAGAAAAAATTTAATCATTTAACAAAATAATACCCTTTTCTTTTTACAAATCTTTAAAATTATTTATACATTGCTATTTTTGTTTTTCAAAATATCTATCTTTATAAAATAAAATTAACACGATACAATAAATATTTTAAAAAATCAATGTAGAAGAACACTTAATTCTAAAATAAACAATACAATATATTATTTGCGAAACAAAATATTTAAGTTCTATATAAAAAAAAGTAAACATCGTTATTAGAAATAAAAAAAAAAATTGTTTCACAAACATGCTATTCTCTGATTAAAGAAAAAAATGCAAAAACATTACAACACAAGTTCCTTGATTTATTTAATACAACTAAATAAAAAAGTAAAAGATTAAAATTATGAAGTCAATACATATATACAAGAATGGAGATCAATTGTCTAGTTATTATAGATTGTAAGGCATAAATAGGATAAAAAAAATGTATAATTTATCTAGATAGGATTAGAGGAAGAGATAGTTACAAATTTTTTAAAATAATCTATATAATATCTAAAAGAAAAAGTGTCTGTACCACGTATCATCAAATTATTATTATTATCAATTAAAAAAATCATATCATTTTTTTAAAATATTTATGATCCTATCAAAATATTAATAAATACCAAATGAAGTAGCTATTTAAAAACATTAATTTTTTTTACTTTTATTGGTTGTATTAAAAATATATATATTTTTATTATTATAATATTAGATGATTAATTGAAGAAATATAAATTTTTTTTTGACCTTTTATAGTTGTATACAAATATATATAAAATCAATTTTTGTTTTGACATAAATTTTAAATAAATTTTTTTTTTCAAAATATTGATAATTATAAGTTGATAATTATATCATCCATTATACAAGATTGTGTGTGTGTGTGTGTGTGTATATATATATATATAATTTTGCTATAATAAATATTGACATGTATATTAAATGCAAGTTATAATCAAATTATATATAATTTTGAAATAAAATATATATAATACACCATAAGCTATATATAATTTAATACTGATCTGTATCATAATGTATAAATCAACACACATATGTATGTTAACTGTATATACATATATATACACTTTTTTTTTAAATCCAAATTATTATTAATTATGTTATAATAATAATAAATATAATTATATTATATTATAAAGATTTAATATAGAAAAATTAATTATTTATAAGGAATAAAAAATACATTTAAATTTAAATTTCATATATGGAAATATTATATAAATACATTAGAATTTGAATTAAATTATCTAATTACATCTGAATTTGAATTCTATAGATGAGAAAATTAATTAAGTAAACATTTTAAAATTTGATTTCCATAAATTATTTACCTTATAAGATAAAAATATATTTATAAGATAAATAATAATAATAATTAGACTATGTTATGAGTATTTAATATACAAAAATTAATTATTTGTCAGAAATCAAAAAATACATTTAAATTTGAATTCTATAAATGGAAAATATTATATAAATATATTTGAATTTGAATTAAATTATATAAATATATATATGAATTTAAATTCCATAGATGAGAAAAATTAAATAAATAAACATTTTATAATTTGAATTCCATAAATAATTTACTTTAGAAAAAATATGTTTATAATAATAATAATAATAAAAAAATTATATATGAGTATTTAATATAAGAAAATTAATTATTTACAAAGAATCAAAAAATATATTTGAATATGAATTTAAATTCTATAGATGAAATATATTATTGAAATACATTCGAATTTGAATATATATACCTCTTTTTAAATCCAAATTATTGTTAATTATGTTATAACAATAATATTAGAATTATATTATAAGGATTTAAATTAATTATTTGCAAGTAATCAAAAAATACATTTGAATTTGAATCTGAATTAAATATATGAAAAATATTATATAAATACATTTGAATTTAAATTAAATTATATAAATATATCTTTAAATTTGAATTACATAGATGGGAAAATTTAAATTAGTAAACATTTTTTAATTTGAATTCCATAAATTATTGACCTTTTAAGCTAAAAATATATTTATAGGATAAATAATAATAATAATAATAATAAATAATTAAATTATGTTAAAAGTATTTAATATAAGGAAATTAATTATTTGTAAAGAATAAAAAAATATATTTGAATTTGAATTTGAATTCCGTAAATGGAAAATATTATATAAATACATCTAAATTTGAATTTTATAGATGAAAAAAATTAAATAGGTAAATATTTTTTAATTTGAATTCTATAAATAATTTATTTTACAAGGTAAGAATGTGTTTATAGGATAAATAATAATAATAATAATAATAAATAATTTAATTATATTAAGAGTATTTAATATAGAGAAATTAATTATTTACAAAGAATCAAAAAATACATTTAAATTCGAATTTGGCTTCCATAAATGAAGAATATTATTTAAATTCATTTGAACTTGAATTAAATTATATAAATGCATTTGAATTTGAATTTAAATTTAAATTTTATAAATCGAAAAAGTTAGATAGGTAAATATTTTTGAATTTGAATTTCATGATTGAATTATATATATAGATCAAACATTTAGTTTTTAACGAACTTTATAATATAGATTAAAAAAAAATATTCAAATATATTTGTTAATAATGACAGTTTTCATAAGTTTTCAAATATGACCGGGTAGGTCGATTTTGCACCAGATCAACTAACAAGACGCAGTGAACATTTGAAATTCAAGTTTTAAAATTTTGAAAAATTCTAAATTTTGATGATAAATAAAAAATTAGTGGTATTGAAATGATTTTAATGGATGAACATGTTTTTTTATTTTTTTATTTTCATTACATATTATTATTATTTACTTAGGGTTTAGGAATGCACGCATGTGTATATAACATATCATATAATATATATATATATATATATTTAAATTATCTATTGCAGTTATATTTCTTGTGCACTAGTAATTATAATAATAAATTAGTTGGGATCTCAATAAAAACTAATTTGGTTTTGTGGGGACCATAGCAAAAAAAAAAAAATCAATTTTCTATAGGGCTATAAGGTAAATCTCATAAAATGAATATATAAAATATATTAGAAAACAATCAAAGAGCAAAAAGTAAAACTATAAAATAAAGATGAAGGAATACAAAAACCATTAATATTATAGATAATTTAAGATAGTTTCTTTCTCCATCTTTATTGTTTGATAGTGTTTTGGAATGCCAGTATTAGATTTATAACATAATAATTTGTGGTATACAGTTTTGTGATTTTTATATGATTTTACTTTCATTTTTTTACATATAAATTGTTTATGAAATATTGAAGTTTATTTGCATATCTTTAATTCATTGCATTTATTAAATATTATACCAAAATATTTTGGAGTTATAAATATGGATTTTGTGAAATAGTTTTGTTTTAAACGAAAAACTTTCCCAAAAAGTAAAAGTGCAATGTTTGAAAGAAAATAATTTTAAATGTCAATTATTTATTTTTTTATAGTATTAATTCCACTCGTTGATATATTTTTATCTCATACTCTATTATTTCAACCCGCTCCCTTTGCTTCAATTAATTAACTGATAGCTTTCCTCATGCCTCATCTTATTAGTTACATTCCATATCAGCAGACTTTGTAATCTTTATTTTTCGTTTATCATTGTAGTATTAAGTATATTTATTTATTACCTTAAACATTTTAAGATGTTCTTAGTATGCTCTGGATATAATAGATATGGTTTTGGTTATATTAAGTATTTGTGGAATTGGATTATGTTGTAGTTGTGGTTATTGTAGTGGATGTTAACTATGGAATTATAATTTGGAGAATGTGTTGATGATGTGGAAATGTAATGAATTGATGATGTGGAATTGTATTGAAGTGTACTTTTTAGTTGCAGAAATTTTTTTGACTTGTTCATATTTTAGGGGAGATTTTACCGAATCTTCTGTATAGTTGTTCCTTGAAACTTTCCTTAAACATGACTACTTTGGAAGGGGATTCCAAAAGTGGATTTCGTCATAATGACCCTAATTCGATGATTCATACCTTCAATTTCTAACTAAAACATTTCTAAACAGAATTTAAATGAAATGCAAATTATTGACTCTTTATATTTAACAAAGAAACAATTGTTTGATAATTTGTTATGATTTTTTTTTTTTTTTTAAAACTATGGTTGTCTTTCTGGCATTTATGTTAGTTGCAGCTCTGCATTGGTAATAAAGGTCCTCTTACCAAAAGTGTGATAAGTATTTGAAATTAACTGTATTTTGATACTTTTGATTTAGAGTTTTATAATTTGGATCATCAACTTTCAGAAGTAGTAATTTCAAATTATTAATTTTTCAATTTATTACAGATTGATATCAATCTTTAATTTCATCAGACAAAGTGCTAACTGTTCTCTAGAAATTTGTTTTTATATAGAATTAGAATTGTGAGGAAAGAGAAGAAAAGCATTATCAATTTATTTTATCAAATTGGGGATTTGACAAATTTGCAATATATTGTAAAATTAAAGGTTTAAATAATTATTTTTAAAGTTGATGGCTTAAATCACAAAACTCTAAAGTTGAAGTTACTAAAGTGTAATTATCCTTTATTTAATTAAATTAATTCCTTAGATAAAAATTTTCGTGGAAAAACCATTTATCATATCTTCCACCCAAAAAAAAAAAAAAAAAAGAAAAAAACCTTTCCCCTACCCTTTCTTTTTAATTTTTATTAAATTTTTTTTTATTGTTATTTTTTGAAATATATATTCAAGCGGAGGATTCAAACTAATGCTTTTATAAGAGAAAACTCTGACTTTTAGTATCGGGCTGTCCCATGCCTGAGTTACTCTCGAGTTTATTACATTGTAAAATTCAACCAATAAAACAAAGGTATATCATTTTGCCGTATTATCTTAGCAAACATGTTCCTAAACTTCTTAGTACCTTTTATCATTACTGCATGGTATTAAGAAAGTATTTTTTTTCTTGCACGAATTCATTCCCTTTTTTAGTTTTCTTATTTAACTCTACTTTGAATTTCTCAAATGCTATTTGTTTGAATTAATATTGTGGAATACATATTGTGTTATAATTTTGATAAGATATATCCTGATGATCTGTATTAAAAATCATAGAGTTTTTAAACTAACTCAAACTTCTAGGTGGGGGTTGTGTGTACGTTAGAAATTAGTACGGTATAGCTAGGTATAGCTTTTGAAATTCAGATAACATTATAATTCAACTATGTAACTAAAAGATAGGGAATAAATAAATAAATAAATAAAAGAAGAAGAAAAAACTAAAGCAGGTGTCAAAGCATGGAATACAAATATGCAATTTCTATGGAAGAAAGAAGATAATAATTAAATACAGAAAAATAAAAATATTTATAAATCAACTTTAATGCATAACTGGTAGCACTTTTCAAACATTTTTCGACAGTCTCTACAGTGTAGATGGTTTGATACGAAAGTGACGAGATAAAGATGAAGGAAGAAGATGACTACTGCTATATGTAAATAGCTTACTAATTAAATCCGACCACTTAACCGTATTCTATTATTTTGTTATGATATTTTATTTTTAAAAAAAAATTACATGAAAAAATTGCTCTTTTCATGTTCTATTACTTTTTTATGTTACGGAAGACAATATTTATGGGAAGGTATTAATTTTCTTTAAAATTTGGCCTCCAAAAATTAGTTTGCAATGAAGTTCTAAAGTGTGCGGAAAGATTTCTAACTTCCTTGTCTCTTGGCTAGGATAATATTTCTATGATCGTTTTGTTTTTGTTTTTTTTTTGTGTAATGATTGTGATTGTCTTTTAAATGTTTGAATTGGTTGCAACTCGCCCTAATTCATTTTCGAATGAAGTTATATTTTCTCGATTTTATTGATGAGTTTTGAATTGAAAGAAAGATTTATTGGAAGTCAAACATTCAACAATCTCAGTTGCCGTGTAAACATTCAACAAACCATTTTCAATTACCAACCAAAAAAAAAAAAAAAAAAGTAACCATTTTTTTTATCAGTTTATGACAATTTTGAGGAATAAAAATAAAAATTGGTTTAATTTTTCCTTTGTTGTTGATGGAAAGAAATAGACTTTTCCACAATCAAAAACCCATGCTTCAAACCTTTGAAATGGGCCATATAAGGTTAAAAAGACAAAAAAAAAAATACAACAAACCAACCCACATAACCCAAAGGACTTTGAGGCCGAACCCATGACCAACAAAATCCATCTAAACAAGAAAGGTGAAATAAATTAGTGTTTACCAGGACAGAGAAATGCAGAGAGAGTAAGAGGGACAAGTAAGAAGCAAAGGCATAAATGATGATAACGATGACTTTACCGAGGCACAAACAAAGAAGCAAAGTAATGGAAAAGTAAACGGAGAGAGAAAGGGCAAAAAAGGAATTAAAAAAAAAGAAAGAAAAATTAACTATTCCGAATTCCCATTTTCCCTCCAGATTTAGCTCCTTTTTTTAATTTTACCACACCAATTTCCATACCATAAGCCTTGCCTTTTTTTCCAAAAAGAAAGCGGCGCTCTCAGAACCTAAAACCATACTTGTATTTATCTATCCCTCTGCTCTCATAAATTCCTGCCAGTTTTCACTCTTTAAATTAAACAAACAATGTCAATAAGATCTCCAAAACCCGGCACGTTTAAAACACGCTCTGAAAATATAATAGTCTCTACTCTATACTCTCTATAAGCAATAGAGAAAAAAGAAGCTATGGTAGCAAGATTACACGAAGAGCAAGAGAAGGTGGTGGGAAAATGAAAAAATGAAAATGGAACGAAATTGTTTAATATATATATATATATATATGTCTGTGTGTTTCCAGCTATAAGGGGCTAGAGAGACAGAGATAGCACAGATCTACGTTGGATATAGACCTACATAGACTATTGTAGGGTATAGACCCCACCACCAAATTCACAGTCCACACACCTACGTTCTTCTGTCACCCTCTTTCTGTGTCTGTCTGTGTTGTGTGTCTGATGTCTATCCCTCTGTAGACAGTTGTAGGCCGACGCACATGCCGAGGTATATGCCTCGAGCCCTGCAAAGGTGACCACCCGCCACTCAATGCGAGCCCCTAATTCTTCTCTCTACTGACCCCAAAATAAAACCCAGTGCTCAGTACTTTTTTGTTGCTTCTTCTATATTACCACTCACACTCACAACTCACAGCTCTCACAACCCCCAATGAATCTCTCTTCTGTTTTTTTTTTAACACGCGCCTGATTTTCCATCTGGTTCCCATAAAGGGTCATTGAAAGACTGGCGCGTGTGGTATTTTGGGGTTTAGATGTAAGGGGGGTTTTTGTTGTTAGGTGGTGGGTGGGTATTTTGTTGTTTTGTTGGGTTTTGGGAGCAAAAATACTGCGAAAAGGGAAGTCTAGGAAAATCCCTTTCAGTGCCAAACTATGAACGACCTAAAAGCAAAGGGGCTAGAGGAGGGGTAGGGACACGAGCTGACTTTTCTACACGTGTCTTTAGTTGAGTGGATGTGATTTGGATGAAAGGGAATGGTGGAAAAATTCACGGACGGTCATTTCCAGATCCGGGTATTTTGAGCTTTTTAAGAAGTTGGGAGGTCCACTACATTCTTCTTAAAGTTCTCAACACCTCTTTTCACCATTTGATTTGGATTTGATTAATTATTTTTTTTATTTTTTATTTTTGTCACATAATTAATTCTTTATATTCTCCATCATTCCATGGATTAATAAGAAATTATGTGGAACAAACAAGCTTCTGTTTAGGGAAGTAAAATTTGGATTGAAAATTAAAAAAAAAATAAAAAAATTTCCAAAAATGGACGGGTCACTTTTTGCTCTAACTCTACCTGGCCACAGTTTTTTTTTTTTTTTTTTTTTTTTGTTTTTTTGGGGATAAAATTGAATACATGAGTTTAGCCCATGACTCTAAAGGTATACCTAGTAAGCTAGCTATCTGTACCTTCAATCTACTTCTATTTTCACTAGTTTATTTTATCTTTTTCCATTTTGTAATCGGGATTAATCAATATAAAATCCTATGTTGTATTTGGTGCATTAAATAAGCATTGTATTTATGAATTTGGTTGCTGGTTTTGTAATTCTCTGTTGCATTGATCGGATGTGTGGCTTTTGGTTGGGCTAGTCTTAGTGAATCGGTAAAAATTTTAGAAATTTACAATTGGGCCCATAAAAAGGAAATAACTTATAATGTCTAAAAATAGGGTAAAAGTTTCATGTTCATAACTGAGAAGATTAGTCCCCGTTTGGATTATTATTCTGGACCCTCATTCAGGAATGAAGCACCAGCCTCTTATATATTTACAGTAGACTAGATAGCGATTGGACTAGGCTTAGTATGCTTATCCACTCCATTTAAACATATTCCCAGACAAAATGTAAAAGTCGAAATAAATTTGAAGTTCAAACAAAAAAATTTAAGGGAACATAAAATCTTATATTACTTGATAATTTGACATAAAAGATTTGTGTGTTTAAAGTTTTTCCAATTGAGAGCAAAATCATTTTTCTGTGAATACATTTTGTTAATGTAATTTACATCAAATTATTAATATTATCTTTTACTTTAACCACATATATTATAGATGTCAAAATATTCATCAAATTTATTTATTAAATAATGCGATAATATTTAATTATTTTTTTAAAAATTTATTCTTTTATATTTAAATTCTATAATATATAAATAAATAATATTTTAATACGTATGTAGCATTTATAAAACCTATACACCTATAGGTTCTCTACCCCCAAAAACCAAAAAAAAGAAAAAAAAAAAAAAAAAAGAAGCATATGTACACGTAACGCAAATATAAAGTGAGTTAGTATAATCTCACATCTAATAAACGGGCTTAGACTATTGGGCCTAGACCATTAAACTCCATCACCGTATCTAAAATTTCCTTCTTTTTTTTTTTTTTTTGGGGTTTTCTCTTTTACACCGATGAATATATCATTGTCAACTATATCTCTCACACACCTCTAAACCCAAGCCAATATTTTATAGTAAATTCATAAACGAAAACACTAACAAGAGAACCTTATTTTAAAGTCTAGTACAGAAGTTTGGGTATATTATTATTTTATTTAATATTTGATTAAAAAAAAATGGGGCAAACAATGAGCAAAATACATTACAATTCAATCACCAAATAAACACAATACTAAAAAGTCCAATAAAAGACAATATAATAAAACATAAGTAGTACAATACAGTCAGTCTATCGGCACCAAACCGAAATGATATTGTCTATCCATTCGGGAATAATAATATAGATCAAAGGAATTTTTTTTTTCTTTTTGCTTTCTGGGGTAAAAAACAAAACAAATAATTTATGTCGTTAAGAATAAGACAAAAATTAATAATTAATAAAGTCTAAAAATGAGATAACTTTTGTAGTTAAAGAAACACTGGCCCATGAAAATTGAAAGCCATCCTCTTTTTTAAAGTTTGGGTTGGGTCTCAAATTTTGAAAGCCCATATGCTAAAAATGATGAAGTGTTAAAAAGCCCAGAATTTATAAGCTCGGAACATGAAGGATTTCTCATTCATAATGAAATCATATTTTCTCTTTATTCGCATGTTGTATTCAAGATAAAAATAAATAAATTAATTAATTAAAAAAAAAACTTATTTGCAGCGTTAGAGTATGCTGTAACAATAACTAATTGATAAAAAGAGCTAACAATTTTCTTAACATTCTGAACTTATGATTAAGCTAATAAAATATTTCAAAGAACTTCATTTTATTATGTAACATTTTTAAACAATGAATTTATAGAACTATTGACTGTAAACTCTAGCAGTTACAATCACTCAATGGACATGTTCGCCATTGGAAGCAAGATGGATGAGCAGGCACTTGAGACGGAAAATTGATGAAATTTGGGGAAAACATGGAATTGGTCATTATATTGTGGGGGCGAGACATAACCACGATTTAAGATTAAATTATCATTTACACATATACATGATCATATCATACTCTGAGGAAGAATTCTTAATTAAACATTTAAACTGAACTTATGAAACAAAAACATGCATGCCTACGAGTATACACAGGAGTCCGAGGCACATAATATAAGCATATAAACAAATTCTCAAATGTTTGGAACCATTATGTGGCAAGTTCTAAAATCGATATTTCCATTAATGATTTAAAATCTAAAAAATTTAGTTGGATTAGTGGCAACACCTAAGTAGCACTTAAAACATGTCTTATGGTTTCCAATATAAGATAAACATGTTTTCAACCGATCAAAACTCTTTGTATCTTGGTATATTATTTTACTTGCCTTGGATTTACAATCCTATAGTTTTCAGATTTCTCAAATACTAATGTACTGGACGACTTAGAAAGTTTCATATATTAATCGGACTCTCAATATATACGGTTATAGCTATTGAACGACGGCCGAGAAAGTCACAAAGTTCGGCAATCCGGTAATCCAGTAATCTTTGATTAAACCATATCGTAAGATTAATTATCAAAGTTTAAGGGTAAGTACTTGGAGATCAATGACAATTAATCCCTTCAATCATGTTGAGCAGATGCTTATATATAATGAAAGGACAATCCAAAAGTAAACTGTTGTTTTACCCTATAAACATATTTGTATTTATAGAAATTATTTATTGAACTCTATCGGATAGTATAACCACATGATTTATCATTCATAACTTATTACCGAAAATAGGCTAGTTAAAAAAAAAAAAAAAATGCTCAATGGCAACTGCACGATTATATATGTGTATATTCATGTACATATTTGAAAATTTCTCATTGTTATTAACACTATACAAACCATATATGTAACCATCCCAAATATTGTGGGGGTTTCTTGGTCTGGCAGCAAGTTTTCTTTTGTGTTATATCATGAATATACATGATTCCATCGCTTATCTAGCAAAGCAGTGCCTAGATTGGATATAGAATATTTGGTATCCTTGTCCATGAACTCTGATCAACTGGTACCATGTAATACCAAAATATCAAATACAGAACGCATTCATTGCATTTGCAATATAACAAGAACTTCTAAAATCTATAGTACTCTTTGGTTTCTTATCTGCAAAGTTGCTAGTAAACATTAACAACTCTAGCTATTGAATAAAACAAAAACAAACAAACACACACCCCACACACACACACACACGCGCGCGCGCACACACACACACACACACTTCATAATAATTTGTTATCCTTTTTATTTTTGTCAATATTCATTGAGCTTTTCATGTTCCTTTGAGACTACTTCAAAGTTCGAGAAAAGTTTAAGCATAAAATGATAGAACCCATCTTCTAAATTTGAAAATTTTGAAAACAGATTGTTGGATAAATAAAATTATATAGGCACTGATACCCACCTTAGCATGATGATCCAAGTTAATTAACCACTACGTGTGTTTTTCTGCATATGTGCCGCCGGGAAAGAATTAAAGGAAAGGGGGAAAAAAAATTATAGAAAAATTCAATCAAATCAACATGATAGAGTATCACATATCATTCAGTTCAGGTCAAATATCAAAGAACGACCAAACATAAATAACACTAGAGAATTAATCTTAATTGAGGCAAATGTTTCTACGAAACAGCAATTAATTAAACATATTTTAATTTTGGTTTTGTACAACTTTTGATGATGATCATGAACCAAATTTGAACATGATCATCAGAGACTAGAAAAACATTAAAAAAAGAAAAAAAAGAAGAAGAAAAAGAAAAAAAGATTGAAGTACTAAAGTCCTCAACAAAGAATATATACGCTAAAAATAACAACAATCATACATCCTTCTCTTTTTGTTTCCACTCCAAACCTATGAATCTGCAAGGTGAAAACCTAATCTTATGCTCGGATATGGTTTCAAGCTTAGGCGACCACAACTGCTCTTTAGAACCAACAAGCTGTTCATAATGCTTTTGCAGCTCAGGCGTGCTACAAAGGAACTTATTATTGCTTGGACTATTACTATTCGACCCAATTTGATCATTAACGTTATTACCTCTTGTGATAAGTCTGGTTATGAACTCAGGCATGACTTTTATCAAAACCCTTCCATTGGAACCTTTCAAGTACTCGAAAGGGCAGTTACCGAAGTTTATCGGAGCCTTGTTGTTGGGACTACTGGAGCTCAAAGCCGAGAGAGAAGAAGCAGAGAGGACACGGCAAGCGAAACGGTCAATGGGGAGAACAAAATAGGTTTGTCCTCTTGCAAGCTCGTCGTCGATGGCGAGAGCAGGTATAGGATGGCCTATGAAGAAGGAATCTGCATGGCAAACCATCTGGTCCGGAAACTCGAACATGATTTCTCCGGCGAGGTGTCTTCCTCCTCGGAGAATCCTTGTGTTTCCTTCCCAGAAGATCAACTTCACCGCCGAATTCGAGCTTTGCTGGAAACACGGCGACACTGCATTGCCCATGTGAAACTGAGAACGAGCTCGAGCTCAAAAAGAGAGAGATCACAGGAGAAATCTAGAGAAGATATTCTTTGGTTTTTGTTGGATTATCTGCAAGGAAGCAAGATGTGATTAAGGTTATTATTATATATATAAATGTATGTATGTATGTGTGTGTGTATGTACAAGTTGTTATACATAGGAAATTGACTTGGATAAAGTCTTGGCTAACTGTTTCCTTGCATATTTGCGGTCGGTGGTCAGCCAAGCCGGCGTTGAACATCTCTTTCCTTATGTTTTATATATCTTCATAGAGCGCTTGATCTATATGGATTAATTGTTGGTCTTTCCTGAACCACTCCTTAGACTCGTTAATTACAACTCACGTTTTTCCATTTTTTTTTTTTTTTTCTCTTTGTCTATGTTTTAATTTATATATATATATATATATATTGTATTTGTAAGGGTATCTTATACGATCAGCACACTGTTCATGAAAATTCTTTTAATATAAAAAAAATAAATTTGATAGCTAGAGACCTGTACATCTTTCGTCAACTAAAGAAAAGTCAGAAAAAAAAAAGAACAAAAAATAAAAAAATTACCAATAAAAGAAAGAACAAAAAATGGTTTAACCAGAAAATGACCCGCTAGTAATTGAAGTGGTAATTAAATAGCTCAGCGAGTCAACCCACATGTCATCAACTGGTTCAGCTACTTGGATTTGGCTTGAGTTTAGTTTTCCAGCACTTAGGATTGGAAGCTAATTCGAACATCTTCTTTAAATCTTAACTACTGTTATTTCTAATTATAATTAATGATAATTAATCGGAAAACTTGAAAAATAAAACAAAATATCTAATTTAATAAAAAATTGAATTTTTTCTGGGGGCTTAAATGGTAATTAAATTACTTGGCATCGGAGATTAGAGGTTTATCCTTCATATAAGTGATCGATAAAATGAGCTAGCACTGGATTTGAAAAGCGCAACCACGTAGACGGACACATGCACGATGTTGATGGTCCTCAGAGCCCGCCATTGGTTTGTTGACTCTTAAAAATTATTTCAACTGCAAAAAGAAGCCATTTTTTCTCTCAACCATATCATTTAATACATACCCAAGAACATGTTGTTGCATTTATTTTCCTCACAATTTCTTATCAATATCTATCCACTTTAATTGTAGTTTACTCTAAATTAATTTCTTGCATTTAATTTATATATAATTCTTCTCTGACCATGAAATTGATTGGTCCAATCCTAATCACGTTCCCTTTTAGCTAGCCACTTTGTTCCTTTGGGTTTCAGGCAGAGATCTATCTATGTTAATTACCTCTAGTGGGAAAGCTGGAAATCAAATGCTAGCTAGTTTCAAATTTCAAAAATAGTTAGGTATGAGAAATGGCCAAGATGTCTAGCTGGTGAAGTTAATTAATATTTGATCAATAAATCACATGGAGATTAAATATATATAATCAAAATTAAGGATATTGTAGTTGTCAAATGGAAATAGAAGAATAATGGCTTCCTAACTTCATATTAATTATATATTGGCCCTTAAAATTTATTTTTGGATTTGGTTTATTATTCCCAGATTTAGGGATTACTTGCAATTGCTGAAGATGAAATAATTTTTTTTTTTTTGAGAGATTAATTTTTCAAGACCCAGCTAGGAGACTTCTTTTTTTATCAACTTGACCGTTACTTGAATAATTCTTTTTTCGTTTTTTATTCGTCCTTGCTACTGGAATATGAATCATATGTGTATATATATATATATATATGTTAAATTCAATATTCAAACTGTATTGAAAGTTGTTCGTTTTCATTTTTCTTTTTTTATATATTTTTTATTCAAGTCTTACTGGCAGTAAATTTCTTGGCCAATACCCTTATGACTTTCCAAATGTGATATATTCATATTAATTAATTAATATATGGATATGGAAGTTTAAAACCACTCTTACAACTGGAATAATTGAATGTATGTGCATATACGTCCACGCACACACACACACACACACACATATATATATATATATATATATAACACATATGCATGCGATATATCAAACGTTTACACACGTAATTAAATGTAATCTATTATAGTTTAGATATAACCAAATTAAAAGGATTACATATAATTAATTCTATGTGCACACGTTTAATACTATGTACATGCACGTATTTTCTAATTATGAAATTTTATTTCCAATGATATAAATTAAATATTGGTAAAATTGATTATACATAAACTTTAATTGGCTCTGCCCCTATTTGTTATATTTCAATTGGTCTCTTTTTTCAACTTCTTCTATATCTATTATCTATATCAATGTATGTGACAAACTAACTAATTACCTATAGCGACAGTTTATATACAGTACATGGTACTTACCAATCGAAGACTTTGGTGGCCGATTTTTGATTTTGTTTGTTATATACTTTTGTAGAATAACTATAAAACTGCCCTTTTATATATATATATATATATATATGATTTTGACACACGATACATCTCTATCTGACTTTCATTTCACAAAACGTGGCCGGATATGGGAATAGTGGAAAAATATAAATATATGTACACTTTGGGACCGGTCAACAAGTCATACAATTCAAACAAAAACCCCTTTGACTTTCTGCAAATTAATTATTCCCCTATGATACAATTTGTCCAAAATATAAACCATGGACAACCTAATTAATCATTTTCTATATAATATAATATGGTTAAGCATGATATAAATGGGTTTGCAATAAAAAGCCACCATATATATTTCATCATCCTTACTTGCAGATGTCACACATAGACTTATATACACGCAGCTGATTCATATATATGGGACAGTGTTTATCCATATCCCTAATTATAATTCCAGATTAACAGATCCCATTAATTTTATACCTCCACGACTTAATCTATGAGCTAATCATATTACAATGAAACTAATAAAACTAGTAAATTAATATTACTTGAAATAATTAAGAAATTGAAGTGAAATGAAAGAAATTAAACATGTTAAAAACCAGCTTCATACATAGACTAGTTATTGCTCATTTTTGGTACGGATACTAAACAAAAGTTAAAAAAAAATTAATAATTTGGAGTTTTGATTAAGGTTATTAAGTTTTTGTGCATGCATCTAATTAAGCTGCGGTTTTGAGTTCAGATTATTGTTGGAGTAGCTAGCTAGAGACGTGCCCAACACAAACGGTTTATGTATTTCACATGCCTGCCTCCACGCAAATGAAAGGCTGCTTGAATTAGTCACATCATGCAGAAATATATACATGTTAAAATTTGTCTTTTGAAGAAAAACATATATATTAAAATCTAGTTATACATATATATATATACACACGAAATTCATATTAAGTGAATTTAATAATTTTATTATTATAATTTTTTATCAGCTATTAAATTATTTTAAAAATTAAAAATTAAAAATGTATTTATAGTTTGTTAGGTTCTTATTAGAATATAGCAAAGTTTCGACAATAGGTGTGGCACATATAATAATAAAAAATAAAAAAATAAAAAAATAAATCTCAATGGTATAAAAGTGATTTATTAATTTATAAGTAAAACTAGTTACAAACTGATATAGTAAAAGTTTAATTCTAAATATATATATATATATATATAGCTTAGTACATTAATTTAAAAAAAGAAAAAAAAATAAAAATGAAATGCAAATACAATAGAACATAATTTACGTATTAAAAAAATATTTAGGTATAGTAATTTATAATTCTTCAAAACTAATTTGTTATACACTAAAAACATTTCTACATAAAAATATTCATGAAATAAATTATAATTCTATAATAAATATTTAATTTTATAAAACCAACAACTAAATTAAATTAATATCTTAACATTAAAAAAAGGGACCAACTAAGCATACAAAATAGTATAATAAAGCATTAACATTTTGATGAAAAAGTAAAATTTTAACTAAATCTTCCAAATTAGTCAACGATCCTACTAAATAAAAGAAAAATGCTATTTGTTACAACTGATGACGATCATCAATAAAATCTACATGTTAAAGATAATTTAAATAATTAATATTAAACAATTTACTTTTAGGATTTATGAATAAAAAATAATAAAATAAAATATCTAATTAAAATTGATCATATAAAATGATAATTCTCACAAATTATAACAAATAGTAAAACTCTAAATCAAATCAAATCTCTAAAAATTTATAAATGAAAACAATATATCTAACTCTAAATTACTAGTTTTAACATGAAATTAAATTTAATTATTTTTCGTCTTCCTTCTTTCTTTCCTTACTATTTTTCTTTTAATAGAGCAAAACTACTAATATTATTATTTTTTTTCTTTTTGGTGCCTTTTTAGTAACACTTTTAAGCATCATTTAATTTATCAAGTTATTTATCAAATCCACATGTATCATTATTTAATTAGTTAATATATTGACATAATTTAAATATGGATAAGTCAACTATTGAAGAGATAAGTATAACTAAATATAAATCAATTTAATAATAATATGTGTATATTTAATGGAGTAACTTGGTATATTAGATGGTGTTTTTAGTATTATTTATGTCTTTGATCCTTATAGAATTCATTTTCTTCAAATAAAATTTTAATATGTCATTAAATCCATATTAGATTATTAATTTATTTTTAAATTTTCAGTTTTTAAAGTGATCTAACAAAATTTTATGATAAAATTATTAAGCCCACCTGATAAATATTTAAGCAAAGAGTTTTAACAATATTTTTAACAAATAATTTAGGCCCTTCATTAATCTAATCTAATGATATATATTTAATTTTTTAAAAATTTTTAAATCATTTGTATACATATCCAAACACTCTTATAAGCATCTCCAAATACTTTTTTATCTTTTAAGTAAATAACTTAATATCAAAATAATATCTCCTTTTCCATATTAAACTCTCACCGTTTGTCTCTTTCCTTAATTCCCATAAACACATAAAACGAAGAATAATTCTTTTCTTCTTTAGCTATGTCATTTTCCTTTGAGTAGTTCACTTTGCTTTTTGAAAAGAAAAAAAAAAAAAAACTGTGAAGATAATTTAATTAAACCACATTTTATCTTCTTCTTTTTTTTGATAAATTAAACCACATTTTTTCACCAAAAAAAATAATAGTATTAGTAAACCACATAAAGATGAAATATAATTGTGGGGTCGACATCTTAAACAAGCCCTTTTGCCTTAAAATGGGGAGAAACAATAGCAAGATATCAAATTTTTATTTTTTTTTCTTTTCTTTTAGTTTTATTTCAAATAGTTAGGCACCAAAATTAAAAGTTTATTAAGAAAAAAACTAAGCTCAAATAAAACAATTTTTTTAATTTCAAATTGTGACCATTGTTTTGCACATCTGCGGATACCACCGATATGATGAGAGTAAATGTTGAATTTGAAGATTTAATATCTAGATTTTATATAGCAAGCTTAAATTTTTGTTTGATGTTATAGAATCCAATTTTCAAGATATAGCAATAAAAATCAATAAGGGAATTGAAGGACAATTTAAGTGTAGATCAGCCATTTGTAACTGTTGTTTAACATTGTAGTCGTTCTATAAAATGTAGTAATTTTTATATCAAAAAGAAAGAAAAAAAATATAATCCTTTTAAGGTTAGTTTTTAATTTGGGTGAATATTAATTTGGACCTTTATAAGTGAGAACCACGTGTAATTGGGACGTGAAGAGGAAAAATATGGTTTTTTTTTTTTTTTTTTTTTTTCGGTTTTGTTTTTTGGGCTATGCCCCCAGGCATCTCCTATCCCCCGAGACTCGAACCCAGCGGTTACTGGGCGGGCTGTGGTGTCCTAACCACTGAGTTCCCAGGCGAGTGTTGAGGGAAAATATGGTTGGGAGCTTAATTAGAAAAGACAAATATTTGATTTGATAGCATTAAATTACTTAAGTATTAGATAAAAAGGATGTTTAAATATGTATACAAAAGTTGAAAAAGTCAAATATACACCATTAAATTAGATTAATGAAAGGTCTAAATGATTTGTTAAAAATTATTTGTGTGGGGGAATGCACTTCTATAATTTATATAGGAAAAATTGATCATATAAAATGGTTTTTTATGGTGGCCGAAATTTTTATTTTTTTTTTAATTTAATTTAGATTAATTAATATATATACATCTTCTTTTTTATATAGTATTTTTGACAAATAATCTAGCTTTTAAACTAATTTAATTTAAAAAGAAAAATGGCTTTTTAAAAAATCTTTTTAACCCTTCTATACCTATATCCAAACACCATTAATCCTTTTATAGGAAAAATGTATTTTTAGAAAACAAAGGGAAAATGAAAAGAGAAAAAAAAAAAAAATCCAACAATTTGGCGTAAGAACCTATTACAATCCATAGCTGCGTCATCTTTTTGCTATCATGAAATAAAATTGCAGCAGAAATTTGTGTCAATATTCCTTTAGCATTTATGAAATCGTTGCTACTGGCCGTAGCCTTTTCTAGACATAAATTTTAGATCTTTTTCCTCTTTATTTAAAAATAGTAATATCGAGATTGATTATATCTTTAAATTAAAAAATTAAAAAATTAAAAAAAACCAGAAAAGCAAACATATAGAGATGATGCAGGCATGCAGCTATGGATTATAGTAGGCTCTCGGACCAAACGTGATTGTTGGATTTTATTTTATTTTTACAATACGTTTCTTTGGAATTTTTCTGGTAAATACATTTTTCCTTTAATTGAAAGTGTTTGATATGGTAAAAATAATTTAGATAAAAAACAAATTATGGTGTTTGGATCTAAGTACAGGAGGGTTAAAGGGTTTTTTTTCTTTCCTCTTTCTTCCCTTTTTTTTTTTTTTTTTCCCCTCTTTAAATAGATCTCAATCTTTAGATCAAATTAGTTTAAAGGCTTATATCATTTGTTAAATTATTTGTCAAAAACCTTGGTATATGAAACATATCCTATATTAAAAATATATGGGAACAGTTTCCCATACAAAACCTTTTCACGAATAACATAAGCTTTTTAATTAATATAATCTAACCATATTTATTAAACCTATTTAAAAAACCCTAATTCCCTCTATTTTTTACCCATCTAATTTACTGAAATGAAAACATTATATCTCTTTCTCTCTGTGCCCCCTAACTACGTCCCCAGCTATTTGATTTTCAAATTAATAATCTAGACGACAATTAATTTATATTTTACTTCCATAGCAATGATCAAGTAGGGTCTCTCTAAAATTTTACAAAAAAGAAATTTTCTTGCTATTTGATAATTTACAATCCACTTTGTTTTTTTTTTTTTTTTTTTAAAAAAAACCACTTTTCATATTTAGGAAATAAATCTATAAAATCACGAAGATTTTCTTTTTACATATATATATATATATATATATATATATATATATAAAGCTCTTGTTTTACTGGAAACGAAAAACAAAAATAAAAAATTATAACAAAAGTGCAGTAGCTTTGGTGTCAAGTGCAATGGCTTCAATGAGATATATGTGTATTTTATAACAGTATATCCATGCTATTGTCCCTTAATATTTAGTAAGAAATATGTATCAATGTCAAATACTATAACTATGTTTTCTTTTATGGATATTATGGATTTTGTAATGTATTCTACCATTCCGAGTTGTAGTATTAAATAAAACATTCTCTCCTTTAAGAGAGAGAGAGCGAGATAGAGAGAGCTGTATTATTTAAAAAAAAAAAAGAGAATTGTCTATTTCAAAAAAAAAAAAAAAAATTCGTATAGTTAGAGATTATTTTTTATTAACCGGATAGTTAGAGTTGAAGAGCGAATATAGTTGGAGTTTAATTAGCAGAGAGAAAGAATATTTTGATAGTAGTAAATTACTTTGATAAAAAAAAATGGAGAGATTTAATAATTTTTAAATAGGTTAATATAACAGTTAGATTAGATTAACTACAAGGTTAACATTATTTGTCAAAAAAACTTCGTCAAAAAATTTTGTACGGAGAACCCTCCCCCATATATATATATATATTATATAATCATAACTCTATTATATATTTTCAAAAAAAAAACTCTATAGGTTTGAAAACCTCAAATAATTTCTTAGTGCCAAAAGTTGCAAACCAAAATTACATTATTTCGAATTTGACTAATATGATCATTAGTTACCTACCAATGACTTGTCTGCCGGTTCAAAATGACCTGTTTCTCTTTTGGAATGGATCCATTCATATTAAGCAGGCCATGAATCAGGAAACAAAAGCCACAGCCACGGTCAGCACCTATACTTCTTATGTTCAGGCTATGAATATTAATTAATTACATCAGCAAATTAATTAACAAAGTAAAAAAATTCAGGTATGAACTGCCTAAAATTGTTTAAATCTATACCGTGTTCAAATCTGTGGTTTTGCTAACGATATAAGTTCTCCCCAGAAAATGAAAATTAAAAGTTAATTCTTGTGTAGAGTTTTTCAAGCGTGTGACATGAGCTGCTCATGAACAACAATATTATTGTCATCTATATATATATATATATATATATTTGACAAATCATCTTCTCCCTAATTTAATCTATAGGTGATATAACATTGAGAAATAATCCTCTGTATCTGAAAAGAAAGAACAGCTAACTAGTAAAAGAACCAAAAGAAGAAGAAGAAGAATAAGGTGAATCTTATATGGCTTAGAAAAAGCAAAACTAAAGGGCACTAAAAAAGATAAACTACTAGCAAATACATTAAATATATTATATTATATTAAATTATATCCTTTTAAAGATAGGCAATTATTTCAGAATATATGTATATTTTTAGAAGAATATGTTTGAATTTGTATAATAATTTCAAATGGACATTTTTATGAGAGTCGTATTTATTATATATATATATATATCAACATTCTAGGATGAAGAAAATTCGTAAACATAATACAATGAATCATGTGCTATACATATATATATATATATATACGTTTGACAGAAAAAATAAAGTTTCATATTCAGACTGTTTGAAGCAAAAATATGTGAGTAATGTTATACGTACTCTATAGTATATAAATATGTTTATCAAAAATATAAATATTATTATTTAATTGGTTTATATTTAGTAGAAGGAATAATATTATAGGTACTATATAGTATACAAATATGTTTATAAAAAATATACGTGTTATTATTTGATTGGTTTATAATTAATGATATTTTTTTTAAAGATTTATTTATCCATTTATAAATTATATTACTATGTTAAGAAATCAATCAGTGATATATGTAATTGTTTTTTTTTTTTTTAATAATATATAGAAACTGTTGAAATTTATAATCATATACAGTACATCCAACAAAAACCGTTGAAATATAAGCCCACAGTGTAAGTATCCATTCTCTTAAGATAAGACAATTAAATTTAACTTTATTTTCGGAACTATATATATATCTATACTCTAGCCATTACATTGTCTCCTTGTGCGTTAGTTTCTAGTTCAGTCAACACAATTAAAAAATAAAATAAGACTGGAATTAACAACTGATAAGTACAGTAATAAATAATTAAACAACTTTCCTTTGATATATAGGCCATTGATGGCTTTATGTTATGGGGATAATTTAGAAAAAAACAATGGTCAAGAAATGAAATAATTAATTATGTTGTATTATAAATAAATAAATATATATATATATATATATATATAGCAAATGATAGAAAATTTAAGATGATTCTTACGACCATGATTTGCTCAAGATATAAAAGTGAAGTTCACCATAACTTGGACTTAATTATTGACAAAAATTAATCAATAAATTAAAAATGTGATCATCTTGAATATTAATTATTCAAATAATAATTGATATCCTTGCATCATTGGATTCCTGCCCTCCACCAATTTCTGACTTTTATGACAAAAGAAGACAGAAAATTAAACGAAGACAAATTAAAGTTACCAAGCATATCATCCAAATTACATGCTCCATAATGCGCCATTCTAAATCAATTAAACTAACATTTTTTGAATGAGTCACAGCAAGCAATTTGCAGAGATAATGGCAAGGCCACTAAAGAAGGATTGCACTTTTTACTGTTTTTGATTATATTTTATGGTGTGATATATAGCCAAGTAAATTAATTAATATTATTTGACCAAAACAAGGTTAATTAATATTATCATGATGGTCAAAGAGATGATATTTATGTATGGAGGTTAGCTTATAACATCATTTGGTGAAAATTTCCAAAACTGATCACGTTAGCTTTAAGATATTCTTGGTTTTACCGACTTTTTTTTATTCACTTATTTCTCTTTCCAAAAACTCGATGAATTACCTAATGAGTTTTTAACCAAAAAAAACCAGGCTTAGGAACTAGGAAACTCAAGAAAATAATTAAGATTAATCCACACTCAAAGCTTAGAATCTAATTAATGAATGACTCAAAAGTTAGCCAATTAACCCAAGTCAATTAGTTCAAGAGCGAAGTTGGTAATTAAAGGACAAATTTTGAAAAGCAACCACTTATGGACATAATGTTTTCATCACCAATTTGAAGAATATATAAAAGCCCTTCGGATTATGTCAGGAAAATATTTGTACAGATTTTGACTGACTAACTAAACATATGCAACAACCCCCACCAAAACATGGACTAAATTAAGCAAAATCAAAACAAACTGCCTTCCAACAAAATGATCAATTTTCGTTTGATTTATTGCTTTTAATCGGATATATATAATATTAATATCAAAATTGTATCTGGTGCAATGCTTTTTTTGTTATGTGCTTCTATAAGCAATCTACCAGCGAAAGCTTACAAAAGCAAATTAACAGTATTACTTGGAGTGTTCAATCTTAACATTCCAATAGCAGTTGACAATGGACAGTCATAAATATTTAGCCCTTGTTTGGCAATTTAATATAACTTGAAAACTGTGTTATGGTTTAAATGTTTTTTTCTTTTATTATGATTATCATTATTTTTTATTTAGGAAGCAACATTGAGATTTGCAAAGTGATGCGGTTTATGTCTGACATTTTGAATTTTATATGATTTTTAGTAGCCAATCTTTCACGTTTACGTTGAACCCTACAATATTATTGATCTGAATATTATTACATACATCATATAATTAGAGTATAAATTAAAAAAATAAAAGTAGTAGAAAAGTAAGAAAGTAAATGAACGAGTAGGATATCCTTGCAGTCTTAGTTAACCAAACTAGGGACTAAGTCATAAAGATGGAAAAACTCTTATAATTAGCGTCTAATATTCCTATTTATATAAAAAGTAGGATATATATATATATATATATATGTATGTATACGTAACTCACTTTCAACACTCATCTGCAACATGACAGGGCATAAGGTAAATCCATTGTTTCTTCATACCATAATTCCGATTGGATTCTTAATATCCTTAATTTAAAAAAAAATAAAAATTGAGAGGAATAATACGTATGTCAGTAAGCAGTAAAAGAAACAAGAAAAAATAATTAAAATTATATTTTTTTGCTATTTATAAATGCTTGGTTTTGTGATCAAAAGAACAAAAGGAATATTATTGATAGAGGTTGAATTGAAGATACGAACAACAGAAGCAGAAAACCAGAAACTAATTTTGTTTGCAAGCAGTCCAACCTGCATACACCCGTTCTGTTTTGGGCCTGCCCAATTTCTAGACAATATGTTTTTGGGTTTACGAGCTGAAACCTTATCAAACCATGACACGTGTTCTAAAAGAAAATTGATAAAAGAGAATATATATATTTTTACATAATTTTAATATATATAACTTACTTTTATAATGTTAATATTAAGGAAATAAATATATAAATTGGTAATCTAATTATACTAATTTAAAAATAAATACTGTAATTATATAATATTTCCAAACATCTCTATTACCGTCGACATAAGAAGCTCTAATTGAGAGTCAGAAAATAAATAATACAGTAACAATAAATAGTAATTAAATTTGATCAGATTTGGTTGAACCCTTATATATATATATATATATTTGATATTTGATCAGATCTGGTATCATTTTAATTCCGATGAAGGACATAATAATGCCAGATAGGCTGATGATCCAGCAACATATACAAGTAATTTAGGATCTGCATTCTCTCCATTTCCTTTGAATTAAATCAAATTATTTAATATTTGATCAGGTTAGCACATGGAGATCCAGAACAACGAACAACTAAATGGATTAATTTTTTTCTTAAGGATATATATATATATATATATATGTATGTATGTATATATATATATATATAATTTTTTTTTCTGCTATATATATATATACTTTTTTCCTTTTTTTTTTCTTTTTTTTTTCTTTTTTTTTCCTGCCAGACTATGTATTAGACGGTTGAATCCAAGCTTTTCTTAGACAGTTTCGTCTTCTTCTTCTTCTTTTATTTCCAACTGAAATTTAATATGAAAATTTAAATGTTAAGGTAACTAAAGATATAAGTGGAAAAAAAAAAACTAGTAATTGTACATTTAAAATTGAAAAATCATAATTTGGTGAAAGTTAACATAAAATATGCAACAAATTAATAAATAATTCAATATTTTAAAATTGAACTGACAAATCAATCTATAATTTTAATCCACAAAAAAAAAAAGAACAATATATAAATTCAATAAATTTAAAGGTTCATGCAAGGAGTGACCATATCAAACCAGATAGGAGTTTTTCTTTTAGCAATAGAAGCTCAAATGAGATTTGAAAAACTCCTAGAAGTAGGATAACATATAACGCAGCTTCCAGCGCTGAGCCACAACACTAAAAGAAGATAAAGAGAAATGAGAATTATTTGTTCAAAGCAGTAGTTTTGGACGCTTGGTTTGTGAGCTGATACAGATCAGATCAGTTTTATGGAAGCAGGAGTTCCTCTAGCCAGGAAAATCTATCAAATTAAAATTCTACCATTTTCACAATTTGATTATCAGGGAAAGTAACTAAAGGAACGATTAATATGTTTTTTATTTTATTTTGTTTTTTTAGGAATAAAGGAATGATAAATATGTCGAATTGCAGATTTATAAAAAAGATAAACCAAAAAGAACATAATGATACATTTTAGCTTGTCTTTTTTTTTTTTTGGGTAATGGGCCTGCCCACTTTTGTGGACACTACTGGTATAATTCATGGAACCCAATTTATATAGATATAGAAAACAATCACAAATTGTCAAATACATGACCAAGTTGTTTATAAAAATTACTATTTGTTCATTTCTATAGATAATTAGCTATGTTTCATGTGCGAAAAATAAGTGAAATTGTATGGTACCATAATTTATACTACCGTAAAATTATTATCGAAGTTAATGAACGATAAGTTACAGCACTGAACCCATTTATCAAAGGGAACTTTGTGCCATTTAATGTGAGAGAATTTATTGAGTCGCCAACCAGTGTAGTAGTATTTTTTCCATTCCCAAGAATTAACTTTGTCCACTATTCGTCGATCGGTTCCGCTTGCTGACTTTGTCCTGGACCAGCATTGCCTGCAGATTGAACACTCAGTGTCCCTTTCTCCATGGCATGGAAAAAGCACCAATGGCAATATTATCCTTTTCGAAACTCAGATACAAACCTTTGGTCCCAATTGAGATGGAAATAACGTCAACTCCATCTGAAATAGCATCATTTAAAGCAGCCAAGATATCTGTATCGTTGCAACCTGAATTAGGATGATGCAGCAATCCTTGAGGAGGGAACAGCTCCTCTAGCAGTGCCCTTTGCTAATCTAAAAAAGCTTGCAACCTTTACTTGGTTCCCTGCTGCAGTTGAGGCAAGTATGAGTTCCATGTCCCTGGTTGTCCCTTGCAGAATCATTAATACCAGGTGTTGATTTTGGGTTGTACCATGATCTTTTTGTTTCATGAAAAGTTGTTTCCACCTCTACAACTTCCCTTCCACTTTTTAGGAGGAGGGCCAAAACCATCATCATTGAAACTTTCTGATTCAGGCCGGATTCCGGTATCTATAAAACCACTTATGACATCACTCTCCGTTGTGAGATTCCGAATTACTTTCTGGTGGAAACCCATGAAATCCCAAGATCATGTTGTTTGTGGATGAAGATTTCTGATTGGGAAAACCGATATACCACTTCGTTCATGCTTGCTGGTTTGTCTCTTTCATCATCTGCATGTGAGTTTGGCAGCGAATCCATTGAAACTTCTTGAATAACTTGTGATCCAAGCATCATCTATTGAAGCACCCTCGACCGGTACTTGCTGTAGCATACTACTATGGTAATTGGATAGTGTTGAATAATGATCAATATCCTCAACGTTATTCAGTACTGAACCCCAAATACACGACACAATGATTGATCGTAACAAATGACAAGTATGAAAAACTTATTGTTCCAAACTTGGCCATTTTCGACAATAAAATCTCAATCACTCGAAGAGCAATATTTTATAAGAAAACTAAGGAGACAATTAGCAAAGGCTAATGCTATTGTATATCTACCTGTTTTACTTTACTTTGGTGTCTTGTATGACTTTCAAAATCATGCCAAATATAGACTCACCATTTTTTCGAACTTACTCATTTTTTTAAGGATTTTTTTTTTCTTTCAAGGAAATATTTTAACTAATAAAAAAGAATCCAAAATTACATCAGCATGAAGATAAAATTTGTGCCCATAAAAAGAAAGGTTAAAAACAGTGTGAAATATATATATATATATATCTTAAATAATGTATTTGTTTGATTTGCTCATCTTCATCATCATCATCCATCATCCATCAATTTTAACTAACTTCAGGCTCTGCTTTTGTTTTGTTTTCTTTTGTTTTTTGAGCTTGGAGGGGATCTATGTTGATGTCGTTGTATATTCTGGTCCTAAATGTGGCGCATCTGGCCTCACCGATTGTGTGAGCCCCTGCTTTGCATGAAAATGAAAAATGAAACACAAAAATCATCAGCAGAAATTAGAATATTTAATTATAGTAATGAATTTAATAAAAGACAAACCTGATAATGTTTTCACAACATTGTATAATGGTTATACTATCAGTAAAATAAAGATCAAGATAATTGTACATATAAATATATATAATTAGCTAAAGGGGAATTTAACTACATGGGTGTATGGAGAGCTGGGCCACATTAGAAGCTACTGAGGAAGCTAGGCAGCTCCATAGGAACATCAAGAGCATTAATATGGAAGAAAGTCCAACTTCCCTTTAAATACTTTCCCCATTAACATTTGTCTCACCGTTGATGACAGTTGGACTTTCTATGCTGTAGGCTTGAACGAAATCTGGATGGCCCTTTCTCTAACAAAAATACGAGGAAGATTTATAAAGGCTAGGAGGAAAGGAATTGTGTTTCCTTTTTTTGTTTTGTAGTAGGGAAATTGTCTAGGTACAAATTATAATAACACAAATCAAATATTAAGAAGATCAATAAATAAGAGAACCAAAAAATTAATATCTCGTGAGATTAATTAAATTGAAAATATAACAAAAGGGGAAAAAAAATTTTAAAAATAACCTTGAAATCGGTTTCCTAGATGAGTTGAGACTATCTAAAAAAACAAATAACCATCTTTTGCTGTTATAGATATATTAAAGGAAATTATTTTTTACCCAAATATATATATATATATATATATGTGTGTGTGTGTGTGTGTGTGTGTGTGTGTGTGTGCGTGTGTGTGTGTGTATATATATTTATATATTTATGATACTGTCAAATATATTATCATTGTCAAATCGGTTTCCCAGTTTTCTTTTTTCCATGGCATTGTGTAACCACGTACACGTTGTGTTACATTTTTAGCATGACTCTGAAATATGCTTTCCCAGAGGAATTAATTGGGAAACGTTACGGCTGGATAAGCGTTTCAAGTCGTATCAAATATTTAATCCAGGACTCATTCGAATTTATTTTTAAAGAAAAAGTAAATAGGGATTGAAATGTAAAACATAAAGTGTACGTAAAATTTAAGTAATTTCAGCCACAATATATATGGAGGAATCATGCCCTGTATATATGTATATATATATATATATATATATTTGAAGCTTTAGTGATGACTTGTTTTCTATACTTCGCAAGTTATAGTAATATATATCAAATATTTGATCGAAGACTCATTCAAATTAATAATTAAAGAAAAAGTAAAAAGGATAGAAATGTAAGACATAAAGTGTCTATAAATTTTAAATAATCTCAACTACAATTATTTGTGGAGGAATAATGCCCGATATATATAAATATATGTATATATGAAGCTTTGGTTGCAACCTTTTTTTTTTTTTTTTTCCCCCTATACTTTGCAAGTAATAGTAATACATGATCTTCAACCTTTCAACTATATAAGCCAGCATTATTCCCTTCATTTTTTTACCCCCTAATTTATGTCAAATTGTTTTCATTTTTTGAATCATGCCAAGAAAGAAAATTGGAGGCCACAAACTCACACTGCTATGCATATTTAATTGGTGGAGTAGTCCATTAAGGAATATATATATATATATATGTATGTATGTATGTATATATCAATTTTAAGATTAATTGTAGCCACTTGCACCCTATTAATTCTTGTACTCATGTAGAGCTCTTGCGGAGTTGTTTAATTTTGTAATTTCATTGTTTGAATGTTGCAATGACCCAAAACTGTTAAAAAATAAATTAAAAATAGATTTAAGGACTAAAATGTAATGAAAATTGAAATTTATGAATGAAAGTGCCAAAAAAAGTTTAAAAACCAAAATGCAAATATAAACATAATTTAGACACTAATAATCAATTAATCATAATAACCCAAAAACTATATAAAATGCAAAGAGCTAACAATTATGTGCAAATAAGTATTTGCTTATTTAGTAAATTCATGAATAATAAACATACAAACATATTTTTGAAAGAAATTTCCCTTTCCCATTTCGATTTTTAAATGTACAAATTTTTTATTTTTTATTTTTATTTTTTTGCTTTTAAGTGGAAAGTTTAAAACATGTATTAAACATATCATCATATAATACAAGTGGAAAAAAAGAACATATTTTTAATTATTTTTTCTCTTTTAGAATAATATAAAAATTGTGCATAAAGAAATTTTTTTTATTTTTTCTTTTATTTATTTGCTATTTTTGATTTTTTAGTACATTAAACTATCAGTATCTTGCTAATAGTTTTATTTTTATCATGTATATTTAATAATCATAATTTTATGCCATATTTTTTTTTAATTTATAATGTATTATATATGTATGTATCGAATTTATAAACTATTTATTTGGTCAAATTTTTCTTCATATTTTTGAATAAATAAAATGATTGATAGATAAACATATTGTTTATGTACTTTTACCATTACATATTTTTAAATTTGGGCTTATATATAACTCTAAAATCTCAATTTCAAAATAAAAAATTATTATTATTTTTAGAAAGTTCAAAATATATATTCCGTAAAACTAAAGAACAAAAAAACATGCTAATCCTTTCCACTATTTATTATGTTATACCAAACAACCAGAAAATCTATATGTTCCATTATTGCTATTAAACTAAAGAATAGACATAATAATTCTATTCCATCATTTTTTTTTTTTTTAACGAGAACTACTAGTCTTATTTCTTAGGATTAATTATTCTTTCAAACAAATATGCCCCAAGGGATTTTTTTATTTGTTAAGGTGATAATAAACCACTCATATTCTAATACTTTTTAAAAAGTTTAATATAGATTGACAGATTATAATATACATGATCGGTCACCTGTAATATATTTTTTTATTTTTTATTTTTTTTAAAAAAGGTCAATATGTCACATATATATAACAAACCAATATTTTTTTCTCTACACAATTAACTTATTATTTCAATTATTTAATAACTAATATTTAATTACAAGGAAAGCTAATAAAATATAGACAACCAAATATGTAAATATAAAATGAATAAAACATTATTTTATAAGATAAATATGGCCGGCTGATAAAATGATAAGGCACATGTTTTAAGATAAATATAACTAAATATAACATTATTTTTTTCTTCTTTCCTTCTTTTTCCTTATTTAAAATGACACATCATCACTTGGTTCACATTTTTTTTTTTTAAAGTAAATCACTTGTTCTACATTTGTCAAAATCTAATAAAGCACTTCTTTTTTCCGCTGAGATTTTAATAGAAAACCCAATAATAAACTTATCATGAAGAGATTTACAAAAAAAGAAAAAAAAAATATATATATATATATATATCTTCTTCATAGAGCCGGAATTATTGTTTTTCCAATTTTTTATTTTATATTTATTTGGTTCATATTGCTATTGTTGTTTATTATAAATAAAATTGCAAGCATAATATTATTGTTAATATTAAAAATTTATGCAAATATGAAATAAGTTCTGATGATATATAATTTTTCAAAAACATATATACAGAGTAAGACGCATGATTCAACAACTTTTCCTTCAAAGTTTCAACATTTGTAACTTCTTTTTGTGGAACATTCTTAGCCCCGGTTCCAAGCACATGGCATTTACAACCAAATTTATCTGCATTATATGCAAGTAAAGCAGTAATAACAAAAACAAAATAAATCCTAAACTTATAAACATGGACTAATGAAAAGGCAAGGAACATAGTTAGCTGCAATAATTGAATAGTAAAATACATGATCTAATTAGCTACACATCCCAACAGCCTTGCAAAACCCCTTCATGGTTTTCTTGTCATCCATCAAATATCAATCCACAGACGAACTGGTTTCTGCAGTTTCATCATCCTCACTAAAGCTAGATGGCATCTCCATGGTAGATCTACAGAATGGTCATTGCAGTCAGAAAGCAGAAAGCCATCCATAAAGTGTTTATGAAAGATGAAGGAATAAAATTTCTAGCTTCGGTGTTACTATATTTACAGCACAGACAAAAACCATAAACTCTTTAAGCAATGAAAAACAGTTTTTTCAAGGACAATTTATATTGTTTAAGGGTGTGGGATGGATGATAGAAACTTGTCCTTTATTCACCTGATCAGATAAACACATTGATAACATGACTTTGTCAACATCGGAGTTATAGCGGCACCACTAACAGGATTGAGCCTAAAACAATAAAATCTAATTACTTTGTTTATTGAGACAAGCATCTAGTTGACGGGTGTTGTGAATTAAACGACAAGATGTCAGGACTCTTGGAGCAGGATAATTGCTATACATTAAAGATTTCATCTATCATTTGGTGTAAGATATGGTAGTGAAATTTTCCCTAGTTAAATATTGTCAAGTTACCCTTATAAAAAGTTTTGCCGTTAGAAAGTGGCTGCAACTACATATATCAAACTGACAGCACGTTAAATTAGGGATTAGACAAATCAAGGCTTTGAAACATGCTAAAATTACCCTTATTCCCTGAAGTTTTTGATCCCTATGTAGATCAGAGCAACACTAATAGACAGATTTAGCAAAATGGCAGCACCACTTTCCTGTACAATTGGAAGTTTATCATGGTAGAGGAGGGGATTTCAATTACTGTACCAAGAATGTAAGACACCAATCATCATGAGTAGAATACAACTGTCCTTCAATAACAGCCCGCCATCAACTGTATTTGTATTTCGGTTTGACACATTAAATCAACAGTGACAAAGTAATTTCATAAGCTATCTCAAAAGAAAGCCCCAAGCAAAGATTGAGAAAACAAATGAAAATTTTGATCAATCAAATTTGCAAGAGAAATACAAGCACGTAGCATACGATGCATACTGGTGGAAACATGCATCTAGAGATTTTGAAGATACTTTTGTACGAAAGAGATTACAATCATAGCAAAGATCATACTAACCCTATAACGAGATGACTACGTGGCGGCAAAGGAGCAATGGAAGAATTTGTACCATAATCTTGCTGTGAACAATCAACCATAACTTTCTTTCCAGCCTACAATATTGAAGAAAGAAAATGAGTGTTAGTGGCAAATTACATGTACTTGCATACATATTATAATTCTTCAAAAGTGAACTAATTTTACAAACCCACCATCATCTCATTTGTTGGCTTCATCTTTACTTTAACAGGACTGCATTTCTCTTTTGTGGCTTTAGCTTCTTCATTATATATATCCTCCTGAGCCTAGCGGTAATAGACAGAATTTAAAGCAGGTAATTCAACATGGTTATATATAGAACACATAATTTGCGAGGTGTAAAGCAGAAATCCGACCTTTGCCATAATCTTAGATTGCCTTCTGTCCTTCATATCAAACATCTCATGGCCATAACGTTTTGAAACTGAAGGCTTCAATTTTGAGTACTCACTCCTTTGGAGAATTTTTGGGCTTGTGTTATTATCCTCATCTAACCAAGGAACTGATTGCTCCCTAGAGATTTTCCCACTATATTGACCATGATGTTTTAGGGCAGAGTCAGATATCATCCCTTCAACACCATGTTTAGAGCTCATCCTACTATTCCTGTTGTAACCGGATTCATCATATGTATTCAAGGTAGAGTTTCGTCCAGGTAAAGAACTAGTACGATTAAGATAAGTTGATTTTTTCCTTGACTGGTTGCCAGATTTAATCTCCTGACCTTCAAATACATGCATCATAGGAGCTTCGTGAACATAGGAGTCCTTTGAACTGACCTTTGAATTATATACTTCATATCTCTGCACAAGCATGAAAAGAAGTAAATAAAGAAATTAAGAAGAAACTACAGTTGTGAAGATAAATATTATAAATAACGTTTCAAGATTGTTGAGCATGCAATCCATTACATGTTAATGCATAAAGCAAGCCACAGGTAGACTACAGTTTGACCAAAAATCAACATTATGAAATATTATTACATGCTGCAAAGTTTAGGAGTAGGGGGAAGCACAAAAAGATAAGCCCAAAACCAAAGGGCCTCTTCCTCTACCTGAAACCCCTACATAAAATGGCCATAATAGAAATCAGAACCTGAAGTGAAGCACCAGGCAATAATTGATATTCAGAGACCACAACCTTGTTTCTGTCAAAGACAATGAAGTTACATCCAAAGCTTATACACCGAAAAGATTTAAAACATATTTCCCATGAAAAAACTTTTTATTTAATCATTTATTCATTTTGGTTGCAGTAGCCTGACCGAAAAGGAAATAATATCTTGATTAGTTTCCCAATCGATATCTGTAGAAACCTAACACATGTTCTCCTTCAGAAAGGTATCCTTATAGCTAAAAAAATGGAGAATAATCATTCAAAGTAGACATGAAACAATTTAATGTATCGTCAAGATTAGACAATAAGGAGACAACACTAAACAGATCTAATAAACACAGTATTTGTCCTACCATATTTTAAAATATAACAAGAATGTCTCAGATTTACTTACAGTGCTAGGACTGGGTTGCCTTTTCACTCCAGAAATGTCAGGAGAATCGGGAAGAACAGAATTCTCAACGTAGTATCGCTCTGCCATGGCATTCAGCAAAAGAAATGTTATATAAGTAGTGAAACAAAAATATTTCTAAAAAAAAATCTAGAAGACTGTGAAATTTACTAGCATGCAAGACAGAAACTTTACATGCAAAAGGGCAGAGAAGAGCTACCTCAGCTCTTTTAACCAAAGTAGCAAATACATGTGGCTTTCAACTAAACATTTTTCTTCACTTTAATTTCATAAATACCTTACTGCCAGAATATTATTCCACAGCAAAAGGTTAAAGATGTAACATTCTCATAGTTATTTGATTAGTTGATTAAGAAAGATACTCCTATGTTCTTTAAAACCATCTCTCTCTCTCACTATCTTTTTCAATCTGTTAAAACAGAACCCAATATCATCTTCCAACTAAGAAAAAAAGAGAACCAAGTACAAAGAAAAAAACAAAACTCGACAGGAACATTGCAGCAGCAAAAAATCAGTAGGAGACATTATGCATATAACATTTAAAACATTAGCACTATTGCTCTTAGTTTCGTTTTCCTTTTTCATGTGTTTCATATAGTCTAAATTGTATTCCATCATCCATGGTCTGAGTTTATTTCTTCTCGAATACAAGCGTACAGCTATAAAACGCATCACAAGAGAAAACAGGACAAACAGTGCAAGTGTAACCAAAACCAGCAGTTTGGTTTGGCTGTAACTGGGAATTCCCATGCCCATACAATTAAAAAACCAGTCCACACTTCAGGTGTCAGGTTACGAAGTTCTCAGTGTCAGCTAAAAAAACCAACCTTTTATGAGAGAAAATTGAAATAGATTTCAGAATGACAAAAAATCACAACAGCTTCATCTTAAGGAATTGAAACTATGAAGCATTACCATATAGCACAATTTAATAATTCCAAATGTTCCAAATGAGACCTAAATAGTTGTTCAAACATACACAGAGGATGAACAGAAAGAAAAATTAAGATCAAAATTACAAGGATCCATAATAAATAAATAAATAAATAAAATAATAATGAAAAATAAATAAATAACATGAAGTTTGAAACAACAGTAAGTAACTCACCATGGCCGGGATCCCCTGGGGATTCAAATGCACCAGGAGGAAGCGGTTCAAATTCTACAGCGAGTGGTGGACCATCCTCCCGATAATGCCTCCCCAATTGCCTCTTGACAGCCGTAACAGCAGCATTTTCTATTTCACCCTTAACTTTCAGATATCCTGAGGGCTTATATCCCATGTTTCTTGAGACCTTTGGATTTGCGCCTGCAATAACTCCATCATGTTTTAGGTACCTAGAAGTTTCCATATCATAAGGATCGTCACTTTGAGAAAACAACCTATCTTGTAACGATGAGCTACTTTCTGAAGATGTATTATCTACACCACTAACTCTTTCGGTATAATGACTTCTTTGATCATGACTGAGTTCCGCAGTCGGAAAATCATGCCCATAAAGCCTTCGACTTTCAACTTCCCTTGGATCGACATGCCTATACTCTGCATTCTTAGTACTGCCACATGAGTCTTGCCCAAGTCCACTGCCACGATCCTGTATAATTCCGCTTGAACGATCTTGTCGTCCATTAGTGAACTTTTCATCTCTCAACAATTTTTTATCCTTTAACCTCCGGTGGCAAAACCATCCAGATATCTGCTTTTCTGTCAATCCTAACTCCTCTGCAAGTGCTGATTTCATTTCCTCTGTAGGATATTTGTGCTCTGTGGAAGTCAAACAGAAGAATCCATAAAAGATTATAACTATGTTCTTTTTTTTTTTTTTTTTTAAGTTGGGATTAATAATTGCATATGAATTTCTCAATGGTTATTTAGATATAATTGTCAGGATAAGCATCCTTACCATTATAAAATTTCTCTAAAGCCATAACCTGGCCAGGTGTCTTAAGCCGTCTCTTCTTGTTATTATCTTGAGAAACTTTATTGTCCTCAGAATGCGCTTCACTTAGTTCTAAACATTAATCGAAAAGCAGAAATTAATCTATTAGCAAGAGAAGTAATATCTGTAGTATGTTAGCTAATAAATATAATATGCAAGGGTCATATCTAAAACAAACGTTTTCTAGCAGTATTAACACAAAATTAGTAACACATGCTGCAATATAGAGCCAATTCTCCATTTGATGATGGGAGACATGAAAAAATTTCTTTCCACAGGATAGACAATTTGTAAACTGTCTCCATGAAATTTTAGTTATTATTAGCTAGCTATGCAATAAGGAATGTATGGTTTAATTTTAATTAACACTTTCATATCCACATTTTTCTCTTTCACAAACATAACTGCCTTTTCTGCACCACTCATGCACGATCTTTGCAACTAATATCACTTCAATTTCCTATTTTTGTTTCATGCAGTGGTTACAACTTAAATAACTTTCTTCATCTTTTATCCAGTTCCTAAATGTCCAATTTCCCGATGAGATCATGAAGAGAACATATTCTGTAACCTACTTTGTATTTCATACATGTGAGCCATAGTTAAACTTCTAAAAGCATCCAGTTTTCACAGGCTCTTTCAATCATAACAATTTCTATTCCCTTCAATTCTATAAAGCAATCAATGATATACTTCTATTCTATCTATACCAGTGCATCATTATATTTATAAACTCCAAGCAACATTATCAGAGACCAACCATCCACATCTTACTTGTCACATATATTCACTAGAAAAACTGGAAAACTTGCTCTGCATAAAATTCCTTATTCCATAATGATTTTAGATAAACGGATCACATCAATTGAAATTTGGCATGTTGATATAATTAGAGATTTCAAAATTTAACAATAACACAATTCAGATGCGTATACTTTGGTTGAAGGATTATTAAAAAAGAAAAAAAAATTAATGCCCAAGTTGGTTTCAAAGTAAATGAAGAAAACTGGAAATATTAGTAACACATTGAACTGTACCATCTAGGGGACGGGAGAAGGGAGCAAAGAAACAAGAGAAGACCAAGAATAAAAATTTCATTATTTTTCCTTCAATTTTCTCAGCAGCCAATCTAAAAGAATTCAAAAGTCAAGATGTGTCCTTGTATCATTGTAAAATCTGTTGCTAGCATGAAAGTGATTCAAATTCCCAAATATTCAATCACAAAATCAAAATGCAACAAACCCAGAAACACAACGGGAAACGAAAACCCAAATCCCTAAACTGATATGAGATTGAGAAAATTGCATCAATACCTTCCATGGTTTGTGTCAATTTCTGAAAGTCCCTCTTCCGTTAAAAGAGTTTTCTGACTTCTACAGGCTCAAAAAGCGAAACCCATTAGACAAAAATATTGAAGCAAACAAATATGCAATTGGGTTTTGCATGTTTTTGTTTGCATCTAATTAATTCCTATGCTGTAGAGAGAGAAGGCAGAAAGGCAGAGGGAATTTTTCTTTTTTTTTTTTATAATTTTCTCTTCTCCCTTTTTCCCCTTCATTTTAGTTTCTTCTTCCAATTAACTTTTACAGTTGGAGTTTTGTCCTTTTTATTTTTTTATTTTTATTGTTTTATTTATCTTATTTAAATCTAATTTTGGCTCTTTTTTTCATAGTAATAGTATCCGTACTTTTTTTTTTCCCCCAATTGTTTGTTTTCCCGGAAATATATTTTAAGAAAATATAAAATAAACGCCACGTTTTTCTTGCCATGAAAGGCTGAGTTGTAACGATCCTATAGTTCTTGGAAGGGTCAGATCAGATTTTGGACCCACGTTCAATTTTTTTCCTTCTATGGTTCTAATGCTAGCTCAGGCTACCAATCATGCTGTTGCTTCGTTATTCTCCATCTTATATTTATATACATTTATATGTACCATCACAGGAACAGATATATTAGTTTTTAGGTCAAGAAAACTTAAACCTTTTGATTTGTAATATATTCATTGGATTTGGACATGAAATTTCCGCCACTTCTCTGTCTTTAGAAAAAAAGAAAAAAAGAAAAAATGACATGGTCTGCCCATTGAAGTAACAAGAGTCTAATAACCAAAAAACAAAAAAAGTTACAGAATCTGAATATAAGATTGTATTGAATTGTGGGTTTTCTTGCTTTTTAGAGTTGAAGAGTGAAAAATACATGAAGTTTCATAAAAGTTACCCCCATGACCCTTGGTGCTTATAAAACTGCCTATAACCCAACAAATTATGTTACCCCTTTTTCTTCGGGTACATCAAGAGGGGAAACTAAATCAAATTCGGTAAAAATGGAAAAACTTGACCTTTTTTTTTTTTTGTTTTTCTCTCCCTTTTTGGTGAATGGAAAAACTTGACCTATTATGTAATCTTGATAAACATTACATTTAATCTTAATTTTGTAAATGTTTTCTTTTTCTACAACTTTTTTTAGTTTTAGAGATTGCAATTCATTTGAAGGGAAAAGCTGGATTCTTTGGAGAGATTTGTTGTCACTCAAGCTATCTCATGCCATGCATGAATAAAAGAGTTTTAACTCAGCGTATCATACTAGCATAAATATTGAGAAAACTGAAAAAATAGGAACCATAATTACATTGCTATGGGCTCTCAATTGATGTGAGATATCAGAAATGCTACAAATTCCAACTTAGCATCCTAATTTTTTTTTCCTATAAAAGTCAAAAATTATAACCCCAATATATGATTGGAAATTAGAGTGACAACTCATCAAACTTTACAACAACATATTCAAAAAAAGAAAAAAAAAAAAAAAAAAAAAAACTAACAACACGATCTCCGTTACATTGAAATTATGTATACACCCATCACTAACTCGATGCACACTGTTGAACTTAAATTTTCGTGCTTAAATAGTAAACCACCTTAATTTTTATTTTTGGTGAAGTAAACCACATTAATTTTACGATAAAGAGTAATACTAAAAAATAATATTAAATATAATAATATTTAATGAAATTTTTTAATTTATATATTTATTTTATAATTTATACTCACAAAAGCATCCTTAAGAGTAAAAAATATATATATATATATATATATATTAGCAGCCAAAGATCATTGTTTCCGTCTTCTTCTTCTTCTTTTGTTTTTCAATAGAGAGAGTAGATCCTTGAATGGGTTTGTGGTGTTTGTCCATGTGAAGAAAGATTTTATATGTTTTATTATTATTTTTTCAACTATACTAATTTTACTTATTCCATTTTTATTTTTATTTTTATTTTTTATCATTAGTTATAATCTAATTAGTTAAAAAATTGATGTTCTTATCAAATTATTATACCGTTGAAGGGTTAATATCCAAAACTATATATTAGTATTGGAATAATATAAACAGGAAGACAAGCAATAGGAGGAAAAAAAGCAGAATAAATAATAATGTAAGGATGGAAATCAGGAAATGCAAGACAAGTATTTTTTTTTTTCTTTTCTTGGTGAATAATTGGAAGACAAGTATGATTTATAATCCGTTTTGTATCTTTTATTTCTTTATACATGATAAACTGGGGGATAAAAACAAGGACAAATATTGTGATTTTTATTTTTGAAAATACTAAAAATGGAAGACAATTATGATTTATATATATATTTTTTTTTCCTACAAAACTAAATGACAATTACATTTTTTTTTTCTTTTGTATTGACTTGATAATATGCCTCGCTATCATTAATTGATATATTTATTAATTAATTGAAGAATGAAGAGAATATAGTAGCGTATGTTTATTAGAGAAAAAAAAAAAAAAGAAAGAAAGAAAGGAAGAAATGTCGCATGTGTAATTATTAAATTAATTTAATAAATTAATGAATAATTCAAAAATAAAAGACAAGTAAAAAACAAGCAAAAGCAGAAAAATGGACAGGTTTATAATTTATAAATAAATAAATGATTGGATGAAGAAAAAGACGATATTCCAGACACACTTCACAAAAACCCATCTGTAGAATGTAAAACCCTCCATTTTTAACTCTCTTTCCGAATCCATTGTTATGGTTTAAGCTTCTCAAATGGCGGCTCAACGACTACATTTTCAAAACCTCACTCTCAGAACTCCCAAAACCCTCGTAAAACCTTCATCAAGACGACGAATCTTCTTCCCTCGCGGAGCTCACTCCCTACCTTCTCCTCCAGACTTCCATTCCAACCATGAGCTTGGAACCCTGCAAAACCAACAATACCCAGAACAAGTTTTCTCGTCGGATTCTCTATCGGACTCTTTCTTCGTGGAGAAAATTTTGCTGGGCTTGAAGCAAGGTAATCCCAATTCCTTGCGAAATTCTCTTTCCCGTTTGAACCAAGTAGTTGTGGTCGAAGTTCTTTATCGGTGCCGTGAAAATTTGCAACTGGGTCTGAAATTCGTTGATCAAAGTTTGTCACTTTGTCCGAATTTGAAACATTCTACACGGTCTCTGAGTGCGATGATTCACGTTTTGGTGCGTGGAAGGAGGTTGTCAGATGCTCAAGCTTTGATTCTTAGAATGGTGAGGAGGAGTGGAGTTTCTCGAATAGAAATTGTTGATTCATTGGTTTCGACTTGTAGTGGTTGTGGTTCGAATTCTCTGGTTTTTGATTTGTTGGTTAGGACTTATGTGCAGGCTAGAAAGTTAAGAGAAGGGTCCGAGGTGTTCCGGATGGTGAGAAGCAAAGGGTTTACCGTCTCTATAAATGCTTGTAATAGTCTTCTTGGTGGGCTTGTAAAGGTTGGTTGGGTTGATTTAGCTTGGGAAGTATATGGGGAAGTTGCTAGAAGTGAGATGCCTTTGAATGTTTATACACTCAATATCATGGTTAATGCATTGTGTAAAGATCACAAAGTTGATAGTGTTAAGTTGTTCTTATCAAAAATGGAAAAAAGGGGGATTCTTCCTGATATTGTGACATATAATACACTAATCAATGCGTATTGTCGCGTAGGGATGTTAGAAGAAGCTTTCGATTTGATAAAGTCTATGTCTTGTAAAGGGTTGAGACCTGGACTTTTCACATATAATACTATAATAAATGGATTGTGCAAATTGGGAAATTATGCAAGAGCAAAGGAAATGTTGAATGAAATGTTGCATATTGGATTGAGCCCTGATACTACTACATATAACGCATTGCTCGTTGAGAGTTGTAGACAAAATGATGTTTCAGAGGCTGAAGGAATTTTTAATGAAATGTCTTGTAAGGGTGTTTCTCCAGATTTAGTTAGCTTTAGCTCTCTAATTGGGTTGTTTTCAAGGATTGGTCATCTTGATAGGGCATTGGAGTATTTTAAAGCTTTGAAAATTGCAGGTTTGGTTCCAGATAACGTGATATATACCATCCTTATAGATGGGTATTGTAAAAATGGCATAATGTCAGAGGCTTTGATGATGTGGAATGAAATGGTACAGCAGGGCTGCGTTATGGATGTGGTTACGTACAACACTCTTTTGAATGGAATGTGTAGGGAGAAGATGCTTGCTGATGCAGACCGTCTGTTCAATGAGATGGTGGAAAGAGGTGTTTTCCCTGATTTTTACACTTTAACCACACTCATTAATGGATACTGTAAAGATGGGAATATGAGTAAAGCACTTCATTTATTTGAGATGATGTCGGAAAGAAATCTCAAGCCTGATATAGTTACGTATAATACATTGATTGATGGGTTTTGTAAAGTAGGTGAAATGAAAAAGGCTAAGCAGTTATGGGATGATATGATCTCTAGAAGCATATTCCCCAATCATATTTCTTATGGAACTTTGATAAATGGATATTGTAGCATGGGTCATATATGTGAGGCATTCAGGTTGTGGGACCTAATGGTTGAAGAAGGTATCAAACCCACGCGTGTAACTTGTAACACTATCATAAAGGGCTTTTGCCGATCAGGTGATTCAGCGAAGGCAGATGAGTTTTTGGAAAAAATTATTTCACAAGGAATTGTTCCCGATAGCATTACATATAACACTTTGATTAATGGATATGTTAAGGAAGAAAATCTGGACAAAGCTTTTGTTTTGATTAATAAGATGGAAAAACAAGGGTTATCACCAGATGTTTTTACATACAATGCAATTCTTGAAGGGTTCTGTAAACAAGGTAGAATGCAAGAAGCTGAGTTAGTGTTGCAAAAGATGATTGAAAGAGGTGTAAATCCTGATAGATCCACATACACGTCGTTGATAAATGGACATGTGTCCCAGGACAACTTGAAGGAGGCATTTCGCTTCCATGATCAAATGTTGCAAAGGGGATTTATACCGGATGATAAATCCTAATGTGCTTCTCTTGTTGCTTGAGGTAGGATGTCTTAGATCATATTATTCATCGTAAGATATATATGCCTTTTCAGTCTTCTGGAGTATTTTTCTTTTGTAGTATGTATTTTGAGGTTCTTAGAGTGTGTACAAATTTTGGAGATTGGTATATTAAGATACAGATCTGGTTGCAGGAATTTCTGGAAAGCATTGAAATAAAAAAGAGAAGGATTTTGGGGCCGCTTCAAAGTGCTTTATATACGTTTTCTTTCATACTTGGGAAACGAGTTTGTCATTAGTGTGTTTTCAAATATCCAGTGAAAGGGATCCGTTTAGGTAAAATGTAAATATGTTGTTTTCTAAGATATTTAAGCTGTACACATAAATGGTCATGTGAAAAAAGAATATACAAAAATAAAGAGTGGAGATTTTCTTAGGTAAAGGGTGTTCAATAAATAAACATGGTACTTATAAGCAAAACTCCATTTTTATGGAATTAAATAAAAATAAATAAAGCTGACATTGCTAGTTCAAGTAAGTCTAGGTCTAGAACTTTGATTGGCTAATAGTGCTGCATCAATAAGTAGGTGGAAGAGACGAACCAACTAAACTAGGTAGGTGGAAGAGCTGAGTTGACATGACAAATTGTATTTGCTTCTTCTACTTCTCTCTCTCTGTGTCTCTGTTTCCCTTTCAGTTTATTCTCTTTATCAATGTTCTCTTTCTCTATCTTGGATCTGAGGTCAAGGTTGGCGAGGGAAAAAGATTATGCAGTATATGTCCTATAATAGTTACACTTTTTTCATTGTTTGCTCATTAATACTGAGTTTGACATATTTGTTCTCAATCTTTGGCAATAAACCTGTAATCTCAGGTGTGTTCTCTTCTTGAATAAGTCATTCCTTTTATTGCATAGGTAGATTGGTTTTTATCTTGGTGGAGTAAGATTACTAGTCTACTGTCTCAGACTATGGTTTTATTGCTTTTTATATGTCTCTCTCAACATTGTTTGTATATAATGTTTGTTAAGAAGCAGTTTCTCAGTTGCAGGTTTTAATTGTGGCATGTTCTTGTTATCACTTGGTATTAGATCTATGGATACTGCTATGGGGCTAAAGAAAGACAACTTAAGCTATTATAGGAGAGGTCAATGGCAGGTGCTCGTGTGTGCTAAGATTATACATATGGAATTGGAAACCCTCTTATAGCCCCATTACATGCGGTACGTGGTGAAGTTGGCTGCTTTTGTAGCATTTTGCATGAGCCATAAGTTGAACTTTACTAAAGTGTTTGGTAAGTGCTTTACTTAAGAGCATAATTTTCTTTGGTGGAGATATTAGGATTTGTTTTGCCTCATAATCTAATGTCGTTTCCTATTAGGCTTTGTTTTGCCTCTATGAAATCTAATTGTCATTTCCGGGTATGCTCCGCAGAAAATGAGACTTAACCACTGAAAATACATTATTGGGAAGGGTGGTATCTTGGTGGTATACAAAATTATTTGGCATTGGTTTGCCATACTGCTGCAGCTCTGCTCAAAGTTGGGTCATTTCTCTCCATTCCAGTAGGTCAACGTACACTAATTTTTTTCTTTATTGTTCCTCAGTTAAGCACTGATGGGCTTCCGATATCATATTTGAATATGAGACAATTCTAATCCTCTGCATTTTCTCTACTCTGCAGAATTTTGAAATCAAGAAATGAGAAGTTGCTTCAGATTGAAGAGAGCAAATTCGAAACTGGGGACATTTGGTAGCCAGTGCTTGGTATATAACATGTAATGGATATTCATGGAGTACAAATTATTCGAGGCAAGCTCAGGGCAGCATATTTCTAGAAGGGAAAAGCTTTCTTGGAGATTAAAAGGTTGAGGGTTTAGTTTCCACGTTTGGATTGATATCGTATTCTGTCTAATAAAAAGATAGGAACTGATTCCCTGGTGGGTGATGGATAAATTAATTTTCATCCTTTTAATGCTTATACATAAAGAATTCGAATAACATAGATTAGAATCGAACTCCTTTTTTTTTTTTTTTTTTTTTTTTAATTTCAATGCACGTATCATTTTAAAATATATATATAAAAAAAAAAAAGAATAACAAACAAAATGTTTTGTTATTATTATTATTATCATTTTTTATTTCGTATTTCTGTTTTTCTTCTTTTCACAAGGATGTGTGCAATTCCAAGAATGAAATGTGTCATTATTAAAAGATAGATCCATTAGGACTTTTAAATAACAAGAAAATTTTGATAAAGTTTTGAGTTTTAAAAGCACAGCCTGGTATCATTCAAAATTACTCATCAAGTTAATTTTTAGAATTTATATTTATTTGTGTGTCATAATAGAATGTAATCTATAAATCCGAGACTTATCAGTTATGTGCTATCATTTTTTATATGCTAATGCTATCATTAACAATTTGTTTTTTTTTCCTTAGTTTTTGTTTGTTTTTTCCTTTTTGGTTTTTTTTTGTTTTTTTTTGTTTTTTTTTGTTTTTTTGTGTATTGCTATCGTTTAACAATTAACACTGTTAATATATTACCAAATAACTAAAATACCCTTTGAAACATACAATAATGTTATGGTAGAGCAAATCTTTAGAGATTCTCCACTAAATATTAAATATTAGCCTAGTTGGTGAAGCCATACCGACAAAGTTAATATGGACAAACTTTCCGTTCATCGATTCGTCAAAAGTTGAAATAGACAACCAAAAAAATCATCAAATTATTTGCCTATTATAAAAATTAAAAAAAAAAAAAACAACAATAACACGTTTATAAATAAGATGAGTAATGTTATACGTATTAAAATATTTATACAAAATGATATGTTTAGATATTATTAATTAATATATTTATATAATTTAAATATAAAAATAAATAAATTTAAAAATAGGATAATGGATGAAAAAATAAATTAATTAAATATTATTATATTATTTAAAATCATTTAGTAAACAAATTTGATAAATATTTAAATTAGTTTTGATTTGTTGATAATATAATTCTCATATTATATATTATATTGGATATATGAAAATGTGACAATTGTTATTTGGTCATGTAAGAATTTTAGTATTAATTCATTAATAGAAATAATTTCTTTAGCCAAGTTACTAGGTACCCATATTATATTGGAATGTCTATTTTATATTAGAAAAATGTTTCTAACAGAATAATTCTTAAAGTATCTCTAATGTATTGTATTTTGCCATTGCAATGCAAAATTTTGGTACAAATGGTGCATTTTATCTCTTCAACGGGACATTGCAAAATTTGTGTCTTGATATAAAAAATGTAGTTGCCAAATTTTGATAGTAAAACATAATATAATAAAGTTTGTGAAGCTCTCCATTATTTGATACATTCTTTTTTTAATTAATAAAAATTAATTCCATCATAATTTAATAATATTTATAATTTATTGATGTTATAGCATTGGAGAATCAATCTTAAAATTTACAATTGACATAATAATGTTTATTATGAGAGAGCACATATAAATCAAATTTAAAAATTGTTAATGATATAATACATTTGTCATTAAAAATACTATTTTATTTTGATTACTTTTAACATTATTAAATCTAAATAAAGTTAAGAAATTTAAATGCACTTATAATAAATAATGTTAGCGTAAATTTTGTCTTTTTTTGCTATGAAAGTAAAAGTAATTATCCTATTTTATCACTCACGATAATGGGATATGATGGGCCCCATGATGTTTCCACACACACACACACACACTGCTCCTCTGCACGAGAAAAACGGTCCCTAATATACATATAAATACAAATATCTTTATATAATATATTATATTCTATATATATATATATTATTGTTAAAAAATATTCCCAAAAAAAAAAAAAAATGATATGATAAGCTCATTCAGTTCAGTAATTATGTCTCGTTTCTTCAGAAGCTAAAATAGCTGCTTCAAATTACAAGGTAAGAAACCACACAGATTTTCTTTTTCTCATTTCTAGTTCTTCTTTTTTCTATTATAATTCTCTCATTTTCTTTCTTCCCATTATTAACTTTCTCTCTCACCAATCAGATCTCTAATGGATCTATCCCCAGAAGAGCTTCAATTCTTGAGCATCCCAGATATAGTAAGGGAATCGATATCAATCCCCAAACAATCTCCAAAGACATTCTACCTTATCACCCTAACCCTAATTTTCCCTCTCTCATTCGCAATCTTAGCTCATTCACTCTTCACCCACCCACTTCTCGCTCAGCTCAACAACCCATCTGCCGACCCAAGCCAGACCCACCATAGATGGACCATTCTGCTCATCTTTCAGTTCTGCTACCTCATCTTCCTCTTCGCTTTCTCTCTCCTCTCCACTGCTGCGGTGGTCTTCACTGTGGCCTCCCTCTACACCTCCAAGCCTGTTTCCTTCTCATCCACTGTCTCCGCCATTCCCAAAGTCTTCAAGCGCCTTTTCGTCACCTTCTTGTGGATTTCCCTCTTGATGGTCGTCCACAATTTCCTCTTCGTTGCTTTTCTGGTTCTGCTTCTTGTGGGCATTGATACCCAGAATGGGGTTCTGTTCGTATTCTCTGCGGTTGTCATACTTTCCGTGTTTGTGGTTGTTCACGTCTACATCACCGCGCTGTGGCATCTGGCCAGTGTGATTTCGGTACTCGAGCAGGTTTACGGCTTCGTGGCGATGAAGAAGAGCTACGAGCTGCTGAAGGGTAAGATCCGGTGCGCCGCGGTTCTTGTTTTTGGGTACTTGGCGATTTGCGGCACCATCGGCGCGGTTTTCGGGGCGATTGTGGTGCACGGAGGGGATAAGTATGGCGTGTTTGTGAGGATTGTTGTTGGTGGGTTCTTGGTGGGTGTGCTTGTGATTGTGAATTTGGTGGGTTTGTTGGTACAGAGTGTGTTTTACTATGTATGCAAGAGCTACCATCACCAGGGGATTGATAAGACTGCTCTGCATGATCATCTTGGTGGATATCTTGGAGAGTATGTGCCTTTGAAAAGCAGCATTCAAATGGACAACTTGGAGATGTGACGAGGAGGAGGAGGAACATTTTTATGTGTAAGTTTATATGTACGAAATGCTACTAGTGTATCGCTTTGTGGATTTTTATCTTTTTTCGGTAGTGTTCCTAAGTAAATTTCCGTCCTTTAATTGTTTCCGTGAATAATATTGGCAAAAATAGCCACGCTCTGTTGCTATTCTCGGATTTAGATTTTCTCTGTACTTTTTTTTTTTTTTGTTTTTTTTGTAATTGCCATGAATGTCGGAAGTTTGCTCTGTTAATATAAAACTATTTTTGTAAGAAATTACTATTGGTTTACCTACCATTTAATGTTTTTTGCATCTTAGTTATTAGGCATAAAATCTGTTTGACTGTATTTTTTTTTCTATATGATCTTTCATAGAATTAATTGATTTGAGGAATCTGATGCTAAGATATCTTTAAGTCCATGTGTAACTCACTTAGAAGCATATTACTGGGGTTAAGTAATTGTGTCGTTAATCTTTAGCTTTTTGTTGTATTTTAGGGATTACGTTATGTTGGGCAGTTGAACCTTGGAGGATGTTTATTATATATATTAATGACACAAACGCAGGCGCACATAAAAAACCAAAATAAAAACTGTAACTGTCGAAATGTAAGTACTTGTTATTGCTACCATTTTTATTTGTTTTTTTCTTTGTCTATTGGGTACTCAACATCATTGCCTGAGGCTGTCTCCAGCGGGACGCTATGTTTATCTTATGCGTTGCAGTCTATTTACCCTATGTTGAATATAATTAAAGAATCTATGTAATAAGAGAATTTATTATTATATTTGGCAGATAACATGTTCATGGTTTATGGTCAATATGGCTTTTGGGATTGCTGGGAGTAAACGTATAACTATTATTTTGTAACTACTGTTTTGTACTTTTTGTTTTGCCTTTGGTTTCTAAACATTACTGTCAATTCTAGTGCTTAGTTCTGCACTATTTTAGGTGTCATACTAAGTTTTGAGCCTAGAATATATATCTATGCCAGTGACCTTGCACCTTCGGAACTCTTGAGTTCCTCTGTAAAAGAGAAACAAAATGGTATTTTTCTCTTGCTTGCTTGTAATTTCTTCTCTTTCAGTTATCATACTCATAAGTTGATTTTCATCCACATGTTAGGGTTGATTTCTGCTTCTTTGCATTTTCTTTTATTGGCTTGTAGTTTTCAAATTTATGGTTAAGTTTGAGTTTGGTTGTATGAGAACATGTATGGTTTGTGGATTGATGTGTTTTTGTGCTGTGGAGGAAATGCAAGAACAAAATTAATGGATATTTGACAAATTTGACCCGGTAAATATGGAGATAAAAATTTTGTTTTTGTTCTTGAACTTGTTCATGCTGTTGCTTAAGAATTCATGTGTTTGATTTTGAACTAAAGGGTGTACTTTTTTCTTATAAGAAAACTTTGGAGTTATATTTCTTTGTCATTAAACAGTGGGTCTTACAAGTAGGCTGCAGGATGGGTGATCATTTATCCTTGTCACTGTGTTAGTGAATGCCACTGCCACAGTCATGTTGGTCTCATAGGAGCGTTCACTGATAATAAGCAGCAATATATGCAACAGAGTTGGTTTGGTTGATGAAAAAGAGGGGTGTAGAATAGAAGAAGCCGAAAGAAGGGGTGGGATGAGAGTTAAAGAAGGGGGAATAGGGAAGGAAAGAATAATGGTTTAACTGTCTTTATTTTGGGGAAAAAAATAATAACAAAGAGAGATGAAGTGAAAAAATACAAAGAGGGCCAAGCTTCGTCTTAGTAATCTTTCCAATTCTTGATTGAAATTATATAGTTTGAAAAATATTCAGGTGAAACTAAAGTTATACGATTTTCAGTGAAATGTAATGTGAACCTGATGACTTGAAGTTTACTAGCTACAAACTGAACCCAAAACCATTGTTCTATTAACAATGCTGTAACAGTCAGGAGTGATTGAATGATAATTATTTATGGCTAAAATGACAGGTAATTTGCAGAGTTTATGGCTTATGGTATCATGTTGTAATGCTATAGGAGTAGGAACCAATATAATCATACCCCTCCTCTCCCCCCAGTTTAGAACCATGTAGCTAGAGAGCTTCATGGATTGTGGACCCTCTTCTGAGGTATGCTTCTCAGACCATTACAGGGTAAAAAGCGCTCCTAACTCCTAAGGGATTCCAGAACAGAAATTGCTTTAAATTCACAATTTTGGAAATTTTGTTGAGGATTATGCTGTTGGATTTTGTTGTTTTGCTCAATAGTAGCCGTGAGAGACGGTGCGAAAAAGGTATAAGAGACTGTAGGCTATCAATTCTTAGAACAAGGACAGTCCAAATAATACATGTTTTCTTTCGGACTCTTGAGTAGTATGCTTAAAAAATGGACGTCCTGAAAGAAATTTAAGAACAGTTAAAGCAAAAAGTTTGCTTCTATGTTTTTCAAGTGAGCAACCTCCATTTGCTTGTTTGTATTAATGTTCGTATGCCCTAGTTATGCAGAGAACATGAATCAACAGTTGGTTCGAAGAAGCCTTATTCTAGAAAGACTAGTTTCATACTTGATACTATGGTTTAAAGTAGTTAATATTAGTATACAAGCAAGATATACTCACAGTATTAGGGTTTAAAGTCTCTTGTTTTCCATATGTAAATGGCTCAATAAGCATGCAGAGATTGCTCTTTCAAATGTATAGATGTCTCCATGATATAGTAAGTCATAGTTCATAACTTGAGATATTTCTGGCTGATTGACATTCATTCTTATTACATTTCTCAAACAAGATTGACTCAATTGATACGCCTTTCACGCCTATACCTAGGAGATCATGGGCAAAATGGCACTTATCAATGGAGATACTCTTAAGTGCATGCATGCTATATTTGGCATTACAATAGCAAAATGCAATGTCATTAGAGATGCTCTAGCAAATTCGATGTTGGACGATGCTATCTTATGTTAGAGTGGACTGACTAGAAAGCATAAATCTTTGATTGGTGACTAGAAGATTGCAAAGTAGAAGCTAGTTTCTTTCTCTTCAATTTCACAAGAAATGTAGATTGTGGTTTAAGGATTAAAACCAGGTCTCCCCGTGTAAAAATAAATTCTACTTGCATATTTTCAGCCCTAAAAAAATGGAAGGGGGAATCTCAGACAAACCAGCAGCGAAGTCTTGCTTTTCTTAGACGTTAATTTTGAATTTGAACGGTATTACCACAAATTATAAATTGGAACCATGTGACTGGTTTATTTTTATGCTAGTGCTCAGCATGCATTCACTACATACAAACAAAAAGTGGTTTTCCAGATCTGATCCTTTTCCATATTTACAACATTTCTCAGTCATATATAACATCTGGCTCCTCGCACCTAAGCTTCTTTTCGATGTGAGAGGAAAAATGTTTCCACGGGATGCCACGTGCTTATCCATAGTCACCAAAAGTAAAGAAACAAAAGAACATAAGTACATATATATGTAGAACATGATCATTGATTAAGGGGATAATTTGGAGAAAGCCTTCGTGTTCAAAAATAGAAGGTGTACATACGGCAATTGGATCATGGTGATCATGATGTGATTAGAAGAACCACCCTAATTTTATTATTGATTGAATTTTATTTTGGTATTCTAAAGTTTTAGATTGCAATTTCAGCTATGAACTTTTAATTTGTGTAAATTAGATCTTAAAATTTTTAAATTCATTGCAAATTGGTCAAATTTTTAACATGGTTTTTTAATTGATCAGGCTGATTATGCTGATGTTATTATTATTTTTGAAAAATAAAAAATATTTTTTAAAAAATTGAAATTTTTTATTTTTTTTTATTTTTCTATTTTATATTTATGGTTTTCTATTTTATAGTTTGTATCAGTGCCTTTTAAGTGTGGGTATCGATTCGGTTCAGTTCAATCGAATTGATTCTTTTTGTGTTTTTCAAACCAAATCAAATTGTATTATAGAGGAAAACAAACCAAAACTTGCCTCGGTTCGGTCAGATTGAATATTTTAATATATGTTTTAATCTTTTAATAATTTTTTTAAAATTATTATATTTTTTACAAATTTAAATTTAATATTATTAATACATTTAATTAAATAATATATAAATATATTAAAATATATAATTAATTATATTGAATAAAAACCAAAACCAACCAGTTTGGTTCAATTGGTTCGGTCTGTCCGATTTTTGTCCATCCTTAATTCTTTTGCATATAAATTAAAATATCAATAATCATAATTAAATATTTTTAGATTTAAAATTAGATCAAAAATAAAAATTAAAATGAAATTGCAATTTTTGATCTAATAAAAATAATTTTGTGAGATTAAAAATTAAAAATAATTTTTAAAACCCAAAAACAAAAAAAAAAAATTAGATAAAAAAACCAAACTAAAAATTAGATCAAAAACTAAATGAGAAACAATTTTTTAAAAAATTGAAAAAAATAAATTTGTTATTGTTTTATTTTATAATTATGATTTTTTATTCAAAAAATACTGTCTATTCCTTTTTTATTTAAATTAAAGTACCTACCATTATAATTAAATATTTTTTGACCTAAAACTAGACTCAAAAATAAAAATTCCAACGAAAACGGAATTTTTGATCTAGTGAAAATAATTTTATTAGACCAAAATATCAAAATAAAAATTACAGCAAAAATTATAAAATGAAAATATTTTTTTTTGAAAAATAATTTTTTCAAAAAATTGAAAATTAGACCATTTTCTTAAACCAAAATTGAGGCAAAAATGGAAAAATTAATTAGAATAGACCAAAATGGAAGAATGGAATATGTCTAATTTTTGCTATAATTTTTATATTTCTATTTTGAGTGGCTTATTTTTTACTCAAATGGAAAAAAATTTCAAAAAAGGAAACATAGACCTTAATTTATTTTTGTATTGGTATTTTGGTCTATAATACATTTGTTCAAATGTAAAAAATAAACCACTTTAGTCCCTTTTTTTTTTTTTGGGGGGGGGGGGGGGGGGATTGGTCTATAAGATGAAAAAATAACAAATATATATATTTTTTTAAATTATTTTTTTATTTCTTAAAAATGAATTATTTAAAAATTTAACAAAAATTTTTTTTATTTTTTTATTTATTTATTTTTTAGTTTTGGACCTAAAAAGTTATTTTTAATTTTTTGTCTAACAAAATTATTTTTATTAGACTAAAAATTTCAATTTTATTTAAATTTTTTGAATCTAGTTTTAGGTTCAAAAATATTTAATTATGATTGTGAATATTTTAATTTAGATAAAATAGGAATAGAGATAATTTTTCAAATAATAAACCATAAATATAAAATGAAAAAATAACAAATGTATTTTTTAAAATTTTTTATTTTAAAAAATAGGTATAATATCACCATGATATAGTATAGATGTTTGCATCATCAATTTTAATATCACCTTTAAAATTAGACCAATTTAAGATGATTTTAAAATTTTAAAACCTAATTCACTCAAATCAAAAATTTACAATCCAAATTGCACAATTTTATAATTTAAAAATATCAAATGCAATTTACCATTTATTATTTGTTTTAACTTTTCCTTAAAGATATTTAAGCTATCAATTGCCATTTTTAAATATGTCTTTTAGATGCTCATTACCTTTTTGTCCTTAGCAAATACAAGGGGAAATAATTACGAAAATAATAATAAATTTAAGAATGTCGAGCTGCTTAAGTAGGTTTTTAACGGTGAGGATTACATAGACAATAAATTTTGTGAAAATCCTAGTATTATTGCTTTTCTTTTTTTGTTAGTTAATTCCTTAGTTCAATCTTTGTCCTATTCCAGTTTTGGCATGCATTCATATATTTTTAGAATGATATATCCTTAGTCTATACTTAGTCTATATGCTTATTATAAGCGAGAAGTGGTATGGAATTTTGGTCCACTCATTGTTCAAAATAGTTAAAAAAACGGCTATCTCTTTTGCGTTTTGACTTTAATTTTTATTTTTTAAATTAAATTCATAGAACGTCATCGTTTCAATGTTGAAAAGCCCAGAATTGGAATGACAACTGTTTAAAACTTTTGAATTCCCCTTAAAATTACATAAATAATTTTTAATTAAAAAGGTTAAAATTGGTAGTTTAAACTTTTATATCTTTCCAAGTTAAAATCGATAGTTTATGCTTTATAATTTATTTATTTATTTTATCTAAATTTAGCATTGCAGTATGCTTTTATTATTATTTGCTTTTTTATGAAATTGATATTTCACTACTACTAGAATTATATTGATTGAAATCAACTTTTGTTTTTGATAAAATAAAAAATGTATTTTTTAATTTTGATTTTATTCCTCTATAATATTAGCAATATAATTTTAAAAATTAAATGCAATGTCAATGTGTGTCAAAATATTAATATTTTGAAATCAAATTTTTAATTATCATCTTAATCTAATATAAAACTTTTAAAATAAATATTTTCATTGTATATATATATATGTGTGTGTTAATGGAAGTTCTAAAAAAATTATGATATATTTTTTATATTATTTATTAAAAATTATGTTGATTAATTAACACTAATAAATAAAAAATATTTTGCTTTTTTATTGTGGATAAAATATTTTAATCTCTATATAAAGTAATTGTTTTTGTTTTTGGAAGTGTGAATATATATATATACACACACATATACATGCTTAATACTATTACATATCAACACATATACATGATTAACACCATTACACATCAACACATATACATGATTAACACCATTACACATCAACACAGGTACGAAGCACGTGGCCAAACCCAGTACTAAATAAAAGTTCCAATTTACCAAGAAAACATATATATATGAAAAGCTGTGGTGCCAATATTTACCCAAAAAAACCAAACAAAAAAAGCTGTGGTGCGAATTGCGAAGTGTGAACTCCAATTATAAGCACCTGGCCAAACCCAGTACTAAATAAAAGTTCCAATTTACCAAGAAAACATATATATGAAAAGCTGTGGTGCCAATATTTACCCAAAAAAACCAAACAAAAAAAGCTGTGGTGCGAATTGCGAAGTGTGAACTCCAATTATAATTTGCTTCTTTGTCATGGGAAAATTTCAAGTGTTTCCAGAGTACTTAGCACTCAAAACTCCTGATTTACAAAAAGAAAAATTTCAAGTATTACTTTATGACTAATAATTTTTTTTTTTAAGGAGTACTGAATCTATTTTTACAAAAGAGAAAAATTTCAAAAATTACTTTATAAATTACAAAAAGAAAAAAAGAAAAATTTCAAGGATTACTTTATGGCTAATATATTTTTTTTTTTTTTAGGAGTTATGAGGCTTACGTACTCCGGGAGTACTTGAAATTTTTCTCTTTTCTCATATAAAGTAAAGCCTCGTTTCACTCATTAGTCTACCGCCGTGTGGAAAATGGGTAAGCTGAATTCGGTGGAAGGTTCAAGGAAGACAGACAAGTAATATGGACCCCCTTATTTAATTTTACTTTTTCACTAATTAGAGGAAAAGAATCTCATATTTATATTATGATTTCAAATGAGTAAGAGATGAAGCTTCTTCCAAACTGCTTTTTAATTTTATCCCACTCTCTGTCCAAACACAGAAACAGAAACAAAAAGCTTTTTCGGACGGGCACTGGAGAAGAGCCAGCTTGGTATTTTATCTCCATTTACAATGAGTTGTGTATATATACATATATATATACATATATATGTATAATTAAGGGAGTTTCCATTCGCACTAATTCACTTGTGGATTTGCTTGCAGGTTATAAATTAACATGGTTGTTGGTAACCAGATCTGGCTATGTCTTAGCTTAGTTTTGGGGTCCTTGACCCTTACCCAGATCTTGCTATGTCTTAGCTTAGTTTTGGGGTCCTTGACCCTTCTTTCTTACCAAAAGAAGAAAAAAGAAACTAACAAGCCCACTTCTTCTTCTGATTCCTCTTCTTCTTCTTGTTCTTCTGAATCCTCCCTTTGTTCTTCTTCTTCTCCTTCTTGTGAAGAAGAAGAAAAGTATGATGTATTTCTTAGTTTCAGAGGTGAAGACACCCGTCATGGTTTTATTGGATATCTTTATGAGGCTTTGTGTAATAAGGGTATCCATACCTACATGGATGAGCAAACCCTTGAAAGTGGTCATGAAATTTCACCGACCCTTATGAAGGCGATTGAGGAATCTAAGATTTGCATAACAGTTTTGTCCCAAAAGTTTGCGACTTCTCCGTGGTGTTTGGATGAATTGGTGCAAATACTTAAATGCAAGAGAAATGAGAATGTCCTACCTATTTTTTATGGCATAAATCCATCCACTGTACGGGAACAGAAGGATAGTTATGCGGAAGCATTTGCTAATCATGAACATCGTTTTAGGGGCAACAAAATGGAAAAGGTGAAGCAGTGGAGGGATGCTTTAACAAAAGTGGCTAATCTGTCCGGTCATGATTCAAAAAATTTTAGGTAACTTTTTTATCTTACTCTTTAATAAATTGTACAAAATAATTAAATCATATTTGCTAGAGAGAGTAATAATTAACAATGTTTACTGATATTCGAAAGCATCAATAATTTTGCAAATGACAAAACTCTTAGCTACAAAATGTAAGAAGTTATCCATGAAAAAAATTTGACCGACAAAAGTTTTTATGTAGCTAATTTATCACAATAACTCCATCACTAAAATTATCTAGTGACAAATTTTATTGTTTTTAGTAATAAACATTTCTAGTCGCTAAATATCTTAATGATATAAACCTTTTTGTCACAAACACATTTTTTTAATGATAATATTTTCGTTGCAGCTAAGAGTTTTGTCTCTATAAATTAACCTTTTTGTAATGTCATTTTCTGATGCTATGGATTTTTGTCTGTATTGACTCTATTTATACTAGTTCCTAATGCTTCTTATTAGACACCATTTCTATGGTTTGCATTACTTTTTCTGTTCACCCTGTTACTTTGGTCGGCTACTGAGCATAAATTTTATGTTATTCAAAATTAGTACTTGTACAGCAGGTAAGTAAAGTTTTGGTTTTTCAACCCCAAAAAAACTAAAGTTTAGGATGCATTGGATTGAATATTTCAGGTGGCAAATTAAGCTTTAGGGGTAATTAAATATTTTTTATTGTTTTTACCCCTAAATTTATAGATTAGCCTTTTTGTTGTGCCATTATCTTGGTCATTTTTTGATCAAATCAATCTAATTCATATCGTTGTCAAAAAAAGAAAAAAAAAAATCTTGACCCATAATAACATTTTTCAGTAATGAAAATTGTGGGATAATTTGAGAGAGTGTTTTATTTGGCGAAGCAAACTACAAAATGCAGCCTATGACCAAAAAAAGCCCTTTATAAGATGCAATAAACTGTATATAGGCCTGTTTGGTAAATAGTCGTGGAATGCACTTGACTGGCCTGGGCTGGAGAAAACTTTTATTTAGTTCCATAATATCTTTGGTGTACTATCAGACTAAGAAAAACTGAATAAACTATACAATAATATTTTATGCTGAGAAAATTATATATTAGCATTTTTTTTATATTCGTATAATTTTTTTTTTATATATTTGATTAAACTTTGATTTTATATATAAAATTAGACTATAAAATATTACATGTAATGGTTAGTATACTTGGTAATAATATTTAAATAATTTTAAATTGCCAGAAGTATATATTAAATTCTTGTCGATCCTCTTAAAAGGTTGGCTAATGTGATTAAATTTTTAGAAGTATGAAAAGTAATTATATAATGAAATATATTTAATTATCATTTATGTTATGAATAAAATTAATTAGATAAAATGTTTACCTAAATTTTTTTTTATTCAAATGTTTACTTTCATTTGGACGTTATATCATATGATCGATTGAAGTTATTTAATTATACAATAAAATGTGTTGTAAAAATAAATAAATAAATAAAAAATAAAACTGCTGTTATATACAATACGATGAACTCATTCTTTATTACCAAAAAAAAAAAAAAAAAAAAAACTTGTTCTAAGAAATAATTTGAACAACTAAAATTTGTATGTCAAAAGAAGATAAAATAAAAGGACCAAATAGGAAAAATTCTAACAAGCAAGTGCATTCAGAAAACGAACATACGCATTAATGCTTTCGCTTTGAAAGTAAAAAAAGAAACTTGATACAATATAATAAAAAGTGAAATCAATTAAGAATATTATTCAATCGGTAAGAACAAATGCAAATATTGAATAAAAACTTAAAATAATCTGGATATATAACATATATATTGATTGTTGACATAGTCTATATTTATTTCTTTTAAATACCAAAACTTATATTAAAGGTTTTTCGTTTCTAACAATTTGTAATCGATTATTTTGTTCGATTTTGTTAGGTATGAGTGCAAGTTAGTTGAAAAAGTTGTTGGAGACATTTTATCGAGATTGCCTAAGTACCAATTAACAAATTATGGGAACCTCATTGGAATTGAAAAGTCTGTCAAAGAAATTGAAGCATTATTCAGCATTGACGAAATGGATATTCGCATCATAGGTATTTGGGGCATGGGTGGCATCGGTAAGACTACACTTGCTAGCATTGTTTTCCAAAAATATTCATATTCTCATTTCGATGCTTATTGCTTTCTTGAGGATACTCCAGAAGAAGGTGGTAATACATATCATTTGAGATGTAGACTTATTTCCAAGTTATTAAAGGATGCAGATCCTCTATGCACTGACACTCCAGGTGTAGGGTCAAGATTTATTCAAGATAGATTCCGCTACAAAAAGGTTTTTATCGTTTTAGATAATTTGAATGGAAGAAGATCCAAATTGCAAAAGTTACTTAACGGATATCAGTTTGCTAATGGAAGTAGAATCATTGTTACAAGTAGAGATAAGCAACTGCTTAGTACATCGGCTCATGCAATTTTTACTCATGCAATTTACAAGATGGAGGGGTTAGATGAACATGATGCTCTTCAGCTCTTCCGCTTCCATGCTTTTCCATCAAATTCACATGCAACAGGTTATGAGGCTTTATTAGAAAGTGTTGCACGTTATGCAAAAGGCAATCCGTTAGCTCTTGAAGTCTTGGGTTCTTCCCTTAAATCCAAAAGCATTGAAGAATGGGAAAGTGCATTGGATAAGCTGAAAACATATCCAGATGCTGACATTCAAAAAGTGTTGAGAATAAGTTTCGATGGATTAGGTGACAAAGGCATCCAGGATATATTTCTTGACATGGCATGCTTCTTTACTTTTCCTGTATTTAGAGAAGATCTAGAAAGCATATTAAATCGCACTGAGTATTCCGATGCAGCAATAGGAATAAGTGCTCTTATTGATAAATCCTTACTAATTGAATATTTGTTTTCAAACGGAGCACTTTTGGAAATGCATGGCTTACTACAACAAATGGGCCAAGGGATTGTTTGTGATGAAAACAAAGATTTAGGAAATCGTAGTAGACTGTGGAAAACTAAGGATGTCCACCATGTATTGGAAAAAAATACAGTAAGTGCAAATACATATTGATTTATCCATATAAATATTTTAGTTAAAAATTTCCTTCATATTTAAATAGTATCCTTATATATGATAATGGTTTGATTGTCAGGGAACATCTACAATTGAAGGCATATTATTGCATATGAAAGACCTGAAAAAGGATGTAAAAGTGAGCCCTACAGCATTCTCAAAGATGCATAATCTACGATTTCTTAAAATAATGCTTGAAGATTACTTCTCTCTCTTTGAAACGAGCTACGAACTTTACACAGAAAAATGTCACGGACGCATAAATCTTCTTGATGGGCTTGAGTCCTTTGTTTCTGATGAGATAAGATGTTTTCATTGGGATTGTTACCCTCTGAAATATTTGCCATATTTTAGTCGAGACAATCTTGTTGAACTTATTGTGCGTGGGAGCCAACTTGAGTTGCTTTGGAACGAAGCCCAGGTATGTATGCTTAATTTAGTTATATAAAAATATATGTTGTATTAGGGATGTAGTACTGTTTAATTATAAGTAGATGAATAATTCTGTTATTTATTTATTTTTTTGGTTGTGAGCGGCAGCCACTTGAGCTTGTGAAGTTAAAGAAGATCGATCTTAGTTATTCTGAGCACCTTATTCAAATACCAAACTTGTCTCGGGCTATAAATCTTCAACATATAGATATGACAAATTGCGAAAATTTGGAAGATGGCATAGAAAATTTTCCAAACAACCTAAGAGTTTTAAATATGGGTGGGACAGCAATTAAAAGTCTACCAGAAAGCATTTGCAAGTGGAAATATCTGGAAATACTGGATCTTTCTTACACAAATCTGAGAAAGATTTCAGAAATCTCGGCTCCTATGGAATGCTTGGTTAAAATTTTGTTAAGTGGAACAGAGATTGAAGAGTTACCCGAGTCAATTGAAAATCTGACTGTGCTCGAACATTTATTTCTTTGCGAGTGCGATAAGATTAAGTTTCTCCCAAACAGCCTGTGTAACTTAATGAATCTTATGGAGTTGTACCTTGATGGATGTTCATCACTTGAAGAATTACCTCCCCTTCCACATGGTTTGATGACATTGTGTATAAGTGAATGTGAGAGATTGAAATCAATAGCAGAGCTTCCATCATCCTTATATGAATTGTTCGCAGACGACTGCACATCGTTGGAGACAATATCCAGTTGGGGGTGGCTTCCACGCGAGCCATATATTGACTGCTGCACTTATAGCTTTAAGAATTGTCGAAAATTGGATGACCACACGTGCAACAAGGTAATTGCTGACCGAGCACGCCGTCTGTCATTGCTCGGTCGAGATGATGTATGTATATTTCTCTCTCCCTAAATATCTATCTATCTATCTATCTATCTATCTATCTATCTATATATATATATATATGATTTTTTTCGTGGCTCGGATTTTAGTTTCTTCTCCATATATTGCCAGGTAGTTTTTCGTATCACGTATCCAGGAGATGAAATCCCCGAATGGTTCAGCTGTCAAACCGATGGTGGGAAGTCAATCAATATCCACCTTCCTCCAAATTGGTTTAAAGGGGGATTGACAATTGTTTTTTGCTCGGTTTTCTATAATCGTCTTGATTCTAAGAATTTTGAAATCGTTTTCAAAACCAGTGATGGCATGTGTTACAGTCTAGATGATTTTGTGTACCGAAATTTTGCTGAAACCACTGATTCAGATCATGTGTTTATTAATTCCGAGCATTTGCTTACTTCTGATTGGAGATTGTCAGATGTGTTTGGGCCAGATTGGTCCTCCATCTGTAGCAACATTACCGAGGCTTCCTTCCGAGTACGCCACACGTACGGTATAAAAAAAAGCTTGCGTGCGAGGCTTTTTATAAGGAGTGAGCAGGAAGACGAAGAAGGTTAGCGATTGAGGAAGTGATGAAGAAGATTGCCGTTCCTATTAAGAGGCTCTTGATGATCTCTGAGAGATGATGTGCTTGTGGAACTGAACCATTAATTTTGTTGGTCGGAAAAAGCTGACCAGCCAGCAATGGCGAGGGAGGTGGGTTTTGAGAGTTGCTGCTGAGTTTTTTCTTTGTCGTACAAGTGAGTGAAGTTGAGTGGAAGGGAAAGAATCAATCATCAGGGACATGTTCGGTAATCTATCTAAGCAATGTGTAAGCTCCGCTTTTACTGCTCGAATTTGTATAAATTACAGACTTACATTTAATTTTGACTAATTGTATACAATTAAATATTTTAATTTCAATTGCCAAAAAAAATTAAAAATAATAATAATAAATAAATAAATAAATAAAATACAAATAAAAATAAAAGGAAAAGAAAAACTATCTGTAGATCACTAGAGCTCAAAAGATAGTCTAATGGAAAAGTTATGGAAAAGTTTTCTTTGGGCGATATTACTAAACATTGTCCTTTCTTTTTTTCTATATAAATGAAATCGAATGTACATTCATGTCTCAAGCTGACATAAGTATTTTAGATTACATCATATAATATAAATATGTATATATATAGTAACATTTTATCTAAAAAGAAACAGTTATAAAAAATTTTCATAGCTTTATGTTATTTATTTACTTTTAGCTTTTGTTGTAATTCTTTTTAACATTGATTTCCTCATTCGAAATTTTCATAAGGTGACAGACTTTATGGAACAAATAATATTGAAACTGTACCTTCCTGCTCAAACGTGCTGAGAGACATATTCACAAGTAGCTTTTAAGTAAAAAACCATTGACTACATGAAAAACTGAAACAGTATAATATATGATAAGGCTTTTCCATTAATATATAAAAAAGCAACCTTAAAATTTTATATCAATTACATGACTAGCTAGAATTTTGGATCGTGAAAATAGAACTAGTATATATATATATATATTTTCTTGTCGAAAGATAAAGAAATTTTATCGAGAAGAACAATTAGAAGCCAAAATGCAAGCCAACTGAGGCTTGATGAGTAGGGTCCCAGTTTTTAGATATCCAGTCATCAGCCCGTTTCGAAGACCTGGGCACCAAATGTGTAGTAGAAGAATAATGAATGAAAAGTATCACGCAAATAGCGAATGGCAGCATTCAAGGAACCGATCCTCCAATCACAAGCAAGCAAACCATCTGTAAGACCCTTAATAAAGCTGATCTTTATTCTTTTTTAATTAAGGAATAAAAGGAAACCCCATGCCAATCCCCAAAAGATGAAACCAACAGTAGCAGTACCTCCTTTCATAGTCCTTTCATGAAAAGCTCCATCATGCATGCGTTTATTTGTTTCTTTATTTATTTCATTATCAGCAGCAGCTCCTGTTCCCATAGACCCCCCATTTATGTCCAAACTTTGATGAAGACTTGGGAAGTGGTTTTAATTATAATAAATAAAAATGCATAAAACTGTTCTCTTCCTTTTTTTCATTACAAGATAGATTCAAATAACATCCTCCTGACATTAAATTAAAACTCATCCCTCCAGTAGCAACCAGTCACCAATTCTCATTGATAATGCAAACTCAAGCTAAGATCTTGGATGTTATCTACACTAAGGTGCTAAATAACATCTTGGATGTTTCTTACCATATGTACTGGTTTTAATTTGCAGAACATAATTTGTGAGTACCATTCAAGGGAAAAAGGAGCTTCAATTGTGAATCATTTGAATATTTCTGAGATCCAAAAAAAAAAATATATATATATATATATATGTATATGTACATAAAGGCTTGCTATATCTTCACCATGGGATGCAGAAAAATATCAAGAAATAAAGGATCAAAAACCTTCACCACACCTAAGAGTAATTTAGATTCTGGCTTAACAGCTTCCGGAGAATTCTCAAATAATTACAATGCCGAAGTCTGCTGACGGAAGAGACAGAATCAGACCCGGCCATGCTGGTCGTTTTAAATAACAGAATTCTAACCAAATGAATGCAAGAAATTAACTTGCATGTAAAAATCATACATAAGAAATATTAGAATAAAATGAAACGGTGAGTTTCATGCTGTTGCCAACGGTCACATTTTTGGATGGTCTGCAGTGGTCGGTTCTTCCTTCTTCATCACCATGTCTATGGATGAACTCTCCCAATCCCTCCAGTGACAAACACTGCAATGCCAACCTTCAACAGTTTCGTGTCATGAAGTATTCCCAACAAATACAAAACAGACGAAAGCTCAAAATTTGCATCTAGTAGTTTCTATAACCAAACACTGCAGGGGATTTTTTGAAACAATAAATATGTTTAAGAACAGAGATGTCACCAGAGAAGCAATGAACATGATTGCAGAACCAGATAACACAGGCAACATCTAAATAGCTTATTTCATCTAAAAGCTCACATATTACCTTATAATTGTGCGCGCGCGCATGCAAGTGCACATGCACACGCACACGCAACACACACACACACACACAAAATATGGTCTAAGAACACTTCAAGCATGGGTATAGTTGGTAGTTACCCATTTCATATTTCCTACATTTGACACCATGAAACAGCAGACTTCCTATTTCGCAAAAGTATATAGACCTTAACAGCTAGCAAGACACAGGACAATAGAACTTTGATTATTGGCTCTACGTTTGAGATTACTCACAACGTGTGCAATGTCCCTCCAAGCTGACTTTTGAGCTTGGGTACAAAGATTACAAGCCTTGCAAGTTCTTCTGTGCTCGAACCTGCACATAAAATATTTTAGCAAAGCCAACAAATTTAATTACAATCTATCTTGCATATTTTGCAGCCACATTACCTACATTGGCAAACGAGCGAGCAACCCCTGGCCACTAAACGAGCTATATCTGGCCACATCAAATTTCCCCATGGTAAACTAAGCTTATGCGGAAGATGATCCGGAATTTGAGAATATGAGTTTTATCATATTATAAAAATCACCATTCCTCAATCTCAACCAAAGCATCATTAAAAATGAGATTGGGAAAGGATCTAATTAACAAACAAAATTCAGAGATGCAGACCTTATTTTTTTCTTTTGCTCACATAATTAGAATCGACCAGAAACACTTAGTGCTCATGATAGGTTCAGCACTTGAAATGGATTACCATATATTCTTTCTTGTGTCTACAATGCTTCATTCTATCTTTACAAGTACTTATACAAATAAAACTAGGGATCACATCTTGTAAGAGAAATTATACAAAGTATAGCCACTTTTGAAATGGATGAAAATCAATATATTTATTTGCATATTCTATCCTGAACTTTCTCCAGTTCACAGATCAAATCAATTGAAGTCGGCTAATCCCAATAACTCAATCAAGCTTCATAGACTACTTGCAATCATTTGTTCATGAACCGGAAGATAAATTATTACAACTAACATAAGCTACATATCAAAGTGCACATCTTAAACCAGAAACTAGAAGTAAAAGGTAATATAAACACCTACGCATGGTATGCCATCTAAAATTGCAATACTAGCAGGAACAGCTCCTTTCTCCCTTACATTTGCCTCCACCTCCATGATGCGTTCCAGTGTCTATGGATATGGCATCTCTAAGCATAAAATTGAAGTTCTCCCAGTTAAACATTCATATAATATCCGTATACATAACACAATGAAAATAACAAATACATAGCTATTCACACATCTTATGCTGTAGTTATCAAAATAAATCCTAGAATCACCAGAAAAATTACAAACCCATGGTAAAGCCAATGCATGTGACGGGATAGAATCAAACAATTACTAAACTTGAATAAGTGGATTCACTATTCTCCATTAATTTCTCCATAAATTTTAATTCTTGATATAAATTTATACATATAAATACATAAAAGTAGAAGTGGGCAAACAAATTAGTTTTAAAAGTAGGGGGTATTTTATTTACCATGGGAAATGATAATGGATTGAAGGGCAACAATAGCTTGTCCATTTAACAGAGCTTCAGAAATCTCAGGAGAAACCTTGATAAACCCTGCACCCTGTTCACAAAAATAAATAAATAAATGGTCCATCTTAAAAGTGAAAATTGAAAACCCAGTATTGAAACTTAACAAGCAAAAAGCAAAATGAAATTGAAACCTTGTAGACCGAGCATGAGCGTGAAGGATGCAAGTGTCTTTGAAGACTGGATAGCCTGGAAGCAGCTGACGAACAAGAAGAAGGAGACGTCATTTTTATGCTTGTTTAGCTACCGGGTTAGACTAGTATTGTTGTTTGAATTGTTTGTCAGGGCACTTATTCATAACAGCTATTCTATGATCTCAATGAAACAGGATTAGCAATAGAAAGTATATAACCATTCTTTTTGACTAATGACATCATGCAAAGGGTTAAGATCCCTGTAAATGATCAAGTACAGAGAGTTCCTACTTGAGTAAATTATAATAACAATACAATATCGTCCAAGCTTACAACGGCATATAATTAGCTTCCTCTCCATTTCTCAATGGTTTTACAGGTTCCGGAGTATAGCTCGAAAGCATGTTTCTCAGTCAAGGTGAGAATACACGCTTCAATGGTAACGGTTTTAGAAAACCGATTAACAAAGATGAGTGGCAAAAAGGGTTCCAAAATTTAGAGAGCAAAGAAAGCTTAGAGCAAAATTATGTTTGTATTTCCATGATAAAAAAGTTGGCACAAAATATGGGCAAAAAACCTGCAAACAGTTGTGTAAAGAAGTTTGCATAGAAAGAGTATCAATTAAACCAATATATGAAGAGCCTGTACAAAAACAGAGGCAATATTGGATGTGAAATACTGCAGCTTGATGATAATGAAACTATTTCTTTTTGTATGCAGTTACAGCTAAAATAACCACAAGCCAAGATCACACTAGCTTTAACAACTTAAGCTTAAAATTTGGTTTCAACTAATGGCTTAAGCTTCTATAAGGATTTAATTATTCATCAAGGTTTTCAGTGCAACAGCAGTTTTTCTTTATACCATGACCTCTAATCTGGCTTTAGGTTTTATAAGACCCTGCAAATGAAGAGAGACTTGGGTCAACACAAAAGAGCTTTCTGAAACACATAAATCTTATAAAACTTGGTTATTTATAAACCTTGGTCAAGATGTTAAAGTAAATATCCACTTTTAATGCGAGAAATGTGAGAAACAATTTCACAAATAGCTTTGAAACATGCATCGGTTATGATGTATACCATGCTGCGCTCATGATCTTCTTCTATTTCGGTATTTCTCAAGGGGACGAGATGAAATGAAAGACAGGGATAAGGATTGGAGGATAACTGGGAAAACTGAAGATAATGTACCATCATGAAAAGAATAAGTAAGCCGTGAAACTTATCAGAGAGAAAAATACTGAACATAGGTCATCAACCACTACTTGAGAGATGAACAGGAAACGGCCAAAAGCACATTATACCCATAAAGTGCAACATATATGAACGTACAAAGAGGAAATCTGAAATGTAGATTATATGGATGATCTCTGAAATCATTCTACAAGAACCAAAAGATTCATTTAGTTGTTCAACACAACTCAAAATCGACCTCTCTTGATACTAATATCACATTGGAGACGCAAGCATAGATAAAGTAACAAGTCGTTGGATGGTAACTGCATTTTTCCAGCTTCAATACTCAGACTGCACAGGAGTCTTAATCTTAGGAGCTTAAAACAATGTCATCTACTTTGCCATCCATGGATGTCAGAGAATTAAATCTTCTTCCGATGACACAACAATTAATGTTATCATAAATAGAAGGAACTGCAAGTATTATAAAAAATGATACAAAGTTGATTGATTAAACATGCAACACAAACTAAATAACTAATTATTGATTTACAGAAGGAATGAGCACAGACATGGACCCACACAATCTAATACCCGGTGTGAGATATCACATTGTTCGAGGAACCCTAGATGCTGTCGGAGTAAAGGATCGTCAACAAGGACGTTCTAGTGCGTTGTAGATTCTTATCCAAGACTTGTATCGTTTGATAATGCCATGTGAATCGCTAGAAACATGTGAAGTGTATTAGATCATTGTATCGAGTAGTTGGATCATAGTCTCTTACCATAAAAATGGCTGCATGCGCAGCAGCACCAACTATGAGAAATCCACCAATCCACATGTGATGTGTGAACAATGAAAGTTGTGTACCATAGTCAGTAGCTAGATATGATAAGGGGGCATCGAATACATATGATGAGCTACAACAATGGTTAAAGAGCCCAACATAGCTAGGTTAATAGATAATTGAGCACGCCATGACGTTGTTAGGATCTCATATAGACCTTTATGACCCTGGCCGGTAAATGGGCCTTTATGAGCCTCTAAAATATCTTTTATGCCATGACCAATGCCCCAGTTGGTCCTATACATGTGACCTGCTATTAGAAAAAGAATTGCAATTCTGGATTGAGATAAAATTTTCAAGTATAGTAAACTTTCAGCATCGTTAAAGATGAAAATTTCAATTTCACGAATTTATTTCTAAAGTATGGTACTATTTTTTCTTTTAGTTAAAGAATAATCAAGCCGATTGGAAACTCTCATGGGTGAAGTTTTGTTGGTAAGCAGCATATATATTTGAACCACCCGATTTTCACCACCAACCCACCCTAAGCCGCATCTCTCAAAAAAGAGGGAAAAAAAAAAAAAAAAATCATGAATAGATAAACCTGCTCCACAGTAACCCAAAATTTGAAGGCAAAAACCAGACGTAGTTGCTGAAGACGCTAGAATCTGGGAAACTATGATATTTCGAGAAAGCACTCTCATACATTAACCTTTTTCCTGACTTGTGTATTTATTGATCTACAATTTTCTTAGCATATTTTCAACGAATTTTATCTTTCCTTTTCCTCTTATTGCTTCTTTTCAAAAGGTTGTCTTCATAAAAATAAGCATCCACAAACATTGAAAAGATCCACAAAAGGCCTCGAAAATTTATTCTCACAAACAGATAAAGCAGTAATTTTCTTCAAACAGACAAGAAATCAAAAAAGTAAAAAGCAAATTAACAAAAAAAGGAAGTATTTGTTGAGGGTCCATAACTTAATTGTTCTCACAATTTTTTCGAATAAAACCCACTTTATTTTCAGAGTGCCATCAATGTATATGGTTGGGAATCACTCTAAGATTCGTAGGGTTTATCCAAACAGTGTCAACTATCATTTCCTGTGTTCATCAGCCAAAAAAACACAATAATTGTAATTCCATAAATAACTACGACATGCAGCACACAGAAAAGCATTCAAAGCTCAAGAAGAGTTAAAACTTGAAAGGACCAATATGCTCTTAAAGGCTATAAAAGCAAGCATAGCAACATAAATGCAAATATATATATATATATATATAGATAGACACAGAGAGAGAGAGAGAGAGAGAGAGAAGTACCTGCAGAGGAGAAGAGACCAAATGGGAATGGCGTTTGATTTCATCGAAAGCAAAATGAGTGAATTCCTGTAAGAAATTGCAGAGATTTGGATAGAGGGCCGCTTCCGCTTCGAGCAATAATCAATGGTAGAGAATATGATAGTCCAGGTGGTTACTGGTGGAGGCATTTGTGGTAACAGAAGCTCAAGGATGAAGAAGAAGATTCCATTGAAGAAAAAAGCGGAGGAAAAAAAAAAAACAAAAAAAAACAAAAAAACGAAAAAAAAGCTTCCCATAATTGGGGCTGAAGAAGACAAAAGTAGAGAAAGTAAAAACAAAACTTTATTTTCCTTCAGTTTTCTCAGCAAATAAAACCGCACAAAGGACCCAAAAATAAATAAATGGATAAATAAAACTCACCCGGCTCAAAAGCTACATGTTCCATTATTATATATAGTCATGGTGATTCAAATTCCCAGATATTCAATCAAGCAATCAAATGCAGCAATCCCACAAACACAACAAGAAATTCCACGAAGGACCATGATTTTCGATTTTCTGAGACTCACTCGCTGAGTTTTATGACTTCCAGCGGCTCAAAAAGGGTAGTCCATTAGACACCAAAGATCTTGAAGCAAGTATGCATTGATAAGTCAAAAAAAAACAAAAAAGTACGCGATTAGTTTTGCATGCTTCTTTTATTTTTTGCATCTAATTAATTCTTTCTTTTTTTTTTTTAAGCAAAAGAAAAATAACTTCTTTTTCAATATGATTTTCCAGAATTGGATTAAATCCAGAATTGGGCTTTTTTTTTAATAGTTAGTAACTTTTTTTTTTTATTAAGAGAAACAAGTACATCTTTCTTTTGTCAAAAAAATAAAAAACAAAAACAAAAAACACTAGTACGGCCTACAAATTGTGTAAATTGAGTTGGTACACAGCAAATCGAGTAAAAAAGCCGCATCTATAACGCTAATAACACATCGGAGTTTTCACTTTCAGAGACCATGGAATTGTGTTTTGTGTATTCCCTAATTTCTCAACAAAGCAAAATCAAACAGATTATACTTGTGACTTCCCTAAAAAATAATAATAATAATAATAATAATAAAAAAATAATAAAAATAATAAAAATAATAAAATAATAAAAATAAAAAGAAAATAAACAACAAAATAGTATAAAACTGCTTTATATACATATATCCTTTAGTCTATACTATAAGCGAGAAGAGTTCCCAAGTTTTGGTCATGTTTTACTGTTCAAAATGGTTCCAAAACGACTACTTTTCGTGCGTTTTGGCTTTTCTTTTCCTTCCACATTTTATGCTTCTTTTTTTATTTTGCCATACAGGTGTCAGGGGTTGTGGTATGGCATGCATTATGGTTATGATGACTTACAGTATGGTAAGGATAGAGTTGGTGTACTTTATACAAAATTCTGGACTTCATTATTGTACTTCAGAAAAGACTTTGCCTTACCATGTAAGTAAAGATTTTGATTTATAATATTTTAAAGCCTATTTCCTTGGTTTTCAGTATTTAAATGCCATTGGTTTTTTTTCTTTTCTATTTTTTTTTTTTGTTTTCAGCTTTTCTCTCCCCCTCTACTCTCTTTATCAGGGACGACAAAGAACCTGAGGATTGTGTTATTCACTACAAAATTGGTAACTTTAATTTTTTCCATTCCTTTGTGAGTTCATGAATTTCATTGTGCATGGATCTTTGCATTTTTCATTGCTTTTGTGTGCACATGCATATGATTTATATTTCAGTTCTTCACCCAATATCACATATTGATATATAAAAAACCAACATGTATTTATGAACTTCAAGAAACTAAAGCTGATGATTTCCAAAAGTGCAGGTGAGGCAGATCCAATAGCGCTGAATCTTGAAAGTTCTCATTTACAATTTGGTGAAAGGAGTAGGAAGCAGTTTGCCGAGCTTAAAGACAATGCTTAATTTGTTATCATGGGAACCATCTTTTTGTTAATGTGGACATGATAGATTACTATCAGTTCATAAGTAGATTATTATCAGTCTTTTGTGAATTTATAGCATATTTAGACTATACTGTGATAGTTACACTAATATTATTATTTTGTACATTGCAAGATGTAATAGAAATTGATTTAGGTATAACCTAATACATTTCTATTAAATCTTGCAATTTATCTTAGGAAGATAGCAATGATGCTAAGATAGATTCATCTATGACACAAGTATTTTATGACAACTTTTTGTTTAACGAAAGTAAAATAGTAATTATGAGTTTTTATGATTGTACTTATATTTCCTATGATCATTTTTTATTTTTTGTGTTTCTTTTAGTTAATATATAAATCCATGAATAATTAAATTTCATGATAATGGACTAGAATCAAAATAAATTGTTTATGTTTTCATTAGTTTTAAAATTAATTTATTCTCACTAAATATCTAAAACATCTCAATATTGATTGGTGTATAAAAAACAAATAAAATTGAAAGGATGAAGCTAGAATCTATTTACGAACAATAATGGTTTTTGCTTTTTCAAATTTTCTGCTTTTCTAGATTTTCTGTTCATCTAAGAGTTGGTGATGCAATCTTGGTGCCTTTATCTAGAAAGTAATTCATTCTCAAAAGAGCGTGTCCATACCTAAAGATAAAAGACCTGTTTTAAGTATTCAAGTGGTGGAGGCTGATACATCGGACACCCATACATCGGATATTTTATATCGGACACCCATGTCTCGGACACAACTTAGCTCGGACAGACATCAGTTAGCTCGGCCATACACAACTTAGCTCGGATAGACATAACTTAGCTTGGACAGACATCAGTTAGCTCGGCCAGACACAAGTTAGCTCGGACAGACATCAGTTAGCTCGCCCAGACACAACTTAGCTCGGCCAGACACAAGTTAGCTCGGACAGACATCAGTTAGCTCGGCCAGACACAAGTTAGCTCGGCCAGACATAAGTTAGCTCGGCCAGACACAACTTAGCTCGGCCAGACATCAGTTAGCTCGGCCAGACATAAGCTAGCTCGGCCAGACACAACTTAGTTCGGCCAGACACAACTTAGCTATTTCTTTAAAAAATAACAAGTTTTTACGTCTATAGAAGAAAAAAAAACCAAAGTAAAAAATAATTGCTCTTTCTAAGATTCGAACACAAGACCTCATGGGGCTCACAATGCTTAAGCAATCAACACAATCAACAAGGCTTAAGCATAAGTTGCAATAAAATTGCAATGACATTATTCTTATGCACTTTACAACATTAAAAAACATGGACATATCGACCCAAGGACGGCTTGGGGGAATCACCCTCTGCAAGAACCATGATGCCCCATGTCGAAATTCGAATTCTAAAATCCTGAACATGTCCCAATTTTAAAAAAGAAAAAATGGAATTTCCCTCAAATGGATGGAAATCCCTTGTTGGGCACTTAAAAGTGGTTTTTTTTTGAAAATCGGGCGGACAGGTCCCCTTCGGGGACCTGCCACTGCATTCCCCTTCAAATTCCCTTTCTTTTGATATATATTATGGGCCCCGATCCGACGGTCGGATCAAAAGTTATGCCCTTTCAAAGTTTTCCGATCGTTTGACGCATTCTTTTCTCGCCCGCCCCATTCCTTGTGTTCCTCGTTTCTGCCATTCCATCACTTTGGCTTGTGTCTCTTCAAGAGACGATCGGAATCGAGTGGTCGCAAGCCAAAAACGGCCAGACACAACTTAGCTCGGCCACACAGAAGTTAGCTCGGCCAGACACAACTTAGCTCGGCCACACAGAAGTTAGCTCGGCCAGACACAACTTAGCTCGGCCAGACATAAGTTAGCTCGGACAGACATCAGTTAGCTCGGCCAGACACAACTTAGCTCGGACAGACATCAGTTAGCTCGGCCAGACACAACTTAGCTCGGACAGACGTCAGTTAGCTCGGCCAGACATCAGTTAGCTCGGCCAGACATCAGTTAGCTAGGCCAGACACAACTTAGCTCGGCCAGACACAACTTAGCTCGGTGAGACATCAGTTAGCTCGGACAGACACAACTTAGCTCGGCCAGACATCAGTTAGCTTTGCCAGACATCAGTTAGCTCGGCCAGACACAACTTAGCTCGGCCAGACATCAGTTAGCTCGGCCAGACACAACTTAGCTCGGCCAGACATCAGTTAGCTCGGCCAGACACAACTTAGCTCTGCCAGACACAACTTAGCTCGGCCAGACACAACTTAGCTCGGACAGACGTCAGTTAGCTCGGCCAGACATCAGTTAGCTCGGCCAGACAGAAGTTAGCTCGGCCAGACACAACTTAGCTCGGACAGACATTAGTTAGCTCGGCCAGACACAAGTTAGCTCGGACAGACATCAGTTAGCTCGGCCAGACATCAGTTAGCTCGGACAGACACAACTTAGCTCGGCCAGACATCAGTTAGCTCGGCCAGACACAACTTAGCTCGGCCAGACATCAGTTAGCTCGGCCAGACATCAGTTAGCTCGGCCAGACACAACTTAGCTTTGCCAGACATCAGTTAGCTCGGCCAGACACAACTTAGCTCGGCCAGACATCAGTTAGCTCGGCCAGACACAACTTAGCTCGGACAGACATCAGTTAGCTCGGCCAGACACAACTTAGCTCGGCCAGACATAAGTTAGCTCGGACAGACATCAGTTGGCTCGGCCAGACACAACTTAGCTCGGCCAGACATAAGTTAGCTCGGCCAGACATAAGTTAGCTCGGCCAGACATCAGTTAGTTTTGATCCAATATGTATCAAAAAATAAATGTAAAATGAAGAAATGTTCCATCAAGAAATGTTCCATCACATATTTGATCTTCAACAGTTGCCATACTGGTGAGATCCACATTTTATGCTTCTTTTTTTATTTTGCCATACAGGTGTCAGGGGTTGTGGTATGGCATGCATTATGGTTATGATTATACATTGACCAAAAATGTTGTATTTCATGAATTGTTGAGTTTAGTAAATTCTTCAAATAGGTAAGCTCAATGTATGTTACTTATATTATTGATGTTATTTTTATTTATTTATTTATTTTAAATTTTCTGGTCATTTTTTATATATTTGAAATCATGCTTTTGAACATATATGATTGTTTTGTTTTTTTAGGGATTGAGGTCAATTCTATTAGAATATATATGATACACCGGACATCTATACACCGGATATTTTATGATGCGATTTGGATATTAAATTTATGAAAAACTTGGGATAAAATGATTAATTTCTTTATATTTGTTAATAATTTAAGATTAAATCCTTCTAAACAAATTGAAAAATGTTAATTAAAAAAACTAATTTAACAAATTTTTTATTCAAACTTTTCCATATTACTTCAAAGCTATTAAACATTCAAATTTTAATTCAAACCACGTGCATCGCACGTGGCCATACCTAGTATATATATATATATATATGAACTCCAATATCAAATGGTTCTTTATTACAAAAAGAATAATAATCTTCCCATAACAGAAATTAATGCATAAAGAATATCCTATACAGATTATTAATAATAATGATGATAATAATAATAATTTGCATATCAAAACTTGATCTCGAACTCGTTGTCTTTCATATGGTGACGGCACAAGGGACAAGTAGTGTTTCTCTGAAGCCACTTGACAATACAAAATGCATGGAACTTGTGCATGCAACCGAGCGCTCTGGCTTCGTCGTCTTTGCCAAGATCCTCTTGACACACACCGCAAACCAACCCATCTTCGTCCACGTCAACGGCTTTCGTTCCACCGAAAGCCGGGTCTACGGTGTTGGCCAGAATCTTAGCCAGCTGAATCATGACCTCGAATTGAACATCTTTGAGCACGTCTTCGAATTCCCGGTCCGTGGCTCGGGCTCGAGACCAAGCCAGCTTCTCCGTCATGATTTCCAACCGTATGACTTCACGTTCTTCGTTGTCCAAACCGTCGTAGGTTCTTGGATCGTACGAACCGTCGTAAGTGGAGTATTTGCCCCAGTTGCTCAGTCTGTGTAGTAACTCAGCTCTACCCATTGCGATTTGCATAACCTCCATTTGGAATATTTTAATTAATTAATTAATTTAAAAAAACACCTGGAATTTGAGGAAGATGATCAGAGAGGAATAATATGGAAATTCGAAAAGTTGTATGTCTGTATAGGTTTCCAAAGCTGAGCTCTACGTATATATATAAGCTGTATGTTTTTTGGGAAATTTCCTAGTTGAAGTTGATTTAGGAAAGCTTTTCGACCGACTTAAGCTGAGTAGGTCGGTGGTCTATGCAGTGTCAAAATCGGGGTTTTGGGGGGGGGGGGGGGGGGGGGGAGATATTGGTTAAATTACCAGAAACTCCTCCTACGGTTTTCTATTTTATTTTGTTTATTATTTTTTCGGTTGCATATATACTAGGTTTTTAGTAATTTCAGAAGTTCTCTCTGTCATTCTCATTCTTTTCTTTTTTTCTTTTTTTTTTTTTTTAACCCAAAGTTATTTCCTTTTCCGTTTTAGAAAACGTGTTTTTTTTTTTTTGGACTTGTGACGACGTGCTTTTTTTTGGCAGATAACATAAGCAACCCAAAAAAAAAAAAAAAAAAAAGGTTCAATATAAACGTATGTGTTTCATATTTTTCTTTCATTGTCTTTTTGTTTATTGTTTTGTTTGCATATGATTATGAATTGAAAATTGAGACATTAAAATTTAACATTGAATGTAGATCACAATTGGCTTGCACTATCTATTTACAACATACCTATTTTTTTTTTTTTTAATAAAACAAAACAAAATACCCTTTTAGATATTATATAATATATTTCTTGCAGAAGAATATATATTCCTCATACATTTTTGTCCATTAACAAAATATCCTAACATTTCCAATGAGGGACATCTGGCCAGGTTGTTTTCATATTCTTCTTCAATCTCAAATCTTGAAAATAATTCCTGAACAAAAACACTAAATTTTCTAAAATGTGCATAGAGGAGCTTTCAAGATGCTTATCACCTTCAACTTCTGCTAATATCAATCATATACATGCAAGTTTTGCATTGCACAGATAATGATATTAAACCCTTTAATGTCAATTTATGCATAAAATCCAAATCTGCCCACGTCGCTTCTTTATTATATAAGAAGACCAAAAGCTTTCTCCAATTAATTCATTATATACCATGAGCTAATTGAACATCAGGCTAGCTAGCAAATAAGTATAAGATAAAGACAGTCTCCAGCTATGAATTAGAGTTATTTTTTCGTAATGTTTTAGGTAGAGGTTTGGTAATTAGCTAATTTATTCATGTTAATTAACACAATAATATCTCTCTAGTGGGTGCCCATTTCTATCACGAAATACACACCAAAAAATAAAATAAAATAATTGTAAAAAACATGAAGGCTCTATCTTGGACTTGACCAGCCCAATTTGAATGCTACCGGCTAATGCTGTCTTATTGGGTTCAACCAATTTGATCCTCATGTTGATATGTTAAGGCTCATTTCAAAAACATATTAAAAAGTGGGCTAATATTTTTGGGTCTAAACATTGTTACAAGCCCATATATGTTTTTGGTAAATATGGCCATGTTAGTTTCTTACACATTAAAAAGGTTCCATTTTTCATGTACTATCTTCATGACAAGTTACAATGGATAAGACTACGTGAAATCATGTACAGAACATGGCAAAGGCTTTCCATATTGAATTGTTACTTTGGATTTAAAAGGGAAAAGCAATAGATCGAGAAAGAGGTAGAGTGCGATTGGTGATTTGGGTTTTGTAAGGCTAAAGGCCTTGCAAGAACCCAATTTATAGCAATTTTAATAAACAGGTTGCAAAGTTTGTCAATAAAACATGGACTTCTTCGTTTGGGATTGCATTAATTTTTATGTATCTTATCTATATAAGATTCTAAAGCATGCTTTATATGATCCCACCTTCAATAGTCAAAAAAAGAAATTATGGTGAAAAAAAAATAATGAGGAAAAGAAAAGGAAAGAATACCCAAAACAAAAAAGAGATATTCTCTTTAGCTTAACAAATAAACAATTCACAGTTTGAGTAGCTAGGCGTGGGATCCCCCATTGAAACCTGTCCAAACCAAAAAGGCTGCAAAACCAAAATGGATGAAGCTTTCCTTTCCGTTTTTGTAGAGGGCCATACGGGATCACGTTCTGGTACTTTACGTATTTATTTATTTATTTTAGGCCAAACCCAATTTTGGTACTTGAATTGGGAACTTCAAAAAAAGACTAAAAGGAATAACAATTTTGATGATTTTCTACGGGAAGAATTTGATACGAGATTGCAGTGTCAGTTCTGAAACATGCAGTGTATGTAGTTTTGCCTTTAAACATCAAAACATATATATCAAATCTAAATTATTGAGCCATTGAAATTTTCCACAACACCAAATTTCAAGTACTTGAGCTGGCGATGGGTCAAGTACCTAACTCAACTGCTTCTCTGTCTCTGAGTTACTCTCACGACCTTTTTTTTTTTTTTTTTAAAAAAAAAAAAAATTTATTTTGCTAACCCCTAATCTATATATTTTCGTGGATCGGTTCAAAATTAACTCTATGCAAGAATAATTTACCAAAAAAAAAAAAAAAAAAAAAACTCTGCAAGAATAAATAAATAAATAAATCTAAGAGGGTTCCTATAAAGATGTTTGGTAAGTGGTCAAAATCAAGTTAATGAAACTGAGTTCGTGTGGGATAGAGTTTTCGGGCACTCTGTTTAAGCGACAAAACCAGCAATAGATCACCCTACTCGATAAATTTGTGGTACAACTGATAATCAAATCCTATGGCCAAAGCTTGGTCCAGCATTTATTGTGATTGTACCTTACCAAACGTCAAGATGTCATCCACTCATGCAAAGTACTCAGATTAATAAATTCACGATTACAAAATAGATACTTGTCCCAACAAAAAAAGTAAATAAATAAAAACTTTATTTTTTGGTAGATTAATTAAATTAATAATTAGAAAAATCAATGACAGTAAAATCTTTTCGTAACAATATGCTATAAGGGAATAATTTCTATTTAGAAATAAAAAATTTTTATTTCAATCTAAACTAGTTATGAATAAGACTAAATTTTATACAGGGATAAGTTTGAGGGATCCTATTAGGCATTAAGAGCTCAGAAAGCTCATTCTAAATCTCTTATGTGACCATTCGGAGCTTAAAATTCCATCTTAACGAATTTTGCTTCCATATAATAATAATAATTATTTATATTATGGTACATTACATTAAAAGTTTAGTAGGGTATAAAATATTTATATAAAGTTGTTAGGATATTAATTTATTAGTTAGAGTTGTTATGGACACCTTTTTGTTAAAGTTAATATTTCTAACTTCTCAAACATATTTAAAGCTTGGCATAAAATATTTTCTATTTCTGTACTATCATCTTAAATATTATATTTAAATATCAAATTAAATTATTAACGAATTTTTTTATGATAAAGAAAAATTTTAACTTGATTGATTAAGAATTGCGTGGGATGTGTTACACAATAAATTTTTAACTACAGCTTTGCAAAATTATAACATTTTTATAATTATAAAATTAGTTTGATTCCAATAACATAGGTATAAAAATGTTTTACTATATATATATATATACACATTATATGTATACAATTTTGATATTTTATGGAATATCGTCCACCTCCTCCAGAGACCATCTTCTTGTGGTTTGTGATTATATGTAATTGTTGTCTAATCACATGTAATCATGTGATCTGTGATCGGACAGTATGAAATGATTGTTACTCACCATATAATGAAAAATGTTTAACATTTCTATGTAAGAGTGCAATTCATATGATTTAATAAATAATTGTTACCTGCTGTACGACAAGATATGTTGCCAACAATAGCATTTCTATGTATATATCAAAGTGCAATTCATTTTGGTTTGAGTCAATTTAGCTTAAGTTGTCATTTTGCTTTTCCAGATAACTTTAATTTCATGCATAAAGTAATTATGCTAATCAGGAAGCTAACTTTAGGTGTATCTTTCACTAATTTTCTTTGATTTTTTGAAATGTTTTTGACTAGTGCCCCACAGAGAAAGATTCTCTTGGACCTAAAATTAGGTCTTCGATTCAACTCTTGCTTTTATGACCGCCAGATATATATTTTTCAAGCCTTTCAAGGTCTAATTTTCTTCTGAACTTGGAATAAGAAGCTATTTGTTGTGGGTCTATGAGTTTAATTCAACTTATCTTAATTAGCAAAAGATAGGTCCTATGTTCTAAATGTTGACAACCCAAAATGAGAAGAAAAAGGTTTTTTGCATTTATTATTAGTTCAGAAATTTTCATAAGCTCTTTAAAAAGATCCTATTTTGGTCTCGCTCAATCTTGATTCCTCCTTTGGTTGACATCCTACAGTATTTTTAGTGACAATTTAGGTCATCAATCTGACTACCTATACCTAATAGGAAAAATAAATAATTTATAAATATTTTTTCGAGAATCTAGTCATTTTCCCAAATAAAGATTATCTTCTATGAGGCCCACACTAATAACCCACCAGCTAACCAACTGAACAAGGCTTTGAAAGCAGTACTTTGCTTATAAAAGGAGAACATGGGCTGTCTTTCCATGGACTTTGATTATTCTTTTCTCTAGCTTCTCTCAATTTCCAAGTAATGGAAATAAAGATGTAAAGCATTTTTAGCTAATAAAAAGCACACACGTATACACACACACACAAGAAAAAAGAAAAAAGAAAAAAAAAGAGAGAGATATTTTTCATCTAGTTTATATCAATAATTTATATTAAAGGTAGGAAGATTTTAAAATTATTATCCAAAAAAATAATGATTTTGCTTATATTGATTTTTAAGATTCTTAAAAGGCAACAAATTTTTAATTGAAAGTAAAAAGAAGTTTAAATGACTACAATTTTTTTCTAGTTACTACAAATTACCTTCAATGGCTGGAGCTGGTTTACAACTTTCTTGTAGAATCTTATTGGCTAGCTCTGTTGTGCATGGGGTTAACAGCGAAACATTATCTGCAATCTTATCTTTTAAACGGAATGAATTCTTTGTACTCTCAATTTCCTTTCTTACTTGGCCAAGAAATCCCATATTAATTATGATCCTAAGGACGGACCCTCGCATTTAACAATCATTCATTTGGGTTCTTGGAAAACCTAATTGGCACAATCATTCATCTAGATTGTAAATAAAAAAAAAAAAAAACTGTACCAAAAGTAATCTACCGTTTTAATCTATGGACCACAATATAATATGCATGAGCTACACAAACTTTTTAGTAAAGTAGGGAAAAAGCAAACAAAGAAAAATGAGTTTTGCTAACATTGATAGAAGAAAAGGATATTATTTGCCTATCCCACATTAGGAAAAACACTGCCCTCTTATAAAATCTTCTAAAAGATTTGTGTGGGTATAAGAAAATGAATGAAGGGTGAACTTCATAGGTTGAAGCTAAATGCCAAGGCCAATTTGTAGAACAAATGGCTTAGGACTCTTGGGCTTTTTTGGCCCCTTGAACTGGGTGTTTGGGATTGATATTTTGATAACAACTTCATCCCACTATCTGACTTAGAGAGAAAAGTTAGGACCACTTGGATGGAAAAAGGGAACACTGAATTCTGACTTGTGGCTAAGCCACTTTTCGAAAAAGTGTGAACTCCATGGTGTTGGTCTCAATCAATAGGGGTTGGAAAGACAAGTGGGTGTTTGTGAATTTCCAAACCCTCGTGCACATGGTTATAGGCCTATACCCAGCAAATTTCCCATCAAATTCTTGGTCTTAAATTTGCCAAATTTTCAGCTCATTTGGAAATTGTTTACCATCTTCTTTGTAAACTGATTCAGAGTCTCCCATTTGGAATTTGTTTGGTTTCTACTTTTTCAAAGATGCGAAAGTGGAGGATTTATTTTCTTTCCTCTACCAAAGTTTTGTGGAAACAAATAGACTTGTTAAGTAAATTATAATTCAATATCTTTGCTAAAGGTGGTTAAATAATCAAGTTATCTTTAGACAAGGTATCTGGAATAGAATTCAAACCACACAAAAAAAAGTCTCGTTTGAAGATTTCTTTCAATTTTAAAATCTTTTCATTAGAAAAGTATTCAAGCATACGAATAATCTAATATTTTATCATTTGTTTTTTTAACATTTAAGATAACATAAACTCGGCCAATTTCTTCTTCTTCTTCTTCATCTTTTATTTTTATTTTTGTTTTTGTATAAAATTACACGTAAAAAATTTGAATTGAATGGAATAAAATAAATATTTCAATTAATTAAATATAATTTCACATATTCACATTTAGAAACTTTATATTTATATATATCTATATAAACTTTTTCATAAAGTTAAGAAAATATTGGTTTTTTTTTTCCAAAATAAGTTTTCAAAATATATATATATATATATATATATATAATTTAATGTCCAAAAACAAAAACAGAAAAAAAAAATCCTAATTTCTTATGTCTTAGTAAAGTTTTTTTTTGATGAATTCATATTTTAGTAAAGTAAGAGAGAGAAAAATCTTGTAAAGTGATATGAAAATATTATAAGAGCTAATTATACTTTTTTTTTTTTTTTCAGTAATCTTCTAGAAACCTGTTAACAAAGTTAAAATCTTTAGACTTGAACTTGCAACCCAACAAGCGAAATCACAATATCCCATTGTGGTTTTTAATTATTTATTTAATTATCATTTTTACTTTCTTAGTAGTCCCAAAAAAAAAAAAAAAAAAAGGTCAAAAAAATAAAAGATTAAAAAAGAGGTAAAAGGCAGAGGAGGAAACCAAAGTTTTTGGAAGATGAGGACGGAAAGAAAAAGAAGTAAGAATGGACAAAAAGAGAGTGTCAAAAATGAAAATAAAGGGAAAACGAAGGGGAATTAAGATAATGGATTTATCGTTTCACTATTCAACGTTTGTTTCCTTCCTTTTCCTTTCTATTCTATTTTATCAGCCATAGACGACGTTTAACACCACCATTTCCTTATTTTTACTTAATTTAAAAAAATAAAAAATAAAAACAAAAATAAAAAAATAGAATTAGAATTAATTCCATTACTCTCTCTCTCTCTCTCTCTCTCTCTGTGTCTTCGTTAAAGCTTTTTCTCTCTCTTCTGCAACTGATAATCAGATCATAGTTTCCTAGATTTTCCCACCTTTTCCCGCACTTTCTCGCCCAGATTCTCTGTCTTTCTCTCCTTCTATACTCTCTCTCTCTCTCTCTCTCAAGTTCAGTTACGCGGCAGCTCCTGGATCATCGGAGCTCGTGGACTCTACCAGTTTTGGTCCAATTTCAGTTTCAGAGTCTTTTTAGTCCTTGTCAATTCTGAATTCTCAGCCTTTGCACTTTGACGGATCAGTAGTACTCATTTTTTTAACCTTGACAACTTTCGAAGCTTCGTTTTGCTCTACAGTTCGTGCTTGTTGCGTAGCTGTGTAGCTGAGCGAATTGGAGTTAAAAAAAAAAAAAAGAAAAAAAAGAAAAAAGAAAAAAAAGGAAGTCGCTATGACGGTTGATTCGAGTGGCGGTGGCGATTTGGAGATGTTTGGGAGTGTGCGTTTGGGGTTTGAGTTGGAGACTGAGCGAGGAATTGGTGAATGGCAGCATTTGGTTTTGAAAATGGCTTTGTTACCGATTGGGGTTTAGATTTAGGGTTTTTTATTCATAGACCAAAAACGCTTCGCGTGATGTCGCGAACTGATAGAATGGCTTCGGATCTTAGCAGGACTGGCCCCGTCGAGAGGGACATTGAACAGGTACGGCGTTTAGTATTTGTTTCGGTTCTGTGCAGTTTCAATTCTTTCAATTTTTTTTTTAGATGCAAAATGTTTGGCAAAGGCTAATATGCCTGGTGTATAATTTTTTTTGGCAAACGAAATTAGTAACAATATACCCCCAGTTGATTGGTTTGGTTTGGTTTGCTCCATGTGGTGCAATTTTTTTTTTTTTTTTTTTTTTTGATTTGGGTTCTTAGTTGTTACCATGTCATCATAGCACATTCCGTTGGTGGTGGCGTACAGTGCTTACACCATGTAAATTAAATTAAACTAAAATATAGATTGTGCCACATTATATCATTTACTCGCAAGCTTGGATTTGTGACTTTGGGTTCCAAGGGGTGTGGCTATTGAATAGGTAGCAGCTGGAATAGAGGCTGCCAGTGAGACTGAAGTGGTTTAGTGAGCCCTGAAGGACAGTTAACCATTTTTTACAAGCTTCTTTGATTCTCTTCTATTTGGTTAGCATATTCAAGAGTGGTTGATCAAGCATTGTTAGGTTGCAATGTCATTTCCATTTTCATTGGTCTTGCAGTATAATTATTGGGTTAAATAGCAGAAATGTCGCTGGTTTTAGTTTCGGACTGATTGGTTTTTGGAAATTGGCTATTAATACTTTAAATATATATATATATATATATATATGAAATTTAAATAGTTCAATTCCAATAATTTTAGCTCGTGAAACGGGGATTGACTGGTGATTGTAGGACATCCAAAGTAGCAAAGCTCATGGTATTGGGATAAAATTAAATGAAAAGAGCTAGATGTGTTGGCCATGCAAATGGCATTTTCTTTATGTATAGGAGAGCATATGATATTAAATGCTCAAATTGAATGTGACCAATGTAAGTTGGAATTATTGGAAATTTAGCGAGACCAGTAATTGTTTGTGGCTTGGAAGTTAGAGAAAAGATGTCCTATGTTCTCAAATGAAGTATTGGAAATACGGCCCTTGCCCTTGCCCTTGCCCTTTGAATTTTTGATGAAAGAAATTATTCATTATTAGATGAAGATGCTAGGGTCAAATGAGGTAGTCTTGTCCTGTGCATTTTGGTAGGTTGATTCTCACTAAGGAGGTGGCAAAAAGGAAAGTTGGGATTGTGAGGGAATTTTTTTTTTTTTTTTTTGGGGAATGCTTGATGTTTTGGTGTAGGTGGTACAGGCTGGGTATGCTTTTAGCTCTAAATCTTGTCTAGAGAAGGAGAGAAGAGGCTTATATAACTCATTGTTGAGTAGAAGGTATTGCTTGTATAATGAATACCTGGAATATGATCTATGGCATCATTTTCCATCATAGGTGGGGCATTGACTGAATGGTGATTGATCTCCCTGCTCTCTGACTTCCCAGCTTCCCCATTTCAGTTCTTCTTTCTTTCTAGCAATTCAAACTGTGCAATGGAGGATAGAAGCAGCAAAGTACAAATAACACATGAAGCACAGTGGAATAAAAATAGTGCTATAGAGAAGCAGCCCCTCTCATTTACTTCGTCATCTTGGTGACCTTCTTTCCCCACTCCAGCCCCTTTCAATTCTGAAAATCATATTATCCGTGAAGGGAAACATATTCAATCCCAACATCCATCTGTGGAAACAACTTTCATTTCCCTCTCTATATTGTGCATGAATGTATTCATGAGAACTGCATTATGAATTATTAATATTGATTTATCAGGCCATAATTGAGCACACTATTCTCTTACATCACTTTCCAGCATGAAATCATCCTGGTCTGTCTACAGGATTTTTTAGAAATCCTCTCCCACCTAAAGAGGAATTGAAAAGAAAGCTATCAGATACTTCAAGCTAGATACACTTGCTTGGAATTCTTATTCATCATACGCTAATTTCTCAAAATAAGTTAGTTCAATATTTCACTTAATGCATTTTGATTATCCGTGGATCAAAGTCTATGTGATGATGAGTGAGGAACTCATTCTATGATATTTTCTAGGCAAATGCCATAGTGCCATCTAAGGATTGGCTTAATAAAATATATAACGAGTAGGAAATAATATAGGTTAGTATAAACTTGTTCAAGGGGTCTTTCCATCCGAGGCCTCATTTCAAGAGCCACGGGTAATAAACTTAGTTGTTCTTCAGTTTCCAAAAATCTTGTGACTTCTTTATATTCTTTTTAACTGTTTTTATCCTCATTGGTACTATGGTACCATAATGTTTGTGTATACTTTCTTTTCCCACCTGAAGTGTGTAGAAATATGCTTCAGCTATGTTCTTGGTTGATTGTTGCAACAGGCTATTACTGCTCTGAAGAAGGGGGCTTACTTACTCAAATATGGAAGAAGGGGGAAGCCTAAATTCTGTCCCTTCCGACTTTCCAATGTAAGTCTGGTCCTGATTTTCTTTGTCTCTGTTTGACTATAATTTTGTTTATGTTTGTTTGTTGCTAATGTCCTTATTGCTCTTTCTGGAAAAATTTTATGTCATACTTGTTTGTATTTGTTCTACTATTCCTTTTCTTTAGTTTTGTATTGTTCTTTTCAATTTTTGTTGGGATAGAGGGAGTGTTAAAATGAAAGAATGATAGATATATATGTGAGTGGTTATTTGTCAAGATTTTTTCCCCCCCTTCTCCTCAAGGTTTAGTTGCATCCCTAGGCCTTTCGTATTTGTTTATTGTCAATGTCTAAATGGTAAAGTTGGATAATGCTTTGACTGGAGAAGAGCAGTCCTAAACTTGTTTTGGACTTTGCATCCCTGGGAATAAACTAACTTTTTCTTGATAGGAGCATGGGAATGAGATATTGATCAGGGGATTGCAGCCTTTTATTAGGACTACTCATAATCCATGTATCTTTTTGGCATATAGTTAGGAAAAGTTTTATTATTCTCTTCTTTCGCAAGTTGGATTGATCTTCTGCCAATTGGAAGCGAGATCAATATTCATCTATGTTTGATTAGACTTTAGTACCACACAATGTTTTTTGTACTATTATCAGAGTGTAGTGAGGAACTGGAGGATAGAAGTTACTATGAGGGAACAATTTCTGGAAGAAGATCTTCTAGGAGCCAAAGCATAGGAGCTTTTTAGCTGTATGTATGAGAATTGGGTAAGCAAGCATGTTTACACAAATACAAAACAAACTATGAGATAATAGTGAGGCAATGTATTACTTGCCATATAACAGATTGATAAAGTATAATTTACTAATAGATTGTGCAATCCTCCAATATGGAAAGGCTGCTTTAACATTTTAGCCTGGAGGATGAGGATGAGATGGATCAGTATATGAATAAAAGTTCACCATCTTTAAGTTAACATAACAATCCATATCAGGCTTGGTCGAATACCGATAATACCATACGTGACATTCCTATTCAACGGTCTTGAAAATTTTGGTTTCTTTGATGTTTATGCACAAGACAGGTTATGACAGTTATGAAGGGGGAAAAAATTATTTATATATTTGTTTTGAATTCATGCTTCAGTCAGTAGAATCCTTATTTTCATTCCAGTGTTGATGGTTTGTAATACAAGGTTCTTGCTACTAAAATTTGTTGATAATGTAATTACTTTCAGGATGAGTCTGTTTTGATATGGTTCTCGGGAAAGGAGGAGAAACATCTTAAACTAAGCCATGTCTCTAGAATTATATCCGGGCAGCGCACTGTAAGTGTCTTTCTAGCTAGATAACATTATTTATATTTATATGCTACCATTATTTGTTCAAGATTAGATAAGGTTTACATGTTTACAACATCTAATGGTTATGTATAATAGAAGAAGGTTATATTTTATGAGCTGATATCAGCAAGAGAATGTGCTGCTTAATTTTTCTCTAAATAGTTAGCTTGTTTGAGGAAAGTCATGTTGTCTCTCTTTCCATCCATCACAAATGTCTTTATTTGTTAGGAATGGTTAAGGTACACACATCAGGATCCTACTTATCTGGAGTTGCCTTCAATGCTCAGCTAAATGAGATTGGCTATGATTTTTTTTTTTTCTCCTTTTTTTATAAATAATGATAAGCATTTTTTCTCCTTTTGTATATGACAGGCTTGAAGCCATTGACAAGGAAAGCAAGATATTTTATGCATGAACTAGTGTAGCATTATTATGTGGATTTGCTATTTCATGTAATAGTGCTGGTCTCAACATTTAGGGTTCAAGATTTGTAATAATACTATAATTTACCTAAGTTCTTGGTAGAAACCAATGGGAAGGCAACGTTGCCTTGTCTATCTATCACGACTGATTAATATGGTACATTGTCACTATTACTTAAGAATTATTAATGTTCACAATGAATGGATGCCGGAGGATATAAAAGCTTCTAAATACCATTTGGTTGTTTTGAGATTAGTTTTCTAAATATAGTAATTACTAATTGCTCTGGAATTCCCTGAAAAAAACAAAAAAGGTAAATCATATTTTTTTTGCATTAAAGTACTAGAAGTGGCAAAAAACTAATATGAGATGGTCATTTGCTTGTATTGAGGTTAGCTTGTCTCTCTGATTTGGAGACAACTAAGTGAGAATTGAGTAGGATTTTTACTGACTATATGTCTATCTTGTTTTCTGTTAGTAAACATGAGGTATATTGCAGTGATGAAGATTTTGAGTCTCAATTGATGATTTTCCTTAATAAAATTTGTAGTAGCAATCTTGAATCTGAAAATTAAGGAATGCTGGTGACTTAGGAATTTGTACTTCTGTTAGAAACTTCATGGAGAATATATTTAAAAAGTATCTGATCTATTTTTACCCTTTATTTTATATTTTATTTTATTTCTTTATGTGAATCGGACTTGGTGTGCAACTTGAGTAAGACTCACCATAAATGAAACCTCTAATCAATGAAAGTATATAGTTGTTATCTCTAATCAATGAAAGTATATAGTTGTTATTATCTATAGTATATCTTTGCAAGATTTTCTGTTGCATACTGATTAAATATGGATTAAATTTTCTCCAGCCAATTTTTCAAAGATATCCGCGGCCTGAGAAGGAGTATCAATCATTTTCTTTGATATATAATGACCGATCGCTAGATTTGGTAAGAATATTCCTATGCGTTGGGTTGTTATCTGGGTCATTCTTATGTAGCATTCTCATCCTGCCATATTTGTATGTTTGAAAAAAATTATTTCTACTAGTTGCTATAATTGCAAATATGATTTTCTGTTCTAGATTTGTAAAGATAAAGACGAAGCCGAGACATGGTTTAGTGGTTTAAAAGCTTTGATATCCCGCAGCCATCATCGGAAGTGGAGAACAGAGTCAAGGAGTGATGGAATTCCATCTGAAGCAAATAGTCCTAGAACATACACACGGAGGAGTTCTCCTTTGCACTCTCCATTTGGCAGTAATGATAGCTTACAGAAGGTAAATCATTTTTTGTTATATGTTTTTAAACTCAAATTGAGAATGTAAATTGATCGACTATCTTTCATCCAACACAGGATGGTCTAGATCCCCTTCGCCTTCATAGTCCATATGAAAGTCCTCCTAAAAATGGTTTGGATAAGGGAACTTCAGATGTAATACTATATACTGTTCATCCCAAGGGTTTCTTCCCCTCAGATTCTGCTAGTGCTTCAGTGCATTCTTTGTCATCAGGAGGCTCAGATAGTGTACATATGAAGGCAATGGCAATGGATGCTTTTAGAGTTAGTCTATCAAGTGCTGTTAGCTCATCAAGTCAGGGTTCTGGTCATGATGATGGTGATGCCTTAGGAGATGTTTTCATATGGGGGGAGGGCACAGGAGATGGTGTTCTAGGTGGTGGAGCACATAGAGTTGGAAGTTGCTTTGGTGGAAAAGTGGATTCCTTTTTGCCCAAAGCCTTGGAATCTGCTGTAGTACTTGATGTCCAGAACATTGCATGTGGTGCACGGCATGCTGCTTTAGTAACAAAGCAAGGAGAGGTTTTCTCCTGGGGGGAGGAATCAGGAGGCAGGCTTGGCCATGGTGTAGATTCTGATGTTTTGCATCCAAAGCTTATTGATGGACTAAGTAATACTAACATTGAGCTTGTAGCTTGTGGTGAGTATCATACTTGTGCTGTTACCCTTTCTGGTGATCTTTATACATGGGGTGATGGCACTTATAATTTTGGTGTTCTTGGACATGGAAACGAAGTAAGCCACTGGGTGCCAAAAAGAGTAAATGGTCCCTTGGAAGGTATACATGTCTCATCTATCTCTTGTGGACCCTGGCACACTGCTGTTGTAACCTCTGCTGGGCAATTATTTACTTTTGGTGATGGAACATTTGGTGTTCTAGGCCATGGAGATCGAAGAAGTGTTTCTATGCCGAGGGAAGTAGAATCCCTGAAGGGGCTCCGCACTGTTCGGGCAGCCTGTGGTGTTTGGCATACTGCTGCAGTTGTTGAGGTCATGGTTGGGAACTCGAGTTCCAGTAACTGTTCTTCTGTAAAGCTGTTTACTTGGGGCGATGGTGACAAAGGTCGACTTGGACATGGGGACAAGGAAGCAAAACTTGTTCCTACCTGTGTTGCTGCTCTTGTTGATCCTAATTTCTGTCAAGTCGCTTGTGGACATAGTCTGACTGTCGTACTTACAACCTCGGGTCATGTCTACACAATGGGGAGTCCAGTTTACGGTCAGTTAGGAAATCCTCAGGCTGATGGAAAGATCCCAACCCGTGTTGAAGGGAAAATTTCCAACAGTTTTGTGGAGGAAATAGCTTGTGGTGCCTATCATGTTGCAGTTTTAACTTCAAGAACTGAAGTATACACTTGGGGAAAGGGTGCAAATGGTCGTTTAGGTCATGGGGACATAGATGATCGAAATTCTCCAACATTAGTTGAAGCTCTGAAAGACAAGCAAGTCAAAAGCATTGCTTGTGGCAGTAATTTTACCGCAGCTATTTGTCTTCATAAGTGGGTCTCAGGAGTTGATCAATCTATGTGTTCTGGCTGCCGCCTACCATTTAATTTTAAAAGGAAACGTCATAATTGTTATAACTGTGGACTTGTTTTCTGTCATTCATGCAGTAGTAAGAAGTCTCTTAAGGCTTCCATGGCACCAAACCCCAACAAACCTTATCGTGTCTGTGATAATTGTTATTCTAAACTAAGGAAAGCAATTGAAACTGACGCTTCATCTCATTCTTGTGCGAGCAGAAGGGGAAGTGTCAATCAGGGGTCAAACGAGTTCATGGATAAAGATGAGAAGTTGGACTCCAGATCTCGAGCCCAACTTGCCAGATTTTATTCAATGGAATCCTTGAAGCAAGTGGAAACTCGTTCTTCAAAGAAAAACAAGAAACTAGAATTTAATAGCAGTCGAGTATCACCTGTTCCGAATGGTGGTTCACAATGGGGAGCTCTTAATATTTCTAAATCTTTTAATCCTGTGTTTGGGTCATCCAAGAAGTTTTTCTCTGCCTCAGTTCCTGGATCAAGAATTGTTTCTCGAGCTACATCCCCAATTTCAAGGCGACCAAGCCCACCTCGTTCTACAACACCAACACCAACTCTAGGTGGACTTACATCACCAAAGATAGTTGTAGATGATGCAAAGAGGACAAATGATAACCTTAGCCAGGAGGTTATCAAACTAAGAGCACAGGTACCAGTCCTTTTAACTGGCTGAGCTACACTGCATATATTTTGTTTTACTTTGTGAAGAGTTTCTTATTTACTTTCTTAATCCTCTTTATGGTAATTTAAAATTGGTAAAGTAAATACTTCAATATGGTTGTCTGGAAGATTATGATTATGTGTGAATACACTGGCCATTGTCTCTTTAAATAGTTATTTTTAGCTGATGTTGAAAATAAATCCCATGAATGAAGGGATAGTGACGTTCCTTCCGGAATATTGGATAATGACCAAAAGATTCATTATCAAATGGTTAAGTTTGTTTTCACTAAAGTGTTATATTTGTTGAGTGCATAGCATGTGAATTGACACAGGACCAGGAAGGTTAGAGCTCCGTGTATCGACATGTTTAGGATGGCATGTCTAATATGTGTAATTAGTCTCAGAGTGCAATAAAAAATTTGATTACACCTCACCACCAACCAACTTGTATGCTGACTGCAATTTATAAGGTCCACTATAATTTGAATTTCCAAATTATTGACCACACAGCTTATAAAATGAAAGAAATTGAACATGCTGAAGTGGCTTTTAGTTGACTTCGATAAATTGAAGATTTATAGGAAGGCTATCTAGGGTGTCTAATCTTCTTTCTTTGAATTTTCATGGTTAAGTTGCTCAGTTGTATTGTTCTGAACTATATCTGACCAATTTCAATTGCTTAGGTTGAAAATCTTACCCGTAAAGCCCATCTCCAAGAAATTGAGCTGGAAAGAACAACTAAACAGCTGAAAGAAGCAATAGCATTTGCGGAGGAAGAGAGTGCAAAGTGCAAGGCAGCAAAGGAAGTGATCAAGTCGCTTACTGCCCAAGTAAGATGGATGCATTAGTATACTGATTGAGAGGTTTTTTCATTTAATATGACTTGAGACTAACCCATATTGTTCTGCATCCTATTTTCAAATTTAGTTCTGTTATAACTTACAGAAAAACCATTTTCACCCTGCAGCGACCTTATTTAATTAGGCATATGTACTTTTGTGTGGATTGACAAGGAAAGTTTGTTTGTTTGTTTGTTTTTTTTTCCCCTGCTTGATATGAGTGTACTAAACCTGCTGGTTACTAGAAGTAAATGTTCAAACTAGTTTGTTCATATTGAAGATTTCTATAACGTGAAATGCTCAGTTAGTTGTAGCAGTTATTATAATTATCTATATTTTAAATTTTTGTCTCCTATGATATAAAAAATAGCAGTATCAATTTTAGTATGAAGGTTTTAAGTGATTGCTACCTGTTTGATGGTTGTCTTTTCCTGGTGGTTCTTTTACCATCTCTCAGGCTCCCGTCTGCTATTCATTAATATTGACTGATGTCACTCAAGTGCAGATTATGATTGTATTTGATTAATGTTGGTTTCAATATGTATGACAAAAGTAAAATGTAAAGTAATGAGGTTTGTTAATAATGGGAATCAAGTTTTTAATTAGATGGTCCTTTGACTCAGCGGTCTAGTTGCAGTTCCTTAGTTATTATTGCATTTCCTGACATTGAAGGTTTTTAGAAAGTAAATAAATGAATGGGTTATGCATTGACATCTCTTGCTATGGTGGTCATAATTCTGAAGGGAGGATCTGGAAGATGCTTCTTTGGTATCACTAATTGCTGAGTGCCTTGTTGCTCTCATTTGAGATTCTAGGTTTACTACAATCTATCACACATACTATCTGCATGGGATCTCATTTTATACTTGCCTTTCAGTTATATACTTGGCCTGTTAACTACCTCAAGAGATCTAGAGTTCTATTTAGATTGTCATATAACATTAATTTTAATGATTTCCTGTCCCTAGATCTGTAATTGCAATTCACATTGTCATTTTCTATTTTTTTTGGGGAAACAGTTAAAGGACATGGCTGAAAGGCTGCCTGTTGGAGCAGCACGGAACATTAAATCTCCTCCTCTGTCTTCTATGGGGTCTGATCTTGCCTGTAATGATGTTTCCAATCCTTCTCTTGACCGATTAAATGGTCTAGCAATATCCCAAGAAATAGACTCAAATGGATCAAACAGCCAATTGCTATCAAATGGGTCGAGTGCCCCTAGTAATCATAGTTCAAGTCACAGCAAACAAGGTCACTCAGATGTAACTACTAGAAATGGGAGTCGCACAACAGATAGTGAATCTCGTCATGACACTGAATGGGTTGAGCAAGATCACCCTGGTGTTTATATTACACTTACCTCCTTACCAGGGGGTGCCAAGGATCTTAAGCGTGTTCGCTTCAGGTATGTTATACTTAGAACACATAAGAAAGTGAATAGAAATAATCTTTGTTAGGACAGAGCTCTATCAGGATTCATAGATGTCTGATATATTTGGATTGATTGGTGGGACTCCTCTGATAATTAGTTGTCTAATTATTGTTCAAACATATGGAAAGATATCATGCTTGTAGAGAAGTACTTATGATCATTGATAGCTCTGAATTAATTCAGTGTAGAATAGTCTGTGTGAAAAGTGGGTAAAACCCTGTTAATACACTAACACACCTACATATATATGCATGCACGCAAACATATTGTTCATATTGTCAGCAATAACCTCCTGTGTTGACTCTTCTTATAGTTTGTGCTGGTTAGGTGTCAGCCAAGAAATTAAAGCAACAAGCTCTAGATAAAATAATTTATGTTGGTCGTATAGAATGTTCTGAGCATTTTTTTCCCCATTTATGTTTGAGATGGTATTTAAGTTCTAATAAATATCAGTAGTCAATCCAGAAAAGTGAATATAGATAGGGGAACCACATTGTTTGGTACTTTCTGGAAAAGGGAGAGGTCATTTGGAAGTCTTTGTGTGGAGAAAAAGTTGATCAATTACATGCTCAACTCTATTCATGTTTCAAATATACATGGTGTCTTAATTGTTTTCTACAAATTGAGAATTACCGTGGTTCTAGCTTGCTAATTTTGAGCCTTGTAAAATTTTGACCGCAGTCGCAAGCGATTCAGCGAGAAACAAGCAGAGCAGTGGTGGGCAGAGAACCGGGCAAGAGTGTACGAAAAATACAATGTGCGAATGGTAGACAAGTCTAGTGTGGGTGTTGGGAGTGAGGACTTGGGTCACTGACATGTGAAAACAATAATTTGTAAATGAAAAATGTCCATTCTGGATTTCAGCTTGAGTTACAGTGAGGTCATACTGGTAATTTTAGAATTGGCTTCCATCCTCCTAATGGGGGTTGAAGGAAGCAAGGCATGGGTATAGGAGGGATAATTAGGGGGTTTTGATTGTGTTTTCCTTTTTTTTACTTTGATGCTATTTGTTTTTTATTTTTGTTTCTTTTTTTTTTTTTTTTTTTTTTTTTTTTTTTTCTTCTTTGATTCTGTATTCCATTTTTTCCCTATGTGCCTTGTGTGGGTGGGGAGTTGAGGGTGAGAAATGTAAATTCTTAATAGGTTGATGACTATTGTTGAAAGCAGCTGCCATGTAAATTCCATAAAGTGAATGCATCTGCAGATTCTTTTTTACTCGACGGTTTATACAAATTGTTCTGGTCATCCTTATAAAATAGCTGCTGTGAATGTTCGGCCCTGCTTTCTTATTAGTCTGCTTGTGAAGCTGGATATAGCTCACCATGAACCCCATAACACAAAAACAAAAGCAAAAGCAAAAACTCATACACAATGGCCTACCAAGTTTCTCCCACCTCCAATTTAACGTAAGTTGAAAAAAAAAAAAAAAAAATCTTCTTACTTTTACTAGAACCGATTATGGAGACACTCATTAACTGTGTTGTTTGTTCATTAGGCATTTACACAGCTAAGGTGGAAAAAATCTCATATGCCTAAAACCACAAGCAGCACTCTTCTAGCAGCATATGCTTCAATTTTGCAGCAAGAGGTTTGGAATTCGATGATGTCGTTAAATAAATTTAAAAATTTAAAAAGTTTTATTTGATGTAGTTATTTTTAATAAGATAAAAATATGTATTACATATATTTAAAAAAAAAAGAAGAAGATAATTGCACTTGCTACATTTTAAAATCACATAATTTTATTTTGGACTTCTAAAATCAATTTTGTCATATTAATATCTTGTTTTTAAAATTCTTACAAATTAATTCAATTTGGTTAAAATTGACCAAAATTATTAAATAGGGACCATGTGTGACCATGCGATTTCTATGCCTAATTCTTTAATTTATTTTTCATATTTTTCTATTTAAAAAATTCAAAAAAATCGAAAATCCGAAAAAAAATAACGAATGTTTTAAAAAAAAAAATCAGGTATTAAAAAAAATTTCAAAGGTACGATAAAAAAATACCATATATTCAAAAAAAAAATAAAAAATCGAGATCACAAGAAAAGCACGGTGATTGGCTGTTGATTTTTGTCTAGTTGCTTGGCGATGAGTAATATATATATTTAGTTGATTTTTGTCTGGTTGATTGCCAATGAGTAATATATATGTCTAGTTGATTTGTCGTTAGTAAATATGCTGGCAAAGAGCAATATGTCTAGTTGATTGGCGCAAAGTAATATGCCTAGTTGATTTTAGTTTAATATTTTGTTTAGTTGATTTTTCGTTTTTTATGGTTCCTTTTTGGTGATATAATTTTGGTTTCAATGAAAAAGATATGAGTTTATTTTTATTCCAGGTACGAGTCTCATCCGTGGTACAGGAGGCCAACGCATTTTACCACTTGATGAAGATCGTAGTGAGTGATATTCTTGAGATTTTTTCGAGGTATGAAATCAGTGACAGATGGTATAAAATTGAGACGCTTCAAGTCCACTGTGGGTGATGGCGATGTGGGTTCAGGCAACAATTTGAAAATATTGAGGCATAAGTTTCTTCTCTGCAATAACATCTAAAACAGCAATAGCCCCCGACACCATAATAACCAAAGTCTACGAATTTACCACTTCTACAATCACCTTACCTTAATAGAATCCTGTAAGTTAAATGTTTTTTGCTGAAGTCAAATATAGAGGCTTCAAGAGCAGGAAAAAATACAAAACAAGTTATAACCAAATGGATGTCAGAACAGTAAATCAATGCTTTAATTACTCAAAAAAGATTCTAACGAAGACATTAAAATTGATATAACACATCTAGTTTGCAGCTGAATTGTAAATAAACATTTTGTGCAAGAAATGACATCAATAACACTTACATCAGTGTATATTGACAAAAGCTTTCTTATATTGTCCATCAATTACACACGACTCTGCTAATGCCTGAAATAGAGAAAGGACGAATAGTAAATAAAGTCACAGTGACTAAAAAAAAAAAAAAATTCACAAGACGGCTTGTTCATCTGTCATGGATGATGCATTGGGCTGTTGGTTCTATGGCAGAGATAACAGGCAGTGCAGAATAAAATTATAGGTGGCCAAGATTTAACAGTTGAAAAGAGATCCTAATGAAAAGATGGATTTCTAGCCAGAGCTACAAGGGCAACTTGCGGTATGTACAACCAGAAAGTGTAATTCCCCAACGCCAACTTGTCACATGAGAACAACATTTGTATATGGAGATCGAAAGCAAATTGTCTAAACAAACATAATAAGAAGCAGTATCACTTGGTCTTGCGTTTTCGGTTGGTACATATGGAACCAATACGTAGTGTTGGGTTTTCTGCTGGTTAGCAAACCGCAAGCCTCCCCTTATTCAAGTAATTACTGATAACGAGAAGTAACAACACAGGCATTTGGCCAAAGACTATATCTCAACAATCTACCAAGCTACACACATCCCTTGTCAGTCATGTATCTCTTCACTAATCAGCTTATAAGGGCAGTGTAAGAATGCAAACTTGGCCAAATAGAATTTTCCACCATTTTCTTTAAACAATTGATGGGCTTCAATAGCTCTTTCGTTATTCAACCTCGTCAGGATCCACACCAGCCTCAAGCATTCTCTTAAACATATTTTCTGCATCCAAAATTCTTTTCTTTCTGCATAGACAACCTACAATCAAGTCATAAATTGCAACACCGGGTTTCATCCCCCCACCATCCATGTCATCCATAACATGAAAACCCAATCAGGATCACCCCGTGTACAACATTCATTCATAATTACTAAATAAGTAGCTTGGTCTGGAACTATGCCCTTACCTTCCATTAAGTCAATTAAGGACTCGGCATACTCAAAACGTCCCTCCTGGCAAAATCACTTGATCAAGGTACTGTAAGTGAAAATTGAAGGAATGCATCCAAGATTTCTCATTCTATCAAACCAATGCAAAGCAACATCTAAATTTCCAACCACATATAAGGCATTAATATACACACTGAATGCCACAGTAGCCAAATTCAAGTTGCTTTCCTTTGGTGAATAATACTTTGCTATTAAGCACAAAAAGCCCCCCCCAAAAGAGGGGATTACAAAAAAAGCATCAAAAACCTCAGCCATAATAGCTGAACTGACGTCTGAGGGAATAGATAAAAATTGTCATAATTGAAACAAAAATCATAGTTAAGGGACCTTCAGATACCCTTGAATCAGCTTAAAAAGCATCTGGATCACAGTCCGCATTGCCATCTTCATTTCACTTTTTTGGCAATATTCATTACTTTATCTGTATACAGACATTTAGACTCCATTTCTATGAATAACAACTCAGCCTCCGTGACCGGCCCTTCATTACAATGACCATAAAACAATGTTTTGTAAAATGAATTGTAGGTAAACGTCCATGTTTGGCCTTTTTTTTTTTTATTATTATTTTTTTTGGGTAAAGGTCCATGTTTGGCTTTTAGTAATGGTGGATGGTGGAAAACCGAATAGTCTACAACAGCACATGCCAATGCCATTATAAAAGCACCTATCAAAGCGCTTCTCATACTCTTTTTGATATTGCATTTGTGTTTGTTGTAGACACATTAATTAGTGGATTATTGAAATGCAAATGCTTGAAGAATACATCATGGCCAACTGAAAGAAACCAAAACCAAAAACAAAAAGTTGGCATTATTTTCTTGCTACTGTTCTAGATTCCCATTTTGTCCATTTCTTCTACTGCCATTGCTGGAGTTTTCAAAAATTTCACATCCTGTTTTTTGCTCTACCTTAGACCTTCCCAAGACCCATTTCTTCTCAAATGGAAACTCTTCCAAGGATGTTTTCACCGCTTCCAGCAACCAACTCTACCCATCTCCTTCATCCATCCACTCCTCAATTCTTTTCCGGGAAAACCCATCAAAATTCTTCAAAGACCACTCGTTGCAGTATCCAAGCCAGCAAGTTCGGTAACTTCCTTGATTTGAAACCCGAATCAAGACCCGAATTCTTGGATTTTGATCTGCCTTGGTTGGACCCATCCAGACGTTCTCCGTTGGATGTGATCATTATCGGCACAGGCCCTGCTGGACTTCGTCTCGCAGAGCAAATCTCTCGCTATGGAGTTGAGGTATGCTGTGTTGATCCTTCACCGCTTTCTATGTGGCCAAACAATTATGGGGTTTGGTCCGATGAGTTTGAGAGGCTCAAGCTTGAAAATTGCTTGGACAAAACTTGGTCCATGACTTGTGTTTTTATCGATGATGACAAAACCAAGTATCTGGATCGGCCTTACAGTCGGGTCAGCAGGAAGACATTAAAGACAGAGCTTTTGCACAGATGTCTCTCCAATGGGGTCAAGTTCCACAAGGCCAAAGCTTGGAAAATTGAGCACCAAGAGTTTGATTCTTTGCTTCTGTGTGATGATGGGAAAGAGCTTAAAGCAAGCTTAGTTGTGGATGCCAGTGGCTTTGCAAGCCCTTTCATTGAGTATGATAAGCCAAGGAACCATGGCTATCAGATTGCTCATGGCATTTTGGCAGAAGTGGATGGCCACCCATATGATTTGGATAAGATGGTTCTCATGGATTGGAGAGACTCCCACTTGGGGAATGAACCTTATCTGCGTTCTAGCAATTCAACGCTCCCAACTTTTCTATATGCAATGCCATTTGATTCAAACTTGATATTCCTAGAAGAGACTTCTCTGGTTAGTCGGCCGGTTTTATCTTATATGGAGGTCAAGAAGAGGATGGTTGCAAGGCTAAGACATTTAGGAGTCAAGGTGAAGAGGATATTGGAAGAGGAGAAGTGTTTGATTCCAATGGGAGGTCCTCTTCCTAGAATCCCACAAAGAGTTATGGCAATTGGTGGGAGTTCAGGGGTGGTTCATCCTTCAACTGGGTATATGGTGGCAAGGACCATGGGTTTGGCCTCAGCGTTGGCCGAGTCCATTGTGGAGTGCCTTGGCTCGACCAGGATGATCAGAGGGAAGCCACTCTATCACAAAGTTTGGAATGGGTTGTGGCCAATTGAAAGGAGATGTGAAAGGGAGTTTTACACTTTTGGTATGGAAACTCTGTTGAAGCTTAATCTGAAAGGAACTAGAAGATTCTTCGATGCTTTCTTTGATTTGGATCCTTATTACTGGCATGGATTTCTCTCTTCAAGGTTATCTCTTGGAGAGCTTTCTCTGTTGAGTTTATCTCTATTTGGACGTGCTTCAGCTTTATCAAGGTTTGATATTGTCACAAAATGCCCTGTACCCTTGGTTAGAATGATGGGTAACTTAGCACTTGAAGCCATCTAAATGCTCTGGAAGATCACAGCATTTGTAGACTGTCATATATACTTTGAATTTCGATATGGGTTTCAGAGAATGGTGGAGTCTTAGTATTTGAGCTGTGTGTGGGTTTAGCCATTTCATATTAATAAACATGGTCGGAAATGCTTCAAAAAAAAAAAAAAAAAAAAAAAAAAAAAAAAAGAGAAAAAGAAAAAAACTCTTTTTTCGTAAAGAAACAATGTATTACCAAGATTATAGAGTTTGGTACAAAATAAATGTCTGAAATGAACAATGCTAATTAAAGTTTGGAAGAAATTGGCTTCATCTTCATACTCCTCTAAACTGCCCATTGATTTTCAACGTAGAAAACGAAAACAAAAACAAGAGTATATCAAAACAAGAAGATATTTATGGCTAGAAAAGTGGTAGCAATTAAATCGAGAAGATTCTCTAGCTCCATAAACTTAACAGAATATGGCAGCAATTAATTTGAGAAAATATATAATACCCGAAAGTATGTAAGCTGTAAATGTGTCTGTAGATTGTATAACGACGAGAGAGGATCTTTCAGCAAGTGTTGTGGAGGCAGAGAATCTTCTTGTTTGCCAAATTTTTTTGTTCGTTTATCTTTTTTTGCAAGAATTTACTCCCTGCCTCTACGCCAAGTATACCATTTTTTTTTTTTTTTTTTTGAAAAGAAAAATTATTATACTTATTTTTTCATTGATAGTTTCTTGTCAATTTATTCATAAAAAATCTGAACACCATTCCTTCTTAAATTGATTTTAAAATTTAAAATAAAGTTTTGATTTGATGAATAAAACATTACTATTTTTTTTTTTTTTGAAAAAAATTACTTAATAAGCATAAAGAAATAAACAGATTCTTGTAGAAAATATCATATATCTCATAAATATGTGCATTGCAGTTTAATATATATTAAAAAAAATTAAATAGGATACTATGATTGTTTCCTTGGATAAATTCCTTATTGACATCTCATAAACTTCTATATTAGCAGCTTGATTGGTTTAAGTTACTTGATTGGGACATAAACCATCTCTTTGCATCAATTCCAAATGATCATATGCTTTACTGCATCCTTTCTGCACTTCAGTATCCAGAAATGATACCATTGTATGGGTACAAATTTGGCATAAAACTAGTCTGTATTCTGGATCAGCTTCATTGCAAAGCATTTCTTTTCCTCTAAAAAATTAGCAGAAACTCTTTAAACTGTTCTATGTCGGCGTGAGAGTATTCTTATGGAGCAAGCCAAACAACAACTCTCTTACCATGTCAGACTCTCTACTTGGAAAGTGCCACTTTTCCCTAATGGTATTTCAGCATACACCGCTGACCTCTGAGATATACAAGACGTGATCAAAGAGAATCTGCTTCTTGAACATCAAATGAACAAATCTGAAAGCAAATTCAAGAGAAGTATACAACACAGCATTTGGCAAAAGACCATGTCTCAACATTCTACCAAGGAACACAAATCGCTTGTCAGTCATGTTTATTTTCACTAATGCACTTATAAGGGCAGTGTAAGAATGCAAACTTGGACAATGGAATCATCCACCATTTTCTTAAACAATTTGATGGGCTTCAGTGGCTCTTCTATTGTTCAAATAACCATTAGTCATTGTAGAATACACAACCTCATCAAGATCCACACCAGCCTCAAGCATTCTCTCTTGCATCCAAAATTCTTTTCTTTCTGCTTTGACAATCTATACAATCGATTCATAAATAGCAACACTGGGTTTCATCCCTAGACCGTCCATCCATGTCATCTATAACATGAAAGGCCAATTCAGGATCACCCAGTTTGCAACATTCATTTATAATTACTAAATAAGTAGATTGGTCTAGAACTATGCCCTTTCCTTCCATTAAGTCAAATAAGGACTCAGCATACTCAAAAAGTGCCTCCTGGCAAAAACACTTGATCCAGGTGTTGTAAGTGAAAAGCGAAGGAATGCATCCAAGATTTCTCATTCTATCAAACCAATGCAAAGCAACATCTAAATTCCCAACCTTACATAAAGCATTAATGTACACATTGCATGCCACTGTAGCCAAATTCAAGTTGCTTGTTGCAATTTCTCCAAGCAGGACGTGAATTTCTTGCTCCAAATCTCGGCATCAGAGAAAGATCAAACACACAACCATCTTTTGCAATAGCTCGCAAAATCATAAGAGCAGGCTGAAGCTCGTGCATCCTTGGATACTTCTTCACTAGGACAAAGAAGAACATATGAGCAGGAATAACCCCTCTGTCTAGCATGTGTTTGTACAATTCATCTACTTCCGATAATCTATTCTCTTTTTTTCAAGGGGCCTTGATCAAATTGTGTAACAGTGCACACTGGGAATTAAATTCAAACTAATTAACTATGTTGTTCAAAAGCATCCAACCATAATCAATTTTTCCATCCTTGCTGCACTTATTAATCATAATGCCAAAAGTACTCACAGTCGATTGCACACCCGATTCTGCCATTTGCTTGTATATGGCCCATCCCCTATTCAACAAGCACAAGTTCATATACCCTTGAATCAGTGTGCTGCATTTAAAAGCATCTGGATCACAATCCATCTTCAGCATTTTTAGGAAAACCTGGATTGCCATCTCATTTCCTTTTTCTTGCAATATTCATCAACTAAAGAAATATACATTACTTTATCTATATAAAACCTTTAGACTTCATGTCTATGAATAACAACTCAGCCTCCATGACCTGCCCTCTATTAAAATGACCATAAAACAATGTTTTGCACAAATGAATTGTAGGGAAACGTCCATGTTTGGCTTTTAATAATGGTGGATAGTGACAAAACCTATATCTACAACAGCACATGCCATCACCATTAAAAAATAGCCGGTCAAAGCGCTTCTCATACTCTCTTTGATATTGCATTTGTGTAGTTGTAAACACATTAATTAGTGGATTATTCAAATGGAAATGCTGGAATACATTATGGCCGACCCAAAAAAACCAAAACCGAACACAAAAGTCGGCATCATTTTCGTGCTACTATTCTAGGTTCCCATTTTGTCCAGTTCTTCTACTTCCATTGTTCAAGTTTACTTTCAAAAAAAAAAAAAAAAAAAAAAAATTATTAAACTTATTTTTTTCATTGATAGTTTCTTGTGAACTAATTCATAAAATATTTAAACTTCATTTCTTCTCAAATTGATTTTAAAATTTAAAGTATACGTTTAATTTAAATAATAAAACATTACTTTTGAAAAAAAATTACTTCATAAGCAAAAAGAAATAAATATTTTATAGTAGAAAATATCATATATCTCATAATATGTGCGTTACATTTTAATGAAAAAAGAATTTTTGAATAGGAGAATATGATTGTTTCCTTGGTTAAATTCCTCACTGACATCTCATAAACTTCTCTGTCTGGCAGTAGCAGCAGGAAGCCCTGTACTCTTTCTTCGTTTAAGGAACTTACTTAAACAGTTAATTTGCAACTTTATTTCTCTGCTGATTTATGCATTCTAATTCTTGAAATGGACACTGGAAAGCTGATTTTGCTTTTGAAAGCATGCATCAGTTCCAAAACTGTGTTGCAAGGAAAGCTCATCCACCAGAAGATAGTATCTCTAGGCTTACAAAACAATACTACCTTGTGCAAAAACCTTATCAACTTCTACTTCTCGTGCCGTTTGTATGATTATGGAAGTCTTGTTTTCGATTCCGTTAAAAACCCATTTGATATTTCCTTGTGGAATTGCCTTCTGGCGGCTTATACGAAAAACTTCATGTTCATTGAAGCTCTCCAGCTCTTTGAAAGGTTACTGCATTACCCTTTTTTGGTGCCTGATAGTTTTACGTACCCCGGTGTTCTTAAGGCCTGTGGTGGATTGGGTAGAGTTAATTATGGGAGAATGATCCATGCCCATTTGATAAAAACAAGTTTTTTGTCGGATGTTGTTGTTGCAAGCTCTTTGGTGGGTATGTATGCCAAGTGCAATGTGTTTGAATGTGCTATAAGGCTGTTTGATGAAATTCCTGAAAGAGATGTAGCATGTTGGAATACTGTGATTTCCTGCTATTATCAAGACGGGCAAGCTGAGAAAGCTGTGGAATTGTTTGAAAAGATGAGAAGTTCTGGCTTTGAGCCGAATTCTGTAACACTCACAGTTGTGATTTCATCATGTGCGAGGCTTTTGGATTTGGAAAAGGGGAAGAAAATTCATGAGGAATTGACTGAAAAGGGAATTGTGTTTGATGGTTTCATTGGTTCTTCCCTTGTGGACATGTATGGAAAATGTGGATGCTTAGAGATGGCTAAAGAGATTTTCCAAAAAATCCCTAAAAAGAATGTGATTGCCTGGAATTCCATGATTGCAGCGTACAGTTTGAAAGGAGATAGCAAATCGTGCATTGAACTTTTAAGAAGGATGATTGACGAAGGAACTAAACCAACTTTAACTACATTGAGCAGCATGCTAATGGCGAGTTCAAGGTCAGTTCAACTTCAACATGGAAAATTCATACATGGATATATAGTAAGAAATAGTTTAGAGGTTGATATCTACATCATCAGTGCACTTATTGATCTGTACTTCAAATGTGGAAGTGTCTTAGCAGCTGAAAATATTTTCAAAAAAATGCCTCACATAAATGTTGTTTCTTGGAATGTTATGATTTCCGGATATGTGACTGTGGGAAACTACTTTGGAGCTCTTGGCATTTATGACAACATGAAAGAAGGTGGTGTAAGACCAGATGCCATCACATTCACTTCTATCTTACCAGCTTGTTCACAACTGGCAGCTTTAGAAAAGGGCAAGGAGATCCACAAGAATATTATAGAAAGTGAGTTGGAAAGCAATGAACTAGTCATGGGAGCACTCCTTGACATGTATGCTAAATGTGGTGCAGTAGACGAAGCGCTTGATATTTTCAATAGATTGCCAGGGAGAGATATTGTATCATGGACCTCCATGATTGCTGCTTATGGGTCTCATGGTCAAGCTTTAGAAGCTTTAAAGCTTTTTCATGGAATGCAGCAGTCTCAAGCTAAACCAGATGGAGTCACTTTCCTTGCAGTCTTATCAGCTTGTAGCCATGCTGGACTCGTTGATGAAGGTTGCTACTTCTTCGATCAAATGATGACCGAGTATGGAATCAAACCAAGTATAGAACATTACTCTTGTATGCTTGACCTTCTTGGACGTGCTGGAAGATTGGGAGAAGCTTATGAGATTCTCCATAGAACTACAGAAATTAGGGACGATGTTGGCTTGTGGAGCACACTGTTTTCTGCATGCCAATTGCACAGGGATTTCGATTTAGGTGTAAAAATTGCAAGGTTTCTCATTGATAAGGATCCTGACGATCCATCAACTTACATAACACTGTCAAATATTTATGCATCTGTCAAAAACTGGGATGAGATGCGGAAGGTGAGATCAAAGATGAAGGAGCTAGGACTGAGGAAGAACCCCGGTTGTAGCTGGATTGAGACTGATAAGAGAATTCAGCCATTCTTTGTTGAAGACACGTCCCACCCACAAATGGAGATGGTGTATGAATGTCTCACAATTCTTAACAGTCACATGGAGAAAGATGAATTGTAGAGCCAAATCAGACATCATAGACAGGGAGTTCTACATTGAAGTGGTCATTTCATTCGAGTTTAAGGTGTTGAGACCAGATAAACAGAAAGCAGCAAAGTGAAAAACTTGAATGAAAAGTTAAAGAATCACAGTAAAAATATCCATGGAGCTTCACATTCCTTACAAGGAGGCTATATAGACCATAGAATTCTTGTGTGATTCTCAAAACAGAGCAAAAGAAAAAGAAGTTAAAGTGAAGAAATGAAAATGCCCATTATTCATGGCATCTGTACCCCAAAAAAAATGGGCTGCTCTTGTTGCTCAACACCAGTCGGAGTTAGAAAATTGGGTTATACAGGTATATCCAACAACTGGTTTTTTCAATAACCAGAAGCAACATCTAGCAACTAGCAAATCCTGTCATGCATTAGTATTAGTTGCAATTAGGCAAGGAAAGGAGAGATAGAGAGAGAAATAGGGGCTTTTGAAGCTCTTTTTTTTTTTTTTTTTTTTTTTTGGTCCCCAAAGTTGCATTATATTAGCTCAGGCAGCTCAGGCATTCAACATATGTTACATAATTTAATTTTCACATGTTTTTCCCATGATTTTTGTTTATGTAAAATTCTTAATTGTGAAGCTGCAGATAATAAGCTGCAAATTTTTGTCAATCTTTGATGGAGATTTGTTTTTATCTATTTATGTAATTAAGACGTTTCTTCTTCAAAAAACATAATAATTATTTTTATTATTTTTGGATTATTGATTTATTTAATATTATTTTGTTATCATAAACTCTACGGTTTATATTTATTTATTTATTTTATTTTTTGGGGGTGACATTCTTGAATCCAATATTACATGGCAATAAAATGGACACACATTCAATTCAAACATCGATGAAGGTTGACTTGAGCCATCCCTGATCACTCTGTTTTCTTTACACGTAAACGAAGTCGTTTTGGCACTGTGAGGAGAAAAACGAAAAAAAAAAAATGCATTCGTAATTTTCAAACAACAAAGCCGACGTTTCAGTGAGATTCGGATGAAGGAATTCTTATAAAACAAGAAGAAGATCAATTTTCAATTCCTCCTAATAAGCTCGTAAAAGCGAAGCCAGCCGATGACGACGACGACGAAGAAGCCAGCCGAGGAAGCGACCGAAATCCGGGGGTGCGAGCGGCTGCAGCGGGCGCTGATAGAGTGCCACCGGCGTATGCCGGTGGGTCCGGCTCGGGAGTCGGCTTGTAGGCATCTGAATCGAGCCACGGCGCAGTGTTTGGTGTCGGTGGCGTGCCCGGAAGAATGTGAGGCGGTTCGGAGCCTGTGTTCGAGTTCGGGTACGGCACTCAAACGGTCTCAGTGCCAAGCAGCCCAAGTTTCACTCTCCGTCTGTCTCTCTTCCTGTCAACTTAGCAATCCCTCCCTCTAATTCCACGTAATTTATTTACCAAATTTTATGAAACTATTATATGTATTTTTATAGAGAAATTAAGAATAGCAATGCGTGGTTTATTATATTTTTTATATTTATATTTATTATTGTTTCTTTTTTTATTTTTTTATTTTTATTTTTACCTGGTTGATTAGTTATTACATTTGTATTTGCTATTATTATGAAATTCGAGAGTAATATGAAAAGTAGAGTAGAGTTTATGATATTTTATTTTCCTAGTAGGTTCGCTTCATGGCTTCGTTTACTTGTGTTGAAATAAACAAAGAATTGGCATTGTATAATTAGTTTTGTTTTGGTTTTTGAAAAAAAATAAAATAAAATAAAAGTAAAAGCTTGTGGACCACATAATCGATTTTAATTTGTTAATATATATATATATATATATATATATTTTAATCTCCCATCTGTTTCTATAATTTTTTATAGATAGTTTGCCTTTAAAAAAACAAAAAAAAAGAAAAAAGAAAAAAGAAAAAAAATTTTTTTTTTCCAAATAACAAAAAGTTGTCTTAGATAGTTATAAACTATATGTTTTTCATATTTCTTTTTTTTCCTTTTTTTTTTTTTGGGGAGATTCATTAAGTCATTAGTACTTTCAACAGCTTCATAAAAATGTAACTTTCTTTTTTGGACGAATGTATAAATAATAAATCTAACTCTTATTTTTTGGATGTATGTATTAATGTTACTTGATCTACTTTTTCTCGTTTTCTTTGGCACAACAAAACCTTGAATTGGATCTCTTCTTTTTCAATTATTAAATAAAGATTTTATTACAGAGCACGTAATTTAAGAAAATCCAATTGAACACATTTCAGCAATCCATTGTCGTCCAGCGGTTAGGATGTCTGGCTTTCACCCAGGAGACCCGGGTTCGATTCCCGGCAATGGAATTTTTTGTAACTTTTTTTTTTTGACTTTTGTGGATTGATTTTTGACATATCTTTTTATTATTATAAATACTATATATATATAAAACTACATTTTATTATTATAAAGACTACATATATATATATATATATATAAAACTACATGTATACAAAGGTAGGTGGGATATTAAATTTCCATTTCATCCACATTTTCAAGGACATATCAATGCATAACAAGGAGCAATAATTTCAAACTTCTTGTGAGGGAACAATCCATCCTAAGACATTACATATAAAAGTTATGATTACCGCTAATCCATTAACTTTGAAAATAATAATCCTTGAAAGATTAAAAGTTGATGATGTGGTTTTTAGTATCCAATTCCATCCATTTGTAACAAATATTAAAATTGCTTCCAAACATTGATATGGAGCTATGTGGCGTTTAGGTAATAAGGTAATTACCAGGTAACACTATACAATAATGAAGCATTGCCTTAATGAGTCAAATTAGTAATAGCCCAACGCAATAATAACACATCCAAACAGTACTACCTTGAGCAGAAAGTATCAATTATCAAAGTAGACATATGTTTTAATAGACAAAACCAATATATAAACTTTATCTTGAGATTGTTTTGACATAATTTTAATATAATTTAATTTAAAATATTAACATTGAGAAATAAATATACATATTAGATATAGAATTATATTTGTCTTTTTTTATTTTTATTTTTCAGCTGAAAAACAAATCACTACTAATACTGTTTTAGATGTCTTATATAGGGCTACATTTAACAATTAATTGTTTTTTTGGGTCAGTGACACAGTTTACCAAATGGGAGGGATATAAATGGTTAAAATGATAAAACCCTCGCACAAGTGAAAAACCGTGCGTCCCACTCTTTTCAGTCCCTAGAAAAGAAAACAGATACTGCGAAATTCCAAACCTCACAGTTAAGAGGTTGAAACCCTTCTCTCATTCCCCAGTGACAATATATATATATATATATATATATAGAGAGAGAGAGAGAGAGAGAGACTGTGGAAGAATAATCTAAGAGTATCTCTATCGAAATAAATGGCAAGGGATAGCTGCTTGACTCGTGTGGGAGCCGGTGTGGCACTCGGCGGGGCTATCGGAGGAGCTGTCGGTAATTTGGCATACCCTTTTCGTATTTTAGCTTGAACCTATTTTATAGGCTTCTCTGTTCAAGAATTTTTTTTTTTTTTCCTTTCTCTTTTGGGTACATAATTCATGTGGGTTGTTGGTTCAGCTTTTGCTTTGGTTAATTTCTCTTACCACCTGCTTTGGTATTCCGAAAATTTTTTTTGGTTTGTCTTGCAATTTGCTCATCTGGATGTCTCAGATTCTGGGTCGATCTATAAGCAACTTTGCTCTGTGGTGTTTATATTTGAATGAATAAACTGATGTTAGCAAAGAGGAAAAAAAAGTAGAATGACTTTTGTGGAACTTCTATTTCAGTGGTTTTACATAATAATTTATAATTTATAACAGAGGACGTTTTTAGCTGTTGTTTAAATTGCAAACCAAACAGTAAAGAAAGGAAGAAATGGGGTAACTGAAATACGCTCGGTTTAGCTGTTGGCTCACATGGATGGACTAAGCAGCCCGTGTCGTAATTTGTAAGCTTTAATATGGACCTTGTATACGTTCTTTTAATTTTGATTTTTGGTCTGCAAATAGATTTTTGCCCAGAAGAACTCTAGAGATTTTCATTCTTTTATTTCCTGTTCTTTTCTTTTCCAAGTAGAGTTTTGTTGTTTAAGGTTTCACTTGCTTCTATCTCTGTGAGCTTTTTCCTTCCCACCAACACAATTGTGGGATCAATATGGTTTGGGAATTACATTTATTAAAGTAGTTGGTCAGATGTGTGTATTTGAGTTACTGCCCATCTGGATTTACAATAGTTTGGGGGGAGGACACAAGTTCATACATATGGAACATTAACTAGGATTTGAGAAGAATGTTAGTTCGAATATATTGTATTTGAATAAGGTTAACCAGACTGAACCAGGAGGGATTCTATCTAAACTGAATGTTTCAGCACCAGTAAACCATTTAAAGAAAAGAAACTTGGAAAGATTGTGTTCTGGGGTCCTAACACCATGCAACAAATTATTTTCCAATGCATCTCGAAGCAGGTGCCTTAGTGTTGAACAACATCTATTTTGACCTTGACTCCAACAAAACAACTATAACTGCTTGAGCTATGATTTTATGGAAGTTTGAGTTGCAAGTACTAAACTGAAAATAAATAAGTGGGCAAGCCTGAAAAAAGTAGCTTGAATTTATATGTATTTTCTTGTACAGATACATATTTAATTCATTGGTTGAAGTCTATTAAAGTTGGACTATATTGTTCTTTTCGTTATTTTACCTAATTACATCTTCTATCCAGGTGCTGTATTTGGGACATATGATGCAATTAGGTGCAAGGTATAAAAACTCTTCCTACCCCTGATTGATTTTGTTTTTTTTTTTTTTTAATGCTCCTTTGGAATGTTTATTTATCTTGAGGACACCATTGCTAAACTATTCACTTTTATTACAACAAACTAATATATTGTTGCAAACCTTGGTGTATGCTGGTTATTTAACGGGCCTTCTTTAGGTTGACTTCAACTTCAATATGATGGAATTGTATGTGCCTGAGTTCATTATAGGGTAGCAGGCATAGCTACATAGGTACATAATTTGATTGTCTATGGAGAATGATTTGTGGCACGAAGCAAATAATGTGAAAAGCTTTATATGTGACTACTTGTTACTTTTTTCTTTGGACATGAGCTTTGTATTTAACTTGTTAGAGGCCAATATGAAAATCTTGTCCAATTGTAGCAATGAGTTTTAGCATTGAGTATAAACAAGGACACAAACACATAACAAGAAGACACAAAAACACCTTTTAACGATTAATGATGTCTATATGATTACTTATTCTACTGATTTATTTTGAACAAACATCGAGACAAACTTAAAAACAGTCATAAGGCTTTGTTGTGAGCATTAAAGTCCATACAAGAACACAAACACACAAATGCATGTCCTTCTACATATGTGGATGTTTCTTACGAATACATGGGTTACAAGGAAATTGAATTAATTAAGATGTTATGAACTCTTACTTTTATTTTCCTGTGATTTTATGCATTTTAGTCTTAAAAATATTTGTTCTTGAACGAGAAAAGGAAGTATCTCAACATGTATTGAAGCTTGTCTGCTAAGTATCGGTTTGTTTTAAAATTATTAAGATAAATATTTTAGTATCAATTTTAATGTTTCAATATGTGAATTTCAATTTTTTGAGTATGCTAAAGGTGTTATTGAGTCATACATATGCTTGGCGGATGCAGGTACCTGGACTTCTAAAGGTCAGACACATTGGACAGACAACCATTGCTAGTGCAGGCATTTTTGGTCTTTTCCTGGGTGCTGGGAGCTTGATTCATTGTGGCAAGTCCTATTAAGCTTTTCTTCAGTGAATTAAAATAAATTAATTTTGTTCTGCTTTTAAATGTCAGAATTACATACTGTAAGAAGATGGTGAGTCAGGGTGATAAATTTTTTTACTTGAGTTTTCATTTTGTGGGTCTTTGAATAGTTCAATGAATATCAGTTTCGACTTTTATTATGAAAATTTTCTTCTCTTCTTCATTCCTTCAACTGGAAGAACTCCTTCTGGTTACCTAGATGGTGGCTTTGAGCAGGAGAATGCAGATTGAGATCAGGATTGTTTGAAGACAGAAATGTGAATGTGTTTTCTTAATATATAAATTGTCGCCTTTATTTTGAAAGAATATAATTGTAGAAGGTGTATTTAATTTAGAATTTAAAGAATTTTAAAAGTTTTTAAAAGTTTAGAGGAATTCGATTTAGATTTTAAAGGAGTCCATACAAGTCTAATGATATTCAATTCAGATTTTGATAGATTTTATAAAAATCTATTGCAATTTAGGTGTATTCAATTAAGACTTTGTGGAATTCTTTTAAAATCTGATGGTATTCAAAAAGTCATTGATTTTAAAAGATTTTAAAAAATGATGGATTTTAAAAAAATTTGTCAATATGAAATCCAACTTTAAATCCAAAGATTTCCTTGGATTTTTATAAAATTTTTATGGAGTTTGTAGAATTCTATAACAATCCATCAAATCTTTTAAAGTGTATAATTTATTTTAAATCCATCAAATTCTAAATCGAATACATCTCCTGTAGAATATGACGGTTGAACTGGGGGAAGATAATGTTGATTTGAAAATTCATCGACTTATTTATAATTTAATTTCACACTGTCATGAGAATAATATTATCGTGATCATATATGCATACAATGTACGAGCACAAGCTCTAGTCATTGAAATCTACCAGGATCTAATGTGCTAATTAAACCCAAAACATACACAAACGGATGAACAATGGGTACATAATAATGGTCGAAAAGAATATTAGACATGCTATTGGAACTTCTTTATTAACACGATACATGTATCTTTTTGCTTCTGCAACTTATCCTGAAATAGAGCAAAACAAGTGCTTCACCTGTGTAAGACCAGATAAAACATCACCTATTTTGGGATTATTCTTATCCCCTTCAACTCTCAAGCTGCTATCGATGCACCAGTTTGCAATCTCACCCAACTTGGTCAATGCCATGGTTTTGCATCTTTCATTGGGAATCTCCAATCTTCTATCAATGATAACCCCATTTCCAACAAGCTCATTTATCTCTTCAAAGCTCCTGGAATCTTTATACGCCTGTTTATTTACCTGAGGCTCACCTGTTAGAAGCTCAACTAGTAGTAATCCAAAGCACCATATATCTTCAGCCATTTCCGATGGTTGCCCTGGATTTTCCCTGCTGCTGCAATACTTTGCAACCCCAAAACCTCCTAGTTTTGCATTGCAAAACTCGTCAAGAAGAACATTCTCACTGATTATATTTCCATGATATACAGGTGGTTTTACGTACATGTGCAACATTTGGATAGCAGAGCAGACTTGTAATGCTATTGCTAACCTCCGATCCCAGTTCAGATTTTGTCCTCTTTCCTTCAAGTTCCAAGCCAAATCTCCTCTTCCCATGAACTCGAAAAGCAAAAGATGTCTCCTGAGCCCATCTTCAGCATGTCCCACCAAGGAAATAATGTTTGGATGAGAGGAGCATTTAAGCAAAATCTCTTGTTCTAGTTCTGTGTGAGCAGCTCTGTTTCTTAGACATTTGATGGCAATATAGCCATCATTAGAAACGGCTCTATAGACAGTTGCAGAAGGCCCTTCGCCAATTCTGTTTTCTTCTCTTATAGTGTCTATGGTTATCAGCATGAGGCCCTCATCTGAATCCCTCCTGCTTATAAGCTTCCCTTTCTTATTCAAAGCTAAAATAACAAAAGCTAGAGGAACAATCACTGCAACAAATCCTAGAACAGCAACAATGATCACAGGCCACAGTTTTTTGTTATGGTTAACAGGAGAAGAGATATTAAAGTTAGCTGACCAACCTTCCCCTTTGTCTGTCTGAGTGGAAAATGCAATTGTAACAACACCACTTAAGTTCATTCTTGGAAGATCAGAAACTGAGTAGAAGCCGGTAAAATTGGCTATAAGCTGCATTTTTCCATCATAGATTGCAACAAAATCCAAATTTTTGGATATGTTGATATATGTGAAGCTTACAGATACAGGAGTTCCTGGTTTTCCATTGAGAACCCATTGGCAACTGAGTCCTTCTACGTAGGAAATGCTAGTAGACGTGGTGTAGCTGATACTTCCATCACGGTCATAAAGATCTTTCCTTCCATTGCAGAGTCCTAAATGTTTTCCAATTAACTTCAACATTTTATCATGTAAAGAAATTCAAAATATAATCAGCTTCGATGAACTTACCAGCAGAGAAACTGATCTCCCAACCTCTAGACTCAAGAGAAACTTGATTATCAGTCCTAAACTCTATATAAGATTTTGAGCTGAACAACTTGAATCTCCTAGCATTTGAAGGGATAACTGAACATTTCGCACGATCTGATTTTGACTCGCAAATTAGAATTTGATCATTACTATCTGCTGCAATTGACAGATAGTTGATGGAAAAACTGATGAACTTGGCTTTTGGGCATTCAATTTTCCATACACATTTTTGATTTGGGGCATATGGCTGCAAACCATTGGTGTGGTTTACTGTAATTCCTGTACTCAAGTACCCTTTAGGCTGTTTCAAGATAACTGCCTTAGCTCCACAGGTTTCTGCAAATAAAAATAATTGCTTTACTTGAAACAGTAAAATAAAACTTTGGTGGATTATTGAAAAAGGTTGATAGTTTAGTAACTCAACAGCATGCCTACAAATTAATTAATGTTTTATCAACCTTAATTGTCCGCTGATGAGATGATGTTATAGTAAGCATTTTGGTTGTCCATTCACCAAAGGTTCTATAAATAAGGTAAATGAGAGAAGCAATATGAAAACAGCTATAAAATTGGGTAGTTCCTAGTTGATTTTATAACATGTTTTTCTCTCATTGAATGCTTTACAAGTTACAATACCTGAATACTTCAAGGCACAGTTGCTGATCTTTTGGTCCCAAACGTATGGAACCATGTACCTATAACCATTCAAACCAACAACATTGAAACTCACATTCCTCGTTGTATCCTTAAACAAGGGAGGACCATCCATCTCTCTCCACATTAGGGAAGCACAAGAATTACTCACTGTCATACCAGTTCCATCATTTCTAGACCATCCTCTTCCATCTCCATTGGTGACTTCCACAGCAGTATTTCCAAGTACATAACCCACCAGGCTATCGATCTTCTCATTGCCATTTGGAGGGCCCAAGTAAGACTTTCCATTAAACAACATTGAGCATATATCAGCTGCATTTTGAGGTTCTCTTTGCCATACCACATTCACCATCATACCTGCAGAAGCCTCTATTGCAAACTTTCCACTACAGTCCATAAATTTCCACTGCTCTGGGCTATCAAAGAACATTGCAGTATAAGAAAACACAACATGATAGATACCATATTTATTCATTTCAAAAGGACGAGTACAACTCAAGAATTTCCCACCAGACCCTTCACTAGAATTCCAGTTAAAGGCAGACTTCGCAATATCAAAAACTTGATCTTGGGTCATGTTGAGTTCAGTACCAGTATAGAAGCATTCAGCACCTAAATCCACTCTATCTGTCACAGGAACATTATCACCATCCCTATACTGTCTTATGATCTCCCACCAGTTTCCCAATGTAGGTACCCCAGAATCCTTGACATTGTGGTATCGCGACGAAGTTAATGAAGTCAAGGCATTTCTTATTGCTTCTCTACCAGATTCTTTCCAGCCTGTCCCAACCCATAGAAGATAAACAGTTACTGGTTTTGTCATGATCTTCCCTCCATGATAGTAAAGATTGATAGAGCTCTCATCCGGAGACAAACAAAGAGACTGAGGAAGAAAAAGCAGTACTAAAAGAGCAGTAAGAAAGAAACCATGTACCATTTGCAGTTTTCTTAGGAATTATGGTAGATGTTAAGAGGCATGTAAAGGAGGTTTACAAACTTGATGAGGGAAATTAGTCGGAAGGTGAAGCAACAAGAATTTGCCGCCCTAGGTCCATGTAAAACAAGAGAAATGGAACATTTTAGTTGGAAAAATGGGAGTGCAATCCAATGGCCGGCTTAAGGAACATAAATGGTGGTGTTTGAGAGAAAAAGACTAGGTAAACTATATATTAAAGTTGCTGACCGAGTATAAGAAAGTTACATATAGAAAAGACATGGAAAAAAATTAAAAAAAAAAAAAAAAAGTTCCAAGACAACTTTCCGTTGCTAGAGTAGGAAAAGAAACTTCCAAAAAAAGCTATTTTGTTAGTCATTACTTTGCAAGGGAGATTTATGATGACCCAGTTCTAATCGTAGCTTGTTAGTGTCATGGCCTGAAGATCATGTATATTTGCATGGAAATCTTTCGCCGTCCATATAAAACCAGAAAGGTCACCATCAATATGTAATGGAAGGTCTAGATCGATTGTATGGCCATGATCAAGAGGCCAAGTTGTGGATTATCTTTAACTTTACTAGGATTGTACAACAAATATCCGACACTGGAAAAATAATTATAATGTTCAAACTATGTGACAAGAATAAGAAAACAGGAGAGTGATCAAATGTGAAAAAAAAAAAATTGGGAAGAAGAGTTGGTGTCCCACTCTATATCTAATATATGCAATTAATAATTGAAAATATTTTCGTATCCAAGCGGGTTTAAAATGGAATTAACCGTGTCTTCTAAACAAGTCATACAGAATTAAGTGAATAGGAGGAAAGGTCCAGTGGGGTCCTATCATACACAAGTTGTATAACCAAAAAATATCACAAAATGGTCACTCTTCTTGATACCATTTTCTCCTCAAGCAAAACTTTAGTGAACAGCTACAATGGAAACAAATCTACAATTACTGATGGGAAATCAGATATCAAGTTTTATAACAGTAATTCTGAATAATATTTCGAACGAAAAAGAAGTCGATTGCTTGGGTCGCATTTAACATCAATTATCTTCCCTCAGCACAAATTCAACTGTTCCAAATTGCCATGTGAAGGGTGAAGATGGTGGAGAGTCCAATTTCAGTGGAGAACATGGTGGAGAGATCCATTGAGTTGAAGACTCAAACCAATCAGAAAACTCTGACATGGGCAACTCTGCTGGCTCTCGATAGCAGCGAGGGCTTTCGAGGTCATGTTCACTCTAAAGCATAGATAAAAATTATGATTTTACACTTGGAAAAAAATTAGCCATATTAATTCCACTTCCAGATATTTAATGGAGAAATATGATTGAAAAAGATTAATGTAAGCATTCATTTCTCTCCTTACTAAACCACCCAACCTCTTGAAAGACAGATCACTATAAGCAGAAAAAAAAAAAAAAAAAAAAAAAAAAACAAACAAACATATCAAAAGGAGAATGAAAGATATTTCATTTTTGTCCTTTTGAGTATGTATCTTCAGAAGCACATGAGAGTAAAAAATATAGATTATATCCCCATAAATATAAAGATAGAGAGAGAAGAAACACCTTTTTTTGTTTAGACTGGGCTTTTTCGGCATTACAACAGACATCTGCAAAAGATAAAAAAGTTGCTCATTTAAACGGTACTTCATGTTAAAAAACAAATGAATGAGCAGTTTCTACACTTGACAACTATATAAAAGAAGGAAATAATATTTTGAAGAAAGTTGGAAAATAAAAATACTTCTGATTGAATTTAGATCGTCTTATTCTTCTTAACATATTAGTTTCTAAGATCATTTTCATTCGTCTATTTTATTTATTTATTTTACAAACTTCAATACAATTTTAGCATTACTTAAAAGCCCCTTCTCTCCTATTTGATAATGAATACCTCTAAGTTACTATAATAAGCAACCTTGAAAGCAGTATTCTCTTAATTAAGCAAGACAATGCTAAAATGCAAACATTATGCCAATACTGATGCTTGGCTTTCATCTTCCTTGGAATTAATCACATAAGTTTTCAGCCGCAATGGTCTGAGAACACAGATTCATATTTATGCTGCCTTTGCAGGTCTGGTTGTTGAGTTTTCAAACGTATGCATACAAAATATTACAGTAAAGAGTTATAGGAATGTGCTTCCAAACATTGTAAACCCCATCAAGAACCATTTCGAATATTTTTCTTAAGATCTCTAAAAGAACATAATCATTAATATCCTTCTGGTTCAAATTAATGCAAACACCAAAAAAAAGAGAAAAGAAAAAAAAAATTAATGTCCAAATTAAAATATTAGATCCAGTGGAAAAAAAACACACAAGTGGATGAATCACACACACCCCAAAAATAAAAATACAAATAGATTAAAAAAATATATAGGAAAGAGAATGAAAAAAATAAGCAAAAAACGAAGAACAATCGATTTCAGAATACCAATGAACATTCAAATGAAAGGATTTTCCTTTACCGATTCCAGGAAGCACCATTTCCAATTGAAAAGCATTGAGTGCATTTCGTTGTGCCTCAATGCACTTTTTGTGATCATGCAAAAACTTCTCTTCTGCTTCATTGAATTCCTCCTTTGGTAAAGCAGTTTTCTTTGATGATGCTTCATGGTGAATGGTAGATTTGTTGGTGATATCATTGAGAGCCTTTCGAGTTCCAGTCGCCAGTCCACCCTTCTTTGTACTAGCTGTTCCAAAACTCTTGGCCGTCTTTCCATCAACAAAAGGCTCTACAACAAAAATAAAATAAAATAAAAATATCCAACTCAGTAACAAGCAAAAATATTCAGGACTATGGTAAGGGAAAATAAATCTGAAAACCCCATTTGCCAAAGATTCAAAATATAAATTCAAAACTGATTTAGCGGTTGATTCATGAAAACAACCCAAAAACTGTTTATATAATCTCAGGAAATTCCTCTTATATGACTAACTAATCTTAACAACATGAAAAATTTACTTTTTTGGTGAATGCCCAAATTCTCATTGGGAATAATCAGCTGTCCTCCACTCACTCGACCCGCCATTGCGACTGGGTTTTCCTCTTTTCTTCTAAACCCCAAAAGACAATAAACCTGTGGATAATTTAGCTCTGCAACACACTAACATTTATAGTTAGTTTCAATGAACAATTGGGCATGAAAATGATTTCCAAGCAGCCAAACAATAAATAAGGAAAAAAAAAAAAAAAACTTCATTTTCTCATAAAGCTCTGCAATTTCATATATATCAGACCAAAATGTAGAACATACTGGATTTCTCTACTCTCTAGCTCTTATAAATAGCTTCTTTTTTTTTTTTTTTTCAAATACAAAATAAATATGAAAAAATATATTAAAAAAATGAAAAAAAGCAGAAGTTTTACTTGCTAGCGATAATAAATTCGTACAAAAAAAAAAAAGATTAAAAACGAAAAACAATTCACCATGAAAGGATTTCAAACTTACCCACTCTACGGCTTCGTCTCTGTTGAACCGGGATTCTCTGTTTCTGGCTTTCCTTTTTTTTTTTTTTTTTTTTTTTTGGGGACTTTAAAAGGTTATGCTCCGCGCTGTTTTCCCTCCTCAGCCTTCGCGTCCTCGGGTCCTTGTATATATACACCACAAAAGAAACTTTATACACCCAGTTGAGAATTCAAATTTAACTCAAAACGGTAATAACCCAGTCCAATAAGAATATATACGCATAAATCTTATCGATCTGTATTACCATATTAAAAAAAAAAAAAAAAAAGGCATCGTTTCATGTTTCATATATATATATATATATAGAAATTCTATAGTAAAAACGATCTGCATGACGATCGTAGTGTTAGTGATGATTTTTTATAGTATTAATAATGATTTTTTAAAAAATCATCATCAATAATATGAAAAACTATCACTAATACTGTAGTACATCCACATCATAAACGGAATATATATATATAAAAGATATTGAAAAACTAATAATAATAATTTTTTTTTTTTCAAAATATTAATAAACTTTTTTATAAAAAATAACATAATAAACAACTTATATTCAGGATTTTTTTTTTTTTTTTGCAAATTATATTCAAGAGATTTGCAAAAGAAAAATTATAAAGCATTGATCAATAATAATATATAAAGTAATATAATTATGTTTTTAGCCAAAAAAAAAACAAAAGTAATACAATTATGTTTGTCAAAAAAAAAACAACAAACATATTAATTCACCAAACGGGAGAGAGAGAGAGAGAGAGAGAGAGAAGGAAGTATATATGACGAAGCATAAAACTGAGGTAGCAAAGCAAGCCGTAAAATCCCAGAACTTCACAACTTCACTGCTCAGAGCGTTTTATTTATTTATTTATTTATTTTTGGTGAGACTTCACTGCTCAGACCTTGAAATCCTTCTCTCATTCATTCTCCTCTGACAGTATATATATATATATATATATATATATAGAGAGAGAGAGAGAGAGAGAGAATAACGGAAGAAGAATATCTATCAATATAAATGGCAATGAATAGCCGTTGTCGCCGTCGGCGGTGCTGTCGGAGGAGGAGCTATAGGTAATTTTTGGAACAACCTTTCTTATTTTGGCTTAAACTTTTATTATAAACCTTCTATTTCTCTGTTCATATGAAAAGGTATAATTTTTTATTACTTTATTGCTGTATAATACATGTTGGTTGTTGGTTTACTTTATGCTTAGCTAATTTCTTTCACCAATTTTATTGGTCTTAAGGAATATTGCTTTTTTATTGCGATTTGATAATCTGGGTGTTTTGAGTTTCTGGGGTCGATTTGCAATTTTGAGCGCTTTTTTTCCTCTGATTTTCGTAGAGTGTGTAGTGTGTTTTATCTTTAAATGAATAAACTGATATTGGCAAAGAGATAAATTCTAAAATGATTTCTCGACAACTTTTTATTTGAGTAATTTTATATGATTTTGTAATAATAGTATAGGACATTGTGGCCAAAGCTTCAAGTTGCAAACCAAACAGTAGAAGAAAAGAAGAAGGGAGCTAGGAAGTAACTGAAACACATTTGGTTTATTCTTCTTTTTTTTTTTTTTTTTTTTTTTTTTTTTTTTGGGAGCTAGGAAGTAACTGAAACACATTTGGTTTATTCTTCTTTTTTTTTTTTTTTTTTTTTTTTTTTTTTTGGAGCTAGGAAGTAACTGAAACACATTTGGTTTATTTCTTCTCTTTTTTTTCTTTCTTCCTTTCTGTTTTTTTTTTTTTTTTTTTTTTTTTTTTGAGCTCGCATGGTTGGACTAAGCAGCTTGTCTTTTTAATTTATGAGCTTTAGTATGGATCTTGTTATAGCTTTAGTGGACTTTCCTTCTTTAAGGTTTTATTTGCTTCTATCTTTCCTCCGCTCCAACACATTGTGGCACCAATTTGCTTTTGGTCAAGTTGTGTTTATTTGTGGTACTGTTCATTTGGATTTACAAAGTGTGTGGGGAGGACGAACAAGTGTATGTATGGAGCAAAAACTAGGATCTGAGAAGAATGTTAGTTCAAGTACATGGTATTTGAATAAGGTTAACCAGGTTGAGTCAGGAAGGGAGGCATTTTTATCTAAATTGAATAAAGATTTTGTTCGGAGATCCTACTCTATGCAACAAATTATTTTCCAATGCGTCCCAAAGCAGGTGCTGTCAGTTGAGCATCATCTATTTTGTGGAGCCATTCTATCATTATATATCTGTTTCCAAAAATCTTGATATGATCTTGACTACATTAAAATTCGTATAGCTGCTGAAGCAATGATTTTATGGAAGTTTTAAGTTGCAAATACTAAAAACAAATAAGTAGGCAAGCCTGATAAAAGTAGCTTTAATTTATATGTATTTTCTTGTATAAATGCATGTTTTATTCATTGCTTCAAGTCTATTACAGTTGGATTATAGTGTTGATTTCATAATTTACCTGTTGTATTGATTTTCTGTCAATGAATCTTACCAAAAAAACAATAATAAAAAAAATTACCTAATTACATCTTCTATCCAGGTGCTGTATATGGGACATATGAGGCAATTAGGTAAAAGGAATAAAACATCTTCATACCCCAACTTGAATTATGTTTCTGGCTTCTTGTGAATATTGTTTATCTTAAGGAAACCCAACTTAGTAAACTTTCCACTTTTATTACAACATGTTGATTTAATGTTGCAAACCTGGGTATACGATGGTTTATGGATGTGCCAGCTTTCTTTAGCTTAACTTCAACTTCGGTTTGATGGAACTGTATGTGCCTAAGTTTATCATAGGTAGCAGGCATAACCACATAGATAGTTTTTCCAAGTTCTATTCCTATAGCAGGCATAACTACATAGTTAACTTCGAAATACCCTTTTCGTAATTTATCCTAAACCTTTGTTATATAACTTCTATTTTCTCTGTTCTGTTCATATAAAGGTGTAATTGTTTTTTATTTCCTTTTCTATACAATTCATGTTGATTTGTGGGTTCAGCTTTTGCTTGGGTTAATTTCTCTAACCAATTGTTTTGGTCTTCTGGAATTTACTATTAAACTGATGTTACGTCCTCATAATCATCAGGGGATTAAGAAGTCTGTCTTTGTCTGCATGCCCTCACAAGCATACCATTCGAGTGATTGAATCAATTGCTTCTTCAAACTGATATCATTTGTGTGGTTGATTGGTTTTACCTTCTACAATAGATTGATGACGTTTGTCAGTGGGTTTTTGTGAAAAACAATGCTGGGCCTTTTTTTGAGAGTTTGGTGCGGCTTTCAAGGTTTAAACTGTAAAGATCAATTCAACTTCTTTGCTCTGGCTTTTGAATCTTCAAGGTTTTTAACGCCTTCAGCTATCAGGTAATCTATCTTGATACCATCTCAAATCCTACTAAATATACTCAAAGCTCAATTGTTTACTGGAATTTGTTGTGCTTGAGTTATTAGGAAGTTTACATGGCTTCGAAATTAATCCAAACTTCTCCCTATGAGGCCAAAAACCAAACAGAACTTTCGCTGCGACAGGCATTTGAGTTTCTTGAACCAAGATTAAGACCTCCGTTTCCATTAACAATTCCAAACCCACAAGAATACTTGCAGCTCAACCAGGCCATCCTTTATGGTGTTTTGGTTGAACCCCATTTTGCCAAAACCCATATTAAGCACTTGCATGCCATTGTCAGGGATGGATATTCCTCTTTTGTTAATTTTATTATAAAGGTTGTAAAGGAATTGTACATAAAACTTATTGATACAGTGAAAATTCAGTTGATTTGGGTTACTAAGGAAATGATTGATGTTTCTGCTATAGGTGTTAATGATTTATTGGTATTTCTATTGAGGCAAATTATTGCTGGAGACTTTAGTGATGACAATCTATGGTTGTGTTTTGAGGTAGTGAGCATTTTTTTGGCAAAATGGGATTGTCTATTGGAAATAGAACCGATGATTTTGACAAGTGCGTTGTATACTTATCTTAGGTTGTTATCTGATCACTGTCGATTATTTGATAACAAAAGATTAGATGCAATAAGGCAATTGGAGATTAAGTTTTGTGTGAGAGTTTTAAAGGAGCAGTTTCATTTGTGTTTGAGGATTGGGAGGGATCTAATTCGGCTTCTACAAGATTTGGTTCATGTACCTGAATTCAGAGCACTGTGGAAGGATTTGGTATTCAACCCAAATGAGTTTAGGACTCCAGAATTTTCAGATATTTCACAACTTTATTGCAAAAGGACGTCAAGCAGGTATTTTTTACTTCGGATTACTCCTGAAATGGAGGCCCAATTAAGGTTTTTACTTACACATGTGAAGTTGGGAAACCAGAAGCGCCACCAGGCATGGTTTGCTAAGAAGTTTCTTTGTGTGCCAGAAAGAGAGACCCTCATAACGGACATTGTTCGGTTTATATGCTGTTGTCACCACCCACCTAATGAAATCATTCAATCAGAAGTTATTCCAAGATGGGCTGTTTTAGGTTGGTTACTGAAGTCTTGTACAAAGAATTTTATTGAAGCCAAGGTAAAGCTTGCTCTTTTCTATGATTGGCTTTTTTTTGATGAAAAAATAGATAATATCATGAACATTGAGCCTGCAATGCTATTGATGGTACACTCTATGTCCAGATACATTGACGTGACTCATACTCTTCTTGAGTTTTTGTTCCTGCTTGTGGACAACTATGATGTGGAACGAAAAGATCTCTTAGTTAAAGGTGTATCATCATCATTTAATATACTGGTTCAGAGGGGAGTGATTCCCTCACTGGATGTCGTGATCTCGTGTGATGCACTTTCCCCTTTTCTAAAAGAGAGGCTTGGCAACTTTTTATCTGGTTTTAAGGTGGAAATCTCTAAGGAATTGCATCCATTGCATCTTCCTCATCAGTTTGCGACACCTTTGAGTTTGCAAACTCTTTCTTGTATAGAAACTTTAAAACCATCACAAAATGGGCAACAACCTACATGCACCATGGTTGGTGGATCTGCTAAGAAATCTTTTGATGCTTCTAGTTTGATATCAGATGGCTTGGATGCTTCCTGTAGTCCATTAGTTGTAACTGCTGAAAATCCATTTGATGCTTTAGAGAATGCGGTTCAACGTTTTGGAGAAGCAGTTAAGAAATCAACCACAATAGGTCTTAAGGCTTTGAAGGAACTATTACTGTTAGTGAATGTTGAAGACCAAACAGTAACAAGGGGTTCAACTTTTCCTGATGTTTTATCATCTAAAATAGCTGAGGTATATGAATCAAGTGGATACAAACTGTTTGCTCCTCTTGAATCTCATGATAATCAAGATTATGATGATGAAATAGAGTCTCCCACATCTGTAGTAATTCGATATTTCATGTATGCTCAGCATGAGAGGATGCAAGAAATGCTGTTATTCTGGTCAAGGAATGGTTCTCCTGTTGGAGCACGGTTATTATTGTATGCATCAAGGCTAGCTTATGAGGCAGAGATGGCTGGTTGTACTCTAGATGAAACAGTTGCTGGTAAATCCATTAATAGAAGTGATTCATCCATGCTTTTGTTAGCTTTTCATGCTGATGAGTATCACACTTTTCTAAATAACAGAAGAGAAGACTCCCATGAAAATATTCAGTTGTGCTCTAAAATGGACAAAAAATTAATTTCAAAATTGGTAGTTGGTGCCTTTGCTGCTTACAGATGTTTCCTTGTGCATTTAAGAAATATCTCATTAAAAGATTCAGATATATCTCTCACAAAACTCCTGTTTTCTGACTTCTTGTTGTGTTGTGGGTGGGAAAGTAAAAGATTGAAAAACTTGGTCTGCAGTGTCTTTTCTCATCTTTCTGATTTATCTGCTGGGGATGAAAACTTCATTAGGCTACTTGTGAATAAGTTGGATAACAATGCTCTTATAGATATGCATTTTCAGTTGGGCTTAAAGAGATTCTCCATGTTTGGTGAGGGCACTGAAACCATTTCCAACCTAATTAAGAACTCTTTTACTTGGGACTGTTTGGAACAACATAAATTCTGGGGCTTGATTAGATCAGAGCTTGCAGTTTCCAATGTTCAAGTGGAGAAAGTAGTTTTGGATTTTTTCTCCTCAAGTGAATTAGATGCAAATGCAAGTTCCACTGCAGTAGGAGGCCTTCTGACACTTTGTACTTGTCGTGCACCAACGCCAGAGCTTGTTGGGGCAGTCATGTTATTGCCTAATAATGCATTCCAAGATTTTGCAGCTACTGTTCTCTCTACTTGGGTTGTCTCTTATAGGTCGATGTTATTTGATAGCTTGGCTGAATTTGCAGAGAAACTTGGCAAGACTGGAGAAGTTGTAATGTCTAGTTCGGGTGGAATTATGATTAACCATTCTGCCATATTGTGGTTATTGGATTATTTCAATGCACAGGGAATGGATAGTGCAGATATTTTGAGTAACTTTTCCGTTCATCTCCATGCAAAAAAGCAAAGCAGCAGCTGTGATTGATGTAAACTTGTGATATACTTGAGTAAGTTTTGAAGCTGAATTGTATATAATATACTTGTAACAGTATGGTTATTTATTTATTTATTTTTATTTTTATTTTTTTAATTTTTTTAATTTTTTTAATTTTTGGGTAATAAGATAGCATAGGTATGTTGTATTTGTTAAGGCTGGTTTTCCTCATATTGTAAAATGAAAGGTAAAAGCTTAAACAGTCTAGTTTCAACTGTTTGGATAAGACCAAGTACTTCATTTTGCAGAATAATATACCTTATAATAATAATTGATCTAATTAATTGTTCATTGTTCTAGCTCACCATATGTTTTGTTTATCAGCCAAGGCCTAAATTTATGTGGCTGGGTAATCAGCACATCTGCTTTATTATGTCTGTAAACACAATGAAAATGACTACAGATACTGATCAAATATGGTTAAAATAAAAATAGATCTCTCTCTGTTGCTATTTGGTGCAAGCAAGGCAAGGTTTTATTTTTATGATAACTTTACTTTATTATTATTCTTTTTTTTTTTAAAAAAAAATCATAATATAAAAATTGTAAGATCATAATAAGCAATTATTTATGGATCACAAAAACACATGCATAAAAGAGATTATTATATTATTAAAAAGGAAAAATAAAAATAAAAAGTTTTAGAAAGTAAGCCGACGACTCCACTGGGGATCCAACCCAGAATCTCTGGTTCCGTAGACCAGCGCCTTATCCGTTGGGCCATGGAGTCAATCATTTTTGACAGTTAGGGTGACGAAAGTACGTTTATATAAAAATTTTGCTGCCGGAATCAAAGAGTTCCAAAAATGATAGTTTTGGTCCTCCTCCTATGAAATGGAAAGGAGCTTGTAATGGTGGCAAGAACGTTACCTGCAACAACAAGATCATTGGTGCTCAATACTAACAACACGAAGTAGTAATCAACTTTCAAGGATATGATAAGGCTCATGGGGACACCAAATGTTAGCTTCTATGGATTGGCAAAAGGAACTGCAAGAGGAGAGATCCCCTCAGAGAGAACCGCTGAATAAAAAACTCTGTCGAGCTGATTCAGGCTGCAAGGATGTAGAGATGTTTGGCTGCTTTCAACAATGCTATTGCAAATGGAGTTGATCTTTATCACAATCTCCATAAGAAGAGATACCACACTTGATTTCACATAAGATAGCATATCCATTGCAGCTTTTCATGGTGTGCACAAAGATTCTAACAGTGCAGGCTGCAGGAAATTCTGAGTTCATACAAAAGCTTCTATTACCATAAAACAAGCTTGGCACCATGGATACTCTCACATCAGAAGTAAGTAGTAGGGGTTGTGGGTGGTTCATGAAAAGATTATTCTTGGGAATGGATCAACTGCAGTGGGAGTCTCCATAATAGTTTCCTTTCAACCAAAAAGCTTTCTGTCATAAGTGGATGCAATGCTAAACCTTCAGTCCCTGCAGTTCCTGTCCTGGATGACTCTTCTTTGGTCAACAATAGAAAAACTCCAATAGCAGAGATACTACTAAAAAGTGAAGAAATCAAGTGCGCTCATATAGTTGGAGATTTCTCGTCCCAGGGACCAAACACTCTTATATACCTGAGATGTTGGAGCCTAATGCAACTGCTCCAGGTGTGGAGATTTTGGCACCATATTTAATACGTGGAGATGGAATTTTTTTTTTTTTTTAAGGTCAAGTGATTATTGGTGATTTGAATCCAAAACCTCACATATTGAAAACTTGGACAGTGCCATTAAATTGTCCCCAATAAATGGCTGATTCTTGTATAATTCCTATACCCCAAAAAAAAATTATAATTCAAAATTTCTTTTATTATTTTTACAAAATATATATATATATATATTTAAAAAATAAATCAGTTTCAAACCTGATATTCTTCGCCAAAAAGAATGAGAATAAAAACTTTGGTGCTTGTGTTTGTCGCAATGTAAAATATATAAGTTTTATATCCCTTTGAAGGACAAAAAAAAAAAAAGGATTATTTCTAACAATTGATTTCTTTTGAGAAGTAGCGAATGTGAGACTTCTTCAACTTATTATTTTTATTTTTTTTTTTTAAAAACAATGATACTTATTATCAATTTTTTTTTTTTTTTTTTTTTTTTTTTTTGAACTATCATTGATTACACAAGCTTTTTCCACTTTCGCAGCCTCCAAAGAAACACACACAATTGGACAAAAATCGTTAGGAAATGCAAAATTGAGTTGGGCAGAGTCGAAGTTTTGATTTCCAATTCAAAGAGTCTTCTAGAATATGGATATTTATTTATTATTTTTAAAGTCGGTTACTTTTTCCCACCAAATTGTATTCCTTTTTGGATTCGGACCCTACGATCAGACTTTTATTGTCTTCATCAACGGCCTAAATTGTTCCCAGAATCAATACCAGAATATTTAATCCCGGTAAGACCAATAAAACATCGTATCGTGCGGCAGAGCCAGAAATCTGAACTAGAAAAAGAGGAGGAGAAGAAGAAGAGGAAAGATGATAGAGGTGGTGCTGAACGATCGTCTGGGGAAGAAGGTGAGGGTGAAGTGCAACGACGACGACACCATCGGAGACCTGAAGAAGCTGGTGGCGGCTCAGACCGGCACCAGAGCCGATAAGATCCGAATTCAGAAGTGGTACAACATCTACAAGGACCATATTACCCTCAAGGACTACGAGATCCACGATGGCATGGGTCTCGAGCTCTACTACAACTGATTCTCCCCCCCCCCCCCCCTCCCCCCCCCCGCGTACGTCTTCTGTTTTTACTTTTTTTTTTTCTTTTTTTTTTTTTGGTTTTTCTTGAATTCTACAGAATATTTGAGTAATTTGGAGGGTGGTTCGGTCTATTATATTTGTTTTTCAGTTTTTCCCAAGTAGTTCTTGTTGCTGGGAATCATGGCAATCTGAATTGAATTGAAATGAAATTGTGTTTCTCTTTGCTACTAGTTAACCTTCAATCTTTACTAGGGTTTTTGAAAAGCTTGTCAATTGAAAACCATGTTGCCAATAAAATTTCAATTTTTCTGTTTTTGGTGAAATTTTAAAAATTGCTGCCTGGTGATAATTTTCTGATTCGTCTTTGTATTTGTTTTTATTTTTATTAACTATTGAGTACTGATTCTCTTAAAACCTATATGAGGTGCTTGCAATGCGTATTGCCCTTTTGATGATAATGCATATCGCCGTTTCGATGATTAAAAAAAAAGAAAAATGGAGTGAAATGTTGTTATGATGCTGTGTGACCATCTTCAATTCAAGTTTTTGAATGGATGAGTTAATGCAATGCTGACTTCTCAAATTGTGTGTTTTAGCTTGTCATAAAAGCAAATGGGAATGAGATAGCCTGATTATCTATCAAAAATATGCATGAAAGATATTTACATTGGTTTCTTTCAAAATAATTTCTAATACCACTGAGGGCTTTTTCAGTTTTATCTAGAACATCTCCAGATTAATAATTTTGATGAATGGTCTGGTTACTACTTAAAGGAGTATAATGATGTCTGCCCATAACTTATGCTAAGAATTAATGAACAATATTGTTGCATTTACACTCATACTGTCTTAACTTATACTAGAATGTCTATTATACTAGAATGAAAAGCTCATGGCAAGAAGCAGGATTTTGCATCTGCTTATGTAATTTCACGTGATGTTTAGAGTTTTGATTGTTGTATTTGTTTCTGTGCTTCCATGTATCAGGAAATGTCTTTTAACTTTTCGTGATTTATATTTATAACCTGTGGTACGACCCTGTTATTCATGCTGTCAACAACTCAAAAGGGACGATGATCACAGTATACAGCTAACTAGTTAGGTTTGCTTGTTGAAGAATGCGTTATTGTCTTTGGTGACATGCTTGCATGGTTGCACTTTAATTAATTATACTTTTTTTATTTTTTTCTCTGATCACAGATTTATATGCTATGGCAAATGCAATGGATACGGGTTTTCTCAATCTCAACCGTAGTGAAAAGGAAAGCTCCTGCCATTGGAGACACTATCAACTTTATAGCTAGCAATGCGTAGTCTTTACTCCATAATGTTAAAATTGGACATATTTCTTGTTAAGGAAAGCTCCTGCCATTGGAGACACTATCAACTTTATAGCTAGCAATGCGTAGTCTTTACTCCATAATGTTAAAATTGGATGACTGACTTGTTCTACTCGTAATAATCTGTGAATAAGCAACGCAACCTGGGATTAGAAAACTTTTAATATTTTGTAGTTGCTGAGTTTTTGCAGCCCATATATTGCTCATATCATATCACTACACTCATGTAGCTACTAGATTGTTATTGCATACACATGGTAGAATTTGGTGCTTCACGAATCAATCTTTAAAATGTTAATGCAGGGGTTATACCTTTTAATTATCTAAACGAGTTCCTACTTTTCCATAATCTTTTCCTTCTTAATTTATTTAATCTCTCTCTAGTATAGTGAACTTCCAGTGTTTTTCATCATTTTTCATAATTAACCACTCTCAACTTGCATAGTAATTTTCTCAGCAAAAAAATAGAACGTACATAGTAATTTAAATATATTTGAGAATAATAATCATAAAGAAAAAGGTAAGAAATTTTAGTTAGGATCAATTTTAAGGAATATAGCTTACACTGCCAAGTGGAAGTGCATCATGCTGGTGGACGACCGAGAACTCCAATCTGCCATGTAAGGCTTTGGCCATCTAACCTCTCAACATCATTTTACCCAGTCATTTTCCCATAGTCATTTTCCATGTGGGAGATAATTGTTGTTGTAAGGTGTAAATTAACGACTGCTTGTTAAGTTCAACCAAACGAACAAAGATTGAAGTATCATTTATCTTAAGATTTGAAAAGGAAGGCAAATAGCGGATGGAACTAAATGATAGATAGCCTGAACCAATGGAAGAGATGGAAAAATAATATAGTTATTCAAACTTAGAAGTGGGGATTTTGGCTTGTGCTAGGAAATATGGATGGTCACATCGATTGTTAATACTGACAAAGGATTAGAGCATTACCAATAAAAAAATAAGAAAAAGATTTGACATTTTGATCAAATTTAGCGACCAAATTGCTCTGAGGAAACAAATACAGAATTGAAGTATTACAGATTTAGTGGTTAAACTATTCTATATGGTATACGTGATTGAAATAACTTTTGTTAGTTTTGGTTCCTGTCAGAGTGATTGCAAAATAAATTTTGAAGAAAAAAACAAAAATAACAAAACAACCATTTTTACCAAGAAGAAAGACACCACGATATTAATATTTTGATTTACAAGAAAATAGCTATACAACATGAAAGTGCTAAAGATAAAAGACAAGAGACAAAATTTGTAATATAAAGTTGTAAAGAAACAGGAAACGAAGGTTCCGAGGATAAAAGCTTATGTTCTTCCCATACATTTGAGGGGGTGTAAGTGAATCATGAGGGTTGGCTTACTTCTTCCGAGCCACCGCTGCAGCAATCCCACCAGCTATCAGTCCCACAGCAGTAGCAGCAATGCCAATTCCAATAACACCATCTGCATTTCAATCCCAACATCACATACACAGGAATGTCATTCATTGAGTTTTTTTTTTTTTTTTTTTTTTTTTTTTTTTTCCAGCGAAAATTAATCCACTACTACAGTACCATATCGATCCCACCATGACTTCTTACATTCTTTATCCATGTCATTTAAGATGGCATATAATTCTATTTCCTAAATAACAATCCCAAGTTCAAGATAGTAGACATATAAAAAGACAACTTGAATTTACTAAAAACGCGTCTCTTTTAAATGGGGTCATGAATCAACTTGATTAGATTCAGTCAGAGATCAAGAAAAGTAATAGAAATTTAACGTGCTAATATGAAATTTATCAAGATTATCGTTATGATAGTTGCTATGAACTTGAAATTTTGTTGGGTCTTTGACTACATGGGTGTGCGTGCACATGGAAGAAAGAGAAAGGAAAATGGTAATGATTGATTGCTACCTCTTTTGATCCGGTCTTCAAGAGTTGCTTTAAGGGTTTGTGCCTGCCTCCAATCAGGAGCAATCTACAAAAGAAACGTTCACAATGGTTTGATGAGCCTTATGAAATCACTAAAGGAGAACAAAGATTGCTTTTTATCTGAAAAAAGACAGCCAAATGTTAAGGACTTGATCCATACATATATATACATGCATGTACAAAGTGGAGATCCAGAATTTTCTCTCTAGGGGAAAACTTACTAAAAGAATTATTGGCCTATTCCACAAGAATCATTTACTTTCCTTTGAAGGATTTATCCATAACCAAAAGGACACCAATTAAAGCAAAAGGTAAACAAGATTGCTAGTTACAAAATCAAAGACTGGGAACTGATTTCGTACCATCAAACACTGTTCAACAAGTTCCCTGCTCCTTGTATAGTCTCCGCTTCTGTAATAACCAACTGCCAGAAGATAAAGCTTTTCTCTTAACTGCAACGGGCTGGTATCACTGTTGGCCACAGAAGCTGCAAATGGTAGGTTCTCTTAAGTAATTCAAGGTTCAATGAAAACATATATTGAACAAAACAAGTAGCGTAACTGCCTTATTTAAGAAAAAGAATACCAAACCCAACAACTACCTTACAATTTCACTTCTTTGATTAAAGACATCCCCAAAAAAAAAGCAGAAAAGAAAGATAAAGGTGTTTGACATTTAAATGTTTATGTGCACCTTCAAGCATTGCTATCCCACGTTGAACATCTTCAGGAAATCTGGAGTGAACAAGAGCCCATGACAAACGCATGATACACTCTTTCAGCAACTCATCAGAGGAGCCATTTTGAGCCTCTGCAACCTCTCTTTCACAACCCTGTCAATGCATTGAATCCAGAAAAAACAGTTAAACAAAAAGGTTTGGTAAAAAATGCAGCATTTCCATTACAAACAAAAATACCAAAGACATCATCATCCATTAATTCCTTTCTTATCATACCAACCAACAACATACCCATATTTTTTATTCTAAAGCATTCAACAAAAGCAAGTTGTATTATCCTTGGTACAAAATTTAGCTAATCAAGCACAAGCTAGAACTATCATAAAAAAAACACAAGCTAGAACGAAAACCCTTTTCTCACCAAACAAACATCTGCTACCCTATGGACGCAAAAACCATCAACTCTGAATAAATTATTAAAAAAATATATATACTACATACACAAGAGCATTAAAATTGGCTCAATTACACAGTAGCAGCATTCAACTTCAAATCTCCTTCGACACTAAAACTAGAACCACAATTGACATTTCATTTTCCCAGGTTTTCCAGAAAATAAAAACCCTAAAATGCAACCAAATTCTTTGGTATATTATTAAACAAAGCCCAACAATTACAAAGAGATGAAGAACCCTAACGAAAATTAATTCATGAAAAAAAAAAAACGTACAACAATTACGTCACGGTCACACCAAGGGATTTTCTCGCCGCCGGAGAAGAAGTTGCCCACCGACTCGAAAAATTTCCCAACCTTGGCTTCCATTTTTCTGTGTCTCTCTTTCTCTATCTGTTCTGCGCTGTTGATTTTTGCTTTGATATTAGAGTTTTTTCTTTCTTTTTTTATTTTGGGAAGTCTTTTCACTAAAAAAATAGTACTGGAAATATCCTTGGGGTTTTTTTTTTAATTATATTTTTTATTGCAGATCACTCTGTGAACTTGTCAGTTTCCCATTGAGGACTCGGCTTTTCCAGGTTTTTACTTTTAACCCACAGGTTATTTTCTTTACATTTTTTCACTGAGCCTTCATTGCACCGCATCATTTTGATCAGGACCGTCCTTATCATATGAACTTATCATAGAATCTCTCTTATAATTTGATCTTTTAACATATGAACTTATCATAGAATCTCTCTTATGATTTGATCTTTTAACTCTTGACTGTATTTGTTTTTAAGCAATAATGGTCCATTTTACCGAATTCAGATTAATTAGGGCTAAATCCAAATCGATTATATTCTTTAATAGCTTAAAATTCTTCTTCTTTTTATTTATTTATTTATTTATTGATATTATAAATTATTCTAATTTAAGAATCAATTTTTTCATAATAACTTTTTTTTTTTTTTTTGGGCACATATTTTCTCACAATAACGTTAGGTAGCCCAAAAAACTTCACTGTAACCTATCTTTTTGTACATTAAAGCATATTAAAAGGGAAATGGCGTAAGCAGAAGTTTGAAGTAAAGCTGAAACATGAACACCAATAAAGGCATTTATACATTACATTCATTTCTCAGAAGAATCTCAATCTTTGTCAAACTATAGTACTACAAAGAATTACCAACAAACAACCACCCTACAACAACTCATCCCTTCATAAAGCTCTGAAAACAAGAACATCAAAAAAAACCAAAAGCCAAAGGCCAAAGAAAAAGAATAAAAAATTATAGAAACCCAATGATTTTGTCCATGGAGCTTCAGTTTCACATCAGTTCTTCCAGGTTCCAATTGATTTGATGATGTAACAGCCCAGTATTCCAGTTCCTCACAAAAGTCCATGTTGTCAGGTCTTCTAAGGCACCCAAACTTAGCAATAGAGCCATCTTTCCTTATTGTGACAAATGAACAAAACAAACATTTGAGAACCAGAATCTTGGCCACCATTGAATTTTAAAGCCCCTGGAAAAGCTTAAATATGTTATCCATTACTCCACTAGAGTCTGAAATCCCAACGACCATGGAGATGGCTAAACAGCCACCCCAAAATCACTCCTTGTATTTTAATCTGATCAGAACTAGAAGATACGAGCCATCTACTGGGCTATGTTTTGAGCTTGAATTGTCAATGCCCTGCTGCCAAATAAAGTGGGGCAGTATCTTCTTGAAACATATTATTTACTAGGACTCCTGTATTCTTAAGCAAATATCCTCAGTAGGAGGATCATTTTCCTCATTGTGCTTAAACGATTCCCCATTTCCACTACAAAGTCGCGCAGATAATGAAGGGGAGACCGGCAAATAGCTACTAGCGCCACCTATTTCAAAATTTGAGATGAGTCCAAAATAATTCCAAGTTTAAATGATATTGGAAACTGGAAAGAAAATGGTACTAGAGAGATTGATCTCAAACCTCTAAAAGACGAGCTTCTCTCAAGCTCTCTTGTTGTGTGCAACAAGATGGTCCCAGAGAGCACAACAATAAAGCCACATATTTCTGATATGATGTTTCCACCACTTTGATCATCCCAATCCTACAATAATAAGTTCCATTTTTCCCATTAAATTAGATTTACAATCAGCAATTCCTGTTTTTTTCGAAAATAAAAAACAAGTTCCTAAACTGATCCAAGTATCTTAGATATGCTGACTAGATCTGCCTCAGGAAACCTGAAGTTGATAAAATGTCTATATTTGAAGTGTGGATAGGGTCAGTTTGACAACGAATCCCCTAAAACTAAGGACCACATCTATTCTAGTTCCAAACTTCCAATATGAACGAAAATCTGAAATAGTGAACTTGGTTTAGGCTTACAGCTGAGCATGAACTTCTTTAGGGGGCTGGTTGCAATGCATTGTTTGAAACAAGTAATTAGGGAACTCTAATAATGTGTGCTTCATATTAAAATCTCAAACCTAATGCCTCAAATAACAAGAAATTAGATTGTGAAGTTGTTTTCCATTTGATTAATCAAATGTAAAGTTTGAGATGTAGATTGGGGGGTGGGTGGGGCATAAAGGGTATAAACTAATGACATATCTCGCATATCTAACTTTAAATGCCAGAACTGACTTAATCATACCTTGAACATTATGACACTGGCAAGGATTGTGAGTGTCGTAAACATAACATAATAAATAGGAGACACTACTGCAGTGTTGAATGTGTCAAGTGCCTGAAACATCAGAGTTTAATTGTTAGGGCAGAAGATAATTAGAAACAGTAGGAACCAAAACAGAATGGAACTTCCAAATCATGTAAAGATAAAGCATCCTACAAGACAAGAATAAACATTGCATGCACATAGCAGATAATCACACACCAATAACACAATTACTACTAGAATATATTGGATCCGTTACAGATAATGTTTGAGGTAGGCTCTTCTTTCATAAGAAGTCATTATAGAAGGGTCCAAAGCTTTAACATCCCTTACTTTTTCAGGTGATAAAAGTAGGGGACAGTTTGGAAGAAAAAAATTTTAATAAACAAAGAGGAGACATCAATAAGATTCATGCGCTTGCTTTCTCATTTTAAGATCGACAAGAGTTTCCACATAAGCATTCCTCAGTTTTCTTCTTTAATAAACTCAAATGTTCTTTTAGTTATCCACATGCCAATAAGTTTCAGATTTCCCCAATTTTTTTATGTTTTCCACAGTGCAGCAACAACCAATCTTCCATCTTATAGTAACAAGTTTCTTCCTGAAGTAGTGTTGAAATAAGCATAATTTTGGTGTCATTTCTGATTATTAATATAAAACTTATAATATATCCCAACAATAAGATGTGCTCCAGCATATTGAAGGCAAAGATATGGTTTCACACATTTCTAAGATAACGTTAGGGAGGTGCATCTGATGTTACTCTAGCCCTAAATTTACGGCACTTGGATACTATTCGATTGATTACACTTACAACCTCCCTCAGAGGCATCTAGAGATTTCATTTCACATAAATACCTCTTGATTTGGGATATTCGCTCAAGAAGCAGCCTACATGACATGCTAAGGAAGTCAGAGTCAGGCTGGCACAAAGCCATAGATATGGTTAGGATTCGTTAAACAGTCAGAATTAAACAGCTTTAATATTCTAGGATGGAGTAAATCTCCATGTATATTTGATACATTCAAATGAAAAAGAAAACACAAGAAAACGAATTGAAACATAAACTCACAACTTGATCTGTCTTAAGTTGTAACATTTCCTAATTTCTCAATTATTATGGCAAACTTCCAACTCTTTAAACACCATATTTGTTTGTACAAGGTTGAAGAATGAGCACAACAGTACCAAAGGAGTTTAGAAGTGGAAGATGCATGCAAAACTTCATGAAGAGCTCTATGATAAACAAAAGAGTATATTTCATGACAAGCATAGCATAGAAGGAGTAAAACCAAGGCAAAAATGACATCGAGTATGAAATGGAGTTAAAGAAGGGATAGATTCTATTCTCTAGCTAAAACATAGAATTCAAACATGAACTAGTTATTGAATCCACTGTAGCATTTATTAACCTACAGAATGAAATCAAATTTATGTTAAGATATGATAGAAAAGAGGAGAAATAAGACAGACAAAAGAAGGAAGATGTAGGAGAGAAGAGCTAAGAATGGAATGCGATCCTTATCTCTAGGTCTCAAATTTCCAGTCCCTCATTTTTGGGGGAATGGTTCATTCCTTAGAACTGTTAACCACACAAATATTTCCTAAGAGGCTGCATGAACTTAAAGTAGTTTTGTTAGATTAATTAATAAATACTTTCACTGGTTCACTCAAAAAAGCACAAATGAGCTCATTAATGACCAGCTAAGCTAACATATTTGCAAAGGAAACATGATTGTGCCACACATTTGTACCTATGGTAATCTTCAATTCTCTTGATAGATTGTCAATTGAGAGACAATTTTCTTAACAGATTGTGAATTTGAGAATCATTTAGCTGGAAGAAAATTCAACTATTTATACATAGCAATTTCTACAAAATTTTGGCTAAGCCAGGCTTCCACCAAGATAGGAAAAAAAATGAAGGAAGGCAACATATTTATTTATGTTCTCAAAGCTATTTTACCATTTGATATGTAAAAGCATACAGAAAAGGTAAGAAAACAGGGCAAAAATGGAAATTGCAAATACTAAACAAGACAAGTTGGCAGTTTATACACAGGTGCAAGATTATGGACAGGGTCATAGGCGATGATTGGCCAACTTTAACATTCTGGCAACAGTAATGCACAACTAACCTTGTTGAGATAATTCATTTGAGTGATGACACATGTCGCCACAACCAACATAAAAAACCATGTTTCTGGATAGATTAACTGGTTCTTTCCCTCAAAAGTTAATTTGAGAGAAGTTCCAAGGGCTTTAACACTCATCACCTGCAGAATTACAGTAAAATATGCAATATACTTGTCAAAATCAAAATGAAACAAATACTTGAAAGAAAAGGTAAGCTTGTATATAGAGTTCTTCCAAGACAACTTTCAGTGACAGAAATCATTAAAAAGAACTTCGGGGTATACAAAGAAATCTCAAGTGACTCATCTGATTCAATTAAAACCCCACTTTAAATTACATTTGGCCATAGAAAAACTTTAGAGGTGAGGTTTTACAAATGTACTCAAAGAAATTCTTACAAGTATATTTCCTACCTTTATATTGAGGAAAACCGGGCACCTTAAACGTGTTATCATGTCCAGAAACAAACTTATAGTTAACAGGCACCTATCATAAGTAAAAGGAAATCTATGTTCTTTTTTCTCCCCCTCTTTTGGGGGGCAAGGAGAGTGTAATGGCACATTGTAGTTCAATTCTAATAAAGGAAATCTGAATACTCAGGTTATTAGTACTTGACTGAAACAAAATTATAGTTATTAGTTCTCAAAATGACTCACCGAGAGAGAACCCATCAGAGAACAAATGCCAGTGTAAACCAGCACATTTGTGTGCCCACATTGTGGTGAGAAATGGAAGACCAGAATGAAAACTAAGACGATTACTGATCCCACATAAAGCAAAAACGCTGCAAAAGAAATTATTATTGTTAGTCAACAAGAGAAGTGTAATGTATATGCTAAGAAACAGAAATGATGCTGAATAAAACCTGGCTGAGTTGCCATATTCCATATCTCAAGCACAGAAGTGATTGGATGCTCTTGTGGTGCGTGGATAATAATTATTACCGAACCAGAAATACACATCACACATCCCAATATCCCAAGATTGTGTAATTTCTCCTTCAAGATGAAGTGAGCCAGCACAGCACTACACACAACAAATATGAATTTATAAATCTTGTGAGCAACAAGTCACCAGGCCACATTATATCAAACTAGATAAAAGGAAAAAAGTGACCCAACAAGAAATTAGAAGAAATACTACCTGATGATTATACTTAATGCACCAAGAGGGGTAACAAGAACTGCTGGAGCAAATGCATATGCAATGAAGTTTGCAGCCTCTCCAACAATCACTATATCAGAAATCATAAATTTAAGAGGCATTATTACATGACCAATTTCATAAAATATGACCATGGTAGGTTAGAAACTGCACATTTTAACCAACTAGAGCCAATTGCCACAAACTGAACAAGACAATAATTTTTCATGATGGAAGAAGTTCGCTGTCCCAAGAGCAAGAGTACAAACAAAAATGCAAAATTTGAAAAATTGTTGACAATAAATATCCAAATAATCATAATTGACAGCCAGTCTCATTGGTGTTTAATTTGCAGAAGCTAAAGTAGGAAAGAAAATTATGCAATACCCACAAAAGAAATAAAATAAAATAGTTTTTTAGCTTAGATGGGGAAAAAAATATTAAAAATTAGTAACTAACTTGTGATCATGCCAAGCCACCATAGAGGTTCCAGGAGGTAAGAATACCCACCAACACCTACAAACCAAGAGTCAAAGAGACAAACCCAATTGAGAAAACAAAAAACCCAGAATAAAAAAATGATTTTTTATTGAGAAATATATATATGTGAGAAGAAATCCACCAGCTCTGACCCCAGAAGCAGCTGCTGCTCTTCTAAGACCTTTCTTTTTTATGATAAAACTTGCCCCAATGAACAAACTAGACAACAAAGCTAAAGCAACGCCTTTGATATTCTCTCTAGAGAAACCAGCCATGTTCGAATATATTGTGTCTTTCTTTGATCTTTTTTCTTCGTTTCTTCATCGATGGTCTTTTCAATCACAAGCTTTTCCAGCAGATCGTCATCCTCTGGTTTCCTCTTCCAAATTCTTGAATATCCTTCCTTGGTATCTATAATGGGCTGACCTATGTTGTAAAACCACTACACCTTATTTCTGTATGAGCACATCTCTGTTGACCTCCACCTGTATTTTTGTCTTTTTTTGTTAAATTAACCTGTATTTTTGTCTTTCATAAAGAATTTTCCTAATTCATTTTTCGTCTATAATTTAATGATAAAAGAAATTATTTATTTGGTCTTCATACTCATTACTGTATCTGATCTGTAAAGTCTATTTAAATAAGCAATGTATTTAATTTTTTTTTTTTGGTTTTTATTATATATTACATGGATAAAACTTTATAACATACTAAATTTTTATTAAAATATTTTTTGAAAAATAAATTATTGTAAATTAAATCGATGTGTTTTTAAAAATTAAAAGATTGCTAAATATTCTTATACAAAATTTTAAGTATTTCTTTCATTTGTTCAATTTGATAATTATAAATTTTTAAAAAATAATAATAATAATTTAATGGCAAAGGATTTTTCAAATTTAGAATTTTATAATTGGAATATTCAGTAGAGAACTTGAAGATCAAAATTAAATGGTTGAAATTGAACGAGTTCTCCATTTGAAGGGGCAAACAAAAAGTATTTTAAATTCTTATAAATAAATATAAAAAATAAAATAAAACAAAAAAAGGATGGCAGCCTTACATTATTCTCAATCCCATGAAGTTGTCAATTTTGTGTGCGACCCACAATGCTTCCTAATTGGACTGCATCAAAACTTTGCTGGCAGTAGGCTTTTTACTGTTCCTATTTCAAATCATTTGTGGTGCGCCTATTCACAATGATGCTCAAACAAACACACATCAAAACAGAAATTCCACATTTACATGCATATATATCTTCAAATACTGCCAAGCCAGACTGTGAACTTGTTTTATTCTTACTTTTTGTTTATTCTTTTTTATTTTTTATTTCATATCATTGGAACTATTAGAATCTAAAATTTCACATTAGAAAATATGAAGATTTTCATTAGACTCTTAAAACTACTTTTTTTGTTTTTGTTGGATTATAATATTTCACTGTTTCATTTACAGAAGGGCACATCCCAACAACAAAGTAAAGAAAAAATAAAATTATTATAACTATTATTAGCTTTAATATCTTTCACATTCATAAAAAGTATATTATGCTATTATGTTCTTTCCAAATATACATTTCACGATAGTACTTTGATAATTGTTATTATTTTTTATTTTGAATAAATATTGTATAGATATATAATAATGTTATGTTCAATATTAAAAAAAAAAATGTAATCACATTAAAAACTTGAATGAAAGTGAACCTCTCACACATGAAGTTAAACTTTTCAAAGCTAGAAATGAGAGTTAGCATAAACATATACAATACTTGCTATATTAAATCTGTGTCCTGCTCTTTAATATGCATATATAATTGTTTGTGTGTATCTTTTAGAAAATAAGTGTGTAAATAATTTACAGATATATTTTTTTACAAAATACGCGTGTAAATTTTTTTAATATTCACAAATAAATATTTTTTATAATAAAATTATATATATATATTATTTGAAAAAATTGATTTTTACTATAAAGAAACAATAATTTATATCATTGAGATGATATCCCGCATGGATCATTTTTACTATACTTGAAATATGAAAATGTAAGTTTTATATATATACACGAAGAGTGTTCACAATATGAAATCTGTTCAATTCCAACCTTATCAAACTTGAATAGAAAATAATAATTATTAATTATTACATTAATAAATAACAACTGAAAGAGCATGTTGAGCGTACACGAGCAGTACCACAAGCTAGCAACACCCAGAAACCAAGATCCACTTAAATACTTAGACGTGCTGCTTCTGGCAATGCGTCCAGTTGGCATTTACTGAATGGATCCTCAATCCTTTTCTCGCATTGGTCACCAGGCAAACTTAAACCAACAAGAGACGTAGGGGAAACAACCTCATCAATCTGTCCTGTATTATCCCTAACTCTACCAATAGCCAATTGCCAAACTAGCATTGTTAGCCATTGACTGGTCACCTTTTTGTTATTAAATTAATTATCAATCAAAAATTAATCCTACGTATAATTAATTAAGTATGGAATTAAATTTTAATCTTACTATTTTGGACTATTAAGTTCCGACAAGCTTTCATTTGTAAGTTATTTTTTCCATTAATTGTGTCTACATACATAGTGACATTAACTTTTTTTAAGTTGAAAATGATTATTATTATTATTTTATTTGCATGGATGAAATTTGTTAGCAGTTTTTAATAATGCAGAGAATTTATTGTGTTCATATGGAGACAATATAGTAGCAAAGCCATCTAATATTTAAAAAAAGAATAATAAAATAAAAGTTTCCAAAATTTATCAATGTTTATTATCGCTTATGAAAAATAAGTTTATTTTATTTTATTTTATTTACATTTTATTTTATTTACTAACTTTTTAAGAAGGTCTTTAATTTTTTATTGTAAGATTGAAAGTTGATTGAGTTGCCTAATGTTTATGCAACTATAAAACATCTTCCTTTCTAACTAATATCATAAATTTGAATAAGAGTAATTAGTGAGTTTGCTTGTAGTTCACTGATCCATAGACTGAGATATGCATCCTCTATATGTACACTTTAATTTGGATCATATCTCTTAAAAGGAAGATCAATGATGACTGAGATAGTGAAGAATCCAGAAAATTGCAAGCCCTACTTAGAATTGACAAGCCCATGTGTCCTAAAATTGCATTCTCTCAAAAAATAAAAAATAATACATGATATTTTTTTTGTCTTTTTTTAAAAAAATTTTTTGGGTAAATAATTAGTTTTTTTTTTGTTTTTTGTTTATATATATTCTGCAAGATGGCAATCATAGATTTGGTAACAAAGTACACTAGTAAAATATGAATATGAAACTAATTTCCATAATTTCATGCCTATAGTATAAACAATGTAATCCACCATGCATTCACAAACAAACAAAAAATTGTAATACACTAGGCACAATGCAAAATATAGTTTCTTTTTTTTAGGGCAAACTTCATTTACGCACTTTTAATTTTTACCATTATTTCATTAGACTTCACACTTTTAAAAAAGTAATTATTAACATTTCTTTAGTTTTTTTAATATATATTAAAACAGCTCCATTTATTATTTTTATTAGTTAATTTTAATAATTAAAAGCTGTAAATTAAAATTATATATTTTATGATTAAATAATATTGTAAAAATACAATTTTAGTATTTAAGTGTTAAAATTAATTCGATAAGACTAGTAGATTATTTTCTTTTGATAATTTAAAAAAATAAAAGGAGATTAATAATGATTTTTCAAAAATATGTAGTCTAAATGAAATAATGACAAAATTAAAAGGATGTAAATTAAAATTTTCTTACTTTTTTATATTTTGAAATAGAATATTTCCATAATCATAATTGAAGAAATCAACAAAAACACCCTTAGCTACCAAGAAATAAAAGGCCCAAAAGTGTTATAGGTACTAAAAACTTCATCAAAATTTTAAATGAAATGACATAACATCTGATATAATCATTTATTATTATATGTAAATTAATAATGCCGCATAATCGGAAGTAAAAACTCATGAAACGATGATAACCAAAATTTTAATTAACAAATTTGGTGAGTATAAAATTATTATAATAACTAATAATCATTTTTATATTTGATTTTTTTTATATTTTTTTATAAATTATATTTGATTCTAACGAGGCCTCTTAAATAGATAGTTTCCATCTAATAAGTGATAAAATTAATAAAAATCTAATGTTTTTAGAAAATGACAACTTTTCTATAATTGGATATTTATTTGAAGATTAAAAAGTTTGGCTTAGGCAACATTCCCATTTATGTGAAAAAGTATATGGAAAAAAGTTATTTTCATATATGTGTCATTTTGAAATTAATGGAAAACTAGTTTTAAGTTTTTTAAAAAATATAAATTTATTAGATGAAAATAATTTAATTGCTTATAAATTCTAAATTTTCAATTACTTATTAAACATAATAAGCAAAATTTGATTTTTAATAAATTAATTTTCAAAAAATTAAGTTTTAAAAATCAATTTCCTTTCAAATTTTGATACTTTCCTAAGATGCAAACTCTTTCAAAACCTAAAAGCTCACAATTACGCTTTTTATTTGTTATTTATTTTTTGTTGTTAATTTTTCATTCATGAACTTTAACTAAAAAATGTTATCTAATGTAGAATTTGAAAATTAGTTCATGCTATTTTCATATATAGAGTATCAATAAGTGTTAGTTTAGTATTTTTTTAATTATTATTATTATTACCAATAAGTGTTAATCTTTCTCTGAGGAAATCAATAAATGTTGATTTGGAAACAAATTCCATGAACATATAATAAATTATATTATTTTTGTTCATACAAAGATATATAAGTTTTAACTTTATAGAGAAAGAAAAAAGATATTTAGTTTTTTATTTATTTATTTTTGCTAAAAAAAAAAAAAAGAAGATTTAGTTTTTAAAGTTACAATATGTATACATGAGTGGTATTGTGTGAGAAATTGTGTGCCTAGTGTCACGGACTTGTTTGTTTACCCTTCAAGCCGTGCGGCCTTAGTTGCTATTCCGACCCTTTGTTGCAACTAAGTAAGCTTTTTGCCCACTAAAAGAGAAAGCTAAGCAAAGAAAGCTAGAGCACAAAAAGAGTTTGGGAGAATGAAAGTATATTACTTGAAAGAGAGCTTTACAAGTATAGATGAGATTTCTTGGATGGTTTAGCCAAATGAGGCCTCCACCTATTTATAGGCATACAAAGCTTAATCCTACGGCTATAATTGCTTTAATCCTACGGTGGAGAATGGGTGTCTAGATCCTTCCCACCTACTTTCCCACCTACTTTACATAAAATATTTAAAGAAGCATCTAGAATGGATATGTACATGGCTTGACCTATTGTAAGGCCCAAAATAGGTCCAAAGTGGATTACAAGGCCCAAAATGGATTGGAAGGCCCAAAATGGAGAGAATGCTCACCAAGTGTTTGATGAAATGCTTCAACCGTGACATTCTCCCCCACCTATGCCGTTGACGTCCTCGTCGAGCTTGCTTCATGGAACCTCTTGATATGATCTTCAAATTGCCAAAGCGCGATAGCAGGTTCCCAACTTGCTTCGCTATCGGGAAGTCCTTTTTCGCGGGACGTGACACTCTCCCCCACCTAAACTCGCGACGCCCTCGTCGCGCCTTCTTCCTTGCCCGCCGAATGTGATCTTTGAGTTGCCGTTGTGTATCTTCGTGCTCCCCACTTACTTCACCATCCGGCAGGTCCTTCCCCTTCACCAAGTATTTGGTGTAGTTGGGTATGCCTTTATGTTGACCGACTCGACCCGCAGGTGTGGCTTCAACACTCTTGGCGGGTGAAGTCACTATCGTCGAGGGTGCCCCTTTTGAGTTACCTTTCGCTAGGGCCTCCATGCCCCCTTTCCTTACAATGGGAAGTGACTCTTCATAGCGTCGTGCCTTCCCGTCATGTACCTCGTTTTGTTGAGGTGATGGTTTGGCTAAGTTCCCTTCCTTAGCCTCTTCGTGCTTTCTCTTGTCGTCTCCACAACTTGAAGCCAATGCACGCAAGCTCCCTTGGTGCAACTCCTTTGGCACATGTTGTACCTTAGGAGATGTCTTGGCATGGTTTGAGGCATCCTCACTAGGCTTTTGGGCAGCAGCCAAGTTGATTTGCTCCTCCCTCTCAACTTGCAGTGCTGACAAAACCTTGGCCTCCCGCTTACTAGCTTGTTCCGTAGGCACCATGCACGTCGTTCCCCCATCCATGATGCATAGCTTGCTTGCAAATGGGAGTGGGAAAGCCTTTACTTGGTTGAAGAAGTCCATACCAAGGACAACCTTGTAGTCATCCATGGACACAACCGTTAGATTCAATTGGCCCTCCCAATCGCCGATGGTGGTTTGCACACCTCTAGCAACTCCTTGGAGTGGCTTTGCATCCGAGTTCACCGCCTTTACGGAGCCCCTTTCTTTGGTCGCCTCGATCCCAAGCCTTTGCGCCTCCTCCACCGATAGGAAATTATGTGAGGCACCCGTGTCCACCAACGCCTTGGTGGGCACCCCATTGAGTTTTGCCTCCACGAACACTAGGCCACTCTTCTTTGTCTCCTTAGGAGCAACCTTGATAGCGTTTAACAGCTGTAAGGAACCTATTTGTGTTTGCTCTTTAGTTTCCCTCTCTTCGAGCATGGCATTTAATGACTTCCTCTTTGGACAATCTCTTGCCCAATGGGGACCGTCACATAGGAAGCAATCTCTCTTTGGCTTTAGTTCGGGCTTGGCTCCTTTCTCCCAATCTTTGCTAGGTAATGGTGGCCTTCTTTGATGTTCCTTGCTTTGGGGAGTTTTATAGAACTTGTCTCCCCCACCTTTAGTATAATTATTCTCATCTAATTGAGCTTGCATAAGGGACAAGGTTTCAATTACCTTTGTTTGGAAAGCTTGGCTTTCATGACGCCATGCCTCGGTGTTGGCCTCGTTGGTGCTTTGCATGGTACCTCTAAGCTCCCCCACTTGGCCTTCCACTCGGCCATCGAGCTCCTCCATGCCTTGCTCCACACAATCAAGCCGCTCCAACATGTCGGCAACGGCCAACTCCATCTTGACCACCTTGGTCTCCATGGCGGTGAGAACGTCCTTCGACTTTGAACGCCCACGTCCCTTCCTTGCAGCTTCGGGGATGACCTCCCTTCCCCTTGCTTCTTCAATCACAACCTCTGATGAAGACATTTTGCTCTAGATGCTAGCTTTAACCTTGTCTCTGATACCACTTGTCGCGGACTTGTTTGTTTACCCTTCAAGCCGTGCGGCCTTAGTTGCTATTCCGACCCTTTGTTGCAACTAAGTAAGCCTTTTGCCCACTAAAAGAGAAAGCTAAGCAAAGAAAGCTAGAGCACAAAGAGAGTTTGGGAGAATGAAAGTATATTACTTGAAAGAGAGCTTTACAAGTATAGATGAGATTTCTTGGATGGTTTAGCCAAATGAGGCCTCCACCTATTTATAGGCATACAAAGCTTAATCCTACGGCTATAATTGCTTTAATCCTACGGTGGAAAATGGGTGTCTAGATCCTTCCCACCTACTTTCCCACCTACTTTACATAAAATATTTAAAGAAGCATCTAGAATGGATATGTACATGGCTTGACCTATTGTAAGGCCCAAAATAGGCCCAAAGTGGATTACAAGGCCCAAAATGGATTGGAAGGCCCAAAATGGAGAGAATGCTCACCAAGTGTTTGATGAAATGCTTCAACCGTGACATTCTCCCCCACCTATGCCGTTGACGTCCTCGTCGAGCTTGCTTCATGGAACCTCTTGATATGATCTTCAAATTGCCAAAGCGCGATAGCAGGTTCCCAACTTGCTTCGCTATCGGGAAGTCCTTTTTCGCGGGACGTGACACTAGCCTAGCTCAGTGACAACATCAGCATATATATATATATATATATATAGAGAGAGAGAGAGAGAGAGAGAGAGAGAGAGAGAAAAGCATACGTGTTGCTATTTGCTTTTCTTACTTTCACAAAGTCTACACAAATTGACTTTGCAAAAGAATGGAAAAAGGCTTGCATGTGTGTTCCTAATTTATAAACAGTCTATTAGGAAGCAAATTTTCTTTGGCGATGGTTTTTTTTTTTTTTTTTTTTGGAAAAAATTTCTTTCGGGTTGATTACGAACAAATCAATTTTTTAAGGGGAAATTGCAATAATTTAGAACCTACTTATTTTTATTTATTTATTTATTTTTTTTGGTTGAAAATTGTCCACCTAGTTGAACGCATAGCCACAATAATTGCCATTCTATTTAACTCCTCAGCCAGGTTCCATCCTGGTTATGGGCTGTACAAAAAAAAAAATAAAAATAAATAAATAAATTAAAAAAAAAAAAACTATATACACCTCTATTTTATGTCTATAAAAATAAAAAGTGGCAATTCCATGTATCAAAATATTTGATAAGTTTTTTGACAAATTAATATCACCTTAGCTAGTACATCTATAAATCATTTATAATCACTAGATGTACCCATTAATATCAGGTCAAGATAATTTATCTCAGATTCTTAATAAGTAACATATATGTTTAGATTTATATAAATTTTTTGCAATAGTATATGAATATAATATATACAGATTTTGAATATGTTTTTCAATCTCTTATAAATTAATGAATGACTGAAGGCTTCTGTCATGAAATTGACTCGATAATATTGTTTGAAAACTTCAATTTCTAAGATATATACATATACCAAAAGGATTCTACCATAATAAATCCATGATTAAAATATACATCCTATCAAATTTATTTCTTAAATCTTTTGATTGAACCAGTACCATTGAAATGTTGAATTTTGTGGCTCTGGAGTCAATCTTTTGATTAAACCAGTACCATTGAAATGTTGAATTTTGTGCCTTCGGAGACCGGACTGTCCAGCATTAATGTTATTTGTAAAATGAATTTACAGAATTATTCTGCAAAAACAAAAATTTTAGAAAATTGAATTTTGTTTTGTGTTGCATATAGTACTCTGCGTTATATATGATCTAGAAAAAAGGAAAAAAAAAAAAAAATCTACATTGATTCAAGAATTATTCACTACAATACAAACAACGTCTTCTGCTAATCAACTCTATATTAATCTCTCTATACATACACAATAAATCCAAAACATATGTATATATTTATATGCACAAGAAATTAAAAAAAAAAAAAAAGATTAGTTTTCCAAATTTCATCAAAATTTGTAAGGAACAAAAACTCAAAAGGAAGTCATTTCCATAACATAGGTCTTCTTCATCTTCATCAACTCTTTCACAGCTTCACCAAATAAACCTCTCTGTTCTTCGTCTTCTTCATCATCGAAACCTGAAACTTCCAACAGATCACCATGGTCGTTCCCTTTCTTTCAACATCAAGGGGCTTGATCGAGATCAGTGTAGCACCTTTCATCACAAACCCAAAACTAGGCAACTCCAATACAGGCGCATACCATAAAAAATCATAACCAAGGGCTTTAACACTCATCACCTGCAGAATTACAGTAAAATATGTAATATACTTGTCAAAACCAAAATGAAAGAAAAACTTGAAAGAAAAGGTAAGCTTGTATGTAGAGTTCTTCCAATACAACTTTCAGTGACAGAAATCATTAAAAAGAACTTGGGGGTATAAAAAGAAATCTCAAGTGAATCATCTGATTCGATTAAAATCCCACTTTAAATTACATTTGGCCATAGAAAAACTTTAGAGGTGAGGTTTTACAAAATGTACTAAAAGAAATTCTTACAAGTATATTTCCTTCTTTTCATATTGAGGAAAACAGGGCACCTTAAACGTGTTATCATGTCCAGAACCTTACTTATAATTAGCAGGTACCTACCATAAGTAAAAGAAAATCAATGCTCTTTTTTTTTTTCCCCCCTCTTTTGAGGGGCAAGGAGAGTGTAATGGCACATTGTAGGTTCAATTAAAATAAAG